>NC_062272.1:30783822-32033822 GCF_916048215.2 Malus sylvestris
CATTGGCTCTATGAATAGAAGGGGATAGTAATCCTTCCTGATTAGGGCATTGAACATCCTAAAGTCAATGTAATCATTCCCACCAGCTTGGATTCGATTAGGGACCTGCACCATACAAGGTAACAACCTATTAGTTGAAATGGGAATCGAAATTGGAATAGGTGGCTTACCAATGTGCTGTAAGGAAGTGGCAGCACAATCAACAAATGCATGTGGGGTGCTCTCGGCCAGATTTGAGGTTTTGAGGATTGTGGCTGTGCACTCATTGTCATCCACTCCAATTCCTTCTTCGTTGGTGGTTTGAAATGCATCCTTCTTGATAGGTGCTGAAGGTTTTGGCCCTATATTTTTAACTACATCAATGGCAAAACAAGAACGAACATGATTAGGCTTCTTTACATAGTCAGAAACATTAAAATTAATCATATCACCACCAAGCGCCATAGTTATTGCTCCCTTAGCCACATCAATCTTGGTTTGAGCTGTTTTCTGAACGCAAGACATCCAGGTAAGTTCAGGTGAGTTTACAACATTAGTTGAAATGATGGGGTTACGGTATGACTACATGTATGTTTTGGCAACTCCAACCTTGTCGTGTAGGTTGCAATGATAGGCAACTCCGACACTATCGTACATGTTGCCCATGAATCATATATGTGACAATAGATACAGTTAGAGCTCATAAACCTGCACCCCGGTGTTAGTGCTCCTGCCCGTGGTCAAGGCATAGTCATTCACGTGATGTTCACCTCCCGCACCTTATGCTCACCTTGGATCCAAGGTAGGTGGACAGGCTTGTCTTACAGACCACTTTAGGTGGTTCCGACTCGTAGGTGACCCACTATTATTCACATAGTCTTCACGTGATTGTAGCATTTGAGTGTATTTATTTACACCTAGTCCTGTCGTACAGACCACTTTAGGTGGTTCCGACTTGTGTGCAAGTATACTTATTGAGCTATGGATTAGTCGTACAGGTCACGAGAGGTGACCCCGACTTATGAGCTAGCATATATGATGAAATATGTGATGAACTAGCATAGATGATGAAATATGTGATGAGCTAGCATTAATGATGAAGTATAAGATGTCTGGACTAAATGTAAAGGTTTCATGTCTAAGTGGTCGTCCTGAACAGTTTGTCCCTATCCAAAATGATATGGGAAACAGAGTAGTGACTCAAAATCAACCCAATTACCTTTAATACCAGAAGGTGAATTTTAGAGCATAAACCTAACTGACGCAGACTAAAATATCGAGGAGTTGAAAATTTTCAAAAATGAATTACGCCGGAAGAGTGAGCAATTCCATTATTGCCTCAGACCAAGAAGTAGAAAGGTCAAATTTAAGAATGAACTAACAAGGTTTCTTGATGATCGAAAAGTAACACCACAATTTATTAAAACTACCAGGGACCAAAAGTAATTTCCCCAAAATGTTCTTCTATTGATTGCTACCACTTTAGAACCATTGTTGCGCAAGACCGTTCTAGAGTCTTGACAAGAATAGACTTTGCAGGAATTCTAATATGTGATATTCAAACAGTTATTACCAAAAATCAAAACTAGTTGAAATTTCCAATCTCAAAAGGATCAATACTAACGGTGGAAGAATAATGATAGAAGTATTTGGTAGGAAGTGTAACACGTAACACGATGAAATATAAATACACCAAGATGATAATCTTGTTAGGTTTCTAATTGCCTAAACTTGTATAAAGATCTAGAAGTAGCTTTCTCATAATGCCATCATCCTCCAAAAGTAAACAGAGAAGAAACTGTGGTTATCCAGTTTGTTTGGATTTTATTTCCTCAACATCCTTCTACTCTAACTGAAGGCAAGACGCCTAAACTGAAAATCCTCTTCAATCACCTCAAGTGGAGTCTCAATTTTAATTTTTGTTTTATTTCCACATTTGATCATGTCACGAAAGAGGACTTTTAGATCACGTCCCACGGATAAGTTAATAACATTCCACTTTTATCTTAGTTGTTTTCACAAGTGTCTTGTTGTTGGAATTTCAACGCCCATTTTAAGAAAAATAAACCATTGCCAATACTTTAAGGCTTGAGATTGGAAGAATACTGCTTTCTACTTAAGTACAACTAATTAAAACACCACATGAGCGTAACATTGGTTCAGCATCATGATTATTGATTTTCACATTTTCTACACATACAAAATATCTCGAATTGAGAGGGTATAATGATACTTCCCAACTCCATTCATATAACAAAATGATTACAATCATTCGAATTATTTCTTGATGGTTAACGGTAACTCCATATCGATATTCGTATTTTCCAACTAAAATGGACTAGAACCGGCTTAAAGTGTTCAAAAGTAAATATGTCCTTTTTCGTACAACCGGAAGATACACTATAGTGCATCATAGCTACTGATTAAATTCTTCGACTGTCCTATCATAAACTTATTCCTTTCCAAAAATAAGTGTATTTAAGAAGTTCTAAGGTTGATAAAGATTTTAGACATGTTCTCCACAGAGAAATGTCATTCGATTTCCCAAGCAAAGATGATAATTGTTAACTTTAAATCACGAATAAAATAGTTCATTCCAAATGGTTCTATACGTTAATGAGACTACTATGGATTTAACAAGCTTCACGAGAAAACTCTGAGTTTCAAAATTTGTTACATAGACCACCGTCTTGAAATAGGATTTGTGCGAAAAGAGTTTCAAAACTAATGTAGTACAAAGAAATTAAATGGTGGCATTCTCCCGGATATCGTCAAGGAATCAAAACTATTTTTTATTTCTACTCTCAAAAGGTTTAATAATGACGGTTAACGATAGTGATGAGGTTGACCCATAAATCCCTGCTGATACACCAATAATAATACGTTAACCCCATGTTAGGGTCATCAACTATTCTCAATCCCACACATTTCCTTAGTAGACAATTCTTTGCTTATACTCTAGAGACACTCGTCAAAATGATCTTCTAAATATCAACAAGTCGTCAAATCTTCCCAAAACTTAGGAACAACTAACATATTTTTCGTATTCGACGGGGTGGCAAGAATCAAACATTAGACTTGAGAACCAAGAATGCTCACATCATGTGTGTGATGGAAACGATACTGCCCAACTTATGCTCTAATACCAAACTGACAAACCCTGACCCAGGATGTCCCCTAAGACTCCGAATCAAGCTGTGCTGGCCGACACCTGGAAGGTGACGAAGCCATAAAGTGTGATAATGTATAAAATGTGAATAAATTAAAACCTAAAAGTCCCTAAGTACACGAATGCTCGATGAGCGGATTTGGACCCATTTCACGCGTGATACAGAGCATAGGTGAGACAATGATCATACCATCACAAGAAAGTGCCACGAATCCTCGTCAATATGGAACTCTGCTGCTAGAACCTGAAGGGGTACAAAAATAGAAAATGTGAGTGAGTGAAACAAAACTTTTCAAACCAATTCCAACTACCAAAGGCAGTAGCCCCTCACCGGAATACCTGTATAATTTCTCAGAAAATAACAGGTGTGACTATAAATCAATACCATAACCAAAATAATAGTCTCACAGTTATACCGTGTCAAATATCTCAATAAGAATAAGTACTCAGGTGAAATAAATCTAAATGAAATGGCATATTGGCTTGATCCAGCCACACGTGACCTGTACGGCTGAATTAATATTGGCTGTATGGCTGAATTAATAGCTCATCAACATGCTAGTTGGAGTCACCTCACGTGACCTGTACGACTTATCCATATCTCATCAATCAAGGCTAACTCATAAGTCAGAGTCACCTCTAGTGACCTGTACAACTTATTCATGTATCTCATCATATATGCTACCTCATCACATACTTCACCATATATGCTAGCTCATCACATATTTCATCATATATGCTAGCTTATCACATATTTCATCATATATGGTAGTTCATAAGTCAGAGTCACCTCTAGTGACCTGCACGACTTATCCATAGCTCAATAAGTATACTTGCACACGAGTCGGAACCACCTAAAGTGGTATGTACGACATGACTGGATGTAAATAAATGCACTCAAGTGATACGATCACGTGAAGACTGTGCGAATAATCGCGAATCACCTACGAGTCAGAACCACCTAAAGTGGTTTGTACGACAAGCCTGTGCATTTACCTTGGATCCAAGGTGAGCGTAAGGTGCGGGAGGTGAACATCACATGAAGGACTATGCCCTGGCCACGGGCGGGAGCACTAACACCGGGATGCAAGTTTATGAGCTCTAACTGTATCTATTATCACATATACGATTCATGAGCAACATGTACGATAGTGTCGGAGTTGCCTATCATTGCAACCTACACGACAAGGTCGGAGTTGCCCAAACATACATGTCGTCATATCGTAACCCCATCATTTCAACTAATACTATAAACTCACCTGAACTTACCTGGATGTCCTGCGTTCACCTTTGCACTTCCAAGCGTTCATAATAATTGTGTGTAGGTAATATATATATAGATAAACCACGATTAAATCTGATACTCAACCACGTTATAACATTTCCAATTATATACATACATACATACATATATATATATATATATAATGTGGCATAAAAATGCATAAACTATAACGCCCTACTCCCGAATTATTTATTGTCGGGAATAATTATCGGTGACAAGCCCAACTAGACACTAGTTTAATTAATTATCATTACTTACGCTTCCTTACTTCAAATTCTTGATTCTTTACACATTGATTTATGACCAACATTTAACCACCAAATCACAAGGTTAAATCTCATATTTTCCACTAATGTCTCTCACACTGCTCAACTCCCTAAACAAGGCTATTGTCGCAATTATTGTATGGCTGCATCTAACGTCTCCTTAGATTGCCTACGTACCCTGAACTGGCATCAAGCCATTCGTAGTTCACATTAGTACTTCAAAGCATTCACAGTAGTTATATGAAATAATGAATTTATAAACCTTTATGGAGATGCCAATCTTATATATGTATATATATGATAGAAAAGAAAAGACCTATTCACCTTAGGTCCGCGTTACGACTCCCTCGCACGAACATCAAGACATCACGAACTATCGTCGCCTGCGGCCAATTATCAAATCATGACTCAAGTTTTTACCAATAGAGCACATAATTTACGTAAAAGATATCCTCAAGGACCTTCAAGAATAATTTGAGACCCATTGACTAAGAGTCAACCATTGATCGAAGATTGACGGATGGGTCCCCAACCCTGCAAAACTCAATCCGGAAGATCCGGATCTCAGATTTCCAATCCGTAACTTCTCATGATACACAATATGCTTGTAGAACAACATACTTAAGTTTCATTACAATCCGACGGTTGGATCTCCGCCAATTTCCAAAACTGATTAGCGGTTAACGTTTTATTTTATGAATTTACAAATCAAATTCGGGAAGATCCGTATGTCAGATTCCCAATCCGTAAGTGTTGGAAATGTGCATTTCACATGTTAAACTAATATAGTTTAATTTAAAGGGCAAACATTATTGTTTGAAGCCATCTCATATAAATGTTATATACTTAAACGATAAGTCCAAGGAATATGTAATTGGGAGAATGCAATCTAAAGAAGTTAGATTCATGAGACCATTCTCTTTCGTATACATATCCTAAACATTCCTGATCATAGGATTGCCAATTGTGCATTGACAGTCCATTAAGATCAGTACGTGTTATGTCTTCTCTTAGGGAGAGTGACTGGTCTCGAGTTATTGGTGTGACTGACACCAAGACAAGCATGTAGGTGCTTAATAGAGAATGAGTCCACTGAACACGATCAACAAGGAGTTCTCATACTCATGTCACATAAGAACTCATGGTTGGGATAATGCAAAGTAGTCCTTTGACCTAAGGCATCATAGTTATCTTGTGGTTAGGTCCTTGATCTTTGACCATGTTAAAGTCACTCCGTCAGAGGGTGTCCACGACATAGTTGGGGTTAAGCAACTTAGCCATGGAGGCAAGTGAATGTGCAACAAGGGATCTCTAACCTTCAAACTGTTTGAGGGAGAATACTCTATGATATGATTAAGAATCTTTAGCCAGAGTATGAATAAGATTTAGGAAGTCGTTCTAAATCACATTCAAGGTAATCATATAAGTAAGAGAATCACATTGGATAGTAGACATGAATAAACTATCAAACCAAACAATGTGGTTAAGAGTATTGTATTAGAGAAAGACCGTATTGCATTGTAATCCTAAACTGAATAGGTTCTCCACCTCTTTTGATTAGCTTGGGTAACCATGACATACTACTAGGTGTCACTCATGGTTTGTGGAGCCCTAAACATGTATAATCACTAAAGGGAGAATTGAAAGTAAGTTTCAATTCACAATCGATTTGAAAGAATTCTAATCACCCACTGCCTCGCTAAAAGGAACCTAATGGATCGTACACCGTGTAAGGTAGAGATTGAAGAAACAACGGAGATGAGTAAGGACAATTAAATGGTTTAATTTTTTATGGCAAGAATTAATTAATATGTTAATTAATCAAACGAATAAGTTTGTTTTAAACCTTGAGTTAGTTTTGGGCCTTAAAGCCCAAATTGGGCTTCGAATCGTCAAGCCCATTAGCTTAAGTTGTATGACAACTTAAAAAACAAAATTCAAGAATCCCAAAACAGCCCAAAGGCTTGGGAAAACCGGCCATATAGAGAGGGGTAGTGAACTTGGCCAAAACAGCCAAAACAGCCCACCGGAACCCTAGTTTTTTGGTATTTTCGATTCGACTCCATGGATGCTCCAACGCCCCTACCATCACTTGAGCTTTGTTCTTGAGGTTGAGGAGAGCCTATTGGTGGTGACAATTGGCTGAGTTAGTTTCACAATTTATGGATTGCCGCCGAACACCCACACGCACCGCCTGTGCATTTCTCCCGAATCTAAGGTCAAATTGTATGAATTTAGGGGTAGAAATGGTAGAGAGAAGGCTAGGGAGGTGTTTCTAGGTGATGGTTTGGCTTAATTCACCGAAATTTGGCTGGGAAACCATCGGTTTCTATGGTTCCCGTCGGCCGGGTCACACGGGTCAAGGAGGACCCGTTTTGTGTTCCCTCCTTTTCTTCTTCTCTCCTTTCCCTCTTGGTTATTCTCTCCCATTTGTCACTCTCCCTCTCTCCTCATTTCTTATTGGGCAGTGCCCATCTCTTTCCTTTCCTTGTCTTTCGTTGCCATCAAGCAGCGATCCCCCTTCCTCTTTCTTCTTCTATTTTCTCCCACAACCCTTTACAAAAAAAAAAAAATATAATAATAAGAAATGAATAGGATAATAAATAACAATCCTTACCAACATACTTTTGGAATACAGTAAGGTAATAGTTCATACGCGTCATGAACTAACGATCAACGAAAATTAATACCCTAGCCTTTAGGGTATTTTTGTAAATTTCCCATTTTAAGATTTATAAAGTAATAAAATTGGGGATGGGTTGTCACAAAGTGTATCTCTCAAGTTTATCTCTCTCAAGTTTATCTATTCCAATTTAGATTTTTTTAAGTGTTTGTGTGTTTTTGAATTTATTTCGGTTTAGATTTTGAAACAAGTCTCTAATTTGTTTAGTTTTTTATTGTTTGCATTGAGTTTTTTTTTTTGGGATTTTTTTGTTTTTTGCAAGTACTTTTTTTTAGTTTTGAAGATTTTGATCAGTTCTATTGATCGAGTGTTGGCGAAGGTGATTTTTCATTGTGCTGCTTTTGTTTTCATTGAAGTTCCTCTTGTTTTTTGTAGTATATTTATCATGTATATTTGTTAGAATTGGAATGGATTATGAATTAGTTTAGTATTTGGCGAAGGTTATTAATATTTATGCAGCATCCGCTCATAGAATCGTACATAATAGTTGACATAAGTTTTGAGGGGGAACCCTCCCATAAACAATTAATAATTTTCAACGTAATACTTGTATAATATCAGCTCATAGAATCGTGCAGAATCAGTTGGCATAAGTTTTGGGGGGAGGGGGTTGGGGGGACCCCCCATAAACTTTTAATAATTTTCAACTTTTGATTAAAATTTGTGCAACATTAGTTTTATAGAATCATAAAGAATCACTTGACATTGGTTTAATGAAAGGACAGTGGATTAGCAACCAGTTAATGGATTATTTAATCATTTGACATTTGTGCAGCATCAGTGTTTATACATTTTTATATTATCATTTGTGCAACATCAATTTTATAGAATCTTCTAAGAGTTTCATCATTTTGAAACCTTTTGTGCAACATAAGTTTTTATTGATTATTAGATTTACATTCTAATATATGTGTAAAATTGATGCATGGATATATATATATATATATATATATATATATATATATATATATATATATATATATCTAATTATTTTTGTGCAGCATCAGTTTAGCTGCATGTTTTCTTTTTTGGGTGCAGATCATGTCCATTGTTAAAGTGTTGAAGTGTGTATATGAAAATTGTGCAGTAGTTGTGCCGCTTTATCTGCATACTAGTTATGAGGATTTGTGTGGTCAATAACTTTTAGGTTTCTAAGTTTGTCATAAGGAGGCTTTTTGTTGAAATACTCATTATACGGAGGCGAACCAATCTATCTATTAAAGTGCAATGAAGATATTTAGACCCTTTTATTGGTGAATAATTTGATTTCAAATTCAGTTGTTGATGTTTATGTTCATGCTAAGAAAGAGATGTCTATTGTTTCTACTAATAGTGTGTCATCTTCTTGTTTAAGTGAAACTACTAGTATTGGAGATGAGAACCAATATTTGGGTAAGTATGGCTCTTATGGACCTCACCATTATACAACAAATGGGTGGTAGAGTTATATTTCTTATGAGGGTCAAAGTTATGAAGATGTTGCAGTTGAGTTTCGTAGAAAACTTACACAATACTCTATTGAGGTTGGTTGTGTTTTCAAGTTCACCAGGAATGTTTGGAAGCGTGTTATTGCTGTTTGCTCAAAGAAACTGTTTGAAGGGTGTTAATGACATGTTCATGCTGTTGTGCAACAGCCTAGTGGTTATTTTATCATTAAAAAAATTAAATAATATTCATACTTGCACTGGACGTATTCCTCAAAAGGAGAATAAAAGGTTTGACCCTTATGTTTTGTCTTTTTTGTTGGCTGCCAATGCTCGTTCGAATCTGTCTATCAAGGCAAAAGATGTTATGAGAGAAATGAAGGAGAGTTATGATCTTGATATTAAATATCATGCAATTTGGCGTGGCAAAGAGATTACATATAATAAGGTTAATGGTGATGAGGCTCTCTCTTTTGGATATTTGCCTTGGTACCTTGATGAGTTTGTGCGTGCCAATGATGGATCCCTTTGTGCACTAGAACTTGATAATGATAGTAATCGATTTGAAAGGTTATTCATATCTTTTGGAACTTGTGTTAAAGGATTCCGATAGTGTAGACCAATGTTGTTCCTTGATGGTATGTTTTTTAAGAGGAGATATACCGGTACTCTTCTTGGTTGTTGTGCTAAAAATGCAAATAATTGTAAGATTTTTTAATTGTTATAAATTATAGATTTGTGATATTTTTTTGAATTAGGTTATTCTTTTTGTGTAGATTGGTTTATTAAAGTGCAGCATCAGTTCAATAATATGCAACATCTATTTATTAATGTGGAATGGATTAGGAAACAGTTAATGGTTTATGAATCAATTTACGAGTGGGGAGGGCCCCCAATATACATCTAAGAATTTCAACTTTTGATTATCATTTGTGCAGCATCAGTTTTTACAAAAACTGATTAATGACTTAGTTTATTCTTTCTACGTATTTGTGTTATTAAAGTGCATCATCAGTAATGTTATGTGTAGAACTTGTTTTGTGATATAATTATTAATTTTTGTTTCTATACAGAGATTTTTCATGTGTGTTATGGTATTGTTGACATAGAAAATGAAGACAATTGGACGTGGTTTGTTGAACATTTGGCTCAGATATTAAATTACCAAAGAAGGAACATCACGTTCATTACCGACTGACATCATGGGCTTTTGAATGCTATTCGGAAGTACTTCCCTACTGCTTCTCATAGTTTCTGCATTATACATTTGAGGGAAAATTTAGAGAGACGGTATGCAGATAATAAGTTTTTGAAGGATTAGTTGTGTGAGTATTTCAAAAATTGTGCATATAACATGTAGTGTTGAAGATTTTGATAGGAATATTAAGAAAATGAGAAGTGTTGGCGGAGATATTTCTTATTCATGTTTAGATGATCTTCCAAAGACATAAAAACACCATGATCATCTCTGTAAAAACAGTTTGGATAATTAGCATGCAGCACGAAGTTTAAGAGAATTAGCATGCAACATCTGTTAAAGTAGAATAAGTATACAACTTGAGTTATGGAAGAATATATAGGTTCAGTATGCAACATTAGTTATTGTAGACTCATTCACTTTCAATGACAATTAGTGTTATATCGAATCTAAGAATGATTGGTGTACAATCATTTTATCATTGAACATTTATTCATAATCAACAAATTTTAAGAATTCCAACAACATTAATATTTAGTCATAATCATTTTACCATCTTATTCTTTGTAAAAATTAGTTTAACCATAATTATGTAACCAAGAATAGTAATTCAATTAAAACAATAAAAATACACAATTATACTTACGAGCCAAGATGGATTGGACATTGTTTATCTTCATCCATCTCAAAAGTTGCATTTGTAGGGCTCATTTGCATGTAGTCATTTGTTGAACTTTCCCTTTCATTCAATGGCAAATGGAATGACCTATCTTTGTTGTTGTACCATTTTGCAATCATGTATACAGATTAAACGTAGGTTTGAAAAATGTAGGTAATCACTCAAAATATAAGTGATATTGAATTTAGACTTACCACTTTATATGCATTGTCATTGTGCATGTTTGTTTCGCCTTCTTGAAGGTTTTTTCTATTACAGTTATAAAAATTGAAACACCCCTCTTCTGTGTCGAACACAAGCAATATAAAGATTTTTCACACAACTCCTATTTGTTCGTTTAATTGTTCCCCCAAACTGTGCTTTAATGCTTTCATCTTGGCTTCGTCATTTTCATCATTGGTGAAGTTCATCTGTTATCCAGAATATAATTAGTATATGGATAATCAGTATGCAACATCAGTATGAATCATCAGTGTGGACATGTGTATGAAACATCAGTATGCAGTTTCAATGACATTAAATAGATTTTATCTAAATTCAATATTTATAATTTACAAAGAGAATGACCGAGAAGTAGAAGTTTTGATAATCCAACTTGCTTTCTTGTTCTACGAGAATGTAGTTGTGCATCAATCACAGTATTTGTAACTTCGTTATCTCCAAGGAATCCATCCATATCTTCTTTCATCACAATATTGTTATAGTAGCTGAACTCATTTGCAGTTGATGACCAATATATGTCCCTAAAATACAATATACATAGAAATATGTTAATGCAGAATCAGTATTTTGAAGTATAACATAAATTATAGATTTAGTTGTAAAATTTTCTTACATTGGTGCTTTTTCCTAGAAAAGGTTGATGCTCTTTTTGTTCATTGTGGTTAAGAGGAAGTATGTTGGATGTCATTTCCACTCATTTGATTCTTTTGTTTTCTCTATGGCGGTGTAATAGAAATGGATATCCTTCTTTTTTCTTCTGGCTTTTTGCTTGATGCGTCAGACCATTGTTCGAGTTTGAGGTTGAACATGTGTTTGAGATTCTGTTGAATTTTTTTCTAAAGTGTGCAGAACTTGTTTTGACAAGATATCTACATCTTGATCAGAAGCGATTACAATTTTGTACGCAATTTTAACAGGTTCGATTTCAGCTTCAGAATCAGTAACAAAAGCTTGATGAACAGGCTTCCCACATTTCTTTTCGTTTTTTGTTTCAACCTCATTGATGCAACTCAAGGTCTTGTTTAGCTCATAAATTTCTTCTTGTTGCTTCTTCACCATTTCTTCTAGAGAAATCTTCTCAACTTTTAGAACTTGAAATTTCTCTTTTAATTTTTCCATTTTTCCTTGTTGATTGCATTAAATTCACACTGCTTCTTGTAGGACTTTTCTTGCTCTCATTCAAGGTTGTTCATCTCCTTCAACATTCTTTTGCTCTTTACTTGCAATTCATTCTTGTCTTCTTCCCATTATTTCTTTTGTTGTTCCAACGCAGTGTTCTTCTTTTCCAATTCACTTTTTTTGTTTTTCCAAGTCTTTCTTCTCTTTTTCCAACTTCTTGTTTTGTTTTTGCAAGTCCTTATTATCCTTTTGCAAAGCATCATTCTCTTCAACAATTTTCTCAATTACAGAATTCTTGAAGTGACATGTATTGATAGCATTATTCAACATCTGAAGTTGAAGTTTCCCTCTCATTTTCCAATACTCTGATGGATCGGTTTGGCTTTGCGAGAGGTTTTCTTGTGTTAATTCCTCTTCTGAAAATTAGAATGCAACATCAGTTATACTATAATTAGTATGCAACATCAGTTTGGGATTCTTGTGTCTCGTTGACTGAAGGGCTTCTTTGCCTCTGTTTGGGATCCCAAATATACGTTGGACATCATCAACATTTACTTGACTATATCCATTTTTGAATTTGAACATTCCATTTTCAATGTCATACGTAAGCTTCCACAAGTCTCCTCCCAAAAGGTGACATCTCAGTTTGATTTCTTCATTTATAATTCACCTTTTACGTAAGCTTCCACAAGTCTCCCAAAAGGTGACTTATATATGAATGTCAAGACTTGTGGTTTTTCATCAAGTTTTGGCTTGAGCTCTTGTATTAGTTTTGCAAAGGCCACGAGATTTAGTCTTATTTGAGCATAGTTCTTATCTGTTGCCCGACACTTTATGGCATGAGATTTTTGAGTTGATTTCTTTTTGGTTGATAAATGTTTTTCTTTTGGCTACTTCTTCATAGAAAAATAAAACAATCAAGGACTTTAGTTTTTTAGCCACTCTCTCTAGCTCCCAAAACTCTAAATCAAAACCCATAGCCTTTGGCCCGTTCTTTAGCTTGGGGCTGGTGGCAGCCCCTCTCCCCCTTGTCCTAGCCTTCTTCCATTGTATTCTCGTGGATTGTTGCAAATATGTTTTTCGTTTTAGTATTTTCATTAATAAGTGTCTCTTTGGTGATGTTATTTGTAAATCTTTCTTAATGAGTATTTTCATTTTATGTTGATGTTATCGATTGCTCCTGAGTCTACTTCGTTGTTTTTGGTTGCTTTGTTGATTTTGTTAAGCATAAAATTCATGTTGATGGACATTAGTTGATTTGTTGTCAATTTCTATTTGGAGTCAGCATTGGTTGAAGTTAACAAGTGTACTTATGTTTGTTTGTACCATACTTGACCAATCTCGAAACTACTAAGCACCGGTCAACGTTATACCATCAAGGACCCAGAAGAGTTTCCCTCCAACCAAGAGGCCAATCACAGCATGACACGTGTCGACATCAGAAGCCAATCATAGCACGACACGTGTCAACATCAGAAGCCAATCACAACACGACATGTGTCAATGTCAGAATGAAACTAGAAACTCTTTTCTATAAATAGAGATCATTCTCTCACAATATTTCCTAATGTCATTTGTACTAAATCATTCACTAATACTCACTAAAGGAGGCTTGAACCTATGTACTTGTGTAAACCCTTCACAATTAATGAGAACTCCTCTACTCCGTGGACGTAGCCAATCTGGGAGAACCACATACATCTTGTGTTTGCTTCCCTGTCCCTATCCATTTACTTACTTATCCACACTAGTGACCGGAGCAATCTAGCGAAGGTCACAAACTTAACACTTTCTATTATACCAAAGTCCTCGCTAATTTTGTGCATCAACATTTGGCGCCGTCTGTGGGAACGACACTTATTCCCACTATTTTCAGCTTTGCCAAGCTAGTTTCCACCATTCGTACACTCTCTTTTGACCAGGCATCCCTTTCCAACATGGGGAGTGAAGGAAGCCACAACACACAGAATGATACCCTTCTTGCACCTAGTGCTAAGCAACGAAAGAAGGAAGGAAAGACGGTTGCTCTTCAAGCTAAAGTCGATGAGCTAGAAGCTCAGAACAACAAGATAGCAATGAAGAATGAGGTCCTCCAGGAGCAGTATGAAAGCTCTTTGAGACGCTCCACGAAACTAGGCATACTCAAACACGCGAGCTCGTTGCCCCTGAGGACATCAACGATCATCAGGGTGCCCCACAACACGGAGGGTCACCTCCCTCCGACATGGGTATCCCTAATGAGGAGCGAGTCAATCATCAAAAGATTGATCAACATGAGACTTCTCTCAACCCAGATGCTTCAACCCAAAGTAGAAGAAGTGGAGGAAGACACCTCTTTGCAGAAGGGCTGGAAGGATCGAAAACTGTTTATCGTGACTGCCAAGACTTCCTAAAGCAACGTCGAGAGAATCCTCTTCACATATGCTCAAAGATCAATGACCCAAGGGTTTCTAACAGACTCAGTCCCTTCCCACGACCCAGGCCAATTGTCAATCTAGGGAAGGAACAACAGGTCCCAGAGGAACATAAAGGTACAAGGGACCTTGAGGTATTCCGACAGACTCGCCCTAGAAGTGAGTACGGCGAGTCCAAGAAAAAACCACACGCCCTTGCTCAAACTTTCCTACTTCCAAGAGGCGATGGAGACTTACGAAAAAAAATTCCAGTGGTACATGACTCCACTAAGGGCCCCCTTGTCCTACAACTCTTTGAGGTAGTAAACAAGTTGAAGGCTGAACGTCAGGTCGAGATACCTGACTAGAACCAACCTAGGCCTGGCCCTCTCATAAGAAGGATCCTCGACACCCCTTTCAAGTGAAGACAAAACAAAAGCTTGGTTTACAACTCTATACTGGAAGGAAGGACCCAATTGAACACCTTAACCTCTTTGAGTCCACTATGGCATATCAGATGCACACCGACGAAGAGCAATGTCTTCTCTTCCCTTCCACCCTCTCTGGCGGAGCTCTAAACTGGTATTGCCGTCTTCCACCTGAGACGGTAGACTTATTTGAGGAATTGAGGAAACTGTTTGTCTCTTAACACATCTTCCAGACCGATCACTTGCATTCTGCAGATGACTTGTACACTATTCACTAGAAGCCGGACGAGTCACTATGAAAGTATGTCGGTCGCTTCAGTCATGAGCATTCTCGCTGCGTTGAGGCAGATGACAAGACCACCCTCAAGGCCTTCACGACAGGCCTACGTGATTGTTTCTTCAAGTACATGGTTAATGCTAACACTTGGAAGACTTACTCTGAGGTGATGGCACAGGCTTACAACCACGCCTCCGCCGAAGCAATGACATACTAAGGGAAACCCTATATGGTTAACCCTTATCAACAAATGGGAAGTGGAAGTCAAGTTATACCAAGTGAGGAGATATTGGCCATTCAGACACCCATTGCATCATTTCCTGCCTCATTTAGCTACTCGCTAAGTCACCAAACGTATCTGTCTCTTGGTAAGAGCAAGGATTTTTACTCTCAGCAAGCTCATTACAACAAGATGGATAAAAGTTCGTATCAAGACAACCAGGGGTGAATGTACCGTCGACTATTATGACTATAGGGCCAAGCCTCACTCTTTCAAAGTGGAGGACTAGGTACTGAAGGAAATGTTATTATAAGAAGGCATACACATTACAAATGTTTTGATTCTTAACCGCTTAAGATCTTCTGTCACACAAGCCATTCAGCAGATATTTAAAGAAGAGGGAATTCATACAACTTTTTCTGAGTCTTTTGAGTTCCTAGCACTGGAACACTTGGTCTATGCTGACCTACCCTTATACTCCTACTTAGAGCTTCAACATGCGTACTTTGACACAAAGTATGTGATACTAAGTGTTACAACCAACATGGTTCACATATCAAAAGCATGGATCCCTTCATCCATAGCAAAACATTCATAAGCATCATTCATATCAATCAACATAAACATTATACATTCCAACACATTCATACATAAACATCATACATTCCAACACATCCATACATAAGCCAATTATCCTTTGAAAGGGTTCAACATACTTTGTGTCTTCGACACTTGCTACAATGTGCCTCGACACCTTGCCCTTATTCTCACCAACCAGGTGATGAAATGTGAAGCAAGAACTCATCTTCATGCCACCAACCAGGTGATGAAATATACAACCCGTACTCTCATTCATGCCACCAACAAGGTGATGAAATGTACAACTAGTACTCTAATATCATTTGGCAACTTGCCACTCATGCCACCAACCAGGTGAAGAAGGAACTCATCTTCATGCCACCAACCAGGTGATGAAATGTACAACCCATACTCTCCTTCATGCCACCAACCAGGTGATGAAATGTACAACCCGTACTTTAATATCATTTGGCAACTTGCCATTCATGCCACCAACCAGGTGAAGAATGAACTCATCCTCGTACCACCAACCATGTGATGAAATGTGATGAAAGGTGATAAACGAACTCACCTTCATACCACCAACCAAGTGATGAAAGCAACTCACCATTCATTCCACCTACTAGAAGACGAGTGGTACAACTTGTACATGTGAACTCCTAGCATTCACAAATAATCAAAAACCCTTAAGCTTGACAACTCAACTAGGGGAGCATTTTACCCAACAAGAGTTATAGTCACCAACAAAGTCTTATTGCAAGCCAATAACAACTTCAGTGCATGGCATACGAAGATTAAGCTCTTCAGCCATCTTGCATCTGCTTCAAACATTTCCCCTCTATAACAATGCAAACACTACAACTCGTAGAAAGCTTCACACACTCTTGATCAAGACAGTGTGAAACAAAACCAATTTATGGTGCCAACAAGAGCTTCATCAAAGGAGTTCAACCATAATTCTCAAAAGCTTCACATACTCTTGATCAAGACAGTGTGAAGTAAAACCAATTTATGGTGCAAACAAGAACTTCATCAATGGAGGGCAACCATAATTCCCAAAAGTTTCACACACTCTTGATCAAGACAGTGTGAAGCAAAACCAATTTATGGTGCCAACAAGAGCTTTATCAAAGGAGTTCAACCACAATTCTCAAAAGCTTCACACACTCTTGATGAAGACAGTGTGAAGCAAAACCAATTTATGGTGCCAACAAGAGCTTGATCAATGGAGGGCAACCATAATTCTCAAAAGCTTCACACACTCTTGATCAAGACAGTGTGAAGCCAAACCAACTTATGTGCCAACTAGAGCTTCATCAAAGTAGTTCAACTACAATTCTCGAAAGCTTCACACACTCTTGATCAAGACAGTGTGAAGCAAAACCAATTTATGGTGCCAACAAGAGCTTGATCAATGGAGGGCAACCACAATTCTCAAAATTATCACACACTCTTGATGAAGACAGTGTGAAGCAAAACCAATTTATGGTGCCAATAAAAGCTTCATCAAAGGAGTTCAACCACAATTCTCAAAAGCATCACACACTCTTGATCAAGACAGTGTGAAGCAAAACCAATTTATGGTGCCAACAAAAGCTTC
The DNA here is from genome assembly GCF_916048215.2 of Malus sylvestris. NCBI lineage: Eukaryota > Viridiplantae > Streptophyta > Magnoliopsida > Rosales > Rosaceae > Malus > Malus sylvestris. Next base: position 30,801,344 of record NC_062272.1, read on the forward strand.
ATCAATGGAGGGCAACTACAATTCTCAAACCTTCGAAGCAAATTCAAGACTGTTTAAAGCAAATTCAATTTATATGGTTCATGCAAACCTTCGAGTACTACAAGGTGTGGCTTGCATCACAATCAGTTGCTCAACAGTGTGGAAGCAAAATTTGTATATGTTGTCTCTCCCACATTTTCAAATTTCTAGTTTTCCAAAAAAAAAAAAAGGAAATTCAACAAAGCTTCATCAGTGGAGGACAACTACAAATTCTCAAAAGCTTCACACTATATTGATCAAGATAGTGTGAAGCAAAATTAATTCGTGGTACCCAACAAAGCTTCACCACAAAAGCTTCACCAACAAAAGCTTCATCAATGGAGGACAACTACAAATTCTCAAAAGTTTCACACTATCTTGATCAAGATAGTGTGAAGCAAAATCAATTCATGATACCCAACAAAAGCTTCAACTCCAAAGCTTCACCTACAAAGCTTCAACTCCAAAGCTTCACCTATAAAAGCTTCAACTCCAAAGCTTCACCTATAAAAGCTTCACCCACAATAGCTTCACCTACAAAAGCTTCGCCCATAAAAGCTTTACCAACAAAAGCTTCACCCAGCACAAAAGCTTCACTCACCACAAAAGCTTCACCTACAAAAGCTTCACCTATAAAAGCTTCACCAACAAAAGCTTCACCCACAATAGCTTCACCTACAAAAGCTTCACCCATAAAAGCTTCACCCAAAAAAGCTTCACTAACAAAAGCTTCACCCACAAAAGCTTCACCCACAAAAGCTTCACCCACCATAAAAGCTTCACCCACAAAAGCTTCACCCACCACAAAAGCTTCACCTACAAAAGCTTCACCCATAAAAGCTTCACCAACAAAAGCTTCACCCACAAAAGCTTCCCCACCACAAAAGCTTCACCCACAAAAGCTTCCCCTACCACAAAAGCTTCGCCCATAAAAGCTTTACCAACAAAAGCTTCACCCACCACAAAAGCTTCACCCACAAAAGCATCACCTACAAAGCTTCAACACAAAAGCTTCACCTAACAACTTTCACAAAGTGAGCACTACCTCAACCTACATGCTTCACTCACAAAGCTTCAACATACAAGATTCAACAAAATGAAAAATTCAAAGAACTCAGTGAATAAGGTCTTGGTGTATTTCACACAATACGTTGAAATGAAGCAAAGCTTGTTTATTAATATGTCTGATAAGTTACAAATATGTACATATACATGAATCAAAATAAACAAACAAGAGGGAGCCTTCACAAAGGTTGCTCATGAGAAGTCTCAGCAGTCGGCAGAGCCCTAGAAAGAGTAGGCACCAGAGGGTGATCATTCGGAGCCTTAGTACTGGGCAGAACCCCAGAAGGAGGAGGCACCGAAGGTTGATCATTCAGAGCTTCACTATACGGTACAGCCCAGAAGACGAAGGCAATAAATCCCTTTGGAACAAATCCACAAACCTCTGATGATCAAGTAAAATCTGACCATCAGATTCCTGCAGCTGGTCGAGCTTCCTCTTCATGTTTGTAGCATAGTCATGTGTGAGCCTTTGCAACTGTTTATTCTCATGCTTGAGCCCTCTGATCTCCTGTTTGAGCCTTATCACTTCAACCGCCAATGATTCAACTTGGCGGGTTTGAGCAAATAGGCGTTGGGCCATATTAGACACAGAACCTGCACACTGAACACTGAGAGCCAGATAATCTTTAACACTAAACTCATTTTACCGTTTGGAAAATAGTCTGTTATCTTTGGGAGTGAGAAGGTTCCTGGCCACCACCGCAGCGGTCATATCATTCTTCATCACAGATTCCCCAACGGTAAGAGGATAAGTAGGGGATAAGAAGGATGGACGCCATATGATGTCTTGAGAAGGCATGGCTGCCTCTTCACCAAAGTTCAAGTCAAAACGACGGTCGGATGGGCCAGACATTCTCAGAAATGATGAAGGAGAAATGAGGTGCAATAAATCTCTGAAGTAAGGGGAAAATTCCTACAAGCAATAACTCTCTGAATGTACTTCTTGCACACAATTGGTGCCTTTATAAAAGAAAGGGCAACACAGCCGTTGATTCAAAAATCGAAGAGGCACCACTCTTCGGATTCTGAAGAGGCACCACTTTCCACACGCAACATCAGCTCCTCGGGTACCACAAATAACTTTGCCAAAGATCTCTGACAAAGTTTAGACACATAAATTTTGAAGGTCCAGCTACCCTACTATTACCCACAAGGGTAAAGGAACAACACCACTGCTTGATAACTAGAAAGTCCCAATGTGTGTCAACCTCCGTGCTTCGTGGCAAGGCAGACTGGCAAAAATGCCCAACCTTTACTCACATTCGAGAAAACACTCCCAACAAGATTGCTTGCTCAAAAATCGAAGAGGCACTGCCCTCTGAATCTCGAAAGCCAGACTCCCAATGGGTTTACTTTCTTAAAAATCGAAGAGACACTGCTCTTTGAATCTCAAGAGTTAGACTCCCAACATGATTGCTTTCTCAAAAATCGAAGAGGCACTGTTCTCCGAATCTCGAGAGCTAGACTCCTAACAGGATTAAGTGCTCAAAAATCAAAGAGACACTGCTTTTCGAATCACAAGAGTCAGACTCCCCACATGATTGCTTTCTCAAAAATTGAAAAGGCACCGTTCTCTGAATCTCGAGAGCCAGATCCTCGACATGATTGCTTGTTCAAAAACCGAAGAGGCGCCGATCTCCGAACTTCGAGAGCTAGATTTCCTTGGATAAAGCTTGTCTGCAATCTTCACACGCAACATCAGTGTTCCAGATACCACATACCACTTTTTCAAAGTGCTCTGACAAAGTTAAAACACGTGAAGCTTGCAGCTTCTACTTCATTGCTATGACCAAGAAGGGCAAAAGGAATAACACTACTACTTGTTGTTAGGTAGACTCCTATATATGTCGACCTCTATCCTCCACAGCCAGGCATAACTACAAATAAAAAAAAATGCTTAACTGTTCTTCACATCCGAAAGGGCACTCTCAACAGAGTCTCTTGAAATACTCAGCTTCTTTTCCTCTCGATAATACCTCTGCAAACATGCACCTTTCTAAATGTCTCTAGAACATCTTTTTCCTCCTCTTCGTTCTTTGATTGCAAAAATCTGCTAGGAAAGGGGACATTCAAAGGAAAAACGTTAGTCGGAATTGAATTTAACACATTCTTACCCTTATTGGACAGATTTGAAGGTTTAGGGGCAATGGACACTTGCGGCATAGGTGTGTCCATCCTTGCCATGGGTGGGCTTGATTCCTCCTCTTCCATTTGCAACATTTCATCCTCTTTGGGACCTGTTTTTGATGAAGAACCTACCCCAACCTCCTTACCACTTCTTAGGGTGATTGCTTTGGCTGATTCAAACCCTCCCTTTGGATTTATAATGGTAGAACTAGGGAGCCTTCCTTGGTCTCTAATCTGCCCAACAACCTCGGCAATCTGTCCCATTTGTTTCTCTAGTTGGTCCACCCTTTTGTTTTGATTTTCCTGCCCATTAGTCAAAGTGGTTAGTAACTTAACAAGTGTATCATTATCCAAAGCATTACTTGAAGTATTTGGGGCAGATTGTGGTTGGAACTGAGGGGGTGCGTATGGTTTGTTGTAGAAGCCCGGGGGTTGTTGCCTAAAGCCTCCTTATGGTTGGGCTTGTTGTGGCTCTCTCCATTTGAAGTTTGGATGGTCTCTCCACCTCGGATTATACGTGTTGGAATATAGATCATGTCTTGGCTGATTTTGGCTTTGAAACCCAATGGCATTAGCGCTCTCCCATCCACCATTCTCAATGAGTTGAGGACACTTTTCGGATGTATGTCCTTGGATAGAACATACGCCACACACCATGGGTCCTTGAATCTTCATTCCCTCGGCCATCTGTGAAACAAGAGAAGTAAGATTAGCTAACTGAGATTGAATATTGGAAGTGGAACTTACCTCATGCACTTGTTGCCGTGGGGGTCTTCTTTGGCCTACACCCTCGTATTGTTGAGCGTTCAATGCTCGATTAGCAATCAAGATTTTTGCAGCCATGGGCGTTTTGTCTACCAATGCTCCACCCGCCGAGGCATCGAGCATTTGACGTTCTAGTGGTAGGAGCCCTTCGTAGAAGTATTGCAAAAGCAATTCCTCCTTCATCTGATGCTGTGGACAAGAAGCAACAAGTGATTTAAATCGTTCATAATATGTAGGAAAAGACTCACCTTCATCTTGTTGAATTCCACTTATTTTTTTACGAAGAATAATGATGCGAGAAGTTGGGAAAAACTTCTCCAGAAACGCCCTCTTCATACTCTCCCAAGATGTAACTGTACCGGGAGCCAACTCGTATAACCAATCCTTGGCTTTGTCCATTAAAGAGAATGGAAAAGCCTTCATCTTTAAAATACTTCCGTCAATGGTAACCGGAGTCATACTTGAGCACACCACTTCAAATTCTTTCAAATGTTTGTTCGGATCCTCCATGGACAGCCCATGGAACTTTGGAATGTGGTGGAGCAAACTTGACTTTAACTCGAACTCTTCGGTTTTACCTTGAGTAGCCATGGGATATTGGATACACAATGGTGCGGCATTATCCAAACCCGAGGCGGCAAGCTCCTTGAGCGTACGGTTGTCCATGGCTATACCTTGCTCTTCTCCACCCATTTGTGCCGTGGCCTTCTCTTCAACCTCAACTTCTTGCTCTTCTAATTCAGGCTCGGGACTAGGAGGATTAGACTCTTGCAATTTCTTTTTCCTTCTTAAAGTCCTCTCAAAATCACCGTCAAAGTCGGAGATATGCTCACGAACAGGTTGTGAGCTACGGGTCATAAACTAGTACCTAAAAACAAAGAAAACAAAACAAATCAGCAACTTAAACAAAATACAATAATTCGAAAGAAAACAATCCAAGAGATTAGCAAAGTTGCTAATCCCCGGCAACGGCGCCAAAAATTTGATGCGAAATATATAAGCACACAAATTAAACCCTCTTTTTATCAATTGTAGTAAAGTATGTAAGTAGGGATTGTTCTAGGCCGGGGATTAAGAGGGATTGCTAAATCACTTGGAAACTGACTTGAAAACGTAAAAACAAAGTTTAAAACACTAACTAGACTCAAAGAATGCAAAACTAAACTTTAAAACATTAAAACAAACCAAAAGACTCAAAACAGCCCCTAAACACTCAAAACTACCTTAAACACACAATCTGGGCAGTTTTGGGACTCTAACACAAACTTGGACGAATTTTAGTTTTCTAATGAACTAAAACACTTAAAAACATAATCTAAGACAAGTTCTAATTAATATGACTCAAAGAAATAAGATGGGGTTGATTTTGGACGAAAATAATTAAATTAAGACAAGAACAAAGTAAACAAATTCTTAGACAAATTTAAGTGAATCAAAACAGATTGTAAAATGAATTTGAATGAAACTTATGGATGGAAGGCTAGCTAGGAGGTTCTTCTCCACACATGTCACACTTGCATACAAATCGATTTCCAGTTGCTTTTCGATAAGCTATGAATACTCAACGCCCCAAATTAACCGTGAATTGCAATAATTAACCCTCAGTTTTTCCACAAGTTATTGGGTTGGATGATTGCATACGACAACCCAAAACACTCCCTACAAGTTCCCTACATGAATTGCATAATAGAGATACAAGCAAGAATCATTAAGTTCTATGAAAAACATAAGCATTGACGAGGCACTCGTTACTATGATTTGCATGAAACTTATGCCAAGAATTTACTTAACGTGATTGTGACTAGCAACCTTCACTACTTGTGAATATAAGTTCATAACGATTAGGTGAAACTCCCTTATATTCTAGCGTTAAATTCATGCATGAAAATTAAGCGTGCACTCTCAACCAACATACACAAATCATTTCTTATACGATCGGATAAGTAAATTAAATTCACAACTTATGAATCACAACTGGATGCAATCAAATCATATTGCAAGTATGAACATGGTTTCGAATCACCCCCTAACTAAGAGGGATTTAGTTCCTCATACTCACAAAGCAAAGATACATAAAATTAAACATTAAAATCAAAGGAAAGAAAACACCTAAAATGCTCCAACTTGGGTAGCAAGTGCATCCAAGAATTCTCCTTTGCTTGCTTGCGGCAGATTGCTTTGTGGACGGATTTTTGGGTAGTTTTATGATGTAGAATGGATGGGGAATGGTATGGAAAGGTTTAGGGTAAGTGTGGAGGAGTGTTTGAGGGTTGGAGGGTGGTGGAGAGCTAGGCAAAGAGGGTGGAAGAAGGTGGAGTGGCTGTTATGTTTTCTAGGCACTAGAATGGTGTTTTTGGGGTGTTTTGCTACCTAGGGTGAGTATGGACGAATTTCTGTGATGAATGGTGAATATGAGAGTGTGAACCCTTTGCCAAGGGGTGTAAACATGTATATATAGGCCCCAAAAACCTTAGAGAATCAGGTTAGGCTAGGGAGAATGCATGGCAAAGAGTGTATGTGGTGTGCAATGGTCCAAGGGTGAAAATGAAGTGATGATGCAAAGTGTGAAGGGTAAAATGGAGTGGTCTTGAAGCTAGGGAGCATGAATAATTGTGTACATTGCATAGAGATGGAAAGGGAGGTGAAAATGTGTCAATAAATGGGTCAAAGGTGCAGCAATATGTGGTACACAAGGCATAGGATTCCAAATGTGAATGATGGAGCATCAATTGGTGCATGTTATGGTTGTGAAAGTTGTCTAAAATTTTGTGGGTGAAGGGAACAAGAGGTATCAAGCAATTAAGTGTAATAATTAAATGAATTGAAGCATGAAATCAGAAATTATGTAGGGGACAAGAGTGATCAAGCATGGCATGGGAATCCAAAGGGAATTCTATGTTGTTTTGCATGGCAATGAAGGCAAGTTGGGGTGACAAATTTTTGGGCTGAGTTCTTCATCTTTTGGACCATAATTCTTCACATTCTTGGCCTCTTTAGTTCTCAAATTCGTCCATCCACTTTGGCCCAAATATGTGACATGCATTCCAAGCTCCATTTTGCTCCAAAATGCTCCAAAATGCATCTTCTTGCCTACTTTGTCCATAAAATCTGAAAACACACGAAAATGACTTTAAACATTAAAATAACTAAGGAAACACGACATAAATGCACAAGAACAAGCCAACTAAGTCGCATAAATATGCTCCTATCAAGCCAAACCAACTTATGTGCCAACTAGAGCTTCATCAAAGTAGTTCAACTACAATTCTCGAAAGCTTCACACACTCTTGATCAAGACAGTGTGAAGCAAAACCAATTTATGGTGCCAACAAGAGCTTGATCAATGGAGGGCAACCACAATTCTCAAAAGCATCACACACTCTTGATGAAGACAGTGTGAAGCAAAACCAATTTATGGTGCCAATAAAAGCTTCATCAAAGGAGTTCAACCACAATTCTCAAAAGCATCACACACTCTTGATCAAGATAGTGTGACGCTAAACCAATTTATGATGCCAACAAAAGCTTCATCAATGGAGGGCAACTACAATTCTCAAACCTTCGAAGCAAATTCAAGACTGTTTGAAGCAAATTCAATTTATATGGTTCATGCAAACCTTCGAGTACTACAAGGTGTGGCTTGCATCACAATCTGTTGCTCAACAGTGTGGAAGCAAAATTTGTATATGTTGTCTCTCCCACATTTTCAAATTTCTAGTTTTCCAAAAAAAAAAAAAGGAAATTCAACAAAGCTTCATCAGTGGAGGACAACTACAAATTCTCAAAAGCTTCACACTATATTGATCAAGATAGTGTGAAGCAAAATTAATTCGTGGTACCCAACAAAGCTTCACCACAAAAGCTTCACCAACAAAAGCTTCATCAATGGAGGACAACTACAAATTCTCAAAAGTTTCACACTATCTTGATCAAGATAGTGTGAAGCAAAATCAATTCATGGTACCCAACAAAAGCCTCAACTCCAAAGCTTCACCTACAAAGCTTCAACTCCAAAGCTTCACCTATAAAAGCTTCAACTCCAAAGCTTCACCTATAAAAGCTTCACCCACAATAGATTCCCTACAAAAGCTTCACCCATAAAAGCTTTACCAACAAAAGCTTCACCCACCACAAAAGCTTCACTCACCACAAAAGCTTCACCTACAAAAGCTTCACCTATAAAAGCTTCACCTATAAAAGCTTCACCAAAAAAAGCTTCACCCGCAATAGCTTCACCTACAAAAGCTTCACCCATAAAAGCTTCACCCAAAAAAGCTTCACTAACAAAAGCTTCACCCACAAAAGCTTCACCCACAAAAGCTTCACCCACCATAAAAGCTTCACCCACAAAAGCTTCACCCACCACAAAAGCTTCACCTACAAGCGCTTCACCCATAAAAGCTTCACCAACAAAAGCTTCACCCACAAAAGCTTCCCCACCACAAAAGCTTCACCCACAAAAGCTTCCCCTACCACAAAAGCTTCACCCACAAAAGCTTCACCCATAAAAGCTTTACCAACAAAAGCTTCACCCACCACAAAAGCTTCACCCACAAAAGCTTCACCTACAAAGCTTCAACACAAAAGCTTCACCTAACAACTTTCACAACAAATATATATGAATAAGAAGTTTTAGGCTACCACTTAGAAAGGAAAACCATCATTCGTCAACTCCCTCGACCGGAGACTTAGGGGACTCCTACCATATGCTACTGCACCTTGATACTCAGAAGTCTTACGACCACTCAGTGACTTGGATTTTTTCAAGTCTCCAACCGAGAAGTTTTCCTCACTCGGGAAATTAAGGGAGCACAACCTCATCCTACATGCTTCACTCACAAAGCTTCAACATACAAGATTCAACAAAATGAAAAATTCAAAGAACTCAGTGAATAAGGTCTTGGTGTATTTCACACAATACGTTGAAATGAAGCAAAGCTTGTTTATTAATATCTCCGATAAGTTACAAATATGTACATATACATGAATCAAAATAAACAAACAAGAGGGAGCCTTCACAAAGGTTGCTCATGAGAAGTCTCAGCAGTCGGCAGAGCCCCAGAAAGAGTAGGCACCAGAGGGTGATCATTCAGAGCCTTAGTACTGGGCAGAACCCCAGAAGGAGGAGGCACCGAAGGTTGATCATTCAGAGCTTCACTATGCGGTACAGCCCAGAAGACGAAGGCAATAAATCCCTTTGGAACAAATCCACAAACCTCTGATGATCAAGTAAAATCTGACCATCAGATTCCTGCAGCTGGTCGAGCTTCCTCTTCATGTTTGTAGCATAGTCATGTGTGAGCCTTTGCAACTGTTTATTCTCATGCTTGAGCCCTCTGATCTCCTGTTTGAGACTTATCACTTCAACCGCCAATGATTCAACTTGGCGGGTTTGAGCAAATAGGCGTTGGGCCATATTAGACACAGAACCTGCACACTGAACACTGAGAGCCAGATAATCTTTAACACTAAACTCATTTGACCGTTTGGAAAATAGTCTGTTATCTTTGGGAGTGAGAAGGTTCCTGGCCACCACCGCAGCGGTCCTATCATTCTTCATCACAGATTCCCCAACGGTAAGAGGACAAGTAGGGGATAAGAAGGATGGACGCCATATGATGTCTTGAGAAGGCATGGCTGCCTCTTCACCAAAGTTCAAGTCAAAACGACGGTCGGATGGGCCAGACATTCTCAGAAATGATGAAGGAGAAATGAGGTGCAATAAATCTCTGAAGTAAGGGGAAAATTCCTACAAGCAATAACTCTCTGAATGTACTTCTTGCACACAATTGGTGCCTTTATAAAAGAAAGGGCAACACAGCCGTTGATTCAAAAATCGAAGAGGCACCACTCTTCGGATTCTGAAGAGGCACCACTTTCCACACGCAACATTGAAGGAATTATTTTGTGAAAACATGTTCATTTGAGCAACATCATATAGCATGCAATTAACAATTAAAGGCGGAATCATGCTTGTATGCACTCAAAAACAAAACATTACCATGAAATTCAAAGCCTAGTAGATTGGTGAACCAATAATCAACTCAAAACAAAGTGAGTTGAAAAATACCTTTGTAGATTCCTCTTTGCATAAGCAAAGGCTAATCACCCAAAGAGATAGGGCCTTCATTCCTTGCTTCTTAGATCCATGGATTTGGATGGAAGAATAGGTTCTCCAAGTTCCCAAAATTGAGAACCTCTAAGTCTCTTCACCAAGGTTAGATTGTAGAAGAAATGAGTGACCTTGGAGTAGTAGGATTGCTAGATGTACCCTCCAAGGTGTTGGCCTCTTTAGAGAGAAATGGAGAGACAATTCTCACCAATTTTCCCCAAAAATAAACCCTTTTTCACTTAATGAATATTTGGCTATAAAGTCATTTATATAGTCACTTCTTTAAGTGACCTAAATAACCAAAACCCTAATTCATTCCATATGGCCGGCCATTTAGGGATTTTAGGGCTTTTGGGCTTTAATGAATCTTTATTCATTAAATTGTCATACAACTTAAGTTAATGGGCTTGACGTTCGAAGCCCATTGGGCCTTAAGGTCCAAAACTATCCCGAAGTCTTTAACGAACTTATTCGTTTGATTAATTAACATATTAATTAATCCTAGCCATAAATAAATGATTAAACCATTTAATCATTCTTACTCATTTCCGTTTAATCTCCAATCTCTACCTTTTATGGTGTGCGATCCATTAGGTTCCTTTTAGCGAGGTAGTGGGCGATTAAAACCATTTTACATCGATTGTGAATTGAAACTATTTTCAATTCTCCCTTTAGTGATTATACACGTTTAGGGCTTCCACAAACCATGGTTGACGCCTAGCAGCATGTCATGGTTACCCAAGCTAATCAGAAGAGGTGGAGAACCTATTCAGTTCGAGATTACAAATGCAATACGGTCCTTCTCTAATCTACTACCCTTGACCACATTGTTTGGTTTGATAGTTTATTTTCTCATGTCTACTATCCAATGTGTGTCTTGTGCTTATATGATTACCTTGAATGTGATTTGGAACGCATTCCCTAATCTCATTCATACTCTGGCCAGAGATTCAAATCATATCATAGAGTATTCTCCCTCAAACGGTTTGAAGGTTAGAGATCCCTTGTTGCGCATTCAATTGTCTCCATAGCTAAGTCACTTGACCCCAACGATGCCGTGGACACCCTCTTGATGGAGTGACTTTGACATAATCAAAGATCAAGGTCTTAACCACAAGACAACTATGATGCCTCAGGTCAAAGGACTAATTTGCATTATCCCAACCATGAGTTCTCATGTGACATGGAATATGAGAACCCTTCGTTGATCGCGTTCAGTGAACTCATTCTCTATTGAGCACCTACCGTACTTGTCTTGATGTCACACACACCAATGACTCGAGACTAATCACTCTCCCTGAGAGAAGACATAGTACGTACTGATCTTAACGGACTGTCAACGCCCAATTGGCAATCCTATGATCAGGAACATTTAGGATGTGTCTACGAAAGAATGGTCTCATGAATCTAACTTCATTAGATTACATTTTCCCAATCACATATTCCTTGGACTTTATCGTTTAAGCATATAACATTTATATGAGACGGCTCAAACAATAATCTATGCCCTTTATATGTTAAACTGGATTAGTTTAACATGTGAAATGTCCGTAAAGTATCATCACATGATTGGCTTTAGGGCACATTTCCAACAATCTCCCACTTGCACTAGAGCCAATCAGCTTGGTCATCTTGATGATACCTCTTCTGTAGTCATTTCATAAATGGCTGAATAGTAGGCCTAGACAGTGGATATCTATATGTGTTATCCATAGAAGCAACCTTGAGAATAACGACGTCACCATTATACATGATTCTCAATCATGTGGTTCAGTCTCTCATTTGTGTTCGGATCTTGATGAGACCTTGATTCCCAGGCTTGAGCTATCGCCCCATTAGTGTCATACACTTTCTGGTTGGAACCGAATAGAGAGTTCATAAATGAACTTTCCCATCCAAACAACATTGTTGTAAACTTCTATATGGCAATATATCTTGCATTCATAATGGAACACACTAAAGTCATTACTTTAATGTTTCCATCCAAATATCTCTTTAGTCATAATAAAGAGATATTCGTTTATCTCTTCATTCATAATGAAGAAACATCCAATGATGGATTAGATTCATAATCTAATACATTTACGCTTCTATTACGTTACTCTAATTCTTCCTCGATCTTTGAGGAATTTATCCTTTAGTATTTCTTAAATACTTAAGGACTCACTTGACAGTTGCCATGGTTCTGATCCTGGGCTTGCACTGATATCGTCTTGTACCATTCTAGGTACAACTCATATCAGTGTTTTTCATACAATATGAAATACATAAATCACCTTTCTGCTTATGCATAAAGGATTCAATTTACGCATTATTTCTTTGGGAGTCAAATGGTACATTCCCTTTGAGAAGGGCAACTTGCTAGTCTCACTAGAATCGTCCTTCTTATTGAAGTTTATCATCATATGAGAAACTTCCTAGCATCCATTGTCTATTATTAGGGATTGATATAATCCAATTATATCATGAAATATATCATTATAGATTTCCATCCCATGTATATAGACTATATCTCCCATATACATTCTATCTTCATATAATGTATTAAAGTCATAACTTTAACGAAGAAGTATTCTTTTCATTTCCAAAATTAATATATCATATATATTAAATTTTAGGAACATGATTAACTCCCACTAATCTTTTGTAAACCTAGTAAACAAAAGATTCATTTACATCTTTATGAGAAATCAAACGATTTGATCCTTTTTCCTCATAAAATGCAAATAGCTCCCACTAACTTGCTAAGATCCATGATGGATGGATCTCTACAACTTACATGTCTTGTGATTTATAGTTTTAGACATATATTATCAAGACTATCTTAATAATGGTTTCGGAAACCCATATTATGTCCAAACATTGAATCACCATTTAGTTGTAGCTAGCAATCTTCGAATTTATTGAAACTAAGACTACGTCAAAAATGGTTCCTTTAGAGTCAACCATTCTATTTGATTGTAGTCACCTTAAGCTACCAATTAGCTTTGAAGGTTTCATTATTTCGAGTCAAATGGTACTTTACCATTTCCTTGAGTATATATCGTATATGCACTCAATGTAGTCATAAGGATTTTCATTCTTATCGACTACCTTGGAGCTTGAGGTATAGGAACTAGATTGTTATATTTGTTGATTACTTTCTTGTCTCTCAAAGAACTCATTCTTTGAGTTCTATCTCTCGTTCATTTGCTTTTAGGCAAATCACATTGTAGAATTACAATGAACTTCCCAACAAAACAACATTTGTTAGTTGGTTTATAGAAGCGATATCCAAAAGTTATTTTAAGGATATCCTACAAGATTGTTATCAAACAAATATTGCTTGTTAGCACACAACCCCAAATCTTTAACATGCTTAAGATTTGTCTTTCTTTCCAACTACATCTTATGGAGTCATGAAAATATTGGAAGATCTTCTCATTGACAATCATATTGTTTTAGAAGTATATATCCTATATATGGGTAATTGATAACATCTAACGAACTAAATCTTATTCAAGTTCGTTCTTCTCCTAATGGAGAAATATATTATCTTACGATGCTAATTTCCTTGATATCTTTCAAGGAAACTCATCTAAAGTGTTACCTTTCCTTGGATCAAATCTAAGGAGGTAAATACTTTAGATGTCTTACTCATCAACTTACATTACTTGAATTCTTTGAAACATTTTGCAAAGTATTCGGACTTGTGTTTATTCAAAATAAACTATAGTCCAACCGAGAGTGATCTTCGGTGAATGTTATTCAACATGAGTAATATTATGTTTGTGGACAAGTGCCACTAACATTTAAGTGAATTAACCTCAACAACTTTGTGATTCTTTCTTCTTTCCAAAAGAATAAAGATTCGAACATTTCGCCTCCATACAATTTTAACAAGAAGGTATTGGATCCGGATCTAACGATCCAAAGCGTCCATCTATGACCAACTCGTAATTTATGTTTTAGAGGTATCACAACTTTTGTTGGGATTAGTCACTACCTTGCAACCTTTTGGGTTTTAAGCATCATTATTTTCTAAACAGTTAACACTACCATATTATCTCTACTATAGAGATAATTAATTAGATTACCATAATCCAATCATTGATTAATAAAGAACATTGTTTTGTCAAACAAAACATTTATCCATTTCACATAGTGACGGAATTTAGTTCCTTAAAATTGGAATATAAAGACAATCTATGTTTTTCCAATTTCTTTGGTAGTTCATATGAGGAAGTAAGTACCATCTGCTTTCGCAGAGATCTACATTTGATTCACGTTTCCGAATGTGAAGCACCTTTTCTTCACTCATATATCTTCTACTTCTTATTAGTCACACTTTTACAACGATTGTAAAACATAGTTACTAATACAGAATCAAGCATTCAAGTAGAAGAACCAACTGTTTTGAACTTTTCAAGAACAATTTACAACACCTTCGAAAGGTGTGTCCTTGACACTTGCAAGACATTTCTTGCAAATACCCCTTCCAATGTCCATCATTTCATAAAGAAAGTTTGTTCCCTTGGAGTTATTTATCTTCTTTATTTGACTTTCACCTTTGACTACATTAGTCATGGTCCCTAAACTCCCACTATCTCTCTTGAAACCTTTTTTTCAATTGTGTTATACACGTCAAACAATTTTGGAGAGCATGTGGTTTATTGTTAACTACATAGTTTACAATAAACTTAGTGAACGATTAGGATAGGGAAACAAAGGTGAAGTCCTTGCCTAGTTTCCGTCTCATTAAGTGGTTTATCACTTCAACACTTAATGATTCAAAATCATTATAAGTCCATGTTAATGGACTATTTTTGTCAACCAACCATTATGTTCTAAACATAATTACAAACTTTAAAGAGTTGTACAAGGCAACTCTTATTTCTTCATACAACAAATTGTAAGTGAAGAATCATGGCATATAAAGTGTCCATGCCTTTGTGCTTTCTTCTCAAGTTCTTTGTTCATTTAACAAAGAAACAAGCACTAAGTGTTTGTATTGACTAAGAGTTGTTCAAAGCAACTCCTATTTCTTCATACAACAAATTGTAATTGAAGAATTATGACATTTAAAAGTGTTGTCCTCTTTATGATAGACCTTTTCTAACATATTCTTCTAATGATACATTATCAATAGTAAGATTGTGAGGAAGAGACTACTTTGGGACTTTTACAAGCCATTAAAGACAATCTATGGTTTTGTAGTACCAAGTCCGTAAACTAAACGTTCGGCTTTGTCAAGTGTTGGATAGCGTTTGCAAATATATTGGTAATCAAATACATAACGAATATAGATTGATTGATTTTAAGCCATTTGATTCGGGTCTTTAAATCAAAATAGCACCACCCACTATTTTTGGCAAATTCCATATCCCTCATTGGAATTCGAGAGTTTTGGATGAAACTCTTAGTAGGTTATGGGAGACTCACTACTACCAAGCCCACCTCAGAATTATATCATGTTGGCTAGCGTTAATAATAATGAGAGAGTACGCTTACTCATTTGCAACAACCTCTTGCAAGTACCCATCTAGTTTGGCCTCTAGAAAATGATGCCTCAGAATTATATCATGTTGGCGTCATTGTACTTAGTTAAGTCATTCCCACCATGCCTAGTTCGTGTAGGGGTTCAAGCATAGCCTCAGAATTATATCATATTGGCTAAACTCGTTGCCTACCTCACTTCATCATGTATGTATATAGAACTCCTCCTGAGTGTAAGCACGCACTTTGTACTCCCCCATTATAGGGTGAAGCCGGTGTACGAGTCACAAACGATCGGAGCCTACCACGGTGGAAGGCCATGAAAGAGTGTTCAAAGCACTCTCCGTTTATCAACTTAATATTGGTTTGGTTGAGGGTTTTAGGTCTCATCACATATAAACATACATTTTAATCTCTATTAAAACTATTTTGGTCCTATTACAACTATTGGTCCATCTCATTGTTTTAGTTGTACATAATACTCCCACTAAGCTTTTAAAACGATTTTTAAAGCAAGAGTATATGATACTACTAACATAAACTTTGCATTCATTTGATGGACTATATATAGTTGCCTTAGGGCCTAAGGATGATTATGAACCTTTGTTTAGATTCAACACGAGCCTTGTGTTGAATCTCGGTCTAGGAATGGTGATTGATTTTAGTTACGCGTTTAATCACATTAAGGCGTGTTGTCTTATGGGCGTTGGACCCAACTACTTCATTTTCATGCATATCATATAAAGCAAGAAAGAAGTACTTCAAAGTAAAGGTGAGCTTATGCTCATTACAACATTTGCATTTAACAAATTACTTTAAAGTAAAGAAGAGCTTAAGCCCTTTTACAACATTTGATCAAATCAAATTACAACCAAAATTTAATCTACACATTCCCATGGTTCAAACAAATTTGAAACGCCTTTCACATAGCTCAATTATATTAGGCTTAGGTTCATAATCACCCTTTAATTAATTAACACTTTAACTAATTAAATGAATGCAACATTTTCAATTGGTTTTTGTATCCATAAAATTGATTTAAATGGAGCTAAACAAAATGAAAATCCAATTCTCATTTAAAGAGACAAAACAATTTTGTTCTCATCCTATTTGGGCCATCATGCAATTAACCTCAACTTTTGGGCCATATTGCAATAACAAAAAACTTTTGGGGTCACTTTGTACAATACACAAAAGTCACTACTTCATGTAAATACAACTAGAACCCAAACTTTTAATAATGCAAAAACTTCATTAAAGGAACAAAACAATTTGTCCTTTAGCGTTTTTGGACCTAAACGTAAAAACGTAAACTTTTGGGCCAAAGTGCAAATACACAAAAGTATCAAAACTTTATGTAATTGCATAAAAGCCCCAAAAGTACTCCCTTTGAGGGAGTGGCTGGTTTTGGGGAGGGATAAGATTGGTGTGTGTGTTGATTTGTGAGTTTTGTCAAAAACAATCAAGTGGTGTAAGATAAGAACTTCTTATCACCATTATTTCTATCACCTTTCATAAAAATAATATAAGTTTTGATGATAGATTTTTCTATTGCCATTTAATCAAATATTTAACACTTTAAATACATGATAAATCATTTGAAAAACATATCACATAAACTTTATGAAATAATTCAAAACTTTGAATCAAAACACCAAACCTTTTTGTTCTTGGCAAGAACATCAAGAACAATGAAGAACATCCATGAAAAACCCAAATTTTTCCATGAACCTTTTTCACCCAAAAACATTCCAAAACCATTCTTACTTAAGGGAAATAACATCTAACCAAACTAGGGTACTTAGGGGTTCCAAAGAACACATTAAAACACTTTTAACAAGTCAAACAAGAACCCAAAAATTCACCCTTTGGATTTGGCCGAATTTTCCCAAAAGCATGGCACCAAATTTTAGCTCCAATATTCATGCTCATATGAACAACATCTACAACATTTGAGATAGCAAATTTTCCAAAAAAATTTACTTTCAAAGAAGCAAGAATAAAGCTTGTAACAATTACAACTTTTAAATCACAAACTATGAACTATAAAACCCAAAAGGATTCACCAACTACTAGACCTAGGCTCTGATACCACTTGAAGGAATTATTTTGTGAAAACATGTTCATTTGAGCAACATCATATAGCATGCAATTAACAATTAAAGGCGGAATCATGCTTGTATGCACTCAAAAACAAAACATTACCATGAAATTCAAAGCCTAGTAGATTGGTGAACCAATAATCAACTCAAAACAAAGTGAGTTGAAAAATACCTTTGTAGATTCCTCTTTGCATAAGCAAGGCTAATCACCCAAAGAGATAGGGCCTTCATTCCTTGCTTCTTAGATCCATGGATTTGGATGGAAGAATAGGTTCTCCAAGTTCCCAAAATTGAGAACCTCTAAGTCTCTTCACCAAGGTTAGATTGTAGAAGAAATGAGTGACCTTGGAGTAGTAGGATTGCTAGATGTACCCTCCAAGGTGTTGGCCTCTTTAGAGAGAAATGGAGAGACAATTCTCACCAATTTTCCCCAAAAATAAACCCTTTTTCACTTAATGAATATTTGGCTATAAAGTCATTTATATAGTCACTTCTTTAAGTGACCTAAATAACCAAAACCCTAATTCATTCCATATGGCCGGCCATTTAGGGATTTTAGGGCTTTTGGGCTTTAATGAATCTTTATTCATTAAATTGTCATACAACTTAAGTTAATGGGCTTGACGTTCGAAGCCCATTGGGCCTTAAGGTCCAAAACTATCCCGAAGTCTTTAACGAACTTATTCGTTTGATTAATTAACATATTAATTAATCCTAGCCATAAATAAATGATTAAACCATTTAATCATTCTTACTCATTTCCGTTTAATCTCCAATCTCTACCTTTTATGGTGTGCGATCCATTAGGTTCCTTTTAGCGAGGTAGTGGGCGATTAAAACCATTTTACATCGATTGTGAATTGAAACTATTTTCAATTCTCCCTTTAGTGATTATACACGTTTAGGGCTTCCACAAACCATGGTTGACGCCTAGCAGCATGTCATGGTTACCCAAGCTAATCAGAAGAGGTGGAGAACCTATTCAGTTCGAGATTACAAATGCAATACGATCCTTCTCTAATCTAATACTCTTGACCACATTGTTTGGTTTGATAGTTTATTTTCTCATGTCTACTATCCAATGTGTGTCTTGTGCTTATATGATTACCTTGAATGTGATTTGGAACGCATTCCCTAATCTCATTCATACTCTGGCCAGAGATTCAAATCATATCATAGAGTATTCTCCCTCAAACGGTTTGAAGGTTAGAGATCCCTTGTTGCGCATTCACTTGTCTCCATAGCTAAGTCACTTGACCCCAACGATGCCGTGGACACCCTCCTGATGGAGTGACTTTGACATAATCAAAGATCAAGGTCTTAACCACAAGACAACTATGATGCCTCAGGTCAAAGGACTAATTTGCATTATCCCAACCATGAGTTCTCATGTGACATGGAATATGAGAACCCTTCGTTGATCGCGTTCAGTGAACTCATTCTCTATTGAGCACCTACCGTACTTGTCTTGATGTCGCACACACCAATGACTCGAGACTAATCACTCTCCCTGAGAGAAGACATAGTACGTACTGATCTTAACGGACTGTCAACGCCCAATTGGCAATCCTATGATCAGGAACATTTAGGATGTGTCTACGAAAGAATGGTCTCATGAATCTAACTTCATTAGATTACATTCTCCCAATCACATATTCCTTGGACTTTATCGTTTAAGCATATAACATTTATATGAGACGGCTCAAACAATAATCTATGCCCTTTATATGTTAAACTGGATTAGTTTAACATGTGAAATGTCCGTAAAGTATCATCACATGATTGGCTTTAGGGCACATTTCCAACAAACATCAGCTCCTCGGGTACCACAAATAACTTTGCCAAAGATCTCTGACAAAGTTTAGACACATAAATTTTGAAGGTCCAGCTACCCTACTATTACCCACAAGGGTAAAGGAACAACACCACTGCTTGATAACTAGAAAGTCCCAATGTGTGTCAACCTCCGTGCTCCGTGGCAAGGCAGACTGGCAAAAATGCCCAACCTTTACTCACATTCGAGAAAACACTCCCAACAAGATTGCTTGCTCAAAAATCGAAGAGGCACTGCCCTCTGAATCTCGAAAGCCAGACTCCCAATGGGTTTACTTTCTTAAAAATCGAAGAGACACTGCTCTTTGAATCTCAAGAGTTAGACTCCCAACATGATTTCTTTCTCAAAAATCGAAAAGGCACTGTTCTCTGAATCTCGAGAGCTAGACTCCTAACAGGATTAAGTGCTCAAAAATCAAAGAGACACTGTTTTTCGAATCACAAGAGTCAGACTCCCCACATGATTGCTTTCTCAAAAATTGAAAAGGCACCGTTCTCTGAATCTCGAGAGCCAGATCCTCGACATGATTGCTTGTTCAAAAATCGAAGAGGCGCCGATCTCCGAACTTCGAGAGCTAGATTTCCTTGGATAAAGCTTGTCTGCAATCTTCACACGCAACATCAGTGTTCCAGATACCACATACCACTTTTTCAAAGTGCTCTAACAAAGTTAAAACACGTGAAGCTTGCAGCTTCTACTTCATTGCTATGACCAAGAAGGGCAAAAGGAATAGCACTACTACTTGTTGTTAGGGAGACTCCTATATATGTCGACCTCTATCCTCCACAGCCAGGCATACCTACAAATAAAAAAAAATGCTTAACTGTTCTTCACATCCGAAATGGCACTCTCAACAGAGTCTCTTGAAATACTCAACTTCTTTTCCTCTCGATAATACCTCTGCAAACAAGCCACACCAGAGCAATAGTATCTCATATCATTAGGGTTAAAAGCAAGAGTATCCCATATCATGCTTTTTCGTTGTCTTTTCCTTTGGCCTTGTTCTTACTTGCAAGACAAGGAGAAATAGAGCAATCAGTCAGCACTTGGAATTAAGCTTCCAGTCAAGAACTAACTGCTTGGAACCCCTTGCCTGATTACTTACCTGACATTGCTCTCGAGTACTCATCTTCAACATCTTATGCTTCCAGAGAAGATACCACATATGCTTCAGGAACATATAGGGTAAGTGAGAAGGATACAAGGAAGCATGTGGAGACAAGTGTAACAGAAGACGTGCCGATACATCCACTACTTTGTCAATATCAATAGTATCCCATATCATCAGGGTCGAACGTACTCTAGATTTGATGGACTTGTTTTGACCTTCAAATTCTTGAGTCGACCTTATACTCTGGAGGAAACCAGAAAACCCTCCAGCCCAGTTCAAGAATAAGTCTGTGGAAAGTTACTTCTTCAAAAGTAAAAGTATCTCATATCATCTCTTCTTCATTTCTTCTCCTTATCCTTGTTGCTGTTTTCGACACAAGGAGAAGGAGAACAAGCAACCGGAAGCCGAAGTCGAACCTCCGATCCAGGTTGCTTTCTTGGAAGTCTGATTGCTTACCTTGTCTGTTACCTCCTTTGGCAAATCTCCTAGCTTGGCGACTTGGGGAACTCCTACTATAGGGGTTGTATCGCACTTGACCAAGCCCGAAACTATAAGTAAGCTTCAAGTGAAATTGATACATTACCTTGTGCATCTTCATCGATTAAAGATACCACACCTGGATAAAGGAAAAGTACTTCCAGAGAAGATGTCACATCTACATATAAGACAAATAAGCCAAGTGAAAATGATACCACACTTCGGTACTTAGAAGTTTCGTGATTACTCAATGGCTTGGATCTTGCAAGTCCCCAACCGAGGAGCTTCCCTCCCTCGGGAACTTAGCAGAGCACTGTTTGTACCATACTTGACCAATCCCGAAACTACTGAGCACCGGTCAATGTTATACCGTCAAGGACCCATAAGAGTTTCCTTCCAACTAGGAGGCCAATCACAGCGCGACACGTGTCGACATCAGAAGCCAATCATAGCGCGACACATGTCAACATCAGAAGCCAATCACAACCCGACACATGTCAATGTCAGAATGAAATTAGAAACTCTCTTCTATAAATAGAGATCATTCTCTCATAATATTTCCTAATGTCATTTGTACAAAATCATTCACTAGTACTCACTAAAGGAGAGCTTGAACCTATGTACTTGTGTAAACCCTTCACAATTAATGAGAACTCCTTTACCCCATGGACGTAGCTAATCTGGGTGAACCACGTACATCTTGTGTTTGCTTCCCTGTCCCTATCCATTTACTTACTTGTCCACACTAGTGACCGGAGCAATCTAGCGAAGGTCACAAACTTAACACTTTCTGTTGTACCAAAGTCCTCGCTGATTTTTTGCATCAACAATGTTCTTTGTTGATTTTGTTAAGCATAAAATTCATGTTGATACGGACATTAGTTGATTTGTTGTCAATATCTATTTGGAGTCAGCATTGGTCGAAGTTAACGAGTGTACTTATGTTCACTATCTAGCAATTTTGTGCGTGGAATTCTTAGATTCCAATTTGTGAAGTGTTTGTCTTTCTCACCAGGCTTAGAGTTCTCTTGGCTTTGGAGTGCCATCTTAGTACTATTAATTTGGGTGTGGATGATTGCAAGACCTGCATTCGTTCCTATACTTAAACTTGGGTCTGTCCCATCCTCAAATCCTCTAGTATAGTGACAACGTTTTTGTCCATGTTGACCTTTTATGTTTTGTTGTAGTTTCTTTGGATTGAGTACCCCTTAGATCTTATTCAGAATTCCGCTCTGTGATTTTTGTATTAATTTTAATATTATAATAAAACTGCTTTGTGATTTTTGTATTATTATCAAAATATCTAATACCATGATGCTAGATGGCTTGTTTGGAAGTGTTTTCAAAATGAGTGGTGTTATCCATACACTCCAGAGGCATATCTATTCATGGACCCAAGTGGTCCTGGGACCCTCCACAAGTCCAAGGAAGTGCAAGTAAGGACCTCTAAGGACCACCCAACGGTTTGACCAAGTGGTGGAGGAGAGAAGACCACCATGGCTGTGCAAATGTTGTGAAATAGAAGCTTTGAACAAAGTATATTTTTTTAAGTGTAAATAAGAACGTATTTATATAACAGATAATAAATTTACTTAAATCCACCTAACATGCCCCCTTAGGCGCTTGGCTCAAGCCTGTCGCCTGACTAGCATCTTTTAGAACCTTGATTAGGACCACTTGATGTTAAAATCCTGGTCCATTATCAATACACCCTATTTTACCTTTCTCACACCCCTCTCAATTTCTGGCTATCAAAATTGAAAAAGATCATGTAAGACTCATGTTGAGTTGTGAAGGATTTTGAGTCGAATATCACTCAAAAGGAAAGTAACTTGCGAGGCAAGTAATTTGTTTCAGTGTAATTGAACAACTGATTGGCAAAGATCATGGAACCATTAAACATTAATTGACTATTGTAAACCTTAATTCAGCAAAATATAGTGTACATGCCTTGGAGTGACAACATTAAAATCCAATTACTATGATAGACGGTATTGGAGGAAACTCTAATGACTATAGTAAACAATCCGTTCCTGAGCAATCCCTATTCCTTGCTAGAACAATGTTGTTAGGAGAGAGTAAAAGACTCCTTGTGAAACTCGGCTCACCATAACTCCAGTTGGTGTAGGTTTGCGTTCTCCCAGTCTTAACCTCATCACTACACAAAGCCTGACAATCAAACAGTGATGCTAGATACATCTTGATTCATTTTGATTCCTTACATTTGGTTTCAGAGCCTTACAACATGACTACAATCCATTTTAGAGACTGTATTTTAAATCTGAAAGAGTTCTACAAGGTCTCTTGCATACTGATGCATATGCATGTTGATGAAACCCTAGTACTAGCATCTGCATTTAATAATTGAACTCGACAGCCACTATATCAATCCTGTGTTCATGCTTCCGCTGTTCAAGTACCTAACTAACTAAGATTTGGTTGTGGCTATATATAAAAATATATACAATACGTGCAAAGATATCTGTGTATCATAACCTACAGTGCAGAAAAGGGATGATGAACAATTGCAGGCACATCGAGTCATCGAATCACAATTATGGAAGTGATTTATTCAAACTGAACAGTTGAATTTTATATATGAATCCAAATAAAGTTGTTATTCATATTAGACAAACTCATGAGATTCAATTTTGATTTCGTAGGGCCAAAAAGTTAATCAGCTCAAAAGTGTGGCTTATTTTTTCTTTGCTTGTTGCTTAGGAAATGAAATTGTGGTTGACTTGAAGTAACATTTGCCAATATTCTTGTGGAGGGACGCCTTGAAAACAGCAAACTATATCCTTAATCATGTGCCAAGCAAGTCAGTACGACAAACACCATACGAACTCTGGACTAGAAGGAAGCCTAGCTTCAATCATTTTCATGTATAAGGATGTGATGCAAAAAACAACAACAACAACAACAACAAAGCCTTTTCCCACTAAGTGGGGTCGGCTATATGAATCCTAGAACGCCATTGCGCTCGGTTTTGTGTCATGTCCTCCGTTAGAACCAAGTACTCTAAGTCTTTTCTTAGAGTCTCTTCCAAAGTTTTCCTAGGTCTTCCTCTACCCCTTTGGCCCTGAACCTCTGTCCCGTAGTCACATCTTCGAACCGGAGCATCAGTAGGCCTTCTTTGCACATGTCCAAATCACCGGAACCGATTTTCTCTCATCTTTCCTTCAATTTCGGCCACTCCTACTTTACCTCGAATATCCTCATTTCCAATCTTATCATTTCTTGTGTGCCCACACATCCCACGAAGCATCCTCGTCTCCGCCACACCCATTTTGTGTACGTGTTGATGCTTCACCGCCCAACATTCTGTGCCATACAACATCGCTGGCCTTATTGCCGTCCTATAAAATTTTCCCTTGAGCTTCAGTGGCCTACGACGGTTACACAACCCGCCGGATGCACTCTTACACTTCATCTATCCAACTTCTATTCTATGGTTGAGATCTCTCTAATTCTCCGTTCTCTTGCACGATATATCCTAGGTAGCGAAAACGGTCGCTTTTTGTGATCTTCGCTAGATTGCTCCGATCATTAGTGTGGATAAGTATATAAATGGATATAGATAGGAAAGCAAACACAAGATGTACGTGGTTCACCCAGATTGGCTACGTCCACGGAATAGAGGAGTTCTCATTAATTGTGAAGGGTTTACACAAGTACATAGGTTCAAGCTTTCCTTTAGTGAGTACAGGTGAATGATTTAGTACAAATGACATTAGGAAATATTGTGGGAGAATGATCTCGTAATCACGAAACTTCTAAGTATCGGAATGTGGTATCGTCTTGACTTGCCTTATCTGTCTCACAGGTAGATGTGGCATCTTCTCTGGAAGTACTCTTCCTCCATCCAGGGGTGGTATCTTTAACTGGTGGAGATGCACAAGGTAATGTATCAATTTCACTTGAAGCTTACTTGTAGTTTCAGGCTTGGTCAAGCGCGATACAAACCATGTAGTAGGAGTCCCTCAAGTTGCCGAGCTAGGGGATTTGCTGAAAGAGGTGACAGACAAGGTAAGCAATCAGAGCTCCGGCTGATTGTTCACATTCTCCCTATCTTGCAGGCAGCATGAAGGATAAAGAGAAGAAAAATGAGAAGAGATGATATGGGATACTTTTGCTTTTGAAGAAGTAACTTTCCACAGGCTTTTTCTTGAACTGAGCTGGAGGGTTTTCTGGTTTCCTCCAGAGTATAAGGCCGACTGAAGAATTTGAGGGTCAAAACAAGTCCATCAAATCTAGAGTACGTTCGACCCTACTGATATGGGATACTTTTGCTTTGACAGAGTAATGGATGTATCGGCACGTGTGCTGTTACGCTTGTCTCCACATGCTTCCTTGTATCCTTCTCACTTGCCCTATCTGTTCCTCAGGCAGATGCGGTATCTTCCCTGGAAGCATAAGATGTTGAAGATGAGTACTCGAGAGCAATGCCAGGTAAGTAAGTTCCAGGCAGTCAGTTCCTGGCTGGAAGCTTGATTCCAAGTGCTGACTGATTGCTCTCTTTCTCCTTGTCTTGCAGGTAAGAACAAGGCCAAAGGAAAAGACAGGGAAAAAGCATGATATTGGATACTCTTGCTTTTAACCCTGATGATATGAGATATTCTTGCTCTAGTATAACTTGTTTGCAGAGGTATTATCGGGGGGAAAGAAAGCTGAATATTTCGAAAGGCTTCGTTGAGAGTGCCCTCTCATATATGAGGAAGGGTTGAGCATTTTTGCAGGTCTGTCTGTCCGTTGGGGATGGAGGTTGACATATATAGGAGTCTCCTTAACAACAAGTAGTAATGCTATTCCTTTACCCTGTCAGAGCACTTTGAAAAAGTGGTCTGTGGTATGTGGAAAGCTGATGTTGCGTGTGAAGATTACAGACAGCTTTATCCAAGGAGATCCGGCTCTTGTAGTTGGGAAAGTGTTGCCTCTTCGGTTTTCGAACAAGCAATCCTATCAGGGATCTGGCTCTCGAGATTCGGAGAACGATGTCTCTTCGATTTTTGAGAAAGCAATCCTGCTGGGGGTCTGGCTCTCGAGATTCGGAGAGCGGTGTCTCTTCGATTTTTGAGAAGGTAATCATGTTGGGAGTCTGGCTCTCGAGATTCGGAGGGCGGTGCCTCTTCGATTTTGGAGCAAGCAATCTTGTTGGGAGTGTTTTCTCGAATGTGAGTAAAGGTTGGGCATGTTTGCTAGTCTACCTTGCCACGAAGCACAGAGGTTGACACACAGGGACTTTCCAATTATCCAGCAATGGTACTGTTCCTTTACTCTCTCTTCGATTTTTGAGAAAGTAGTCATGTTGGGAGTCTGGCTCTCGAGATTCGGAGGACGGTGCCTCTTCGATTTTGGAGCAAGCAATCTTGTTGGGAGTGTTTTCTCGAATGTGAGTAAAGGTTGGGCATGTTTGCTAGTCTACCTTGCCACGAAGCACAGAGGTTGACACACAGGGACTTTCCAATTATCCAGCAGTGATACTGTTCCTTTACCCTTGTGGGTAATAATATGGGGTAGCTAGACATTCAAAATTTATGTGTCTAAACTTTGTTAGTGCTGTTTCTTTGCTATTCTTTTACCCGTCTTGGTCAGAGCGATGTAGTGGAAGCTGCAAGCTTCACGTGCTCAACTTTGGCAGAGAACTTTGGCAAAGTTATCTGTGATACACATGAGCTACTATTGCGTGTGGGAAGTGGGTGATTGAACAGTAAGACTCATGTGCTTTCTACTTCACCAGAAGTCTTCGACAGAATGCCCATAATTTCCGCAAAGCTGAGTGTGCGTGTGACAGGTGCTGCCAAGGCTGGAAAAGTAGGTGCCTCTTCGATTTCTGAGATCGGCCCTCGTGGTCTCTGAGCAGCCCAACTTTTGAGAAAGCAAGCGCCTCTTCGATTTATGAGATCGGCCTTCGTGGTCTTTGAGCAGCCCAACTTTTGAGAAAGCAGACGCCTCTTCGATTTCTGAGATCGACCCTCGTGGTCTCTGAGCAGCCCAGCTTTTGAGAAAGCAAACGCCTCTTCGATTTCTGAGCAGGCGCCTCTTCTATTTCTGAAGCTCCGTCGAGTGCAGATTTTTATAGGGGCTGGCATTAAGTTCCAAAGCACACTTGAATCTCCCCCAGTAGAAGCTCCATTCTTACACTTCTAAGATCTTGATTTGTTCGACCTCTTCTCTCTTCAACACCTTTGAAAATGTCTGGCCCCTCCGACCGTCGTTTTGACTTGAACCTTGTTGAAGAGGCAGCCCCGCCTTCTCCAGACAACATATGGCGCCCATCCTTCGTCTCCCCTACTGGTCCTCTTACCGTTGGGGATTCCGTTATGAAGAATGATATGACCGCTGCGGTGGTGGCCAGGAACCTTCTCACTCCCAAAGATAACAGACTACTTTCCAAACGATCTGATGAGTTAGCTGTTAAGGATTCTCTGGCTCTCAGTGTTCAGTGTGCAGGTTCTGTGTCTAATATGGCCCAACGCCTATTTGCTCGAACCCGCCAAGTTGAATCATTGGCGGCTGAAGTGATGAGTCTCAAACAGGAGATTAGAGGGCTCAAGCATGAGAATAAACAGTTGCACCGTCTCGCACATGACTATGCTACAAACATGAAGAGGAAGCTGGACCAGATGAAGGAATCTGATGGTCAGGTTTTACTTGATCATCAGAGATTTGTGGGTTTGTTCCAAAGGCATTTATTGCCTTCGTCTTCTGGGGCTGTACCGCGTAATGAAGCTCCAAATGATCAACCTCTGATGCCTCCTCCTTCTAGGGTTCTGTCCAGTACTGAGGCTCCGAATGATCCCCCTCCGGTGCCTTCTCTTTCTGGGGCTCTACCGACTGCTGCGACTTCTCCTAAGCAACCTTTGTGAAGGCTCTCTCTTGTTTGTTTATTTTGACTCATGTATATGTACATATTTGTAGCTTATCGGGGATATCAATAAATAAGATTTCCTTCATTTCAACGTATTGTGTTAAATACACCAAAGCCTTCTTCTCTAAGTTCTTTGAATTTTCTTTTGTTGGAGCTTTGTGAGTGGAGCATGTAGGTTGAGGTAGTGTTCCCTTAATTTCCTGAGTGAGGAAAACTTCTCGGTTGGAGACTTGGAAAATCCAAGTCACTGAGTGGGATCGGCTACATGAATCTTAGAACGCCATTGTGCTCGGTCCTGTGTCATGTCCTTCGTTAAATCCAAGTACTCGATGTGATGCAAAAAACAGGTTCTAAAATCCACATGAGAAGAAACTAGATCCAAGAACCATGAGCTGCAGATTTATTGGATATTTAGAGAAATCCAAGGGCTACAAGTTCAACTATCCAAACTCTCACACTAGAATACAAGAGACTCATAATGCCAAGTTCATTGAAAGTACAGATGTAGTACATTCATCCACTGACACATTTGTGTTTGAAGAACTCACTGCTGTAATTGATAAAACTGCTGCCAATGCTTTGCAAATGGAAACTGAGGCACCAAATGAAGAACCATATGACACTGCAATTGACATTGGAAACAACCTGGCAGCCCCAATGGTCACTGAAGTGGAACTACCGACATATGTTGACACTACACTCCCTCAAATCCATCCAGTACCTGGGTCAATGCCATTAAGAAAATCTGGAAGAATGAGAGAGCCTGCAATATCCTCAAATTACTTATGCTTCTTACAGGAATCTGAGTATGATTTTGGTGAGGATGATATCCCAACAACATACAAACAAGCAGTTGAATCAAGCCAATGAGACTTGTAGCACAAGGCAACAGTTGAAGAACTTGATTCCATGCAGAAAAATGGTGTCTGGTCTCTAGTACATCCCATATCATAGAAAGCCATTGGTTGCAAAAGGATATTCAAGACCAAAAGCAATGCACAATGAGAAGGGAGAGGTATGAGGCACAGTTGGTGGCCAAAAAGTTCACACAAAGAGAAAGAATACACTACAATGAAACTTTATCCCTAGTTTCACCAAAGGATTCAATTAGAATCATAATGGCTTTAACAACAAACTTCAACCTTGAGATTTATCACATGGATGTCAAAACAACATTCATAAACTAAGTGAAGAAATTTTAATGCAGCAGCTTCTAGGATTTTTTGAAAGGGGGAAGGAGTCCATGGTTTGCAATTAAACAAAGAAATTTATGGCTTGAAGCAACCCTCAAGACAGTAGTACCTTAAGTTTGTTGAAATTATAACCAAGTTTGCTTGCCAGTTCTAATATGCAACGTCTGCATACAACCAAGAAAATGCTAACTGAGAGTTTCAAAATAGAGGACTTGGGACAAGCCCTTTTGTCCTAGGTATTGAGATTCAAAGAGACAGAAGCAAGATAACACTGGGGTTATCTCAGAAGGCTTACATTGACAAGGTTATCAAGAGGTTCAACATGCAAAAATGCTCTAGTGGTGAACTGCTTATAGGCAATGGTGATAAGCTCAATAATGGTCAGTCTCTTAAAAATGATCTTAAGAGGCTAAGTATGAAGGACAAACCATTTGCATCCTTACTGGAAGTCTAACGTATACACAGGTTTGTACAAGACTATATTTGTCATTTGCAGTGACTGTATTAAGCAGGT
Source organism: Malus sylvestris (assembly GCF_916048215.2). Taxonomy (NCBI): domain Eukaryota; kingdom Viridiplantae; phylum Streptophyta; class Magnoliopsida; order Rosales; family Rosaceae; genus Malus; species Malus sylvestris. Next base: position 30,831,008 of record NC_062272.1, read on the forward strand.
TTCAAGCAAATTCTTGTACAGCTCACTTGGAGGCAGCAAAGAAGGTGATAATGTATTTGAAGAGGACAAGGGATTTCATGTTGGTATACAGCCACATGGAAAATCTCGAATGGTGGCTTACTGTGATGTAGACTTGGTTGGATGTGTGGATGACAGAAGACTCACAAGTGGTTACACTTTATGTTGGCTAATGGAGCAGTGTCATGGAAGAGCAAGAAACAGTCAGCAATTGCCACTTCTACAATGGAGGCAGAGTTCATTGCATGATATACTGCAACCAGGCAGGCAATATGGATGAGAAACCTCATTAAGTGTTTGAAGGTGGTTGACTTGATTCATAGAACTTTGAAGTTGTTTTGACACCAAAGCAGTTTTATTTTTCTTGAAAAACAGGAAGAGGTCATTGGTTTGCAGACTTATGGACATGAAATATTTGAAGATCAGGTATGAATTGAGAAGATGGCAGTTGATATTGAACATATTGGTACATGCAACATGCTGGCCAATCCCATGGCAAAGGCTCTATCAGTGGGACTATTGAAGAAGCATGTGCATAACATGGGAGTTCATGAGTCATTTGATTCTGCAAATGAGTGGGAGTAAAGTTTAATCCTTTACTATCTTATCATCGGTTAATTGTTGAACTCATTTCATTTCAATAAATTGCCATTTGACAATGTTTTTCCCATATTTCATGCATAACTAGTTGTTGACAGATTTTAGTGAAATAGAGCTTATGCTTGAAGCTTAAAGATTGACATGGGTGAAACTGATATTATCTGCAATCACTCACTGGAGCCAAACATGCATGTATTTGTAGAGCAAAAGTGCAGGTAGATATGCACTTGAGTTTCTATGGTTTTATGGTTGATTTCAGTGGTGGTTGTTTGATGAGGATGACTAATGTGATATTGTTTCAGTGATTACCATGATCCTTGTTGCAATCAGATTAAATTACTTGACACTCAAAGTGGGAGAATGTAAGACTCATGTTGAGTTGTCAAGGCCTTTGAGTTGAAAATCACTCAAAAGGAAAGTATGTTGTAAGGAATGTAATTTGCCCTTCAGTGATTGAATAATTCATTGGCAAAGATCATGGAACCGTTAAAAATTAGTTAACTTTTGTAAACCCTCTGTACATGCCTTGGTGGGACAATATTAAGATTAAATGGTGATTGTGTGTATCAATCCAATTACTATTATAGACGGTATTGGAGAAAACTGTAATGACTATAATAAACGATCCGTTCCTGAGGAATCCTTATCCCTTGTTGGAACAATTTTGCTTGGAGAGAGTAGAAGACTCCTTGTGAAACTTAGCTCACCATGAATCCAATTGTTGTAGGTTTGTGTTCTTCCAATCTTAACCTCATCACTGCACAAACCCTAACAGTCAAACTGTGATGCTAGATATATGTGTGAATAAAACTACCCTAAAAATAAAGAGAAAAGAAGCCTTAGTGTAGCCCAACATATAATATTTGCTTCTAATTAAAAAAAGGAAAGAAAAGAAAAATAATTAGAAAAGAAGCAGGCCAACTAATTTATATGCAAATTGGGTTCATGCCACGAAAAGAGAAGTTAAAAACGTAGATACTAATATAAAAACTATATGTACTCCATTAACTAAAGTAGTAGACGTGCTTTATGTGTGATCCAGCATGTTAAAGATCACATTTTTTGTGACAACTTAGGATGTGTTTACTAATATGGTTTTAGCATTCACAACTTTAAAGTTTGATAATTTTGCGACTTGAAATTTTAAAGGGTTTGGAGCTTATCTATTTAAACATGCAATTTGTATACTTATGTAGAGCTTGATTCTATGACCATTTTGATTCGAATCTTGAGTTAATTGGTGGCAAAATGAATCCGTTTAGAGAAAAAAGTAATGCTAGGAATATCACATATTTGTATATTATATGATGTGGCAAATGATGCACATAACCAACATCCAATGAGATAAATTCATTTATTAATATAATATGTAAACGTCACTTGCTACATTACGTAGTACACAAATATGAGTCAAAGTAATGTTTCTCATAAGTAAGACCACCTCCAATGGTGGCTTATAACCTTAAATTCCCCTTCCCCCCCCTCCCCAAAAAAAAAAAACCACTCCAACCCAAAACCTAAACCAAACCTAAAACTTAAAACCTAAAAGGAAGGCAAATACCAACCACAATTTAGCCCACAAAATAAAATGGGACCCACTGGTAAGAGCGAAAAGTGGGCTGTGAAGCCCACACCCTAAAAACCCAGACGCTGAAAGCGCGTCATGCGCCCAACAATTTCCAACCGAGGCCCATCCCACTTGGGTTGTCAACCTCAACATGTCATGTACATTGTAGCCCAACGACTACTTTTCTTCATCCAACAGCCAGTGTAATTGGACCATTGGTTAATCCAACGGTCCACGTTCAAATAATTTTTTTTAGTTTTATATTTATATATTTATTGAATCCAACAGCTTAGATCGAATATAATTAAATCTAACGGTAAAAAAAAAGATCTAACGGTCCAAATTTAAATCCAACGGCTAAAATTGTAACATCCCACATTGCCCAGGGAGCGATCCTTAAATGTATATTCACATCCCTACCTAGCATGAGGCCTTTTGGGAGCTCACTGGCTTCGGATTCCGTCGGAACTCTGAAGTTTAAGCGAAAAGGGGGCTAGAGCATTCCTATGATGGGTGATCCACTGGAAAGTTGCTCGTGAGTTCCTAGAAACAAAACCGTGAGGGCGTGGTTGGGGCTTAAAGCGGACAATAATGTGCTACGATGGTGGAGCAGGCCTGGGAAGTGGTCTACCCCGGACCGGGATGTGACAAAATGGTATCAGAGCCAATTCTTGGCTGGAAATGTGCCGACGAGGATGTCGGGCCCCTAAGGTTGGTGGATTGTAACATCCCACATCGCCCAGGGGAGCGATCCTTAAATGTATATTCACATCCCTACCTAGCACGAGGCCTTTTGGGAGCTCACTGGCTTCGGGTTCTGTCGGAACTCCGAAGTTAAGCGAGAAGGGGGCTAGAGCACTCCCATGATGGGTGACCCATTGGGAAGTTGCTCGTGAATTCCCAGAAACAAAACCGTGAAGGCGTGGTTAGGGCCCAAAACGGACAATATTGTGCTACGGTGGTGGAGCGGGCCCGGGAAGTGGTCCACCTTGGGCCGGGATGTGACAAAAATAATTTAAAAAAAATTTAACTTAAAATTCAACCAAAAACTATATAAATACCTATGTATTTGTTCAAACATCCACATAAAACTCACTTTTCTCCTACAATTCTTCCAATTTTTCTTTCTACCATTTCTTCTCATTTCCAAAATTTTCAAGATGGCAAAAGAGCATGTTAGAGGTCGTAATTGGACCTTTGATGAAGATATTGCTTTATGTTTGGAATGGATTTCTATTAGGGAAGATGATTCCATCGGCACGAATCAAAATAGAAAGGTTTTGTGGGGTAAAATCGTTGATAAGTTCCATGAAAACTCCAACGCCAGTCGAAGGGAAGTTGGAGGTGTTTATGATCGGTGGAAGATTATCAACAAAGCGTGCACTTTGTGGAAGGGAAGCTTGGAGAGAGCCATGGTTGACATGCCTAGTGAAAAGGGTGCCTCAGAAATTGTAAGTTTCTTTGTTGATATTTTCTTTGTCATGTACATAATAGTATTTTGCAACTAATTGTTTTTATGTATTTGTTGCATAGGGTGACAAAGCAATGGCAATTTACAAGACAAGAACTACACCAAAAAATCAAGCTTTTAAGTTGCATCATGCTTGTAACCTCCTCAAAGATTGTCCGAGGTGGGGAACCGATGCGAATCAACAATGTGGAAGATTATTTCATAGTGAAGCCCCACCCCCAAATGATGTCAATGAAGGTGTGAATTTTGTCGACAATGAAGGTGTCGAACAAATGAACCCAACTTCTTCTTTTGCAAGGCCCCCGGGTAGAGATAAGCAAAAGGAAGCAAAGAGAAAAGGGAAGTCCCAAGATCCGATACGTGCAAAATTTGCTAGCGAAATGGCAAGAATGAATGAAAACCAATGCCGTCGGCAAGAAGAATCGGCCCAAATGTGTTTGGCCATGAAGGAAGAAGGGGATAGGGAGCAAGAAAGGTTCGAAATTAATTTGATGATGGAGGACCTCGACAAATACACTCCAGAGAGGAAGAAATACTTACATTGTAAGCAAAAGGACATCTTACGAAAGAATGCCACAAGGAGTATATTTCAAGATGATGATTCATCTCAAGACTATCACCCAAGTCCATCACCAAGTCAAGATGGTGGATATCATTATTAAGTTTATGTAGTTTATGAGTTTTCAATTGTATTAAGTTTATGTGGTTTATTAATTGTCATTTGTATTAAGTTTATGCGGTTTATTAAATGTCGTTTGTATTAAGTTTATGTGGTTATCATGATTTTCATGTATTGATTTAGTGATTTTTCAAAATTTATCGGAATGTAAATATTTTTAAATTAAAATGTTTGTTTGTACCATACTTGACCAATCCGGAAACTACTGAGTACCGGTCAAGTTATACCGTCAAGGACCCAGAAGAGTTTCCCTGTAACCAGGAGGCCAATCACAGCGCGACACGTGTCGACATCAGAAGCCAATCATAGCGTGACACGTGTCAACATCAGAAGCCAATCACAACACGACACGTGTCAATGTCAGAATGAAACTAGAAACTCTCTTCTATAAATAGAGATCATTCTCTCACAATATTTCCAAATGTCATTTGTACTAAATCATTCACTAGTACTCACTAAAGGAGAGCTTGAACCTATGTACTTGTGTAAACCCTTCACAATTAATGAGAACTCCTCTACTCTGTGGACGTAGCCAATTTGGGTGAACCACGTACATCTTGTGTTTGCTTCCCTGTCCCTATCCATTTACATACTTATCCATACTAGTGACCGGAGCAATCTAGCGAAGGTCACAAACTTAATACTTTCTGTTGTACCAAAGTCCTTACTAATTTTGTGCATCAACATTTGGTGCCGTTTGTGGGAACGACACTTATTCTCAATCTCTTCAGCTTTGTTAAGCTGGTTTCCACCATTCGTACACTTTCTTTTGACCAGGCATCCCTTTCCAACATGGGGAGCGAAGGAAGCCACAGCACACAGAATGACACCCCTCTTGCACTTGGTGCAAAGCAACGAAAGAAGGAACAAAAAAAGTTTGCTCTTCAGGCTAAAGTCGATGAGCTGAAGGCTCAGAATAACAAGATAGCGATGAAGAATGAGATCCTTCAAGAGCAGTATGAGAAGGTCTTTGAGATGCTCCACAAGGCTATATACTAAAACACATGAGCTCATCACTTCTATGGAAGTCAACCATCAACTGGGTGCCCTCCAACACGGAGGGCCATTTGCCCTCGACATGGGTATTCCTGTTGAGAAGCGTGCTACTCATCGAAATGGCGACCAACATGAGACTTCTCTCAACCCAGCTGCTTCGACCCGAAGTAGGAGGAGTGGAGGAAGGCACCTCCTTACAGAAGGAGTGGAAGGATCGAAAGTTGTCTTTCACGACCGTTGAGACTTCCTAAAGCAATGTCGAGACAATCCCATCCATGTAAGCTTGCGGATCAATGACCCAAGGGTCTCTGAAAGACTTGGTCCCCTCCCGTGGCCCAAATCAGCTACCAATTTGGGGAAGGGGCAACAAGTCTTAGAGAAACACGAAGGTATAGGGGACTCAGAGATGTTCCCATAGACATACCTTGGAAGTCAGTGCGGCGAGTCCAAGGAAAAATCACATGCTCTTGATCAAACCTTCCTACTTCCAAGAGGAGATGGAGATTTACATGTACATGACTCCACTCAGGACCCTCTTGTCCTACAGCTCCTTAAGGAAGTAAACAAGTTGAAAGCCGAACGACAAGCTGAGATACCTGATTGGAACCAACCTAGGCGTGGCCCCCTTACAAAGAGGATCCTCGACACCCCCTCCAAGCAAAGACAAAGCAGAAGCTTGGCTTGCAACTCTATACTGGAAAGGAGGACCCGATTGAACACCTTAATCTCTTTTAGTCCACCATGGCATACCGGATGCACACCGACGAAAAACAATGTCTTCTTTTCCCCTCTACCCTCTCTGACGGAGCTCTAAACTAGTATTGTCGTCTTCCACCTGAGACGGTAGACTCATTTGAGGAATTGAGGAAACTGTTTGTTTCTCAACACATTTTCCAGACCGATCACTTGCATTCTGCAGATGACTTATACACTATTCACCAGAAGCCAGACGAGTCATTACGTATATATGCTAGCCGCTTCAGCCATGAGTATTCCCGTTGTGCCGATGCAGACAACAAGACTGCTCTCAAAGCTTTCACGGCAAGCCTACGTGATTGTTTCTTCAAGTACATAATCAATGCCAACATTTGGAAGACTTACTCTGAGGTGATGGCACAGGCTTACAACCATGCCTTCGCTGAGGCAAGGACATATCAAGGGAAACCTCCCACAGCCACCCCTTATCAGCAAGTAGGGAGTGGAAGCCAGATCCAACCAATTGAGAAGACCTCGACCTTCCAAACTGCAGTGATGCCTCATCCTACCTTACTTAATGCTTCGCCAAGTTAACAGACATATCAATCTCAGGGCAAAAGGAAAGATTTCCATCCTCACCAGTCCCATTTTAGTAAAAGGAGTAAGGGACACTATCGCGATAACCAAGGGTATCGCCACGATAATGCCCGCCCCCAGGAAGTTAACACAGTGGGCCAAGCACGTGTCAGGACAGGCCCTACCCCGAGGTATGAGACATACATGCCTTTGAACGCCACATGCGTGGCCATTTACCCCAGCATAGCACATCTGATATCGAAGCCAATGCCGAGGCAGTTGGGTTACAAGCCCACGAAGAACACGGGCACGTTTTGCTGCTACCATGAACATAACGGCTATGACGGTGATAAGTGTATCACCATTTGTGATCATATTGAAGCTTTGGCGCGTGAGGTAAAAATTGATCAATTCCTCATTTACCCTTCAAGGGATAACCGTAACCAACACCAAGTGAATGTGATATATTCCATAAGCAGCGGCCCACCCATATCTGAATCTTCCAATAGGGCCATGAAAAACAGCGAACGAGCTTTAAGGCCTGACCACCAAGTGTTTCACATGGAAGACATCAGAGGAGGCAAGTATCAAAAGCCTAACTGGGATCCAATATGTTTCTACCCTGAGGAAGAAAGAGGTATCATCTACCCTCACAACGATCCACTGATCATGGAGGCTCACATACCTAACTTTGAAGTAAGACGAATCCTGGTAGACACGAGGGCTTCAGTCAATATCATGTTTGCTGAAGCTTTCAGGGCACTTAATGTAGCTGACCACTTGCTCGATCGCTCGATTTCTCTTCTGATAAGCTTCTCCGGTGATAGTGCAACCTATAGGGAGCATACACTTACCTTTCACCATTGGTACATGCCCTTACACAACTACCATTACCACTAACTTCCTGGTAGTTGATTACCCAACGGCATACAATGTCATCTTTGGATGCACAGGCATCAATGATCTTAAGGCCATAGTATCCACACATATGTTGTTAATGAAATTTCCAACCCTCTACGACAATGGTTACATTAGAGGAGATCAACTTAGTGCACAGTCACGTTACAACACTTTGGTCAAGCAACAACACTTCCCTGTGCCTAAGGAAACATTTTCTATACATGACCAAGTCATAAAGACCAGCCCGGACGAAGCCAACTTGGATATTCACGGTGGCAACAGTCAACCCGACGATCCTCGAAATGACTCTTTCACCCAGCAAGCACAACCCACTGAAGAGCTGGAGAAGGTTTCTATGTTAAAAGATTATCCAAATCGCATGGTGAAGATTGGCACCACCTTGTCACCACCCATTCGGTTGGCATTGATCTTTTTTTTGCAAGAAAACGCTGAGGTCTTCGCTTGGTCATACAAGGACATGCTAGGCATCTCTCCCGAAATCATCAATCATCGCTTAAATATTAACCCCAAGTCCAAGCCAGTGAGATAGAAGCGAAGATATTATGATGTTGAACGGTACGAGGCAATGAAGGTAGAAGTTGAAAAACTCAAAGGCATAGGCTTCATCTGCAAAGTCAATTATCCAACGTGGGTAGCAAATGTTGTCCTTGTTAAGAAGAATCCGACCAAGGAAAGTCTCCAGCTCCAAAAGGTCTTGTGGAGAATATGTGTCGATTACACCGACCTAAACGAATGATGCCCGAAGGATAACTTTCTTCTTCCTCTCATAGATAGACTTATAGACTCTACGACAGGGTGTGAACTCCTGAGCTTCATGGATGCTTACTCAGGATACAACCAAATCCTCATGAACCCTTTGGACCAAGAACACACAGCCTTCACTACTGACAGGGGACTATATTGTTATAAAGTTATGCCCTTCGGCCTAAAGAATGCAGGAGCAACTTATTAGAGACTGGTCAATTCATTGTTCGCTGAACAGATTGGGCAAAGCATGGAAGTTTACGTTGATGATATGCTAGTCAAGAGCAAACATGCTAACCAACACATCACTAACGTATCTGAAACTTTCACCATTCTGAAAAGGTATCGAATAAGGTTGAACCCCAACAAATGTGCCTTCGGCGTAGGCTCTGGCAAATTCTTAGGCTTCATGATAAGCCAACGAGGCATTAAGACTAATCCCGAGAAGATCAAAGCAATCCTCGACATGAAGGAACTGGTAACTTCAAAAGACATCCAGAGCCTTACTGGCAAGGTGACAGCCTTAACTAGGTTCATCTCTAAGGCCACAGACAAATGTGCTCCTTTCTTCAAAGCACTAGGTTCATCTCTAAAGCTGCTCTGCTCTCCAAACCTGAGGTTGGTGACACTCTTATTATCTATCTGTTAGTATCGGCTTCACCAGTAAGTTTCGTTCTCATTCGAAAGGATGGTAATGTCGAACGGCCTGTCTACTACGCTAGCAAGACCTTACAAGATGCAGAGACACAATACTCCAAGATTGAGAAATTGGCTCTAGCATTGGTCATGTCTGCTAAAAAACTTCGCTTTTACTTCCAAGCACACTCCATCATTATGCTTACCAATCATCTTTTTCGACAGATACTCCAAAGTCCTGACACTTCAGGGTGAATGATAAAATGGGCGATAACATTGGGTGAGTTTGACATCTCCACCAACCAAAACCAGCTGAGAAGGGCCAAGCAGTGGCAGACTTTATTGCCGCCTTCACATATCCTGTTGACATTGTTTCTATGTCCAAAGAAGTGGTTTCATTTCCCTCAGAAGCTTAGAAAATAAAACCAACAATCCCAGCATAGAATCTATATGTTAATGGCTTGTCCAACCAACAGGGTTGTGGAGCAGGACTAGTCCTTACGACCTTTGACAAAGTGGCGATGAAGTATGCTCTTCGTTTCAAATTCAAGGTGTCAAACAATAAGGCTGAATATGAAGCCCTCCTAGCAGGCTTATGTTTGGCCAAACACCTTGGGGTTAAACGAATTGATATCTTCAGTGACCCCCAATTGGTGGTTAACCAGGTCACCAACAACTTTGACGCTAAGGATAGCTTCATGGTAGCATATCTGGCATAAACACAATTGTTGCTCAAGCACTTCCACTACCAGATCACCCAAATTCCTTGAGCGGAAAACAGTCATGTAGATGCTTTGGCTCGCCTCGCCTCAGTGGTGAAAGACAAGATTGGGAGAAAAATTCAGGTCGAATTGTTAGCAGCACCAAGCACCATGGCTGCAGAAGTGTGCAACTTACAACAGGGGGATAGTTGAATTACATCGATTTATAGATTCCTTGCTCATGAAACCCTTCCAAATGACAAAGTCCAAGCTAAGCAAATTCGATACAAGGCTACCCGTTACTTGATCATTAATGACCAACTCTACAAGTGGGGTTTTAACCTACCATATCTAAGATGCCTTACGCCCACAGAGGTGGAAATTGTCCTTTGGTAAATACATGAAGGAGTCTGCGGAAATCATGCTGGATCTCGATCCCTAGCACACAAGGCTTTTCACCAAGGATATTACTGGCCAACACTCCACTAAGATGACATCAGAATATCTCACTCATGTGATAAGTGTCAAGGCTACGTAACTATTCCTCACTCCCCTCCCTAGCCGCTCACTCCTATGATCAGCCCTTGGCTCTTCGCCCAATGGGGACTTGATTTGATCGGCCCAATGCCTGCAGGGAAGGGTAAGGTGTGCTATGCAATCGTTGCAGTTGACTACTTCACAAAGTGGGTTGAACTATAACCCTTGGCAACCATTAGTGAGGCAAAAATAGAAGACTTCGTATGGAAGAACATCTTTTGTAGATTCGGCATTCCCAATGTGATAGTCACTAACAACGGGCAACAGTTCGATAACAATAAGTTCAGGATGTTTTGCTCTAACTTCAACATCAACATATGTTTTGCTTTCCCAGCTCATCCCTAGTCTAATAGACAAGTCGAAGCCATCAACAAAATAATCAAGCGAACTTTGAAAACTAGCTTAGACAAGGCTAAAGGTTGTTAGCCAGAATTTGTACCTTAAGTTCTTTGGTCATACCGCACTTCGTATCAGACATCAACTGGAGAAACCCCATTCTCACTTGCCTTTAGTACAGAGGCAGTTGTCTTAGTTGAGCTTGACCAAGCAACGTTCTGAGTCCAAAACTACGTGCAAAGTGAAAATGACAAACAACTTACCCTCAACTTAGATCTAGTCGAGGAACACAGAAACCAGGCTCACTTGAGTAATGTCGCCTACAAGCAGCGCATCTCTAACTACTATGACTCAAGGGTCAAACTTCGTTCTTTCAAAGTAGGGGACTGGGTATTGAAGAAAAGATTACTCTGTGACAAAGTCCCAAGTGAAGGAACACTTAGTCCAAACTGGGATGGATCGTTTGAAGTTATTGGCATCAGTCGCCCTGGCTCCTACAAGCTTAGAAGCTCCGATGGCAAGACCCTTGGCCATCCATGGAACACTGATCACTTGAAGTACTATTACAAGTAAACTTACATTGTACAAGTGTTAAGCCTCAGCCGTTTGACATCCTATGTAACGAACACTATTTGGCATGAATTCAATAAAGAGGTGATTTAGACAACTCGGTCCTAATCCTCTTACATTCCTAGCAATGAAACACTCAGGTTCAAAGCTTCAACATGAATGATTCCAACATGAAACAAAGTCTAAGTATATCTCAACAAGACTATACAAATAAACGAACAGCTTCACAGTATATTCGTTCAATCATACATTCCAACACATTCAAATTCTCACCAACCAGGTGATGAAATATGGAGAAGGAACTCATCTTCATGCCACTAACCAAGTGATAAATGTACAACCCGTACTCTAATATCATTTGGCAACTTGCCACTCATGCCACCAACCAGGTGAAGAATGAACTCATCTTCATGTCACCAACCAGGTGATGAAATGTACAACCCGTACTCTAATATCATTTGGTAACTTGCCATTCATGCCACCAACTAGGTGAAGAAGAAACTCATCTTCGTGCCACCAACCAGGTGATGAAATGTGATGAAAGGTGATAAAGGAACTCACATTCATACCACCAACTAAGTGATGAAAGCAACTTACCATTCATTCCACCTACCAGAAGACAAGTGGTACAACTTGTACATGTGAACTCCTAGCATTCACAAATAATAAAAAACCCTCAAGCTTGACAACTCAACTAGGGGAGCACTTATGCCCAACAAGAGTTATAGTCACCAACAAAGTCTTATTGCAAGCCAACAACAATTTCAGTGCATGGCATACGAAGATCAAGCTATTCAGCCCTCTTGCATCTACTTCAGAAATTTCTCCTCTGTAACAATGCAAACTCTACAACTCATAGAAAGCTTCACACACTCTTGATTAAGACAGTGTGAAGCAAAACCAATTTATGGTGCCAACAAGAGCTTCATCAATGGAGGGCAACCATAATTCTCAAAAGCTTCACACACTCTTGATCAAGACAGTGTGAAGCAAAACCAATTTATGGTGCCAACAAGAGCTTCATCAAAGGAGTTTAACCACAATTCTCAAAAGCTTCACACATGGTTAATCAAGATAGTGTGAAGCAAAACCAATTTATGGTGCCAACAAAAACTTCATCAATGAAGGGCAACTATAACTCGGAGAAAGCTTCACACACTCTTGATCAAGACTGTTCAAAGCAAATTCAATTTATATGGTTTATCCAAACCTTCAACTACTACAAGGTGTGACTTGCATCACAATCTCTTGCTCAACAGTGTGGAAGCAAACTTTGTATATGTTGTCTCTCCCACATTTTCAAATTTCTAGTTTCCCAAAAAAAAAAAAAAAAAGGGGAAAACTACAAATTCTCAAAAGCTTCACACTATCTTGATCAAGATAGTGTGAAGCAAAATCAATTCATGGTACCAACAAAAACTTCAACTCCAAAGCTTCACCTACAAAGCTTCAACACAAAAGCTTCACCTACAAAGCTTCAACTCCAAAGCTTCACCTACAAAAGCTTCAACACAAAAGTTTCACCTACAAAGCTTCAACTCCAAAGCTTCACCTACAAAGCTTCAACACAAAAGCTTCACCCACAAAAGCTTCACCCACAATAGCTTCACCTACAAAAGCTTCACCCATAAAAGCTTCACCAACAAAAGCTTCACCCACAAAAGCTTCACCCACCACAAAAGCTTTACCCACAAAAGCTTCACCTACAAAAGCTTCACCCACAAAAGCTTCACCCACCATAAAAGCTTCACCCATAAAAGCTTCACCAACAAAAGCTTCACCCACCACAAAAGCTTCACTTACAAAAGCTTCACCTACAAAGCTTCAATACAAAAGCTTGACCTACAAAAGCCTCACACTATCTTGATCAAGATAGTGTGAAGCAAAATTAATTCATGGTACGCAACAAAGCTTCAACCTCAAAGCTTCACACTATCTTGATCAAGATAGTGTGAAGCAAAATCAATTCATGGTACCCAACAAAGCTTCAACCTCAGAGCTTCACCTACAAAGCTTACAAGAATATATATATATTAGGAAATTCGAAAATTCAAAAAAAAAATTTCGAAAAAAAAAAAAAATTGCCCAGGCCTCATCTTCTTTGGGTCTAACAACTTTCATAACAAATATATATGAAGGAGGAGTTTTGGGCTACCACTTAGAAAGGAAATGCCTTATTCGTCAACTCTCTCGACCGGAGACTTGGGAGACTCCTACCATATGCTACTGCACCTTGATACTCGGAAGTCTCACAACCACTCAGTGACTTGGATTTTTCAAGTCTCCAATCGAGAAGTTTTCCTCACTCGGGAAATTAAGGGAGCACTACCTCAACAGACATGCTTCACTCACAAAGCTTCAACATACAAGCTTCAACAAAAGAAAAAATTCAAAGAACTTGGTGAAGAAGGCCTTGGTGTATTTAACACACTCCGTTGAAATAAAGCAAAGCTTGTTTATTGATATCTCCGATAAGTTACAAATATGTACATATACATGAATCAAAATAAACAAACAAGAGGGTGCGTTCACAAAGGTTGCTCAGGAGAAGTCTCAGCAGTCGGCAAAGCCCCAGAAAGATGAGGCACCGGAGGGTGATTATTCGGAGCCTCAGTACTAGGTAGAACCCCAGAAGGAGGAGGCACCGAAGGTTCATCATTTGGACCTTCATTACGCGGTACAGCCCCAGAAGACGAAGTCAATAAACGGCTTTAGAACAAACCCACAAACCTCTGATGATCAAGTAAAATCTGATTATCAGATTCCTGCAGCTGGTTGAGCTTCCTCTTCATGTTTGTAGCATAGTCATGTGTGAGCCTGTGCAACTGTTTATTCTCATGCTTGAGCCCTCTAATCTCCTGTTTGAGACTTATCACTTCAGCCGCTAATGATTCAACTTGGCGGGTTTGAGCAAATAGGCGTTGGGCCATATTAGACACAGAACCTGCACACAGAACACTGAGAGCCAGAAAATCCTTAACAGCCAACTCATCAGACCGTTTGGAAAATAGTCTGTTATCTTTGGGAGTGAGAAGGTTTCTGGCCACCACCGCAACGGTTATATCATTCTTCATCACAAAATCCCCAACGGTAAGACGATCAGTAGGGGATAACAAGAATGGACGCCATATGTTGTCTTGAGAAGGCATGGATGCCTCTTCACCAAAGTTCAAGTCAAAACGACGGTCGGATGGGCTAGACATTCTCAGAAATGATGAAGAAGAAATGAGGTGCAATAAATCTCTGAAGTACAAAAATAAGGGGAAAATTCATGCAAGCAATAACTCTCTGAACGTACTTCTTGCACACAATTGGTGCCCCTATAAAAGAAAGGGCAACAGGGCTGTTGGTTCAAAAATTGAAGAGGCGTCACTCTCCGAATTTCGAGAAGCAGATTTCTCGACAATCCCCACACGCAACATTAGCTCCTCGGGTACCACAGATGACTTTGCCAAAGATCTCTGACAAAGTTTAGACACATAAATTTTAAAGGTCCAGCTACCCTACCATTACCCACAAGGGTAAAGGAACAGCACCACTACTTGATAATTGGAAAGTCCTTGTGTGTGTCAACCTCTGTGCTCCGTGGCAAGGCAGACTGGTAAAAATGCCCAACCTTTACTCACATCGAGAAAACACTCCCAACAGGATTACTTGCTCAAAAATCGAAAAGGCACCGCTCCCCGAATCTTGAAAGCCAAACTCCCACCAGGATTGCTTTCTCAAAAATCGAAGAGGCACCGCTATCCGACTCTCGAGAGCCAGACTCACAACAGGATTACTTTCTCAAAAATGAAAGAGGCACCACTCTCGGAATGTCGAGAGCCAAACTCCCAACAGGATTGCTTTCTCAAAGATCGAAGAGGCACCGCTCTCCGAATATGGAGAGCCAGACTCCCAACAAGATTGCTTTCTCCAAAATCGAAGAGGCACCACTCTTCGCATCTCGAAAGCCGAACTCCAAACATGATTGCTTTCTTAAAAATCGAAGAGGCACCGTTCTCTGAATCTCGAGAACCAGATCCCCGATAGGATTGCTTGTTCAAAAATCGAAGAGGCATCACTCTTCGAACTTCGAGAGCCAGATTTCCTTGGATAAAGCTTATCTTTAATCTTCACATGCAACATCAGATTTCCAGATACTATACACCACTTTTTCAAAGTGCTCTGACAAAGTTAAAACACGTGAATCTTGCAGCTCCTATTACATTACTATAACCGAGAAGGGTAAGGGAACATCGTTACTACTCGCTGTTGGGAAAATTCCTATATATGTTGACCTCCATCCTCCACAGCCAGGCATACCTGCAAATAAAAAAAAATGCTCAACTTTTATTCACATCCGAGAGGGCACTCCCAACAGTCTCTCGAAATACTTAACTTCTTCCCCCCCCCCCCATAATACTTATGCAAACAAGCCACACCAGAGCAAGAGTATCTCATATCATCAGGGTTAAAAGCAAGAGTATCCCATATCATGCTTTTTCCCTATCTTTTCCTTTGCTCTTACTCTTACCTGCAGGACAAGGAGAAAAAACGTAATCAGTCGGAACCTGAAATCAAACTTCCAATCTAGAACTGATTGCCCGGAATCTATGCATGGTTGTTTGCCTAACATTGCTCTCGAGTACTTATCCTCAACTGTTGTCAAGGTCACGAAGTCCTTCGGTAAATACCATAGAATAGTTGATACGATATTGATGCTTTACACTGAAGCTGCCACGTATGGATGAGTCGCTGAGAAGTAGTGCTCTGAAGGACCATTTAAATGCAAAGGTTGCATTCCACTCTTGCATCTATTGGAAGTATGCCCACAAAGCCACTCATTTAATGTAATAGCTTTTGGAATACTTTTTGTATTAAACTATTATATGTTTAATAAAGGGCAAAGCTTATTGTTAATCACTATTTATTGTATCATGTGTTTAAGCAATAAGGGAATCCAAGGAATGTATTTGATCTAAGAGATAAGTGATTTAAGTAAGTTAGATTAACGAGACCTTTCTCTTATATTCATTCCTAAAACGTTCCTAGCCATAGGATTGTCAATTGGGCATTGACAATCCGCTAAGGTTAGTATGTGTTATGTCGACTCAAACGTGAGTATGACTAGTCTCAAGTCATTTAGTGTTGGACACTAAGACAAACACATAGGTGCTCGACAGAGTAATCGATTACACTGAACAACGATCAAAAGAGAGTTCGAACATACATGTCATGTAAGAACTCGTTAGTTGCAATATGCAAAGTAGTCATTTGACCTGAGGCATCATAGATGTCTAATGGTTAGGTCCTTGATCTTTGATCATGTCAAAGGCATTCCATCGAGAGTGTCCACGACATTGTTGGAGTCAAGCTATCTAGTCATGTAGGCATATGAATGCACAACAAGGGATCTCTAACCTTCCATGGTGGAAGGAGAATACTCTAAGATATGATTCAGGAGTCTTTGTCCAAAGCATACGAATATGACTTAGGAAGTATGTTCCAAATCATATTCAATTGAATCATATAGAAAAGTATTACATTGGATAGTAGACATGAAACAAACTATCACTCAAACAATGTGATTAAGAGTATTGTATTAGACAAGGACTGTATTGCATTGTAATTGTAACTGGATAGGTTCTCCAACCAATTCTATTTAGCTTGGGTAGCCATGACATGCTGCTAGGTGTCACTCATGATTTGTGGAAGCCCTGAAGATTAGCAAACACTAATCTTAATCAAAGGGAGAATTGAAATGAAGTTTCAATTCACAATCGATTGTTAAGAGTAACGATCGCCCACTACCTCGCTAATTGGAACCTAATGGATCGTACACCGAGTAAGGATGAAGGTGAAGAAATATAAAAGAAACGGATAAACAATTAAATGGTTTAATTAAAAATGGTCAAGGTTAATTAATTAGTTAATTAATTATACGAAACGTTCGTATTGGGCTTTTAAGTTAGTTTTGGGCTTCGGGGTCCAAAAGGGTTTGGTCCACTAGGTCCATTATGTTTAAGTTGTATGACAACTAAAACAAATACGGGCAAATAGCCCAATCACTTAAGATGGCCGGCCATAGTGAGGGAAGTGGGAAGTTTTGCTTAATTGCAAGTTTGCCACTCACCTAAGAAAAGAGATATAAAAGCATCTTTATAGCTTTTACCTCATTAGGGTTTTCTTGAGACAAAGATGAGAAACACTTTCTCTCTTTTTCTCTAAAAGAGGCGGGCCACTTAGGGAAGAGATAGCTAGCAATCTTTTCTTCTCTAAGTCATCTATTTCATCTTCACACCTCATCCTTGGTGTGGAGACTTAGAGACACCAAATCTTTGGTGTTTTTGGAGATCCTTTCCTCACATCCTCAAGGAGCAAAGGAGCATCAAAAGGAAGAAAATCACAAGGAAGATCCAATGAGCTAGGAGGTGACTTGAAGGCCCTCCACTTGGGTGAATCCCTTGTGTAAACAAGGATGAGCTTCAAGGGTAATGAATCCTTAAATCCTTCCTTGTCTTTAATGTTGTTGAAGAGTCTCATGGTTCACCATTCACTAGGCTTTGAAAGTCATGGGTTTTAGAATTGTTTTTTAATGCATGCCTACTTTAATATGTTAATAGTTTGCCTATGTTTTCAAATATTCTCACATGTTCTTAGCTAGGACAAAATTTTTCATTCAGCATCGGGGACAAATGCTGTAAGATTGAAGCAAAAGGATCAATGATGAGCTGGAGCAGATCACTACAACACGATGCCCTTCCTGCAGAACCACACAACCCAGACAGAGGAGTCTAAATCAAATCTAAACCCAGCATCGTTGCCCTATCCAAAGAACTTGAGAAGCTTCAACAACCTTTCGCTGACACCATCGCCAAAGAACAAAGCTTCGCCATACCAGACCCACTACTTTGTCGACAGCAAAAGTATCCCATATCATTAGGGTTGAACATACTCTAGATTTGATGGACTTATTTTGACCCTCAAATTCTTGAGCCGGCCTTATACTCTGGAGGAAACCAGAAAACCCTCCAGCCCAGTTCAAGAATAAGCTTGTGGAAAGTTACTTCTTCAAAAGCAAAAGTATATCATATCATCTATTCTCCATTTGCTTCTCCTTATCTTTGTTGCTGTTTACAACACAAAGAGAAGGAGAACAATCAATCGGAAGCCGAAGTCGAACCTCCGATCCAGGTTGCTTACTTGGAAGTCTGATTGCTTACCTTGTCTGTTAACTCCTTCGGAAAATCTCCTAGCTCGGCGACTTGGGGGACTCCTACTATAGGGTTTGTATCGCACTTGACTAAGTCCCAAACTACAAGTAAGCTTCAAGTGAAATTGATACATTACCTTGTGTATCTTCATCGGTTAAAGATACCACCCCTGTATGGAGGAAAAGTACTTCCAGAGAAGATGCCATATCTACATATGAGACAGATAAGGCAAGTGAAAATGATACCACACTTCGGTACTTAGAAGTTTCGTGATTAGTCAATGGTTTGGATCTTGCAAGTCCCCAACCGAGGAGCTTTCCTCACTCGGGAACTTAGGGGAGCACTGTTTGTACCATACTTGACCAATCCCGAAACTACTGAGCATTGGTTAACGTTATACCGTCAAGGACCCAGAAGAGTTTCCCTCCAACCAGGAGGCCAATCACAGCACGACATGTGTCGACATCAGAAGCGAATCATAGCGCGACACGTGTCAACATAGAAGCCAATCACAACACGACACGTGTCAATGTCATAATTAAACTAGAAACTCTCTTCTATAAATAGAGATCATTCTCTCACAATATTTCCTAATGTCATTTGTACTAAATCATTCACTAGTACTTACTAAAGGAGAGCTTGAACTAATGTACTTGTGTAAACTCTTCACAATTAATGAGAATCCTTTACTCCATGGACGTAGCCAATCTGGGTGAACCATGTACATCTTGTGTTTGCTTCCCTGTCTCTATCCATTTAAATACTTATCCATACCAGTGACCGGAGTAATCTAGCGAAGGTCACAAACTTAATACTTTCTGTTGTACCAAAGTCCTCACTGATTTTGTGCATCAACAATGTTTATAGAATAAATTTAGGATAGTGTACATAATTTTTTTTTAAAGTTAATTTCAAAAAAATAGCCTTAATTCATTCTTTGATAATCTCGGGCTAAAATTTTAGGCCATTAGGGTTGGAGTAGAAAAGCTGTTTCTGGGGCTGAAACCTAAATTTTCTGGGTTTTTAGGTTTTAGGTCACCATTGGAGATGGTCTAAATGGTGTATGTAATAGTAAAGGCTTTGGTTGTCATCCTTGAGGTTTCATGTTTAAGGCCTAGTTGGTGTGGAAGCCAAACTTGTAGTCAGGAGAGGTTGAAATGCCTTTGTGAATCTTCCCGACCACCAATTATCCCCTTTTAAAAAAATAAAAATAAATAAACTGGTCCTATATCTCTCCAGTCTCCAGTCACATAAACATAATTGGACTTTCTTGGGGAAAAGATTTCAGAAGCAGCATTAGTGGTAATCAATCATCCGCATGCATGTGCATTGCAGCCTGCAAAAGAGACCCACTTTCTCCAGCCATTATGAAAGACCAAATTTGGTAATATACTACAGCTTGTCCACAGAAGGTTTCCTACTTAATATTCAATTACCAGCTGCCTGTCTGCCTCCTTGTCAATTGCATGTGGCAGTGCGATGTCTCTTTATAAAACAGGCGAATTCAATTAATCATGGTTTTTCCGTGTCTATGTTTCTTCCCAACTGTGGAATTGCAATCTTTTTCAAAACTACTATATGCTTCACCAAAAAAAAATATAAGTGACCATGGGATGAGACTGGTGTTACGTTTATGTGTTTGTCTTTTTCATTGCATGACCTTCTCATAATAGTATTGAGGACTAGTTCGGGGTTGATGTGCTGTGAAAAGAACCATTGTTTTCAGAACCAGGCCCTGCTTCTGATTTCTGCTGTTTTGGACCCATAATTTTGAGAAAAATATTTTCTTTTCTTTTTTTCATTTACCAATCACAATTTAAAAAAAAAATGCTACTTTCAACCCTAAGAACGAAAAATGGAAAAAAAAAAAAAATAGAAGAACAATTGCGGGAGGGATTGGAATTAGCAGCATTTTTAACTAACAATTAGAAAAGGAAAAGAACAACTTTGCCGATCCGCTACGAGCCCTAATTTGCTCAGCTCCAATGGCCCAACATATTGAATTTTACCCAAGAAGGGCCTCAGCCTTACAATGAACTTCGATCGAAAAAAGGGTGTTCTTGGGCAAGTAATTGATTTACCTTAGGAGCCATACTTTTTTATTTTATTTTTATTTTCGGAGCCATACTTTGATTTCTAGAATAAAAATTTACACCTTCGAGGAAAAACCTTAATTCACTGTTATAAGATCCATGTCTCCTTGCTTTGAAATGACTTTCCAAAAACCCCCACATTTGAAAGCCTCCAAAGGGCCTGTTCGAAATGTTCTATAAAACGATTTGTTTTAGAATTGTTTTGTAAAACGAAAACGACAGAAAGTATTTTGCATATTTATGATTGAGAATGCATATGATAAAATGTCAAAATAAATAAATAAATAAATAAGCCTTGTTTGGTAGTAATGTTTTTGTAATATAAATTATGTAATTAAGATTGTGTAGTGGTGGTAAAGATGGTGGTTGCGACGATTACGGTGGTCATAGTAATGGTGGTAGTAGTGGAGATAGTATGTAGAGCTTGGTTGTATTAAGAATGGTTGTGAATGATGGTTGCATAAATAGTAGATAAGAGGTGGCGGGAATGATAGTGGCGGCGATTGTGGGGGTGGTGGTAGCTCTATTAAGGGTGATATCAGTGGAGATTGTGGTGGTGGTGGCGGCGACGACGATGACGACGACAGTGGTGGGAGGTGGTGGTGTTGGTCGTGGCAATGAGGCGATGAGAAGGTGAGACTATGGTCGTGTTGGTGTCCATGGTGGTGGAGGTATTGGCGGTGTTACTGGTGTTGGCAATGGTGTCACCGGTGGTGGCGATTGTGAGATTGTGGAGGTGGTAGTGGCTGTGGTGGGGGCGATAGTGTTGGATGATTTGGTGGTGGCTGCGATGGTGGTGGGAGGTGCCGATGGTCATGCTGGTGTGGATGATGATGGTGGAGAATGTTGTGGTAGTGGTGGTGGCAGTGGTGACGGTGGTAGCGGTGGTATACATAAATATATATTTTTTTCTTAATTTGATTTAGGTTTGGCCTTAGTGAGAAAATAAAACGAGGCATCTAACTACGTGTTGGTTCATTTTTAATATTAAATTAATTATAATTGTCATTATTTGGTGGTTAGTGTGAAAGTGAGTTTACTTGTTATTTTTTGTGGTTAGTGGGAAATTAAGATGGAATCTTTAGCCTTTTATCTTTTATAACTCTGGTAACCTTTTTCCCTTGTTAATTTGTGTTTATTACCCTATTCACTAAGGGTGATAGTAAACATATAATTATCTGGTGCATTTTTCCATCATCTTTTTATTTATGATCCCACTACCAATTTCTTCTATAACTATAATCTTTATTCCTCCATATTTTTTATCGTTTACTTAATGGCCAAAGAAGGGTGTTCTTGTGGTGGAACTTTGGACTCATCTGTGCAGATACTAGATAGGTTTGAGTCAAACAACAATTCAGTTGGGTTGTTGTATCCTGGAAGGGACAAGTCAAGAGGTATATTGTTGCACAGGTTCGTGAACATTTGTCAAACCACAGTGAGCTTGAATCTCCTTAAAGAGAGCGAGATACATGCGCCTCAGCCTAATTGTCTACACGCTTCTTAGAAGAATATTACAATTTTCTTGTAATTTTTCCAACAATTTTAAGGAAATTCATATCATGGAACTTGTACCTGAGAAGTCGTTTGACAATGTTGGAGATCTCAACAAGCCATTCCGTTTCAAGGGAGCTCACTTCAAGAGGTAGAAGGGGGAAGTAAGTTGCCTACGTTATCACTAACAAAAATCCAAACAAAGAGAGCACATAGAACATGAATGAAGATGAGCTCTATAACCATGAAGGCAAAGTCCAACAATATGAAAAAGATGAGTACAAGTGTTGGTATTATCTCTTGATTTGTCTTGCTGATCATTTTTATGATTATTATGATACCACTTACTATTTTGCAAAAAAGATATGGAAAGCTTTACAGAGCAAATATGACACCGAGGAGGTAGTGCAAAGAAATATGTAGCGATCCGTTTTCTCCGTTACCAAATGGTGGATGGGAAATTAATTGTGGAGCAAGTCCAAGATGTCCAAATGATTGTAGCGGAAGTCACATTCGAATGTGTCAAAAATTGGGGACACAATTCTACTCCAATTTATATGTTTTTTTTCTTTAAATTTTGGGCATGCACATTTATGTCATATAAATAGAAAATACGTAGGAATCATGGGCGGTTTGAATTTAGTCCCAATAGAGAAAAAGTATTTTTGAAAAATGGGAAGGTTGTAACAAGGCTAAATCACTAAAATGCCTCATAAAAATGTTGAAAGAAATTTTGAATTTTTAGAATTAATTCATACTGACATTTGTGAATTTGAAGAAATTTTAACTTGTTGAGGAAATAGATATTTTATCAGTATTTTTGATGTATTCCAAATATACGTTTGTTTATTTGATGAAAAAGTAAAATTGATGCTTTTAATAAATTTAAAGAGTTTCTCCTTGACGTTGAATGACACACCCTGACCCGGAATGTCCATTAAGACTCCGAATCGAGTTGTACTGGCCAACACCTGGAAGGTGACAAAGTCATAAAGTATAGTGATGCGGAAAATGTGAATAAATTTAAACCTTAAAGTGCCTAAAGACAAGAGTGCATTGTGAGCGGGAATGAGCCCATTTTACACGCAACGCCAGAGCATAAGTACAGTAGTGTGGGTAAGGATCATACCCTCAGAGGTAGCCGCCTAAATTGAGATTTGCCATGAATTCTCGTCAATACGAACTTTCAGCATCTAAAACCTGGAGGGGCGCAAAATAAAAAACGTGAGTGGGCAAAAGAAAAGCTTTTTGAAAACCATTTCTCTTTTCCAAAAATAATAAACCCTCACCGTAAAACCCGTATAATTTCCCAGAAAATAATAATACATATGTATATAGAAATCATGCCTGAGAGTAGTGAAAACCAAGTATATGCCATGTCAAGCATCTCAGCAATGAAATAAGTAAGCTAGGTGAAATAAATCAATATAAAATGATATGCTAGCCAGAGTTACCTAACGGGACATGTACGGCTGAACCTATAACTCATTTAATATGTCTGCACATGAGTCGGAACCACCTATTATGGTATGTACGACAGGGCAGGGTGTAAATAAGTACGCTCAAGTGTTACGATCACGTGAAGGCTGTGCGAATAATCGCAGGTCACCTACGAGTTGGAACCACCTAATGTGGTCTGTACGACAGGCTGTGCACCAAACTTGGATCTAAGGTGAGCGTGAGGTGCGGGAGGTGAACATCACGTGAAGGACTGTTCCCTGGCCACGAGCAGAAGGGTGCAGGATAATGAGCTCTACATGCCTCTACGTATAACCATAACCAATGCAACCACTAACATCATACAGTACTCGCTTGAAGCTTACCTGAGCGTCTCCAACGTCATGCAATAATACTCATATCTATACTAATGCAGATACTAAAATGTAATGCAATTGACATGGCATTTAAAAAACGTAAATCGATTTAAATTAATTTATGGGAAAATGCAAAACATATATACGTATATATATAGAAAACCAAAAGCCCACTCACCTGGAGTTGGCACTACAACTCCCTAGCAAAAACATCGAGACGTCACAAACGATCAACGCCTATGACTAAGGCCAATTTGGCCGGCAAAAGCCTCAATTTCATGAAAACCCTCAAGAAACCCTTAAAATTGGGTAGTTGTTGATTCCCCACCAAAATGAACTTCGATGCCTCCACCAAAGCTTGGGCATTACTCATGGGGTTGAGAGAAGTCTTTTGGTGGTGATCATCGATGGTGAAACTTGCCAGAGCACCGGAAAAAGGTTAAAACCGTCGAATGCCCCTGTGGGTTTGTGGCTTCGATTTGTGAATTTGGGTAAGAAATTTGGAATCCAACACTACAGAGACATATGGCTTGTGAACGGCTTTCCATGGACACCATGATCACCGAAAACGGAGTTCATACGAAAGAGATATGAGTGGGTCAAGTTTGCGGGTCGGGCTTTAAACAAAAAACTGATCTAGATTTCTCTTATACTTTTTCTCCAGTTACTAGAGTAACATCCATTAAATTATAATTGTTGTTGTTTGTATTCATGATTTGATTACTACCAATTGGATGGGAAACCTATGTTTTTTGAATGGTGATTTAGATGAAGAAATCTATATGGACCAATGTAATAATCCGTCCCTAATTTTACCGTTTTTATAATTTTAAAGGTGCGAATTGACCAAAACACCCTAGAGGCGAGATTGTTGACTTTCATTGATCGTCGTGTAGTGACATGTATGATCCATTATTTTATCATATTCGTGTAGTACTCATTGCTACGAATGCGTGGGTGCAAGCAGAATAGAAATTGGACTTGCTGTTAAAATTTTATGAAATTACGAAATCGAAGGACATTTTAGTCAATTCACTATTCTAGTTAATTGATGTGAAAATTATGTTGACACTCAAATTAAACCCTCTTTTTATCAATTGTAGCAAAGTATGTAAGTAGGGATCGTTCTAAACCGGGGATTAGGAGGGATTGCAAAATCACTTGAAAACTGACTCAAATATGTAAAAACAAGTTTAAAACACTAAACTAGACTCAAAGAATGCAAAACTAAACTTTAAAACACCAAAACAAACCAAAAGACTCAAAACAGCACCAAAACACTCAAAACTGCCTTAAAAACACAATCTGGGCAGTTTTGGACACTAAGCACCAAATTGGACGAATTTGGGTTTTAACTTGAATCAAAACACTTAAAACACAAAGTAAAACACTTACTAACTAATTTGACACTTTAAAACAAAGGGGGATTGGTTTTGGACGAATTTAAAACAAAACAAACTTTGTAAATTCAAACAGATTGTAAAAACGAATTTGATTTAAATGGGTGAATGGAAGGCTAGCTAAGGGGTTCATCTCCACACATGTTATACTTGCATACAAAACGATTTCCAATTGCTTTTCAATAAACCATGAATTCTCAATGCCCCAAGTTAATTAGGTCCGCTTAAATTAACCCTCAGATTTTCCTAACGTTATTGAATTGGATGATTGCATACGACAACCCAAAACATTCCCCACAAGTCCCCTACATGATTGCATAATAGAGATACAAGCAAGAATCATTAAGTTCTATGAAAACCATAAGCATTGACGAAGCACTTGTTACTATGATTGCATGAAACTTATGCCAAGAATTTACTTAACGCGATTGAGATCATCAACCTCTACTACTTGTGAATATAATTCCATAACGATTAGGTGAAATTTCCTTACATCCTAGCATTCAATTCATGCATGATAATTAAGTGTGCACTCTCAACCAACACACACAAATCAATGTAATTCACATAGATAAGTAAATTGAATTCACAACTTATGAAACGCAATTAGAAGTAATCAAATCATAACGCAAGCATAAACATGTATTTCGAATCCCCCCCTAGCCAAGGGGAGGTTTAGTTCCTCATACGCACAAAACAAAGAGAATTGAATTTAAACATTGAAATCAAAAGAAAAGAAACACCTAGAAATTCCAGCGACGCGAACTTGAATTGCATGAACTTCCGAGCTTCCTTCTCCTCCTCCTTGGTGCGGCAAGGGTCTAGGGACAAGTTTAGGACCTTAGGTGTATGGATGCATGGTTATGGAGGGATGTAGTAGTGTTTAGGGGAAGGGAATGGTGCGGCAAAGATGTGGAGAGAGTTTGGACGAATTTCTGGAGTGAATTGTGAATTGTGGTGAGTGGTGATCTGATTTAGGGGTTAATAGGAGTATATATAGGCACTTAAAACCCTAGGGTAATCAGATATGGACTTGGATAACCCAAATCCACAAGGAAATAGGTCTAAACAATCAGATTTTGCAAGGAAAAAGGCTCCTAGGTGCGGCTGTATAGGGATAAGGTGGATAAGGCTTCTAGAAAGCCTTGCAAGGCAAGGAAATCAGATTTCTAGAAGCTAGGGTGCGGCACCAATGTAGGGATTAGGGATAGGGCTTCTAGAAAGCCCCAAAACTGATAGGAATTGCATGAAACCCACGGCAAGGATGTAAACTTCCTAGAAACTTCTCATTTGTGTCCTACAACACTTAGGAGTCCTTCTAGCATTAGGAAAACATGTCTCAATCCTCCCTTGACTTGGAATTCTTCTCCTTCTTCATCTTGGATTCCTTTTCCTTCTTGGACTTGGAAAACTTCTTTGTTGCTGAAACTTGATGCCATTTGGATTTAACTTTCCTACTTCGAGTAGGAAACCTTGTTTGAGTAGGAATCTTCATCTTCAAGGAATCCTAATTCAACTAGGAAACTCATTTTGACTAGGAATCCTAATTCAACTAGGATTCCATCTTCACTTAGGCGCTTTCCTACTTCGACTAGGAAGCCTTGTTCAAGTAGGAAACATCATCTTCAAATCTTCAATTTCGTCCATCCTCTTGGCTCCAAGCATATGACATCCATTCCAAGCTCAACTTTGCTCCAAAAGGCTCCAAAATGCATCCTTTTGCATACTTTGCCCTTAGAACCTGAAAACACATAAAACTAGCTTAAAAGACTACTTTACTAAGGAAAAACACTATAAATGCACAAGAACAAGCTAAACTAAGGCGCATAAATATGCTCCTATCAAATTCCCCCACACTTAGCTTTTGCTAGTCCTCGAGCAAAACAAAACGAAACAAAAGAACAAAACGAAATAAAACAAGTAAAACAACCTAAACCTTCCAACAATCGCCTCAGGGATTTCCAATACACATGACATGTTAAAAATCATCATTCCCACAGATTTTAACCATCTTTACACTTAAGCCCATACTTAATCATAGTCACTACTTACTAGTTCACATTTAACCAATTAAAACAATGTTTTGAATGTAGTAACATGCCTTAGAGAATCCCTCAATTCCTTACTAGATATGCACTCTATTTTCACTCAGATTTTCTAACTACACACCCTACACTAGTTATATGTGAGAAGATTGATGTAAAAATAAAAACGAATGCTCACATATATGTATAACAAAGAAAGCAATTTCCGGAGTTAATAACATGTTTATAAATATGATCTCATGAATGGAATGCTACTACTTAGATGCGAGAACCAGTGACACCATATGCTCATACCAATTTTAAACTCCACAAATTGAAATACACAACACTCAAGATTAAAGTCAAGGGTTGTAACGGGGCTTAAGGTATTGGCTAACAAAAACGGATATGGAAAACAAACGTTCTTTAAAACAATAGTAAGCAAAGTATGGAAATCGAAACTTAGAATTCACTTTAGCATGCCGAAACCAATTTCAAAACAGAAGGGAAGACTCAAACAATCAATTAGGGCCGAATGCAACTCTTTGGACCCTTTCTTCAACAAACAACACTTTGGAACTCTTTTTTCACATGCTCTTCAACTATTTTGCATATTTTTCACACTTTTCTTTTTTTCTTTCTATTTTTCACGAATTTTTTTTCTTCTTTGCCGTGCCTCATTCAAGATTTTGGCACATCCCCATATCACTAATCCTTCCCCCACACTTGTTTCCCGCACACATTGATCAAAAGGAATTCATCTTGCGTTATGCTTTACTATGTTTTAAGAACAAGGGTGTGGATGGTCCTAATCTAGGCTAGGTGAGGATAATGTGGTTAACAAGGGAAATAGGCTAAACGAGGCTCAACGGGGTTAACACCTACAAAACATAATGGAATAGGGATAAACGGCTTTTGGGCTATGGTGGACACTACACAACTTAATCTTGAATATGTGTTATGCAAATCAATGACATGTTTTGAATGAAATGGGCATGAATTCTAGTGTTTGGTTCTAAGTGATGAAACGCCTTCTAAGTAGCAACCAAGCAAAGAATAATGAGATCATGCAACGACTTTAGAAAACAAAGAATGCACAGATTTTAACTCTCCAAATAAAAGTTTAGGCTCAAGTCTCACAAGGTTGTAGCGTTAGTTTGAGTTACTTCCTTCAAGCATGTTACAAAAACGGATTTTTACTTTATGATTACATGTGAATTCATAAGTTATAACCACAACCAAGCATAAACCAAAGAGTAAATCAAACTTTTATCCATGTTTATAACTCTCTTTAACCGTCATGCAATTACAAACCGAATCCTCATCATTGTGTTGGAAGATACCCTAAGACACAAACAAACACACAAAAACGACTCTTTTTGGGTTTTTTAAAACAAATTTTTCAAATTTTTATGGGATTTTCGGATTTCTGACTCAAAACACATTAAAACACACCAAAACAGCTTAAAAAGGTTTAAAAACAGCAAGAAACAACATCTGAAATTATGAGTGATAAACCCTACGAATTTGCATCAAAACACTTTGGTTACCCCCCCACACTTAAATCAAACATTGTCCTCAATGTATCAAGCATAGACTCACACAAATAACAAACAAACAAACAAAACAACATATAAACAACCTAGCATAGCAGAAACGAATTTAACAACAAAGAGAAGAGTTTAGAAACGCAAATCTGGAATTGGAGTGTTCTCTAGGTCCTCCTTTGTTGAATGCATGGGTTGCCTCCCAAGTAGCGCTTGCTTTAACGTCGTACAGCCGGACGAAGACCTCATTCATTCCTTACTAGGGCCCACGGCATCCAAGGGTATGTCATCCACAGCATGCTCCACAAAGGTGTCATAATAGGGCTTCAAACGATGCCCGTTCACCTTGAATTCTTGTCCCGTTTTCAAGTTTTGGATTTGGACTGCACCATGAACAAAAACATTAGTAATAACAAACGGTCCAATCCACTTAGAACGTAACTTACCGGGAAACAAACGTAAACGGGAATTGAACAATAGCACTTTCTGCCCAATTGAGAATGATTTCCCACGGATCATGTTGTCATGGAAAGCTTTGGTCTTTTGCTTGTAAACGCTTGCATTATCGTACGCCTCGTGCCGTATCTCATCAAGCTCATTCAATTGCAATCTCCTTTGACTTCCCGCTTCATCGAGGTTCATGTTAAACTTCTTGATGGCCCAAAGTGCTTTGTACTCCAATTCAACGGGAAGATGGCACGCCTTGCCATAGACAAGTCGGAAGGGGGACATCCCAATGGGGGTTTTGTACGCCGTATGATACGCCCAAAGTGCATCATCTAACCGTAAGCTCCAATCCTTCCTTGTTGGCCCAACGGTCTTCTCAAGTATTTGCTTGATCTCTCGGTTGGAAACCTCGGCTTGGCCATTCGTTTGAGGATGGTAAGGTGTAGAAACCTTATGGGTGACACTGTATTTCCTCAATAACGCTTCAATGGTCCGATTGCAAAAATGTGACCCTCCATCACTAATGATCACTCGTGGCATTCCAAACCTTGCAAAAATGTTAGTTCTAATAAAATCTGCAACCACTTTAGAATCATTAGTCCGAGTGGCCTTGGCTTCCACCCATTTCGACACATAATCAACCGCAAGCAAAATATACATGAAACCATACGATGAAGGGAAGGGACCCATAAAATCAATACCCCAAACATCAAAAATTTCAACATTTAGGATAGAAACCTGCGGCATTTAGTCCCTAGCACTTATACCACCCATTCGTTGGCATTTATCACATGTTAAACAAAAAGTTTTAGCATCTTTAAAAATACTAGGCCAATAGAATCCACATTGTAACACCTTGAGGGCTGTCCGTTGTGTGCCAAAGTGCCCTCCACATGCATAAGTGTGACAAAAACTCAAAATTGAATGACATTCAGAATCGTGCACACAACGACGTATAATCTGGTTGGGGCAAAATTTCCATAAGTACGGATCATCCCACACATAAAACCGTGCATCATACCTAAGTTTATCACGTTGGTGCCTAGTGAACTCACTTGGAATACGTTTTGACACCAAAAAATTAACAATATCGGCATACCAAGGTGCACTAACCTTTAGGGACATCAATTGCTCATCCGGGAATGTCTCTGGAATAGGTATGACATCTTCTTCATGCACCAAACGGCTCAAGTGATCAGCCACAACGTTCTCACTTCCTTTCTTGTCTCGGATTTCGATATCGAACTCTTGGAGAAGAAGCATCCATCGAATAAGCCTTGGTTTAGCCTCCTTCTTCGTGAGCAAGTACTTCAACGCTGCATGATCAGTGTAAATTATTACTTTAGTACCAAGTAAATAAGAACGAAACTTATCTAAAGCAAAAACAACGGCAAGGAGTTCTTTTTCCGTTGTGGAGTAGTTCAATTGAGCATCGGTCAAGGTCCGAGAGGCATAATATATGATGTGTGGCTGTTTGTCCTTCCTTTGTCCCAAAACAGCGCCTAGAGCATAATCGGATGCATCGCACATAAGCTCGAAGGGAATGCTCCAATCTGGTGGCCGAATGATGGGGGCCGAAGTTAGCATCTCTTTGAGGTGTTTGAACGCCTTTTCACATTCCTTGTTGAAATCGAAGGTCACATCCTTTTGGAGAAGTCGGCATAGGGGTGTGGAAATCTTTGAAAAGTCCTTGATGAATCGCCTATAAAATCCTGCATGTCCCAAAAATGAACGAACCTCTCTAACCGAAGTCGGAGAGGGTAAGTAGCGTACAAGATCTATTTTCGATTTATCAACCTCAATTCCCCTTGCAGAAACAATATGCCCTAAAACTATGCCTTGTTTTACCATAAAGTGACACTTTTCCCAATTTAAAACAAGGTTAGTTTCCATGCATCGTTTTAAGATTAATGTGAGATTTTCCAAGCAACCATCAAACGAATCGCCAAAGACACTAAAATCATCCATGAATACCTCAATAATCTTCTCAATAAAATCTGAAAAAATACTTACCATGCATCGTTGGAACGTGGCCGGTGCATTGCATAAACCGAATGGCATGTGGCGGTAAGCAAAAGTACCAAATGGGCACGTGAAGGTGGTCTTTTCTTGGTCTTCCGGAGCTATGACAATTTGATTGTATCCCGAATAACCGTCAAGAAAACAATAAAAAGAATGACCGGCTAACCTTTCTAACATTTGATCGATGAATGGTAGTGGAAAGTGGTCCTTCCTTGTGGTGTTGTTGAGCTTCCTATAGTCAATGCACACTCTCCAACCTGTTTGAATACGGGTTGGCACAAGCTCATCCTCGGCATTCTTCACCACAGTGACTCCGGACTTCTTTGGGACAACTTGAACCGGTGAGACCCAACGGCTATCCGAGATTGGATAGATCACTCCACAGTCGAGAAGCTTTATAATCTCCTTTTTCACGACTTCCATCATCGGAGGGTTGAGTCGGCATTGAGCTTCTCGAGTTGGTTTAGCCCCCTCCTCTAGAAAGATGCGATGCATGCATGTTGTAGGGCTAATTCCCTTAATATCGGCCAATGTCCATCCGATGGCTGTTTTGTGCTCTTTCAACACCCGAATCAACTTTTCTTCCCCTAATGCCGTGAGTGATGAAGAGACAATGATGGGCAACGTCTCTTCCTCTCCCAAGAATGCATACTTTAAATGGTCCGGCAACGGTTTAAGTTCAAGAACGGGGGCCTGAATCACAGAAGGTAACAACGTATTAGTGGAAACGGGAATTGGAATTGGGTTAGAAAGCTTACCATGATGTTTTGGCAATGATTCCAAGGCAGCCACAAGCTCGGCATGTTCATCCTTTGGTACGGCCATGTTGGGTTCTGTGCCAAGTCCTTGTGCAATTGTCGTTTCGAGTGGATCGTCCTCCAACATATCAAGATAATCCTGCGCCAATTCATCCAATATATCAATAGAAAAACAAGAATGATCATCTTTAGGAAATTTCATAGCTTCAGAAATGTTAAAGTTAATAATCTCCCCATCAAATTCCATTGTCAACGTCCCTTTGAACACATCGATCTTGGTGCGTGCTGTTTTCATGAAAGGCCTCCCAAGTAGAATCGGCAATGGGGTGACATTTGGTGAGTCCTCCATCTCTAAAACGTAGAAATCCGCTGGAAATATCAAGTTATCCACCTGCACCAACACATCTTCCAAAACTCCTTTTGGATATGCATTAGAACGATCGGCTAATTGAATTATAACACCATCATTTTTAAGCTCTCCTAAGTTCATGGATGCATATATTGAGTATGGCATGACATTAATTGAAGCTCCTAGATCTAACATAGCAT
The DNA here is from genome assembly GCF_916048215.2 of Malus sylvestris. NCBI lineage: Eukaryota > Viridiplantae > Streptophyta > Magnoliopsida > Rosales > Rosaceae > Malus > Malus sylvestris. The sequence continues at coordinate 30,863,400 of NC_062272.1, forward strand.
GTTCAAATTTAGTATTGCCTATAACACATGGAATTGTAAAACTTCCCGGATCTTTGCATTTAGGAGGTAATTTTCTTTGCAAAACAGCGGAAACGTTCTCACTTACCTGGACAACCTCTTTGTTTGAAATTCTCTTTCTTGTTGTACATAGTTCCTTCAAAAACTTGGCGTACCTAGGTACTTGCTTAATTGCGTCAAGGAGAGGTATATTGACTTGCACTTTCCGGAACGTCTCTAGAATGTCCTTTTCAGCTTCTTCTTTCTTTGTTTGCTTGAACCTACTAGGAAAGGGGACATTCAAAGGAAAATCATTAGTAGGAATGGAATTGGACACAATTATACCTTTATTTGGCAGATTGGATGGTTTATGAGCCATGGAGACTTGCGGCAAAGGAACATCTTTCCTTGCCGTGGCCAACCCTTGTTCCTCCTCTTCAATTATCACTTCCTCCACCTTGTTTGGGGCTGATTTGGATGGTGGTGGGGTTGTTCCTACTTGTTTCCCACTTCTTAACATGATTGCCTTGGCGGATTCAAAGCCTCCTTTCGGATTTGCAATGGTTGAGCTAGGCAATCTTCCTTGCTCTCGAAACTGCCCCATGAACTCGGCAATTTGCCCTACTTGTTTCTCCAACTCGTCCGCCTTTTTGTCCTTATTTTGCATTCCCTGCGCCATAGAAGTTAGTAAATTAAAAATTTGATCATTATCAATAGACGAACCTGATTTTTGGGTGGGTTGTGCTTGGGGTTGAGTTGGTGCAAATGGCTTTTGATAGAAACCCGGGGGTTGTTGCCTAAATGTGCTTTGTTGTTGGCCTTGTTGGGATTCTCGCCATTTGAAATTTGGATGATCACGCCAACCGGGATTGTAGGTGTTAGAAAAGGGATCATTTATTTGTTGGTATTGCTGCCCAAAACCCACGGCATTGAGGGTCTCCCACCCTCCGTTCTCAATCAGTTGTGGGCATTTGTCCGTAGGGTGTCCTTGCATGGAACATACGCCACACGCACTTACATTTTGAACTTTTGGCCCTTCCACAACCTGAGAAAGCAAAGTAGTAAGGTTAGCCATTTGATTTTGAAGTTCGGTTATGGCACTTACCTCATTCACTTGGTGTTGTCGTGTGGTGCCTCTTTGTCCAACACCTTCGTATTGTTGAGCGTTCAACGCTCGATTGGCAATCAAAGTCTTTGCTGCCGTGGGGGTCTTGTCCACCAATGCTCCTCCCGCCGAGGCATCTAGCATTTGTCGTTCGATTGGTAGAAGTCCCTCGTAGAAGTATTGCAGAAGAAGCTCCTCTTTCATTTGATGCTGTGGACAAGAAGCAACAAGAGATTTAAAACGTTCATAGTATGTAGGAAAAGACTCACCTTCTTCTTGTTGAATTCCACTTATCCTTTTTCGTAGGAGAATGACTCGAGAGGTTGGAAAAAACTTCTCTAAGAAAGCCCGTTTCATGCTCTCCCAATATGTGACTGTTCCGGGAGCTAATTCATATAACCAATCTTTCGCCTTTTCCATAAGAGAAAAGGGGAAAGCCTTCATCTTCAATATACTCCCGTCCACGTTTACTGGAGTCATGCTTGAACAAACGACTTCAAACTCCTTTAAGTGCTTGTTTGGATCTTCCATGGACAGCCCATGGTACTTCGGAATGTGATGTAACAAGCTTGACTTCAATTCGAACTCGGTAGTTTTGTCCTGAGCCGCCCTAGGGTACTGGATACATAGAGGTGCGGCATTATCCAATCCCGAAGCGGAAAGCTCCTTGATCGTTCGGTTGTCCGCTGCCATGTCTTCCACTTCCTCTTCAACTTCAGAAACGGACTCGGAACTTGCACTTGTTCACTAGGTTCCGGGTTCTTCCTCTTTCGTCTCAACTCACGCTCAAAATCGTCGTCAAAGTCTAAAATATGTTCTTGAACTGGATTAGAACTCCGAGTCATAAACAAGTACCTAAAACAAGAAACAAAATAACATAAGAATTTGATCTAATAAGAAAAACGAAAATAACAATCCAAGGGATTAGCAAAGTTGCTAATCCCCGGCAACGGCGCCAAAATTTGATGTGAAAATTATGTTGACACTCAAATTAAACCCTCTTTTTATCAATTGTAGCAAAGTATGTAAGTAGGGATCGTTCTAAACCGGGGATTAGGAGGGATTGCAAAATCACTTGAAAACTGACTCAAATATGTAAAAACAAGTTTAAAACACTAAACTAGACTCAAAGAATGCAAAACTAAACTTTAAAACACCAAAACAAACCAAAAGACTCAAAACAGCACCAAAACACTCAAAACTGCCTTAAAAACACAATCTGGGCAGTTTTGGACACTAAGCACCAAATTGGACGAATTTGGGTTTTAACTTGAATCAAAACACTTAAAAACACAAAGTAAAACACTTACTAACTAATTTGACACTTTAAAACAAAGGGGGATTGGTTTTGGACGAATTTAAAACAAAACAAACTTTGTAAATTCAAACAGATTGTAAAAACGAATTTGATTTAAATGGGTGAATGGAAGGCTAGCTAAGGGGTTCATCTCCACACATGTTATACTTGCATACAAAACGATTTCCAATTGCTTTTCAATAAACCATGAATTCTCAATGCCCCAAGTTAATTAGGTCCGCTTAAATTAACCCTCAGATTTTCCTAACGTTATTGAATTGGATGATTGAATACGACAACCCAAAACATTCCCCACAAGTCCCCTACATGATTGCATAATAGAGATACAAGCAAGAATCATTAAGTTCTATGAAAACCATAAGCATTGACGAAGCACTTGTTACTATGATTGCATGAAACTTATGCCAAGAATTTACTTAACGCGATTGAGATCATCAACCTCTACTACTTGTGAATATAATTCCATAACGATTAGGTGAAATTTCCTTACATCCTAGCATTCAATTCATGCATGATAATTAAGTGTGCACTCTCAACCAACACACACAAATCAATGTAATTCACATAGATAAGTAAATTGAATTCACAACTTATGAAACGCAATTAGAAGTAATCAAATCATAACGCAAGCATAAACATGTATTTCGAATCCCCCCCTAGCCAAGGGGAGGTTTAGTTCCTCATACGCACAAAACAAAGAGAATTGAATTTAAACATTGAAATCAAAAGAAAAGAAACACCTAGAAATTCCAGCGACGCGAACTTGAATTGCATGAACTTCCGAGCTTCCTTCTCCTCCTCCTTGGTGCGGCAAGGGTCTAGGGACAAGTTTAGGACCTTAGGTGTATGGATGCATGGTTATGGAGGGATGTAGTAGTGTTTAGGGGAAGGGAATGGTGCGGCAAAGATGTGGAGAGAGTTTGGACGAATTTCTGGAGTGAATTGTGAATTGTGGTGAGTGGTGATCTAATTTAGGGGTTAATAGGAGTATATATAGGCACTTAAAACCCTAGGGTAATCAGATATGGACTTGGATAACCCAAATCCACAAGGAAATAGGTCTAAACAATCAGATTTTGCAAGGAAAAAGGCTCCTAGGTGCGGCTGGATAGGGATAAGGTGGATATAGCTTCTAGAAAGCCTTGCTAGGCAAGGAAATCAGATTTCTAGAAGCTAGGGTGCGCCACCAATGTAGGGATTAGGGATAGGGCTTCTAGAAAGCCCCAAAATTGATAGGAATTGCATGAAACCCACGGCAAGGATGTAAACTTCCTAGAAACTTCTCATTTGTGTCCTACAACACTTAGGAGTCCTTCTAGCATTAGGAAAACATGTCTCAATCCTCCCTTGACTTGGAATTCTTCTCCTTCTTTATCTTGGATTCCTTTTCCTTCTTGGACTTGGAAAACTTCTTTGTTGCTGAAACTTGATGCCATTTGGATTTAACTTTCCTACTTCGAGTAGGAAACCTTGTTTGAGTAGGAATCTTCATCTTCAAGGAATCCTAATTCAACTAGGAAACCCATTTTGACTAGGAATCCTAATTCAACTAGGATTCCATCTTCACTTAGGCGCTTTCCTACTTCGACTAGGAAACCTTGTTCAAGTAGGAAACATCATCTTCAAATCTTCAATTTCGTCCATCCTCTTGGCTCCAAGCATATGACATCCATTCCAAGCTCAACTTTGCTCCAAAAGGCTCCAAAATGCATCCTTTTGCATACTTTGCCCTTAGAACCTGAAAACACATAAAACTAGCTTAAAAGACTACTTTACTAAGGAAAAACACTATAAATGCACAAGAACAAGCTAAACTAAGGCGCATAAATATGCTCCTATCATTAATTGGCCTAAGTTATTTTATTATTTTCTTTTCATATTTTTATGTTGTGGGAGCCACACCCACACCCACAACTCACTCGATTCGTCCGACCTGACTCGTCTAAAAAACTTGATCTGGAATATTCCTAAAATATTCTCTGTGTTGATTTTTTAGATTTCGTAAGGACCCTTCTTAGGAGCAAGCCTTGTAAGAGGACAGTACACTCGTAGTTGTTTTAATCATATTACCCATTTAGGTAACTTGAACATTCTCGACCATTCATCCTTGTGGTCACATCCACCAACAATCATTAGAATTGAAGCACGAGTTAATTTCCCACTGTATCAATGAAATGAGTATTTAGAAAGTTGTGAAGGCCTATTAGCACATGTCTTAGAGAAAGGAAATAGTATGGTATGTTTCAAGGATGATTATCTCTGGTGTCCTTTCTTAAGATTTACCGGGATACCATCTAAGCGGGATGTGGTGTACACCATGGATCCACTTTCTCATACAACTGAAGGGAAAACCATGAGATTTCATGTGGGATTTCTAGTTACTAGCATGCATATACAATTCAAAATTTATATACGAAAGCAACGGAAGCATGTTATCAAATAATATCAAAGCAATAGTCATGCAAATCCCCTTCAAGATGCATAGGTTTATGTAGGATGCATCAAAAACAAATTTATATAAGAACAAGTTTAGGAGTAGTTTTATACCTCTTGATCTAGATCTTAGACCAAGGATGGACCACCTCCAAGCCCTTTGCTCCTTGAACTCCTTGAGCCTAGCCTCCTTCCTTGCCTCCTCCACTTTGTTTAGAATGAGTGCTCCTAGGTTCTCTTCAAGTTTCCAAAATTGAAAACCTCTAAAGATCCTCACCCACTAGTGTAGTAAGAAGGATGAAGGAATAACCAAAGGGGTGAAAAGATGATTAGCTAAATCCCCCTAAGGTGGCCGGTCCTTTAAGTGTTAGAGAGATATTTTTCTTTTTCTCTTTTGTTCTTTTAACACTTCCAAAAAACCCTAATGAAACATTTGCTATAAAGTTCCTTTTATAGCAAAAAAGAAACAAGTCAACATTTGACCTTTCTCTCCCTCCTTTGGCCGACCCCTTTGTGTTGTTTGAGCTTTGGGCTTTTATTTATTTCAAGTCATCCAATGCTTGAATAAAAACCCAATGGGTTTAGGCCCAATGGGTCCAATTAAACCCGAACGTTTCTTTAAGCCCAAAACGATCTAATATCGCTTTTATGATTTCTTTAGACTTTCTAATTAATCACAACACTTAATTAATCCAATTAATTATTTCCATCATCCATTAATTACTCACTACAAGAGTGTATTGGTGAACAATCGTTTTAGGTTCTAATTAGCAAGGCAGTGAGGTGATTGGCACCAATCCAATTGATTATATTTAATCCAATCACTTAGTGAATTAAAACTTACTTTTAATTCACCTTCTTCTTTGACGACTACATTTAATCATCTAGAATAACTCACAAGCCATGAGTGACATCTAACCATATATCATGGCTACCCAAGCTAATGTAGAAGTTGTTCGGAGAACCTATTCAGTTGGAATTACAATGTAATTCGATCCTTCTCTAAAACAATACTCTCAATCACATCACTAGGGTATGGATATATTATGTCAAACCCCTAATGTGATTATTCCTTCTTATATGATTCAATTGAGTCGTATAGGAACGCTTTCCTTTATTACGCTCGATACTTCAGTCGAAGATTCCAGAATCATATCTTAGAGTATTCATCCTCTCTTAACGAGGATTAGAGATTCCTTGTTGCGCATTCACTTGCCTTCATGACTAAGTGGCTTAACCCCGACTATGCCGTGGACACCCGCGGATGGAGTGACTTTGACATAATCAAAGATCAAGTACTTAACCACAAGACAACGATGATGCCTCAGGTCAAAGGACTACTTACATTATTCCAACCATTAGAGTTACTTGCTTGACATGTGAGTAGACCTCCATGCAAGTACTCTCGTTCGATTGTGTTCAGTGAACTCACTCCCTTAATGAGCACCTACATACTTGTCTTAGTGTCACTACACGAATGGGATGAGACCTTCTATCCTTCTAATTGAAGAGGACATAGTATGTACCGGTCTATGCATTGTTAGTTTCCCTCCGACAGTCCTATGACCAGGAACTTTTTGGACATGATGGTTATGTGAAGAAGGTCTCTGTAGTCTAACTTCATTAGATTACTTCTTCAATTGATCCATTGTCCATGGATTCACTATTTAGGACATATATCATTTATAGAGATAGTCCTGAATAGTATCTTTGCCATTTGATATATAAGAGTCATCTATACATCCATTTATTGTCCTAAAAGGTTTCTTCCAAATATTGACTTTCAGGGCATATTTCCAACAATCTCCCACTTGCACTAAAGTCAATCACTAGGGTATCTTATACATTCTAGTTGAGAGAGCTTATGCTCGTAGGTTAACTTGGTTATGTATTAATCCTTTTTATTGAAAAGGGATTCACTTATCAAATGTTTCCAAAACATTTGATGATGTCTCTTTCTTGTGTTCGAATACTTTGATGAGACCTTGATTCCATGGCTTGAGCTATCGCCCCATTGCGGTGTAGTGTCCTACTCACGACCTTATGGTTTGGATTCAATCATTGGTTCTAAAAGAACCCCTTCCATTCAAAACACCTTTTGAAGCAGTTTCTAAAACAATATATCGTCATATATTTGGTTTGTATACATTATACAAACTTTGCTCCAACCTTGAGACCATTGTAGTACAATACTTACAATACATTCATATGATTAGTACTTCATCCATTATGAAGTTCCATTTGTTAAAATGGCTTATTTTCACTTTGGTTTATAACCTAAGTGAATGCACACTTCCAGAGTCCCACTCTGATGTTTCTTTCTTAAAGGCAATAATACTCTATCAGTTGCTTTGGTTCTGATCCTGGGATATAGTAATATCTTAAAGTGACAACCCCTGTGGTTCTTCACTTTTGGATATCTACTCACAAGTCCATACATGTGTCCCTTTTTGTGATTTTGTGACACATTCATTATAAGGGTTACGAAAGTGATTTTCTATCATATAGGAAAATGCTTTCTTAAATCTTCAACATTTGAGATTTAATTTCCCCATTTAACACTCTTGAGATAGCCTTGCTATATCAATAAGTCCAATTTCAAGTCTATACTTCAAAATCGACCGTGTCATGTTTTGTCAATTTTCGAGTAACATCTATGTTCTATCAAGTCTATCAAATAGACTTTATTCATATCTTGTTGCTCAAATTATGACATCACTCCCACTGGCCTTGTTGTAACTTAGCATTCATTCAAAAACTTAACAATTATATTTTCTTGATTTGAATGCATATTGCTCCCACTAACTTGTCTTGGATCTATTGACAATCATTAAGATCCATTAGCTTATTGATGATGTCTCAACTATTTTGAGACTATCAACAACTCTAGCTAACACAAGTTATTTAAACGAATCATACACAAAAGAATTCCTTCTCAAGTAATTCCTTTTGAAATGTGTGACTTGCTTTGTCAAGTCTATTCATTTAAATTATATGGTGTCATACACCATACTACAAGTTTTAGTCATACTAAGACCTTTAATGTAGTCATATAAAAATTATCCAAGTCTATAGTGGAAGCATGGCTCCTACTAAGGATATAGAAACTCAACCATTCCTTCTTTGTGGTTGATATAATTCTTTATCAAAACTACATAGAGCGTTATAGTTACATAAGATGTCGAATTTGGATTGTCTTGTTGTTAAACTATATGTTGTGACTCATTTTGAAACTATTCCCTTTTGTTTCATCAAATTTGTCCATGGGCTTTGTTATTAGCTTGTTCTCATAAAAGAGAAAGATGGACAACTCCCAACATATAACCATTTTATGTTAGGTTGACGAAACCAACATTCAAAGACTATTCTTTAGAATGTTACACAACATAGAATTTTAACGTTTGAAGAGCTTGAGTCCTTTAACAATTAAAATTACAAACTCTTAATAATAGTCAAGTACTATTATTCTTTAGACAACTATAAACCAATCATATTCAAGTTTATATCCATTTTCACACCTCCCACTATTTCTCATGACTTTAATGAGAAATCACTTCATACATTCAAAATGTATAAACGTGGAGTATACGGGTAGAAGACATTGTGTAGTAGCTTTAAAACCTTTCAAGCTCGTTTGTTTCAATCTTCACTAAGTTAATGTCTCGTTATTAAGTGACTAAAGTCTTTAAACATTTTATAGATTTAGACACTTCTTTCTTGGTTTAATCACTAACACAATTCACATTTTAAAACAATTTAAAGAATGCCCAATTAGTTGTTCAAAACTACTAATTGAATCAAGAGTGATCTTGATTATTGTGGTTTAAGTGATAATCATATAAGAAACGTTTTTCTTATTACTTATATCATCATAATGTGATCTTCCTTTTCTTTAAGAAAGGAATCTCTAGACCTTTGTCAATTCATATAGAACTCATAGGTAGACAATTGGAACCAAATCTAAAGATTCATTGTATCCTTTTATGTCCTACATGTGAGATCTATCCATAATTGATAAGTCTAAAGTTTCGTTATCACATTACAATAAGTGATATAAATCTTGTATCTCAACTAGGATACAACAAGACAATATTCAATTCATAACACTACTTTAAGGAAATAATATATTAGAAGGCATTCATCACATTACATTGATATAATAATTCAAACATTCATAATGTTTAATACAAAAAGAATTAGCTCTATACATTTAGAGACTAATTATATACCTTCATTTAGGCACCAATAGTGGTCTTCCATCATATGAAGCCACATAATAAGTTCTTAACAAAATAAGAAAGTTTAAAGACTATCTTTAAGTGCCTAACAAACTTCCTAAGTAGTTAGCAAAAAATATGGTGGCCGAACCCTTCTCCAACCTTTTCCTTGATTGTTCATCTTCTACTTGGCTCCTCCACCTATATACAATTATACAAGTGATTAGCCCTTTATATCAAATATAAAGGTTTACAAGATCTAACATTTAGAATTGAAGATAAGAACATAAACCATACCTTGTGGCTTGTCCTTAAGAGTTGCAAGGTATAACCTGCAATTCCTCTTCCAATGCCCTTCCTTTCCACAATGGTGGCAAGTCCCCTTAGGCTTCTTTGCCTTCTTTTTCCTCACTCCTCCTTGCGGCTTAGGAGTGGGTGACTTCTTCTCCTTCCCTTTGCCTTTGCCTTGCGGCTTAGCCTTGGAAGAGGATGGCTTGTTGTAGGCTACTGCAGCAGTCCCTACAACGTTCTCTTTCTTCATAGTCTTCTTGGAAGTTACTAACATGTTTAGTAACTTAAAGAGAGTACTATCCATCTTATTCATATTGTAGTTCATAACGAACTACGAGAATGAATCAGAAAGAGAAGCCAAAATGAAGTCCTGGGCCAATTTCCCGTCAAGTGGAGTACCTAGGTTCTCCAATTGTTCAATGAGTCCTATCATCTTCAGTACATGTTGATGCACTGGAGCCCCCTTGACCATCTTGGTCTTCACAAGTTCACTGACAGTGCTAAAGCGACGGTTGCGCATCCCTTCACCATATAACTCCGTAAGATGGAGTATGATGGAAGATGCACTGTCCATGCCCTCGTGCTGTCTCTGTAGCTCCTCATTCATGGAAGCCAACAGATAGCACTTGGCTTGTGTGTCATCCTCAACGTGCTTGTCATACTTAGCACGTTCATCCTCAGTGGCCTCAGGGCCAAGAGGTATGTGAGGTGGGGCCTTGTCTAGCACATAAACAATCTTCTCCAATGTTAGGAGAATCTGGACATTACGATACCATGATGGGAAATTGTGCCCCTCTAGGCAATGTTTGTCGAGTATTTTCGCAAGTGTGCTTCCAACCATATCTAAATACATAAACAATAAAATAATTAGTTTGATTGTTGATTAAGTCAAACGATTCGGGTCTTTAAACCGAATGAGAGGACCCACCATTTTTGGCAAATTCCATATCCCTCAAGATGGAATCCGGGAGATTTCAATGAAAGCTCCTAGCGGGTTATGGGAGGCTCACTATTACCAAGCCCACCTCACGATGATACGATATTGGCTAGCAAAAATAATAATGAGAGGGTACACTTACCCATTCACAACAACCTCTTGTGTTTACCCATCTTTTTGGCCTCTAGAAAACAATGCCTCACGATGATACGATATTGGCACCATTTTTCTTAGTTAAGTTCTTTCCCACCATGCCGGTTCAGGTAGGGGTTCAAGTATGACCTCACGATGATACGATATTGGCCACACACGTTGCCTACCTTCACCTCATCAAATGTTTTAAATAAACTCCTCCTGAGTATAAGCATGCACTTTGCACTCCCCCATGATAGGGTGGAGGCGGTGTACAAGTCATAAACGATTGGAGCCTACCACGGTGGAAGGCCACGAAAAAGTGTTCAAAGCACTCTTACGCTTTCAACTTAATATTGTATGTTGGTTGAGGGATTTTAAGGTCTCATCAATTTTATTTATTTAATCACATTCAAATAAATTGTGTCCTATTATAACTACTAGTCCAGAGTTAATGAAATTAGTAGCATATGATATCCCCACTATTCGTTTTCATAAAACAAATCAATATAAAAAAAAAATTCAAAATATTGGAGATATATATAACTACTAATTGAGTTCCTTATGGTTTAGTAGCATATGATACTCCCACTATTTGTTTTGAGAAAAACAAATCAATATCAAAAATGAATTTTTCAAATATTGGAAGTAACTACTACTACTATGGTTTTTGCATTCCTTTGAAATTGGACTTTATAGTTATCTTAGGCTCTTTGGATGACCATGGACTTATTGGGTTAATTCAACAACGAGCCAACATTGTTGAATAAGAACTCGGGGAGGTTGTGTCAATTTAATTACGTGCTTTTCAATCCAATTAAACATTTTCATTGAGCCATTAGAAATGAAAGACAATCATTCATTGCTAATTAGGGCGTTGGACCTATTTAATCTTTAATCTCATGTCAAAACCCTCTTTTAGTTATGTCTCCTTACCAATAGTTAAAGAAACTCTAGTCTAGCACTAGAGGAAATCAACTAACTAAAAGAGATTAAGAAGTAATAAGAATTACAAACCGATTTGTTCAAATTCCTACAAATTACACATACTAAGAGGGAGAGATAGATTAATGTCCAACGTGACAAGGTCCAATTGAAACAGTAATTAAAACACATTCCCAAGGTTCAAATAATTTGAGTTTAGCGCCTTATCTCATAGCTCAATTATCGTTTATGGCATAAGTCCATAGTCACCCATTTTTCTAACTACTTAATCACAATAAATAATCATATGGAATGCAACATAAACATTTAGATTTAGTGCATATGGGCATAATATTATTATGAGTTTAAACAACTAATAAAATTAAAATCAAATATTTTAACTTTTCAAATAGTAAGGGCCTAAATGCAAATATGAAAAGTTAGGGGTCAAACCATAAATACTTGAAAGTATAAACAACCCTTTTAACATTACAAAAAAGCCCCACAAGTGGGTAATCCACTAGGGTGGCCGGCCAACATAATGGGGATGGGAGGTTTCACCCATCTTGCATTGAACCAACATAAAGTAGAGAAAAAATTAAATTTTGCTTGTCACTTGGTTTTGCTTTAAGGACTTTAGTGAAAAGGGTGATGGAAATTTAACTAGACTAGTCTAGGTTTGAATAAATTTTGAGATGGCTATGGATGGTTTGTACATCATCCAAAACCACAAAACAATGCATAAGAAACAAATAAAACCATTTTCACCAAAAACCGAACCATCAACACCAAGAACAAAACCATGAATACATTTTCAAGATTTGTATATTCTTGGTGATTTTTCAAACCCAAAAACAAAAGTGACAAGATTTCCACTTTCTAGCTTTAAAGTGTGTGTGTGTGATTCAAAATAAAAACACAAACACATAGCCAAAAACCCCTTTTTGCCGTGCCCTCCCTATGACTCAAAACCCCAAAAATTGTTCTAAACTCATTCTTCATTCATGCATCCAAAACACTTTTTGCATACATATCTTTCTCAACTATTGATTTACATTTTTCAACAATTGAAAAAACAAAAGATAAACATACTTTGAATGAAGCAATAATATGTCATACATAAAATTAAAACCCATATGCATAAAATCCAAAAGGACACATCATACATAAACCTTTGGCTCTGATACCACTTGAAGGGAAAACCATGAGATTTCATGTGGGATTTCTAGTGACTAGCATGCATATACAATTCAAAATTTATATACGAAAGCAACGGAAGCATGTTATCAAATAATATCAAAGCAATAGTCATGCAAATCCCCTTCAAGATGCATAGGTTTATGTAAGATGCATCAAAAACAAATTTATATAAGAACAAAGTTTAGGAGTAGTTTTATACCTCTTGATCTAGATCTTAGACCAAGGATGGACCACCTCCAAGCCCTTTGCTCGTTGAACTCCTTGAGCCTAGCCTCCTTCCTTGCCTCCTCCACTTTGTTTAGAATGAGTGCTCCTAGGTTCTCTTCAAGTTTCCAAAATTAAAAACCTCTAAAGATCCTCACCCACTAATGTAGTGAGAAGGATGAAGGAATAACCAAAGGGGTGAAAATATGATTAGCTAAATCCCCCTAAGGTGGCCGGCACTTTAAGTGTTAGAGAGATATTTTTCTTTTTCTCTTTTGTTCTTTTAACACTTCCAAGAAACCTAATGAAACATTTGCTATAAAGTTCCTTTTATAGCCAAAAAGAAACAAGTCAACATTTGACCTTTCTCTCCCTCCTTTGGCCGGCCCCTTTGTGTTGTTTGGCCTTTGGGCTTTTACTTATTTCAAGTCATCCAATGCTTGAATAAAAGCCCAATGGGTTTAGGCCCAATGGGCCCAATTAAACCCGAACGTTTCTTTAAGCCCAAAACGATCTAATATCGCTTTTATGATTTCTTTAGACTTTCTAATTAATCACAACACTTAATTAATCCAATTAATTATTTCCATCATCCATTAATTACTCACTACAAGAGTGTATTGGTGAACAATTGTTTTAGGTTCTAATTAGCAAGGCAGTGAGGTGATTGGCACCAATCCAATTGATTATATTTAATCCAATCACTTAGTGAATTAAAACTTACTTTTAATTCACCTTCTTCTTTGACGACTACATTTAATCATCTAGAAGAACTCACAAGCCATGAGTGACATCTAACCATATATCATGGCTACCCAAGCTAATGTAGAAGTTGTTCGGAGAACCTATTCAGTTGGAATTACAATGTAATTCGATCCTTCTCTAAAACAATACTCTCAATCACATCACTAGGGTATGGATATATTATGTCAAACCCCTAATGTGATTATTCCTTCTTATATGATTCAATTGAGTCGTATAGGAACGCTTTCCTTTATTACGCTCGATACTTCGGCCGAAGATTCCAGAATCATATGTTAGAGTATTCATCCTCTCTTAATGAGGATTAGAGATTCCTTGTTGCGCATTCACTTGCCTTCATAACTAAGTGGCTTAACCCCGACTATGCCGTGGACACCCGCGGATGGAGTGACTTTGACATAATCAAAGATCAAGTACTTAACCACAAGACAACGATGATGCCTCAGGTCAAAGGACTACTTACATTATTCCAACCATTAGAGTTACTTGCTTGACATGTGAGTAGACCTCCATGCAAGTACTCTCGTTCGATTGTGTTCAGTGAACTCATTCCCTTAATGAGCACCTACATACTTGTCTTAGTGTCACTACACGAATGGGATGAGACCTTCCATCCTTCTAATTGAAGCGGACATAGTATGTACCGGTCTATGCATTGTCAGTTTCCCTCTGTTAATCCTATGACCAGGAACCTTTTGGACATGATGGTTATGTGAAGAAGGTCTCTATAGTCTAACTTCATTAGATTACTTCTTCAATCGATCCATTGTCCATGGATTCACTATTTAGGACATATATCGTTTATAGAGATAGTCCTAAATAGTATCTTTGCCATTTGATATATAAGAGTCATTTATACATCCATTTATTGTCCTGAAAGGTTTCTTCCGAAGATTGACTTTCAGGGCATATTTCCGACAACAACATCGATTCTCTTGTATTTTATCGTTCAACTCTTACATCATTGAGAGGACTTAGCTGTAAAAGGTTATCGATTAGGGACTTATCCAACCCAACACTTTATCTAGGGAACCTCAAACCTATTCGCGAAGGCTAAAGACTGAACCTTTGTATTGTACCTATATTTTAGCAACTCAATCGGGCGACGATTAAAAACCGTTAACCCCTACATCGAGTTGATGGTCTCTTCAACCAACTTTTAGAGATCGATTTTTCTTCCATAGCCTGATGAATTCTTAGCAGACTTACCAACAACTTTCTCACTTACTTCAACAATGAGATCAAATTCTCTAAACACCGACAGTCAGCTTTACACCATATTCCTCAAATGTTGCTTTGTTTAGATCAGGTACTTTTCTTGGGAGACGTGATCTTAGCAGATGACATCCTTTTTATTTTCCCCAAAAGGTTGTAGTAGAAGAAAGTTGAAATCCTCACGAGGTGTTGTGAAATACGAAATATCATTGGTTTTAATGATTATTATCGGTGGTTTATTAACGATTTTTTAGCTATAGCATTTCTCCTCACAAGTTGACTGAAGAAAATTAGTTTAGTTTTAGACGTTAAATGTGAATAAAGTTTCTGATAATTGAAGTATTGTCTCACTTGACATTTGTTTTACACTTTTCGATGACATTGATAATTTTGAAATCTCCAGTAACGTTTCACTAAATGATTTGGCTATGTACCGATGCAACATGACAAAGTATCGCTTATGTCTCCTGATGGTTGAAACTACATGTAGTGAATTACCTTACTTCTGACCAAGTGTCAATTATTACTTTCTTTACTTGAAAATCCGATGACACTTCTCTGTGGAGAAATGTGTCCAAAATCTTTACCAACCTCACAAACTTCTCAAATACATCTTCATTGAAAATGACCTAAATTTTAGACAGCGGCGATGGAACAACTAAATCAGCGTATACGGTTGCACCAACATGTATTACCCTGGTTGTGCGAACATAATTACTGATGACTGCAGTAAAATGATACATGTACACATGAATACTCTCAACTTGTCCTATTCTATTTCAGTTGGAATTTACGATTTTGATATGACGTTACTTACAAATCATCAAGAAATCATTCTAATGGTTATAATCACTTCATGTATCCGAATGGAGATGTGGAAATATCACCATAGATTCCCGATACGAGGTATCGTGTACATGTGGAGATTATGATGATGTTTCGGTGATTATCAACCGATTTGACAGGTCAACTCACTTTCCATTGAATTTATTAGATTTTTTAGCAATTTCAATCAGCATTGACTCTGACAATGATTCACCTTTGGTACTGGAAGGCATTCCAGTCAACCTTGGGTACGTGTCTGCCCTACTACACGTCATATTATTTCTGAGGCAGATAGATTGTCTAGAAGAACTACTGACATTGAAAATTTAGTTGTGACCATCAACTTCTCAATCACCCCACAAATACTCTGTTGAACAAATCTTTACCGTTGGTGATTGAATATCTCGGAAGCTACCGTTATAGTGAGATGTTATGTATTTAATCCAGTTACCTTGTATTCTAGATTTGATGGACTTGTTTTGACTCTCAAATTCTTGAGTGTTCTTTTAGCCATCACGATGTAATTTTTCGCTAACTCTGAGAGAAATTCATAATGAATCTGCTCGTGAGGCGTTATGAACCATATTGCTTGGTTACATGGTATGTTTGTCACTATTATATCTCATCATGATGCGCGTTTCAATTTTAAGTCTTGCGCAGCCTTCTTAAAGGCCATAAGCACTAAGTTTCTGTCCAGTACCACATTTCACCCTCAAACTAAAGGCCAGTTTAAATGAACTGTCCAAACCTTAGTGAACATGTTGTGTTTGTCTGTTCTGCAGTTTTAGCATGGTTGTAACAGACACCTATCTCTGTTAGAGTTCCGTACAACGACAGTTATTATTTCGGTATGGCTATGACAATTTGAGATGTTGTATAAACAATTCTATGGATAGTACATGATCGACATAAGAGTATTGCGAACAAGTATTCGAGGGATCGAGATTACGATGTAGGAAATTATGTACTTTTGATGATGTCTCCGAAAGGGTAATACGTGAGCATGATTGAGGCATTTATTAGACTATTTATGTGTATTTCCCAATTACGGGCAAGATGGTAATATTGCACACTCAGAAATTTATTACTTGCTTATCGAGACAACAATGAGTTATCTGGTATTATGCGCTGCAGACTGTAATATCGATAGCTTATTCGTTGGGTTCGTTAAGGAAGTGGTCAAGTAGGCCCGTCTACGTTAGTATTTTTATATATTGCGTGGGCTTGACCCAAAGATACTACGCACATATTCTCGGAGCATGTGACGATACAAATACGTAGGTGAAATTTTTTTATGTTTTGTTTTAATTTCAGTACAATTATTTTAATTTTTACGTTATCATATATATATTTTTACATTATGTTATTATTTATATATATATATATATATATATTTTTTTGACTTTATGTTTTTATGAAGGTATTATATTATAGTATTGTACTGAAGGAGAATGAAAGTTTAAGTTTGGAAGCATGAAAGATGTATCATTGCAATCTGATCACGACACAATGACATTCTCTTTTATGCAACCGCTCTAACTTGACATCTTCTTCATAGATATTTTCCTACCTACCTTGTCACTATTTTTACGCGTAGTAAGTTATTTCAAATTTCACGGATGAAATTTTCTTAACGGGGATAGATTGTAATAATCTATCCCTAATTTTACTGTTTTTATAATTTTAAAGATGTGAATTGACCAAAATGCCCTAGAGGCCAGATTGTTGACTTTTGTTAACCGTTGTGTAGCAACATGTATCATCTATTACTTTATCGTATTCATATAGTACTCGTTGCTACAAACGTGTGGTCTCAAACAGAATAGAAATCAGAGTTACGGTTAAAATTCACTATCCTAGATAATTGGCCTAAGTTATTTTATTATTTTCTTTTCAGATTTTTATGTTGTGAGACCCAGACCCACCACTTACTCTCTTCCGCGTGTCTCCCTCCCCAACTCTCCCAAACTCTCTCTCTGTCTCTCATTTATATCGCACCCTCGCTCTAACTCTCTTCCTCAACACCTCTCATCTCTCTCTTAACTCTCTCTCTCTCTGCAAACGCAATGAACCCGAGAACACCATCACTCGCCACTCTCTCCAGCGAGCCTTACAACCTAGGTCACAGTCCCGAACCATCACCTGGATGAATAGCACTGAACCATAAATGAAGACTGCATTGCACAGTGGCCATCGCCACTGTTCATAATCTCTACGATGAATCCTCCATGATTCCGGCTAAAGTAAACCCAAAAATTGACATCAATCATCTTAAATCACTGTTTGTATATGATTCTTGCCTTATTTGAGAGAAATGTTGAAGTTTTGGTGCATATATATTTGGGGGAAACTCTCCCCAATTTTTCGATAAGAATCTGACGGCTTTTAAGCTATTTCCTGGCCAACTCAGACCACGACAGGACCTTATGTTGGTATATTACTCTTCCTCTCCTCTTAAGCTTCAATTTGCTAGGTAGAATGTGAAAAATGGAGATTCAAAGCTAAACGGAGCCTGGATACAAAAAAAAATTAAAAAAATTAAAATTCCAAACCTGAATCCGCAAACCGACCCGAACCAGATCCCAACCCGGGATCTGACCTGTATGACCCGACCCGTTCAAGAAACCAAATCTGGAATATTCCCTGCATTGATTTTTAGGGTTTCATCAGGACACCTCCTAGGATAACTTTGATGCCCTGAGTTCCTTTTTGGCATATGTTTAGTGAAATTTCGAAGTTTTAACATAGTTAACTACCTCGACGGCTCGGTTGACTTTTTGGTTGACATTTGACTTTCTGTTGACTTTTTACGGAATTTGCTCGGGTCCCTTCTCATAATATTTTGACGCCTTGATTTAAAATCTGTGCTCCGTTTTCCCAATCCGAACGACTACGACCTCGCAAGTATCTGTGAGTGGGCCTTTGCTTTTAAAGACTATATATATTTATTGAAGGAAAAATTTTGTCCTAGCTAAGAACAAGTATGAACATTTGAATACATATGCATACTATTAACTCATTAATATAGGCATGCATCCAAAAACAATTCAATAAAACCCATGACTTTCAAAGCCTAGTATATGGTGAACCAAAATGAACTCTTTAACAACATTAAAGAGAAAGAAGAATTTAGTGATTCTTTACCCTTGAAGCTCATCCTTGTTTACACAAGGGATTCACCCAAGTGGAGGGCCTTCAAGTCACCTCCAAGCTCCTTGAATCCTTCTTGTGTTTTCTTCCCTTTAGTGCTCCTTTGATGATTTGAGGAAAAAGGATTTGTTCTCCAAAACACCAAAAGCTTGATGTCTCTAAGTCTCTTCACCAAGGTTGTATCTTGTGAAGATGATATGGATGATTAAAAGAAGAAGAGATTGCTAGATATTTCTTCCTTTAATGGCCGGCCTCTTAGAAGAAATAGAGAGAAAATGTCTCATCAAATTTCAACTTACCAAACCCTAAAGCTATAAAGTTGAATTTATACTTCATTTCTTTGGTGAGTGGCAAACTTGCAATTAAGCAAACTTTGCCCATCCAACCCTAATGGCCGGCCTCCTTGGTGTTATTGGGCTATTTGCCCATTTTGTTTTAGTTGTCATACAACTTAAACATAATGGGCCTTTTGGACCAAAACGCTTTTGGGCCCCGAAACCCAAAACCAACATATAAGCCCAATACGAACCTTTCGTATAATTAATTAACTAATTAATTAATCTTGACCATTCTTCAATTAAACCATTTAATTGCTTATCCATTTCATTTGATTTCTTCACATACATCCTTACTCGGTGTACGATCCATTAGGTTCTAATTAGCGAGGCAGTGGGCGATGTTACTTTTAACTATCGATTATGAATTGAAACCACATTTCAATTCTCCCTTTCATTGATTAGTGTTTGCTAACCATTAGGGCTTCCACAAACCATGGTTGACGCCTAGCAGCATGTCATGGTTACCCAAGCTAAGTAGAATTGGTTGGAGAACCTATCCAGTTACAACTACAATGCAATACGGTCCTTCTCTAATACAATACTCTTAATCACATTGTTTAAGTGATAGTTTGTTTCATGTCTACTATCCAATGTGATTCTTTCTTATATGATTCCCTTGAATATGATTTGGAACAACCTTCCTTTAGTCATATTCATTTGCTTTGGCCAAAGACTTTAGAATCATATCTTAGAGTATTCTCCCTCCACCATGGAAGGTTAGAGATCCCTTGTTGTACATTCATATGCCTACATGACTAGATAGCTTGACCCCAACAATGCCGTGGACACTCCGAGGGAATGCCGTTGACAGGATCAAAGATCAAGGACCTAACCATTAGACATCTATGATGCCTCAGGTCAAAGGACTACTTTGCATATTGCAACCTTTGAGTTCTTACATGACATGTATGTTCAAACTTTGATTTGATCGTAGTTCAGTGTACTCGATTACTATTTCGAGCACCTATGTGTCTGTCTTAGTGTCCAACACCAAATCACTTGAGACTAGTCATACTCACACTTGAGTCAACATAACACATACTAACCTTAGCGGATTGTCAATGCCCAATTGGCAATCCTATGGCTAGGAACGTTTTAGGAATGATCATAAGAGAAAGGTCTCGATAATCTAACTCACTTAGATCACTTATCTCTTAGAACAAATACATTCCTTGGATTCACTTATTGCTTAAACACATGATATAATAAACAGTGATTAACAATAAGATTTGCCCTCCATTAAACATATAAAAGTTTAACATAATAAGTATTCCAAAAAGCTATTACATCAAATGAGTGGCTTTGTGGGCATACTTCCAACAATCTCCCACTTGCACTCAAAGCCACCTTCCCATGTATCTTATACCCATCTTTTCCATATGACGGTCAAGCTGGATTTGAGACATTGGCTTTGTCAGTGGATCTGCTACGTTATCGGCTGAAGCAACTTTGAGGATGTTTATTTTCCCCTCGGCAGCATATCTTCTAATGATATTAAAGCGTCTGTCAATATGCTTGTTCTTTTGATGTGCCCTGGGTTCCTTGGCTTGAGCTATCGCCCCATTATTATCACAGTACAAAGTTACTGGTGATGTAATGGTTGGAACCACTCCAAGTTCAGTAATGAACTTCATCATCCAGAACGCTTCTTTGCCGGCTTCAGCTGCAGCGACATATTCAGCCTCTGTCGTGGAATCAGCAATTACACTTTGCTTCTTGCTTTTCCAACTGACAGCCCCACCATTCAGAGTGAATACATATCCAGAGTTGGAACTTCTATCATCGACGTCAGATTGGAAATCTGCGTCTGTATAGCCTTCCACTCGCAACTCTGATGCTCCTCCATATACGAGGAACATGTCCTTTGTTCTTCTTAAGTACTTAAGGACCGTCTTGACAGCTATCCAGTGTTCTGATCCTGGGTTAGATTGATATCGACTAGTAATGCTCACAGCATATGCGATATCAGGCCTCGTGCATATCATGGCATACATGAGACTCCCTATGGCAGAAGCATAAGGAATAAAACTCATTTGCCGTATCTCTTCAGGAGTTTTAGGTTCCATGGATTTAGAAAGGTGAATTCCATGTCCAACAGGAAGAAAACCTTTCTTAGATTGTTCCATTTGGAACCTACTTAGCACCTTATCAATGTACATAGATTGGGATAATCCAATTAATTTTCTGGATCTATCACGATAGAGCTTTATCCCAAGTACATAAGATGCATCTCCCAAATCTTTCATGTGGAAGGTTTTGGACAACCACACTTTTACAGAAGAAAGTACTGCAGTGTCATTCCCGAATAGTAATATGTCATCTACATATAACACTAGGAATACAACTGCATCCCCAACGACCTTTTGATAAACACAATTGTCGTCTTCGTTTTGAGTAAAACCAAACGTTTTGATCTCATTGTCGAAACGAATGTTCCAGCTCCTGGAGGCTTGCTTAAGTCCATAAATGGACCTTTGAAGCTTGCATACCTTAGTCTTTTCAGACTTGGACACGAAACCCTCGGGTTGAGTCATATAGAGCTCTTCCTCTAGGTAGCCGTTCAGAAAGGCCGTCTTCACGTCCATTTGCCATATCTCATAATCATGGTACGCAGCTATCGCAAGCAAAATCCGAATGGACTTAATCATGGCTACAGGAGAGAAAGTTTCTTCATAGTCAATCCCTTCTCTTTGCCTGTAACCCTTGGCTACTAGTCTAGCCTTATAAGTCTCCACGTTCCCATCAACGCCTATCTTCCTCTTGAAGACCCATTTGTTTCCAACAGGTACAATACCTTCTGGAGGGTCTACAAGAGTCCAGACCTGATTTTGATACATGGAATCCATCTCGGATTTCATGGCCTCTTGCCATCTCTTTGAATCAATGTCGGACATTGCTTCAGTGTAGTCTCTAGGGTCCTCCTTTGTTTCATTGTCACCTAGAAGGTACAATTCATCAAAGTCATTGTCTAAGCCATACCTCTTAGGTGGCTTACTAACCCGTTCAGATCTACGTGGAGCTTGGGGTTCAGGAACAGGGTTGTCAATATGTCTAGTGCTTGTTTGTGGTTCATTATTAATCTCATTAATTTCCATCTGTTTGCTTATAGTCCCTTTGAGAACGAATTCGTCCTCTAGAAACTTAGCAGTTCTGGCGACAAAGACTTTCTGGTCGTCAGGATGGTAGAACTCATATCCCATAGTTTCTTTAGGATATCCCACAAAATAGCATCTTACTGATCTCGCTTCAAGCTTAGTAGCTTCAAGCTTCTTGACATATGCTTCACAACCCCAAATCTTAATGTGTTTAAGACTTGGCTTTCTTCCATGCCATATCTCATAGGGCGTTTTTGGAACTGACTTGGAAGGTACTCTATTAAGCAAGTAAGCTGCTGTATATAGAGCGTATCCCCAGAATGTTACTGGTAGATCAGCATAACTCATCATAGAACGAACCATGTTCATCAAGGTTCGATTTCTCCTTTCAGAAACTCCATTGAGTTGTGGAGTTCCCGGTGGAGTCCACTGTGATATTATTCCACACTCTTTGAGATAATCTAGGAACTCATTACTCAGATATTCACCCCCTCGATCTGATCTTAGAATCTTTATCTGTTTCCCAGTTTGCTTCTCAACTTCATTCTTGAATTCTTTGAACTTTTCAAAGGATTCTGACTTGTACTTCATAAGATACACATAGCCAAACCGAGAGTGATCGTCGGTGAATGTGATATAGTAGGAGAAGCCTCCTCTCGACGTAGTAGACATAGGTCCACATACGTCAGTGTGGATTAACCCTAGAATTTCAGTGGTACGCTCTCCTTTTCCAGTAAATGGAGATTTGGTCATTTTCCCTTTCAAGCAACATTCACAAGTACCCATCTGGTCATTACCCAATGGGTGGATATATCCGTCTTTCGACATCTTGCGAATCTTATCAAGGTTCACATGTCCAAGTTTAAGATGCCACGTCTTTTCTTGGTTAACATCTTCTCTAGCCCTTTTGGGTTTTGAGGTATTCCCGCTTTCAATACAGTGCAACCCACTATTCGTCTCTAGGTGAAAAAGTCCCTCTATCATATTACCATGAGAGATAATACGACCGTTCAAGTATAAAGTGCAACTCATTTTGTCAAACAATACTGAGTGCCCATCTCGTAAAAGCTTAGAGATGGAAATCAAATTCTTTATACATGAAGGAAAATATAAACAATTTTTAAGTTCCAGGACTTCCCCAGATGGTAGGTTAAGCATGTAGGTGCCTATTGCTTTTGCTGAGATTTTAGTGCCGTTCCCAACTCGCACAATCATCTCCCCATTGCTCAGTGACTTGCTTCCTACTAGTCCCTGCATCGTATTACAGATATGTTGACTAGCGCCTGAATCAAATATCCAGGAATTGGAGCTCACTGTAAAAGCACTCTCTATGACAGAAATAGTCTCTTCAAAAGTTCGTGTCATAAGGCTCGCAATGCGCATCCTGTATTTCTTCTTCCAACGTTCATCATTTCCACAATGAAAGCATGTTCCTTTGGATTTCTTTGCCTTCTTCTTATGCAACATTTTCCTTATGTTTGCATTCTCACTCCCACTGTCCATTTTGAAACCTTTTTCAAATCTACAGCACATGTCAATCATCTCTTTCAAAGAATGATCGAATCTATTCACTTTATAGTTTACAATAAACTTAGTGAAATCATCCGAGAGAGATGCAAGGAAAAAGTCTTGGGCCATTTTCCCATCGATGGAAATTCCTAAACTTTTAAGATCTTTAAATATCTTTTCCATCTTTTGTCCATGTTTATGAACCGATGCCCCCTTTGCCATCTTGGCATTCATTAGACTACAAACATTTGAGAATCGTACATTACTAGTCTCAATGTCATGCATCTTATGCAAACTCTCAACCATGGCACAAGAAGTGTCCATGTGCTTATGTAGCTTCATAAGCTCCTCACTAAGTGAAGTAAGGATTAAGCATTTGGCTTGTAAGTCATCCTCATAGTGTCTAACATAATTTTGACACTCCTCCTTTGAAGCTAGTTTCGTAAGAGGTACATGAGGAGGGGATTGCTTAAGCACATACAATATGTCTTTCACCTTTGAGACATTCTCAATATGGCGATACCAAGCAAGGAAACGTTGGCCCTTAAGGCCACTTTTGTCAAGTATAATGGTGGGTATAATTTTAGGCATGTCGATCACTACATAACATAACAGAAATCGTATTAGATTGTTTGTTTAAAACTATTTGATTGGGTCTTTGAATCAAATAGTACCACCCACTATTTTTGGCAAATTCCACATCCCTCAATAGAATTCGAGAGTTATATTGAACTCTTAGCGGGTTATGGGAGACTCACCATTACCAAGCCCACCTCACGATGATACGATGTTTGGCTAGCAAAAATAATGATGAGAGAATAACGCATTATTCATTTACAACTTTTGTAATTACCCATCCGTTTGGCCTCTAGAGAATGTTGTCTCACGATGATACGATGTTGGCACCATTGCACTTAGTTTAAGTTATTCCCACCATGCTTAGTTTGTGAAGGGGTTCAAGAATAGCCTCACGATGATACGATGTTTGGCTACCCTCGTTGCCTACACTAACCTCATCATATGTTTATGGACTCCTCCTGGATGTAAGCACATACTTTGTACTCCCCCATGATAGGGTGAAGCCGGTGTATGAGTCACAAACGCTTGGAGCCCACCACGGTGGAAGGCCTACGAAGAGATATTCTAAACATCTCTCGCTTATCAACTTAAATCTTCATTTTGAGGGAGTAGTTTTGGGCTACATCAAAACATTTTAATCATATTAAAAGAACTTGGGCCTATCAAAACTATTGGTCCAAGTTAATATGAATTAGTAGCATATAATACTCCCACTATTTCGAAGAAATAAGTGAGACTATATGGAACTACTAACAAATGCATTGCATCCTCATATGGACTATATAGTCATATTAGGTTTTAGGATGATTATGAACCGTTTGATTTGATCCAACACGAGCCTTGTGTTGGACCTTGGGTTTAAGGTAGATAGTTGTTGATTTTAGTTACGCGTTTAATCCAATTAAACCGTTATTTCCTATTGGGCGTTGGACCCAACTATTCCATTTTGCATACATATAAACAAAAAAGAATACATGAAATAATAATAAGGGCTTATGCCCTTTTACAACACAAATCAAATGATGGACTTATGTCCATTTACAACAAATGAATTAATCAAATTACATTCAAACCTATACTACTAAAACCCAAACATTCATAATGTATATCGGCCAATCACATAGCTCAATTATAGTGGCCTTTGGTTCATAATCACCCTTTTCTTAATCAATCAAATTAACTAAGAAAACAACTTTAAACAATTGGTTTTTTTTGGATCCATAGAATTGATTTAAATGGAACTAAATGAAATGAAAATCCAATTCTCATTTAAAGAGACAAAACAATTTTGTTCTCATCCTTTTGGGCCAAAAGGAAACTATGACCACAACATTTGGGCCACAACGTAAAAACGTAAACTTTTTGGGCTAAAATGCAAATACACAAAAGTATCTAAAACTTTATGTAATTGCACAAAGGGCCCCAAAAATAACCCCACTTGGGGTGGCCGGCCATTTGGGAAAAAATTGAAAAAAAATCTAAAAAATTTTGCTAGTGGTTTTTGGTGGGTGAGGAAAAGGATGAAAGTGATGATTTGTTTGAAAAATAAAGTCTATGACTAATTATGACAAATATTAAAATCATTTCATCACATCTCACCAATAACCTCAATCATCAAAATTTAAACCAAAACTTTATGAAAAACATAAAACTTTTGAATCAAAACTTCAAAACTTTATGTTCTTGGCAAGAACTTCAAGAACATTGAAGAACACTCATGAAAACTCATAATAGCTCCATGAATGTTTTCACTTACCAAAACTCAAATTTTCACCATTCAAAAGAGGGCTAACATCCTAGGGTACTTAGGGGTTCCAAAAGTCACTTTAAAACCATTTTAACAAGACAAACATGAACCCAAAAAATCACCCTTTGGATTTGGCCGAATTTCCCAAAACACATGGCACCAAATTTTAGTTCCAATATTCATGCTTAAATGAAATACATCTACAACATTTGAGATGCTAAATTTTCTAGCAAAATTTATAAATTCAAAAGCAAGAACAAAGCTTGTAACATTTACAACATTTAAATCACAAAATATGAAAGTCACAAAACCCCAAAAGGATTCACCATAAACTAGGCCTAGGCTCTGATACCACTTGAAGGAAAAATTTTGTCCTAGCTAAGAACAAGTATGAACATTTGAATACATATGCATACTATTAACTCATTAATATAGGCATGCATCCAAAAACAATTCAATAAAACCCATGACTTTCAAAGCCTAGTATATGGTGAACCAAAATGAACTCTTTAACAACATTAAAGAGAAAGAAGAATTTAGTGATTCTTTACCCTTGAAGCTCATCCTTGTTTACACAAGGGATTCACCCAAGTGGAGGGCCTTCAAGTCACCTCCAAGCTCCTTGAATCCTTCTTGTGTTTTCTTCCCTTTAGTGCTCCTTTGATGATTTGAGGAAAAAGGATTTGTTCTCCAAAACACCAAAAGCTTGATGTCTCTAAGTCTCTTCACCAAGGTTGTATCTTGTGAAGATGATATGGATGATTAAAAGAAGAAGAGATTGCTAGATATTTCTTCCTTTAATGGCCGGCCTCTTAGAAGAAATAGAGAGAAAATGTCTCATCAAATTTCAACTTACCAAACCCTAAAGCTATAAAGTTGAATTTATACTTCATTTCTTTGGTGAGTGGCAAACTTGCAATTAAGCAAACTTTGCCCATCCAACCCTAATGGCCGGCCTCCTTGGTGTTATTGGGCTATTTGCCCATTTTGTTTTAGTTGTCATACAACTTAAACATAATGGGCCTTTTGGACCAAAACGCTTTTGGGCCCCGAAACCCAAAACCAACATATAAGCCCAATACGAACCTTTCGTATAATTAATTAACTAATTAATTAATCTTGACCATTCTTCAATTAAACCATTTAATTGCTTATCCATTTCATTTGATTTCTTCACATACATCCTTACTCGGTGTACGATCCATTAGGTTCTAATTAGCGAGGCAGTGGGCGATGTTACTTTTAACTATCGATTATGAATTGAAACCACATTTCAATTCTCCCTTTCATTGATTAGTGTTTGCTAACCATTAGGGCTTCCACAAACCATGGTTGACGCCTAGCAGCATGTCATGGTTACCCAAGCTAAGTAGAATTGGTTGGAGAACCTATCCAGTTACAACTACAATGCAATACGGTCCTTCTCTAATACAATACTCTTAATCACATTGTTTAAGTGATAGTTTGTTTCATGTCTACTATCCAATGTGATTCTTTCTTATATGATTCCCTTGAATATGATTTGGAACAACCTTCCTTTAGTCATATTCATTTGCTTTGGCCAAAGACTTTAGAATCATATCTTAGAGTATTCTCCCTCCACCATGGAAGGTTAGAGATCCCTTGTTGTACATTCATATGCCTACATGACTAGATAGCTTGACCCCAACAATGCCGTGGACACTCCGAGGGAATGCCGTTGACAGGATCAAAGATCAAGGACCTAACCATTAGACATCTATGATGCCTCAGGTCAAAGGACTACTTTGCATATTGCAACCTTTGAGTTCTTACATGACATGTATGTTCAAACTTTGATTTGATCGTAGTTCAGTGTACTCGATTACTATTTCGAGCACCTATGTGTCTGTCTTAGTGTCCAACACCAAATCACTTGAGACTAGTCATACTCACACTTGAGTCAACATAACACATACTAACCTTAGCGGATTGTCAATGCCCAATTGGCAATCCTATGGCTAGGAACGTTTTAGGAATGATCATAAGAGAAAGGTCTCGATAATCTAACTCACTTAGATCACTTATCTCTTAGAACAAATACATTCCTTGGATTCACTTATTGCTTAAACACATGATATAATAAACAGTGATTAACAATAAGATTTTCCCTCCATTAAACATATAAAAGTTTAACATAATAAGTATTCCAAAAAGCTATTACATCAAATGAGTGGCTTTGTGGGCATACTTCCAACATTTATTTAGTTTCCACATATATTTTATAAAGAATTTTCTACATATGCCTAGATTAGACTAATGTTTATAAAATTAGCAGAATGACAGAATTTACAAAATTATCAATTTACCGTTGTATGATCATATTTACATTAACTGCTCATCGTGTGCTACACTGGTGTTAGTACTCACCTGGGCCAGGGCTAGTCTTCACGTGTATGTTCACATCACACCATACATTTACTTTGGATCCATTGTAGGTGCCAGTCATGTCCTAGATTGCTATAGGAAATTAGGACTCATATGTGATGTGCATAGCACCAATCTTCACATGATTGTAGTACTATACCGTAAATCATTTTTTACATCTAGTCTTATTCATATTAGAATACCTCTACATGAACTCATGTTTCAGCATATGTTAATGAGCACTCGATATGATACGTTCGTTTATGTGAGATATTTTGATTATCGGATGTTATGTTTTTATTTATGAAATATTGTGAATATTGCATTCTCGAGATATTACTGTTTACGGTAAGTATTTTCATACTATATGTAGTATGCAATGTTTGGAAACTATACTTGTTTTACGGTGAGGGGTTATTATGTTTTCGAAAAGGTTTTACAAAACTTTGTTTTTAGGACCATCCACCCTTGTTTTTTGCCCATCCAGGTTTTAATGGCAGAGCCTTTGTGACGACGAGAATTCTTGGCAAATGTTGGTATAGAAGAGTACCTTCAATTGTATAATTATTATCCTACTTTTACTATACTATGATTATGCTTTGACATCACGTGTGAAAGGGGTTTATTCCCGCTCATATGCGCACATTTGCATTTAGTCACTTTTAGGTTTAAATTTACTCACATTTTCCACATCACTAGACTTTATGGCTTTGTCACCTTCCTGGTGTTGGCCAGCACGGCTCGATTCGGAGTGCAGGAGGACATTCCGGATCGTGGTGTGTCAACCAACCAGAAGATTTTTTTGTACATGGCCAAGAGAACAAAGTATGTAAGTTAATTAAATCTTTTTATGGTTTAAAGCAGACACTTAAACAGTGGCATGAAAAATTTGATTTCTGCATGATTAACAATGGCTATAAAAGTAATGAGAGTGACAAGTGCATATATTATAAATCATCGAATGATTCACATGTTATTATTAGCCTCTATGTTGATGATTTATTAATTGTGGCTCAAATATGTTTGTTTAAGAGCCATTTTGACATGAAGATTCTGGTGAGGCTAATTTTATTTTGGGCATGAAAATTACAAAAACATGTGATGGTATTTTTCTTGATCAGTTGCATTATATTGCAAGGATGTTTCCACTCCTTTTGATTCAAGTGTTCATCTATTTACAGTTGAAAAAGAAAATGATGTGATAAATCAAAAGGAATATGCTAGCATAATTAGTAGTTTGAGATATGTGATTCATTGTACTAAACCTGAAATTGCATCTGCAATTGGACAACTTAGCAGGTTTACCAGTAAGCCAGGTAAAGAGCATTGGCATGCCATAGAAATAGTAATGAAATATTTACTTGGCACAAAGAATTATGGTTTATTTTATAAAAAAAAAATATCCTGCAGTACTTAAGGGTTTTAGTGATGCTGGCTGGAACACTATGTCAAGTGATTCTCTTTCAAGCACTGGTTATATTTTTACATTAAGTGGTTGAGCTTTTTGTTGGAAATAAGAGAAGCAAATATTATTGCTAATTCAACCATGGAGGCTGAGCATATTGCTTTGACATCAACCACTCAAGAAGCAGAATGGTTGAAAGATTTTTTATATGACAACCCACATTGGGAAAAATCAACACTACCTATTGTAATTCATTGTGGTAGCACTGTTTCTATGGGAAGAAAAAATAGTGTTATGAGGTCTCATTTGAGCAACGGTAAATCCAAACCTCTAAGAAGAAAACATAATGTTGCGAGGTCTCATTTGAGCAATGGTACCATTATTGTGAATTATATTAAATCAGTGATCTTGCAGATCCATTAACTAATGCCTTGGCAAGAGAAAGGGTCTAGAGTACATCGAGGGGGATGTGATTAAAGTCTGTAAAATCATGAGCCATGTATGAGGATACCCAACTGTTTGGGCCCAAAAATATTGGTTTGGGCCGAGTTTAGAATTGTTCTCGGCCCAGAGGCCGTGTTTAGGTGGCATTGGGGATTGTCTAGCGCATGGGCCGCGCAGTCGAAGCTGGCCATATCTCGTCGGGAACCTGTGGGATGAGGGTGAGTCCTATTACAAGAAGGAGTTTCAACAAGATAAGGATGCTGGAGTTTGAGATTTAATGCGGCCTGATAACAAGTTAAGTTCAAAGTCCTAGTATGAGTAGGATTGGCCGAGATAAGGTTAGATCGAGGAAAGGAGTTCTAATCCAAGAATAATCAGGATTCAATGCCGGTTGGCTACTATAAATAGGGAGGGAGGATATCGAACAAACCTTCTCCAATTCAACACATAAACTACCCTGTGCAAACTCTCACTCTACGCGAAACCTCTCAACAACTTTGAGATTTTTACTTTCTTTTTGTTGGAAGTATGCCCACAAAGCCACTCATTTGATGTAATAGCTTTTGGAATACTTATTGTATTAAACTTTTATATGTTTAATGAAAGGCAAAGCTTATTGTTAATCACTATTTATTGTATCATGTGCTTAAGCAATAAGGGAATCCAAGGGATGTATTTGATCTAAGAGACAAGTGATTTAAGTAAGTTAGATTATCGAGACCTTTCTCTTATGTTCATTCCTAAAACGTTCCTAGCCATAGGATTGCCAATTGGGCATTGACAATCCGCTAAGGTTAGTATGTGTTATGTCGACTCAAGCGTGAGTATGACTAGTCTCAAGTCATTTGGTGTTGGACACTAAGACAAACACATAGGTGCTCGAAAGAGTAATCGAGTACACTGAATCACGATCAAAAGAGAGTTCGAACATACATGTCATGTAAGAACTCGATAATTGCAATATGCAAAGTAGTCTTTTGACCTGAGTCATCATAGATGTCTAATGGTTAGGTCCTTGACCTTTGATCATGTCAAAGGCATTCCATTGGAGTGTCCACGGCATTGTTGGGGTCAAGCTATCTAGTCATGTAGGCATATGAATGCACAACAAGGGATCTCTAACCTTCCATGGTGGAAGGAGAATACTCTAAGATGTGATTCGAGAGTCTTTGGCCAAAGCATATGAATATGACTTAGGAAGTTTGTTCCAAATCTTATTCAAAAGAATCATATGGAGATGTATCACATTGGATAGAAGACATGAAACAAACTATCACTTAAACAATGTGATTAAGAGTATTGTATTAGAGAAGGACCGTATTGCATTGTAGTTGTAACTGGATAGGTTCTCCAACCAATTCTACTTAGCTTGGGTAACCTTGACATGCTGCTAGGTGTCACTCATGGTTTGTGGAAGCCCTGATGATTAGCAAACACTAATTTTAAGGGAGAATTGAAATGTGGTTTCAATTCACAATCAATCGTTAAGAGTAACAATCGCCCACTACCTCGCTAAATGGAACCTAATGGATCGTACACCGAGTAAGGATGAAAGTGAAGAAATTAAATGAAATGGATATGCAATTAAATGGTTTAATTGAAGAATGGTCAAGATTAATTAATTTTACGAAAGGTTCGTATTGGGCTTTTAAGTTGGTTTTGGGTTTCGGGGCCCAAAAGTGTTTTGGTCCACAAGGCCCATTATGTTTAAGTTGTCTGACAACTAAAACAAAATGGGCAATAAGCCCAATCACAACAAATAGGCCGGCCATGGTGAGGAGAGGGTGAAGGTTTGCTTAATTGCAAGTTTGCCACTCACCTAAGAAAAGTGTTATAAAAGCAACTTTATAGCTATTTTTCTCATTAGGGTTTTTCTTGTAGAAAAAGGTGAAACCTATTCTCTCTTTTTAAACAAGGAGGCCGGCCACTTAGAGGAGATTTATCTAGCAATCTTTTCTTCTCTAAGTCATCCATTTCATCTTCACACCTCACCCTTGGTGTGGAGACTTAGAGACACCAAACCTTTGGTGTTTTGGAGATCCTTTCCTCACATCCTCAAGGACCAAAGGAGCACAAAAGAAGAAGGAAATCACAAGCAAGATCCAAGGAGCTTGGAGGTGACTTGAAGGCCCTCCACTTGGGTGAATCCCTTGTGTAAACAATGATGAGCTTCAAGGGTAAAGAATCTTTAAATTCTTCATTCTCTTTAATGTTGTTAAAGAGTCTTTTGGTTCACCATTCACTAGGCTTTGAAAGTCATGGGTTTTATGAATTGTTTTTGAATGCATGCCTACTTTAATGTGTTAATAGTTTGCATATGTATTCAAATGTTCTTACTTGTTCTTAGCTAGGACAAAATTATTCCTTCACTTTTTCCACCAACATACCTTCAGTTTGGATAAACAGCACTGTAGAGGCAACCGGCAAACATCTTCAGTTTGGATAAACAGCACTGTTGTCGTAGAATCAACCGACAGTGAAACACCTTCAGTTTGGATAAGCAGCATTATAATAGGGTCGACTAGTTATCTATCTAAGGCTTAGTTGAGAAGGATTTTCAGATCCTCATTGGCAGAGGTCATTACATCAGCCTTCTTGGCGAAGTGAGGTGTTACTAGGGCTCGGCACATCAGACGTTGAGTTGTTTATGATTGGGTATTTGCAAGTAGGTTTTAGAGTTCAACATTCTGATGGCCGAACCACTTTCACAATCAAGACGTACATTTGTTTTGAGTATTTGTGTCCCTATACTCTGGTGTCGATTCGACATGCTTATATTCTCACGAACATAATCACTGTGACCGAATCCAACGCCGACGATTTGTGAACTTCGTAGTACTAGCAGCCTTGTCTTTTGGCTCTAGAACCTGAAGGCCGAGAATGTCCTTCCTCGGCCTCAGTCTCAAGATCGAGAAGTTAGCCGTTCGCTCAACGCAACATCAACAAATTTTACTCCTTGGCTGAGCTTGGCCGACAAGTTGGCACGCCCTGCATACAATCGAAAGACGTAGTTAGCTTACTAATTACTCGGATGCGCGCAATGTAGGTTTAGTTGTTTTTAGGGTCAACATTTTGGCACGCCTAGTGTGACCCAGTGCTAAAACTATGAAGTTCATGACCATCGAGACACGATCGGTAAAAAAGAAAACAACCATGGGAAAATCAGGGACCAATTTATCGGTTCAAAGTCCTGGACAAGAGGTGTTACATGCACGAAATCCTATTATCGATGTGACCCCTGAGGCTGCAAGTGTAACACACCGAGAAAAGGAAGTGTGCCTCGGTACCCAGCCTCGAAACGCAGAAGTAACCAACCGAACCGAAGGACGTAGTTAGCTTACTAATTACTCGGCCTGTGCGCCACATAGGTTTAGTAGTTTTTAAGGTCAACATTTTGGCACACTTGGTGGGACCCACACCAGATTGCTCGAAGTGATACGAAGCAATAGTGAGACCCATAACAGATTGCTCGAACTATTAGTTTGCAAAGTCTTCGAATGAGGACCTATTGATCAGGCTTGACAGCTTCCATTTAAAGGTAGTCCCCCTACAAGCTGAAGTAGTATCTACTCGACCCAAAACGATTGACTTAGAAAAAATGGAGGATTAAGTAGTAGGTCAGATGGATCCGACCAAAGAATGGAAGCAACATCCATCAATATGACCGAGGTCAAATGAATGATTGATTCGGCCATGAAAAAAAGGGTCGAAATTTCCAAAATTCATTCACCCATATCCAGCTTATGTGGAAAAGTTTGAATATCCTAAAGGTTTCAAGATTCTAGATTTCAGCCTTTTTGCTGGAGAATCGTCCTTATCCTCGTTTGAACATGTGGCCCGTTTCATTGCACAATGCGGAGATGTCAATGATGATTTTCATAAACTACGGTTGTTCAACTTTTCGTTGACAGGTTTAGTATTCGCATGGTATATCAACCTCCCACCCAATTCTATGAAAAGCTGCAAGGAGTTGGTTGAGAAATTTCACGAACAGTTTTATTGGCCAGGGATGGAAATGTCATTTTCTTCATTGGCTAGGATGGCTCAATCATCTGATGAGTCACCAATGGATTATCTTACAAGATTTAAATCTACCAGGAATTGGTGCCGAGTACCTCTTCTTGAAGTCAAGTTTGTTAGGCTTGCTCTGAACGGGCCGACGTGGAGTACAAAAAAAAGTTCTTGGGGGCAAACTTTCAGGATATGTATGAATTAGCCCAACATGTCGAGCAATATGATTATTTGCTTCGAGAAGAACAGATCTTGAAATCCCCACCCCGAGGAACGATTTACAAAAATCCTACGGTCAACTACGCATCGACCGAAGGCGAAGATTCCCAATACGTCAGTGTAGACGTGGCCGAGATAGTAATAGATAAACCATATGTTTTCAAGGCATTGACCCAACTTAATTCCAAGGATGCCAAAACCCGCTCATCCACTGAAGAAACGGCGAAAACATCGAAAGTTTACACTTTTGATATCACAAAGGCAGAGGCAATTTTCGACCAATTGCTATTAACGAAGATTATCAAACTTAGGCTAGGACATAACATTCCCAAGGCCGAAGAGCTTAAAGGAAAGACGTACGTATTGCAAGTATCATAATTCGACCAAGCATGCCACAAACAACTGTGTCGTATTCCGTGATGATATCCAAAGCTGGATTGACAAAGGCAAGCTAAAGTTTCCTGAAAAACGAATAACGGTCGACGCTGATCCATTCCCTTCAGCGACAGTTGGCATGGTAAACGCCCGTTTACCCAAAAGCAAAGGGAAAGGGAAAGTCGAGTTTTTCCCAATATAACACGTCCTAAAGAAACATTCCTAGCCACGACTTAAGATCGACCTATTTTCCAATGAACCACCTACTGAGTTTTCAGGACCGGCTGTAGTTGAATCTATGACAGATTCCAGTGTAGAAGAAAATGATGAGCCGATAGTTTTGTGCAGCAATTGTAAGGCACGCGTTGTATTAACTGAACCCAAGGAGAAATTGCCTTAGACTCAAATTACTACATTGCGGCAACAATCTACAACCACGGCAGCACCTCCAAAGGAACCTAGTGAAGGCCAGTGCCAGAAAGTGTTCGATAGGCTCGGCCCACAAAAATAGATGGACGACCCTACCTCGGTCAGACGGCGCCTTGATTTCGACGCACTGTTTTACAACGAGGATTATTATTCACGTAATTCCAGTTGCTCAAGTTCATCAGCAAATCCAAAAACCTTTACGCAGCCTGAACCACGTGACAAATGTTAGTACAATTACAATTCTCCCACTGGCATGTATATTGCTTAATCCAAATCTCAGAAACATTGACGTCAGCTTATATATTGCATGGCTCAACGGCAGGCGGCCTAGACTGTTTCGGCCACTAAATGGCAGTCGAAAGAGATTGTAGGAAGCGGAGATGACCAGCCAACCCCGACGATCATGGCTGAATTATAGGGGCAAATGGAAACCAATCGTGACTACGAAACAACCATCGAAGAGTCCGAGAAACGCATCAAACATCTCATTTGGCCCGGGGAGATGAAAGCTCGCTTTGACCAGTTTAAGAAAGAGGCCGAAAGCCAACTTTCCCTGTTACCTCTGAAAGAGTCGCTAATCAAAGTTGGGCGAAATCTACACCCTCCGTTCTGAAGGAAAATTTTTGTCCTAGCTAAGAACATATGAGAACATTTGAACACATATGCAAACTAATAACACATTAAAGTAGACATGCATTCAAAACAATTCTAAAACCCATGACTTTCAAAGCCTAGTGAATGGTGAACCACAAGACTCTTTAACAATATTAAAGAGAGGGAAGGATTTAGAGATTCATTACCCTTGAAGCTCATCCTTGTTTACATAAGGGATTCACCCAAGTGGAGGGCCTTCAAGTCACCTCCTAGCTCCTTGGATCTTCCTTGTGTTTTTCTTCCTGTTGATGCTCCTTTGCTCCTTGAGGATGTGAGGAAAGGATCTCCAAGAACACCAAAGATTTGGTGTCTCTAAGTCTCCACACCAAGGATGAGATGTGAAGATGAAATGGATGACTTAGAGAAAAAAAGATTGCTAGCTAATTCTTCCCTAAGTGGCTGGCCTCCTTTTAGAGAAAAAGAGAGAAAGTGTTTCTCTTCTTTTCTTCAAGAAAAACCTAATGAGAAAAAGCTATAAAGTTGACTTTATACTACATCACATGTGAATGGCAAACTTGTAATTAATTCAAGTTTGCATCCACTCACCCTTATGGCCGGCCTTGTCTTTGTTATTGGGCTAATTGCCCATTTTGTTTTAGTTGTCATACAACTTAAACATAATGGGCCTTGTGGACCAAAACACTTTTGGGCCCCGAAACCCAAAACCAACTTAAAAGCCCAATACGAACCTTTCATAAAATTAATTAACTAATTAATTAATCTTGACCATCCTCAATTAAACCATTTAATCGCTTATCCATCTTATTTATATTTCTTCACTTTCATCCTTACTCGGTGTACGATCTATTAGGTTCCAATTAGCGAGGCAGTGGGCGATTGTTACTCTTAACGATCGATTGTGAATCGAAACAACATTTCAATTCTCCCTTTGTTGAAGATTAGTGTTTGCTAATCTTCAGGGCTTCCACAGACCATAAGTGACACCTAGCAGTATGTCATGGCTACCCAAGCTAAGTAGAAGTGGTTGGAGAACCTATCCAGTTACAATTACAATGCAATACAGTCCTTCTTTAATACAATACTCTTAATCACATTGTTTAAGTGATAGTTTGTTTCATGTCTACTATCCAATGTGATACTTCTTTATATGATTCAATTGAAAATGATTTGGAACAAAACTTCCTAAGTCATATTCATATGATTTGGCCAAAGACTTCTGAATCATATCTTAGAGTATTCTCCCTCCACCATGGAAGGTTAGAGATCCCTTGTTGTGCATTCATAAGCCTACATGACTAGATATCTTGACCCCAACAATGTCGTGGACACTCTCGATGGAATGCCTTTGACATGATCAAAGATCAAGGACCTAACCATTAGACATCTATGATCGTTGTTCAGTGACATGTATGTTTGAACTAACAAGTTCCTACATGACATGTATGTTTGAACTCTCTTTTGATCGTTGTTCAGTGTACTCGATTACCCTTTCGAGCACCTACGTGTTTGTTTTAGTGTCCAACACTAAATGACTTGAGACTAGTCATACTCATGCTTGAGTTGACATAACACATACGAACCTTAGCGGATTGTCAATGCCCAATTGGCAATCCTATGGCTAGGAACGTTTTAGGAATGAACATAAGAGAAAGGTCTCGTTAATCTAACTTACTTAAATTACTTCTCTCAGATTATATACTTTCCTTGGATTCCCTTATTGCTTAAACACATGATACAATAAATAGTGATTAACAATAAGCTTTGCCCTTCATTAAACATATAAGAGTTTAATACAATAAGTATTCCAAAAGTTATTACATCAAATGAGTGGCTTTGTGGGCATACTTCCAACACGTTCCTCGATGAATCCTTGGAATACATGAAAGTGTTTCACAAGAACTATTCCACCAACGATTTGTATGGACTACCCAAAGCATGTCAAGAAGCTTTCGACCTGGCACTAACCTGCCCTGATGCTGAACAGGTCATCCAAAAAACCACCTACCCAGCAGTGAAAGCTAGATTCCAGCATATACGAGAGGCTAGGGTTCTTGGCTTCGAGTTCGATCCAAGGACTAAGGGACATTGATACAGCCGAACTCATTTTTTCTCTTAAAGACCTTCAACACCTACGATATCACTTTGAAGTCTTCTTGGCCGCGTCTCTATTAAGCCTAATGGCTGATGAGAAAGATCGGGTGGCACGTTTAGACGCTTACTTGGACACAAGAGATGCCCGGATCACCTATGAAGAACGTGCTCAAAAAACACTGCAGGAGCAAAGTCAGACACCGGAACCAGACGAGCTCGACAATTACAGTCCCAAGGAAACAAGGTCGTTATCCTTGGCACAAGGGCAAGTACCTGTCAAGACACCCAATCATCAAGCTGAAGATGTGCTAACGCACGATAGTATAGTCCTCAATAACCCGGAAGACGACGACCAGGATCCAATGGGCCCCTTAGTCCTTGAGAATATGGAAATCAGCATGGTCTATGTTCTACCTGCTGAATTCTAGCTAACTACACACCAACCAAATTCCTTGGATGGTGATGTAGTTGCCGAGGAAGCAACATAAGTTGATTTCGTCACCGCCACTGAAGATGAGCCAGTAAACCACGACGAGAAACTTAAAACAGCCCTAGCCATTTTGTTTCCCCGCTCCTCCTCGGCTAATCTTTTGCATTTAAAGCCGTTGTGTGTCATGGCCCACATTGAAGGTTACCCAATCTCCAAAATATTCGTTGATTGCGAAGCAATGGTCAATATCATGCATGTATCCGTCATGAAAGCATTACGACGATCCAACGACGAACTCATTCCTTCAGTAATAACCATCACCAGCTTCGTCAATGATAAGTCTCAAACCAAAGGAGTACTCCTTTTGGAGGTGAACATTGCAGGTCGCAATCATATGACCGTATTTTTTATCGTCGACTCCAAGATCGAATATAATGCTCTGCTCGGCAGGGATTGGATTCATCAAACTAATTGCATCCCTTCTTCTTTATACCAAGTTCTCATTTTTTGGGACTGCAAATCGGTCATGGTCCACCCAGCCGATAATTAGCCATTTGAAACCAACATGATTCAGGCCCGTTATATGATGACCACGTCGGCTACATTACCCTCCAGGGTTTTAATGAAGATGGACGGTCAACTCGGATCTCAGTCCAGAAATCCATCGAGGTAGGCACCCAGACTGTCCACCAGGATTCGGCACGACACGACTTGACTTAGTCAAAGGCGTCGGGCCGCAGTTTCATCCACGATGGAACGTCTGCTGGCCCATTGGTATGCTATTTCCAGGCACCCACATTCGAGCATCAACTTAATCGAATTTTTGGCTGGGGAAGATAATGGCCCAATACTGTCGTTAGACAAAGTTCAAGCCGCACCAGCTGAACTCGAGGACAGTCAACCCCAAGTTAAAGACCCCTTAGAGGAAATAAATGTCGGAATGGCCAATGACCCTCGGCCATTATTTATTAGTGCACTCTTACCCCCTGCCATGAAAGTCGAACTTTGTCAATTACTCGACAAGTTTAAAGATTGTTTTGCTTGGAGTTATCATGAGATGCTGGGCCTTGATCAGACCCTTGTTGAACATGAATTATGCATTAAGGTTGGTTGTAAGCCTTTCCGCCAGCCCCCTCATTGGTTCTTGACCGAAGTACAGCTCGGCATAAAAGATGAACTAGTTTGACTTTTAAAAGCCGGGTTTATTCGGACTGCTCGATACATCGAGTGGCTGGCCAATATCATTATAGTGTTAAAGAAAAATGGTGCCCTACGCATCTGTATCGATTTTCATAATCTG
This sequence comes from Malus sylvestris, assembly GCF_916048215.2. Classification (NCBI taxonomy): domain Eukaryota; kingdom Viridiplantae; phylum Streptophyta; class Magnoliopsida; order Rosales; family Rosaceae; genus Malus; species Malus sylvestris. Next base: position 30,903,082 of record NC_062272.1, read on the forward strand.
AACCTGGCAACGCCCAAAGATGAGTACCCGATGCTAATCTCCGACTTGCTAATTGATGCCGCAGCACATCACGAGATCCTATCCTTCATGGATGGGGATGCCGGTTATAACCAGATTTTCATCATCGAAGCTGATGTCCATAAGACTACCTTTCGATGTCCCGGGCCACTCGGCACATACAAATGGGTTGTCATGCCCTTCGAACCTAAGAATGCCGGTGCAACATACCAACGAGCTATGAACACTATTTTCCATTATTTAATTAGTACCATCGTCGAAGTCTACATCGACGATGTGGTCATCAAATCAGCACGACGGCAGACACATTTGGATGACCTCCGTCAGGCATTCCTGCGCATGCCCCGACATAATCTGAAGATGAATCCCGCCAAATGTGCTTTCGGCATATCAACTGAAATTTTTTTAGGCTTTCTTGTACATCACCGTGGTATTAACGTAGACGACAACAAGGCCCGCGTAATCATTTATGCTCTACCACCGACAACTAAGAAACAATTACAGTCGTTGCTCGGAAAGATCAACTTTCTCTGACAATTTATTGCCAACTTAGCCGGGAAAATGAAAGCTTTTTCCACACTTTTGAAACTCAAGGACTCTGACACCTTTGAATGACATGCCGAGCACCAACATGCATTCACACAGATCAAAGTCTCTTTAATGAATCCACTTGTCCTTGTTCCACCACGACGGAGTCGACCTCTTAAAGTATATATCTCGGTGACCGAAGAATCTATCAGCTGCCTTTTGGCACAAGACAATGACGCCGGGTGCGAACATGCCATTTTTTACCTTAGCCGAAACCTCAACCCACCAGAGATTAATTACTCCGCTGTCGAGAAGCTCTGTCTTGCCCTATTTTTCACCGCGTCAAAATCAAACATTACATGCTCCCGTCAGTCACTCAGGTCATTGCCCAGACTGATGTCATTCGTTACATGCTCACTCGGTCGATCGTAACGGGACGAATTGGCAAATGTACGATGGCCCTTTCTGAGTTCAGCTTGCAATATGTACCCCAGAAAGCTGTCAAAGGTCAAGCTCTAGCCTATTTTTTGGCCAAACACCCTTCCCCATATGAGTTTGGGGGCAATGACGTCGACATCGACCTGATACAAACACATGATAATTACTGGACGATGTACTTTGATGGTTCCAGTACTTCAATCTCAGCTGGCATTGGGATCGTTATTCAATCCCCCACTCATAATCGTTGGTATTTTTCTTTCAAGCTCAATTTCAATTGTACGAATAATCAGGCCGAATATTAAGCCCTTGTTATTCGCCTCGTGATGTTGCACAATTTGCGGGCAACTCATGTCCTTGTTCTTGGTGACTCCGAACTTATCATTAATCAACTCAACGAGACTTTTCGTTGCATGAGTTGTCCTCTGGCGCCTTACCACATGGTTGCTGTTGGAAATGTGCCCTAAAACTAATCATATGATGATACTTTACGAACATTTCACATGTTAAACTAATATAGTTTAATTTAAAGGGTAAAGATTATTGTTTGAAGCCGTCTCATATAAATGTTATACGCTTAAACGATAAGTCCAAGGAATATGTAATTGGGAGAATGTGATCTAAAGAAGATAGATTCATGAGACCATTCTCTTTCGTATACATATCCTAAACATTCCTGATCATAAGATTGCCAATTAGGCATTGACAGTCCGTTAAAATCAGTACATGTTATGTCTTCTCTTAGGGAGAGTGACTGGTCTCGAGTCATTGGTGTGACTGACACCAAGACAAGTACGTAGGGGCTCAATAGAGAATGAGTTCACTGAACACAATCAACAAGGAGTTCTCATACTCATGTCACATGAGAACTCATGGTTGGGATAATGCAAAGGAGTGCTTTGACCTGAGGCATCATAGTTGTCTTGTGGTTAGGTCCTTGATCTTTGACTATGTCAAAGTCATTCCATCCGAGGGTGTCCACGACATAATTGGGGTTAAGCCACTTAGCCATGGAGGCAAGTGAATGTGCAACAAGGGATCTCTAACCTTCAAACTGTTTGAGGGAGAATATTCTATGATATGATTAAGAATCTATAGCCAGAGTATGAATGACATTTAGGAAGTCGTTCCAAATCACATTCAAGGTAATCATATAAGTAAATGAATCACATTGGATAGTAAACATGAATAAACTATCAATCCAAACAATGTGGTCAAGAGTATTGTATTAGAGAAAGACCGTATTGCATTGTAATCCTAAACTGAATAGGTTCTCCACCTCTTCTGATTAGCTTGGGTAACCATCACATACTGCTAGGTGTCACTCATGGTTTGTGGAAGCCCTAAACGTGTATAATCACTAAAGGGAGAATTGAAAGTAAGTTTCAATTCACAATCGATTTGAAAGAGTTCTAATCGCCCACTGCCTCGCTAAAAGGAACCTAATTGATCGCACACCGTATAAGGTAATGCTTCAAGGATTTGACGGAAATGAGTAAGGAAAATTAAATGGTTTAATTGTTTATGGCAAGAATTAATTAATATGTTAATTGCTCAAATGAATAAGTTTGTTTTAAAACCTTGAGTTAGTTTTGGGCCTTAAAGCCCAAATTGGGCTTCGAATTGTCAAGCCCATTAGCTTACGTTGTATGACAACTTAACAAACAAAATTCAAGAAGCCCAAAACAGCCAAAGGCTTGGGAAAACCGGCCATAGAGAGAGGAATGGCCTTTTGGTCCAAAATGCATACAAAAGTTGAAAGCATAGAAGGGGTATCTTTGCTCCATCCTCATTAGGGTTTTCTAAGGATGAAAAGTAAGAAAAACTCTCTCTCTTTTCTCTCTAGAACAGCCGGCCACCATGGGAGAGTTTACTAGCATCTAACTCTTCCATGGCCACTCATCTTCTTCCTCAACCATCCTTGGTGTCGGAACTTAGAGGTCTCCAACTTTGGGGACTTTTGAAGAAACCAATTCTTCCATCCATATCCAAGAAGGCATGAAGCCAAGAAGCAAAGTTCCTCCATCCACATCCATGGAGCCAAGGAGTAACGTGACAAAGGAAAGAAGGCCCTGACATGAGTGATTAACCTTTGCTAAGCAAAGTGGTGCTTCAAAGGTATAAAGTTTCTCAACTCACTTTGTTTTGAGTTGAGTCTTGGTTCACCCTTCTACTAGGCTTTAAATTTCATGGGTAATGTTTTGTTTTTTAGTGCATACAAGCATGATTCCGCCTTTAAATATTAATTGCATGCCATAGATATTGCTCAAATGAACATGTGTTTCACAAAATTTCCTTCAATTACCAGCTATTTGGCCGAATCCTTCGACAGCGTAACTTTCGAGCACATTTCACGAGTTTATAACACTGATGCCGATGAATTGGCTCAAATAGCCTCTGGAGCCCAACTCATGGGGGGCAAATTAGGCCGAGAAATACCTGTGTGACGACAAGCACATTCAGCCTTGATTAATCAGCAAGTTCGCCAACGTGATTGCGTGATCTGTACACGGATCATGTCTTTACCTTCGTTGTTAGAACGGAAGGACATTATTGAGGTTTGTGCCATCGAAGCATTACCAAACGATTGGAGAAGGACAATTATGCGATATATTAATAACCCTAATGAAAAACACGACCAATGGACAAGGGTGCATGCCACAAACTACGTATTATACCAGAATGAGCTGTATCAAAAAGGTGAGGATGGGTTACTGTTGCTGTTCCTCGGCTCGTAAGAAGTTACTCAAGCAATGGCAGAAGTACATGAAGGAATTTACGGAGCCCACCAATCTGAACGAAAAATATGTTGGCTAATTCGACGACATGGCTATTTCTGGCCGAGTATTCTGAAGGATTGTATTGAGTACGTAAAAGGTTATGTACTGTGTCAAATCCATGGGCCTATACAGATAATACTGACTGAATCATTACATTCGGTCACCAAACCATGGCCATTCCGAGGATGGGCCATGGATGTTATCGGTAAAATTACACCATCTTCTGGTGCAACAAAACATGCGTGGATACTTGTTACAACAAACTACTTCACCAAATGGGTCGAAGCCAAGTCATATGCTTAGCTAATGTCTAAGGAAGTTTGTAGTTCGTTGAAGAAAACATTGTCACTAGATTTGGCGTGCCAGAAACAATCATAACAGATAAGGGTACGATCTTTACATCCGACAGATTTAAGGACTATACGGCAAATGTAAAGATTTAACTCGAGCAATCTACACCATACTACCCGCAGGCGAATGGATAGGTCGAGGCAAGTAACAAGGTTCTTATTGGTATTCTTGAAAATATGATAAAAGAAAGGCCAGGCATGTGGCACTTAAGGATAAACGAAGCATTATGGGCTTATCGAACCTCTCTACGGACAGCCACCGGAACGACCCCGTACGTGTTGACTTACGGACACGACGCAATGTTGCCCGTTAAGCTAAGTATAAACTCGTTGCGAATAATTGAACAAAGTAGTTTGTTTAGCGTCGAGTACAGTCGAGCCATGAGACAAGAGCTAAAAGATTTAGAAGAAGCTCGGCTTAATGCTTATAACTTATTAATGGCTCAAAAGAAGATTGCCCAGCGTGCATATAATTAACGAGTTAAACAAAAAACATTCAACGAAGGAGAATTGGTTTGGCAAACCGTACTACCCATAGGAATTAAAGACCCCAGGTTCGGCAAGTGGTCACCGAATTGGGAAGGGCCATTCATTATTCATAAAGTCCTCGACAAGGGGGCATACCATCTTAGAGATCGAATTGGTATTGTTCACAAGTTGCCAATCAATGGAAGGTTTTTAAAAAAATACTATCCAGTCACATAGAAGATGTGAGAATAAAACTTCATTTCATTGGTCGATCAGTTTACAATCAAATAATTCTAGGGTGATGACGAAATAAGAGATTCAAGAACAGCTTTCAGCTCCAACCACCTCACCTCGCCCATCGTGACCTCAGCTTGCCTATTCCTCTTGTCCATCTTCAGCTGCTCGACTAACTTCACGCTCGCTGCGTATTCGGTTAAGCAAGATTTACCACCTGACTCAAAATCCTTCGCAAGTTCAGAATCAATTGCCAACCTTCGATTTTGAAGTTCGACAATTTGACGGTCAAGGTCGGCCAAGGTCTCATTTTTCTTGAAAACCCTCGATTTTGAACGGCCGTTGTAGCTTTCAAGTCATCGTTAGCCCGAAGAGCTTTCTTGAAAACACTGAAATATTCTCGGGTCCGTTCCAAGGCGAATAAAGCTTGAACGATGGCTTTGGCGCTCAATTGACCATCAGCTCCGAGATCGTTTAGACATGCACCCACCGAATCAAGGCCTTTGCGCTCGAGGACTTAAGAAGTTGAGAGAGACAAAAGCTCCTGCAACCGAACAAGAACAATTGATTCGGCGGGTTCAATCGTAGTTGCCGAAGGACCAGTCGCTTCCAAGGTGCTGGATAGGAGAGCATCAAACTTAATTTCCATGAAGGCTACACAAGAAAAACAGTTTAGGCACAAGGAAAATCTTAAAAAAATGTAGCAGGGAGGATTTGTTTTAGACCTGCTAAGAGGAGACTTCGGCCATGTCTCCGGGTTCATTGCTCGAACCTAGAGAGCTTAAAGGCCGAGCCTAGTGTTTTAGACTGCTTCTTAATTCACGCGGCTGATAAAGGTTATCTATGTTTGATGGTCACTGAGGGGGCTAGGAAATATAGATAACACCTTTCGGCGCTTAAAATTTTTGGTGGAATGAATAATTGGGCAACTGACAATTAATATTTTCTCGGTTCAGACTTGTTAAAACAAAATTGACAAGAGAAAGTAATTGAGCCTTACAAAAGTTGAGGTCACTTCTTGAAAGGGGATGCCGAGGTCCTGGTCCTATGGGTGAATCAGAGTTTCTGACGTCACCTCAGGTTCAATAATGGGCCTTTTCCCACGATCGGCCGTATGAGGAACAACCGGGTCAGTCGCCTTAACCACAGGAGAAGGATCAACAAAATGAGTTTCGATCGGTCAAGAGCAAATCGCCGGTAGAGTCTGGTCACTCTCGTCATCCTGAAACAAAAAAGTTGTTAACATTTTTGAATTTAATGAGTAAAGGGAGTGGTCAACATAGTCATACCTCTTCTAAGATGATCGCCGATTGTTTTAGATTCTTAGGGAGATTCTTCCCGATCAAAAGGGTTACCTCCCCCAGTACAGGTTCTACAGTCGGCCATGGAGCTACAGGCGTGTCGACCAGCGGTACAGCAACTGGTTCAACCACGACCTCAGAGACCTCGGGTACTGGTTGAGCTTAGGTTGCCAGGCTGGTTGAAGATGGCCGATTCACCGTTGAGGCCTGAACAACAGGAGCAGGAGGAGAGGCACTCGAGGCAGTTGTCCCGGTGGTGTGGCTAGAGATAACATGAATCTTCCATGCTCCCTTCTTCACCAATTTCTTGACGCATTTTGGGGGACGAAGAACTTTGCCTACTGTTTCGGCATCTGGGTGAGGTCGTTTGCTCGATGTGTTTTATGCGGCGGCTTTGAATTTCTCGGAAGAAGGGGCCATGTTTTTCTTGACCACTGCCGGGATGACAGCGTCCACTTATTTCAGTACCCGACCGCTTAAGAAAGTAAAATCTCGTTAGTAAAACCGTTTAAGTGTTTGAAGAATAAAGGAAGAAACAATGGTATACCTTGGGGCACCTCTTTAGATTGAGGGGCGGAGGATTTCTTAGGTCGGTCACCAAACATTTTGTTGACTACGTCCTCAACCTAAGTGCCAAAAAAGTTGTGAGTATATTCGTCCCACCAATCACCGAAGGTGTCGGTGCCGAGAGATTCAAGAACAACTAGTCGAAGGCAAAATTTCTTGCATCATTCTTGAAATTCTTTCTCGGTGTCTCTACACTCCCTTTCTGAGGAACCAGAGACGTGCCCTCGGTTTAGAAGAGAGCAAGAAGAAAGTAGAGGCATCGAGCAACCTTGGAGGTAGCCGAGCTGTTGGGCAGCAAAGTGGGCATGGTAGACTTCCCAACTTGCTCAGTGAGCATCGCAACCGAGGGGAAGGTCGCGAGTTAACACGAACGACCCCCAATTTTGACGAAAACCGGCATCTTCATTTTCACTCCAAGTCGATGTGGGAAGTCTGATGGAGTAGGATTATTCTTGACGATGACATATCAAAAATTCATCATCAGAAAAGACGTCCAGGCTGAAGAGGTATTTAAAGACTTATTCAGCTCGGTGATAAGGTACTGGTCGAAAGGCCAACTGAAAGCCGAGTGCTACAGTAGATTGAAGGCTGGAGATTTATGGCCGAAGTGTGGAGAAATAAACCTGCAGCCAGAGTTGGAACACCCAGAGATATCCATTCTGGTGCGGGTCGATCTTGTCGATAGTTGTTTTCGCCAGGCAACGTAGAAGGTTGGCAAGGATGGCGGGACTGAGCATTAGAAAGTGACCACTAGCCAGGGCTTCTGCTGCCGGTATATTCTTGACCAAGCATTTATTAGATTTGGTACAACAGATGAACTTGTTGTCCCAGTAAAATCGGAAGGCCTCGTGTTCTCCTTTCCGTAGACTCGCTTCCCCTCGACCAGCAAAATGGAAGATAAGGGTGTTGTAGTTCTGAAAATTCTTATGCAATTTATGAATGTCCTATTTTGAAGGCTCCTAACCTTCTTGGCTCAACGCCTCGACGGCCCGTGCGTCGAACAACACTTTGAGGTTAAGGTTTTTGGGCATCCAATAAGGGCGACATCGACTGGAATGCCAAAAGGAGGAGTCCCGATGATAGCCGAGATGTCGAGGATGGTAGGAGTTATAGGGCCGAATGGAATGACCATGGTGTTGGTGATCGAACACCGAAATCTTAGAGCTGCCATGAGGAGTTCTTTATCCATTGTAATCTCCATGGTCGAGAGCTTAATAGCGTCGTGGATACCAAGAGCCTCTCACTCCTTACCGAAGAATTTTTCCATTCGTATGACCCAGGCCACCTAGTTCGCATTAGTCGAAGGCCAGAATTCTTGGGGTTTTGTCTGGCACCACTTTGACTGGTCGAATCCTTACAGCAAACCTACCAAGTAGTTTTTTTTTAATAGGTTAAAGATGGAAGATGGCACCGTGTCTTTGAAGAGTGGGCCCAGAATTTAGTGGGTAAAGTTTAGTTCACCCTCGAAATGCAGAGTCTTGATGGTGTTCCGATCTATGAAGTCCTTGCACTTGTTGCACTCGAAGGAGAGCTTTGATATGAAGGAGGCCATTGATGAAGGCTAAGAACTTTTGAGATGAAAGCTTAAACTGTTCTAGGTTTTTTAAGGTTTTGAAAACAAAGTGGCGAGAAAATTTCAAGGGATTTGGAAAGCGTAAGGTAGGAATGGAAAGAATTCGGGTATTTATAGGCATTTGGGACGGAAGGCTAAACGTTTGATTTTCAAAATCAAGGATAGAATCGAGTGGGAGATTTACTAATCATTATACATGCTCAGAAGATCAAGGCGAAAAGACCGAGGTTCACGGTTTGAGGACGCATGATGGCGTGTTGTGGCGGGTTTAGTGCAAGAGAGACGTTTCGACGGTCGCATGTTTTCAAGGATCATGATTAAAGGCTACTAGGGTAACCAGGGGGTTGACATGTGTCAAGACAGTTGGGAAATTGAGATCATGAGGTTACGTCTCATAAATGCGCATGGTGATATTTCCCAAGAGATTGTCCTTAGGCCGGTTCCACTTCTTCAAGGTCGAGGCTCGAACCAAGGAATATTGGTCGATGACCTCAGAAACGAGGGGGCAATGTTTGTGAAGGAAATTTTGTGAAAAACATGTTAATTTGAGCAACATCTATGGCATGCAATTAACAATTAAAGGCGGAATCATACTTGTATGCACTCAAAAACAAACATTACCCATGAAATTCAAAGCCTAGTAGTTATGTGAACCAAGACTTAACTCAAGAACAAAGTGAGTTGAGAAATTTTATACCTTTGTTGATTCCTCTTTGTATAAGCAAAGGCTAATCACCCAAGGAGAGGGCCTTCATTCCTTGCTTATTAGCTCCATGGATTTCTTGGATGAGGATGGTTGAAAGGATTCTCCAAGTTCCCAAAGTTGAGAACCTCTAACTCTCCACACCAAGGTAGGACTTGAAGAAGAGATGAGTGACCTAGAGGAAGTAAGATTGCTAGCTAAAATCCTCTAGGGTGGCCAGCCTCTTAGAGAGAAAAGGGAGTTTGTGTTCTCATCTTTTCTCCAATAAAAAACCCTAAGGATGAAATGGCTATAAAGTTGCCTTTATACCACCTCACAATAGAGTGGCAAACTTGCAATTAAGCCAAGTTCACTACCCCTCTCTATATGGCCGGCCATTAAGGGTTCATTGGGCTTTCAACTGGTTTCAAGTTGTCATACAACTTGAGTTAATGGGCTTGACATTCAAATCTCATTGGGCCTTGCGGCCCAAAACTAACCTGAGGTCTATAACGAACTTATTCTTTTGATTAATGAACATATTAATTAATCCTAGCCATAAATAATTAAACCATTAAATTATCCTTACTCATCTATGTTGTTTCTTCAATCTCTACCTTACACCGTGTATGATCCATTAGGTTCTTTTTAGCGAGGCAGTGGGCGATTAGAACTCTTTCAAATCGATTGTGAATTGAAACTTACTTTCAATTCTCCCTTTAGTGATTATACACGTTTAGGGCTTCCACAAACCATGAGTGACACCTAGCAGTATGTCATGGTTACCCAAGCTAATCAGAAGAGGTGGAAAACCTATTCAGTTTAGGATTACAATGCAATACGGTCTTTCTTTAATACAATACTCTTGACCACATTGTTTGGTTTGATAGTTTATTCATGTCTACTATCCAATGTGATTCATTTACTTATATGATTACCTTGAATATGATTTGGAACGACTTCCTAAATCTCATTCAAACTCTAGCCAGAGATTCTTAATCATATCATAGAGTATTCTCCCTCAAACAGTTTGAAGGTTAGAGATCCCTTGTTGTGCAATCACTTGCCTCCATGGCTAAGTGGCTTAACCCCAACTATGTCGTGGACACCCTCGGATGGAGTGACTTTGACATAGTCAAAGATCAAGGACCTAACCACAAAACAACTATGATGCCTCGGGTCAAAGGACTACTTTGCATTATCCCAACCATGAGTTCTCATGTGACATGAGTATGAGAACTCCTTGTTGATTGCGTTCAGTGAACTTATTCTCTATTGAGCACCTACGTACTTGTCTTGGTGTCAGTCACACCAATGACTCGAAACCAGTCACTCTCCCTAAGAGAAAACATAGCACATACTGATCTTAATGGACTGTTAATGCCCAATTGACAATCCTATGATCAGGAACGTTTAGGATATGTATACGAAAGAAAATGGTCTCATGAATCTAACTTCTTTAGATTGCATTGTCCCAATTACATATTCCTTGGACTTATCGTTTAAGCATATAACATTTATATGAGACGGCTTCAAACAATAATATTTGCCCTTTAAATTAAACTATATTAGTTTAACATGTGAAATGTCCGTAAAGTATCATCATATGATTGGTTTTAGGGCACATTTCCAACAGTTTGGGCCCAAAAATAATGGTTTGGACTGAGTTTAGAATTGTTTTCGGCCCAGTATTGGTCGGGCCGAGTTTAGAATTGTTCTCAGCCCAGAGGCCGTGTTTAGGTGTCATTGGGGGTTATCCAGCGCATGGGCCGTGCAGTCAAAGCTGGCCATATCCTGTTGAGAACCTGTGGGATGCGGGTGAGTCTTATTACAAGAAGGAGTTTCGACAAGATAAGGATGCTGGAGTTTGAGATTTAATGCGGCCTGACAATGAGTTAAGTTCAAAGTCCTAGTAGGAGTAGGATTGGCCGAGATAAGGTTGGATTAGGGAAAAGAGTTATAATCCGAGAATAATTAGGATTCAATGCAGGTTGGCTAATATAAATAGGGAGGGAGGACATCAAACCCTCTCCAATTCAACACACAAACTGCCCTGTGCAAACTCTCGCTCTACGCGAAACCTCTCAACAACTTTGAGATTTTTACTTTCTTTTTCCGCCAAGATACCTTCAGTTTGGATAAATAGCACTATGGAGGCAACCGGCGAACATCTTCCGTTTGGATAAACAGCACTGTTGCCGTAAAATCGGCCAACCGTGAAACATCTTCATTTTGGATAAACAGCACTGCAACATGGTTGACTGGTTATCTATCTAAGTCTTGGTCGAGAAGGATTTTCAAATATTTATTGGCAGATGTCATCTCATCAGCCTTCCCGGCAACGTGAGGTGTTACTAGGGCTCGGCACATTGGACGCCGAGTTGTTTATGATTGGGTATTTGCAAGTAGGTTTTAGAGTTTAGCATTCTGACGGCCGAACCACTTTCACAATCAAGACGTACATTTGTTTTGGGTATTTGTGTCCCTATACTCTGGTGTCAATTCAGCGTGCTTATACTCTCATGAACATAATAACCGTGACCAAATCTGGCGCCGACGATTTGTGAACTTCGCAGAACTAGCAGCCTTGTCTTTAGGCTCTAGAACCTGAAGGCCGAGAATGTTCCTTCCTCGACCACAGTCGCAAGATCGAGAAGTCAGCCGTGCGCTCAACGCAACATCAACAAATTTTACTCCTCGGCCAAGCTTGGCCGACGAGTTGGCACGCCCCGCATACAGCCGAACGACGTAGTTAGCTTACTAATTACTCGGCCTGCGCGCCATGTAGGTTTAGTAGTTTTTAGGGTCAACACCAACCCAGTAAATGGAAGCCCTAAGAACTGGGTTCAATGGGAAAAATGAATTATATGATGGCGGTAAGAAATGCACTATTATTTTTACTCATCCCTATGGTGTAAGTGCATTATCCTATAATTTTTTGGAGCTTGAGTTTACTTAAACTCTTAATAAAATCTGTAGCTTGTTTTGAGTGGGATGTTATAATTACAGGAGCATCTTTGACAGATTTTACCTATATGAGTGTAAGACTGGGCCACGTTCAATGAGAATTGGGCTTGTTCTCAAATACAGTCATGAAAACTGGGATTAGCACAAGGCTGTAACGTGCTAGCAATTAAAGCTCAAAGTAACACCTGGATTATTATGTATGAGCAGCAATTTATATTTTCCCTTAAGCAGTTGTCGTACAAGGCTATTAACTCTGGAGTAGGAATTATTGTCTCACTAATGGAGGTTCAATGCAGAGTCACACCTTCATGATGCATAATGATCCATCTTCGGCCATTATTATTTTCCTTCTTTTCTTCATAATTAATATTAAAAACGAGTGGGAAATGTTGATTCATTTTTAATATTAAATTAATTATAATTGTCATTATTTGGTTGTTAGTGGAAAAGTAAGTTTTTTGTCATTATTTGTGGTTAGGGAAAAATTAAGATGGGAGTCTTTAGCCTTTTATCTTTTGTAACTCTAGTAACATTTTTCCCTTGTTAAATATGTTTATCATATAATCATTGGCATTATTTCCATCATCTTTTTATTTATGATCCCATTACCAATTTCTTCCATAACTACAATCTTTATTCCTCCATATTTTCTATCTTTTACTTATTGGCCAAAGAATGTTTTTGGTTTACCAAAAAAAAAAGGAAGGTTGGTTTGTGGTGGAGCTTTGGACTCATCTCTTTTTGTGCAGATAGGTTTGAGTCAAAAAAACCAATTCTGTTAGACTGTTGCATCCTAGAAAGGATAAAAGGATAAGTAAAGAGATATATTGTTGCACTGGTTCGTGAACTTTTGTAAAATCGCAATAGGCTTGAATCTCCTTAAAGAGAGTGAGATACCGCGCCTTAGCACCCAAAACCCAAAAATGACAACTTTGGTTGCAAAGCCCAAGATTCGATTGAAGATTAGATTTTTCCCAGATTTTTTTCCTCCATTTTGCCCCAATCCCAAAACACAGTCTCAGTCTTTCATGGAAGGAGAATGAGTTTCTCTGCTGCATTCGACAAGTTTATCATGTTTTTCCAGATATTTTTCTTCCATTTTCCCCCAATCCCACAACAAAGTCTCAGTCTTCCATGAAAGAAGGAGTTTCTTAGTCTCTGTTCTGCTTTAGATGTGCGATTCGCACAGGTAGCCTCGAGTCACTAACAGTCCATGCCATGGATGCAGCAAGCATGCAGGTGCGATTCTGGACTTTGGGTGGTTCTGGCTACAGAAGCAGGTTGTGTGCGACAGGGTGATTCATATCGATTCCAAGCAGATAACGGAGGGGGTATTTGAATTGGGGTCGGGTTTTCGACTGTGGTTTTGATGGTGAAGGGAGGGGGGACGAATGAAGGGGAAGGAGGGTGAAGTTATGGGTTTCCAATATTTTTATTATTTTTTTTTTAATGGGATTTTTTTTTACTTATGATGAATTTGAAATGTTTTAAAGATATTGTATGAGGTTAAAAGAAAAAACTAATAGAAATTGCAACGGATGTATGGCATTAAAAGAAATAATAAGTAAATGTATGAATTTGAAATGTTTTAAAGATATTGTATGAGGTTATAATTGTACAAAAAAAAATGAGAGGGCAAAATATAAATTACCTATTTTCTATGAAGTGAATATAGTGGTTGACAGTTTAACAAATTTGGAAGATGTTGATCATAAAGATTAAAATGCCTATGTAGCGCGCATGCTGAGTAATTATGAGCTAATTAAGTTCTTTTTGTGAATGTGGGTGTTCCAACTCGCAACTGAGCTCAGTTAGGCAAGTAGAATAGATGTGGTGGTGATGGTGGTGGTGTCGAATGTGCTACTGACTTTTGTACTCGAGCGATTATGGTTAAGGAATGGACACGTCTCGACCTTGGGTTATAAAACTTGAAGACAAGGTTGCCTAGATTACTACAAAGTGTAGGATCACCTACACCAGGTTATGCCTTCTCGACTATATTCATAAAAATATAGGTGCACTGAATCAGTATCAAGCTGTAAGGACACAAGTACTTAAAGGAGATGATCGTTTTTTATGATGCACGTGGTTAGGCCATTTGGATGCTAAACTATAAAATCCACCTAAGAGTAACCAATCGAAGAACACTTCACTTCACTTGGAAGCTGATGAAGTTACTTTTTCGTGAAAAAGTTAGAAACTTTTCACCGACCTAGATTGGGATAAATAACCAACCAACTAGAAGCAATGATGTTCATTTATTCGAAATTAAGTTGCTCCTAAATAGCTTGGTTTTATGGCTCTGTTGTTGCCAACACAAAGTTGTTGACTTGTCCGAACTGAAGATCTGTATGCGGGAGAGTTAGGATAGTTGGTGTTTTACTCGTATGTGTAAAAAGGATTTCACGTAGAGTGTTTGAGTTGTTTGTTGAGTTGAAGAGTTTCAAGGTTGCTAAACCTCTTCTATTCATAAAGAAGGGCTTCATGATAAACAAGCTTGCCGAGGTAGAGTGTTAATGGGACTGTACTTACTCGGTATTTTCCTAAATATTCCCTTATTCTCTCTTAGTCAAAACTTCTTCATCATCCAGTCTTAGCCTATTTGATTCTCACCAGGACTATGAACATGCCCTATTACGAGATTTATTTAGCTTTATCTAATCATGGCATTCTGATCCTTGGAATAATTCATAAAGACTCGGTTGAACTGATTCTATTCGTGGCCTAGCCCATTGGCCCGAAGGATACTCACTGGGCCGAGAAGCGTGGTCTATGGGTCAACTCATCTTGACCCAAACATTGCCGCATCATTTTTGAGCCTTGGGTCGTGGATGCTTGGCTTGAATATTTTTAAGAAGCAAATATTCTTTAAATCGCCCACTATCTTACATTAAATGCCTCAATTCCAGTTTACACACTAACTTCGCCTGGACTGACACACCTTTTGTTTTTCTCTTGCCACGTTTCAGGCTCCTATACCGCCTCTCCATATTCGGTCATCTCACGCGCCTTACTCCTTCGAACAACTGAGTCGTTGGAAGTCTCTTTTTGGAATACTCAAACCAATACCAACCGTCAGCTTTTCAATCGGTTTGGAACTCGTGAAAATCGGCCCATATCGCCTACATTCCCCACAACTATCATGATTGAAAGTATGTCCTGAGATTTCCTCAATTTCGAAATCCAAAATTAATGATTTAAGTTTTACTCTTCCCTTTATTTTTGTCTATAAAAATCCTCACGCCATTCCTCATTCCGAAAATTCTAATTTTTCTTTTTTCTGCATTTCCAACAATTTTGGTGGGGAAAGGAACAAGGGAAGACGTATACATTGGATTTGGTGGAAAAATTTATGTAAACCAAAAGGAGAGGGTGGTCTTAGCTTTAAGTAAACATGGCATTCGTGTCATGTTTTTTGTGTTCGTATCGTTTTCGTATCATATCCAATATCTTAACGGGTCGTGTCGTGTAATACCCGCTAAAATAAACGGGTAAAGTGATCTGACCCGAAATCAACCCGATAATATTAACAGGTAATATAACCCGACCTGTTACCTGTTAAGGAAAATATATTTTAAATCAATAAATAATCAAATGAAAAATATAATACTAAATAAGTATATACATATCATATTGTCACATCCAAAACATAAAAACGCAATTTTCTTATAAGTATATTTCACTTACCTAAAGTCTTTAATAGTTTTTTAATTAATTTAGAAGTGTAAAAAAATATAGAAAAAATATATAAACGCTCGTAATGACAAGTTTTACAACTTTCATGAAGAGCTTAACTTCAAAATTCGCCACTATAATCATATAAATCATAGATCAAAATTTAACCATTGATTGTTGTTTACATTTCGCTTCATTGTTCTCATCGAATTTTGTTTTTCAGATTTTGTTTTTTGAAAACTTAATCTATTAGAGGATACAAGAAGATGAACGGTTTGGATCGTTGATATTATATTCAGAGTTTTACGGTTAGTGAAATATTGTTTGATGTTTATAAAGTTTCTGCAAACTATATGACATCGACTCATATTTCAGTTAACCGTAAATATTAAAATGTGATATCAAAGATCTAAATCGTTCATCTTCTTACATCCACCAGATGATCATGTTTTCAAAAAAAAAAAATTTAAAAATGAAATTCAGTAAGAACAATAAAGCGTAAATGCCAATCGACAATAAAATATAAATTTAAGGTTTATGAATTATAGTGTTGGATTTCGAAGCTGACCTTTTCTTGAAAGTTGTAAAGTTTGTCACTATGAGTGATTGTATATTTTTTTTTACATTTTTTACACTTCTAAAATAATTATTATTAATTTTATTAATTTTGCCCTCAAATAAAAAACATTATTCGTGAAGGTTTGGAGAATTTTAAAAATCTAAACGATAATGTAAGTGTAACCATTATCTACTCATAGAGGAATAATGATGAATCACCAGTGTTTATATATTCTTTCACAATTTTCATACTTGTATGCATGTCTTTTTAGTTCTTGCCTATACAAATACTATATTAGTTTATTTTAATTTTGGACAACAACATGTTAAGTAAAATTTATCCTAGTAATGATAATAAGGAACTCTCATAATAAAAATAAATAATGACTAAAACTTTTTTTTTAAAACTTATATAGAATAATTATACAAAACTATATATTTATTATAGAATATATTGTATATATTAATATGACTATTGTATTTTATAATAAATCTTTTAGTAATTAAACTTTAAAATTATCAAAATAAATTTTTTCTTAACGGGTCGAAACGGGTTATGACACATCCCGACCAAGATCAAGGCATGCTGGCCGTCACGACATCAAGGCATGTTGGTCGATAAATCGCTAGTCACCTACGAGTCGGAACCACCTAAGATGGTCTATGCGACAGGACTGTGCACCTAAATTGGATCCAATATGAGCATATGGTCCGGGAGGTGACATAATAAATAGGCATGTGCCATATCTCTGGCTAAAATCACAATCACCCTAGGTGCAGTTTGATGAGCTCAACGTTATTCAATCACATATCACATCATTGATAATTCACATAACCAAACATAACTCACCTGAGCTTACCTGAGCGTCTACAGCACCACAATTATATATATAATGCCTCTTATACAAATTCATATACGAATTATAAACTTATATGCATGGCATTCAAGGCATAATATCATTTAAACACATTTTCTGGGAAAATATCAAGTATATAAATATATACTGAAAACCAAAAGCCCACTCACTGGTATGTCGAAGGGTCGTAGCCCCCGAGTCGCCCTTGAACGTGCTCATCCTCGGGATAAGCCTCACCTATATGCGAATTAACTATAAAAACGTTATTTAAAGCACATAGGCAAAACTAGCTAATAACTTCTCATACATAGCTCAAATTGGGTAAATGAATATACCATAGTGACCTATACAATCTCAGGATCATCCATAAATTTTTCAAATAATTTTTGTTCAACCCACGCGCCAGCGAGTGCACGACAAGACGTGCGGCCACGCATAGGGAACCCTAACGGAAATTGTAACGGTAGTTAAGGAATATTCTGCTAAATCCTAACAGATTCCGTTAAACTTAACTGACGGTGTCAAAATATTCCGTAAGAATTGACGAAATATTCCGTCGTCTTCAACCTTAGACTCCGGCAATTTCACCCAACGAACCACTCCGAGCTTCCTTAGAACCTCCTAAAGCTTCCTATGTCTTTAAAAATCCCTAAAAAACAACATTTTACGTGAGCATGAATAGTACCTCAAATCGGGGTTCGGATTTCATGAGTTTTCAAATGAGTTCTTACCTGAAAATGGTACCATTCAACTCGTATGGTTCTCATGAACACAATGGAGTGCTTCACACCCTCGATCTTCACACTTTCGATGGGTTTTGGGTGTAGTACGTACAAGAGAGAAGAAAAGAGAGAGAGAGTGTGCGTCTGAGAGAGAGAGTACGAGAGGGTGAGAGAGAAAACGTTTTGGGTGTGTGTGTGTGGTCCTCACACTAACACATCACCAAACCCACATCTACAACTAAAGAAAAAGTCTAAGTCCCAAATTATCCAAAATTAAGCTAGGGTAACCAAATAAACCCTAATATTAAATCCCATGAAATGTTTAAGGGTATTCTCAACATTTCCCATCCATGAGAATAATTTTCAGGGACGGGCTGTGACAATCGATCCACCTTATAAAATTTCATCCTTGAAATTACACACAATCAATACATCCACTAATAATCATAAAATAAGTGTGAAATTACACACAATCAATACATCCACTAATAATCATAAAATAAGCGTGGATACATCTCTCTCATCCAACCATCTAAGTCCCAAGTAGCTTCTTCCACTGAATGATTTCTCCATAATACTTTCACCAAACACACGGTCTTATTCCTCAGCTCTTTATCTTTCCAATCCAGCAATGTCACTGGTTCCTCATCATAAGTCAAATCTGGATTAATTTCAAAAGGTTGAGGAGGAATCACATGTGAAGGATCTGAAACATAATGTCGAAGCAAACATGAAACAGATCGTGCACCTTGGACAACTCTGAAGGCAACTCAAGCATGTAAGCAACCTCACTGACTCGCTCGGTGATCATATATGGTCTAATGTACCTGGGACTCAACTTTCCTTTATTCCCAAATCGTACAACACCTCTCCAAGGTGATAGCTTCAGAAATACCCAATCACCTACATTATACTTCCAATCAGTGGCATGCTTGTCTGCTAAGCTCTTTTGTCGATCCTGGGCCATTTTCAAGTTAGACTTAATTATCTGAACATTTTGAGTAGTCTCGTCGACAATCACAGGGCCCACTAAAACTCTTTCGCCAACCTCTGATCAACATAGAGGCGTACGACAAGATTTCCCGTAAAGTGCCTCAAAGGGTGCCATACCAATACTCGAATGATAACTGTTGTTGTAGGCGAACTCCATCAAATCCAAACAATCATGCCAACTATCTCCAAACTGCAGCACTGATAATCTCAACATATCCTCTAATGTCTGAATAGTCCTCTCAGATTGTCCATCTGTCTGAGGATGAAATGCCATACTATAAAGTAATCTCGTACCAAGAGCTTCCTAAAATGCTACCCAGAACTTGGAAGTAAATCTAGGATCCTGATCTGAGATAATAGTAACTGGAATGCCATGATACTTCACAATCTTTGATATAAATAACTTAGCTAATCGGTTTAAAGAATACTTCTCCCTCATTGGAATAAAATATGCTGACTTAGTAAGCCAATCAACTATCACCCAAATGTCATCATAACCATTCTATGTATGAGGAAGCTTGTACACAAAATCCATAGTAATATTTTCCCATTTCCACTGTGGAACAGGAAGTGGCTGCATCAACCCAAACGGCTTCTTCATTTCAGCTTTAACCTGTTGGCAAATGGCACACCTACTCACATATTCAGCAATTTCTCTTTTCATACCCGGCCAATAATAAAATGGTCTAATGGTGTGATACATCTTAATGCCTCCTGGATGCATCGCATATGCCGAAATATGTGCTTTATCCAAAATTTCTTTCTTTAACTCTCCATTATTCGGCACATACATTCTGCTTTCATGCATAAGCATACCATCAGTTTCCCTTGCTTGAATTATTTCCTAGGTCTCTTCATCATTCATCTGAGCCTCGAGCACACGATCAATTAAAATTGGCCTAACTTGAAAATTAGCAAGCAATGCTTTTTCTCGATCTTGCACTCCTAACTCCACTCCAGTGGACCTCAAATCTACTAGAAGAGGAATATGACAATCATAGATGGCATTAAGTCTGGCTGGAGTCTTCCTACTAAGTGCATCTACCACTGCATTTGCACGACCATGGTGATATTCAATCGTGCAATCATAGTCACTAAGTAACTCAATCCACCTCCGCTGTTGAAGATTAAGATCTCTCTGAGTAAACAGATACTGAAGACTCTTATGATCCGTGAAGATCTTACATTTCTCGCCATAAAGATAATGTCTCCAAATCTTCAAAGCGAAGATGATTGCTGCTAACTCTAAATCATGAGTAGGGTAATTCTTCTCATGAGGTTTCAACTGTCTCGAAGCATAAGCAATTACCTTACCATGTTGCATCAATACACAACCCAGGCTATTCAAAGAAGCGTCACTATAAACCTCAAAATTTCCGCTATCATCTGGGAGTGCTAGAACAGGTGCATGAGTGAGATAATACTTCAACTGCTGAAAACTTTGCTCATAATTATTATCCCACTCAAACTTAACATCCTTTCGAGTCAATCTCGTCAATGGCAAAGCCATCATTGAAAAATCCTTAACGAACCGTCTATAATAGCCTGCTAGGCCAAGAAAACTCCGTACCTCAGTGACGGTTCAAGGTTGCTCCCAATTCTCCACAGCTGCCACTTTCTAAGAATCCACTTGAATGCCTTGAGTAGAAATGACATGTCCAAAAAATGCCACTTGATTCAACCAAAATTCACATTTGCTAAATTTGGCATATAACTGGTGTTCCCTCAAACTGTTCAACACCAATTTCAGATGTCTAGCATGCTCAACCTTAGACTTAGAGTATACCAGAATATCGTCGATGAAGATAATAACAAACCTGTCCAAATATGGCTGGAATACTTGATTCATCAAATCCATAAAAGCTGCTGGTGCATTAGTTAACCCGAATGGCATCATAAAGAAATTCATAATGACCACATCGAGTCCTGAATGCGGTTTTAGGGACATCTTCATTTTTTATCTTCAACTGGTAGTAACCCAACCTCAAGTCAATCTTAGAAAATACACAGGCACCTCTGATTTTATCAAACAAATCATCTATATGAGGTAACGGATAACGGTTCTTAATGGTTACCCGATTCAATTGCCTGTAATCAATGCACAGCCTCAAAGTTCCGTCTTTCTTCCTCACAAATAAAACTGAAGCTCCCCAAGGTGAAGTACTAGGCTGAATAAAACCTTTACCCACTAATTTTCAACTGAACTTTCAATGCCTTTAATTCAGCAGGAGCCATTCTATAAGGAGTCAAAGATACAGGATTTGTACCTAGAAAAAGATCAATAACAAACTCCACATCTCTATCTGGCGGCAATCCAGGCAAATCCTCAGGGAATACATCCAGAAAATATCTGACCACACGTACATCCTCCATACTACTAAGAGCATCATCATTCAACACCACATGAGCCAAATATCCCTGACAACCTTTCGACAACAATCTCATGGCTTTCATGGCTGAAATAACACCATGCCTCACCCTACTAGGCTCTCACACAAATGTAACTTCAGGTAATCCAGGATGATGAAATGTGACTGTCTTTCCATAACAATCTATCTTGGCACAATTATAGTGCAACCAATCAGTGCCCAAAATCACATCAAAATCCACAATATCCAATGGCATAAGATTAGCTGGCATAACAACATCCTCTGTCATCACTGGACATCCTGGGCATACCCAATCCACAAAACATTTATCCCCTCTAAGCATAGAAAACTCTGAATTATATTGTAGAGGTGTCAGATGAGGTTGTGTCAATTGAGCAAATGTATGAGAGATAACAGAATGCGTAGCACCACAATCAATCAATACTCTAGCAAAATGACCAAGAATATTTAATGTACCCATGATTAAATCAGGATTGTTCTGAGCATCTTACAGTGTCATGTTATGAATACGTCTCTGATTCTGTTGTCGTTCACCACGACCTCTGTTAGCATGAACACCACGTCCTTGTCTAGGTTTACCAGATTGTCTCAAAGATCTTGCACTGCTAGCAGCAATCTCTCCCTGCTAAGGTTGTCCCCCTTGGTACCACTATGACCCACCAGCTGAATGTGGCTGGTATGACATAGAACCTCCCTGATACTGAGGGTACCCACTTTGATACTGGGGATCCTGAGAGTACTGATGTTATCCTGAGGTGTAAGGAGCAGTGTCGCCCTGATAATGATAGGCACCTCCTCGTCCAGTCTGGGCATAACCACTAGATCCTGAAGCTTTCTAGGTCGGTGCAGGTGGTGGGAAGGAAGACTGCTGGGGTCTCTGCTGATTCTGAAGGCATTGAATAGGCCTATGACCCATCTGTCCACAAGTATAGCATCCACTACTGCCTCTCCTACACTCCCCAAAATGCCTATTATTACACCTGCGGCATAAAGGAGCACCTGAACCCCTTGAACCACCAAAGTCTCTTTGTCTCTCAAAATCTAGGGCCTTTAGTAAATCTACCACCTATCCTCTTCATATTAGAACTTAATCCTCCGCTAGAAGAGCTGGAACTGCCACCACTTCTCTTCAAATTTTGGGGCTTACGAGGTCCCTGAAATGCTTGCCCTTTTCCTTTATCATCTCGCCATTGGTTCCCATTCTTTCCTTCTTCATCCTCATTTTCACTGGGCATGTTCTCTGAGTCCTCAATCCACAGTAAAACCTCATAAAACTTATGGTAAGTCACACAGGGAGTTGATGTCGCTATAGAATGCCATTTCTTCTTAGTACCCAACCTGAAACTGCGAAGCATCTCGACTGGATTAGCAGCAACCTCCGGATCATATCTCGACAAATCAGTAAACATCCTGTAATACTCATTAGCTAACATCTTTCCTTACTTCAGATGAGTAAACTCTAGTTTCTTACGATCAATATACTCAAGAGGAATGAACCTTTTTCGAAACAACTCTTTAAATACTCCCAGTCCGCAATCTCCGCTGGGGTTAACTGGTAAGACTCCTGTCTCCACCAGGATGTAGGTTGTTCCCCTAAAAACCAAGTAGTCGCCTCAACCCATCTATGAGGAAGAAGATTCCCCTGACTCTGCATCAGAAGAAAGGTCTTTTCGATATGATTAAGCCATTTTTCCACTCCCTCATGTCCTTTATTTCCTATGAAGTGATTCAGCTTCAGATTATACACAGTCTCAAGAGGTGTCCTCTGGGGAGGATGGAATGCAGATTGAATGGTAGTAACTATAGCTTCCCCTAATTGAGCAATATCAGGGAAACTAGGCTTAGCTGAGTGACGGGGCTCTCTACGAGGCGGCATAGTTCTGACATAAGACATCACAAGGATTAGAATATTCAAGAACTATACAGGACTGCTAAACCTAGGCTCTGATACCAAACTGACATACCCCGACTGAGATCAAGGCATGCTGCCTGTCAAGTGAAGGTGACGTAGCCATGTGCACAGTGCGGAAGCAATAAAGATAAGAAAAATACGAATATTTAAAAACCGAAACTACTAGGGTGCACTAGAAAACAAGAAGTGTTGGAGTCAATTATAAAAGTAAATACTCCTAATCAAAGCATAATAAGTTTAGGTGTAGTCTAGTAGGACAAGTACTAGTTATATAGTACCAGGAATGTCCTACTATTATTTAGATATGTCAGAATCGCCGAAATCCTCAAGGCCACCGACAGCAAGCTTACCTAAAACCTAGAGGGGCGCAAAATAGAAAACGTGAGTGGACAAAAACAAATGTTTTACAAAATCATTTCATTTATCAACATAACTAACCCCTCGCTGTAAAACATGTATAATTTTCCCAGAATTAAGATATAAGCATATATATAAATATATATGTAAAGTATTAACTCAATTCATGCTTCACATAATCATATTCATATGTATGCCATGCCAAGATATAACAGAGTAAGCAATTCAGGTAATAATAATTTCATATAAATATAACATGTTAGCCAGAACCCATGTGGTAGTCTGTACAGCTAAATTCATATCTCAAAAGTTAATCTAGCCGAAGTCACTACAATGACCTATCCGGCACTATACTGCACAAGAGTCGGAACCAAATGAAAAGGTCCATGTAATATAATCATGCTCAATACTACTCACACATAATAGCTGGGCGATAAATCGCTAGTCACCTACGAGTCGGAACCACCTAAGATGGTCTATGTGACAAGCCTATGCAGCTAAATTGGATCCAATATGAGCATATGGTGCGGGGGGTGACATAATAAACAGGCATGTGCCATATCTCTGGCTAAAATCACAATCACCCTAGGTGCAGTTTGATGAGTTCAACGTTATTCAATCACATATCACATCATTGATAATTCACATAACCAAACACAAATCACCTGAGCTTACCTGAGCGTCCACAGCACCACAATTATATATATAATGCCTCATATACAAATTCATATACGAATTATAAACTTATATGCATAGCATTCAAGGCATAATCTCATTTAAACACATTTTTTGGGAAAATATCAAGTATATAAATATATATTAAAAACCGAAAGCCCACTCACTGGTATGTCGAAGGGTTGTAGCCCCCAAGTCACCCTTGAACGTGCTCGTCCTCGGGATAAGCCTCACCTATATGCAAATTAACTATAAAAACGTTATCTAAAGCATATAAGCAAAACTAGCTAATAACTTTTCATACATGGCTCAAATTGGGTATATGAATATACCACAGTGACCTATACAATCTCAGGATCGTCCCCAAATTTTTAAAATAATTTTTCATCCACCCACGCGTCGACGAGTGCATGGCAAGACGCGCGGCCATGCGTAGGGAACGCTAACGAAAACAGTAACGGTAGTTAAGGAATATTCTGCTAAATCCTAACAGATTCTGTTAAACTTAACTGACGACGTCAGAATATTCCATCAGAATTGACAGAGTATTCCGTCGTCTTCAACCTCAGACTCCGGCGACCGTCGCCGTAGCCGGAAAATTGGGAATTTTTCGAATTGCTATATCTCACTCATTTTTTATCCATTTCCTGCGAAATTTGCACCAAAATGAAGCTTACAACTTGAAGAACATTTCCTTACCACTTTGAAGCTCCAAAAGTCACGGAATCTTGCCGGAGAAATTCCACAAAATCCGGCCAAGCTTGAAACTCACTATCCCAACGTCCAATTTCACCCAACGAACCACTCTGAGCTTCTTTAGAACCTCCTAAAGCTCCTATGTCCTTAAAATTCCCTAAAAATCAACATTTTACATGAGCATGAATAGTACCTCAAATCGGGGTTCGGATTTCACGAGTTTTCAAATGAGTTCTTACCTGAAAATGGTACCATTCAACTCGTATGGTTCTCACGAACACAATGGTGTGCTTCACACCCTCGATCTTCACACTTTCGATGGGTTTTGGGTGCAGTCCGTACAAGAGAGAAGAAAAGAGAGAGAGAGTGCGTCCGAGAGAGAGAGTACGGGAGGGTGAGAGAGAAAAAGTTTTGGGTGTGTGTGTGTGGTCCTCACACTAACACATCACCAAACCCACATCTACTACCAAACAAAAAGTTTAAGTCCCAAATTATCCAAAATTAAGCTAGGGTAACCAAATAAACCCTAATATTAAATCCCATGAAACGTTTAAGGGTATTCTCGACATTTCCCATCCATGAGAATAATTTTCCAGGACAGGCTGTGGTAGGTTACCCACGTGTTACCTGAGTGTATACCTATTAAGAACCTATTATTAACAGGTTCTTAAGGGGTCACCCAATAATGACACGATAAGTTATCGTTGTTAGTACCATATTATATTGGGCCTCGTTACTTGGGCCTCCAGACATTGAGCCCATGATTCATGTAAAAAGGGATGAGCATTTACTCTATAAAAGGGCCTCCTCACCCTCACAATGAAAAAAGCCTGACATCCCCAAATAGAGACTCTCATATTCAGAGCAACCCTCTCACAAACTCTCTCTTTCTTTGGGGGACTCCCCCTCACACTTGTAAACCAATCATTCATACAGAGAAATATAATCAACATCAGTGTGGATGTAGCCTAAACATTGGGGTGAACCACGATACATCTTGTGTTCTTTACATTCTTGCAGATTCATGGTCGGATTTACGTTGTTCCAAGACCCTCCAGTTTTGTGCATCAACATTTGGTGCCGTCTGTGGGAAGCAACACGAAAAGCTATGTCGGTTCTCTTTTATTTTTTCATCTCACCACCGTGAAAACTTCACAACCTCAACCGTGAATCTGCAAAACCTACACAGAGACATAGACACAGGGATTCCAGCTGAAAAATGAGGAAGCATGGATGGCAGCTTCCTTACTATTCTGGTGCCTGCTCTTTTTCAAGATTGGATCAATCTCTCTCTGCTCCTCTCCAATGGCAGACATAGCTCGCGTCTCTAGGAGAGCCTTAACCTCATTCTCCAGCTTAGCCTAGCCATCCGCCTTCCAACGCACCTTCTTCGCCGAAGCAGCAAAAGTCGCAGCAACAACACCCTCAGAGAGAGGGACAAATGGGCAGAAGCAAAGGTGTTTGTAACCAAAATTATGGGGACTTAAAACCCTAGTCGTCTGAATTTTACTGCAAGACCTGCCATTGCACCTTTTGCGGCTCCTTCTCAAAACATGAAGCCTTTTTCATCTTCAGGTCCCATAGGTGGACATGAGGAATATGGTTTTGGACCTCCTCCACCTGTCACGCAACAAACACCTTTTTCATCATCTGGGCTTGAGGTTGGACCAGATGCCTCTAACTTCAGACCTACTCCATCGATTCCTCCACAGACTAATGTGTCGTTCTCATGGGCTCAATAATTTGATTCATTCATTTAATCAAATTATTGATTGATTGATTCGCGTGAAATCGAAATTCATAATCTGTACGACGTCATGCTGAATGATTAACAACTTTCACGACGACAACGACGAGACATAGTGAAGGGTGGAGGCATAGCCATGGTTTTTCTGGCCGAAGAGATGGCGCCGTCCTTCTTTTCACCTCCGAGACTTCCGACGAGGCTTAGACAGAGGCTCAGCCATGTCGACTCAAACAAGACTCCAACCACCACCGAACAAATTCAGACCAAGCTTAGACTCACCGATCTTCGCCATCAAGAACACTATGAAAAGTTGTCAAGCAAGGTATGAGCAAAGCCGAGGAATCCTTCATGATCTTCATCTGAAGGGAAAGACCTTGGCCAGCGCCTAGAAGCCAAGCTATAAGCTGCTGAAAAGAAAAGGTGTTGGAGGTCAGGGACTTTCCCACTGTGTGATGGAAGTGACAAGAATAAAAGTAGAAAGCAAAAGGAGAAAGCCAATGAGCTGGAAATGCAAGTACGGGAGATCATTGCAAGCATCCAATACAGTCTCCTCAGATTCCATGGGCATCGACCACCAATAAAGCGAAAGCAGAAAGCAGAAAGCAAAAGTAGAAAAATGGAGGAAAATAAGATGTTTGGAGATGGAGAAAAGCCAAGGAAGTGGAAAGCATGGCATACCTATACCTACTGTCATTGATGAATATTTTATTAAGCTGTTTTCTGCAAACTGGAGCAATTATTGTATAGTTATACTGATGTGTAAAGAAGGCAAAAAAAAAAAAGGTACGTTCAGTACTCCAAAATTATTCGGTAGCCTGTCGCTATTATCACCAACTAAGTGATCAAAAGTACGTCCAGTATTCCAAAATTATTCGACAGCCTACCGCTACTATCACCAACTAGGTGATCAAAAGTACGTTCAGTACTCCAAAATTATTCGGTAGCATGCCGCTGTTATCACCCACTAGGTGATCAAAAGTACGTTCAGTACTCCAAAATTATTCAGCAGCTTGCCGCTATTATCACCAACCAAGTGATCAAAAGTACGTCTAGTACTCCAAAATTATTCGGCAACCTTCCGCTATTATCACCAACTAGGTGATCAAAATTACGTCTAGTACTCCAAAATTATACATGAGCATCACTCATGTCAATCATACATAAAATTTCATGAGCATCACTCATGTCAATCATACATAAACA
This sequence comes from Malus sylvestris, assembly GCF_916048215.2. Taxonomy (NCBI): domain Eukaryota; kingdom Viridiplantae; phylum Streptophyta; class Magnoliopsida; order Rosales; family Rosaceae; genus Malus; species Malus sylvestris. The sequence goes on from NC_062272.1 coordinate 30,930,773, forward strand.
TTCATGTGCATCACTCATGTCAACATTCATGAGCATCACTCATGTCAACATCCATGAGCATCACTCATGTCAATCAACATAAACATTCATGAGCATCACTCATGTCAATCAACTTCGAAAGCTTCATTTACAGAGCTCCAGCTTCGAAAGCTTCATTTACAGAGCTCCAACTTCAAAGCTTCACTTTCAAAGCTTCACCTACAAAGCTCCAGTGCATGGTATACAAAGAAAGCCTCTGAACAACCACCACTTCGGCCCATACATGCATTGAATTTGAAGCTTCCAGCCAACAGGCTCTATTGACTGAAGACTTAGGGGACTACACTATGTACCATATATTGGGCTTCCACAATGAGGTCTCATGAAAAATACTTGGGGGACTTAGCCCATCATTTATGTATTGAGGAGCGAACCCTTATTTTATAAAAGGGCCTTCTTCACTATCATTAGAGAGTACCCATTATTCATATATTGAGGAGTGAACCCTTATTTTATAAAAGGGACTCCCTTACTTTCATTAGAGAGCACCCATTATTCATGTATTGAGGAGCAAGCCCTTATTCTATAAAAGGGACTCCCTCACCATCATTAGAGAGCATCGCCGCCTACTGAGCAACTGCCTCGCCGCGAGCATCAACTCTAGCCCATCATTTATGTATTGAGGAGTGAGCCCTTATTCTATAAAAGGGACTCCCTCACCTTCAATGCCACAAGCTGAGAAGCCTCGCAACATGTGCTACTTCTAGTTGAGCATCATTTTACATTGAGCACCGCCTCATATCGAGTATCAGTTCTAGACGACATTTAGTTACTTCGGCCCACACATGGATTGAATTTCAAGTCTCCAGCCAAAAGACTCTCTTGACTGAAGACTTGGGGGACTACTGTTAGTACCATATTATATTGGGCCTCATTACTTAGGCTTCCAGACATTGAGCCTATGATTCATGTAAAAGGGGAAGAGCCCTTAGTCTATAAAAGGGCGTCCTTACCCTCACAATGAAAAAAGCCGGACATCTCCAAGCAAATGCTCTCATATTCAGAGCAACCCTCTCACAAACTCTCTTTTTCTCTGGGGGACTCCCCCTCACACTTGTAATCCATACATTCATATAGAGAAATACAATCAACATCAGTGTGGATGTAGCCCAAACATTGGGGTGAACCACGATACATCTTGTGTTCTTTACATTCTTACAGATTCACGGTCGAATTTACGTTGTTCCAAGACCCTCCGGTTTTGTGCATCAACAATCATGTTGACCCGAAACCCGTTATTTTCGTGTCGTGTCAGACACTGCCAGGTCTAGCTTTAAGGTATTTATGCCTTTAATCTAGCTTTGTTGGCAAAGCACGAGTGGCAGTTGATACATGAACAATCCTCTCTGGCATCCCAAATTTTTAAAGCCAAGTATTATCCATAAACCGATTTTCTTTCGGCACCGGTAAAGACAAATTCATCTTATGGTTGGAGAAGTATAGGGGAAGCCCACAAAGTAATTAGGGCTGGAGCTCGATGGAGAATGGGGGATAGTTGGCTACCGAGGAAAAGTTTCTTCAAAGTGCTCAGTCTTATACCGGTGGTGATGGATCGGTCGGACACGGTGTCTAAGTTGATCTCACAAGAGGATGGCATTGGTTGGAATTTGGACATTATAAATGAGTTATTTTGGGAAAAGGAAGCTCACTTGATTCAAAGTATTTCCCTTAGTACAAGGAAACCACCAGACCGGTTGATTTGGAATGCGTAGCCAAAAGGGAAATTTACAACGAATAGTGCCTATTATCTTTCAAGATTTGTGGGTGAGGTGCATGTTCAAGTAACTAGCGGATCCTCAATTACTGTAGAAATTAATTTTCTATGGAAGGCCTTGTGGAGGGCTCGAGTACCTGAGAAAGTGAAGTTTTATGTTTGGCGGATTTGTTGGAATGAACCTACGATAACCTGAGAAAAAAGAAAATCACCATGGACGATGTGTGCATGTTTTGTAATGGAGAAAATGAAACTTTAGTGCATTTGATGCGGAATTGTCTGAGAGAAGCATCGGTATGGTTGTCTTGTCTATTGGGGCTACTGAGCCAGATGAACACAATGGAGAATATGATGGATTGGATAGCTAAACTTGCAGGTGAGTTGTCAAGAGATTGTTTCTATTTATTCCTTATTCTTCTTTGTAGTATGTGGAAGGAAAGGAACTCCTTTTTGTGGCAAGGAAAGGCACTCGAACCGACAAAACTAATTTGTTGGGCAATTAGTTGGATGCAAGAATTCCAACACTGGCATGGAAAAAAAATGAAAAACATAGTTGTAAAGTTTCTCAAAATTGGACGAAGCCGAGAGAAGGATGGTACAAGTGTAATTTTGATGCTGCTTGGGATGAAAATAGAAGTATTGGTGGTGTTGGGGTGGTGATTCGGAACGATAGTGGTGATTTTGTGGCAACCTTGGCAAGGAGGCATGATGCTATTCCTTCCCCTCTGTTGGCCGAGACTATGGCAGCTAGGGATGCTGCTGGTTGGTCAAGGAGAAGCAATTACAAGCCTTGGTTTTCGAAGGGGATGCATTACTTGTGATGGCAACTCTTCAACAGGATGGTGAACATGATCACTCGCCATTCGGAAATATTCTAAATGATACTTGCTCAATGATTCAGGCATTGCCCCAATGGAAAGTTGGTTTTAGCGGTAGGGAGACGAATAAAATGGCACACAGATTAGCACGAATGAGTTAGAGTTGTGATAATCATATTCTTTGGTATGAAGAGCATCCTGATGTAATTGTGGGTCTTCTCTTTGAGGATAGTAATTCCAAATTTGTTTGGTGCGGAACACTTTTTTTTCTTTCGATCGGGTTGAAATTTCCAACAAGGTTTTATCGATGCCCACTATATGCACCATATCCTCATCGATTGTACGTATTTCTAACGTTAATGAATACTGTACATTTTCTAAAAAAAAAAAAAAAAAGCAATTTCCCTTATTATTCTGCCAGCTCTTATGAGAGGCATTAAGAACATCGAACGCCTCACCACCAAAACCTTAAAGTATCAGGATGAAGACGAAACGAAAACCCAGGTTCTTGGTCCTCTTGTTAAAGGCACACTACCAAATTCAATGATTACGCTAATGAAAACCAACCTACTCCACCATTCTTTCAGGGCGGGGATTGGTCGAAATGGGAATCTGTGAAGCCCTAGATCGCTAAGCCTTCAGTTCTGACTGCTTGGGCTTTTTGGGTTACCCAAATGGTGACCCATTTTGGTGCTTCATGAAGGCATGTAGGCATTTTTATGGCATCAAGATCTCGACCATCGAGATCAACATGGATCGAGACCTCTTAGTAATGGCCTTGAATTTGTGGTGTTCTTCCACTAACATCCCTTTGGTCCCATGAGCCCTACTATTCTTGACATCACTACCCTTCTCGGTACAATTTCCTCTGATCGCGATCGCTCTATCGACGTTGTCCTTTCGACACTCATATTCGATTTGGACTTAAAAGTCCATTTTCGACGAGATGACCCAAGAATTGCTAAAGGAAAAAGACGACCGAAGAAACTGGTCAAAAGAGGATGTTGCTAAGCTGTCGAAGAATTTCCTCTGCAACACACTAATTTCTGGCCTTGCTGGCCAAATCGACGGGCCTATTCGACGAGGGGAACACGAACTCTTCTTATTCCACCGGTATAGTAAGTTCATTTTCTGTTCAAAGTCCAATACATGCGTTATCGAAAACATGTGTGTTGCCGAAGTCTAGCAAGTGGACAAGTATTGCTCTCAGCCCTTCCATCCTTGTACACCTTTACCAATGCCTTTTTGACATCACTACCACGAGGATGCATCCTTACCAACACCACCCGCTCTGGATCTTCAAGTATGGCTTCAAGCCTACTTCCTAGCCCTTCTACCAGATTGCCCACCATTTAAAGAGGATGAAGTGATGGGCTTCAAGTTATCATCGCTCCTGTGCCTGGGCATTCGGTGGAGGATGTTTTTCAATACTTCTTCACCATCACCGATCTCTCTAAAGAGGAGTTCCTAGTCTGTCCTCGAAGACCGTACCCCATTGCCTTGTCTTTGCCTCCAAAGCCTTGGAATGGACATATTTTTCAATGTGCCAGGAACACTGGTATATCATGTGTTTCTATACAAGTGGTAATATTCTTATGTTAAAAAATTAATAACATACAAAATAAAATTTCCTAGCACTTACATAATAATACGTGGTGTACCACTTGTGTTACGGGCAACAACAACAACAAAGTCTTTTCCCACTAAGTGGGGTCGGGTATATGAATCCTAGAACGCTATTGCGCTCGGTTCTGTGTCATGTCCTCCGTTAGATCCAAGTACTCTAAGTCTTTTCTTACAGTCTCTTCTAAAGTTTTCCTAGGTCTTTCTCTACCCCTTTGGTCCTGAACCTCTGTCTCGTAGTCGCATCTTCTAACTGGAGCGTCAATAGGCCTTCTTTGCACATATCAAAACCACCGTAACCGATTTTCTCTCATCTTTCCTTCAATTTCGGCTACTCCTACTTTGCCTCAGATATCCTCATTCCTAATCTTATCATTTCTCATGTGCCCACACATCCAATAAAGCATCCCCATCTCCGCTACACCCATTTTATTTACGTGTTGATGCTTCACCGCCCAACATTCCGTGCCATACAGCATCGCCGGCCTTATTGCCGTCCTATAAAATTCTCCCTTAAGCTTCAATGGTATACGACGGTCACACAACACGCCGGATGCACTTTTTCACTTCATCCATCTAGCTTGTATTACGAGCACAAGAAAAATTTTCTCCATAGAATGGAAAGAACGTACCCCATCAGCCGTTCCTCCTAGTTGAGTGCCTCAACTGAATTAGTGGTCACAAAGTTCGCATGAGTCATGTGTTCAACTTCCATATCCCCATCGAGTGAACTTGGCTGATCGACATCTGACTTCCAGTCAGATGAAAGAACATGCACCATGATAATCCCAATGTTATCTAAAACTGATGGAACCATAGTATTCCCTTGACCAATGTTGAGCGTATATTTTACTACTTATTTTAGTCCTAAAATTATAATTTCTTGTGATATGTTGGATTTAAATGAAAGAATTGCATGATTTTGTGTTTTTATAGTTAGACTAATGAGTTTGTCAAAAATCACGTTAATTTCTTAGTTTTAGTATAACCAGGTGATATGTTTAATTTCCTATGGCCTTTGATTGAAGTGTAGACATTGGGTTCACGTTTTGGGCGTTATAATATACATATGACTTAGTATTCATTTTATTTTGATTTCTTTGCAGCCCATTTATTGTAAATTATTTGAATTGGTTGATGAAGTGTCCAGCACGTTACATTTCCAAATTTCACAAGGGGTCTCTCACTTGCACGGACAGAGAAAAAAGGATTGCCTTTCTTTCTTCCATTTTCCAGGGGCTGTCGATACACTATCTCAAGAATAGAGGGAGTCCAACTTTTAGCAAAATCAAAGAGGAATGGAAAGTCATCTCCCCAAATCCATGTTTAGTTTGTGGATTGATGAGTCCATATTATACCATATATGATATCATAATCTTAGTATTAATTTATTGGTTATTTTGTGAGCTTTTGATACTTTGTATTATATTTTCAATGTAGGACATTCAACTTCCTCTTGGGCAAAAAATGATCAAACGGACAAAATTTGAAGTAATTCTAATTGGAGGATGTTCGTGAGTCTTTCAAGATGATTGTATCAAAGTTTCAGATTTTTCTACAAAGCCGTTTGACCGTGGCGATAAAAAAGGCCAAGCCGCAGATTTCCCGAATTGACATTTCTGGATGTTTTAGGTATTTTAGAGATCAAGATGGCATATTTTGAGGAAAATTCCTTCTAAGGATTTGTAGGGAACGTCTTCAGCTTTCAAAAGAGACTTTTTGGGACCCAATCAATATTGATTTGGTTGGTCAAAAGTCTGATTTTTTTAGAAGTCCGAATTTCAGTTCAAATAGGAAACCTTTTATTTCCTAGTTATCTTATTCTATTATGTTTCCTAGTTTTTAGAAGACATTTTCTAGGTAGGATTTTATTTTGTAGTAATATAAATAAGGTTTTTTAGCCATTACGGAGAGCATGTACACATCAATTTGGAGAACTTAGTTACGCTTTGACGATTTGTATTTCATGGTGTTTTCTATCCATGTTCTTAATAATTTTTTGTTTTATGGTTTTTCATAATTAATTTCTATTTGGTAGGGCAATGCCTTGAGCCTTAGCATGAATATGTAGTTTTTATTTATTTGTTTATGATATTATGCATGCATACTTTGTATTATTAATCACTGTATTTAAACTCTCTATATCTTAACGCTTAGCTACCATTAGGATGTTTAGATAAGAATCGGATGCAATTCGGTCAGAATGCTACCAAAGGATTGAGTATTGCTTCTTGTGATTGATAGTTGTAATTTCACTTAGGGGGAATGCCACGTCTTAAGGGTTGCATGATTTTTCAAAGGGTTTTCACAAAGCATAATGAGTCATGCATGTTCATATTTGATCTGAATGTCACAGACGAATTGCATGTTTGATATAAGTTCTAACTTGAATGCCACAAGTAGAATATACATTAGGAAAACCTAACTTTCAAAGTTGCATGGGTAATTCATAAGTAATTAGTAAATCTACATAAAATTGTTAAGAGGACGGTGAAACCCGAGTGCTTTTCCAAATTTATTTCTCAAAACCTTTTCCGTTTTATCTGATTTCTTCTTAATTGGTTACTAGTTGTTTTTCCCAGATTACTTTTATTAAATTCTTTTTTATTATATTTAAATTCAAAAACAACCCTTTCCAATCTTTGTTTTCAAATAATTAACTAAGATTTTGATTTTGCATAAATTGTTTTAAATATTCTCTGTGGAAACGACCTTACTTGAGTCGTCGTTTTAAGTATTTTTATACTTACTTTTGCAGGTGATAAATGTGACAGCCCGTCCCAAATTTTACGTTTTTATTAATTTTAGAATTGTGAATTTACGAAAATGCCCTAGAGGCAATGACTTTGACTTTCACGGATCATCGGTTAGAGTGACGTATGACTTATTCTTTTAGCATATCCTCGTAGTACTCATCACTACAAGCGCATAGGCGAAAGCCATTTGCGAGTCCAAATTATAACGGTATAGTTAAATTATTTGAACTCCCACCTTGTGGGAAGACTAACCAATCAGCCTTTAGGCAAAGAGAAAAGGGAACCAATCACATAAAATGAGGACAAAGCCTCCAGCCAACTGGAGCTTTCCCGTGGCTTTTTTTGCTCACGACCACCCATTTTCCAAGGCTGATTCCGACCAACTCCGGTGGAGTTTTTCGAAGCTACCGCCACCATCTTGAAGCTCTCATTCCCCTTTACAAAACTCGCACAAGAACCATCTTGGTTAACCCCTGTACGTCGCAGTTAGAGGCCACAAAAACCGATGAAAACCAATGGTGTTCCAGCCACCCTTTTCATTTTTTCGGTGAATCGGCATAGCAATAACCGGCACCACCACTTGGGGTTTGTAGCCCATCATCCCAGGAGAAAATCACGACCAGCCTTGACCCTGTTGGAGCACCTAGGAAAACGAATCGAACTTCACCCAAGTCACAGGTATAAATTGATTCCTCATGTTATGTAGATGAATTTTCTGAAGGATTATTTTGTGAAAACATGTTCATTTGAATAACATCTATAGCATGCATTTAACAATTAAAAGGCGGAATCATGCTTGCATGCATTCAAAAACAAAACATTACCGATGAAATTCAAAGCCTAGTAGATTGGTGAACCATGAATCAACTCAAAACAAAGTGAGTTGAAATTTATACCTTTGTAGATTCCTCTTTGCATAAGCAAAGGCTAATCACCCAAAGAGAGGGCCTTCATTCCTTGCATCTTAAATCTATGGATTTGGATGGAAGAATAGGTTTCTCCAAGTTCCCAAAATTGAGAACCTCTAAGTCTCTTCACCAAGGAGAGATTGGAGAAGAAAATGAGTGACCTTGGAGTAGTAGTATGGCTAGATACACCCTCCAAGGGGGTCTTCCTCCTAGAGAGAAAAAGGAGAGACATGTTCTCACCAATTTTCTCCAAAAGAACCCTTAATGAATTTTAGGCTACAAAGTTCTTTATATAGTCATTTCTATAAATGACCTAAAGAACCAAAAAACCCTAATTCAACACATATGGCTGGCCACATTAGGGATTTGGGCTTTTGGGCCTTTGTGAATCTTTATTCATTAAATTGTCATACAACTTAAGTCAATGGGCTTGACGTTCGAAGCCCATTGGGCCTTAAGGTCCAAAACTATCCCGAGGTCTTTAACGAACTTATTCGTTTGATTAATTAACATATTAATTAATCCTTGCCATAAATAATTAAACCTTTTAATTATTCTTACTCATCTCCATTGTTTCTTCAATCTCCACCTTACACGGTGTACGATCCATTAGGTTCCTTTTAGCGAGGCAGTGGGCGATTAAAACTCTTTCAAATCGATTGTGAATTGAAACTTACTTTCAATTCTCCCTTTAGTGATTATACATGTTTAGGGCTTCCACAAACCATGAGTGACACCTAGCAGCATATCATGGTTACCCAAGCTAATCAGAAGAGGTGGAGAACCTATTCAGTTTAGGATTACAAATGCAATACGGTCTTTCTCTAATACAATACTCTTGACCACATTGTTTGGTTTGATAGTTTATTCATGTTTACTATCCAATGTGATTCGTGTGCTTATATGATTACCTTGAATGTGATTTGGAACGCCTTCCTAAATCTCATTCATACTTTGGCCAAAGATTCTTAATCATATCATAGAGTATTCTCCCTCAAACGGTTTGCAGGATAGAGATCCCTTGTTGCGCATTCACTTGCCTCCATGGCTAAGTAACTTAACCCCAACGATGCCGTGGACACCCGCAGATGGGGTGACTTTGACATAATCAAAGATCAAGGACTTAACCACAAGACAGCTGTGATGCCTCAGGTCAAAGGACTACTTTGCATTATCCCAACCATGAGTTCTCATGTCACATGAATATGAGAACTCTTCGTTGATCGTGTTCAGTGAACTCATTCTCTATTGAGCGCCTACGTACTTGTCTTGATGTCACACACACCAATGACTCGAGACTAGTCACTCTCCTTGAGAGAAGACACAGCACGTACTTTGCATTAACGGACTGTTAACGCCCAATTGGCAATCCTATGATCAGGAACGTTTAGGATGTGTCTACGAAAGAATGGTCTCATGAATCTAACTTCTTTAGATCGTATTCTCCCAATCACATATTCCTTGGACTTATCGTTTAAGCATATAACATTTATATGAGACGGCTTAAAACAATAATCTATGCCCTTGATATTAAACTAGATTAGTTTAACATGTGAAATGTCCGTAAAGTATCATCATATGATTGGTTTTAGGGCACATGTCCAACATTTTCATGTTTGGATCGTGTGATTTGGTGGAGAAATGAGAAAGTTATAACGATTTAAAGTTTGCCCAGTTTCCAGCGACCTCCGCCACTTTCGAGGTGTTTTCCGACCAAATCACGGTGAGATAGCCATCATGTAAGGTAGAAAATTTTTCGTCTCGTTGAGAACTATGATTTTTGTGCTTGAATCACTTGTTTTCGTTGAGTATTGACAAAGTTATGGACGTTGAAAGGTTGCCCAGAAATTCCGGCGAGTTACCAGTTTTCCCAGGGAGAGCCGTCTTTCAGACCATTTTCCGGCCACCTCCGTCCACCATTTGGACTCCAAACTGGTGTAATCTTGTTCTACATTTCTCTAGCTTCGATTTGGTATATTATGGGTTGAATTTGGTTGAGAAACAAGTGAGATATGGAGTTCCAAAGATCGCCCAGAAAATCTGCAAAAACTACAGAATCAGGCAAAGTCCCATTAAGGTCCACCACTTGATTAGAATAGGAATCGACGATCCGACTGTTGGATCATCAAACTTTAATACCTTATAATATGTAATATTTGCGAACCATAGAAACTTACAGATCAGGAATCCAACATACGGATCTTCCCGAATTGGATGTGTAAGTTTATAAAATAAATGTTAATCGCCACTTGGTTTTGGACAATTGGCGGAGATCCAACCGTTGGATTGCAATGAAATTGTAGTATGTTATTCTAAAAGAATAATGTGTATCTTTGGAAGTTGCGGATTGAAAATCTAATATGCAGATCTTCCGGATCAAGTTATATAGGTTTGTAGATCCTACCGTCGATCTTTGATCGACGATTGACTTATGGTCAATGGGTCTCAAACTATTTTAGAATGTCCTTGAGGATGTATTTTATGTGAATTACCTATTCTATTGATGAGGATTCTGAGATGTGGTCGATAATTGGCCGCAGGCGCCGATCGCTTAGGACGCCCCGATGGTTGTGCTAAGAAGTTGTAGCACAGACTCCAGGTGAGTGGATCTTTCCTTGCTCATCTTATGTTTCATGATTGATAATTCTATAAATGCTTTTAAATAAAACTGAGAAACTTATGCCATGATATATATATATATATATATATATATATGTTATAAAATACTATGAGATGGTTGAGTTAGATTTCATCGTGATCTATCCATATGCGCATTACTATAAATGATTATTGTGAAGTACGAATGGTTTGATCCCTGTTTAGGGTACGTAGGCAATCTAACGAGATTTTAGATGTAGCCATATAAGAAATGAGATTCAATAACCGAGACCATAGCCTTGTTTAAGGAATTGAGCAATATGTGTGGGCTTTTGGTTTTAAGTATATATGTATACACTTGATATTTTCCCAGAAATATGTTTAAATGAGATTATGCCTTGAATGCCATGCATATAAGTTTATAATTCGTATATGAATTGGTATATAATGCATTATATATAATTGTGTTGCTGTGAACACTCTGAAGTGCAAAGGTGAACGTAGGACATTCAGGTAAGTTTAAGTAAATTCAAGTAAGTATACGGTAGCATGATTGATGAGATATGTGATGAGATACGAATATGTCGTATAGGTCACTAGAAGTGACTCCGACTTATATGCTAGCCATGATTGATTAGATATGTAATGAGATATGAATATGTCTTATAGGTCACTAGAGGTGACTCCGAATTATATGCTAGCCATGATTGATGAGATATGTGATGAGATATGAATATGTCATATAGGTCACTAGAAGTGACATTGACTTATATGCTAGCCATGATTGATGAGATATGTGATGAGATATGAATATATTGTATAGGTCACTAGAGGTGACTCCAACTTATATGCTAGCCATGATTGATGAGATATGTGATGAGATATGAATATGTCGTATAGGTCACTAGAGGTGACTCCGACTTGTGTACTATTATGAGATATTAATCGCATGATTATTTGATATTATTGTTGAGATGTTGTGTGGTGGTACATTATGATTTCTCTGGAAATTATACAAGTGTTGTAACGAGGGATTCTATGTATTATATGTTTTCTATTAGTAATTTACTTACATGGCCACTCACCCTTATCTTGTCTTCACCCTCCAGGTATTATTAGCTGAGTTTTATTATCACCAAAGACTCGCGGCGATTCTTAGTATCGGAGACTATTTCGAGGGTACGATTCTTATATCATTTTTTTCTTTCTTGGGTTCGTTTGATATAAGCAAACTTTCAGTGTGTGAGACGTGAAATTTTATGATTATGGAAAGGAGTTATGGAAAAAGGGTATAATCATTAATATGTTGTTTTGGTTGCCATGGGTCATGAGTGGTCATTGTTGGAAAGTGATATTGCAAATAAAACTGATGACGAAAATGTTTGTTTAGCATTGTGGTTGTAAGAATTAATTCCGTTGACCATTAGGGTTGCAAAATGTGAATTTCTCTTTCTTGGTTGGCGAAGTGTCAATAATACTCTAGATGTGCAGCTCACTAATTTACTTGAACCATGATTACATCTTGAAACAATTTAAAGAGGAAGGAAGATAGTATGAGCGTGGAAACATGAAAGAGGGATAATTACGTTCTGACCACGTCGGGATGTCATTTACTCTTTTGCACAAATGTTCTAATTTGAATTCTGCTTTACGTATATATGTCTTATACTTCTATCTTCGAGCGTGGTATAGCAATGATTTTAAATTTTGCGGATGAAATTCTTTAAGGTGGGTAGATTGTGACAGCCCGTCCCAAATTTTACATTTTTATTAATTTTAGAAGTGTGGATTTACGAAAATGCCCTAGAGGCAAGGACTTTGACTTTCGCGGATCATCGGTTAGAGTGACATATGACTTATTCTTTTAGCATATCCTCATAGTACTCGTCACTACAAACGCATAGGCGAAAGCCGTTTGCGAGTCCGAATTATAACGGTATAGTTACGGACGTTTGAAGTTGGTTATTTAAAGGTAGTTAAATTATTTGAACTCCCACCTTGTGGGAAGACTAACCAATTGGCCTTTAAGCAAAGTGAAAAGGGAACCAATCACATAAAAGGAGGACAAAGCCTCCAGCCAATCAGAAAAAAAAAAAAAAAAACAAAGGGAAAGCTGGAGCTTTCCCGTGGCTTTTTCCGCTCACGACCACCTATTTTCCAAGGCTGATTCCGGCCAACTTCGATGGAGTTTTTGGAAGCTACCACCACCATCTTGAAGCTCTCATTCCCCTTTATAAAACTCACCCAAGAACCATCTTGGTTAACCCCTGTACGTCGCGGTTCGAGGCCACAAAAACCGATGAAAACCAATGGTGTTCCAGCCACCCTTTCCATTTTTCCGGCGAATCGGCAAAGAAATAGCCAACATCACCACTTGGGGTTTGTAGCCCATCATCCTAGGAGAAAATCATGACCAGCCTTGACCCTTTTGGAGCACCGAGGAAAAAGAATCGAACTTCACCCAAGTATAGGGTTACCGACGGGTTTTAGCAAAATTGAAGCTCTTCCCAGCCTATTTGGCCTGGGTCACAGGTATAAATCGATTTCTCATGTTGTGTAGATGAATTTTCATGTTTGGATCGTGTGATTTGGTGGAGAAATGAGAAAGTCATAACGATTTAAAGTTTGCCCAGTTTCCGGCGACCTCTGCCACTTTCGAGGCGTTTTTCGGCCAAATCATGGCGAGATAGCCATCATGTAAGGTAGAAATTTCTTTGTCTCGTCGAGAACTATGATTTTTGTGCTTGAATCACTTGTTTTTGTAAAGTATTGACAAAATTATGGACGTTGAAAGGTTGCCCAGAAATTCCGGCGAGTTACCAGTTTTCCCGGGGAGAGCCGTCTTTCAGACCATTTTCCGGCCACCTCCGTCCACCATTTGGACTCCAAACTGGTGTAATCTTGTTCTACATTTATCTAGCTTCGATTTGGTATATTATGGGTTGAATTTGGTTGAGAAACAAGTGAGATATGGAGTTCCAAAGATCGCCCAGGAAATCTGCAAAAACGGCAGAATCAGGCAAAGTCCCATTAAGGTCCACCACTTGATTAGAATAGTAATTGACAATCCGACCTTTGGATCATCACCAAACTTTAATACATTATAGTATGTAATATTTGGGGACCATAGAAACTTACAGATCAGGAATCCGACGTACGGATCTTCCCAAATTGGATGTGTAATTGTATAAAATAAATGTTAACCGCCACTTGGTTTTGGGCAATTGGCGGAGATCCAATTGTTGGATCGCAATGAAATTTTAGTATGTTATTCTAGAAGCATAATGTATATCTTTGGAAGTTGCAGATTGAAAATCTAAGATGCGGATCTTCTAGATCGAGTTATACAGGTTTGTAGACCCTACCGTCGATCTTTGATCGACGATTGACTTATGGTCAATAGGTCTCAAACTATTTCAGAATGTCCTTGAGGATGTGTTTTATGTGAATTATGTATTCTATTGATGAGGTTGATAATTGGTTCCAGGCGCCGATCGCCCGGGATACCCCGATGGTTGTGCTAAGAAGTTGTAGCACGGACTCCAGGTGAGAGGATCTTTCCCTGCTCATCTTATTTTTTATGATTGATAATTCTATAAATGCTTTTAAATAAAACTAAGAAACTTATGCCATGACATATATATATATATATATATATATGTTATAAAATACTATGAGATGGTTGAGTTAGATTTCATCGTGATCTATCCATATGCGTATTACTATAAATGATTATTGTGAAGTACGAATGACTTGATCCCTGTTTAGGGTATGTTGGTAGTCTAATGAGACGTTAGATGTAGCCATATAAGAAATGAGATTAAATACGCAAGACCATAGCCTTGTTTAAGGAATTGAGCAATATGTGTGGGCTTTTGGTTTTAAGTACATATGTATACACTTAATATTTTCCCAGAAATATGTTTAAATGAGATTATGCCTTAATGCCATGCATATAAGTTTATAATTCGTATATGAATTGGTATATGATGCCTTATATATAATTGTGTTGCTGTGAACGTAGGACATTCAGATAAGTTTAAGTAAATTCAAGTAAGTATACGTGTGAACACGGAAAATTCTTGAAACGAAAGAGATAAGAACAACGCGCACAAACAAATATTTGTATTTTGATGATTTAGGGTTACAATCTCTCTCTAATTTGATCCTCTGATTCGATCTCCGTAAGGTGTTGATTTATGGATGTTTCGTTGATCCAAGGGCCGTCGAGGCTTGATCTTGGATGAACTGTTGGAAGTTTCTTCAAGAGGCCGTGGGCTTGATCTTTGAAGGTGGATTTGAGCGGATCTTCAAGGAGCCGTTGGGGCTTGATCTTGAGGATGAGTGTTTCTTCAAGGGCCGTTAAGGCTTGATCTTGAATAACGGTGATGAACGGATCTTCAAGGGCTTTTGGGCTTGATATTGAAGAACGGTTGGATGTGTGGATTTGTTGATGTTGTTGATCCAAGGGCCGTCGGGGCTTGATCTTGGAAGAACGATGAACGAAGAACGAAGAACGCTTTTTTCAAGAGCCGTCGGGGCTTGATCTTGAGTTGGTGATTGTTGATCCAAGGGCCGTCGGGGCTTGATCTTGGAAGAACGATGAACGAAGAACGAAGAACACTTTCTTCAAGGGCCGTCGGGGCTTGATCTTGAATTGGTGATTGTTGATCCAAGGGCCGTCGGGGCTTGATCTTGGAAGCACGATGAACGAAGAACGAAGAACGCTTTCTTGATTATTCGGAAACCTGGATGCTTGAGAGCTTCGGAGTTTCAGAGCTTCAGAGCTTCAAGAATTTTGCCTAATGATTTTGGTTCCTCAAATGAATGAATTAGCCTTCTATTTATAGAAATTTCCAAGGCCTAATTTTGAATATAAAATTCCAGATGAAATAAGTCGTTTCTGCCAGGTGTTGACACATGTCCTATTTGATGACTTTTCCAACTTATTTCGATTTTTTGTTTAGACATACGCTACGTGTAGAATTTATGTAATACATGAGCGTTGAAACTTTGATTTATCGGTCAACATTTATTTACCGAAATTTCGATGTCTACAAATGCCCCCACTTCAAGGCGCGTCGTATACATGTGCTTGTCACGTGTAGGAGATGCGTTTTGAAGTCCCTTAATGTAGATGTCGATCCAAGGGCCGTTAGGGCTTGATCTTGAATTGGGCTGGAAATTTCTTCAAGGGCCGTTGAGGCTTGATCTTGAATTGGGCTTGAGATTTCTTCAAGGGCCGTTTGAGGCTTGTTCTTGAACTTTTGTTTGAAATTTCTTCAAGGGCCGTCGAGGCTTGATCTTGAAGGTTGAAATTGGACCACAAGGAGCTTCATGTGGTAGATGATCTTTGGCTTTGGTAGTGGATGAATCGGCACGTATTTGTTTTTTTGCGCTTTGTTGACTTTCCACAGCTTTGATCTTGAACTGGGTTGGAGGATTTTCTGGATTCCTCCAATTGTTGATTTTCCACAGCTTATTCTTGAACTAGGTTTTGATTCAAGGGTGGTAGACACTTGATCTTGAATCGGACTTGTGATTTCCTCAAGGGCCGTCGAGGCTTGATCTTGAATTTGGCTGGAAGCTTCTTCAAGGGCTGTTGAGGCTTGATTTTTGAAGGTTGACTCGAACACATGGCAAGCATGCACGAGGTGAAGGTGACGACTTGTTGCTTTGTTCAATCTTTCTAATTCACACCTGAGCAGTTTGGTCAACGGTATGATCTTCAAGATTGATGGGCTCTTCTTCCAGTTGGTGACTTGATCTTTAAGGATTTGATTCAAGGGTGGTGAATCGACACGTGCAGTTCACAACGCCTAGTAGCCGACCCAAGAATTTGAGAGTCAAAACGAATTCACTGTCCAGAATGATTGCAACCCTGATGATATGAGATACTTTTGATTTTGGAGAAGTAGCGGATGACTCAGCACGTGCTTCGTTGCACTTGTCTCCACATGCTTCAAGGTATCATTTTCATTTCCTTTATCTGTTCCTCAGGCAGATGTGGCATCTTCTCGAGTTCCTCATCTCAGACTCCTTCTGCTGAGTTGACTGTGCATGCTACATTCTTCTCTGCTTGTTTCTTCTACACGTTGTCTCCACGTGCTGCAAGGTATCATTTTCACTTGCCTTATCTGTTCTTCAGGCAGATGTGGCAGCTTCTTTGGAAGTACAGCAGCAATGGGAGATGAGTACTCGAGAGCAGTGCTAGGTAGGCAATCAGGGAAGGGTTCCCAGCAGTCGGTTCCTTACCCGAGTTTGAGTGGAAGTTCCGGCATATTGTTTTCTTTATCCTTGTCTTTGTAGGTAGGAACAAGGACAAAGGAAAGGACAGGGAGAACGCATGATATGAGATACTTTTTCTTTCTACCCTGGTGATATGAGATACTTTTGCTTTGGAGTTATTGGCTTGCAGAGGTACCCCAAGGAATAAGGAACACTGAGTGACCCGAGAGGCTTCGTTGGGAAGGCATTCTCGGAGATGAAGAAAGGTTCTGTATGTCTGCCTTGCTATGAAGGGTGAAGGTGGACATTTATATGGATTAATAACCGGTACTGTTCTTTCACTCTTGTCGGCAACCGTTGGATGATTAAACAGTAAACTTCACGTGTTTTCTCCTTCACCGAAAATCTTCGACAAATTGCCCGTGATTTGCGCAAAGTTGAGTGTGCATGTGACAGGTGTTGACGAGGCTGAAAAAGACTAGCGCCTCTTCGATATCTGGGATCGGTGTTTCGACAAATTGCCCGTGATTTCCGCAAAGCTGAGTTTGCGCGTGACGGGTGCTGACGAGGCTGAAAAAGACTGGCGCCTCTTCGATATCTAGGATTGGCGCTTTAACAAATTGCCCGTGATTTCCGTAAAGCTGAGTTTGCGCGTGACGGGTGCTAACGCGTCTAGAAAGGAAGATCGCCCGTGGTTTCCGAGCAAGCCCAGCTTTTGAGAAAGCTAGCACCTCTTCGATTTTTTGAATTGGCCTCTTCAAATTCTGAGCTCGCCTCTTCGATCTTTGAAAAATCGCACGTGACGAGTGCTGATTTTTTATAGAGGCAGGCAGTTCGTTTCAAAGCACACTTGAATTTTCGCTTGTGAAAACTCCCTTCTTGCACTTCTAAGATCTTGATTTCTCCGATCTCTTCTTTCTTCAACACTTTGAAAATGTCTGGACCCTCCGACCGTCATTTTGACTTGAATCTTGGTGAAGAGGCTGTCTCGCCTTCTCCAGACAACATATGGCGCCCGTCCTTCATATCCCCTACTGGTCCTCTTACCTTTGGGGATTCGGTGGTGAAGAATGATATGACCGTTGTGGTGGTGGCCCGAAACCTTGTCACTCCCAGAGATAACAGACTACTTTCTAAACGGTCTGATGAGTTGGCTGTTAAGGATTCTCTGGCTCTCAGTGTGCAGTGTGCAGGTTCTGTGTCTAATATGGCCCAACGCCTATTTGCTCGAACCCGTCAAGTTGAATCATTGGCAGCTGAGGTGATGAATCTCAAACAGGAGATTAGAGGGCTTAAGCATGAGAACAAACAGTTACACAAGCTCGCGCATAACTATGCTACAAACATGAAGAGGAAGATTGACCAGATGCAGGAATATGATGGTCAGATTTTACTTGATCATCAGAGGTTTGTGGGTTTGTTCCAACAGCATTTGCCTTCGTCTTCTGGGGCTGTACCGCGTAATGAAGCTCCAAATGATCAACCTTCGGTGCCTCCTCCTCCTAGGGTTCCGCCGAGTGATGTGGCTTCAAACAGTCAACCTCAGGCGCCTCTCATTTCTGGAGCTCTGCCGAGTGCTGAGGCGCCACCTGATCGTCCTTGAAGATCCCCTCTTGTAAATTTGATTTGATTTGATTTGATTTTTTTTTAAAGGTATGTATAATGCAAATTTATGTAAAATTTCCAGAAAAATAAATAAAATGGACTTTTATTTCTCTTAATGCTTTTTTTTTTTTTGCACATGGTGCCAGAGCACCAAACATCAAACATTTTTTTTTCTTTAATCATGGTGCCAGACGCACCAGAGATAAAACATTTTTTTTTTTAATTTTTAAATTTTTTTTTTAAATTTTTTTAAATTTTATATATATATATTTTTTTGCTTTCGGTGGTGCTCACACCACCACCACTAACAAGATGATGGCCACCATAATCGTACTGCACCATGATATATATATATATTTTTTTTTTCTTTATATACGGTGCTATGCAAGGTTGGGTTTGTGGGTGAAAACCCAGGCTGAGCCCGAGAGATGACGAAGGAGGAGGGGTTGCACGTGACGGACAGAGAGGTCCATGGCAGGACCTCGATGAGCTTTAAGATACTGGTGCAGGTACTGTTAAGGTGATCTTGACGAGAAAAGCATGAAGAGGGCGTCGAGCACCGTGGGCCCGCAATCCTTGAGGTTGATCTCGTACTTCTTGAGATCCTGTTCAGACATGACGGGGCAACCTTGCTTTGCAGCGTCACTTTCATCATCCTTCACATCGGAGAAACCTCACGACAATGACAGGACAGACGCAGTGGAGCACACAATAGTGACTGGCACTGCCAAGCCTGGCTTTGGAGGTCCGCTTCGAAGCAATGAGTTTGCCCACCGAGTTATGGCCTAGTTGAGGGCTGTTTGGCGACTGTGATGGTGACTCAGATGACGGAGATAATGGCATGGCGTTTGGGTGAGGGAGGGAGCGACGACATTGGAGATGTTAAGGTGGTCCAAAGCCGAGTAATGGAGAAGTTGCTGGGGACAGGTCCAAATGTTCCGGTTTCTGCAAGTGGAGACAACGCTCATCTCGCCGGAGATTTTGTTCCCTGAAATGAGTGGATGGAACCTGGTGGTCTGAAGAGGAGGTCATGCAACTGGCGTAGAGGTCCACTTGTTCCGGGTATGCGCACCATGTGTAGCAGTTGGGGCTTGGGTGGAGTGAGGAACGAGTCGTGGAGTTTTATCGTCCTCCTTGACCTCCGCTTTAATCTTGAGGCTGTCTTCGTCGAGTAACATGATAGTCAACGGAGAGGGCTTGCAGAGTATTCGGGGGAAGACTCCGCAGAAAAGGCGACGATGGCGTTCTCGAGAAGAGGAGTTGCGGATGAACTCGGAAATGAAGACGAGGGAGTGGGATCATGAACGCTATCCAGCCGGAACTCCCAAAAATGGACGAAGGCGTGTAGACCCATTGCGTGGAGGCGACGATGCGACTGGAGGGAGAAACATACGCCTTCGGACCTGGACTTGCAGTTAAAGATCACTGCATTGATTTCATGCTTCCGGAGGCTCTAGTAGTCGGAGAGAAGCTCGTCGATGAAGCTTGCTTGGCAGGGAGGAAGGAGTGCACCATGGTTGGTCACCTTGAAAACTCACGGCAGCCATTTCGAAGGTTGCGGCGGCTTCGAGTTCAGAAACATCGAGATAGTTGAAGAGGGAGAGAGGGTGACGTGGCTGGGGAGTTGAGTGGCGAAGGGACTGGGCCTGGACGTTGGACTCGACGCAGGCTTGGGCCTGGTGCTGCTTTGGAGTCCATGGCGCTTTCAGCCTTCTTTTGTTACTGCACGAACTTGATTGCGGCCCACGAGATGTATATATATATATATTGTTTGAAGTATGCCCACAAAGCCACTCATTTGATGTAATAGCTTTTGGAATACTTATTGTATTAAACTTTTATATGTTTAATGAAGGGCAAAGCTTGTTGTTAATCACTATTTATTGTATCATGTGTTTAAGCCATAAGGGAATCCAAGGAATGTATTTGATCTAAGAGATAAGTGATTTAAGTAACTTAGATTAACGAGACCTTTCTCTTATGTTCATTCCTAAAACGTTCCTAGCCATAGGATTGCCAATTGGGCATTGACAATCCGCTAAGGTTAGTATGTGTTATGTTGACTCAAGCGCGAGTATGACAAGTCTCAAGTCATTTAGTGTTGGACACTAAGACAAACACATAGGTGCTCGAAAGAGTAATCGAGTACACTGAACAACGATCAAAAGAGAGTTCAAACATACATGTCATGTAAGAACTCGATAGTTGCAATATGCAAAGTAGTCATTTGACCTGAGGCATCATAGATGTCTAATGGTTAGGTCCTTCATCTTTGATCATGTTAAATGGCATTCCATTGGAGTGTCCACGGCATTGTTGGGATCAAGCTATCTAGTCATGTAGGCATATGAATGCACAACAAGGGATCTGTAACCTTCTATGGTGGAAGGAGAATACTCTAAGATATGATTCAGGAGTCTTTGGCCAAAGCATATGAATATGACTTAGGAAATTTGTTCCAAATCATATTCAATCGAATCATATAGAGAAGTAGCACATTGGATAGTAGACATGAAACAAACTATCACTCAAACAATTGATTAAGAGTATTGTATTAGAGAAGGACCGTATGGCATTGTAGTTATAACTGGATAGGTTCTCCAACCACTTCTACTTAGCTTGGGTAACCATGATATGCTGCTAGGTGTCACTCATGGTTTGTGGAAGCCTTGAAGATTAGCCAACACTAATAAAAGGGAGAATTGAAATGTTGTTTCAATTCACAATCGATCGTTAAGAGTAACAATCGCCCACTGCCTCGCTAATTGGAACCTAATGGATCGTACACCGAGTAAGGGTGAAAATGAAGAAATATAAATGAGATGGATAAGCAATTAAATGGTTTAATTGAGAATGGTCAAGATTAATTAATTAGTTAATTAATTTTACGAAAGGTTCGTATTGGGCTTTTAAGTTGGTTTTGGGCTTCGGGACTCAAAAGCGTTTTGGTCCACAAGGCCCATTATGTTTAAGTTGTATGACAACTAAAACAAAATAGGCAATTAGCCCAATAACAAAGGTAAGGCCGGCCATAAGGGTGAGGGTAGCAAACTTGGATTAATTACAAGTTTGCCACTCACTTGAAATGAAGTATAAAATCAACTTTATAGCTTTATTTCTCATTAGTGTTTTTCTTGGTGAAATGAGGTGAAACACTTTCTCTCATTTTCTCTAAAGAGGCCGGCCACTTAGAGGGGAATTAGCTAGCAATCTTTTCTTCTCTAAGTCATCCATTTCATCTTCACACTTCATCCTTGGTGTGGAAACTTAGAGACATCAAGCTTTTGATGTTTTTGGAGAACTAATCCTCAAATCCTCAAAGAAGCAAAGGAGCACTAAAAGGAGGAAAATCACAAGGAAGATTCAAGGAGCAAGGAGGTGACTTGAAGGCCCTCCACTTGGGTGAATCCCTTGTGTAAACAAGGATGAGCTTCAAGGGTAAAGAAACTCTAAATCTTTCCTTCTCTTTAATGTTGTTAAAGAGTTTATTGATTCACCATATACTAGGCTTTGAAAGTCATGGGTTTTATGCATTGTTTTTTAATGCATGCCTACTTTAAAGTGTTAATAGTTTGCATATGTATTCAAATGTTCTTACATGTTCTTAGCTAGGACAAAAATTTTCCTTCAAGTGGTATCAGAGCCTAGGCCTAGTTTATGGTGAATCCTTTTGGGTTTTGTGATTTTCATGATTTGTGATTTAAATGTTGTAAATGTTACAAGCTTTGTTCTTGGTTTGAATATAAATTTTGCTAGAAAATTTAGCATCTCAAATGTTGTAGATGTATTTCATTTAAGCATGAATATTGGAACTAAAATTTGGTGCCATGAATGTTTGGAAATTCGGCCAAATCCATAGGGTGATTTTTTGGGTTCATGTTTGTCTTGTTAAAATGGTTTTAAGGTGACTTTTGGAACCCCTAAGTACCCTAGGATGTTAGCCCTCTTTTGAGTAGTGAAAATTTGAGTTTTAATGAGTGAAAACATTCATGGAGCTCTTATGAGTTTTCATGTGTGTTCTTCAATGTTCTTGAGTTTCTTACCAAGAACAAAAAGGTTTGGATTTTTGATTCAAAGTGTTTGGTGTTTTAAATAAAGTTTTGGTTTATTTATGATGGCTGATGGTTATAGGTGAAGGATGATTAATGCTATTAATGTTTCACAAAAACATTTCTCTTACAACCCATCCCATTCACCTTTAACCTCACCCACCAATTCCACTTGCATATTGCACATGCATGCACCACTTGCATAAAATCCCTTTCACACTCTTTCACACTCCAAAAAACCGGCCACCCCCTAGTGGGGGTACTTTTGGGGCCTATTATGCAATTACATAAAGTTTTGATACTTTTGTGTATTTGCACTTTGGCCCAAAAGTTTACGTTTTTACGTTAAGGCCCAAAAACTCTAAAGGACGAATTGTTTTGATCCTTTAATGATGTTTTTACATTATTAAAATTTTGGGTTCTAGTTGAAATTACATGAAGTTGTGGACTTTTGTGTTTTTTCAAAGTGACCCCAAAAGTTTGTGTTTTTGCATTGTGGCCCAATTGTTGTGGTCATAGTTTCCTTTTGGCCCAAATAAAATGAGAACAAAATTGTTTTGTCTCTTTAATGAGAATTGGATTTTCATTTCATTTAGTTCCATTTAAATCAATTCTATGGATCCAAAAACCAATTGTTTAAGTTGCTTTCTTAGTTAATGTGATTGATTAAGAAAAGGGTGATTATGAACCAAAGGCCTCGATAATTGAGCTATGTGATTGGCCGCTTTACATTATGAATGTTTGGGTTTGGTAGTGTAGATTTGAATGTAATTTGATTAATTCAATTTGTTGTAAATGGACATAAGTCCATCATTTTTGTTGTAAAAGGGCATAAGCCCTTCTTATTATTTCATGTATTCCTATTTGTTTAATTGTATGCAAAATGGAATAGTTGGGTCCAACGCCCAATAGGAAATAACGGTTTAATTGGATTAAACGCGTAACTAAAATCAACAACTATCTACCTTAAACCCAAGGTCCAACACAAGGCTCGTGTTGGATCAAATCAAATGGTTCATAATCATCCTAAAACCTAATATGACTATATAGTCCATATGAGGATGCAATGCGTTCGTTAGTAGTTCCATATAGTCTCGCTTGTTTCAACGAAACAGTGGGAGTATTATATGCTACTAAATCATATTAACTTGGACCAATAGTTGTGATAGGCCCAAGTTCTTTTAATAAGATTAAAATGATTTTGATGTAGCCCAAAACTACTCCCTCAACAAACGAATATTAAGTTGATAAGCGAGAGATGTTTTGAACATCTCTTCGTCGGCCTTCCACCATGGTGGGCTCCAATCGTTTGTGACTCATGCACCGGCTTCACCCTATCATGGGGGAGTTCAAAGTATGTGCTTACATCCAGGAGGAGTCCATAAACATATGATGAGGTGAGTGTAGGCAACGAGGATAGCCAACATCGTATCATCGTGAGGCTATTCTTGAACCCCTTCACAAACTAAGCATGGTGGGAATAACTTAAACTAAGTGCAATGGAGCCGACATCATATCATCGTGAGGCAACATTCTCTAGAGGCCAAACGGATGGGTAATTACAAAAGGTTGTAAATGAATAAT
Organism: Malus sylvestris; assembly: GCF_916048215.2. Classification (NCBI taxonomy): domain Eukaryota; kingdom Viridiplantae; phylum Streptophyta; class Magnoliopsida; order Rosales; family Rosaceae; genus Malus; species Malus sylvestris. The sequence continues at coordinate 30,954,695 of NC_062272.1, forward strand.
GCGTTATTCTCTCATCATTATTTTTGCTAACCAACATCGTATCATCGTGAGGTGGGCTTGGTAATGGTGAGTCTCCCATACCCCGCTAAGAGTTCAATATAACTCTCGAATTCTATTGAGGGATGTGGAATTTGCCAAAAATAGTGGGTGGTACTATTTGATTCAAAGACCCAATCAAATAGTTTTAAAACAAACAATCTAATACGATTTCTGTTATGTTATGTAGTTAACGACATGCCTAAAATTATACCCACCATTATACTTGACAAAAAGGGCCTTAAGGGCCAACGTTTCCTTGCTTGGTATCGCCACATTGAGAATGTCTCAAAGGTGAAAGACATATTGTATGTGCTTAAGCAATCCCCTCCTTATTTACCTCCTACGAAACTAGCTTCAAAGGAGGAGTGTCAAAAATATGTTAGACACTATGAGGATGACCTACAAGCCAAATGCTTAATCCTCACTTCACTTAGTGAGGAGCTTATGAAGCAACATAAGCACATGGACACTTCTTGTGCCATGGTTGAAAGTTTGCATAAGATGCATGACATTGAGACTAGTAATGTACGATTCTCAAATGTTTGTAGTCTAACGAATGCCAAAATGGCAAAGGGGACATCGGTCCATAAACATGGACAAAAGATGGAAAAGATATTTAAAGATCTTAAAAGTTTAGGAACTTCCATCGATGGGAAAATGGCCCAAGACTTTTTCCTTGCATCTCTCTCGGATGATTTCACTAAGTTTATTGTAAACTATAAAGTGAATAGATTCGATCATGCTTTAACCGAGATGATTGACATGTGCTGTAAATTTGAAAAAGGTTTCAAAAGGGACAGTGGGAGTGAGAATGCAATCACAAGGAAAAGGTTGCATAAGAAGAAGGCAAAGAAATCCAAAGGAACATGCTTTCATTGTGGAAAGGATGAACGTTGGAAGAAGAAATACAGGGTGCGCATTGCGAGCCTTATGACACGAACTTTTGAAGAGACCATTTCTGTCATAGAGAGTGCTTTTATAGTAAACGCCAATTCCTGGATATTTGATTCAGGCGCTAGTCAACATATCTGTAATACGATGCAGGGACTAGCGGGGAGCAAGTCACTGCGCAATGGGGAGATGGTTGTGCGAGTTGGGAACGGCACTAAAATCTCTGCAAAAGCAATAGGCACCTACATGCTTAACCTACCCTCTGGGGAAGTCCTGGAACTTAAAAATTGTTTATATTTTCCTTCATGTATAAAGAATTTGATTTCCATCTCTAACCTTTTACGAGATGGGCACTCAGTATTGTTTGACAAAATGAGTTGCACTTTATACTTGAACGGTCGTATTATCTCTCATGGTAATATGATAGAGGGATTTTTTTCACCTAGAGACGAATAGTGGGATGCACTGTATTGCAAGCGGGAATACCTCAAAACCCAAAAGGGCTAGAGAAGAAGTTAACCAAGAAAAGATGTGGCATCTTAAACTTGGACATGTGAACCTTGATAAGATTCACAAGATGTCGAAAGACGAATATATCCGCCCATTAGGTAATGACCAGATGGGTACTTGTGAATGTTGCTTGAAAGGGAAGATGACCAAATCTCCATTTACTGGAAAAGGAGAGCGTGCCACTGAAATTCTAGGGTTAATCCACACTGACGTATGTGGACCTATGTCTACTACGTCGAGAGGAGGCTTCTCCTACTATATCACATTCACCGACGATCACTCTCGGTTTGGCTATGTGTATCTTATGAAGTACAAGTCAGAATCCTTTGAAAGGTTCAAGGAATTCAAGAATGAAGTTGAGAAGCAAACTGGGAAACAGATAAAGATCCTAAGATCGGATCGAGGGGGTGAATATCTGAGTAATGAGTTCCTAGATTATCTCAAAGAGTGTGGAATAATATCACAGTGGACTCCACCAGGAACACCACAACTTAATGGAGTTTCTGAAAAGAGAAATCGAACCTTGATGAACATGGTTCGTTCTATGATGAGTTCCGTTGATCTACCAGTAACATTCTGGGGATACGCTCTATATACAACAACTTACTTGCTTAATAGAGTACCTTCCAAGTCAGTTTCACAAACGCCCTATGAGATATGGCATGGAAGAAAGCCAAGTCTTAATCATATTAAGATTTGGGGTTGTGAAGCATATGTCAAGAAGCTTGAGGCTACTAAGCTTGAAGCGAGATCAGTAAGATGCTATTTTGTGGGATATCCTAGAGAACCTATGGGATATGAGTTCTACCATCCAGACGACCAGAAATTCTTTGTTGCCAGAACTGCTAAGTTTCTAGAGAACAAATTTTTTCTCAAAGGAACTATAAGCAAAGAGATGGAAATTAATGAGATTAATAATGAACCACAAACAAGCACTCGACAAGTTGACAACCCTGTTCCTGAACCCCTAGCTCCACGTAGATCTGAACGGGTTAGTAAGCCACCTAAGAGGTATGGCTTAGACAATGACTTTGCGGAATTGCACCTTCTAGGTGACAATGACACAAAGGAGGACCCTAGGGACTACACTGAAGCAATGTCCGACATTGATTCAAAGAGATGGCAAGAGGCCATGAAATCCGAGATGGATTCCATGTATCAAAATCAGGTCTGGACTCTTGTAGACCCTCCAGAAGGTATTGTACCTGTTGGAAACAAATGGGTCTTCAAGAGGAAGATAGGCGTTGATAGGAACATGGAGACTTATAAGGCTAGATTAGTAGCCAAGGGTTATAGGCAAAGAGAAGGGATTGACTATGAAGAAACTTTCTCTCCTGTAGCCATGATTAAGTCCATTCGGATTTTGCTTGCTATAGCTGCGTACCATGGTTATGAGATATGGCAAATGGACGTGAAGACGGCATTTCTGAACGGCTACCTAGAGGAAGAGCTTTACATGGCTCAACCCGAAGGTTTCGTGTCCAAGTCTGAAAAAACTAAAGTATGCAAGCTTCAAAGGTCCATTTATGGACTTAAGCAAGCCTCCATGAGCTGGAACATTCGTTTCGACACTGAAATCAAAACGTTTGGTTTTACTCAAAACGAAGACGACAATTGTGTTTATCAAAAGGTCGTTGGGGATGCAGTTGTATTCCTAGTGTTATATGTGGATGACATATTACTATTCGGGAATGACACTGCAATACTTTCTTCTGTAAAAGTGTGGTTGTCTAAAACCTTCCACATGAAAGATTTAGGAGATGCATCTTATGTACTTGGGATAAAGCTCTATCGTGATAGATCCAGAAAATTAATTGGATTATCCCAATCTATGTACATTGATAAGGTACTAAGTAGGTTCCAGATGGAACAATCTAAGAAAGGTTTTCTTCCTGTTAGACATGGAATTCACCTTTCTAAGTCCATAGGACCTAAGACTGCTGAAGAGATACGGCAAATGAATACTATTCCTTATGCTTCCGCCATAGGAAGTCTCATGTATGCCATGATATGCATAAGGCCTGATATCGCATATGCTGTGAGCATTACTAGTCGATATTAATCTAACCCAGGATCAGAACACTGGGCAGCTGTCAAGACGGTCCTTAAGTACTTAAGAAGAACTAAGGACATGTTCCTCGTTTATGGAGGAGCGACAGAGTTGCGAGTGGAAGCCTATACAGACGTAGATTTCCAATCTGACGTCGATGATAGAAGTTCCAACTCCGGATATGTATTCACTCTGAATGGTGGGGCTGTTAGCTGGAAAAGCAAGAAACAAAGTGTAATTGCTGATTCCACGACGGAGGCAGAATATGTCGCTGCAGCTGAAGCCGACAAAGAAGCGTTCTGGATGAAGAAGTTCATCACTGAACTTGGAGTGGTTCCAACCATTACATCACTAGTAACTTTGTACTGTGATAATAGTGGGGCGATAGCTCAAGCCAAGGAACCCAGGGCTCATCAAAAGAACAAGCATTTTGACAGGCGCTTTAATATCATTAGAAGATATGCTGCCGAGGGGAAAGTCAACATCCTCAAAGTTGCCTCAGCCGATAACGTAGCAAATCCACTGACGAAGCCAATGTCTCAAATCCAACTTGACCGCCATATGGAAAAGATGGGTATTAGATACATGAGAGGATGGCTTTGAGTGCAAGTGGGAGATTGTTGGAAGTATGCCCACAAAGCCACTCATTTGATGTAATAACTTTTGGAATACTTATTGTATTAAACTTTTATATGTTTAATGAAGGGCAAAGCTTGTTGTTAATCACTATTTATTGTATCATGTGTTTAAGCAATAAGGGAATCCAAGGAATGTATTTGATCTAAGAGATAAGTGATTTAAGTAACTTAGATTAACGAGACCTTTCTCTTATGTTCATTCCTAAAACGTTCCTAGCCATAGGATTGCCAATTGGGCATTGACAATCCGCTAAGGTTAGTATGTGTTATGTTGACTCAAGCGCGAGTATGACAAGTCTCAAGTCATTTAGTGTTGGACACTAAGACAAACACATAGGTGCTCGAAAGAGTAATCGAGTACACTGAACAACGATCAAAAGAGAGTTCAAACATACATGTCATGTAAGAACTCGATAGTTGCAATATGCAAAGTAGTCCTTTGACCTGAGGCATCATAGATGTCTAATGGTTAGGTCCTTGATCTTTGATCATGTTAAATGGCATTCCATTGGAGTGTCCACGGCATTGTTGGGATCAAGCTATCTAGTCATGTAGGCATATGAATGCACAACAAGGGATCTCTAACCTTCTATGGTGGAAGAAGAATACTCTAAGATATGATTCAGGAGTCTTTGGCCAAAGCATATGAATATGACTTAGGAAATTTGTTCCAAATCATATTCAACCGAATCATATAGAGAAGTTTCACATTGGATAGTAGACATGAAACAAACTATCACTCAAACAATTGATTAAGAGTATTGTATTAGAGAAGGACCATATGGCATTGTAGTTGTAACTGGATAGGTTCTCCAACCACTTCTACTTAGCTTGGGTAACCATGATATGCTGCTAGGTGTCACTCATGGTTTGTGGAAGCCTTGAAGATTAGCCAACACTAATCAAGGGAGAATTGAAATGTTGTTTCAATTCACAATCGATCGTTAAGAGTAACAATCGCCCACTGCCTCGCTAATTGGAACCTAATGGATCGTACACCGAGTAAGGGTGAAAGTGAAGAAATATAAATGAGATGGATAAGCAATTAAATGGTTTAATTGAGAATGGTCAAGATTAATTAATTAGTTAATTAATTTTACGAAAGGTTCGTATTGGGCTTTTAAGTTGGTTTTGGGCTTCGGGACTCAAAAGCGTTTTGGTCCACAAGGCCCATTATGTTTAAGTTGTATGACAACTAAAACAAAATGGGCAATTAGCCCAATAACAAAGGTAAGGCCGGCCATAAGGGTGAGGGTAGCAAACTTGGATTAATTACAAGTTTGCCACTCACTTGAAATGAAGTATAAAATCAACTTTATAGCTTTATTTCTCATTAGGGTTTTTCTTGGTGAAATGAGGTGAAACACTTTCTCTCATTTTCTCTAAAGAGGCCGGCCACTTAGAGGGGAATTAGCTAGCAATTTTTCTTCTCTAAGTCATCCATTTCATTTTCACACTTCATCCTTGGTGTGGAAACTTAGAGACATCAAGCTTTTGATGTTTTTGGAGAACTAATCCTCAAATCCTCAAAGAAGCAAAGGAGCACTAAAAGGAGGAAAATCACAAGGAAGATCCAAGGAGCAAGGAGGTGACTTGAAGGCCCTCCACTTGGGTGAATCCCTTGTGTAAACAAGGATGAGCTTCAAGGGTAAAGAAACTCTAAATCTTTCCTTCTCTTTAATGTTGTTAAAGAGTTTATTGGTTCACCATATACTAGGCTTTGAAAGTCATGGGTTTTATGAATTGTTTTTGAATGCATGCCTACTTTAAAGTGTTAATAGTTTGCATATGTATTCAAATGTTCTTACATGTTCTTAGCTAGGACAAAATTTTTCCTTCATATATATGTACACAAACTGTAATTTATTTACTTATTTATTTATATTATTATTATTATTTTTTTTTTGATGACGGGCTGGTGGTTTCTGCATTGTGAAATGTAGAGGAGAATTGAAGGTGGGTTTAAGGGCAAAGAAGGGGATGACAGGGCCTGGGCTGGTGCCTTTTGTTGCTGCTGGGCCTAGACATATATATATTTCCATTTTTTTTTTTTGTAAATACATAATAACATATGTATTCATTTTTTTTTCCGAAGAAACTGTAATTTAATTTTGTACAAAATTTTCTTTAACAAAATAAATTTGTAATAAAATTGACCTTTTTTTACTAAAACATTTATTCTTTTATTTTGATGTGACTGAACTCGAAAAATTGAACATTCGAGCTGCCTACGTACCCCTCCAAAGAAGAGATCAAGTCGTAACGTAGTTCAAATACATTTTTTTTTTTTGTGTGCCGTACGCAGTTTATGCTCTTGCGGGCCAGGAGCTTTGTGTCCTACAGTTTAGGCTCGTGTAGACGAGGAGCTTTGGTTCGTGTAGTTTAGGCTCGTGCGAACAAGGAGCATTGATGAATTTGTCAAGCAATTTTGGAGAGGCGTTCCTCACAATCTTCATAGCAAGGAGCCTTGACCGAGTGATTGAAGAAGTCTTCGGGCAAGAAATCGCGTATTGTGATGGGGACGGACGATCTTCATGTCGAAGTTTCATCATCTTCAACACGTTCACGTTGCTTTGAAGGTTGACAAGAGCTGTTTTGCCCCCTTTCCGATTGGCGGACTTGTGGAGGAGACGTATGCTTCTTGTGCAATTTCTTAGGAGTGACTTGAGTCCATCTTTCAACTTTGCTCGTCTTGGAGGATGCCCCCGGAGGTTGAGGTAAAAACTTTGAGTAGGAAGAGCCAGAAGTGATGGTGGTATAATTTGACTTCACCACATCGTCAAGATCTAGCTCGATGATTCGTTTCTGAGCCAGCTTCTTGATGAGATCTTTCAGCACGAAGCATTTTTCTGTCGGATGACTGATGAAGCGGTGGAATTTACAGTACCTAGGACTGTCGGTGCGATTCATCTCTTCTGGCCGTCTGCACTCAGGCAAGTCGATCACCTTCTTTTCCAGCAAGTCTTCTAACATGGCAACCACATCAGAGTCGGGGAATGGATAAGTCTTCTCCTTAAGCTCCTTCAAAGTGCGTCTACGCATCTTTTGATCACGAAAAGCTTCGGTTTGAATCACCTTGCCTCGTGTAGGGATTTTGACGGGAGTTGTGTTGACCGTCATTGCTTCCTTGGTGGATTTCCACGTAGCCTTCTCCACCTTTGTCTCAAGAACTTTGTCAATCTTGTAGTCAGAGATCGGTTCTTTCTTCCCATTATGGGCGATGCTTAACTCCATGTCATGGGTGCGAGTGGCCAATTCCTCGAAGGTCCGTGGTTTAATGCCTTGAAGGATGTATTGCAAACCCCATTGCATGCCTTGGATACACATCTCGATTGAAGAGGTTTCTGAGAGCCTGTCTTTACAGTCGAGGCTTAGAGTGCGCCATCTGTTGATGTAGTCAATGACTGGCTCGTCCTTCCACTGCTTTGTGCTCGTTAGCTCTAGCATGCTCACAGTGCGGCGGGTGCTGTAGAAGTGGTTGAGGAATTCCCTTTCCAACTGTTCCCAGCTGTTGATGGACTCAGGCTCTAGGTTCGTGTACCACTCAAAGGCATTTCCTTTCAGCGAGCGCACAAACTGCTTGGCGAGGTAGTCTCCCTCCGTCCCCGCGTTGTTGCAAGTTTTGACGAAATGTGCAACGTGCTGCTTTGGGTTTCCTTTTCCATCAAATTGCATGAACTTTGGTGGTTGATATCCCCTCGGCATCTTTAGGGCATCAATCTTCTTTGAATAAGGCTTTGAGTACAACCCGGAGGTATTTGAGCTCCATTCGTACTATGCCTTGACGGTGCTGGCAATCATCTCTTGCAACTGCTGGATAGAAAGAGATCCCATGAGTGCCGCTTCTTGGTCTAGCTCTGGCTTCACATCGATTCTCTCCACCGTAGGCTCATCTTCTGGGTTAGGGTTCTCGCCGTCCTGTGGCTCTAGTCGACTGACAAGTGCAGCGATTTGCTAGTCTTTTTCTTCCATAGTTCGGGTTAGCCTTGCGATTGCTTCATTCATTTGAGCCAGTTGTTCTTCGATGGAGGTAACGCCGATGGTCATGACTTGTGCAACCAATAGACGTGACTTTCCTTTAGACATCTAAGATGCTGACGAAGAACGTCGTTGGTTGTTTTGGGATATCATCTTGTGTGCCTCAGCAGCATGCTTCGGTACCCCCAGCGAAGTTAGGTTGATGACAGACTCACACCTTTGATGCTCCCTTTGCTCTTTTAGGGGCACCAACTTTGAAGTGGCATGTTGAGGAGCGGTTGTGGCGCCAATGGATTGTCCATTTGCAGCAGAAGTGCTTAGGATCCTTCCCTCAGTGATTGCGAGAACGGCTTGTCCCTTGCTTGATGCCATTGACTTTGAGGTGTGTTTGGATTCCTTGAACGGAGAAAGAGATGAGAGGTAGAGATTGTCCTACTGGCCGTGCCAATTTATGAACACGGAAAATTCCTGAAACAAAAGAGACAAGAACAACGAGCACAAACAAATATTTGTATTTTGATGATTTAGGGTTACAATCTCTCTCTAATTTGATCATCTGATTCGATCTCCGTAAGGTGTTGATTTATGGATGTTTCGTTGATCCAAGGGCCGTCGAGGCTTGATCTTGGATGAACTGTTGGAAGTTTCTTCAAGGGGCTGTGGGCTTGATCCTTGAAGGTGGATTTGAGCGGATCTTCAAGGAGCCGTTGGGGCTTGATCTTGAGGATGAGTGTTTCTTCAAGGGCCGTTAAGGCTTGATCTTGAATAACGGTGATGAACGGATCTTTAAGGGCTTTTGGGCTTGATCTTGAAGAACGGTTGGATGTGTAGATTTGTTGATGTTGTTGATCCAAGGGCCGTCGGGGCTTGATCTTCGAAGAACGAAGAACGAAGAACGATTTTTTCAAGAGCCGTCGGGGCTTGATCTTGAGTTGGTGATTGTTGATCCAAAGGCCGTCGGGGCTTGATCTTGAATTGGTGATTGTTGATCCAAGGGCCGTCGGGGCTTGATCTTGGAAGAACGATGAACGAAGAACGAAGAACGCTTTCTTGATTCTTCGGGAACCTGGATGCTTGAGAGCTTCGGAGTTTCAGAGCTTCAGAGCTTCAAGAATTTTGCCTAATGATTTTGGTTCCTCAAATGAATGAATTAGCCTTCTATTTATAGAAATTTCCAAGGCCTAATTTTGAATATAATATTCCAGATGAAATAAGTCGTTTCTGCCAGGTGTTGACACGTGTCCTATTTGATGACTTTTATGTAATACATGAGCGTCGAAACTTTGATTTATCGATCAACATTTATTTACCGAAATTTCGATGTCTACAATACGGTATTAGCATGATTGATGAGATATGTAATGAGATACGAATATGTTATAGAGGTCAGTAGAGGTGACTTCGACTTATATGCTAGCCATGATTGATGAGATATGTGATGAGATATGAATATGTCGTATAGGTCACTAGAAGTGACTCCGACTTATATGCTAGCCATGATTGATAAGATATGTGATGAGATATGAATATGTTGTATAGGTCACTAGAGGTGACTCCGACTTATATGCTAGCCATGATTGATGAGATATGTGATGAGATATGAATATGTCATATAGCTCACTAGAGGTGACTCCGACTTATATGCTTGTCATGATTGATCGTATAGGTCACTAGAGGTGACTCCGACTTATATGCCAACCATGATTGATGAGATATGTGATGAGATATGAATATGTCGTATAGGTCACTAGAGGTGACTCCGACTTATATGCTAGTCATGATTGATAAGATATGTGATAAGATATGAATATGTCGTATAGGTCACTAGAAGTGACTCTGACTTATATGCTAGCCATGGTTGATGAGATATGTGATGAGATATGAATATGTTGTATAGGTCACTAGAGGTGACTCCGACTTATATGCTAGCCATGATTGATGAGATATGTGATGAGATATGAATATGTCGTATAGGTCACTAGATGTGACTCCGACTTATTTGCTAGCCATGATTGATGAGAAATGTGATGAGATATGAATATTTTGTATAGGTCACTAGATGTGACGCTGACTTATATGCTAGCCATGATTGATGAGATATGTGATGAGATATGAATATGTCGTATAGGTCACTAAAGGTGACTCTGACGTATATACTAGCCATGATTAATGAGCCATGATTGATGAGATATGTGATGATATATGAATATGTCGTATAGGTCAGTAGAGATGACTCCGACTTATATGCTAGCCATGATTGATGAGATATGTGATGAGATATGAATATGTCGTATAGGTTACGAAAGGTGACTCCGACTTGTGTACTATTATGAGATATTAATCGCATGATTATTTGATATTATTGTTGAGATGCTATGTAATGGTACATTATGATTTCTCTGGAAATTATACAGGTGTTGTAACGAGGGATTACATGTGTTATATGTTTTCTATTAGTAATTTACTTAAATGGCCACTCACCCTTGTCTTGTCTTCACCCTCCAGGTATTATTAGTTGAGTTTTGTTATCACCAAAGACTCACGGCAATTCTTAGTATCGGTGACTATTTCGAGGGTACGATTCTTATATCATTTTTCTGTACTTGCTTATGCTCTAACATCACATGTGAAGTGGGTTTATTCTCGCTCACCAGTGCACTCTGGTATTTAGGCACTCTTAGGTTTAAATTTATTAACAATTTTCCACACCATCACACTTTATGGCTTCGTCACCTTCCAGGTGTCGGCCAGCACAGCTTGATTCAGAGTCCTAGTGGACATTCCAGGTCGAGGTGTGTCAATAAAAATTCTATTAACAAATTGGCGCCGTTGCCGGGATTGTTTGAAATAATTTATGTTTACCATATTCTTTGTTAATTATTATTGTATATATTTTCTTTATTTAATTGCTTATTTTAATTTGCAGGCTACAATTTAATAATTTTGAGAGCATTGATGGGCTAGGAACTGCTACCACCAACCGGACCACAACTTTTATAATATTCATCAATAGCAATGGATTGGTTTGGATTCACTAGAACCTCCAACAGATTGGTTTGGATTTCGATAAGAAACACTTGCGAGGCCTGGTCATCAACGTTTTGGGAAGCCTAATGTGCCAACAAAAGCTGATTGGGAAATTGCAATTGAAAAATTGGCTAAATACTATGAAAACAACCACCATGTGATGCTGGATACCTACCAGATGATTCAACATACCCAGGTTTCATTAAATAAATTGGTGCAGCAAGTGGGGCAGATTTTGCATCAATGGAAAGAACACAAAGAAGACGAGTTTCCTAGTTAACCAATTGCTGCCCCACAAGATTCAGAGGAATGGTGTGTCATTCAAACACCCAAAAGTACAGCAAGTTATGACTACGTGCATAAAGACGCCAGAATTGAAGAGCCACTAGGCGATGACTCTAGCCCAATGGAAGAAACTACTGATCCTGAAGTTTCAACAGAATTTGCTCATACCCATGTCTATAGGCCATACATACTAAACCATGATGCTGCAAAGCAACCCACAAAGCTGCTGGAATGCACTGAAACTGACGGACTGGATAGGGATGCTCACACCAAATTAGAATCTTGGAAATTACATGGCTAGCTATTGGACAAAATCAATCTGGACATAGAGTAGGCTATTTATATAAATGTTTTAAATGCTGCAACAATCTATGCACCTGCACAGCCCTTTAAACTTGAGGAAATTCATGTGGAGTCTCATACAAAGGCTAAGACATACAAGGAAAAGAAGATAATGCTTCATGACAACCAAATTCTTTGTCAAGAAATTCAGCCAGTGCATAAATTGTGGGGGTTAAATACAAAATTTAAGTCAATTCGGCGGAGACGTAAGCCTCGCTGGCAGGAACCCTATTTGATACAAAGATTCATTCTCATAGAATGGTGGACAAGAATGATTCAACAAGTGAACTTAAATGCACAGTTCAAGTCACTCCTTACTTACCATTGTCCTATGATGCAGGTAAAGAGTGGTTGATTCTAAAAGAACAAGTGACGTGATCATCAGTTCCTTCCACTACATCTAGCTATAAACCTTAACTAAAACGCTAATTGGGAGGCAACCTAATTTTTTTTAACTCTTTTCTTTTTACTTTCGTTTATGTTATTTTCTTGCTTTTATTTCAATTACAAAAATCAGAAAACTAAAAATAAATAAATAAAATAAATTGTAATGTGTTGTAGGCATAATTTACTGAACAATTATGGAGGCCTTAGAGAGAGAAGGGGTGCGGCAATAGAGAGAAGAATAGAGAGATGTGTAATTGTGGGTGTGCGTTATCTCACCCCATTGTGCCTTTATTTATAGTAGTAGGAAGGGTAAAACCTTTCCCTTTAGGATTACAACATTTAATAGATAATCTAATCCTAATAGGATTATAAGATACATTCCCATATTTCCTAGGATTTACACAATCACATTCCTATTCTAAATAGGACTGCAACACTCCCCCTTGAGTGTGTAAATACTCAAGTAAATGGCGCATCAAGTCGTCATTGATGAAGTAAGTACAATTGATGAAGTCGTCGGCACAATGCGCAAATGCGAGTCTCAAATCAACGGAAGAATGCATAAAAAGTAAAACTCACAATACCTCGTTATGGTAAAACCCAAGATGGGAGAAAAACCCATAGTCTAAGGAGAAAAGTGAGAGGTTGCATTAAGTCAAAACTATACGTCTTTTGGACGCAAGTAGAAGAGCTCTCAAGGGTATGATCAGCCCAGGATGGGTGCCTCGTTAAAACCTAGTTAGGTAGCAAAAACCCAGTGGGAAAAATGTTCCTAATCGTAGGGAAAAAGAGTACATTAAGATCAAGTGAGTATACTTCTGGATACTCCCCCTGAGTTTGACATAACTTCCAAATGAGAACTACAAGCATTGCATATGAGTAGTTAGGCATACCAATTCCTCGGACAAGCTTCTGGAAGGTTGACTTCGGCAGTGACATCGTGTAGAGGTCGGCAAGGTTGTTTGGGATCAGTTTGCATGACTTCAATCTCCTAATGCTTTGCTGATGTACATGTAGACGTAATATGTCTTGGTGTTGACTTCGTTGATGTATCATGGCTTACTCGGGTTGATACATGTGGCATAATCTTCCTGGATCGTCGTTGGGACTCAACGATGGATGAAAATATAGCAAGTACTTCGAATATGCTCAACAAGAACTCCTAACCTTGTCTCACTTGTGGCATAGTGAAGTAAGGTGAGTCTTGGAACGATTCAAAGATTTCACAACTAAGGTCATATCGTGGACCTCCAAGATATTGCGATATCCCTAACGGTAAAGACATAACCATTCGGGGATTTTGCCTTGTACGGGTTTGATAAGTAACCAACGTCAGCATAACAAACAAGGCAAGCATCATCTCGAGGATCAGGGGGGTTAGATCCGTTCAAGATGCGATGGGGTTTGCCTACATAATACCTTCAGCGTACGTCTTTAATACCAATTCAGTGGTTGCGTGTAGACACGATGCTGCATCTTTACCAAGATCAACAACGAAGGAGATGTCCTGTCTAAATACAATGAGCTAAGTACAACGAAGCGCAAAGTTGAACTTTTAGATATGGAATAACGTATGGATGATCATAGGTATACTCAAAGGTGACACATTCCGGGTGTAGTTCAACTGGTAGACCAAAATACCGTCAGAACAATGCTTCAACTTCAGGTCAAGGCATAAACGAGTTTTCCCAAGATCCTTCATCTCAAATTCCATCTTCAGGTGCGAGGCAGTTTTCTCAAGCTCTTCTAGAGTCTTAGTGAGATTCGTGTTAACGACATAAACTGTAACTCTAGCAATTTGGAATAAGACTTCATAGTTTAACACGCAAGGGCATAATTCATATCCTTGACTGATCAAATAATCACTTAGACGGGTATACCACATCCGTCGGATTTTTCAATCCATAAGTGAACACCTCAAAACCAGTTAAGAGGGTGTTCCATGGTTTGGAACTATTTGAACCAGTCCATGTAATTCTCGGGAACTTACACGTAAATCTCCATATTTATATCCCCATTGAGAAATACTAACCACATTTCATAATGCTGCTATCAATCACAGGACGTTTTGAGAGAAACCTTGCGCCGTAAGGAGTGCATCATATCGCACTATTTCATTCATCTCATAACGTTTCCTTTCCCACTTGTAACTCAACAGGGTTACCTTGGGCAGTGTAGGAACGACAGGTCCAATACACACTTTGGTAAGGAATTTGACCTGGATTGTAACTTTAGTTGTCCAATCAGTTTTACGTTGTCACTTAATCAACGGAACACGGTTCGATATCGTCGCTTTTCATTTATGTCGGTAGCTACCATATAAGTGAAAACATCATCGATGATAATCTCATTTCAATTCCATTTTCTCATCCAAACTAGTATACTGGACAAGAACTTTAAGTCTCGGGAGTAATCTGGATTAATCTCATGAGATGGAAATGATTTGAGACAGCGATCGAGTTTATATTCATTGTTGTGCCATGTCTTCCTCTTCCAGGGAAGTGAATCCTACGAACCGAATGATATGTCGTGCTCCAAGCTAAGACATATTGATTGGCTATCCGTCAGTGTAGCGGACCATCCAACAGGGGCTTCTAAACCGTCCAACATGGGCGGCACACCCTCCAAGGATGTTGACTTGACGTCCGTTAAGTACGTCTATCCTTGCAGGCATGTTTGCAGCTGGTATATGATATCGTCACTTTAGCTAGATCAGAGGAATGCGTCTGGAGCAACATTCTGAAATCTAGAATTCATCGCACTTGCTTATCACACTTGTACGGTATGGGGATCGAGATGAGACATAGTGGGCAACGTCCATGCAAATTCACGTCGTTCTACAGGAACGTTGACGTTCTTATCTCCCCTTAACGGCGGGAATACTGTCTCATTAAAGTGACAACCCGTAAATAAGCGGTAAAGAGATCGTGTGCAAGGGCTCGAAGAGAGCTAGTGTGAAGGAGAATCATGATCGACAAAAGATACACATCCTTCTTTGAGGACCCATGGTGGTACTTTGCGACGACGCAACTTGGCACATGGAATGCGCACCCAAATATGTAAATACGAAGGTCATCAGGTCCGTACCCAGTAATCAACTGTAACGTCATATAGGTTGGGTGGCAATGGGCCTCAAGGCGGACCAACATAGCTACGTGCAAGATTGCATAGCCCTAGGCAAAGACCGAAAACTTGGTACATTTACCAAAATTCGGGTGATCATTTAAATTGCGCTTTATGATCGCTAGGCTAGGCTATTTGGGGTGAACATGGGAATGTGATGTTCAATTAAAAACCCAAAATGACATGCAATACTTTATCGAAAACCGTCGATATAAACTATCTAGCATTATCCAGTCTTCCAGACCTTAAGGGATAAGTAGGGTGGTGAACCCTTAATCGGCCAAGAGGTTTAGCAGTAATGTGTGTGGACAAACATATGACCAGTTTGTCGATTCATCAACCAAAACCATAAATATTTATATGGTCCGCATTTTGGTTGGATTAGTCCACATATATTCCCTTGAATCCTCTGCGAAAATGGAGTCTTATTGTATCTTTGCAAGAAATGATATAGAAAATCAATTTCCCTAATGAGCAGGATTGGCAAAGTGTGCTTGTAGGGACAAAATCCTTACTTCCGATAAGGAGAGGCGTTGTAGCATCATTGTTCAATCTAAGTGTCCCAAAAGGTTGTGCCAAAGCAAGTAAACTGCTCAATCACCAGGCTATGGCCCGGCCACATATGGTGTATTCCTAGTTGGGAGACAACCTATTGGCCCCAAATCAAAGCTTCAGGCTCATTTTTGGAGGTAGTGCAAAGATATTTTACTCTATTTTCTTCAGTGGTTTCATTTATGATCATTGTCATCTCGAATATCCTTAAAAACTCAACGTCAGAAAGAATTTAAGGTCCTTTAAATGATAATTCAGTATCATTCATACAACGAGGAGCGTGCCAATGCTCTTAATCAGGTTGGATAGACCTGACGTCGTTGTTAGAGATGTGATTTAGGTGTAAAGTTAGTGTGCATAGTACACATTCATCCAGACAACTAACTTTCCCACATCCTAATCACGTGTTTAATTGAATCGGTCACATGTATTAAGAAACATGATTCAATTAACTCATATTCGAGGACAATATCAATAAGATTATCCATAAGTAAAACATACACCAAACTTGAATCCAATAACATAGAAAAATGTTCACAAAGTAAATTTACTAAGGGGATTCGGCCAATAAGGCCATCCATGTCTAAATTTTGCTCTGCCAACGATGTTCGGTGGAGCAAAATCAATCTCACATATTGACTACTAGAATGGTACTTCTCAACAACATTGGTAGGGGCACGAACAGGTGTATAACCAATGATCTATTCCATCAAGACGGGAGTAGATTCTTGCAAGGTTGAGGTTCGAGAATATTATCCCTTATTCTTGAAGTTTTAGGTCTTATGTACCAAGGATCATGCTTCGTGCATGATGCCACACCTTGCAGGCCCTGATTATACTATATGTTTGTGAACACAAACTCGAAATTGTATTGTGAAAGAATATGCCATTCAATGTATCCATGCCGAAGCAGTGCATCACCATTTGGTTAGATTTTGACCGAACTGGGTCGAGCCATTCGGTAGACTCCAACCGAACTGGGTCCATACCTTTCTCTCACATTTGTGGTAGTAATCACATCCGAGAATTTGGTAAATTTCCACTTTCTACACTGCTGCTTCAGGAGCGAGTTAAAAACATGGAATGACGAGAAAAGTATTCTCCAGTCAAGATTCGATCGGATTTATAAAATTCAGAATTGTACTCATTCATGGACATAATCATGGTTTGCTACGGGCAATTTCTTTCATGATTAGACTGTCTATAGAAGCGAGCTAAAGAGCCATGGAATCCTCGTTCGGAGAGTATTTCCATTTGTAATGCTTTGAGCATAAGTCTTCGAATGAAGATTATGGCGGAGGCTTATTCAGCTCTTTCTTGCCATTGTTGGCATCAATGGTTTCTCAGCTTCTTGATAGTCAAGTGGAGATTCACGTCTTGTACCCCACCTAAAGTGGTTTCTATTAGAAAACGTCCAAATTAGGAAAATTAAACTTGTGACGGTTCGACAATCCACTAAATTTGAGGGAACAAGATTGTGATTGGTGCTATGGGAATGAATCATCCATAAGCATCAAAGTTAGAACATTCGAGTTCTAAGACATGGTTTTTCATGAAAAACGTCGGGTTTTCATGGGTGTATTCTTTTATGAAATCTTCAAGTTTCAAAGGCACTAAATTTGAAACTACAGGTTCAATTTAGTTTATGAACGTTTAGTTCATAAAGGAGAGGTTCCTGCAAGAAACTCAGAATGCAATATACTAACTTAGTGTAGTGGATTTGAGTTGTCTTCGGGAACTCAAGTGTGAGAGCTTCGTTACTACGAAAGTATGTGACGATTCAAAGAAGAGAAATAAATTATTGAATCGTTAATGTCCAAAACTGATCTTCAAGTCAATAATTTTGGATTCATTATCAGATTAATGGACTGCAGGTCACTTTTAATTAATTCAATAGATCGGGACCATTCGGGGTCGATCGTAGAAGCAAAATAATATTAAAATAATATTATTGGATAAAAAATAGAGCCCTAAAAATAATTGCGCTTAATGCCCGGGGTTAAGAGGCACGGGTTGGGTGCCTTAAGCATAAAACGAGGCCCAAATGTTCCTTTGGTGGTGGCTGCAGGCCATGGGTGAGGAATGGGAGACCCTAGCCGCAGCTGGGTCGTGTTTTAGGCCACAAGGGAGTGCACGGACAAGTCTAGCGCAAGTTGGCCTATGGGTTGTCACGGGGATCCCAACGAAGGTTGGTTGCGTGAAAGCAGCCCCATAGTGACTGCAAGTCATGGGCTTGGGTATGAGTGGCACAGTGACAAGCCCAGCATATGCTGGCTATACGTATGCAGGCCAGAGCAACAAAACCCAGCAACCAAAAAGGTTGCAGCGTGTGTATGGGAGGACAGCTCAGACAACTGGGCAGGTTGGATGGCTGCGAGCCAAGGCCAGTGTGCCTAGGCTCAGGGCTGCAGGCCCTACCGAGGTAAAATCCAGGCCTAGGCCTGGTGATTATTTGCACAATGATGGTGCAGTGGTGTGCCGCACCATGTCCAGATTCCCCCATTTTTTTTTTCAAATCCTTTAGGGTTTAGGAAAACCCGGAACATGCTTCTAATTTAATTGAATACTTTGACTCACAAATTCCACATAGCAATTATTGCGTAATGTATGAAACAAATATATATATATTGACCAATATATGAACATATACAATATATATATCGGAAGGTAAATATAAATGTAGGGGGTTCATGCATCATGGGGAATGTTTTCATGCTTCATGGGTCATTTCAAATATCTTCCTTTATTTTAAGCGTACCTGAGTAGCAGAAAACAACAAAAGCCTTTGAATTTGTAGAAGATCCTTCTTGAAAGCCGAAATTCTCCAATGCGTCGTATTACGTTCAACACAAAAAAATTAAATTGAATCAATAGCATGTAGATCAATTTAATAAAATAATAAATTAATCATGAAAATAATGATTAAAACGTAATACTCCCCAAATTGAAGATCAAACTCTCTTGTTAGCATAGCGTCAAGAGCGTGCTAATAACGTGTTGTAGGCATAATTTACTGAACAATTATGGAGGCCTTAGAGAGAAAGGGGGTGCAGCAATAGAGAGAAGAATAGAGAGATGTGTAATTGTGGGTGTGTGTTATCTCACCCCATTGTGCTTTTATTTATAGTAGTAGGAAGGGTAAAACCTTTCGCTTTAGGATTACAACATTTAATAGGTAATCTAATCCTAATAGGAATATAAGATACATTCCCATATTTCCTAGGATTTACACAATCACATTCTTATTCTAAATAGGACTGCAACACAATGTTTAATTCTTGTTATTTTTCTTTACTTACCTAATTAGTTTTTTTATTTGTGATTGCTCGGGACTGATTCGGCCTAATCTCAACTAAGGGTGTGCAATCAACATTCATTCACCCCATCACATTCATCATCATTCCTTTGCATTCATGAGATTAGGCAGTGCGGAAGCAGAAACCAAAAATTGAGATTCAGGAATGTTTACAGTGGGGTTTGCTGGGAAGCTTCTACGCTCCTTGGATCCACTCACTCACACTCTCTCCCATGCAATTAATTTATAGACAACATCCACAAATCTGTATGATTTTCAGAGACGTGAAACAATGTAGAATTTTAACGCAGTGCAAGGATTTGATTTACATTCTATTTGTAGATCCGAGTTCCTGCAACCACCTTGATGTGTGTACAGCAGCTCCATGTGGGCGCCATTGCTCCTTGCAGTTTCTATTTCCCTTCGTCTTACTCGGATCCTGAACTCTACCTACAGAATAAATGCATGCATGTGTTAGAATTTCGTTTTGATTTGACCTTCGGTCTTGAACTCGAAGGAAAGAAGACGTGGATGCATTTTACCTGAGGAAAGTGGCTCTGTATTTGCAGCTGTAAACAAGTTTGGGGGTGGATCTGCCTCGTTCCCCATCTTGGAACAGAGAAGGTGCAGCTTTGGGGCCTTTGGTTACCGTTGCAGAAATGGAGGAGAGAGGAAGACTCTCGACTTCTTAAAGAGAAAGAGATGGATTGCTGGGTTTGGAGGATGGTACTGGTTGAGCAGCTAAGGACTGAGGAAATGAAGAGAGGGGAGAACAGCGCCCAGGGTTGTGATAGCACAAACAATGTTCCTGACTTAATTAAGGATGTGTTTACGTAACTATTATCAAAATAGAGGAATTAGATTGAGGAGGAATTTAATTGAGGAGAAATTGGACTAAGGAGGAGTCAGAATAAGATTCTTGTTAAAACTGTTACTTAAATGTTCTATAATCGGAGTAAAAATGAAACGAAATTCATATAAGTTGTTTACCAGTTCACCTGAATCGGAATGAAAAATAATATGATTACTAAAATACCCTTAATCTAAATAATAGAAAAATCCATAAAACCACACACACACACACACACACACACACATATATATACATATGTATAGTTTTATTAAAATATTAACCATTCCCGTTGGAAAATATTGGAATATATTGGTTGGCTGACACCATCATCATTTTTTTTTCAGTCCCTTTTCGCTTTGTTCTCTCCGTTCGTTCAACACTGTCTCGCTCTCTTTATCTCTCTCTCTCTCTCTCTCTCTCTCTCTCTCTCTAGCTATTTCTCATTCTCTTTGTCTAAGCAACAAACCTTCCATATACGCAGCAACATACCCAGTTTCCTGCAGTTTGAAAGATCTGAGGGATGGAATCTGGACTTTCAGTGGCGATTTTAGAGGAGCAGAGGGGCGGCTGCCCTTCCTTGTCCCTATTTAGCTTCGCCAGTGGGTGATAGGTCTTGGTAGTCTGGGAGGTGGTGCGTTGGTTTGCGTTGGTTAAGGGTGGGATGGGTGTGCGCTTTGGGTGGTTGAATCGTGGGAGGCAGATGGGAGGGGCAGGGCAATTTTGGTAGAGAAGTTTTATTCCAGATGTTGGCTTTCTTCCGAAATTCAATTACCACCTTCAAATCAATATTTGGATTTCGGGGATATCAAGAATCCGATTATTGATTTTGGGTGGAGCCCACTAATTTTTTTCATTCCCAAAATTTGGTAAACACCGGAATCACTTGGAGATGAATTCAATTCTCTTTCTTCTACCTCCATTCCGGTTTGGTAATCTTGCCATAATAGCAGAAGCTACTACGTTTTCCCACGTGAACACTACATGGGTGAAGCTTAGCATGAGCATCAGCGTTCCTTGCTTCCTCCAGGTCGCGAGTTCGACTCCGGTGACTTTCTTCATTGTTTTCCTTTCTTCTTCTCTTTTTATCTTTGTTTGCTGCTCGTTGTTTGCTTATTTTTTCTGTTTTATTTATGCATGCTTTCTATTTATATTTTTTCTAGGTAGTTCCTTTATTTGCTTTCTGTTTTTATCTTCTTCTTTTTGTAGTTTTAATTAGTTGTTTTTATTTTTCTTTTATTTATTTTCTACACATTGCGGACAATGTGTGATTTAAGTTTGGGGGTGGGAAATGAGAAATTTTAGATTTTTAATTTTTGAGTCAAAGTTTAAAAAATGTCATTCTTTTTAAGTTAATATCCATATATTATTTTAAACGTTAGAACAAATGGACATGGTGAAAGTTAATCCCATAGTAGAGTCTTTTCTATTTATCGTTGCTTAGACACTAATTTATGATTTATACTTGAAAATTTGCTCATTTACTTGGACATGGTTTGTGGGGATTGAGTTCATCTAAGTAATTTTAATTTTTTTTAAATAGAGTAAAGTTAGTTATTATCATAAATAAAGTAATAATTGTTCCATCTAAGACTTTGCTTAGTAACCGGGCTAGTCCTGCTTGATCAACAATGATTCTCGCATCAAATGGTAGAGTCTTGGCATGAGGCAGGGTCATTAGTTGGTTTCATAGCCTTTTCAGCTCGAATTAATAAGTCCTTAGGGGTGTTCTACGCTTAGTGTTGTGACACCCCGTCCCAAATTTTACGTTTTTATAAATTTTAAAAGCGTGAATTGACGAAAATGCCCTAGAGGCAAGGACTTTGACTTCGTTTGACCCTTGTTTAGAGAGACGTATAGCCTAATCTTTTAGCGTATTTAAGTAATACTCGTCACTACGAACGCATAGGCGAAAACCGTTTACGAGTCTGAATTATAATACTATAGTTATGGACGTTTGAAATTGGTTATTTAAAGTTTAGTTATAAATTAATTCAAACTCCCACCAAATGGGAGTGGTAACTGATGAGTCAATATTTTATTATATATTTTACCCTAATCTTAGTTATAATTTATTGGTTATTTTGGTAGAATTTTGATACTTTGCTTTATATTTTTAACATAGGACATTTGATTTCCTCTGGAGCAAAACGTGACCAAACAGACGAATGTTGGAGTGATTCAAATTTGAGGACGTTCGTGTATTCCTTATCTTATTGGTGTCAAAATATCAGAAATTTCTACCAAGCGATTATTTTCTGGTGATTAAATGAAGGAGCAGTGCATGTTGCTTGAAAGTGACGTTTCTAGGCTTAAACTGCGTTTTTGGAGCCCAAGATGACCTCAGATGGGTTCATGGCCTTCTGGAGAGGTGTTCAGAATAGTCCAAGCTTTAAATTGAGTTATTTTGGGCTAGTTTTGGAGGTAATTTGGGTCCAAAATGTGGCTGTGCAGATTTTTGGGCGAATTTACCAAGTTAATTTAGGATTATGTTTCCTATTTTATTTCAATTTATTAGGTTTCCTAGTTTTATTCTAAGACATTTTAGGGTTTTATTTTGTATTAGTATAAATAAGATATTTAGCCATTAGGTTAAAGAAAAAAAAGAGGGAGAACGCACACTACTTTGGAGGATTGAAGTTTACTTTCAAGGTGTTTTCTATCCATGTTTTTAATAATATTTTGTTTTATGATTGTTCGTAACTAGTTTTGTTTGCTAGGGTAAGGCCACGAGCTTTAGCAAGAATATGTAGTTTATTTTCAATTTACTTATGATATTATGCATGCAAGTTTTGAATTATTAATCACTATGCTTTAAACTATCTAATTGTCTTGATGATTGGCCACCATTAGGGTATTTAGAATAGTAATTTCATGCAATTTTGGCGGAGGGCTGTCCCTGAAATTGGCGCTGGCTTATTGTGGTTAATATGTGTAACTTCTTAGGATGGACGACACGTTTTAAGAGTTATATGGTTTTTCAAAAGGTTTTCATAAAACTTAATGAGTCTTGCATGTTCACATTCGATCTGGATGCCACAGGTGGGTTGCATGTTAGATATACGTTCTATGTTGGAGGTTCCAAGTAGGGCATACTTTAGGAAAACCTAACCTTCAAAATATGCATGTGTAATTCATAAGTAATTGAAAGAATTACGTAGGATTGTTAAGGTGACGGCGGAACCCTAGTGCTCAAATTTTATTTTCAAAACTATTTTCTTTTGTTTTATTTATTTTTCCAATTTATTTAATTGTTTTTAATTAAAGTCGTTTTTAATATTTTAGATCATAAAATCATCTTTTTCTAAACTTTGTTTTCAAATAATTAATTAAGATTTGGTTTTAACATAAATTATTCATTCAATCCCTGTGGAGATCAACCTTGCTTGAGCTGCAAGTATTTTAAAGTGTTTTTATCCCTACTTTTGCAGGTGGTAAAATCCCTATCAAGAAATCTTTATTTTTTTATGGGTTTTATTATGTTAGATTTCAGGGTTTCAATCTTAGAGTTTTGCATTTTAATTTTGTCAAGGGTATTGAAGATTTATGGAGTTGTGTTGGTAGATTTGGCTTTGTGGGGTTGTTACAAAATGCTCAATATTTGTTAATTTTGTTATGAACTTGCAAATTTTTGTGAATTTGATTTGGAATCAATGTTTGTTTGAAAATGTTTGTGAATTACAAGTCTTAGTTCAATATGAAAGAAATTGTACACGATATGCAGATGACATGCACATGATATGCACATAATATGCACATGACATGCACTTTTGTCATCTCCATATGATTTGCCCTGTCCTTGTATATTGTTATCAGAATATACAAGGTGTTGGATTTTGGGTTTCAAAAGGGTCCTTCAAAGTTCAAACGATGAGTTGAAACCATACCAATGGGTTTAGAAAAAAAAAAAAAAAAAAAAGATGTAAAGACCTCCAAGTTTCGAACCCATGTGTTGTTGAACAAAATAGTTAGATATGTCTGGATCAACCTATGCATATCATGATGTAGGGGGTATGAGATTTGATAACACACTAGCCTTTATGTTGGAAATGAAGTAACAACATTTGGAAGCATCTTCCGAGTGAGGGGACAAAAAAGTACTAGTGGGGATTCTTACAACTTTTCAAGGTCACATGCATCACATCCTCACCACATAAACACCTTCAATACATTCCCTTTTTTACCCAACTGATTTCATCCTCATCATGGTAGACTTGTATATAAATATTCTTCTCACACATAGTTCCAAAAACCATTAACCCTCCTAAAAAATTAGACTTCTCAAATAGCCAAAACAATTGAGAACACAAACATGTCCAAATTCCCACATGAAACTATGGGCTTTAACGCGGAGTTCCATGGATGGTACACACATGGAACCTCCTCCACTTTTGCGGTCGCCGAAGTCAAATCCTACGTCATCGTTTAGCTCAGTGGACTTGGAGGCGCCGCTGAAAAGTATAGATCAGGTTCGCAAGAGACTCAACTATGAGATAGGCGTCACCGAGTATAGGAACTACAAGCTAATGAAGGCAGAAAAAGAGCTTATGGACCTCAACAGTGAAGCCAACGAAGCACTCTACCGTCCAAGCAAGCAGAAAATGAATGCTGACACATCTAGAGAAAGGATCACATTACTAAATTTTGAATTGTTCTAGAAGCGTCGGGGCCATATTGAATCGTACGAGCACTCTCTGGAGAACCAATCAGATTTAAGCAAGAAAATAAGGGACTAATCAGAAAAAGAAAGGGAGGACCAATCAGAAATTGAGGAGAGGAGAGAGAGAGAAGCTCCTAGCTGCCCCAAAACCACACCCATACCCATTCCGACCACCTATCTTCCAAGGTTGATTTCGGCCAACTCCGATGGAGTTTTTCTATGCCACCACTGCCATCTAGAAGCTCTCATTCCCCTCTACAAAACCCACCCAAGAACCACCTTGATTAACCATGGTATGTGGCAGTTTGAGGCCACGAAAGTCGACAAAAAAAATCAACGGTGCTTCGGCTACTCTTTTCAATATTCCGGGGAATCGGCAAAGTGATGGCCGATGCCACCACTTGGCCTTTGTAACCCATCATCCCAGGAGAAAATCCCAATCAACCTTGACCTCGTTGGACCACCGTAGACCGGGAAGCTTTAGGCACCCGCCGACTTTGTGGACAAAATTGACCAACTTCCGTCCACTTTTGGACTTTGTGGCAGGTATGAAAGTTTCTCTACTCATTGAGATCTTCATTTCTGTGAAGTTTGAGAATTTTTGGAAATAGTTGGATTTTCCGGCGAGTCGGAGTCGCCGACTGCCACCTGCAGCGGCACATGCGGTGGCGCGTGACTCGGGGACCGTCAATGTTATTCTTAGGCTAAATTATCTACCTTGAGTTCATTTTTGGTAGTTGTATAACGTAGGTTTGATCGTTTGGACCTAAATTCATTAAGATATGTTACTTGGTAAAAACATGAATCGACGATCTGACCGTTGGATTGTCACAAAACTTTAATATGTTATAAGACGTAATATTGGAGGACTATAGGAACTTATGGATTGGGAATCTGATATACGGATCTTCCCAAATTGGATTCGTAAGTTCATAAAATAAAAGGTTAACCGCCACTTGGTTTTGGCAATTGGCGGAAATCCGACCGTTGGATCGTAATGAGACTTTAGGATGTTGCTCTAGAAGTATAATGTGTATCTTTCGAAGAAACGGATCGGAAATCCATGATGCAGATCTTCCGAATTAAATTACATAGAGATGCGTTTTATGGAAATTGTGTATTTTATCGGTATGAATTTTGAAATGTGATTTGATAATTGGTCATAGACGACGATGGTTCATGATGTCTCGATATGCATGATAGGGAGTCGTAGTGCAGATCTCAGGTGAGTGGGTCTTTTCCTTTCTATCGTATATTATATATATGATTGACAATTCCACAAACGTTTATAAATTGATTATTGCATTATTGCATTATTGCATGTAACTACTGTGAATGCTTTGAAGTACTAATGTGAGCTACAAATGGGTTGATCGCTGTTTAGGGTACGTAGACAGTCTAATGAGACGTTAGATGCAACCATACAATAATTGAGACAATAGCCTTGTTTAGGGAATTGATTAATGTGAAGGACATTGGTGGAAAATGTGAGATTTAACTTTATGATTTGGTAGTTAAATGTTGGTCATAAATCAATGTGTGAAGAATCAAGAATTTGAAGTAAGGAAACGTAAGTAATGATAGTTAATTAAACTAGTGTTTAGTTGGGCTTATCATCGATTACTATTGCCGAAAATAAATAGTTCGAGAGTAGGGGCGTTACAGCTTATGCATTTTTATGCCATATTATATATATATATATATATATATATATATATATATATATATATATATATGTATATAATTGAAAATGCTATAACATGATTGAGTATCAGATTGCATCATGGTTTATCTATATGTATATTACCTGCACACAATTATTACGAACACTTGAAGTGCAAAGGTGAACGCAGGACAACCAGGTAAGTTCAGGTGAGTTTACGTTATTAGTTAAAATGATGGGGTTATGGTAAGACTATATGTATGTTTAAGCAACTCCGACCATGTCGTATAGGTTGCAATGATAGGCAACTCCGACACTGTCGTATAGGGTGCCCAAGAATCGTATATGTTACAATAGATACAGTTAGAGCTCATAAACCTGCACCCCGATGTTAGGGCTCCCGCCCGTGGCCAGGGCACAATCCCACAACTTACGCTCACCTTGGATCCAAGGTAGGTGCACAGTTATATTGTACAGACCACTATAGGTGGTTCCGACTCGTAGGTGACCCGCGATCATTCGTACAGTCTTCAAGTGATCGAAGCACTTGAGTGTATTTATTTACACCCAGTCCTGTCGTATAGACCACTTTAAGTGGTTCAGACTCGTGTGCAGGTATACTTATTGAGCTATGGATAAGTTGTACATGTCACTAGAGGTGACTCCGACTTATGAGCTAGCATATGTGATGAGATATGTGATGAGCTAGCATATGTGATGAGATATGTGATGAGCTATGGATAAGTCGTACAGGTCACTATAGGTCACTCCAACTTATATGCTAGCGTTGATTGACGAGATATGGATAAGTCGTACAGGTCACGTGCGATAACTCCGACTAGTATGATTGATGAGCTATTGATTCAGCCGTACAGGTCACATGAGGTGACTCCGGCTGGCATACCATTTCATATTGATTTATTTCACATGGATTACTTATTCTTGTTGAGATATTTGACACGGCATAACTGTGAGACTGTTATTTTGGTTATGGTTTTGAGTTATAGTCATGCCTGTTATTTTCTGGGAAATTATATGGTGTTACGGTAAGGGGCTACTGCCTTTGGTTATGGTTTTGGTTATGGTTTGAAAAGTTTTGTTTCACTCACTCACATTTTCTATTTTTGCACCCTTCCAGGTTCTAGCAGCAGAGTTCCGTATCGACGAGGATTTGTGGCACTTTTCAGTACAGATGTCTTCTTATGATGGTATAACCATTATCTTACTTTACTGTACTATACCTATGCTCTGTATCACGTGTGAAATGAGTTCATTTTCGCTCACGGTGCACTCTGGTATTTAGGCACTCTTAGGTTCAAATTTATTCATATTTTTCCACATCATCACACTTCATGGCTTCGTCACCTTCCAAGTGTCGGCCAGCATAGCTCGATTCGGAGTCCTTATGGACATTCTGGGATGGGGTGTGTCAAGTACCCTAAAGCCTTTGTGGTTTGGGAATCATTGGCCTAAAGCTCGTTAAATGGGTTGGATCAAAAGCTTAAGTAAACTGGCATTGCACGACCACTACTATTACTAAAAAAAAAAAATATGACAAGCAAAAAAAATTTGAAAAAGGAAAAAAGAAAAAAGAAAAAAGAAATATATATATATATATATATATATATATATATATATATATATGTGAAGTTTGTATGTATGAAGTATTAAATAAAGTGGACGAAAGGCAGGGGTTTTAGTCAAGTCTCCTTAACTATGTTGATTCACTTTACACCAATGGAAGTTCATGAATTCTTTTCTAATTGATTCTAAATGGCTTAGACTCTGTGGTGGGATTAGTTGGAACTTTTGGAAAGATGTTTTGATTTGTAACGTTTTCTATTGATTGCAACTTGAAGATGAAAATTTTGTCTTAGTTGAGTTTTAATAAAGTTTTTAAGTTTGTTAGTTTTTGTTTTTGTTTTTGAGTTTTGTTTTGCTTGAGGACAAGCAAAAAGCTAAGTTTGGGGGTATTTGATGAGTTTATATTATACCATATATTTTACCCTAATCTTAGTATTAATGTATTGGTTATTTTGTGAGATTTTGATTGTTTGTATTATATTTCCAATGTAGGACATTCGACTTCCTCTAGAGAAAAATGTGTTCAAACGGATGAATTTTGGAGTGATTCTAATTGGAGGACGTTCGTGAGTCTTTCAAGATGATAGTGTCAAAGTTTCAGATTTTTTTACCAAACCGTTTGACCATGGCGATAAAAGAAGGCCAAGCCCAGCTTTCTCGAATTGATATTTCTGGACGTTTTGGGTATTTTGGAGGTCAAGATGGCATATTTTGAGGAAGATTCCTTCTGAGGATTTGTAGGGGACGTCTTCAGATTTCAAAAGAGATCTTTTGGGACCAAATCGGTGTTGATTTGGTTGGTAAAAGTTTGATTTTAGGGAGACTTTGGATGCGGTCCCTAGTTATGAACAATCTTTGACTGAAACTTTGTTGGTTTTCAATTTTTGATCCAAGTCCCTAAAATTAATTGATAATTTATTTCTATGTACGTTACTATATTTTTTAAATTAAAAATTAAAATTTATAGTTGTTTATATTAATGAGATTTTAAATAAAAACATAATTTGTGGGATTAAAAATATTAAAATATAAATATACTATTGTGTGTGTGTGTGTGTAAACATGGGTACATTCATAAAAAATAACCAAAAAATTATTGTATCAAAACATGGGTACATTCTTCAAAATGGGTACATTTAGCAAAAATAAAAATGGGTACAAATAAATAAAAAAATATGGGTACAATACAAATAAAACTTTAAAAAATATGGGCACAAAAAGAAATTAATATATGGGTACAAATTAAAATTGAAAGGAAAATTGGTACAAATTAAAAAAGGGTTGCAAATTAAAAATGGGTACAAACTAAAAATAAAAATATATGATAAAAAATTTAGCCATAAATATAAATATACTAATTGTAACATTTTTAATATTAAATGAATATATTTATAAATAAAAAATATTTTATTATTGAAATAATTAATGATATTATTAATACAAAGGACCTTGATCAAAAATTGAAAAGTAATAAGGTTTTAATCAATAGAGTAGTAAAAATAAGGATGAAAACCTAATTACTCCTTGATTTTATGATAAGTCTGAATTTCAGTTCAAATAGAAAAACTTTTATTTCCTAGTTATCTTATTCTATTATGTTTCCTAGTTTTTAGAAGACCTTTTCTAGATAGGATTTTATTTGTAGTAGTATAAATAAGGGTTTTTAGCCATTATGGAGAGCACGTACGCATCAATTTGGAGAACTTAGCTAGGCTTTGACGATTTGTATTTCAAGGTGTTTTCTATCCATGTTCTTAATAACTTTTTGTTTTATGGTTGTTTGTAACTAATTTCCGTTTGTTAGGGCGATGCCTTGAGCCTTAGCATACATATGTAGTTTTTATTTAATTTTTTATGATATTATGCATGCATACTTTGAATTATTAATCACTATGTTTAAACTATCTCTATACCACAAGTAATCAGATGCAATTCGGTCGGAATGCTACCGGACGATTGAGTATTGCTTCTTGTGATTGCTAGTTGTAATTTCACTTAGGGTGAATACCACGTCTTAAGGGTTGCATGGTTTTTCAAAAGGGATCACAAAGCATAATGATCATGCATGTTCATATTTGATCCGAATGCCACAGACGGATTGCATGTTTGATATACGTTCTATCTTGAAGCCACAAGTAGAATATACATTAGGAAAACCTAACCTTCAAAGTTGTATGGGTAATTCATAAGTAATGAGTAAATCTACATAAGATTGTTAAGGGGACGGCGAAACCCGAGTGCTTTTCCAAATTTATTTCCCAAAACCTTTTCATTTTTATCTGATTTCTTCTTATTTGGTTACAAGTTGTTTTTCCTAGATTACTTTTATTAAATACGTTTATATTATATTTAAATTCAAAAACAACCCTTTCCAATCTTTGTTTTCAAATAATTAACTAAGATTTTGGTTTTGCATAAATTGTTTTAAATAATTCCTGTGGGAACGACCTTATTTTAGCCGTTTATACTACAACTATCTTGTTCTCTTGCAACTATTTTAAGTGTTTTTATCCCTACTTTTGCAGTTGATAAATTTTTTATTATGGATCTTCGGTGAAAGCATGATTTTGGGCATGGTTGAGAAGTTGCTGACTCTAATCTAGGC
This sequence comes from Malus sylvestris, assembly GCF_916048215.2. Classification (NCBI taxonomy): domain Eukaryota; kingdom Viridiplantae; phylum Streptophyta; class Magnoliopsida; order Rosales; family Rosaceae; genus Malus; species Malus sylvestris. Next base: position 30,985,174 of record NC_062272.1, read on the forward strand.
GTGGTTCAGTATGGGATCCCATACCGAAACCCTTGTCCCGATTCCCAAACCAAAATTTTCGGGAATCCCAATTTCAATACCGATCCCAAACCAAATATTCGGGAATCCCGAAATAGTTTCGGGATTTTGGGACAAATCGGGAATCCTAAAATGGTTTTGGGCTTTTGGACAAAAATTTGACATATTATGCTTTTGGGCTAAAATTCAACATTTTATATTGAAAAATTGATATATAGGCAAGCCCAATCTGCCAATTTGTTTCTACTAATCTGTGCACAAATTTGCCAATTCAAAAGCATCTGTGCACAATCTGCCTATTCAAAAGCAATTTGCCAATCTGCCTAATCTGTGCACAAATCTGCCTATATGTGGCTCGTCTAGAAATAGCTTGCTTAAACTTTGATTTGTTCCCGCTTAGAAATGAATTCAACCAATCGTCTTAACTAAATTCAAAAGGGGCGATAAACTCTGCATTTTACCCTTCAAGTTCTTGATGGTAAGCTTAAACGAGAATATATACAACAGAAAGTAAAAGAAACGCTACAAAGCAGACAAAGACAGAATTTGTTCAACTATGCATTTTACCCTTCAAGTTTGAAGAATCTTGTTGAGCATGCTCACCACACAAACAAGAAATTGTGATGGGCCAAGTTGACATAGCAAATCGACAGTACGTGTACATTACATCTCGGATTTAATCCATATAGGATGTTTATACAGTCATTCATAACGGTAAATATGGAGAAGCTGGACAAGGCTAGAAAGGAGATGAATCCTACTCGGTTGAGGCAAACATAATTACCTTGTCCTTGATGTCCTTGTGGCATTGGTTTGTACACCATCTTTGTTAACAATAACACACCAACAAAACAACATTTGAAATATTATCAGTAATACTGTCTGCCTAATACCCAAAGTAATTCTCATAGAAAGACAAAAATTTTGATCTTGCTTAAATTTTGATCAACATTGGTAAATATGGGTCGCTAATGTGACATCCATTTTATTAATAATGGCTTCCTACTAGAAGAGAATAACCTCCACATATGCTATTAAACCAGAATCTGAGAGAGTATTAAATCGGAATCTGAGAGAGTATTAAACCACAACCTATTAAATCATAATCAAGAGAGTATTAAACAGTTTGCATCAAGAAAGTATTAAATTAAACCACAGCCTATTACAAAAGGTCAACCAATGACTAATGTAAATATACCAAAGCTCCAAAAGCTTAGATTCCTTAAAGATTAAATACTTCCAAGACTTGAATACAAATATGTCCCACATTACACTCTTAAAAGAAACAATTAAATCAAAGGAGCATACAATTCAAGAGAGAATAAAATTAAATAAAACTCATCTGAGAAATTTACCTGTTGCTATTGGCAAATAAAACTCCAGCACAGTAGCAAAGCAAAAGAGCCTAGTTCCTTCGGACCTTCACCAATCTGCAAAAACTCAAGAACCTGAACCATTAGATCAATTAAATAGAATCTGATCTGTGAAACCAAACAAACCCTAAATTTACAAACTCTATCTAAAATTCGAAAATTAAATTTCAAAAACCCTAAAATTACAAACCCTAATCTAGAATTTGTAAATTAAATTTCACAAACCCTAAATTAAATTTCAAACCCTAAATTAATTCCCATATTTATTTACCAGTGTCTGAATCTGAGAGATAGAATCGCGTGAGAGAGTCAGAGACTCCTAAGAGAGAGAATCGCGATAGAGAGAATCGTGAGAAAGAGACCTCAGACCGGTGGTGGATGTGACTCTGTATCGTGAAGCAAGGGAGAGACAACGGTGGATGATCCGCGTGTGCTGGTGGGCCGGTGAATGGTTGGCCGGTGTTGAATTTCAGTTCGGTATAGGAATACCGATGTGACAGTCCGTCCCTGATTTTAAGAATTTTTAAAGTTTTAATAAAGGATTTTACAAAAATGCCCTTTGAGGCACGCGCATTATTCAAGGTTAATCGTTGTGTCGCACCATCTAAGATTTGTTTTCTTGACATATCCTCGTAGTACTCGTCGTTACGGAAGCGTGGGCGCAGACGGTTCGTTATTTGGAGTTATAACGAAAAAGATTTTAAAGTTTGAAGTTTGGGCATTTTATAAATTTTATTATTAAAATTTGGAGGGCCCAGATTTAATGAAGATTAAATGGATGGATGGGATGAGAGAAGAAGATTTGTGTGTGTGTGTGCGTAAGAAGAAGAAGAAAAAGAATGAGGATTGGGCAGAAACTGCCCAACCAGAAGAAGAGAGAGCCGGAGCTCCAGGAGAGAAAGGAGGGAGTCCAGCGAATCAGGAGAAGAGAGAGGAAGAATCTGACCAACCAGAGGAAGGAAAGGAGGAAAGGAGAAAGGGCGAGAAACGGAGGAGAGAAGAGAGAAACGGGTTGGGAGAACCCGCGCGACCCGCCAGTGTTCTTCACCCATTTCCGTCGAAATTTCATCATTTTTCCAATGAGTTACATCGATCCATCACTTGGAAAACCCTCTATGATCTTCCCTCTTCCTATTACACCCAAAAAATCAAGGAGTTTGGCCTTCAAATTTGATTAAAACCGTGAGGGGTGTACGGTAGGTTAGTGTGAAATTTCTTCAAAACTTGAAACGTTTTCTTTCAATTGCTAACACCCATAGCATCCCCTTAGGATCTGGAACAAAGCCCAAGAAGTAGTAGAGGCGTTGGAACAAGTTTGGAGGTCGAATTGAAGCTCACCCAATTCTAGGGTCCGCACGGATTTTGGTGAAATTGAAGTGTTTCCAGGAAAAATTGGCCTTGGCCTCAGGTATAAAGTTTATTCTACTCATTGAGATCTTCAATTCTATAATTTTTGAGAATTTTTTGAAATAGTTGAATTTTCCAGCAAGCCAGGGCGGCCGACCGCCACCCGCGGCGGCGCGTGGCCAATGGGCCGCCAATGTCATTCTTAGCATGTGTTTAAGGTTCTAGGTTCAGTTTTAATACTTGATGTGAAGGAAAAATTTTGTCCTAGCTAACAACATGTGAGAATATTTGAATACATATGCAAACTATTAACACATTAAAGTAGGCATGCATTAAAAAACAATTCATAAAACCCATGACTTTCAAAGCCTAGTATATGGTGAACCAATAAACTCTTTAACAAAATTAAAGAGAAGGAAAGATTTAGAGTTTCTTTACCCTTGAAGCTCATCCTTGATTACACAAGGGATTCACCCAAGTGGAGGGCCTTCAAGTCACCTCCTTGCTCCTTGGATCTTCCTTGTGATTTTCCTCCTTTTTGTGCTCCTTTGCTTCTTTGAGGATTTGAGGATTTGTTCTCCAAAACATCAAAAGCTTGATGTCTCTAAGTCTCTTCACCAAGGATGTGATGTGAAGATGAAATGGATGACTTAGGGAAGAAGAGATTGCTAGCTATTCCTTCCCTAGGTGGCCGGCCTCTTTAGAGAAAATGAGAGAAAATTGTTTCACCTCATTTCACCAAGAAAAATCCGTAATGAAAATAAAGCTATAAAGTTGAATTTATACTTCATCACATGTGAGTGGCAAACTTGTAATTAATCCAAGTTTGACACTTCTCACCCTAATGGCCGGCCATATCAAATTGATTGGGCTAATTGCCCATTTTGTTTTAGTTGTCATACAACTTAAACATAATGGGCCTTGTGGACCAAAACGCTTTTGGGCCCCGAAACCCAAAACCAACATATAAGCCCAATACGAACATTTCGTATAATTAATTAACTAATTAATTAACCTTGACCATTCTTCAATTAAATCATTTAATTGCTTATCCATTTCATTTAATTTCTTCACCAACATCCTTACTCGGTGTACGATCCATTAGGTTCCATTTAGCGAGGTAGTGGGCGATTGTTACTCTTAACGATCGATTGTGAATTGAAACCACATTTCAATTCTCCCTTAAAATTAGTGTTTGCTAATCTTTAGGGCTTCCACAAACCATGAGTGACACCTAGCAGCATATCATGGTTACCCAAGCTAAGTATAAGTGGTTGGAGAACCTATCCAGTTACAACTACAATGCAATACGGTCATTCTCTAATACAATACTCTTAACCACATTGTTTTAGGTGATAGTTTGTTTCTTGTCTACTATCCAATGTGATATTTATCTATACGATTCAATTGAATATGATTTGGAACAAACTTCCTAAGTCATATTCATATGCTTTGGCCAAAGACTCTCGAATCATATCTTAGAGTATTCTCCTTCCACCATGGAAGGTTAGAGATTCCTTGTTGTGCATTCATATGCCTACATGACTAGGTAGCTTGACGACAACAATGCTGTGGACACTCCAATGGAATGCCTTTGACATGATCAAAGATCAAGGACCTAACCATTAGACGTCTATGATGCCTCAGGTCAAAGGACTACTTTGCATATTGCAACTTTTGAGTTCTTACATGACATGTATGTTAGAACTCTCTTTTGATCATTGTTCAGTGTACTCGATCACTCTTTCGAGCACCTATGTGTTTGCCTTAGTGTCCAACACTAAATGACATGAGACTAGTCATACTCACGCTTGAGTCGACATAACACATACTAACCTTAGCGGATTGTCAATGCCTAATTGGTAATCCTATAGCTAGGAACGTTTTAGGAGTGAACATTAGAGAAAGGTCTCGATAATCTAACCTACTTAAATCACTTATCTCTTAGATCAAATACATTCCTTGGATTCCCTTATTGCTTAAACACATGATACAATAAATAGTAATTAACAATAAGCTTTGCCCTTCATTAAACATATAAAAGTTTAATACAATAAGTATTCCAAAAGCTATTACATCAAATGAGTGGCTTTGTGGGCATACTTCCAACAATCTCCCACTTGCACTCAAAGCCACCTTCCCATGTATCTAATACCTATCTTTTCCATAGGACGGTCAAGCTGGATTTGAGACATTGGCTTTGTCAGTGGATCTGCTACGTTATCGGCTGAGGCAACTTTGAGGATGTTGACTTTCCCCTCGACAGCATATCTTCTAATGATATTAAAGCACCTGTCAAAATGCTTGTTCTTTTGATGTGCCCTGGGTTCCTTGGCTTGAGCTATCGCACCACTATTATCACAGTACAAAGTTACTGGTGATGTAATGGTTGGAACCACTCCAAGTTTAGTTATGAACTTCTTCATCCAGAACGCTTCTTTGTCGGCTTCAGCTGCAGCGACATATTCAGCCTCTGTCATGGAATCAGGAATTACACTTTGTTTCTTGCTCTTCCAATTGACAGCCCCACCATTTAGAGTGAATACATATCCGGAGTGGGAACTTCTATCATCAACCTCAGATTGGAAATCTACGTCTGTATAGGCTTCCACTCGCAACTCTGTTGCTCCTCCATAAACGAGGAACATGTCCTTATTTCTTCTTAAGTACTTAAGGACCGTCTTGACAGTTGCCCAGTGCTCTGTGATGCGAGAAATTACTTGACACACAAATTAAACCCTCTTTTTGACAATTGTAGTATAGATGTAAGTAGGGTATCGTTCTAGGCCGGGGATTAGGAGGGATTGCTAATCTATTCTAAATTAACTTAAAAATATTAAACAAGACTCAAGGACTCAAAACTAGGCTAAAAACTCTAATAACTCGAAACACACTTAAAATGACTCAAAATAATGAAAACAATCACATTAGACACTAGGAATTGAAATGGACGGAAATTGAATTAAAAGACTAACAACAATGAAAACTAATTAAATAATAGAATTTAATAATGGATGGGTGTTTGGTTTTGATGAAAAGTAAATTAAACTTAATTAAATTACAGAATTGATAAAAACATAAAATTAAGGTGAAAGGATAGATGACGGACTAGCTAGAGGGTTCTTCTCCACACATGTTATACTTGCATACAAAATGATTTCCAGTTGCTTTTCGATAAGCTATGAATACTCAACGCCCCAAATTAACCGTGAATTGCACTAATTAACCCTCAGTTTTTCCACAAGTTATTGGGTTGGATGATTGCATACGACAACCCAAAACATTCCCTACAAGTTCCCTACATGAGTTGCATAATAGAGATACAAGCAAGAATCATTAAGTTTTATGAAAAACATAAGCATTGACGGGACACTCGTTACTATGATTTGCATGAAACTTATGCCAAGAATTTACTTAACGTGATTGTGACTAGCAACCTTTACTACTTGTGAATATAAGTTCATAACGATTAGGTGAAATTCACTTATATTCTAGCATCAAATTCATGCATGTAAATTAAGCGTGCACTCTCAACCAACATACACAAATCAGTTTTTATACGAACGGATAAGTAAATTGAATTCACAACTTATGAAATCACAACCGAAGGTAATCAATTCATATTACAAATATAATCATGACTTTGAATTAACCTCTAGCCAAAATCAGTTTATTTACACATTATTAAAAATAGAAACAAAATAGAAGTTTAGAGAGATTAAACCGAAAGAGATCTGCTGCATTCGTGCCCACGCTGCCAAGGGTAGCTTTCTGTGCCGTTGGTTTCTCGTTCCTGCGCCTGCAGTTCTCTCCCCTCGCGCTGATTTCTTCTCGGACCTCACCTCATGCTCAAGCTGCCAAATGGCAGCTTTCTTTCTTAACCTCTCTCTTCAGTCACGCTGCCAAGGCAGCGTCTCTTCTCCCGCGCCAATCACTGCCCTATCCCGTGTCAGTCCAGCTGACTTCTCTGCGCCACTGCGCTCTCTGCGAGCTACCCAAAGGCAGCTTCTCCCTCTCTTCCACCAATCCCCCCCCTTGCTTTCTGCTGTGTCTCCTCACTTTTATTCCTCTTCTAAGTCTCTCCCGAGGCTCCCTCATGTGTGGACTCCCTGTTGTCCCTCTATTTTCTGCCTTCTATTATTTTATTTCCCTCTCTGCTGGCTCTCACCAGCTGCCAACGCAGCCTCTTCTCCTTTCCGCTGCTCAAAGGCAGTTTTTTCCCTTATATTTCTCCTTTTTTTTATTTCTGCACCTTCTCTCTTCATATCCTGTGCTCCAAGACAGCCCACTTCCACGTTTCACACTACCCTTTTTCCGCTGCTTTGCTATCCTCCCTTTTCTGACTTTTCTTCTGCTTATCTCTCTTCCACGCTGCCCACGCTGCCACGCTGCACTCAGCAGCTTTCATTTATTCTTTTGTTTTCTTTTGTTCCACCCAGGCAGCCAAGTGCTGCTTTTCCTCTTTTATTTTTCTTTTTGGCAGCCTTGCTGCTTCTTTTCTTTGTGCGTTACTCACCATTCCACCTGAAACATCTTTAAGTTTAATAAAAAACCCCAGTACAAACTCTGATTCCAACCTGACAAAATTTAGTGAGTAAATAACAAGTTTGTGCCATTTTTATTTTCTTTGCATAACAAATCCTATAAACACAAAAATAACGTAAATAGCTCAAAAATATAAGGAACTAACTAAGAAAAGACGAGTGAATTTGAAGTAAAAATATATATAAATATGATCCGATCACTCTGATCCTGGGTTAGATTGATATTGACTAGTAATGCTCACAACATATGCGATATCCGGCCTTGTGCATATCATGGCATACATGAGACTTCCTATGGCGGAAGCATAAGGAACAGTACTCATTTGCCGTATCTCTTCAGGAGTCTTAGGTTCCATGGACTTAGAAAGGTGAATTCCATGTCACACAGGAAGAATACCTTTCTTAGATTGTTCCATCTGGAACCTACTTAGCACCTTATCAATGTACATAGATTGGGATAATCCAATTAATTTTCTGGATCTATCACGATAGAGCTTTATCCCAAGTACAGAAGATGCATCTCCTAAATCTTTCACGTGGAAGGTTTTGGACAACCACACTTTTACAGAAGAAAGTACCGCAGTGTCATTCCCGAATAGTAATATGTCATCTACATATAACACTAGGAATACGACTGCATCCCCAACAACCTTTTGATAAACACAATTGTCGTCTTCGTTTTGAGTAAAACCAAACGATTTGATTTCAGTATCAAAACGAATGTTCCAGCTCTTGGAGGCTTGCTTAAGTCCATAAATGGACCTCAGAAGCTTGCATACCTTAGTCTTTTCAGACTTGGACACGAAACCTTCGGGTTGAGCCATATAAAGCTCTTCCTCTAAGTAGCCGTTCAGAATGGCCGTCTTCACGTCCATTTACCAGATCTCATAATCATGGTACGCAGCTATAGCAAGAAAAATCCGAATGGACTTAATCATGGCTACAGGAGAAAAGGTTTCTTCATAGTCAATCCCTTCAATTTGCCTGTAACCCTTGGCTACTAGTCTAGCCTTATAAGTCTCCACGTTCCCATCAACGCCTATCTTCCTCTTGAAGACCCATTTGTTTCCAACAGGTAATATACCTTCTGGAGGGTCTACAAGAGTCTAGACCTGATTTTGATACATGGAATCCATTTCAGATTTCATGGCCTCTTGCCATCTCTTTGAATCAATGTCGGACATTGCTTCAGTGTAGTCCCTAGGGTCCTCCTTTGTGTCATTGTCACCTAAAAGGTACAATTCCTTAAAGTCATTGTCTAAGCCATACGTCTTAGGTGGCTTACTAACCCGTTCAGATCTACGTGGAGCTAAGGGTTCAGGAACAGGGTTGTCAACTTGTCGAGTGCTTGTTTGTGGTTCATCATTAATCTCATTAATTTCCATCGTTTTACTTCTAGTTCATTTGAGAACAAATTGTTCCTCTAGAAACATAGCAGTTCTGGCGACAAAGACTTTCTGGTCGTTAGGATGGTAGAACTCATATCCCATAGTTTCTCTAGGATATCCCACAAAATAGCACCTAACTGATCTTGCTTCAAGCTTAGTAGCTTCAAGCTTCTTGACATATGCTTCACAACCCCAAATCTTAATGTGATTAAGACTTGGCTTTCTTTCATGCCATATCTCATAGGGCGTTTGTGAAACTGACTTGGAATGTACTCTATTAAGCAAGTAAGCTGTTGTATTTAGAGCGTATCCCCAGAATGTTACTGGTAGATCAGCGGAACTCATCATAGAACGAACCATGTTCATCAAGGTTCGATTTCTCCTTTCAGAAACTCCATTAAGTTGTGGAGTTCCTGGTGGAGTCCACTGTGATATTATTCCACACTCTTTGAGATAATCTAGGAACTCATTACTCAGATATTCACCCCCTCGATCGGATCTTAGGATCTTTATCTGTTTCCCAGTTTGCTTCTCAACTTCATTCTTGAATTCTTTGAACCTTTCAAAGGATTCTGACTTGTACTTCATAAGATACACATAGCCAAACCGAGAGTGATCGTCGGTGAATGTGATATAGTAGAAGAAGCCTCCTCTCGACGTAGTAGACATAGGTCCACATACGTGAGTGTGGATTAACCCTAGAATTTCAGTGGCATGCTCTCCTTTCCCAGTAAATGGAGATTTGGTCATCTTCCCTTTCAGGCAACATTCATAAGTACCCATCTGGTCATTACCTAATGGGCGGAAATATCCGTCTTTCGACATCTTGCGAATCTTATCAAGGTTCACATGTCCAAGTTTAAGATGCCACATCTTTTCTTGGTTAACTTCTTCTCTAGCCCTTTTGGGTTTTGAGGTATTCCCGCTTTCAATACAGTGCATCCCACTATTCGTCTCTAGGTGAAAAAGTCCCTCTATCATATTACCATGAGAGATAATACGACCGTTCAAGTATAAAGTGCAACTCATTTTGTCAAACAATACTGAGTGCCCATCTCGTAAAAGCTTAAAGATAGAAATCAAATTCTTTATACATGAAGGAAAATATAAACAATTTTTAAGTTCCAGGACTTCCCCAGAAGGTAGTTTAAGCATGTAGGTGCCTATTGCTTTTGCAGAGATTTTAGTGCCGTTCCCAATTCGCACAACCATCTCCCCATTGCGCAGTGACCTGCTCCCTGCTAGTCCCTGCATCGTATTACAGATATGTTGACTAGCGCCTGAATCAAATATCCAGGAATTGGAGCTCACTGTAAAAGCACTCTCTATGACGGAAACAGTCTCTTCAAAAGTTCGTGTCATAAGGCTCGCAATGCGCACCCTGTATTTCTTCTTCCAACATTCATCCTTTCCACAATGAAAGCATGTTCCTTTGGATTTCTTTGCCTTCTTCTTATGCAACCTTTTCCTTGTGATTGCATCCTCACTCCCACTGTCCGTTTTGAAACCTTTTTCAAATTTACAGCACATGTCAATCATCTCGTTTAAAGTATGATCGAATCTATTCACTTTATAGTTTACAATAAACTTAGTGTAATCATCCGAGAGAGATGCAAGGAAAAAGTCTTGGGCCATTTTCCCATCGATGGAAGTTCCTAAACTTTGAAGATCTTGAAAGATCCTTTCCATCTTTTGTCCATGTTTATGGACTGATGTCCCCTTTGCCATTTTGGCATTCATTAGACTACAAACATTTGAGAATCGTACATTACTAGTCTCATTGTCATGCATCTTATGCAAACTTTCAACCATGGCACAAGAAGTGTCCATGTGCTTATGTAGCTTCATAAGCTCCTCACTAAGTGAAGTGAGGAATAAGCATTTGGCTTGTAAGTCATCCTCATAGTGTCTAACATAATTTTGACACTCCTCCTTTGAAGCTAGTTTCGTAGGAGGTACATGAGGAGGGGATTGCTTAAGCACATACAATATGTCTTTCACCTTTGAGACAGTCTCAATGTGGCGATACCAAGCAAGAAAACGTTGGCCCCTAAGGCCCCATTTGTCAAGTATAATGGTGGGTATTATTTTAGGCATGTCGTTAACTACATAACATAATAGAAATCGTATTAGATTGTTTGTTTTAAAACTACTTGATTGGGTCTTAAATCAAATAGTACCACCCACTATTTTTGGCAAATTCCACATCCCTCAATGGAATTCGAGAGTCATATTGAACTCTTAGTGGGGTATGGGAGGCTCACCATTACCAAGCCTACCTCACGATGATACGATATTGGTTAGCAAAAATAATGATGAGAAAATAACGCTTTATTCATTTACAACTTTTGTAATTTCCCATCTTGTTTGGCCTCTAGAGAATGATGCCTCACGATGATACGATATCAGCACCATTGCACTTAGTTAAGTCATTCCCACCATGCTTAGTTCGTGAAGGGGTTCAAGAATAGCCTCACAATGATATGATATCGGCCATCCTCGTTGCCTACATTCACCTCATCATATGTTTATGGATTCCTCCTGGATGTAAGCACATACTTTGAACTTCCCCATGATAGGGTGAAGCCGGTGTAGGAGTCACAAACGATTGGAGCCCACCACGGTGGAAGGCCTACTAAGAGATGTTCAGAACATCTCTCGCTTATCAACTTAATATTCGTTTTGTTGAGGGAGTAGTGTTGGGCTACATCAAAATCATTTTAATCTTATTAAAAGAACTTGGGCCTATCACAACCATTGGTCCAAGTTAATATGAATTAGTAGTTTATAATACTCCCACTATTTCGATGAAATAAGTGAGACTATATGGAACTACTAACGAATGTTTTGCATCCTCATATGGACTATATAGTCATATTAGGTTTTAGGATGATTATGAACTGTTTGAATTTGATCCAACACGAGCCTTGTGTTGGACCTTGGGTTTAAGGTAGATAGTTGTTGATTTTAGTTACGCGTTTAATCCAATTAAACCGTTATTTCCTATTGGGCGTTGGACCCAACTATTCCAATTTGTATACATATAAACAAATTTTAGGATGATTATGAACTGTTTGAATTTGATCCAACACGAGCCTTGTGTTGGACCTTGGGTTTAAGGTAGATATTTGTTGATTTTAGTTATGCGTTTAATCCAATTAAACCGTTATTTCCTATTGGGCGTTGGACCCAACTATTCCAATTTGCATACATATAAACAAAAAGGAATACATGAAATAAAGATAAGGGCTTATGCCCTTTTACAACACATTAGATGGACTTATGTCCATTTACAACAAATTTGAACTAATCAAATTACATTCAAATCTAAACTACTAAACCCAAACATTCATAATGTAAAGCGGCCAATCACATAGCTCAATTATTGTGGCCTTTGGTTCATAATCACCCTTTTTTTAATCAATCACATTAACTAAGAAAGCAACTTAAACAATTGGTTTTTGGATTCATAGAATTGATTTAAATGGAACTAATTGAAATGAAAATCCAATTCTCATTAAAGAGACAAAACCATTTTGTTCTCATTTTATTTGGGCCAAAAACAATGACCTCAACAATTGGGCCATTATTTAATAAACATAAACTTTCGAGGTCACTTTGTAAAAACACAAAAGTCCACAACTTCATGTAATTACAATTAGAACCCAAAATTTTCAACAATTCCTAAAACTTCATTAAAGGAACAAAACAATTTGTCCTTTAGTGATTTTGGACCTTTACGCAAAAATACGTAAACTTTTGGGCCAAAATGCAAAAACACAAAAGTATCAAAACTTTATGTAATTGCACAAAAGGCCCAAAATTACCCTATTTTAAAGGTTGGCCAGCCATGAGAGAACAAGTGAACAAAAATTTCTAAAAAGTTTTTGCAAGTTGATTTGGTAGGTGAGATAAAGGTGATTTAGATGGTTTGTAAGAAAATGTTTTGTAAAACATTAAGGCGTTTGTTGCGCCGGACTATCTCGGACTGGACTAGTTTGAAGGACTAAGCTAGACTGGCTTAGACTAGACTAAGCTGGACTAACTTAGTGAAGCGTTTGGTGCAGTATTGGACTAAGAAGCTAAATAATAACAAATTCTAATATTATATTATTTAATATATAAATTATTAATATTTTATTATGATTTAGGTGACCGGAGATGACGAGGAGTCTATCGGGAGTGGTTGTTGAGCATGACGAGGACGAGAGAGGATAGTCTTAGCTAATCCCATGGTTATTGGGGGGTCTCGCTAAGACCTCTTAGTGAAGGGTTTTGTCCATGCTAGTCCCTTTTAGTCTCATTAATGTTAGTCCCAGCATGGAACAAACGCAGTATTAGACTAACAGCTAATCCAGTCCAGTCCAGTCCCACTTAGTGAAGGCAAACAAACGCCCCCTAAAGGCATTAAACATGTTTCACCAATAAACATCACCCATCAATTATATACCAAAACTTTATGAAAAAACATAAAACTTTTGAATCAAACTTCAAAACTTTTTGTTCTTGGCAAGAACTTCAAGAACATTGAAGAACGCTCATGAAAACTCATAATAGTTCCATGAATGTTTTCACTCACCAAAAATTAAATTTTCACTACTCAAAAGAGGGTTAATATCGTAGGGTACTTAGGGGTTCCAAAAGTCACTTTAAAACTCTTTTAACAAGACAAACATGAACCCAAAAAATCACCTTTTGGATTTGGCCGAATTTCCCAACATACATGGTACCAAATTTGAGTAATTGAACCTAAGTTCGTTTCGATTCGTGGTTAGGTGAAATGTGAATGGACGATCCAACCGTCGGATCGTCAACAAACTTTGATACGTTGTAATACGTAATATTTGAGGATTATAGGAACTTACGGATCGGGAATCCGATTTACGGATCTTTCGGAATTGGAGTTGTAAGTTCATAAAATAGAATGTTAACCGTCACTTGGTTCTGGAAATTGACGGAGATCCGACCGTTGGATGGTAATGAAATTTTAGGATGTTATCCTAGAGGTATATTGTGGACCTCTGCAAGTTATGGATTTTAAATCTGGGTTGCAGATCTTCTGGATCAAACTACGTAGTGACGTGTTTTATATAAGTTATATATTCTATCGATATGATTTTTGAGGTTGGATTTGATTATTGTTCTAGGCGTCGATCGTCATGACGCCTTGATGTGTGGTGCTAGGGAGTTGTTGGGCAAACTCCAGGTGAGTGGGCAGTATTTCTGTTTATACCTATATACTATTGATATTTTTCCCAGAAATTGAGTTTAAATGAAAGTACGTTTTAAAATGCCATGCATGCATATTATGAATTATATGATTTGGTATATGATGCATATATGTGAAATGGTGCTGTGGACGCACAGGTGAGTATCAGGTGAGGTTTATGTTGTTCATGTGATTTATTGATGATGTGAATTGTGTTGAGAGCTCACAACATGCACCCCCGGTGTTAGTGTTTATGTTATTCACCCTGCATCACACGCTCACATTGGATCCAAGTAGATGCTAGTCGTACAGACCACTAGAGGTGGTTCCGACATGCCACTCATACAGACCATTAGAGGGGTTCCGACTGGTAGGTGACTTTAGATTATGTGCACAGATGATTGATGAGAGAAGCACTAGAGCCTATTATTTCACCATCTTATTCGTACAGACTACTATAGGTAGTTCCGACTTATGTGCAGTGTAGTGCCGTACAGGTCACAGTTGGTGACTCCGGCAGCGCCGTACAGGTCACAGCTGGTGACTCCGGCTGGATGGGGATATTGAGCTATAGAATCAGCCGTACAAGACCATTATAGGGTCTCCGGTTGATTTTTTATTTCACCTGATTTATATTGATGCATTCATATTATATTTTGGCATATGGCATGGCATGGCATATTCTTTCTGAAAAGCGTTGAAGGATTGTGATTTAAGCTTTTGATAATATATATATGTTTATATACTCTTTTTTTTCTGGGAAAGTATACAGGTTTTACGGCAAGGGGTTAGAAATGTTTTAAATGAAAGGTTTTCGAAAAACTTTGTTTTACTGACCCACTCAATTTTGTTTTGCGCCCTTCCAGATTCTAGTTAGCAGAGCTTTGGTGGCTATGAGGAATCCAGCGGTGTTCTGATAGAAGTCACAAAAGTAAGACTCACCCTCGGGTGTTTCATCATAGTAATTGTATTTTTTTTAAAGCTTTCGAACTGTGTAAATGGTTACGTCACACTCATGTGACGGCCAGCACGCCCTCCTTCGGGATGGGGTGTGTCAGTTGGTATCAGAGCTTAGGTTGCAATTCTGGACATCTTGAGAATTTTCTAGTGTCTTCTGTCAGAACTATACCGCCTCGTAGGGAGCCACGTAGTTCGGATGATCCTAATTTCCCTGATATAGTAGTTTGGGGGGAAACTATTGCCATTGTGATTCAGTCTATTATCTAAAGGAACCTTTTGAGACTGGTTATAAGTTAAATTTGAATCACTTTAGGGAGATGAAGAACCTAAGGGAGCAGATCAATGGCTTAATCATTTGGGAAAAGACGTTTCAGATTATACAAAGTCAAGGGAATCTTCCTTCCGACAGGTGGGTCGAGATGACTACCTAGTTTTTAAGTGTTGAATCTGCATTCTGATGGAGATAGGAATGTTATCCGATATTATCGGAAGAACAGCTGTTTGGAAGTCGTTTAAAGAATTGTTTAAGGAAAAGTTCATTCCTCCGACATATTATTATAGAGAGTTTACAGACTTGCCTTGTTTCCATTCGGATGTTGTTGCTAATCCAGTCGAGGTGTTATGTCGTTTTTGGCTGGATAATAAGAAGTGGCGTGCTTTGGCGACCACTATTCATTGTACTTTTTACCAGGAGTTTACGAGATGTTGTTGAGCATTGAGGACTCTGAGAACATGATCAACGAGAGTAAAGAGGAATAAGAAAAGAATGAGAATAAGAAGAAAGACGATAAAGTTAAAGATCCGTCATATCAAGGACCTCGGAAGACTCAGAGCTTAAAAAAAAAGTGAAACTAGAGCTAATTTTCCCAGCTGAGGTTTTAGTGCCACTGGTTAGAGGCGAAGTGATAGATTTACTAGTGATCCCAGATCTCAGAGACAAGGTGACTCTGGTAGAGGAAATGTATCTTTGTACCGTAGGTACAATATTAGGCACTTTGGAGAGTGTGGGAAGTTATGAATGTGTTCATGTGGTTAGATGAGGCATAGCGGTATGAATTGTCCCTGGGATCAGTTGTTACCCAGCAGTCTTCCTTGGTATATTACTTGGAAAATTGATGAGTAAGTCGTACAGGTCACTATATGTGACTCCGACTTATGTGCTAACATGGATGGTCGAGCTGCAGACTCAGCCGTACAGGTCATTATAGCTGACTCCGACTGATATAATTCTTATTATTGACGATGTTGCCAAAGGAAGTAGTGAATGAGCACGATCGAGGCGTATATATGTCTTTCCCTGTGAGGAGTAAAATGATAATATTGCACCCTTAAGAATTGTTGCTTACTTATCGAGACGACAATGAGTTATCGTTATTGCGGGCTGCAGACCGTAATACCCATAACTTATTTGTTGGATTCATTAAGCAAGTAAACATGTAGGTCATTCTATGTCGGTTATGACTATTTAGGGTGTCCAATGATGGTGGAAGAAGTAGTTATGCCAACGAATCGTATCCTGTTAGACATTGTGGATTTCGATGTGATTTTAAGCACAGATTGGTTGCATTACAATCGTGCCAATATGGATTGCTACGAGAAATCAGTTACTTTCCATTGTCTTGGATTATCAGAGTTTACTTTTGTGATTGAGCAAAATGGAGTGAGGCATGCCGTTATTTCTGTTGTGAGAGCAAAGAGATTATTCTCAAAAGGTTGCCAAGGATACCTAGCTCATGTGGTGTTGCAGGATTGTACTCCTAGTATTGTGGATGACGTACGAGTGGTAGACATTTTCCTAATGTGTTTCCGGAATGATTTACATGGATTGCCACCAGACAGAGATGTGGTGTTCACTATTGAATTGTCTCCAAGTACATACTTTATGCTATAGATTGATTCCTACAGAGTTAAAGGAATTGAAAATTCAGTCACAAGAATTGGTTGATAAAGGTTTCAGTCAACCTAGTACGTTACTTTGGAAAACCCCAGCTTTGTTTATAAGGAAGAAAGACGAGACCTTAACAATATGTATGGATATTAGGTAATTGAATCAGGTAACGAGTAAGAACCGTTATCCATTGCCACACATTGATGATTGTTTGATCAGCTTAGAGGTGCCTATGTGATTTGAAGGAAAGAGTTGAGGTCTGGTATACTCTTAAGTGAAAGTAAAGCATACTAGTCATTTTGAGTTGGTGTTAAAATATTTGAGGGAACATCGGTTGTATGCTAAGTTTAGCAAATGTCAATTTTGGACGAATCAAGTGGCATTTTTGGGACATGTGATATCTACACAAGGTATTCAATTAGATCCTCAATGAGTGACAACTGGGGAGAATTGGGAACAACCTCGAACCGTCACTGAGGTACTGAGTTTTCTTGGTCTAGCAGGCTACTATAGACATTTGTAAAGGATTTTTCAGTCATTGCTTTGCCATTGACGGGATCGACTGGAAAAGATGTTACGTTTGAGTGGATGAAAATTGTGAACAAAGTTTCAGCAACTGAAGCATCATCTCACTCATACACCTGTTTTAGCACTCCCAGATGATAAAGGTAATTATGTGGTCTACAGTGATGCATCCTTGAATGGGTTAGGATGTGTGTTGATGCAACATGATAGAGTGATTGCTACACTTCACGATAATTGAAACCTCATGAGATGAATTACCCTACTCATGATTTAGAATTAGCAACTATCATCTTTGCTTTGAAGATTTGGAGACATTGTCTTTATGGGAAGAAAAGTGCAAGATTTTTTTTTACGAATCAAAAGAGTATCCAATATCTGTTTATTCAGAGGTATCTTAATCTTAGGAAACGAAGGTGGATTGTGTTGCTTAGTGATTATGATTGCACAACCAGGGTGATCGTGCAAATGTTGTGGCCAATGCTTTGAGTAGGAAGACCCCAGCGAGAATTAATGACTCGGCATGATTGCCATGTTCATCTTCTTGTAGATTTGAGATCTACTGGAGTAAAGTTAGGAATGGAAGATCGAAAAGAAAACGTACTTGCTAAATTTCAAGTTAAGCCTATTTGGTAGGTCGTACTCGAGACTCAAGCGTTTGATGAAGAAAATTCAAGAATTTATTTTAAAGCAAGGAATAACGGGAAAAAGAAAGACCTCAGAGTTAGAGAATCAGATGGCAAGCTTATGCAAGAGAACAAGGTGTTTATAGCTAATGTTATGGAATTAAAGGAAGCAATTTTGGAATTTGCGTACCGTTCAACTTATACAATGCATCCTGGAGGTACTAAAATGTATTATACCATTCGATCATTTTACTATTGGCCAGGTATGAAAAGAGAAATGTTTGTATATATAAATAGATGTAACATCTGTCGGCAGGTTAAAACGGAAAGAAAGAAGTCTTTTGGATTGATGTAGTTACTTCCCGTTCCACAGTGGAAATGAGAAAATATTAATATAGAATATGTGTGCAAGTTTCCTCATTCACGAGGTGGTTATGATGAAATGGAGGTGATAATGGATTGGCTTACTAAATCAGCGCAGTATTCTTCAATGAAAGAGCAGTAACCTTTCCAGAAGTAGAACAGTTATTTATCTGTCTTATGGAAAAGAGATTTGGGCTTACGGATCTGTTGAACTTCTTGGGTATGTTGGTCATTTCAGTTTGTTGTCTAGAGCAACGACATAAGGCCATGGAAAGCTGTGTCTTGTGTTTCGAAATTGTTAGAATTGTGGATGGATGGTATTCATGGCCCTGAGTTAGTGAAGGAGACTACTCAGAATATTCAAGTAATTAAGTCTAACCTGGAAGTGGGCCAGGATCGGCTGAAGAGTTTAGCAGACAAGCATGCCACTGACCGGACGTGTAATGCAAGAGATTGGATGTTTTTGAAATTATCACCTTGGAAAGGTGCGGTTCGGGTCAAAATGGAAGACAAGTTAAATCCTAAGTACATCGGGCCGTCTTTGACTATTGAAGGAATCGGTGAAATACTTTCAAGTTTGAGTACCCTCAGGATTGGATAAGGTGTATAGTTTCATGTTTTGATGCTTCGTTACAAAGTAGCAGATTCGTCGTGTATGATTCTGGTTCAGCCGTTAGAGATTAATCCGGATTTGGCTTATAATGAGGAACCCATGATTATTTTGGAATAGAAAGAGGAAGTCCTGAGAAATAAAACAATGTACTTGGTAAAAGTTTTATGAAGGAATCATTTAGCAGAAGAACTTCTGGGGAGACAAAAGATCGAATGAGAGAGGTGTTTCAGGTTGTTTTAGGGATATTGATGGATTCTAAAGATTGTGTAAATTTCGAGGACGAAATTTTTTTAAGGTGGGTAGATTGTGACAGTCCGTCCCTGATTTTAAGAATTTTTAAAGTTTTAATAAAGAATTTTACAAAAATGCCCTTTGAGGCACGTGCATTATTCAAGGTTAATCGTTGTGTCGCGCCATCTAAGATTTGTTTTCTTGACATATCCTCGTAGTACTCGTCGCTACGGAAGCGTGGGCGCAGACGGTTCGTTATTTGGAGTTATAACGAAAAAAGATTTTAAAGTTTGAAGTTTGGGCATTTTATAAATTTTATTATTAAAATTTGGAGGGCCCAGCTTTAATGAAGATTAAATGGATGGCTAGGATGAGAGAAGAAGATTTGTGTGTGTGTGTGCGTAAGAAGAATAAGAAGAAGAATGAGGATTGGGCAGAAACTGCCCAACCAGAAGAAGAGAGAGCCGGAGCTCCAGGAGAGAAAGGAGGGAGTCCAGCGAATCAGGAGAAGAGAGAGGAAGAATCTGACCAACCAGAGGAAGGAAAGTAGGAAAGGAGAGAGGGCGAGAAACGGATGAGAGAAGAGAGAAACGGGTTGGGAGAACCCGTGACCCACGCGACCCGCCGGTGTTCTTCACCCATTTCCGTCGAAATTTCATCATTTTTCAGGTGAGTTACATCAATCCATCACTTGGAAAACCCTCTATGATCTTCCCTCTTCCTTTTACACCCGAAAAATCAAGGAGTTTGGCCTTGAAATTTGATTAAAACCGTGAGGGGTGTGCGGTAGGTTAGTGTGAAATTTCTTCAAAACTTGAAACGTTTTCTTTCAATTGCTAAAACCCATAGCAATTCCTTAGGACCTGGAACAAAGCTCAAGAAGTAGTAGAGGCGTTGGAACAAGTTTGGAGGTCGAATTGAAGCTCACCCAATTCTAGGGTCCGCATGGATTTTGGTGAAATTGAAGTGTTTCCAGGCCAAATTGGCCTTAGCCTCAAGTATAAAGTTTATTCTACTCATTGAGATCTTCAATTCTGTAATTTTTGAGAATTTTTGGAAATAGTTGAATTTTCCGGCAAGCCGGGGCGGCC
Organism: Malus sylvestris; assembly: GCF_916048215.2. NCBI lineage: Eukaryota > Viridiplantae > Streptophyta > Magnoliopsida > Rosales > Rosaceae > Malus > Malus sylvestris. The sequence continues at coordinate 31,005,347 of NC_062272.1, forward strand.
GACCGCCACCCGTGGCGGCCCGTGCGGCGGCGCGTGGCCAATGGGCCGCCAATGTCATTCTTAGCATGTGTTTAAGGTTCTAGGTTCAGTTTTAATACTTGACGGACTTAAATTGAGTAATTGAACCTAAGTTCGTTTCGATTCGTGGTTAGGTGAAAATGTGAATTGACGATCCAACCATCGGATCGTCAACAAACTTTGATACGTTGTAATACGTAATATTTGAGGATTATAGGAACTTACGGATCGGGAATCCAATTTACGGATCTTTCGGAATTGGAATTGTAAGTTCATAAAATAGAATGTTAACCGTCACTTGGTTCTGGAAATTGACGGAGATCCGACCGTTGGATAGTAATGAAATTTTAGGATGTTGTCCTAGAGGTATATTGTGGACCTCTGCAAGTTATGGATTTTAAATCTGAGTTGCAGATCTTCCGGATCAAACTACGTAGTGACGTGTTTTATATAAGTTATATATTCTATTGATATGATTTTTGAGGTTGGATTTGATTATTGTTCTAGGCGACGATCGTCATGACGCCTTGATGTGTGGTGCTAGGGAGTTGTTGGGCAAACTCCAGGTGAGTGGGCAGTATTTCTGTTTATACCTATATACTATTGATATTTTTCCCAGAAATTGAGTTTAAATGAAAGTACGTTTTAAAATGCCATGCATGCATATTATGAATTGTATTATTTGGTATATGATGCATATATGTGAAATGGTGTTGTGGACGCACAGGTGAGTATCTGGTGAGGTTTATGTTGTTCATGTGATTTATTGATGATGTGAATTGTGTTGAGAGCTCACAACATGCACCCCCGGTGTTAGTGCTTATGTTATTCACCCTGCATCACACGCTCACCTTGGATCCAAGTAGATGCTAGTCGTACAGACCACTAGAGGTGGTTCCGACATGCCACTCGTACAGACCATTAGAGGGGTTCCGACTGGTAGGTGACTTTAGATTATGTGCACAGATGATTGATGAGAGAAGCACTAGAGCCTATTATTTCACCATCTTAGTCGTACAGACTACTATAGGTAGTTTCAACTTATGTGCAGTGTAGTGCCGTACAAGTCACAGTTGGTGACTCCGGCAGGGCCGTACAGGTCACAGGGGTCTCCGGTTGATTTTTTATTTCACCTGATTTGTATTGATGCATTCATATTATATTTTGGCATATGGCATGGCATGGCATATTCTTTTTGAAAAGCGTTGAAGGATTGTGATTTAAGCTTTTGATAATATATATACGTTTATATACTTTTTTTTTTCTGGGAAAGTATACAGGTTTTACGGCGAGGGGTTAGAAATGTTTTAAATGAAAGGTTTTCGAAAAACTTTGTTTTACTGACCCACTCAATTTTGTTTTGCGCCCATCCAGGTTCTAGTTAGCAGAGCTTTGGTGGCTATGAGGAATCCAGCGGTGTTCTGACAGAAGTCACAAAAGTAGGACTCACCCTCGGGTGTTTCATCATAGTAATTGTATTTTTTTTAAAGCTTCCGAACTGTGTAAATGGTTACGTCACACTCACGTGACGGCCAGCACGCCCTCCTTCGGGACGGGGTGTGTCAACCGAAATATTGGAAAAGCAATCCCAATTCCCATACCGAAATTTCGGTATTTTTTTGGTTTGGGAATACCAAAATTTTGGGAAAATTGGTTTGTGACATTTTTGGTTTGGGATCGGTATTTTTTTGGAATGGTTTGGGAATTTTGGGAATTTTTTCCACCCCTACTCTAATCAAATGGAGAGTGAGAAAAGGCATTGTTAAATGGAGAAATCAATGAAGGTGTCTAATCATGCATAGTGGCCTGCGAAGAATTCAATTGACCTCTCTTTTATTAATGTTGCCATTAAAAAGTTTTTAAAACCTTCGTCGGTCAGGGATTGAAGGTGAAGCAGAGGAGGGAAGACAAAGAACAAAAAAATGAGCGGCTAGGCATTGATTTATCAATAATGGCTTTGCTCATTTTGAGGAAATAAAGAAAGAGGAATTAAAGGGAGGCAAACTGATCATCATTCAAGAAGGAAGGAAAGAAAAGGCACGGCAAGAAGGCTGTGGCAAAGCAAGGAATTTGCCGGCTTTTTTAAACTTAGTTTTCTTTTAATTTTATAAATTCAATAGTATTTCCGATTATGTTCTGGAACTAAATTCGTTTCGCTAGGGCTACAATGTAACCTAACTATGAATTCTTAATTTCTCAATTTAATTATTTATGAATTTTCATTCACTTCAAGTATCATTTTGCTGTGCTTATGAGCTTGATTTTTAATCTTGGTGATTGGCCACCACTTTGGTTTGAATTGAGTGTATGTGATATGAGTTAACGTAGATGCCATGTTGTTAATTCAGTTTTAGCGTCCTGCAAATGGTACCATGAATTCCTTGATGTAGAGGCCATACACTAGGTTTCATGCGGTACCTTAATTAGTTCCCAAATCGTTAATGAATTTGTATGTGTTAGTAATCTAGATGCCATAGATTGTTAGCACATATGAGTATACGTTGTAATCTAGATGCATAGATGCAATATGAATCAGAGGAACTAGACCGTCAAGTTGGATGTTTATTCATTAATAATTAATTGTTGGAATTGAGTTGGATTGGTTATGGTGAATCGGATACTCTAATGTCTTCGCAATTGATTTATAATTTGATTTCTTTGTTGTTCTCGTGACTTATTGAAGCTCATTTGATTTTTATTTACATTTACAATTTCAAAGTTCTTTCTCAAGTCATCAATCTTTCAATTCCAATTCAAGTGCAATTTAAATTTAAGTTAGATAATTAGAATTATATCAATCTTAGTTGGAACGATTTTGTTCTTGCCTACTATGCTACTTTACGATTCAGAGAAACATTATGGCAATCTTAGAATTATATCAATCTTAGTTGGCTCAGGCTGATGCAGAGAAACATTATGGTGACCCAAGTCAATTTTGAATCTTGCTCGAGGACTTTACTTAGGCATATAGGCCATCGGTGGATTGCCGTCAATCATCATCCTCTGTCGCCCATTTCATTTAGGCACATAAGCATTCACCATATTGACTGTTATCGTGGGAAAATGGGTGGGTGTTGACTAGCATTTGTGCTTTCTTAGGAAATTTAAGCTTCCTGCTATCTATCCAGTTCTGTATAGCATCCCTAAATATCATAAATTGATGGTTGCGTGCTTGTTGGAACTGTGGAATTTGCAGTGAGCCTTCCCCTTCAAGTCTCATGCCTTAGGTATTATGGCAGTTGCCGAAGCTTGATCATCTTTGCTGCAAGGAGTTGGTTGAATATATCATTGGCCTTGGTTATGTCAAAAGTGTATATCTTTGTCGTTGAGACTTGGAAAAATCCCAAATTTTGATACGATCAAGCTAAAGTGACTCACGAACGTCGTCCAGCTGGAATTACTCCAAAATTCGTCCATTTGGTCCTGTTTTGCTCCAGAGGAAGTCGAAAGTCCTATATTGAAAATACAATTCAAAGTATCAAAATTCTTCCAAAATATTAACCAAAATATAGTAAGAATAGGGTAAAATATATAATATGAAATTGACTCATCAAGACTATAGCATTGGCCGAAGCTGTTCGCGTCTTCACATCCTTAGAGTTGGCATCAGACAATGTCTAGCATTCGAATGGCTTATCAATAACGATCTCAGCAGAGTCAATATTGACATATGGTGACCTCATGTCTTTAATCAGGGCTGGCCATAGGCTAGTGCTAGCTGGGCCACCGTCTAAATGAAGGGCTCATAAAAATTATTAGGGTAGTGTATTCATACATAAGCATATAAATAAACAATGTTTGGTTGAGTCATGAAGAAGTATATTTAGAGGTGCTGGTTTCGTTGTTTACATATGACAACGAGGTTTGAGGTTCAAGCTGGTCTCTGCACGCCTTTTTCTTTGCAGTTTTTTTACTAATTTTTGTTAAATTCTTTTTACCTTTGATTTTTTATTACTAATTTTGTTTGTTGTTAATTTCTTTTCACCTTTGATAATAATTACTAGCTATGAGTGGGTATCATGTTCTTGACATTCATTCCAACTCAAGTTTAACTTTCAACAAATTAAATTATGTATGTCTTCACCAATTTAATTTGGCAAGAGATCACTTTCAGGCAGCTAAAAATTTTGGAACTTTCTCTTCTACCAAATCTACAAGGATTTTGCTTAGAAAATTGCATTGTCAAAGTCCCGTGCTTAGACACTTTAGACATCAAGTATTGCTCAATTGAGGTTAGGATTTCTTCTAATAGATTACTCCTAAGTGATTTAGAACCTGAAACACCACAATTAATAGATGGGGTGTGCTATCCACACACCTCTTTTTACTTCTCCCACACCCTTTGTTAATTTCTGTCCTTTGATCTTCTTTAATTCATTCGATCCGACAGTTGAAAATTAAAAGGGTGTGAGAGAAGTAAAAAGGGGTGTGTGGTTATCACACCCTTAACAGAGGTAGGGAAAGAAGAAGAAGATGTAGCAGAAAAATAAGAAGCAGAAAAATAAAAGAACGATGCAGATGCTCATCTATTAGTTTATGTTTTGCTACTGTATGTTTTGCCTGCTTGAATTGCTGGTTTGCTTTTCCTTTTTGTGAAGGAAGAGAAGGATAAACTTACTCATCTATGTTGCAGACACAAAAAATGATCTTTGGAAATAATCTTTGTTTACTTATTCTCTTATTCCTTATACTTTAATATTAAGGATGAAGAATGTAATTGTATTTATATTTTGATGTAATTTTGTTTATATGTATGAGGAACTTATTGTCCGACAAAGAAACATACTTATTCAAGTTATTGAAAATCCTTTCGAAAAGGAGGAAAAAATCATATAAAAAACGCGAATTTTCTTGTGCGTAGTTGTAGTTTTGTGTGACCCTTTTTAATTTTTGCCCAGGGCCTCCAAAATGTTTGGACCGGCCTTGTCTTCAGTCGAGGCATAGCTCACCACCGGATCCATATATAACGTTCCCTGAGATGCTATCTTGATCACAATTTCCTCCTTCAACAAAGAGTTGTATTGCTCAACATGCTTAACATGCTTGTAAATGCGTCGAAAATTCATGCCGAGGAACTTCTTCTGGAATTTCATGTCGAGGCAGTTCTAAGTTATCCTGACGTACTCTTTTTTAGGCAAGGGAACATTGCATCAATTCTTCGCCACCTTGAAGTGATAAAGATACTAAGTGTTGGAAGACTATAAATAAATTCGAAAGGACGTATGTACCTTTTATGTGGAAGCTTGAATCTTAACACGCTCCTACAAACACGAACAACTACTCTGATCCTCCGTCCACATATAGAACCTCGCAGGTCATCGGGTTGGCTATGGTATGTCGTGTTGCCCCTTGGTTTTTGCATCCCAAGACCTAGAGCTGAAAGTGAGAGCTCTAAAGACCTAACTAGAATATTTGAACTGTGGAAAAGCTTGTGTTTCTTTTGTTTTCTCTCTTCCCTAAAGCCTCATTATATAGTGGTTGGGAATAGTGTACAAAGACTAAAAAGCCCATGAAAATCCCAAGTATATTCCAATATGAATATCTCTTGATTTTCATCTAATTATCACATAGATAATTAGGAGGTTAATATCCTCATGTGGGTGGAATATCCTTTGATATTTATTTATCCCATAAGATAAATCCTACATCTCCCACTCACTCACATAGGGTGTGGCATAGTCTCAATCAACACACTTAGTTCACATCCATTCTAATCTATCTCCTCATACAGGAAATGGAATGCCCGACCTCACGAGAAAGAACGTACATAACCAGGAGCACTGCCATTAAGCTATCACTAAACTAACAACAATGCATCATTCAAAAGTTCATCGCTTTATGCCCCAGACTGTTCATCAAACAATAGACTTGACATTCTATATCCCTCGTTATGAAATAAAAACAATGTCATATCTCACAAGTATCATGTATCCATGTCTTATGTTTGATAACAAATATCAAAACATGTTGCGCAGTTAATGAATCACATGACATGGTGTTTTCTTCGAACTGTCTTCCTTAAGCTCTCATGTCAGTCTAATTTGATTTAACTGCTTGCCTAGACACGCCTCTTAGGACAATAGCTAACTTGACTGTCTTGGATAAATGTGGTATAGTAGCGATCATAAAACCTCATCTTTCTACCATAGACTTTAGTTCAAAGGGCATAAGGGTAGAATCGTATAGATTCTTTGTGGTTCACACAATGATTGAAGCAAGGATCAATTCATCACTCCCACTATAAGTTGGTTATAGCACATGAAGTATGATTTGTATTCTATGGTGTATCCTCATTTCAATGAGTGTGTCACATGTCCATTGGACATACACCATACGGATCTTAGCCTAGTCGCTACACAAGCACCTAACCTGAGTCTTCTAGCCTAGTCGGCTTCTCGGCGCTCACCAAGATACTCATATCCGACTTTACAAGCTTCAACATGAAACAAATCTCATGTTCGACTTCTATTAAGTCTCATGTTAGACATTTCTAAGGTGATGTTTACCTTGTGCATATTGGTACATTCAACATACACGTGTCCGGTCTCGCAGCCCAATGCGTTGAGGACACAAATGTCTCATCCTACTCGCTATCTAAGCACTAGGGGAAATCGTTCGTGTGAAAAACGGATTCTTGCTTGGTGACACTTGTAAAGATGTGTAAGCAATCATTTCAAAAATAAATAAATATGAAATGAAAAACTTCAATACTTTTTATTCAATAATAATGCCAAATGCAAAGAAAAACACATCAATCCCTACATAAACCCATATTCTTTACATGAATCAGAAATGAGTTTCTAATTATGGGTTTAGTTATGGGATCAACAAGCATATTGCTGGTCGAGATATGTTTCAACATTACTTCACCCTTGGCAACCTTGTTCCTAAAGAAATGATATCTTGTATCTAGGTGCTTAGATTTGCCATGATACTTAGGATATTTAGTGTATGCTAAAGCCAAAGTACTATCACAGTAGACAAGTACAGCTTCTTGAGCAGAAGCCGTAATTCCCATCGTCAACATACAAAGAGTATGAGAATACTTTTCCTAGATTTCTTAAGATACACATAGTGGTCTTCCTCAATCATCTCAAAACCAAATGAAGTGATTGAATTATGGAATCTAATGTTCCACTGTCTAGACACTTGCTTGAGGCCATATATGGAATGTTTTAGGCGGAAAACTTTGCGCTCTTGTCCCTTGGCATCGAAGCCTAGAGGTTGATCCATGTATATCTCCTCGTCTAGTTCTCTATTGAGAAATGCTGTCTTAACATCCATTTGGTAAAGTTTCAAATCTAGTTGAGCAACAATAGCTAAAATGAGGCGAATAGAGGCAAACCTTACCACAGGGGAGAATGTCTCTTCATAGTCTACACCCAATTGATGTGTGTATCCTTTTGCCCCAAGGCGTTCCTTATATTTTTCAATTGAACCATCCACCTTGCGTTTGATTTTTAAAACCTACTTGTTTCCAATGGTTTTACGCCCAGGCGGAAGGTCAACTAACTCCCAAACAATATGTTTGTCCCTAGAGCTCATCTCTTCCTCCATTGTAGTTATCGTTTTTTCTTTGGTTGTTGAAGACAATGCTTCTTTGTAAGAAGAATGTTCGTCTTCCTTTGAAGGTATGCAAATGTAGGCCTCCCCATCAACCTCAAAATGATGTTTGGGAATGTAGCCTATCTTGCTTCTTCGCATTGTGTGACCTTGAATTTCAGAGGGTACGCTCCCATGATTGAGCGTATTCTCTTGAGTGTTTATGGATACATTACTCCCATTAGGCTATGTACTCCCACTCAGATCAAGTCCTTCTACATCATATTCAGTGACTATTTAATTGGAAATTAATTCCCTTGATTCGCTTGAAGATGTCATGAGTTATTTATCTTTCTCCAACTCATGAAGATCAAGGTTTTTTAAAGTATCGCCAAGTTTTGGGAAGTCGTTCTCTATGAATTCCACATCACATGAATCAATCTCGGTTATCCTTCCATCTAGATGTTCACCATACATCACATAACCTTTCAAGTTTTCACAAAATCTTATAAAGATATGTTTATTTGCTTTAGGACCCAACTTTCCAAACGTATGTGATTGATTATGAATAAATGCAGCACAACCCCAAGGACGTAAATTACCCAAATTGGGTTTTACATCATTCCAAAGTTCATATGGGGTTGAGAGAACCATTTTTTAAGGCACACAGTTAAGTATATACGTTGTAGTCAATAATGCATCACCCTAGAAAGATAAACGGAGATTTTCTTGCGCCATTATAAACTTGACCATGTCTAATAAAGTTCTGTTTCTCCTTTCATCAACATCATTTTGTTGTGGCGTGTAAGGAACAAAAAGTTCTTTGCGTATCCCCTTACTTTCACAAAAAACCTTGAATTGGTCAGACAAATACTCGCGTCCACGATCAGTGCGAAGAGCTTTTGTAGTCTTTCTTTTTTGATTCTCAACCTCAACTATGAACCATTTGAAACAATCTAAAGCTTCATAACGATGAGCGATCAAGTACACATAACCATATCGCGTGTAATCGTTAATCAAAGTCAAAAAATAAGAGGCCCCATGACGGGTCTTCAACTCATTGGTCCACAAATGTCAGAGCGGATTAACTCTAACAGTTAAGTAGCTCAAACAGCCTTTCCAAATGGCTTTCTAACTGCTTTGCTAGCTAAACAAGGCTCACATACAGGCAGATTAACATTCGTGAGTGACCCCAACATGCTTTATCTAACTAACCTTATCATTCTATCTTGCCCTATATGCCCTAGTCTAGCATGCCATGTTTCAGAATTAACATGTTTAATAACAAATTTCAGTTGGTCCCGCATTTCCTTGGCGGTCGAGTACCCTTCATACTCACCAATAAGATCATCATGCATGCTGCTTAACATAGTAAAGTACGTACTTCGATCTTTCTTGAACCAAGATTCATAAGACCTTACTCGAGCCGTATGCTGAGACGCAGTGGTTCTATCTCTCTCAAGATCAGGCTCATTCATTGAAGCCTCTAAAGGCTCCAAGAGCTCTTGTTCATTGAGAAGATATTGGATCTTCTTATGCCAAATATCATAGTTGGTTCCAACCAGCTTTTCTCCTTTGGTCAAATCAGCAACAACATTTTTGGCAGCCATTTCTTTCTACAAGGGTGAAATAATTTTGCCATTATTAATTACAGATCTTACATTTATTTATTTCAAAAACTCATTAGAAAATATTTCACTTTTTCTCCTAGGTTAAAATTGAAAAATCCACTAAGTCGCTCATAATTACCACTTAATTCTAAGAGTCAAGATCATATTTTCTAATTATTTTTTAAATAAATCTAATTTAAACAATATTATGTTTTAAGCTTATCCATTTTGCATGCAACATCCAATTCAGTGCCCAACGATTAGGGTTTTTAGACAATGGGCTCGACATGTGGGCCTCCGTAAGTATGGCCAGGTCAAATTACACATCTTACATTTATTGATTTCAAAAACTCTTTAGAAAATATTTCACTTTGTCTCCTAGGTTGAAATTGAAAAATCCGCTAAGTCGCTCGTAATTACCATTTAATTCTAAGAGTCAAGATCATATTTTCTAATTATTTTCAAAATAAATCTAATTTAAACATTATTATGTTTTAATCTTATCCATTTTGCATGCAATATCCAATTGACTACACAACGATTAGGGTTTTTAGACAATGGGTTCGACATGTGGGCATCCGTAAGTGTGACCATGTCAAATCTAGGAGGTGTGGCAGCGCGGCGCTTTTAAAAATCAAACCTCTTTGACACCCAAAGTGTCTTGTCACATCCCGGCCCGGGCCCCTACCACATCTCGGGCTCGACTCCATCGTAGCACGATATTGTCCGCTTTGGGCCCCGACCACGCCCTCACGATTTTGTTTCAAGGAACTCGCACAAGGCCTTTTCAGAAATCCAATGGAACCCGAAGCCAGTGAGCTTCCAAAAGGCCTCGTACTAGGTAGAGATGAGAATATACATATAAGGCGTACATGATCCACTCCTCTTGGCGATGCGGGATGTTACAATCCACCCCCCTTAGGGGCTCGACGTCCTCGTTGGCACACATCCGGCCAGGGATTGGCTCTAATACCAAATTGTCACATCTCGGCCCGAGCCCCCAGCACATCCCTAGCTCGACTCCACCGTAGCATAATATTGTCCACTTTGGGCCCCTACCACGCCCTCACGGTTTTGTTTCTGGGAACTCACACGAGAACTTCTCAGTGGGTCACCCATCTTGGGATTGCTCTCGCGCGAGTTGGCTTAACTTCGACGTTCCGATGGAACCCGAAGCCAGCGAGCTACCAAAAGGCCTCGTGCTAGGTAGAGATGGGAATATATATATAAGGCTTACATGATCCACTCCCCTGGGCGATGTGGGATGTTATAATCTCCTTAAAGATTTTTCCCAGGCACCACATCAAATAAGAGGTGACCATTAGTGAACCCCAGTCTAATTTCATTATTTTTTATTAATTAGGTAATTTTTTTTAAAATATTCTCCTAAAGAATATTCCTTTCTAATTTAAAATGCTCAATCAACATGAGCAAATTTGATCGACATTATCTCTTTTTAATTTTCCAAAAATATTGGCATGTGTTGGATATGTTTTAAAGGTTAATTAAGAACGTTTCCTTAATTTTAGTAAATTAAAAACGTATCTAATACCAAACCTAAATGATTCACTCGCTAGCTATGTCCCAAAAACACGGCCCATGTGCCGCCCAAAGCGGCTATGCAAAATTAATAAATTAATTATTTTAATAATTAATTTAATATTGCGCGAACCCACTCACCGTGGGTGGCATGTGACACACACGTGTCGCCTTTGGGCGATCCGATGCCATTCTTTTGACCTCATTTGGATTGAACTCCCTAAGATGAATCCAACGGTGTAGCTAACATCCACAAAACCTAGCGTTGTACTCGTACTTGCTTAGGCCGAGAGTGGAAGAGATGAACCACCGTTCATCATCTTTCCAAATTTTTCACTCTTGCGAAGCTTGTTTATAGAGGCTATAACTTAGCAAATATGCATCCGTTTTATGCGCATTTTATGTCGTTAGAAAGATCAAATTACGATCTACAATTAAATCTTGTTTGGTGAATTCCAAAAACAACTCTAACCACACGAAAAAAAGGTCGCAAAAACCTTGAAAAAATTTCATTTTTCGTGCTATTACGAAACTAGGGTTTCAATTATCTCTCTAACCACTAGGTTTTTCTTTACCAAATTTTAAACATAGTCTCATATGAATGTAAAGAACATAACCAAAGCATTAAAACCCAGAAGAAAAAAATAAGCATGGAAAAAATGAAAATTTTAAAGACAAACATTCATAGCATATTCATATATATATATATATATATATCTCATGCTTTCAAGGTTTTCATACATGGCATATTCATATATATATCTCATGCTTTCATGTGAGGAGTGTGTGAGTGGCTCTGATACCATTGTTGGAAGACTATAAATAAATTCGAAAGGACATGTGTACCTTTTATGCGGAAGCTTGAATCTCGACACGCTTCTACAAACACGAACAACTGCTCTGACCCTCCATGCACATGTAAAACCTCGTAGGTCGTCGGGTTGGCTACGATATGTCGAGTTGCGCCTTGGTTTTTGCCTCCCAAGACCTAGAGACGAAAGTGATAGCTCTAAAGACCTAACTAGAATATTTGAATTGTGGAAAAGCTTGTGTTTCTTGTGTTTTCTCTCTTCCCCAAAGCCTCCTTATATAGTGGTTGGGAAGATTGTACAAAGACTAAAAAGCTCACGAAAATCCCAAGTATATATTAATATGAATATCTCTTCATTTTCATCTAATTATCACATAGATAAGTAGGAGGTTAATATCTTCATGTGGGTGGAATATCCTTTGATATTTATTTATCCCATAAGATAAATCCTACACTAAGGATGTGACTTATCTGGTGCCTGAACCATTCTTGCCAAAAAAGATACTGATACTTCCATCTAGCACTATGAAACTGCTCGTGGAACTTCCTAACCAATTTGTCTCAGGTTTGCACCAAGTTCGCTGACAAGCTAATATACCATGAAAATGCAACTGAAGTAAGTGAGAAGTTGGATAATTGTAGTTTATGGAAATCAAGGCTAGCATCTCCACATTTAGTTAAAACTGAGCAATGTGTTACAGGGAGGACAACCTTAACTCGCTAAAGCACAAATTGAAATTGGGGATTAATGGCCCATTTTTCATTGTCGAGTTGATCATTTGTTGGATCTCCTCCAAGTCAACTGTCACTAGGTCTTCTCTTTCTTCTAGTCTAGACATGCCACTCAAAGGTGACGACCCATAAGGAGAATCATGACTGACCATATTTGCACTCATACTAGCCTCAAATGTTACGTCTAGAGTGTCTTATCTTCACCAAGAGACACATCCTTTTTCGGCTACACGACACTCGCCCCCTACCTTTCAGCAGTGGTATCCAACTTGGTCTGCCTCACTTCGGTGAATAGAGCGGTCAACATACAATTTGTTTCCTAGTGGAATCTTTGTATCCCTTTGTGGTACTGATTCATTGTGCCATACTTAAGGCTGATTTAGCCAAACTCATACTCTAAGGCGTGCTTTAACTGTCTAGTATGTTCAACGAGTCTATGTCGATGAAAAGTTTTGGGACGCATGTCTTAGGCTTCATCATCTTATTGTCTTCCTCTTTAATCGTGCACTCATGTAGTTTAAATCGACAAGTCTTATTGTCTTATTGTCTTATTTATAGACATCGCTGATAATTTCTAGCCACCAAGAGTTATTTCCACCTCTTGGCGTGCCACGGTGTCTGGTATGACAGTAACAGGACGGTCATGTGCCAATTCTACACTAGTAGGTATAATTACCTGGTTTGTAGATGCCTGATTTACAGATGATTTCACCATCACTATTTTCTTATTCGTAGAGTGAGTTTCAATGGTCAAGAACTTTGTAGTTATCCTAGCACTGGTCCCACTAGGCATGCCAAAATGTTGACCCTAGAAATTACAATGCCTACGTGGTGCGCAAGCTGAGTAATTATGAGCTATCATTGTTTTCTTGTAAATGCAGGCATGCCAACTTGCAACCAAGGTTAGTTAGATGAGTATAATGGTGTTGGAAATATGCCCTGAAAGTCAATCTTTGGAAGAAACCTTTCAGCACAATAAATGGATGTATAGATGACTCTTATACATCAAATGGCAAAGATACTATTTAGGACTATCTCTATAAACGATATATGTCCTAAATAGTGAATCCATGGACAATGGATCGATTGAAGAAGTAATCTAATGAAGTTAGACTATAGAGACCTTCTTCACATAACCATCACGTCCAAAAGGTTCCTAGTCATAGGATTGTCAGAGGGATACTGACAATGCGTAGACCGGTACATACTATGTCCGCTTCAATTAGAAGGATGGAAGGTCTCATCCCATTCGTGTAGTGACACTAAGACAAGTATGTAGGTGCTCATTAAGGGAATGAGTTCATTGAACACAATCGAACGAGAGTACTTGCATGGAGGTCTTCTCACATGTCAAGCAAGTAACTCTAATGGTTGGAATAATGTAAGTAGTCCTTTGACCTGAGGCATCATCGTTGTCTTGTGGTTAAGTACTTGATCTTTGATTATGTCAAAGTCACTCCATCCGCGGGTGTCCACGGCATAGTCGAGGTTAAGCCACTTAGTCATGAAGGCAAGTGAATGTGCAACAAGGAATCTCTAATCCTCGTTAAGAGAGGATGAATACTCTAAGATATGATTCTGGAATCTTCGGCCGAAGTATCGAGCGTAATAAAGGAAAGCGTTCCTATACGACTCAATTGAATCATATAAGAAGGAATAATCACATTAAGGGTTTGACATAATATATCCATACCTTAGTGATGTGATTGAGAGTATTGTTTTAGAGAAGGATCGAATTACATTGTAATTCCAACTGAATAGGTTCTCCGAACAACTTCTACATTAGCTTGGGTAGCCATGATATATGGTTAGATGTCACTCGTGGCTTGTCAGTTCTTCTAGATTATTAAATGTAGTTGTCAAAGAAGAAGGTGAATTAAAAGTAAGTTTTAATTCACTAAGTGATTGGATTAAATACAATCAATTGGATTGGTGCCAATCACCTCACTGCCTTGCTAATTAGAACCTAAAACGATTGTTCACCAATACACTCTTGTAGTGAGTAATTAATGGATGATGGAAATAATTAATTGGATTAATTAAGTGTTGTGATTAATTAGAAAGTCTAAAGAAATCATAAAAGCGATATTAGATCGTTTTGGGCTTAAAGAAACGTTCGGGTTTAATTGGGCCCATTGGGCTTTTATTCAAGCATTAGATGACTTGAAATAAATAAAAGCCCAAAGCCTAAACAACACAAAGGGGCCGGCCAAAGGAGGGAGAGAAAGGTCAAATGTTGACTTGTTTCTTTTTGGCTATAAAAGGAACTTTATAGCAAATGTTTCATTAGGGTTTTTTGAAGTGTTAAAAGAACATAAGAGAAAAAGGAAAAATATCTCTCTAACACTCAAAGGGCCGGCCACCATAGGGGGATTTTGCTAATCATCTTTTCACCCTTTTGGTTATTCCTTCATCCTTCTCACTACACTAGTGGGTGAGGATCTTTAGAGGTTTTCAATTTTGGAAACTTGAAGAGAACCAAGGAGCACTCATTCTAAACAAAGTGGAGGAGGCAAGGAAGGAGGCTAGGCTCAAGGAGTTCAAGGAGCAAAGGGCTTGGAGGTGGTCCATCCTTGGTCTAAGATCTAGATCAAGAGGTATAAAACTACTCCTAAACTTTGTTCTTATATATAAATTTGTTTTTGATGCATCTTACATAAACCTATGCATCTTGAAGGGGATTTGCATGACTATTGCTTTGATATTATTTGATAACATGCTTCCGTTGCTTTCGTATATAAATTTTGAATTGTATATGCATGCTAGTCACTAGAAATCCCACATGAAATCTCATGGTTTTCCCTTCAAGTGGTATGAGAGCCAAAGGTTTATGTATGATGTGTCCTTTTGGATTTTATGCATATGGGTTTTAATTTTATGTATGACATATTATTGCTTCATTCAGAGTATGTTTATCTTTTGTTTTTCAATTGTTGAAAAATGTAAATCAATAGTTGAGAAAGATATGTATGCAAAAAGGTGTTTTGGATGCATGAATGAAGAATGAGTTTAGAACAAATTTTGGGGTTTTGAGTCATAGGGAGGGCACGGCAAAAAGGGGTTTTTGGCTATGTGTTTGTGTTTTTATTTTGAATCACACACACACACTTTAAAGCTAGAAAGTAGAAATCTTGTCACTTTTGTTTTTGGGTTTGAAAAATCACCAAGAATATACAAATCTTGAAAATGTGTTCATGGTTTTGTTCTTGGTGTTCATGGTTTGGTTTTTGGTGAAAATGGTTTTATTTGTTTCTTATGCATTGTTTTGTGGTTTTGGATGATGTACAAACCATCCATAGCCATCTCAAAATTTATTCAAACCTAGACTAGTCTAGTTAAATTTCCATCACCCTTTTCACTAAAGTCCTTAAAGCAAAACCAAGTGACAAGCAAAATTTATTTTTTTCTCTACTTTATGTTGGTTCAATGCAAGATGGGTGAAACCTCCCATCCCCATTATGTTGGCCGGCCACCCTAGTGGATTACCCACTTGTGGGGCTTTTTTGTAATGTTAAAAGGGTTGTTTATACTTTCAAGTATTTACGGTTTGACCCCTAACATTTAGGCCCCTACTATTTGAAAAGTTAAAATATTTTATTTTAATTTTATTAGTTGTTTAAACTCATAATAATATTATGCCCATATGCACTAAATCTAAATGTTTATGTTGCATTCCATATGATTATTTAATGTGATTAAGTAGTTAGAAAAATGGGTGACTATGGACTTATGCCTTAAACGATAATTGAGCTATGAGATAAGGCGCTAAACTCAAATTGTTTGAACCTTGGGAATGTGTTTTAATTACTGTTTCAATTGGACCTTGTCACGTTGAACATTAATCTATATCTCCCTCTTAGTATGTGTAATTTGTAGGAATTTGAACAAATCGGTTTGTAATTATTATTACTTCTTAATCTCTTTTAGTTAGTTGATTCCCTCTAGTGCTAGACTAGAGTTTCTTTAACTATTGGTAAGGAGACATAACTAAAAGAGGGTTTTGACATGAGATTAAAGATTAAATGGGTCCAACGCCCTAATTAGCAATGAATGATTGTCTTTCATTTCTAATGGCTCAATGAAAATGTTTTAATTGGATTGAAAAGCACGTAATTAAATTGACACAACCTCCCCGAGTTCTTATTCAACAATGTTGGCTCGTTGTTGAATTAACCCAATAAGTCCATGGTCATCCAAAGAGCCTAAGATAACTATAAAGTCCAATTTCAAAGGAATGCAAAAACCATAGTAGTAGTAGTTACTTCCAATATTTGAAAAATTCGTTTTTTGATATTGATTTGTTTTTCTCAAAACAAATAGTGGGAGTATCATATGCTACTAAACCATAATGAACTCAATTAGTAGTTATATATATCTCCAATATTTTGAAAAATGTTTTGATATTGTTTTGTTTTATGAAAACGAATAGTGGGGATATCATATGCTACTAATTTCATTAACTCTGGACTAGTAGTTATAATAGGACACAATTTATTTGAATGTGATTAAATAAATAAAATTGATGAGACCTTAAAATCCCTCAACCAACATACAATATTAAGTTGAAAGCGTAAGAGTGCTTTGAACACTTTTTCGTGGCCTTCCACCGTGGTAGGCTCCAATCGTTTATGACTTGTACACCACCTTCACCCTATCATGGGGGAGTGCAAAGTGCATGCTTATACTCAGGAGGAGTTTATTTAAAACATTTGATGAGGTGAAGGTAGGCAACGAGTGTGGCCAATATCGTATCATCGTGAGGTCATACTTGGACCCCTATCTAAACCGGCATGGTGGGAAAGAACTTAACTAAGAAAAATGGTGCCAATATTGTATCATCGTGAGGCATTGTTTTCTAGAGGCCAAAAAGATGGGTAATCACAAGAGGTTGTTGTGAATGGGTAAGTGTACCCTCTTAATATTATTTTTGCTAGCCGATATCGTATCATCGTGAGGTGGGCTTGGTAATAGTGAGCCTCCCATAACCCGCTAGGAGCTTTCTTTGAAATCTCCCGGATTCCATCTTGAGGGATATGGAATTTGCCAAAAATGGTGGGTGGTGTCATTCGGTTTAAAGACCCAAATCGTTTGACTTAATCAACAATCAAACTAATTATTTTATTGTTTATGTATTTAGATATGGTTGGAAGCACACTCGCGAAAATACTCGACAAACATTGCCTAGAGGGGCACAATTTCCCATCATGGTATCGTAATGTCAAGATTCTCCTAACATTGGAGAAGATTGTTTACGTGCTAGACAAGGCCCCACCTCACATACCTCTCGGCCCTGAGGCCACTGAGGATGAACGTGCTAAGTATGACAAGCACGTTGAGGATGACACAGAAGCCAAGTGCTATCTGTGGATTCCATGAATGAGGAGCTTCAGAGACAGCACGAGGGCATGGACAGTGCATCTTCCATCATACTCCATCTTACGGAGTTATATGGTGAAGTGACGCGCAACCATCGCTTTAGCACTATCAGTGAACTTGTGAAGACCAAGATGGTCAAGGGGGCTTCAATGCATCAACATGTACTGAAGATGATAGGACTCATTGAACAATTGGAGAACCTAGGTACTCCACTTGACGGGGAATTGGCCCAGGACTTCATTTTGGCTTCTCTTTCTGATTCATTCTCGCAGTTCGTTATGAACTACAATATGAATAAGATGGATAGTACTCTCTCTGAGTTACTAAACATGTTAGTAACTGCCGAGAAGACTATGAAGAAAGAGAACGTTGTAGGGACTGCTGCAGTAGCCTACAACAAGCCATCCTCTTCGAAGGCTAAGCCGCAAGGCAAAGGCAAAGGGAAGGAGAAGAAGTCACCCACTCCTAAGCCGCAAGGAGGAGTGAGGAAAAAGAAGGCAAAGGAGCCCAAGGGGACTTGCCACCACTGTGGAAAGGAAGGGCATTGGAAGAGGAATTGCAGGTTATACCTTGCAACTCTTAAGGACAAGCCACAAGGTATGGTTTATGTTCTTATCTTCAATTCTAAATGTTAGATCTTCTAAACCTTTATATTTGATATAAAGGGCTAATCACTTGTATAATTGTATATAGGTGGAGGAGCCAAGTAGAAGATGAACAAGCAAGGAAAAGGTTGGAGAAGGGTTCGACCACCATATTTTTTGCTAACTACTTAGGAAGTTTGTTAGGCACTTAAAGATAGTCTTTAAACTTTCTTATTTTGTTAAGAACTTATTATGTGGCTTCATATGATGGAAGACCACTATTGGTGCCTAAATGAAGGTATATAATTAGTCTCTAAATGTATAGAGCTAATTCTTTTTGTATTAAACATTATGAATGTTTAAATTATCATATTAATGTAATGTGATGAATGCCTTCTAATATATTATTTCCTTAAAGTAGTGTTATGAATTGGATATTGTCTTGTTGTATCCTAGTTGAGATACAAGATTTATATCACTTATTGTAATGTGATAACCAAACTTTAGACGTATCAATTATGGATAGATCTCACATGTAGGACATAGAAGGATACAATGAATCTTTAGATTTGGTTCCAATTGTCTACCTATGAGTTCTATATGAATTGACAAAAGGTCTAGAGATTCCTTTCTTGAAGAAAAGGAAGATCACATTATGATGATATAAGTAATAAGAAAAAACGTTTCTTATATGATTATCACTTAAACCACAATAATCAAGATGACTCTTGATTCAATTAGTAGTTTTTAACAACTAATTGGGCATTCTTTAAATTGTTTTAAAATGTCAATTGTGTTAGTGATTAAACCAAGAAAGAAGTGTCTAAATCTATAAAATGTTTAAAGACTTTAGTCACTTAAATAACGAGACATTAACTTAGTGAAGATTGAAACAAACGAGCTTGAAAGGTTTTAAAGCTACTACACAATGTCTTCTACCCATATACTCCACGTTTATACATTTTGAATGTATGAAGTAATTTCTCATTAAAGTCATGAGAAATAGTGGGAGGTGTGAAAATGGATATAAACTTGAATATGATTGGTTTATAGTTGTCTAAAGAATAATAGTACTTGACTATTATTAAGAGTTTGTAATTTTAATTGTTAAAGGACTCAAGCTCTTCAAACGTTAAAATTCTATGTTGTGTAACATTCTAAAGAATAGTCTTTGAATGTTGGTTTCGTCAACCTAACATAAAATGGTTATATGTTGGGAGTTGTCCATCTTTCTCTTTTATGAGAACAAGCTAATAACAAAGCCCATGGACAAATTTGATGAAACAAAAGGGAATAGTTTCAAAATGAGTCACAACATATAGTTTAACAACAAGACAATCCAAATTCGACATCTTATGTAACTATAACGCTCTATGTAGTTTTGATAAAGAATTATATCAACCACCTAGAAGGAATGGTTGAGTTTCTATATCCTTAGTAGGAGCCATGCTTCCACTAAAGACTTGGATAATTCTTATATGACTACATTAAAGGTCTTAGTATGACTAAAACTTGTAGTATGGTGTATGACACCATATAATTTAAATGAATAGACTTGACAAAGCAAGTCACACATTTCAAAAGGAATTACTTGAGAAGGAATTCTTTTGTGTATGATTCGTTTAAATAACTTGTGTTAGCTAGAGTTGTTGATAGTCTCAAAATAGTTGAGACATCATCAATAAGCTAATGGATCTTAATGATTGTCAATAGATCCAAGACAAGTTAGTGGGAGCAATATGCATTCAAATCAAGAAAATATAATTGTTAAGTTCTTGAATGAATGCTAAGTTACAACAAGGCCAGTGGGAGTGATGTCATAATTTGAGCAACAAGATATGAATAAAGTCTATTTTATAGACTTGATAGAACATAAATGTTACTCGAAAATTGACAAAACATGACACGGTCAATTTTGAAGTATAGACTTGAAATTGGACTTATTGATATAGCAAGGCTACCTCAAGGATGTTAAATGGGGAAATTAAATCTCAAATGTTGAAGATTTAAGAAAGCATTTTCCTATATGATAGAAAATCACTTTCGTAACCCTTATAATGAATGTGTCACAAAATCACAAAAGGGACACATGTATGGACTTGTGAGTAGATATCCAAAAGTGAAGAACCACAGGGGTTGTCACTTTAAGATATTACTATATCCCAGGATCAGAACCAAAGCAACTGATAGAGTATTATTGCCTTTAAGAAAGGAACATCAGAGTGGGACTCTGAAAGCGTGCATTCACTTAGGTTATAAACCAAAGTGAAAATAAGCCATTTTAACAAATGGAACTTCATAATGGATGAAGTACTAATCATATGAGTGTATTGTAAGTATTGTACTACAATGGTCTCAAGGTTAGAGCAAAGTTTGTATAATGTATACAAACGAAATATATGACGATATATTGTTTTAGAAACTGCTTCAAAAGGTGTTTTGAATGGAAGGGGTTCTTTTAGAACCAATGATTGAATCCAAACCATAAGGTCGTGAGTTGGACAATACGACGCAATGGGGCGATAGCTCAAGCCATGAAATCAAGGTCTCATCAAAGTATTCGAGCACAAGAAAGAGACATCATCAAATGTTTTGGAAACATTTGATAAGTGAATCCCTTTTAAATAAAAAGGATTAATACATAACCAAGTTAACCTACGAGCATAAGCTCTCTCAACTAGCATGTATAAGATACACTAGTGATTGACTTTAGTGCAAGTGGGAGATTGTTGGAAATATGTCCTGAAAGTCAATCTTTGGAAGAAACCTTTCAGGACAATAAATAGATGTATAGATGACTCTTATACATCAAATGGCAAAGATACTATTTAGGACTATCTCTATAAACGATATATGTCCTAAATAGTGAATCCATGGACAATGGATCGATTGAAAAAGTAATCTAATGAAGTTAGACTACAGAGACCTTCTTCACATAACCATCATGTCCAAAAGGTTCCTGGTCATAAGATTGTCGGAGGGATACTGACAATGCATAGACCGGTACATACTATGTTCGTTTCAATTAGAAGGATGGAAGGTCTCATCCCATTCATGTAGTGACACTAAGACAAGTATGTAGGTGCTCATTAAGGGAATGAGTTCACTGAACACAATCGAACGAGAGTACTTGCATGGAGGTCTTCTCACATGTCAAGCAAGTAACTCTAATGATTGGAATAATGTAAGTAGTCCTTTGATCTGAGGCATCATCGTTGTCTTGTGGTTAAGTACTTGATCTTTGATTATGTCAAAGTCACTCCATCCGCGGGTGTCAACGGCATAGTCGGGGTTAAGCCACTTAGTCATGAAGGCAAGTGATGTTGGAAATGTGCCCTAAAACCAATCATATGATGATACTTTACGGACATTTCACATGTTAAACTAATCTAGTTTAATATCAAGGGCATAGATTATTGTTTTAAGCCGTCTCATATAAATGTTATATGCTTAAACGATAAGTCCAAGGAATATGTGATTGGGAGAATACGATCTATAGAAGTTAGATTCATGAGACCATTCTTTCGTAGACACATCCTAAACGTTCCTGATCATAGGATTGCCAATTGGGCATTGACAGTCCGTTAAGATCAGTACGTGCTGTGTCTTCTCTCAGGGAGAGTGACTAGTCTCGAGTCATTGGTGTGTGTGACATCAAGACAAGTATGTAGGTGCTCAATAGAGAATGAGTTCACTGAACACGATCAACGAAGAGTTCTTATATTCATATCACATGAGAACTCATGGTTGGGATAATGCAAAGTAGACATTTGACCTGAGGCATCACAGCTATCTTGTGGTTAAGTCCTTGATCTTTGATTATGTCAAAGTCACCCCATCCGCGGGTGTCCACGGCATCGTTGGGGTTAAGCTACTTAGCCATGGAGGCAGGTGAATGCGCAACAAGGGATCTCTAACCTTCAAACCGTTTAAGGGAGAATACTCTATGATATGATTAAGAATCTTTGGCCAAAGTATGAATGAGATTTAGGAAGGCGTTCCAAATCACATTCAAGGTAATCATATAAGCACACGAATCACATTGGATAGTAGACATGAATAAACTATCAAAAAAAACAATGTGGTCAAGAGTATTGTATTAGAGAAAGACCGTATTGCATTTGTAATCCTAAACTGAATAGGTTCTCCACCTCTTCTGATTAGCTTGGGTAACCATGATATGCTGCTAGGTGTCACTCATGGTTTGTGGAAGCCCTAAACATGTATAATCACTAAAGGGAGAATTGAAAGTAAGTTTCAATTCACAATCGATTTGAAAGAGTTTTAATCGCCCACTGCCTCGCTAAAAGGAACCTAATGGATCGTACACCGTGTAAGGTGGAGACTGAAGAAACAATGGAGATGAGTAAGAATAATTAAAAGGTTTAATTATTTATGGCAAGGATTAATTAATATGTTAATTAATCAAACAAATAAGTTCGTTAAAGACCTCGGGATAGTTTTGGACCTTAAGGCCCAATGGGCTTCGAACGTCAAGCCCATTGACTTAAGTTGTATGACAATTTAATGAATAGAGATTCACAAAGGCCCAAAAGCCCAAATCCCTAATGTGGCCGGCCATATGTGTTGAATTAGGGTTTTTTGGTTCTTTAGGTCATTTATAGAAGTGACTATATAAAGAACTTTATAGCCTAACATTCATTAAGGGGTTCTTTTGGAGAAAATTGGAGAGAACATGTCTCCCCTTTTCTCTCCAGGAGGCCGGCCCCCTTGGAGGGTGTATCTAGCCATAATACTACTCCAAGGTCACTCATTCCTTCTCCAATCTCTCCTTGGTGTGGAGACTTAGAGGTTCTCAATTTTGGGAACTTGGAGAAACCTTTTCATCCATCCAAATCCATAGATTTTAGATGCAAGGAATGAAGGCCCTCTCTTTGGGTGATTAGCCTTTACTTATGCAAAGAGGAATCTACAAAGGTATAAATTTCAACTCACTTTGTTTTGAGTTGAGTTTTGGTTCACCAATCTACTAGGTTTTGAATTTCATGGGTAATGTTTTGTTTTTGAGTGCATGCAAGCATGATTCTGCCTTTTAATTGTTAAATGCATGCTATAGATGTTATTCAAATGAACATGTTTTCACAAAATAATCCTTCAAGTGGTATCAGAGCCTAGGTCTAGTAGTTGGTGAATCCTTTTGGGTTTTGTAGTTCATAGTTTTGATTTAAAAGTTGTAATATGTTACAAGCTTTATTCTTGTTTCTTTGAATGTAAATTTTGTTAGAAAATTTGCCATCTCAAATGTTGTAGATGTAGTTCATATGAGCATGAATATTGGAGCTAAAATTTGGTGCCATGATTTTGGGAAAATTCGGCCAAATACATAGGGTGATTTTTTGGGTTCTTGTTTGACTTGTTAAAAGTGTTTTAAAGTGACTTTTGGAACCCCTATGTACCCTAGTTTGGTTATATGTTATTTCCCTAAAGTTTGAATGGTTTTGGAATGTTTTTGGGTGAAAAATGTTCATCGAAATTTTTGAGTTTTTCAGAATGTTCTTCATTGTTCTTGACATTTTAGCCAAGAACAAAAAGTTTTGTGTTTTGATTCAAAGTTTTGATTTATTTCATAAAGTTTATGTTTTATGATTTTCAAATGTTTAAATGTTTTAGATATTTGTTTAAATGGTGTAAGAGATATTGGTGGGTGTGTAAGGATTAATTTCCTTTCACACACACCACTTGCACCACTTGATTGCTTTATGTCAAAACTCACAAATCAACACACACATCACTCCATTTCTTCTTCCAAAACCGGCCACCCCCTAGTGGGGGTACTTTTGGGGCCTTTTATGCAATTACATAAAGTTTTGATACTTTTGTGTATTTGCACTTTGGTCCAAAAGTTTACGTTTTTACGTTTAGGTCCAAAAACGCTAAAGGACAAATTGTTTTGCTCCTTTAATTAAGTTTTTACATTGTTTAAATTTTGGGTTCTAGTGTAATTACATGAAGTAGTGGACTTTTGTGTTCTTACAAAGTGACCCCAAAAGTTTATGTTTTTGCAATATTGCCCAAAGGTTGTGGTAATTGCATTTTGGCCCAAATTAGGTTGAGAACAAAATTGTTTTGTCACTTTAAATGAGAATTGGATTTTCATTTCATTTAGCTCCAATTAAATCAATTTTATGGATACAAAAACCAAATGAAAATGTTGCATTCTTTTTAATTAGTTAAAGTGTTAATTAATTAAAGGGTGATTATGAACCTAAGCCTAATATAATTGAGCTATGTGAAAGGCCGTTTCAAATTTGTTTGAACCATGGGAATGTGTACATTAGATTTTGGTTGTAATTTGATTTGATCAAATGTTGTAAAAGGGCATAAGCCCTTCTTTACTTTAAGGTAATTTGTTTTATGCAAATGTTGTAATGAGCATAAGCTCACCTTTACTTTGAAGTACTTCTTTCTTGCTTTATTTGATATGCATGAAAATGAAGTAGTTGGGTCCAACGCCCCTAAGACAACACGCCTTAATGTGATTAAACGCATAACTAAAATCAATCATCATCCCTAGACCGAGATTCAACACTAGGCTCGTGTTGAATCTAAACAAAGGTTCATAGTCATCCTAAGGCCCTAAGGCAACTATATAGTCCATCAATGAATGCAAACCTTATGTTAGTAGTATCATATGCTCTTGCTTTAAAAACCGTTTTATAAGCATAGTGGGAGTATTATATACAACTAAAACAATCAAATGGACCAATAGTTGTAATAGGACCAAAATTGTTTTAATATAGATTAAAATGAATGTTTATATGTGATGAGACCTAAAACCCTCAACCAAACCATTATTAAGTTGATAAGCGTGAGAGTGCTTTGAACACTCTTTCGTGGCCTTCCACCATGGTAGCTCCAATCGTTTATGACTTGTACACCGCCTTCACCCTATCATGGGGGAGTGCAAAGTGCATGCTTGTACTCAGGAGGAGTCTATATACATACTTGATGAGGTGAGTGTAGGCAACGAGGATGGCCGATATCATATCATTGTGATGCTATTCTTGAACCCCTTCATGAACTAAGCATGGTGGGAATGACTTAACTAAGTGCAATGGAACCAATATCATATCATTGTGAGGTTACATTCTCTAGAGGCCAAATAAGATGGGTACTTGCAAGAGATGCAAATGAGTAAGCGTACTCTCTCATTATTATTAATGCTAGCCAATATCATATCATTGTGAGGTGGGCTTGGTAGTAGTGAGTCTCCCATACCCTACTAAGAGTTTCCTCCAAAACTCTCGAATTCCAATGAGGGATATGGAATTTGCCAAAAATAGTGGGTGGTGCTATTTGATTTAAAGACCCGAATCAAATGGCTTAAAATCAATCAATTTATATTCGTTATGTATTTGTTTACCAATATATTTGCAAACGCTATCCAACACTTGACAAATAAAAGCCGAAAGCTTTAGTTTCCGGACTTGGTACTACAAAACCATAGATTGTCTTTAATGGCTTGTAAATGTACCTAAGTAGTCTCATCCTCACAATCTTCCTATTGATAATGTATCAGTAGAAGAATATGTTAGAAAATGTCTATTATAAAGAGGACAACACTTTTAATGTCATAATTCTTCAATTACAAATTGTTGTATGAAGAAATAAGAGTTGCTTTGAACAACCCTTAGTCAATGCAAACACTTAGTGCTTGTTTCTTTGTTACATGAACAAGGAACTTGAGAAGTAAGCACAGGGGCATGGACACTTTATGTGCCATGATTCTTCACTTACAAATTGTTATATGAAGAAATGAGAGTTGCCTTGTACAACTCTTGAAAGTTTGTAATTATGTTTAGAACATAATGGTTGGTTGACAAAAATAGTCCATCAACATGAACTTATGATGATTTTGAATCATTGAGTGTTGAAGTGATAAACCACTTAACGAGACGGAAACTAGGTAAGGACTTCACCTTTATGTCCCAATCCTAATGGTTCACTAAGTTTATTGTAAACTATATAGTGAACAATAAACACATACTCTCCAAAATCGTTTGATGTGTATAACACAATTGAAATAAGTTTCAAGAGCGATAGTGGGAGTTTAGGGACCATGACTATTGTAGTCAAAGGAGAAGTCAAATGAAGAAGATAAAATTAACTCCAAGGGAACAAACTTTCTTTATGAAAGGATGGACATTGGAAGGGGTATTTGCAAGAAATGTCTTGCAAGTGTCAAGAACACACCTTTCGAAGGTGTTGTAAATTGTTCTTGAATAGTTCAAAATAGTTGGTTCTTCTACTTGAATGCTTGATTCCGTATTAGTAACTATGTTTTACAATAGTTGTAAAAGTGTGACTAATAAGAAGTAAAAGATATATGAGAGAAGAAAAAGGTGCTTCACATTCGGAACGTGAATAAAATATAGATCTCTGCGAAAGCAGATAGTACCTACTTCCTCATATGAACTACCAAAGAAATTGGAAAAACCAAAGATAGTCTTTACATTCCAATTTTAAGGAACTTAATTCCGTCACTATAGTAGAGATGGATGAATGCTTTGTTTGACAAAACATTGTTCTTTATTAATCAATGATTGGATTATAGTAATCTAATTGATTGTCTTTATAGTAGAGATGATATGGTAGTGTTAACTGTTTAGAATATAATGATGCTTAAAACCCAAAAGGTTGCAAGGTAGTGACTAATCCCAACTGAGTTGTGATACCTCTAAAACATAAGTTATGAGTTGGTGAAAAATGGATGCTTTGGATTGTTAGATCCGGATCCAATACCTTCTTATTAAAATTGTATAGAGGCGAAATGTTTGAATCTTTAATCTTTTGGAAAGAAGAAAGAATCACAAAGTTGTTGAGGTTAATTCACTTAGATGTTAGTGGCACTTGTCCACAACATAATACTACTCATGTTGTATGACGTTCACCGAAGATCACTCTCGGTTGGACTATAGTTTATTTTGAATAAACACAAGTCCGAATACTTTGCAAAAGGTTTCAAAGAATTCAAGAAATGTAAGTTAATGAGTAAGACGTCTAAAGTATTTACCTCCTTAGATTTGATCCAAGGAAAAGTAACACTTTAGATGAGTTTCCTTGAAAGATATCAAGGAAAGAAGCATCATAAGATAATGAATTTCTCCATTAGGAGAAGAACGAACTTGAATAAGATTTAGTTCGTTAGATGTTATCTATTACCCATATATAGGATATATACTTCTAAAAACAATATGATTGTAAATTAGAAGATCTTTCCAAAATTTTCATGACTCCATAAGATGTAGTTAGAAAGAAAGACAAATCTTAAGCATGTTAAGATTTGGGGTTGTGTGCTAATTAGCAATATTTGTTTGATAACAATCTTGTGGGATATCCTTAAATTAACTTTTGGATATCGCTTCTATAAACCAACTAACAAATGTTGTTTTGTTGGGTAGTTCATTGTAATCCTACAATGTGATTTGCCTAAGAGCTAATGAACGAGAGATAGAACTCAAAGGATGGGTTCTTTGAGAGACAAGAAAGTAATCAACAAATATAACAACCTAGTTCCTATACCAAAGGCTCCAAGGTAGTCGAGAAGGATTTATAAACCGTCTCAGTTGAATGATTTGAACTTTATGACTATGTCATAGAGTTACACCTCTTAATTCGAAAGAAATAAGAATGAAAATCCTTATGACTACATTGAGTGTATATATGATATATACTCAAGGAAATGGTAAAGTACCATTTGACCCGAAATAATGAAACCTTCATAAGCTAATTGGTAGCTTAAGGTGACTACAATCAAAGAGAATGGTTGACTTTGAAGAAACCATCTTTGAGATAGTCTAGGTTTCAATTAATTCGAAGATTGCTAGCTACAACTAAATTGTGATTCAATGTTTGGACATTATATGGGTTTCCGAAACCATTATTAAGATAGTCTTGATAATATATGTCTAAAACTATAAATCACAAGACATGTAAGTTGTAGAGATCCATCCATCATGGATCTTAGCAAGCTAGTGGGAGCTATAAGCATCTTATGAGAACAGGATCAAATCGTTTGATTTCTCATAAAGATGTAAATGAATCTTTTGTTTACTAGGTTTAAAAAAGATTAGTGGGAGTTAATAATGTTCCTAAAATTTAAAATATATATATGATATATTAATTTTGGAAATGAAAAGAATACTTCTCCATTAAAGTTATGACTTTAATACATTATATGAAGATAGAATGTATATGGAAGTTAATCATGTTCCTAAAATTTAAATATATATATGATATATTAATTTTGGAAATGAAAAGAATACTTCTTCGTTAAAGTTATGACTTTAAAACATTATATGAAGATAGAATGTATATGGGAGACATAGTATATATACATGGGATGGAAATCTATATTGATAGATTTTAGGATATAATTGGATTATATCAAGCCCTAAATATAGACAAAAGATGATAGGAAGTTTCTCATATGATGATGAACTTCAATCAAATGGACAACTCTAGTAAGACTAAGGAGTTGCTCTTCTCAAAGAGAACGTACTCTTTGACTCCCAAAGAAATAATGCGTAAATAGAATCCTTTATGCATACGCAGAAAGGTGATTTATGTATTTCATATTGTATGAAAAACATTGATATGAGTTGTACCTAGAAAGGTGCAAGACGATATCAGTGCAAGCCCAGGATCAGAACCATGCCAACTGTCAAGTGAGTCCTTAAGTATTTAAGAAATACTAAAGGATAAATTCCTCAAAGATCGAGGAAGAATTAGAGTAACGTAATGGAAGCGTAAATGTATTAGATTATGAATCTAATCCATCATTGGATGTTTCTTCATTATGAATGAAGAGATAAACAGATATCTCTTTATTATGACTAAAGAGATATTTGGATGGAAACATTAAAGTAATGACTTTAGTGTGTTCCATTATGAATGCAAAATATATTGCCATATAGAAGTTTACAACAATGTTGTTTGGATGGGAAAGTTCATTTATGAACTCTCTATTCGGTTCCAACCAGAAAGTGTATGACACTAATGGGGCGATAGCTCAAGCCAGGGAATCAAGGTCTCATCAAGGTCCGAACTCAAATGAGAGACTGAACCACATGATTGAGAATCATGTATAATGGTGACGTCGTTATTCTCAAGGTTGCTTCTATGGATAACATATAGATATCCATTGTCTAGGCCTACTACTCAGCCATTTATGAAATGACTACAGAAGAGGTATCATCACTGATGAACAAGCTGATTGACTCTAGTGCAAGTGGGAGATTGTTGGAAATGTGCCCTAAAACCAATCATATGATGATACTTTACGGACATTTCACATGTTAAACTAATCTAGTTTAATATCAAGGGCATAGATGATTGTTTTAAGCCGTCTCATATAAATGTTATATGCTTAAACGATAAGTCCAAGGAATATGTGATTGGGAGAATACGATCTAAAGAAGTTAGATTCATGAGACCATTCTTTCGTAGACACATCCTAAATGTTCCTGATCATAGGATTGCCAATTGGGCATTGACAGTCCGTTAAGATCAGTACGTGTTGTGTCTTTTCTCAGGGAGAGTGACTAGTCTCGAGTCATTGGTGTGTGTGACATCAAGACAAGTATGTAGGTGCTCAATAGAGAATGAGTTCACTGAACACGATCAACGAAGAGTTCTCATATTCATGTCACATGAGAACTCATGGTTGGGATAATGCAAAGTAGTCCTTTGACCTGAGGCATCACAGTTGTCTTGTGGTTAAGTCCTTGATCTTTGATTATGTCAAAGTCACCCCATCCGCGGGTGTCCACGGCATCGTTGGGGTTAAGCAAGTTAGCCATGGAGGCAAGTGAATGCGCAACAAGGGATCTCTAACCTTCAAACCGTTTGAGGGAGAATACTCTATGAGATGATTAAGAATCTTTGGCCAAAGTATGAATGAGATTTAGGAAGGCATTCCAAATCACATTCAAGGTAATCATATAAGCACACGAATCACATTGGATAGTAGACATGAATAAACTATCAAACCAAACAATGTGGTCAAGAGTATTGTATTAGAGAAAGACCGTATTGCATTTGTAATCCTAAACTGAATAGGTTCTCCACCTCTTCTGATTAGCTTGGGTAACCATGATATGCTGCTAGGTGTCATTCATGGTTTATGGAAGCCCTAAACGTGTATAATCACTAAAGGGAGAATTGAAAGTAAGTTTCAATTCACAATCGATTTGAAAGAGTTTTAATCGCCCACTGCCTTGCTAAAAGGAACCTAATGGATCGTACACCGTGTAAGGTGGATATTGAAGAAACAATGGAGATGAGTAAGAATAATTAAAAGGTTTAATTATTTATGGCAAGGATTAATTAATATGTTAATTAATCAAACGAAGAAGTTCGTTAAAGACCTCGGGATAGTTTTGGACCTTAAGGCCTAATGGGCTTCGAACGTCAAGCCCATTGACTTAAGTTGTATGACAATTTAATGAATAGAGATTCACAAAGGCCCAAAAGCCCAAATCCCTAATGTGGCCGGCCATATGTGTTGAATTAGGGTTTTTTGGTTCTTTAGGTCATTTATAGAAGTGACTATATAAAGAACTTTATAGCCTAAAATTCATTAAGGGGTTCTTTTGGAGAAAATTGGAGAGAACATGTCTCTCCTTTTCTCTCTAGGAGGCCGGCCCCCTTGGAGGGTGTATCTAGCCATACTACTACTCTAAGGTCACTCATTCCTTCTCCAATCTCTCCTTGGTGTGGAGACTTAGAGGTTCTCAATTTTGGGAACTTGGAGAAACCTTTTCATCCATCCAAATCCATAGATTTTAGATGCAAGGAATGAAGGCCCTCTCTTTGGGTGATTAGCCTTTACTTATGCAAAGAGGAATCTACAAAGGTATAAATTTCAACTCACTTTGTTTTGAGTTGAGTTTTGGTTCACCAATCTACTAGGCTTTGAATTTCATGGGTAATGTTTTGTTTTTGAGTGCATGCAAGCATGATTCCGCCTTTTCATTGTTAAATGCATGCTATAGATGTTATTCAAATGAACATGTTTTCACAAAATAATCCTTCAAGTGAATGCGCAACAAGGAATCTCTAATCCTCATTAAGAGAGGATGAATACTCTAAGATATGATTCTGGAATCTTCGGCCGAAGTATCGAGCGTAATAACGGAAAGCCTACCTATACGACTCAATTGAATCATATAAGAAGGAATAATCACATTAGGGGTTTGACATAATATATCCATACCCTAGTGATGTGATTGAGAGTACTGTTTTAGAGAAGGATCGAATTACATTGTAATTCCAACTGAATAGGTTCTCCAAACAACTTCTACATTAGCTTGGGTAGCCATGATATATGGTTAGATGTCACTCATTGCTTGTGAGTTCTTCTAGATTATTAAATGTAGTCGTCAAAGAAGAAGGTGAATTAAAAGTAAGTTTTAATTCACTAAGTGATTGGATTAAATATAATCAATTGGATTGGTGCCAATCACCTCACTGCCTTGCTAATTAGAACCTAAAACGATTGTTCACCAATACACTCTTGTAGTGAGTAATTAATGGATGATGGAAATAATTAATTGGATTAATTAAGTGTTGTGATTAATTAGAAAGTCTAAAGAAATCATAAAAGCGATATTAGATCGTTTTGGGCTTAAAGAAACGTTCGGGTTTAATTAGGCCCATTGGGCCTAAACCCATTGGGCTTTTATTCAAGCATTGGATGACTTGAAATAAATAAAAGCCCAAAGCCGAAACAACACAAAGGGGCCAGCCAAAGGAGGGAGAGAAAGGTCAAATGTTGACTTGTTTCTTTTTGGCTATAAAAGGAACTTTATAGCAAATGTTTCATTAGGGTTTTTTGAAGTGTTAAAAGAACAAAAGAGAAAAAGGAAAAATATCTCTCTAACACTCAAAGGGCCGGCCACCATAGGGGGATTTAGCTAATCATCTTTTCACCCCTTTGGTTATTCCTTCATCCTTCTCACTACACTAGTGGGTGAGGATCTTTAGAGGTTTTCAATTTTGGAAACTTGAAGAGAATCTAGGAGCACTCATTCTAAACAAAGTGGAGGAGGCAAGGAAGGTGGCTAGGCTCAAGGAGTTCAAGGAGCAAAGGGCTTGGAGGTGGTCCATCCTTGGTCTAAGATCTAGATCAAGAGGTATAAAACTACTCCTAAACTTTGTTCTTATATATAAATTTGTTTTTGATGCATCTTACATAAACCTATGCATCTTGAAGGGGATTTGCATGACTATTGCTTTGATTTTATTTGATAACATGCTTCCGTTGCTTTCGTATATAAATTTTGAATTGTATATGCATGCTAGTCACTAGAAATCCCACTTGAAATCTCGTGGTTTTCCCTTCAAATGGATACGGTGGTGGTGGTGATGTCGAATGCACTGTTGACTTCTGTACTCGAATGATTACGGTTAAGGAAGGAACATGTCTCGACCTTGGGTTATAGAACGTGAAGACAAGGTTGTCTAGATAGCTACGAGTTCAGGATCGCCTACACTAGGTTCAGCCGCCTTGACTACACTTGGACCTAACTGCCAAACCAATTTTCCAATGCAAACATAATCATGGTATGAAATGGAGTTAGATTATAGAGGCATAAATAGACGTACTAAAGGATGCCCATTTTATCATCGAAGTGCAACATCCGGATTAGCTGGTGAACGTTGTGTTGGTACAAAAGAAGAACAGAAAATGAAGGGCATGTGGGGACTTTACTGACTTAAACAAGGCCTGTCCAAAAGATCCATACCCTCTTCCTGTTGAAAATGTGCCCTAAAACCAATCATATGATGATACTTTACGGACATTTCACATGTTAAACTAATCTGGTTTTATATAAAGGGCAAACATTATTGTTTTAAGCCATCTCATATCAATGTTATATGCTTAAACGATAAGTCCAAGGAATATGTAATTGGGAGAATGTGATCTAAAGAAGTTAGATTCAAGAGACCATACTTTTTCGTATACATATCCTAAACGTTCTTGACAATAAGATTGCCGTGATAGTCCGTTAAGATCAGTACGTGCTATGTATTCTCTTAGAGAGAGTGACTGGTCTTGAGACTGACGCCAAGACAAGTATGTAGGTGCTTAATAGAGAATGAGTCCATTGAACACGATCAACAAGGAGTTCTCAAACTCATGTCACATGAGAACTCATGGTTGTGATAATGCAAAGTAGTCCTTTGACCTGAGGCATCATAGTTGTCTTATGGTTAGGTCATTGATCTTTGACTATGTCAAAGTCACTCCATCAGAAGGTGACCAGGACATAGTTAGGGTTAAGCCACTTAGCCATGGAGGCAAGTGAATGCGCAACAAGGGATCTCTAACCTTCAAACTGTTTGAGGGAGAATAGTCTATGATATGATTAAGAATCTCTGGCCAAAGTATGAATGAGATTTAGGAAGTCATTCCAAATCACGTTCAAGGTAATCATATAAGTAAGTGAATCACATTGGATAGTAGACATGAATAAACTATCAATCCAAGTAATGTGGTCAAGAGTATTGTATTAGAGAAAGACTGTATTGCATTGTAATCTTAAACTGAATAGGTTCTCCACCTTTTCTAATTAGCTTGGGTAGCCATGACATACTGCTAGGTGTCACTCATGGTTTGCGGAAGCGCTAAAGGTGTATAATCACTAAAGGGAGAATTGAAAGTATGTTTCAATTCACAATCGATTTGAAGAGTTCTAATCACCCACTGCTTCGCTAAAAGGAACCTAATGGATCGTATACCATGTAAGGTAGAGATTGAAGAAATAACATAGATGAGTAAGAATAATTAAATGGTTTAATTATTTATGGCTGGGATTAATTAATATGTTTAT
This sequence comes from Malus sylvestris, assembly GCF_916048215.2. Taxonomy (NCBI): domain Eukaryota; kingdom Viridiplantae; phylum Streptophyta; class Magnoliopsida; order Rosales; family Rosaceae; genus Malus; species Malus sylvestris. The sequence goes on from NC_062272.1 coordinate 31,039,416, forward strand.
TAATTAGATGAATAAGTTCGTTATAGACCTCGGGTTAGTTTTGGCCCGCAAGGCGCAATGGGGTTTGAGTATCAAGTCCAATTACTCAAGTTGTATGACAACTTGAAACACAAAGGGCCTCAAAGCCCAAAGAACCCAATATGGCCGGCCATAAGAGTGATGGGTAGTGAACTTGGCTTAATTGCAAGTTTGCCGCTCCATTGTGAGGTGGTATAAAGGCAACTTTATAGCCATTTCATCCTTGGAGTTTTTTTTTGGAGAAAAAGATGAGAACAATAGCTCTCATTTTCTCTCTAGGAGGCTTGCCACCTTGGAGAAACTACTAGCATCTATTTCAACCAAGGTTACTCATCTCTTCATCAATGCTGTCCTTGGTGTGGAGACTTAAAGGTTCTCTATTTTGGGAACTTGGAGAATCCATGCTACCATCCTCATCCAAGAAATCCATGGCACGAAGAAGTAAGGAATGAAGGCCCTATCTCTTGGTTGATTAGCCTTTGCTTATGCAAAGAGGGATCAACAAAGGTATAATATTTCTCAACTCACCTTGTTCTTGAGTTGATTCTTGGTTCACCACACTCACTAGGCCTTGAATTTCATGGGTAAAGTTTTGTTTTTTTAGTGCATACAAGCATGATTCCGCCTTTTAATTGTTAATTGCATGCATAGATGTTGCTCAAATGAACTAGTTTTCACAAATATTTCCTTGAAGTGGTATCAGAGTCTAGGTCTAGTAATTGGTGAATCCTTTTGGGTTTTGTAGTTCATAGTCTTTGATTTAAATGTTGTAATTGTTACAAGCTTTATTCTTGCTTCTTTAAATGTAAATTTTGCTAGAAAATTTGTCATCTCAAATGTTGTAGATGTAGTTCATATGAGCATGAATTTTGGAGCTAAAATCTGATGCCATGTTTTTGGGGAAATTCTACCAAATCCAAAGGGTGAATTTTTGGATTCATGTTTGTCTTGTTCAAAGTGTTTTAAAGTGAATTTGGAACCCCTAAGTACACTAGGATGTTAACCCTCTTTTAAGTAGTGAAAATTTGAGTTTTATTGAGTAAAACATTCATGGAGCTCTTATGGGTTTTCATGATGTTCTTCAATGTTCTTGCTTTGTTCATACCAAGAACAAAAAGTTTGGTGATTTGATTCAAAGTTTTGGTTGGTTACATAAAGTCTTTGTTTTGTGTTGGTTGGTGTGACTTTTCAATCAACAAGACATTTAAAAAAAAAAAAAAGTGATTGGAAGGTTGAGTGTTTGAAATTATGTTAGTCATCGTTGGTGTGTACTTTCCTTTCACACCCATACCTATTTTATGTCAACACCTTACCTATTTTTCAACTTACTTGACTTTGTCATTCATCAAAAACCACTCCCTCACAATACCATGACCGGCCACCCAATTAAAGTAGGGTACTTTTGGGGCTTTTATGCAATTACATAAAGTTTTGATACTTTTTTGTATTTGCACTTTGACCTGAAAGTTTACGTTTTTACGTAAAGGCCCAAAATCACTAAAGGACAATTTTTTTTGCTCCTTTAATGAATTTTTTGCATTTGTTGAAATTTTGGGTTCTACTTGTAATTACATGAAGTAGTGGACTTTTGTGTTTTTACAAAGTGACTTCAAAAGTTTGTGTTTTGCAATATAGCCCAATGGTTGAGGTTATTGCTTTTTGGCCCAAATTAGTTGAGAACAAAATAGTTTTGTATCTTTAAATGAGAATTGGATTTTCATTTCATTTAGCTCCATCTAAATCAATTCTATGGATACATAAACCAAATGACAATGTTGCATTCAAATTTAATTAGTTAAAGTGTTAATTAATTAAAGAAAGGGTGATTATGAACCTAAGCCTATGATAATTGAGCTATGTGAAAGACCGTCTCTCAAATTTGTTTGAACCATGGAAATGTGTAGATTAGATTTTGGTTGTAATTTGATATGATCAAATGTTGTAAAAGAGCATAAGCTATTCTTTACTTTAAAGTAATTTGTTTTGATCAAATGTTGTAAAAGAACATAAGCTCTTCTTTACTTTGAAGTACTCATTTTCTTGTTTTATTTGATTGCATGAAATTGGAGTAGTAGGGTCCAACGCCCAATAAGAAAAACACGTCTTAATGTGATTAAAAGCGTAACTAAAATCAATCACCATTCCTAGACCGAGATCCAACAATAGGCTCATGTTGGATCGAATCAAAGGTTCATAGTCATCCTAAGGCCCTAAGGCAACTATATAGTCCATCAATGAATGCGAAGCTTATGTTAGTAGTACCATATATTCTTGCTTTAAAAACTGTTTTACAGGCATAGTCGGAGTATCATATACTACTAAATCAATCACATGGACCAATAGTTGTAATAGGACCAAATTGTTTTAATAAGATTAAAAAGCTTGCTTATATGTGATGAAACTTAAAACCCTCAACCAAACCATTATTAAGCTGACAAGTGTGAAAGTGCTTTGAACATTTTTTCATGGCCTTTCACCGTGCTAGGCTCCAATCGTTTGTGACTCGTACACCGACTTCACCCTATCATGGAGGAGTACAAAGTGCGTGCTTACACTCAAGAGGAATCCTATACGCATACATGAGGTTGTGAAGGTAGGCAATGAGAATGATCAATATCATATCATTGTGAGGTTGTTCTTGAACCCCTACCCGAATTTGCATGGTGGGAATGACTTAACTAAGTGCAATGGAGTCAACATCATATCATTGTGAGGCATCATTCTCTAGAGGCCAAATAAGATGGGTACTTAGAAGAGATGTAAATGAGTAAGCGTACTCTCTCATTATTATTGTTGCTAGCCAACATCATATCATTGTGAGGTGGGCTTGGTAATAGTGAGTCTCCCATACCTTACTAAGAGTTTCCTCCAAAACTCTCGAATTCCAATGAGGGATATGGAATTTGCCAAAAATAGTGGGTGGTGCTATTTGATTTAAAGACTGAGATCAAATAGCTTAAAATCAATCAATTTATATTCGTTATGTATTTATTTACCGATATATTTGCAAATGCTATCCAAAACTTGACAAATAAAAGCCGAAGGCTTTAGTTTCCGGACTTGGTACCACAATACCATAGATTGTCTTGAATGGATTGTATGTGTACCTAAGTAGTCTCATTCTTACAATCTTCCTATTGATAATGTATCATTGGAAGAACATATTAGATAAGTCTATCATAAAGAGGACAACACTTTTAGTGTCATAATTCTTCACTTACAAATCGTTGTATGAAGAAATAAGCGTTGCTTTGAACAACCCTTAGTTAACGCAAACACTAGTGCTTGTTTCTTTGTTAAATGAACAAGGAACTTGAGAAGTAAGCACAAGGGCATCGATACTTTATGTGCCATGATTCTTCACTTACAAATTGTTGTCTGAATAAATGAGAGTTGCCTTGAACAATTCTTGAAAGTTTGTAATTATGTTTAGAACATAATGGTTGATTGACAAAAATAGTCCATCAACATGGACTTATGATGATTTTGAATCATTGAGTGCTGAAGTGTTAAACCACTCCAAGAGACGGAAGCTAGGCAAAGACTTCACCTTTGTGTCCCTATCCAAATGGTTCACTAAGTTTATTGTAAACTATATAGTGAACATTAACCGCACACTCTCCAAATCGTTTGATGTGTATAAACACAATTGAAATAAGTTTCAAGAGAGATAGTGGGAGTTTAGGGACCATGACTATTGTAGTCAAAGGAGAAGTCAAATGAAGAAGGCAAAATAACTCCAAGGGAACAAACTTTCTTTATGAAAGGATGGACATTGGAAGGGGTATTTGCAAGAAATGTCTTGCAAGTGTCAAGAACACACCTTTCGAAGGTGTTGTAAATTGTTCTTGAATAAGTTCAAAATAGTTGGTTCTTCTACTTGAATGCATGATTCCGTATTAGTAACTATGTTTTACAATAGTTGTATAAGTGTGGCTAATAAGAAGTAGAAGATTAATGAGAGAAGAGAAAGTACTTCACATTCAGAACGTGAATAAAATATAGATCTCTACCAAAGCAGATAATACTTACTTCCTCATATGAACTACCAAAGAAATTGGAAAACCAAATCTTGTCTTTACATTCCAATTTGAATAAGAAACTTCATTCCATCACTAGAAGAGATGGATGAATGTTTTGGTTGACAAAATATTATTCTTTATTAATGAATGATTGGATTATTGTAATCTAATTGATTGTCTCTATAGTAGAGATGATGTGGTAGTGTTGACTGTTTAGAATATAACAATGCTTAAAGCCCAAAATGTTGCAAGATAGTGACTAATCCCACGGAGTTGTGACACCTCTAAAACATAAATTACAAGTTGGTCATAAATGGATGCTTTGGATTGTTAGATCTGGATCCAATGCCTTCTTGTTAAAACTGTATAGAGGCGAAATGTTCGAATCTTTATTCTTTTAGAAAGAATAAAGAATCATACACTTAGATGTTAGTGGGACTTGTCCACAACATAATACTACTCATGTTGTATGACATTCACCAAAGATCGCTCTCGGTTGGACTATCGTTTATTTTGAATAAACACAAGTCCGAATGCTTTGCAAAAGGTTTCAAAGAATTCAAGAATGTAAGTTGATGAGTAAGACGTCTAAAGTATTTATCTCCTTTGATTTGATCCAAGGAAAAATAACATTTTAGAAGAGTTTCCTTGAAAGATATCAAGGAAAGTAGCATCAAATACCCATATACAGGATACATACTTCTAAGACAATATGATTGTCAATTAGAAGATCTTCCAAAATTTTCATGACTTCATAGGATATAGTTGGAAAGAAAGACAAGTCTTAAGCGTGTTAAGATTTGGGGTTGTGTGCTCATAAGCAATATTTGTTTGAGAACAATCTTGTGGGATATCCTTAAATTAACCTTTGGATATCACTTCTATAAACCAACTAATAAATGTTATTTGTTGGGTAGTTCATTGTAGTCCTATCAAAGGATTTTCCTAATATAGAGTAAATGAACGAAAGATAGAACTCAAAGAATGGGATCTTTGAGATACAAGATGATAATCAACTAATATAACAACCTAGTTCCTACACTAGTAGCTCCAAGGTAGTTGAGAAAGATTTATAAACTGTCTCAGTTGAATGGTTTGAACTTTATGACTAAGCCATAGAGTTACACCTCTTAATTCGAAAGAAATAAGAATGAAAATCCTTATGACTACATTGAGTATATATACGACATACACTCAAGAAAATGGTATAGTACCATTTGACCCGAAATATTGAAACCTTCATAGCTAATTGGTAGCTTAAGATGACTACAACCATAGAGATTGGTTGACTTAGAAGAAACCATCTTTGACGTAGTTTGGTTTCTGTTAATTCGAAGACTGCTAACTACAACTAAAACATGATTCAATGTTTGGACATAATATGGGTTTACGAAACCATTATCAAGATAGTCTTGATAATATATGTCTAAGACTAAGAATCACAAGACTTGTAAGTTGTAGAGATCCTGATAGGAGCATATTTATGCAACTTTGTTATCTTATTTCTTTGCATTTTCTTTGTTAATTTCCATTTATTTGGTAATTTATGTTATTTTCGTATTATTGTAGGTCAAATTGGTAAAGATGACAATAAATGGCAAAATGGAGGAATTTGGAGCAGTTTTGGACTTGGATTGGACAGCAGGCTTGGATAGCATGTGGGCTGACGTTTTTGGTGCTTAAATGGTGCTATATATGTGCTAAAATTTGGTGAAATTAAAGTGGAGGCTTGGAAGACAAGGAATTACACAAGAAAGAGGAATCCTAGTTGGAGATGAACCTTATCTTATCCTATCTTATCCAATCTTACCTTACCTTATCTCCAGCTGCAAGGAGGAATCCTTATCATATTTCAACGCTTCGTATCTGATTCTAGGAGTCCTAAAATAATTCAAACTACCTAATCTTTTTCCTCTTGGGATTCAGCTGTGCCGTTACCCTATATATACATTATTACTGCAAATTAGAAAAGAAAGGAGTGTGCCATGCCTACCATTCATCCATTGAAGTTGTTGGAATTTTCAGAGCTCTTTCTATCCTTATTTTAAGTTTCAATGTTTATTTTAGATTATTTTTTGGTTATGATGAATATGTGTAACTAAGTTTCTTTTTAGCTAGAGGTGAATTCGAAGCCATGATCATATGTTTTATATAAATTGATTACATCTAGTTATTTTTTCATAAAACATGAATGCGATTTACTTATATGCTTTATAGAAAACTTATTCTTGTATGTTTATTAAGGGTGCACACTTAGTTTGCATGCAGGGATTTGATGCTAGAATATAAGGGAATTTCACCTAATCGTTATGAACTTATATTTGCAAGTAGTAAAAGTCAATAGTCATGATTGAGTTAAGTAAATTCCTGGCAAGAGTATCATGTTTTTCATAGTTACGAATGTTTTGTCAATGCTTATGATTATCACAAAACTTAATGATCTTTGAGATGTATGTCTATCATGCTTTTCATAGTTAGGGAACTTGAGAAGAATAATTTGGTTGCATCGCTGAGTCCAATTCAATGAACATAGGAAAATCTGAGAGTTAATTAGTGATGGTCATTGTTAATTTGGGGCATTGTCATTCATGGGTTATAGGAAGAATAATTGGAAATCGATTTGTATGCATATGTTTCATGTGTGGAGAAGAATCCTTTAACTATCCTTTCATCCATATTTAGTTCACAACTTAATTTACTTGCTGCCATTTAATTTTGTTTTAGTTAAATTCATCCAAAAACTCCCCCCTCATTGTTTTGTTGTTAGTTTAATTTAGTTTTCTGTTTTATAAGTTTAATTTGTGTTGATTAGCATCCCTTCTAATCCCTGGAATAGAACGATCCCTACTTACTCGTACTATGATTGCATAATTTATAGGGTTTAATTTGTGTGTTAGTTTTTACCACATCAGATCCATTCATCATGAATCTTAGCAAGCTAGTGGGAGCTATAAGCATCTTATGTGAGAAAGATCAAAGGAAAACTAATGAAAAGGGCTTGAAAACTTTGAGTTTTAACAATAAGGACAAAATAAAGGTTAAAGTGAATAGTACCATGATTGACTTTTTAGTGTAAAAATGTGGTTTTTCGTTAAAGTGAACAGTACCATGAGCTTTTCGTTAAAGTTCCTGAAGATCAAATCGTTTGATTCCTTATAAAATGTAATTGAATCTTTTGTTTACTAGGTTTAAAAAAGATTAGTGGGAGTTAATCATATTCCTAAATTTGAACATATATATGATATATTAATTTTGGAAATGAAAGGAATTATTCTTCGTTAAAGTTATGACTTTAAACATTCTATAATGATAAAATGTATATGGGAGACATAATCTATATACATGGGATGGAAATCTATAATGATAGATTTCAGGATATAATTGGATTATATCAATCCCTAATGATAGACAAAAGATGCTAGGAAGTTTCTCATATAATGATAAACTTCAATCAGAAGGACAATTCTAGTGAGACTAGGAAGTTGCTATTCTCAAAGGGAACGTACCCTTTCACTCCCAAATAAATAATTCGTAAATAGAATCCTTTATGCATAAGCAAAAAGGTGATTTATGTATTTCATATTGTATGAAAAACGTTGGTATGAGTTATACCAAGATCGATGCAAGCCCAGGATTAGAACCATGGCAATTGTCAAGTGAGTCCTTAAGTATTTAAGGAATACTAAAGGATAGATTCCTCAAGAATGAATAAGAATTAGAGTAACGTAATGGAAGCGTAAATGTATTAGATTATGAATTTAATATCGTATCCATCATTGGATGTCTCTTTATTTTGAATGAAGAGATAATTGAATATCTCTTTATTATGACTAAACAGATATTTGGGTGGAAACATTAAAAGTAATGACTTTAGTGTGTTCCATCGTGCATGCAAAATATATCACCATATAGAAGCTTACAACAATGTTGTTTGGATGGGAAAGTTCATCCCAAGCCAGGGAATCAAGGTCTCATCAAGATCCGAACTCAAATGAGAGACTAAACCACATGATTGAGATTCATGTATAATGGTGACACACATTGGATAGTAGACATGAATAAACTATCAATCCAAGCAATGTGGTCAAGAGTATTGTATTAGAGAAAGACCGTATTGCATTGTAATCCTAAACTGAATAGGTTCTCCACCTTTTCTGATTAGCTTGGTAGCCATGACATGCTGCTAGGTGTCACTCATGGTTTGCGGAAGCCCTAAAGGTGTATAATCACTAAAGGGAGAATTGAAAGTATGTTTCAATTCACAATCGATTTGAAGAGTTCTAATTGCCCATTGCTTCGCTAAAAGAAACCTAATGGATCGTACACCGTGTAAGGTAGAGATTGAACAAATAACAAAGATGAGTAAGAATAATTAAATGGTTTAATTATTTATGGCTGGGATTAATTAATATGTTAACTAATCAGACGAATAAGTTCGTTATAGACCTTGGGTTAGTTTTGGGCCGCAAGGCCCAATGGGATTTGAATGTCATGTCCAATAACTCAAGTTGTATGACAACTTGATATACAAAGGGCCTCAAAGCCCAAAGAACCCAATATGGCCGGCCATAAGAGTGATGGGTAGTGAACTTGGCTTAATTGCAAGTTTGCCGCTCCATTGGAAGGTGGTATAAAGGCAACTTTATAACCATTTCATCCTTAGAGTTTTCTTTCGGAGAAAAAGATGAGAACATATGCTCTCATTTTCTCTCTAGGAGGCCGCCCACCTTGGAGAAATTACTAGCATCTATTTCATCCAAGGTTACTCATCTCTTCATCAATGCTTTGCTTGGTGTGGAGACTTGGAGGTTCTCTATTTTGGGAACTTGGAGAATCCATGCTACCCCCCTCATCCAAGAAATCCATGGAGCTAAGAAGTAAGGAATGAAGGCCTTATCTCTATTTTGGGACGATAGCAGAACCAGGGACGTATTCATAACATATCACTGCAAGACGCTCAGAACAATCCTGATTTAATCATGGGTAAGTTAAATATTCTTGGTCATTTTGCTAGAGTATTGATTGATTGTGGTGCTACGCATTTTGTTATTTCTCATACATTTGCTTAAGTGACGCAACCCTATCCTACACCTCTAGGATATGATTTAGAGTTTTATATGCCTAGAGGGGATAGATGTTTTATGGACCGGGTATATCCAGGATGTCCAGTCATAGTAGACGATGTTGTTATGCCAGCTAATCTTATACCATTGGATATTATGGATTTTGGTGTGATTTTGGGCACTGATTGGTTGCACCATAATCGTGCCAAGATAGATTATTATGGAAAGACAGTCACATTTCATTGTCCTAGATTACCTGAAGTTACATTTGTAGGAGAGTCTAGTGGGGTGAGGCATGGTATTATTTCTGCCATGTAAGCCAAAAGATTGTTGTCGAAAGGTTGTCAGGGACATTTGACTCATGTGGTGTTGAATGATGATGCTCTTAGTAGTGTGGAGGAAGTACGTGTGGTTAGATATTTTTCGGATGTATTCCTTGAGGATTTGCCTGGGTTGCCATCAGATAGAGATGTGGAGTTTGTTGTTGGTCCGCTTCTAGGTACGAATCCTATATCTTTGACTCCTTAAAGAATGGCTCCTGCTGAATTAAGGGAATTGAAAGTTCAGTTACAAGAATGAGTGGATAAAGGTTTTATTCATCCTAGTACTTCACCTTAGGGAGCTCCAGTCTTATTTGTGAGGAAGAAAGACAGAACTTTGAGCCTGTGCATTGATTACAGGCAATTGAATCGGGTAACGATTAAGAACGGTTATCCATTACCTCGTATAGATGATTTATTTGATCAACTCAGAGGTGCCTGTGTATTTTCTAAGATTGACTTGAGGTCGGGTTACTACCAGTTCAAGATTAAAAATGAAGATGTCCCTAAAACCGCATTTAGTACTCGATATGGTCATTATGAGTTTTTTGTGATGCCATTCAGGTTAACTAATGCACCAGCAGCTTTTATGGATTTGATGAATCGAGTATTCCAGCCATATTTAGACAGGTTTGTTATTGTCTACATTGACGATATTCTGGTATACTCTAAGTCTAAGGCTGAGCATGCTAGACATCTGAAATTGGTGTTGAGCAGTTTGAGGGAACACCAATTATATGCCAAATTTAGCAAATGTGAATTTTGGTTGAATCAAGTGGCATTTTTGGGACATGTCATTTCTGCTCAAGGCATTCAAGTGGATTCTCAGAAAGTGGCAGCTGTGGAGAATTGGGAGCAACCTCGAACCGTCACCGAGGTTCGAAGTTTTCTTTGCATAGCAGGCTATTATAGACGGTTTGTTAAGGATTTTTCAGTGATTTCTTTGCCAATGACAAGGTTGACTTGAAAGGATGTTAAGTTTGAGTGGGATAATTGTCACAGCCCGTCCCGGAGGTACTTTTGGCGGGAATGTGAAAGGACAAAAATGCCCTTGTCAGGTATCAAGGTATGGGTGTATTACGTTTTGAAAATGTTTGGTCCCTAAACTTTTAAGAAGTTGTTTAAGTTAGAAATATTTTGGAAGTTGATTTTATATTTTTGTGGTTAGGGACTTAAGAGAGATTTTGGATGGTGTGGATTGGTTTGACCACACAAGATCAGTCCCTTTCTCTCCTCCCTCTCGATCACTCTCTCAGTCTCTCTCTCTCTCCCGACCTCACACCCAAACACACCCATATCGTACGGACCACCACCAAAACCCTTCAAAACTTGGCGGATCGGGGCAAATAAGGTATGTATCTTCATCGTTTTGACGTCCTGAGTTCATTGGTGCTAGTTTTAGGAAGTGAAACCTTCGATTTCATGTGAATCCCGAACCTCCATTTTTGAGGTACTGTTCATGCGAACGTAAAATGTTGTGTTTCAGGAGATTTCAAGCTTGTGGTGAGCTTTAGGAGGTCCTAAGGAAGCTCGGGGACGTTCGTTGGAGAGTTTTGGACGTCGGGATCGTAGGTTTCAAGTTTGGCCGAATCCTTGGTTTTTGCAAGGTGAGATTTCGTAGTTTTTAGGCCCTAAAACTAGTCCAACGTGATAGTACACTCTTAGGGCTTCAATTTGGTATAAAATACGAAGAAAATGGGTGAAAAACGAAGGAGAACAGTGAGTTTGAAATTCGGCCGGAGTTCGGCCGGAGTCCGGCCGCCAGAAAACCAGTCCGGCGAGACCTGCGAAGAAGATGACACGTGCGCTGCACGTGCTGCGCGTGGCCAGCGCGTGGACCCGTGCCACGTGTGGCGCGTGGGGGCGCGTGGGGCTTCCAAAAATTTTTCTAAAAATTTCTCGACGCTCGTGACGTCGAGTAGGTCGATGTGGTATATTCATATACCAAAATTGAGCATCGTATGAGAAGTTATTTCGAATTATTGGTGATATGCTTAAAATTAATGTTTTTATAGTTGTTTCGCATATAGGTGAGACGTATCCCGAGGACGACCGCATCCAGGGACGCCACGGGGGTTACGACCCGTCGACTTATCAGTGAGTGGGCAGTTTTGTTTTCGTATTACCTATATGCTATTGTTTTCCCAGAAAATGCATTTATATGAGAAAACGTTTTTAAAATGCCATGCATAGAATTATTTGGAAAAGGTGAATTTCACATGAGTTATATGATTGATATATGATGCATACATATTGCATGGTGCTGTGGAGGCACAGGTAAGTCAGGTGAGTTCATTTATTCATTGAATTGTTGTTGTTGAGATGTGTTGAGCTCATAATCTGCACCCTAGGTGTTAGTGCTTATATTATTCACCACACCGCACGCTCGCCTTGGATCCAAGTAGGTGGATGTCGTACAGACCATGTGAGGGTTCCGACATGCTAGTCGTACAGATCACTAGGCGTGATTCCGACTAGTGGGTGATCTTAGTTATGCGCGCTGATGATATGATGAGAGAAGCACTAGAGCGTATTTTTACACCTTTCATCGTATAGACTACCTTACGTAGTTCCGAGTGATGTGCAGAGTAGGGCCGTATAGGTCACTGTGGTGACTCCGGCTTAGTGAGATATTGAGCTATTGAATTAATCGTATAGGACCAACTGCAGGGTCTCCGATTGATTCCTTATTTCACCTGATTTATATTTTGATTTATGGCATGGCATGTTTCTTGAAAATGTTAAAGATTTGAGATTTAAGTTTTGAGATTTTATATGGTTATATATATTTCTGGGAAAGTATACAGGTTTTTACGGCGAGGGGATATAATTGTTTTAATGAAATGTTTTGGAAAACTAATTTGTTTTACTGACCCACTCATTTTGTTTTGCGCCCCTCCAGGTTCTAGTTTAGCGGTGGTTGGCTCACGAGGTCCTTTCCGGCTTTCTGACAGATTTGGGACATGTAGGACTCACCTGAGGGTGATGTATTCTTATTTTAGTCTTACTTGACTGCAGATAACCTATGCTCTGAACTTATGTGTTTACTTGTAAACTAGTCCGGTTATGTCCGTATGTGGTTATGTTGAATTTGGTTTGAAATTCTGTTGATTTATGTTGTTATTACGCTTCCGTGTCGTGCTTATGGTTACGTCACGCCCACGTGACGGCCAGCACACCTGGATCCTCCGGATCAGGGTGTGTCAGTTTGGTATCAGAGCCTAGGTTGCAGTCCTGTAAATTTGTTAATGTCTTAACGATCTTTTGATGTTTTCTGTCAGAATCATGCCGCCTCGTAGAGAGCGTAGAGAGTCCCGCCGTACTTCTGAACCTAATTTCCCGGATATTACTCAGTTAGGGGAAGCGATGGCCCAGGCTTTACAGAATGTGATTCGTCCTCCCCCTCCTCCGAGGACACCTCTGGAGACCATGTACAACTTGAAGTTAGATCGGTTTATGGGTAATGAAAGTCATGAGGGGGCAGAGAAATGGCTTGATCATATTGAGAAAACCTTCCAGGTGATGCAGAGTCAGGGGAATCTCCCTGCTAATAGGTGGGTGGAGACCACCACTTGGTTTCTGGGTCGTGAACCAGCAGCATGGTGGATGAATCAGGCTAGGTATATGTCACCTGAGACGGCAGCCGACTGGAAAGTGTTCAAAGAGCATTTTATGAAGAGATTTGTCCCTCCTGAGTATATTGACCGTAAGAAGCAGGAATTCACCAGGTTGAAACAGAGAAATATGTCGGCACATGAGTATTATAGAAAGTTTACTGATTTGTCTCGTTATGACACTGATACCGCTGGTAATCAGGGAGAGATGCTTCGACGTTTCAAGTTGGGATCTAAGAAGAAGTGGCGTACCTTTGCCAATGCACTCCCCTGCGCTGATTATCATGAGTATTTCGAGATTCTGGTTAGGATGGAGGACTCTGATAATCTTCCTGACAGTGAGGATGACGAGGACAAGAATGAGGGTCAGAAGAAGAATGACAAAGGTAAGGGTACCTCTATTCCGGGACCTCGACAGACACAGAGTTTTAAGAAGAGTGGAGCGAGTTCGAGTTCTTCTAGTGGGGGATATAGTTTTACTGGCCCGAGGAGAGGTGGTGGAAGATTTTCTGGTGGACCCAGATTTCAGGGTCAGAGGGATGCTGGTGGATCTGGCGCTCCATGGTGTCGCCGTTGTAACTTCCGTCACCATGGTGAGTGTATGAGAGGTTCTGGTGCTTGCTTTACGTGTGGGCAGATGGGACATCGGGCTTCTCAGTGCCCTCAGGGTCAGCAGAGACCGCAGCAGACTAACATGCCACCTCCAGCACCAGTTCAGCAGAGTTTTGGACCGGGTGGTTATGGCCAGCCGAGTCGTGGTGGTGCTTACCACTATCAGGGGGATGCTGCTCCGTATGCTCCCGGACCTTATCAGTATTCCCAGGAGCCTTACTCTCAGGCTGGATATTCTCAGGATTTTGGAGGTTATTCATCTTATTCCTCTATGCCAGCTGGTGGATCGCAGTGGCATCAGGGAGGCCAGCCCCGTCAGGGGGAAGTTGCTACGGGTGGTGCAGGATCATCCAGGCAGCTTAGTCAGCCAGGTCAGGGGCGTAATCCTCAGGGACGAGGTAATCAGGGCAATAGAGGCCGAGGTGGACGACAGCAGGCTCAGGGGCGAATTAATCATATTTCCTTGCAGGAGGCTCAGAACCATCCAGACTTGATTATGGGTACGTTGAATGTTCTTGGTCATTTTGCTAAGGTTTTGATTGATTGTGGTGCTACGCACTCTGTGATTTCTCATACGTTTGCTCAAATAACCCAACCTCACCCTTCACCTCTAGGATTTGATTTAGAGTTTGCCATGCCTAGAGGAGATAAATGTTATGTGGATAGTGTGTATCTGGGGTGTCCAGTGATGGTTGAGGGCGTGATTATGTCCGCTGATCTTATTCCGTTAGATATTGTGGATTTTGATGTGATTTTAGGGGCCGATTGGTTACACCATAATCGTGCCCATATTGATTGTTATGGTAAATCAGTTACTTTTTATCGTCCTGGATTACCCGAGGTTACTTTTGTGGGCGAGAGCAGTGGGGTGAGACATGGAGTTATTTCTGCCATAAGGGCGAGGAAATTATTATCGAAGGGTTGTCAGGGATATTTGGCACATGTGGTATTAAATGATGTTGCTCCTACTAGTATAGAAGAAGTTGGTGTGGTCAGACATTATCCGGATGTATTCCCTGATGATTTGCCGGGATTACCACCAGACAGGGAGGTGGAATTCTCTATTGATTTGCTTCCAGGTACGGACCCTATATCTCTGACTCCTTATAGAATGGCTCCTGCTGAGTTGAGGGAATTAAAAATCCAGTTGCAAGAATTACTTGATAAAGGTTTTATTCAACCTAGTTCTTCACCTTGGGGTGCCCCAGTATTATTTGTGAGAAAGAAGGATGGAACTTTTCGATTGTGTATTGATTATAGACAATTGAACCGGGTAACGATTAAAAACCGTTATCCATTGCCTCGCATTGATGATTTGTTCGATCAGCTGAAAGGTGCGTGTGTATTTTCTAAGATTGATTTGAGATCTGGATATTATCAATTGAAGATTAAAGAAGATGATGTACCTAAGACGGCTTTCCGAACTCGGTACGGACATTATGAATTTTCGGTTATGCCGTTTGGGTTGACTAATGCACCTGCAGCTTTTATGAGATTAATGAATGAGGTATTCCAGAAATATCTTGATAAATTCGTTATTGTTTTTATTGACGATATTCTGGTATACTCTAAGTCCCAAGCAGATCATATCCGACACCTTAATTTGGTGTTAAGGAAATTAAGGGAGCATCAGTTGTATGCCAAGTTCAGTAAATGTCAGTTTTGGTTGACTGAAGTGGCATTTTTGGGGCATGTTGTATCAGCTCAAGGTATTCAAGTTGATCCTCAAAAGATTGCAGCAGTGGAGAATTGGGAGCAACCTCGAACCGTCACGGAGGTACGAAGCTTTCTTGGCTTAGCAGGTTATTATCGACGGTTCGTTCAGGATTTCTCTATGATTGCTTTACCGTTGACAAAGTTGACCAGGAAGGATGTTAAATTTGAGTGGGATGAGAATTGTGAGCGGAGTTTTCAACAATTGAAGTATTGCCTCACTCATGCACCGGTGTTGGTACTTCCCGACGATAGCGGTAATTTTGAGATATATAGTGATGCTTCATTAAATGGTTTGGGATGTGTTTTGATGCAGCATAATAAGGTGATTGCCTATGCTTCTAGGCAGTTGAAAAATCATGAAAGGAACTATCCTACTCACGATCTTGAATTGGCAGCAATTGTTTTTGCTTTAAAAATTTGGAGACATTATTTGTATGGTGAGAAGTGTAAGATCTTCACTGATCATAAGAGTCTTCAGTACTTATTCACCCAGCATGATCTTAATCTTCGTCAGCGAAGGTGGATGGAATTGCTAAGTGATTATGATTGTTCTATTGAATACCATCCAGGTCGTGCTAATGTAGTAGCGGATGCACTGAGTAGGAAACCACAAGGTAGACTTAATGCCCTATATGCTAGTCGTGTTCCTCTTCTTGCTGAACTGAGGGCAACTGGAGTAAGATTGGAGTGGGAGAATCAAGGTGGAGCATTTCTTGCTAGTTTTCAAGTCAGGCCAGTTTTGGTGGAGCGTATACTTGCATCTCAAATGGTGGATGAAGAAATTCAGGAGTTGGTTCAGTTAAGAAGTGAAGGGAAAAAGAAAGACCTCAGAATTCGGGAATCAGATGGTATGCTCATGCAAGAAGACAGAATGTATGTTCCGAATAATGAGGAATTGAAGAAGGAAATTCTGGATGAAGCACATTGTTCAGCTTATGCGATGCATCCGGGAGGAACAAAAATGTATCATACCATTCGACCATTTTATTATTGGCCGGGTATGAAAAGAGAAATTGCAGAATATGTGAGCAGGTGTATTATTTGTCAGCAAGTGAAAGCAGAAAGGAAGAAGCCCTTTGGGCGAATGCAACCCCTTCCTGTTCCCCAGTGGAAATGGGAAAATATAACCATGGATTTCGTGTATAAACTTCCTCGTACGCGAAATGGATTTGATGGTATTTGGGTAATTGTGGATCGACTCACCAAGTCGGCGCATTTCATTCCAGTGAGGGAGAAATACCCTCTGAATAAATTGGCTAAGTTGTTTATTTCGAAGATTGTCAAGTATCATGGAGTCCCAGTAAATATTATCTCCGATTGAGACCCGAGGTTTACTTCTAAATTTTGGGTGGCTTTTCAGGAAGCTCTGGGTACTCAATTACTGTATAGCACAGCTTATCATCCTCAAACTGATGGGCAATCAGAGAGGACCATTCAGACGTTGGAAGATATGTTGAGATCTTCGGTATTACAATTTGGTGATTCTTGGCATGATCGTCTGGACTTAATGGAGTTTGCTTATAATAACAGTTTTCACTCGAGCATTGGTATGTCCCCATTCGAGGCACTTTATGGTAGGGCGTGTCGAACGCCATTGTGTTGGTCTGAGGTTGGTGAACGGGTATTAGAAGGCCCTGAGATCGTGGATGAGACGACTCAAAATGTTCAGGTAATTAAGTCAAACCTGAAAGCAGCCCAGGATCGACATAAGAGTTTAGCGGATCGGCATACTACTGATCGAGTGTATGATGTGGGTGATTGGGTATTCTTGAAATTGTCGCCTTGGAGAGGTGTGGTACGATTTGGGAAAAGAGGGAAGCTAAGTCCGAGATATATTGGACCTTATGTGATCATTGAAAGAGTTGGTGAAGTTGCCTACCGGTTGGAACTGCCTCCGGAGTTATCTAAGGTCCATAATGTGTTCCACGTCTCTATGCTTCGGCATTATATTTCTGATCCTTCTCATGTGATCCCTCCTCAACCGTTAGAGATTAATCCGGATTTGACGTATGATGAGGAACCGGTCACTATCTTGGATTGGAAAGATAAGGTTCTAAGGAACAAGACGGTGAGTTTGGTCAAGGTGTTGTGGAGGAACCATTCTGCAGAGGAAGCTACTTGGGAGACGGAAGACCGGATGAGAGAGGTGTACCCAAGGTTATTTTACGAGTATTAATTGATTTATTTGGTTATGGGAATTTCGGGGACGAAATTCTATAAGGAGGGGAGATTGTCACAGCCCGTCCCGGAGGTACTTTTGGCGGGAATGTGAAAGGACAAAAATGCCCTTGTCAGGTATCAAGGTATGGGTGTATTACGTTTTGAAAATGTTTGGTCCCTAAACTTTTAAGAAGTTGTTTAAGTTAGAAATATTTTGGAAGTTGATTTTATATTTTTGTGGTTAGGGACTTAAGAGAGATTTTGGATGGTGTGGATTGGTTTGACCACACAAGATCAGTCCCTTTCTCTCCTCCCTCTCGATCACTCTCTCAATCTCTCTCTCTCTCCCGACCTCACACCCAAACACACCCATATCGTACGGACCACCACCAAAACCCTTCAAAACTTGGCGGATCGGGGCAAATAAGGTATGTATCTTCATCGTTTTGACGTCCTGAGTTCATTGGTGCTAGTTTTAGGAAGTGAAACCTTCGATTTCATGTGAATCCCGAACCTCCATTTTTGAGGTACTGTTCATGCGAACGTAAAATGTTGTGTTTCAGGAGATTTCAAGCTTGTGGTGAGCTTTAGGAGGTCCTAAGGAAGCTCGGGGACGTTCGTTGGAGAGTTTTGGACGTCGGGATCGTAGGTTTCAAGTTTGGCCGAATCCTTGGTTTTTGCAAGGTGAGATTTCGTAGTTTTTAGGCCCTAAAACTAGTCCAACGTGATAGTACACTCTTAGGGCTTCAATTTGGTATAAAATACGAAGAAAATGGGTGAAAAACGAAGGAGAACAGTGAGTTTGAAATTCGGCCGGAGTTCGGCCGGAGTCCGGCCGCCAGAAAACCAGTCCGGCGAGACCTGCGAAGAAGATGACACGTGCGCTGCACGTGCTGCGCGTGGCCAGCGCGTGGACCCGTGCCACGTGTGGCGCGTGGGGGCGCGTGGGGCTTCCAAAAATTTTTCTAAAAATTTCTCGACGCTCGTGACGTCGAGTAGGTCGATGTGGTATATTCATATACCAAAATTGAGCATCGTATGAGAAGTTATTTCGAATTATTGGTGATATGCTTAAAATTAATGTTTTTATAGTTGTTTCGCATATAGGTGAGACGTATCCCGAGGACGACCGCATCCAGGGACGCCACGGGGGTTACGACCCGTCGACTTATCAGTGAGTGGGCAGTTTTGTTTTCGTATTACCTATATGCTATTGTTTTCCCAGAAAATGCATTTATATGAGAAAACGTTTTTAAAATGCCATGCATAGAATTATTTGGAAAAGGTGAATTTCACATGAGTTATATGATTGATATATGATGCATACATATTGCATGGTGCTGTGGAGGCACAGGTAAGTCAGGTGAGTTCATTTATTCATTGAATTGTTGTTGTTGAGATGTGTTGAGCTCATAATCTGCACCCTAGGTGTTAGTGCTTATATTATTCACCACACCGCACGCTCGCCTTGGATCCAAGTAGGTGGATGTCGTACAGACCATGTGAGGGTTCCGACATGCTAGTCGTACAGATCACTAGGCGTGATTCCGACTAGTGGGTGATCTTAGTTATGCGCGCTGATGATATGATGAGAGAAGCACTAGAGCGTATTTTTACACCTTTCATCGTATAGACTACCTTACGTAGTTCCGAGTGATGTGCAGAGTAGGGCCGTATAGGTCACTGTGGTGACTCCGGCTTAGTGAGATATTGAGCTATTGAATTAATCGTATAGGACCAACTGCAGGGTCTCCGATTGATTCCTTATTTCACCTGATTTATATTTTGATTTATGGCATGGCATGTTTCTTGAAAATGTTAAAGATTTGAGATTTAAGTTTTGAGATTTTATATGGTTATATATATTTCTGGGAAAGTATACAGGTTTTTACGGCGAGGGGATATAATTGTTTTAATGAAATGTTTTGGAAAACTAATTTGTTTTACTGACCCACTCATTTTGTTTTGCGCCCCTCCAGGTTCTAGTTTAGCGGTGGTTGGCTCACGAGGTCCTTTCCGGCTTTCTGACAGATTTGGGACATGTAGGACTCACCTGAGGGTGATGTATTCTTATTTTAGTCTTACTTGACTGCAGATAACCTATGCTCTGAACTTATGTGTTTACTTGTAAACTAGTCCGGTTATGTCCGTATGTGGTTATGTTGAATTTGGTTTGAAATTCTGTTGATTTATGTTGTTATTACGCTTCCGTGTCGTGCTTATGGTTACGTCACGCCCACGTGACGGCCAGCACACCTGGATCCTCCGGATCAGGGTGTGTCAATAATAATTGTAAGCAAAGTTTACAGCAGTTGAAGTATTATCTCACCCATGCACCTGTTCTAACACTCCCAGATGATAACAGAAATTTTGAGGTTTATAGTGATGCTTCCTTAAATGGTTTGGGTTGTGCATTGATGCAACATGGTAGGGTAATTGCTTATGCTTCGAGACAGTTGAAACCTCATGAGAAGAATTACCCTACTCATGATTGGGAGTTAGAGGCTATCATCTTTGCTTTGAAGATTTGGAGGCATTATCTTTATGGTGAGAAATGTAAAATCTTCACAGATCATAAGAGTCTACAGTACCTATTTACTCAGAGAGATCTTAATCTTCGGCAGTGGAGGTGGATTGAATTACGTAGTGATTATGGTTGCACAATTGAGTATCACCCTGGTCATGCAAATGCAGTGGCGGATGCACTTAGTAGGAAGACTCTAGCTAGACTTAATGCCATTTTTGATTGTCATGTTCCTCTTCTTGCGACTTGAGGTCCACTAGAGTGGAGTTAGGAGTGGAAGATCGAGAAGAAGCCTTGCTTGCTAATTTTCAAGTTAGGCAAATTTTAATTGATCGTGTGCTCGAGGCCCAGATGATTGATGAGGAGACCCAAGAAATAATTCAAGCAAGGAATCAAGGTAAAAAGAAAGATTTCGGGATTCAAGAAACTGATGGCATGCTTATGCAGGAAAGCATAATGTATGTGCCGAATGATGCCGAGTTAAAGAAAGAAATTTTGGATAAAGCACATATTTCGGCATATGCGATGCATCCAGGAGGCACTAAAATGTATCATACCATTAGACCATTTTATTATTGGCCGGGTATGAAAAGAGAAATTGTCGAATATGTGAGTAGGTGTGTCATTTGCCAACAGGTTAAAGGTGAAAGGAAGAAGTCGTTTGGGTTGATGCAGCCACTTCCCGTTCCACTGTGGAAATGGGAAAATATTACTATGGATTTTGTGTACAAGCTTCTTCATACATAGAATGGTTATGACGGCATTTGGGTGGTAGTTGATTGGCTTACCAAGTCAGCACATTTTATTCCAGCGAGAGAAAAGTATTCATTAAACCGATTAACTAAGTTGTTCATATCACAGATTGTGAAGTATCATGGCGTTCCAGTTAATATTATCTCGAATCGAGATCCTAGATTTACTTCCAAGTTCTGGGTAGCATTTAAGGAAGCTCTTGGTACGAGATTACTTTATAGTACGACATATCACCCTCAGACAGATGGACAATCTGAGAGGACTATACAGACATTAGAGGATATGTTGAGATCTTCAGTGCTGCAGTTTGGAGACGGTTGGCATGATTGTTTGGATTTGATGGAGTTCGCCTACAACAACAGTTATCATTCAAGTATTGGTATGACACCATTTGAGGCACTTTATGGGAAATCTTGTTGTACGCCTCTATATTGGTCAGAGGTTGGCGAAAAAGTTTTAGTGGGCCCTGAGATTGTAGACGAGACTACTCAAAATGTTCAGGTAATTAAGTCTAACCTGAAAGCGACCCAGGATTGACAAAAGAGCTTATCAGACAAGCATGCCACTGATAGGAAGTATAATGTAAGTAATTAGGTATTTTTGAAGCTATCACCTTGGAAAGGTGTTGTACGATTTGGAAAGAAAGGAAAGTTGAGTCCTAGGTGCATTGGACCATATATGATCACCGAGCGAGGCGGTGAGGTTGCTTACAGGCTTGAGTTGCCTTCAGAGTTGTCCAAAGTACATGATGTATTTCATGTTTCGAAGCTTCGTCATTATGTTTCAGATCCTTCACATGTGATTCCTCCTCAACCTCTGGAAATTAATTCGGATTTGACTTATGATGAGGAACCAGTGACTCTGCTGGATTGGAAAGATAAGAAACTAAGGAATAAGTCAATGCATTTGGTGAAAGTATTATGGAGAAATCATTCAGTGGAAGAAGCTACTTTCGAGACAGAGGTTCGAATGAGAGAGATGTATCCACGTTTATTTTATGATTATTAGTGGATGTATTGGTTGTGTGTAATTTCGAGAACGAAATTTTATAAGGTGGGGAGATTGTCACAGCCTGTCCCAAATTATTATTATAGGTGATGTAAAATGACGGTTTTATCCTTGGATGTTAAATGATGTGTGTGAGTTATTATTGGGTTAAACTCTTTTAGATTGGTGACCCAATTAGAACTAAGACTTTTCTTAGTGTTGATTGGTGGCTTTTGGACCACACACACACCCATCTTTTTCTCTCTCCTTTCCATGCTCCCTCTCTCTTGCAGACTCTCACTCTCTCTCTCCCTTCTTCGTACGGACCAACCCAAAAACCCTTTTAAACCTTGTAGATCGAAGGTTTTAAGATCACCATTGTGTTCGTGAGGACTATACGAGTTCAAAGGTACCATTTTCAGGTAAGGAAACCCTAAAAAACCTGTGAAAATCCAAGCTCTTATTTTAGGTACTATTCATGTGGACATAAAATCTTATGTCTCATGGAATTTTAAGGACACAGGGAGGCTTTGGAGGTCTTCACGAGGCTCGGAGTAGTTCGTTGGAAGAAATTGGACGTCGAGATAGCTAGTTTCGAAGTTGGCCGGTTTTCTCAAATTTCTCCGGCAAGAATTCGTGGGTTATAGGTCCCAAAACAGGTATAACGTCGTTCCTCACATCTTCAGCTTCCCAATGGTGCAAATTTCATAGAAAATGGTGAAGAAACGAGTGAGAAAATAAGATTTTTTGAAATCCCCAGTATCCAGCGACTGTGTCAGTTAGAGTTAATAGTTACCATTGGGTTTTAACGGAATATTCCTAACGGCAGTTAAAGAATCCGTCAGGAATCCCTGCGCGTGGCCACGCGTGTTGCTGTGCACTCGTCGGCGCGTGGCGGCGCGTGAGGGTTCAAAAAAATATTCTAAAAATTTGGGAATGATCATGAGGTTATGTAGGTCACTGTGGTATATTCAAATACCAAAATTGAGCATTGTATTAGAAGTTATTAGCTAGTTTTGCCTATGTGCTTTAAATAACGTTTTTATAGTTAATTCACATATAGGTGAGACTTATCCTGAGGACGAGCGTGTTCAAGGGCGACTTGGGGGCTACGACCCTTCGACATATCAGTGAGTGGGCTTTTGATTTTTAGTATATATTAATATACTTGATATTTTCCCAGAAAATTTGTTTAAATGAGAGTATGCCTTGAATGCCATGCATATAAATTTATATTTCGTATATGAATTGGTATATGATGCATTATATATAATTGTGGTGCTGTGGACGCTCAGGTAAGCTCAGTTGAGTTATGTTTGGTTATGTGAATTATCAATGGTGCGATATGTGATTGAATAATGTTGAGCTCATAAGACTGCACCTAGGGTGATTAAGATTTAGCCAGAGATATGGCACAGGCCTGAAAATAATGTCACCTCACGCACCATATGCTCACATTGTATCCAATTTAGGTGCATAGTCGTATCATATAGACCATCTTAGGTGGTTCTGACTCGTAGGTGACTAGCGATTTATCGTCCTGCTATTATGTGTGAATAGTATTAAGCATGATTATATTATACCCATTATTGTCGTCCA
The DNA here is from genome assembly GCF_916048215.2 of Malus sylvestris. Lineage (NCBI taxonomy): Eukaryota > Viridiplantae > Streptophyta > Magnoliopsida > Rosales > Rosaceae > Malus > Malus sylvestris. Next base: position 31,062,804 of record NC_062272.1, read on the forward strand.
GACCTTTTCATTTGGTTCCAACTCTTGTGCTGTTTAATGTTGTATAGGTCGTTGTAGTGACTTCGGCTAGATTGACTTTCGAGCTATGAATTCAGCCGTACAGACTACCACAGGGGTTACGGCTAACATGTTATATTTATATGAAATTATTCTCACCTGAATTGCTTACTCTGTTATACCTTGGCATGGCATACATATGAATACGATATTGTGAAGCATGATTTCAATTAATATATTTACATATATATTTATGTATATGCTTGTCTTCTGATTCTGGGAAAAATTATACATGTTTTACAGCGAGGGGTTAGAAATGTTGATAAATGAAATGGTTTTATAAAACATTTGTTTTTGCCCACTCACGTTTCCCGTCTTGCGCCCCTCTAAGTTTTAGGTAAGGTTGATGTCGGTGGCCTTGAGGATTTCGGTGGTTCTGACATATCTAAATAATAGTAGGACATTCCTGGTACTTTATAACTAGTATTTGTCCTACTGGATTGCACCTAGACTTATTATGCTCTGATTAGGAGTATTTAGTTTTGTAACTGACTCCTAACACTTCCTATTTTCTAGTGCACTCTATTAGTTTTGATTTTTAAATATTCGTATATTTCTTATCTTAATTGCTTCCGCACTATGCACATGCCTACATCACCCTCACGTGATGGCCAGCATGCCTTGATCTCGGTCAGGGTGTGTCAGTTAACATCTTGGGAGACTCAAACCATAATAAGCGCAGTAACGGTTAATGGGCTACGGGCACGGGCACATAGCGCCTTGACCAATGCACCCTTCGGCCTTCGACAAGTTTATGCAACTAGCAAGATTGTGGGTAACAACATTCAAATCTGGGCTCTGCACCATTCGAGGAGATAGTAAAAAAGGGCGACCCGGAATTCATCTGAAAGTGGCTCTGAAATCCGACCCTAAGTATGATTACGTCTATCCCATACCAACTTACTAGGTCAAGTAAGCTCTGCAACACCAAGTGTTAGTAGGTCCCAAGGTGGCATCTAGACTAGGTAATCCCTAAGAAGAATTTATTCCAACGGAGCTCCGATGCGTTGACATACTTTGGTCGAACTAATTTAGGTAGTCCTATCAGAAATGCTCAGATAAGGCGCATAGGGTTCGACAAAAGGATTCAACAACTGCTTTCGACCCACATGCTAATGATTATCCTCCCAAAGAACTTTCACTTAAGATTCATTGGGGGCGGACATACAATCCATTATGGGAAACTCACTCCCAAACTGAAGGATAAATTTTGTCCTAGCTAAGAACATGTGAGAACATTTGAACACATAAGCAAACTAATAACACTTTAAAGTAGGCATGCATTCAAAATAGTTCTAAAACCCATGACTTTCAAAGCCTAGTGAATGGTGAACCATAAGACTCTTTAACAATAATAAAGAGAAGAAAGGATTTTGAGATTCATTACCCTTGAAGCTCAGCCTTATTTACACAAGGGATTCACCCAAGTGGAGGGCCTTCAAGTCACCTCCTAGCTCCTTATATCTTCCTTGTGTTTTTCTTCCTTTTGATACTCCTTTGCACCTTGAGGATGTGAGGAAAGGATGTCCAAGAACACCAAAGATTTAGTGTCTTTAAGTCTGCACACCAAGGATGAGGTGTGAAGATGAATTGGATGACTTAGAGGAAGAAAGATTGCTAGCTATCCTTCCCCTAAGTGGTCGGCCTCTATGGAGAAAAAGAGAGAAAAGGTTTCTGTTCTTTTCTTTTCCTCAAGAAAACCGTAGTGAGAGAATGGCTATAAAATTGCCTTTGTACCACCTCACATGTGAGTGGCAAACTTGCAATTAACCCAAGTTTGCTACCACTTACCCTTGGCCGGTTTTGACTTTGTTTTTGGGTTCATTTCCATTTAGTTTTAGTTGTCACACAACCTAAACTCAATGGGCCTTGTGAACCAAAAACCCTTTTGGGCCCCGAAACCTAAAACCAACTTAAAAGCCCAATACGAACCTTTTGTAAGATTAATTAACTAATTAGTTAATCAATTAATCTTGACCATTCTCAATTAAACTATTTAATTGCTTATCCATCTTATATATATTTCTTCACTTTCATCCTTACTCGGTGTACGATCCATTAGGTTCCAATTAGCGAGGTAGTAGGCGATTGATGGGCTAATCCTGTGGGTGATCTATTGTGATTTGAAACTACATTTCAATTCTCCCTTTGATGAAGATTAGTGTTTGCTAATCCTTAGGGCTTCCAAAAACCATGAGTGACATCTAGCAGTATGTCATGGCTATCCAAGTTAAGTAGAAGTGGTTGGAGAACCTATCCAGTTACAATTAAAATGCAATACAGTCTTTTTCTAATACAATACTCTTAATCACATTGTTTGAGTGATAGTTTGTTTCATGTCTACTATCCAATGTCACATTGTTTGAGTGATAATTTGTTTCATGTCTACTATCCAATGTGATACTTCTTTATATGATTCAATTGAATATGATTCGGAACAAACTTCCTAAGTCATATTCGTATACTTTGGCCAAAGACTCCCGAATCATATCTCAGAGTATTCTCCTTCCACCATGGAAGGTTAGAGATCCCTTGTTGTGCATTCATATGCCTACATGACTAGATAGCTTAACCCCAACAATGCCGTGGACACTCTCAATGGAATTCCTTTAAAATGATCAAAGATCAAGGACCCAACCATTAGACATCTATGATGCCTCAGTTCAAAGGACTACTTTGCATATTGCAACTTAATAGTTCTTACATGACATGTATGTTTGAACTCTTTTTTTATTGTTGTTCAGTGTACTCAATTACTTAAGCACCTATGTGTTTGTCTCAGTGTCCAACACTAAATGACTTGAGACTAGGGGTGGGCAAACGAGTATAGGAACTGCGGGTCGGTTCCTAATTTTTGAAAAGAGAAACGGGGCAAGCCGGGCTAGGCCTTTGAAACTTTAGGTTCGTGCTGGTTCCATAAGTGTAGGAAAATGGGTACCTGGACCGACCCATTTCTAATTATAATGAACGACTCAAATTGGATGATAAGTTATCATCCAATCTCAACCGTTAGTTTCAAGATCAACCTTAGCCAATTCCTCCGGGTTTTAAAATCACTCCATCGCCTCTCCCTCGACTCCATCACCTCTCCCTGGACTCCCTGGACAACCTCGCATTTCCCTGGACTCCCTCCACTCCATCGCCTCTCCCTTGACTCCAACTCTCAATCGTCTTTCCCTCACCTCACAGTGCTCACACCAGCCTCACTATCTGGGTTTTAATTTCCTAGCTCTAAGGTGTGGAGGTTGCAGGTTTGATGGAGGTGGGTTCTGGATTTCCAATCTGAAGTCGCAGAGCGACGGGTGTGCAGAGAAATAGAGGCCAAGATCGAGAGTTGTGCAATTTGTGCGATGTAAGATCGAGAGTTGCAGAGGAAGCTTTGTTTCTCTTCCAGTTTTTTAGTTTCTGTTTAGTTTAATTTGTGCATAACCTGAGCTCAATTCCAACTGTAGTTTCTGTTTGTTAATTGCAAAAGTGAAAATTCTATGCTACTATGAAAATTCCAACTGTAGTTTCTATTTGGTAACCTGAGCTCCACTCTTTACAAACCAACACAGGTGCACCTTCATTCTATGCTACTATGAAAATTCTATATTTCCTAAAGAAGTTTCTATGATCTTCAAGTGGAAGAACACGGATGCTAAAAATTAAGTACCTGCAGTTGCAGCGGGCTCTGTTGATGAAGCATTTCCCTTTGTTGTCTAAATCAGAAAGATGCTTGAGGGCTGATGCTGATGGTTCTGATGGATCAGGGCTAAGCTCTCTACGACGTGGTAGACTGGAGCTCACAAAACATGGTCTTTTGGGGATAGCGTGGCTGTTTCAACTCCGATGCATGGTGTGGCCTTGGCGGAGGGAGGCGGAGACGATGAGGAAGATGGAGGTTTCGAGGAAAAAAAAGCAAACAAAGAACCCGTGGACCTAGCCCGAATTGGCCTTTTCAATCGAGTCAGGTAAGGTCCGGTTCCTATATAAGAATTTGCTATCCCCGGCCCAGCCCGGCCCATTTCCTTTGCATCCAGGTTCAGTCCAGTCCCTCCAAAAATAGGCCCGGCCCGGCCCGTGGTTACCCCTACTTGAGACTGGTCATACTCACACTTAAGTTAACATAACACATACTAACCTTAGCGGATTGTCAATGCCCAATTGGCAATCCTATGGCTAGGAACGTTTTAGGAATGAACATAAGATAAAGGTCTCGTTAATCTAACTTACTTAGATTACTTCTCTCTTAGATGAAATACATTCCTTGGATTCCCTTATTGCTTAAACACATAATACAATAAATAGTGATTAACAATAAGATTTGCTCGTCATTAAACATATAATAGTTTAGCACAATAAGTATTCCAAAAGCTATTACATCAAATGAATGGCTTTGTGGGCATACTTCCAACACAGACTACATTGTTCATATTGAAGATCTTAACTTACAAACAGGGCAAAATATTGCACAAATATTTGTTATCTTATTCCTCACAGGTTAATTTGAGAATAAGGCAGCCGTCTCAAGTCTGATAAATGCACGAATAAGCTTGGAGCAGAGGATTCCTCATGGGTCTAAATGTTTGCATTCCTGGTACCAAGTAAGGTGGTACTCCAGCTATCGTGATGAGAATCTTTTGTGGATGCCAAGTTTAGGAGGTAATATTTCTCCGAATCAATATTACCAAGGGGATTTTTCACTAACAACTCTGTCTCGAGCCTACAAACTTACTCACATTCCGCTCTGCTGCTTATTCTATTCCTTAAGTTTGTTTACTTTGGAAACATTTATTGGACTGGGAATTTCACACAAAGAAGATGTATGATAGAGAAAAATCTTTATGCAAGAACATATCTATTATTCGAAGTCTCAAAGAAAATTAACTCAGTACAGTAGTTTGGGGAAAACAATCCCTCACCTTTGGCAATGAAATATTTGAAACAAACTACATGAGACTCTTGATCAACGTCATCGGGTGTTGTTACCAGATCAATGATCTGCTAACCCCACTTAGTTGCATACCTCGTATGATACTACATTGAAGGCATATGTTCTGATAAAGATCCGCCACCATCGTCGACAGTGCATGAAGGATATGGAAAAGCGTAGACAAAAAGAATTCACAAGGAAACCTCATCATCCTGAAATGACTAGACGCCAGTACATGTAATGCACATGGTGTCCAGCGAGAAGAGAATGGGTGATGGGGTATCCCAGTGAGATTTTAAACATTCAGGCCACATGAGTGACATATAGGCAAGTGTTTGAACAAAGGACCACCGCCATCACCATCAACAAGCATCAACTGAGGCATAAAGTGGCGATAGAGTGGCCTTTTTGGATCTCCATGCTTTGTGCAGATCCAACCCTTCCATAATACCCATATGGAAGACTTACAAAGGGATGAATGTTATAGAACAAGTTGCAAGAAGCGTGGAAAATTATAGAGCGAGTTGCAGGGAGAAGGAAAATATTTTGGAAGTTTATGGTAAGCAATGATATTTTCTAAGATTGCATCCTTTCTCAGCAAAAGACCCAGAAAAGGATCAGATTTAGGTAAGGAAGACACAGGCATCGTGGTAGAAACGAGAAGGGTTTGAAGGAAACTGCTACTTGATAAGGCTATTTAAATGGAGATTGCTAGGAAATCTCACCGTTAGAAGCTAATGGACGCGTATCTTGAGGATGATATGTTGGAAGTAAGCCCACAAAGCCACTCATTTGATGTAATAGCCTTTGGAATACTTATTGTATTAAACTTTTATATGTTTAATGAAGGGTAAAGCTTATTGTTAATCACTATTTATTGTATCATGTGTTTAAGCAATAAGGGAATCCAAGGAATGTATTTGATCTAAGAGATAAGTGATTTAAGTAGGTTAGATTATCGAGACCTTTCTCTTATGTTCATTCCTAAAACGTTCCTAGCCATAGGATTGCCAATTGGGCATTGACAATCCGCTAAGGTTAGTATGTGTTATGTCGACTCAAGTGTGAGTATGACTAGTCTCATGTCATTTAGTGTTTGACACTAAGGCAAACACATAGGTGCTCGAAAGAGTGATCGAGTACACTGAACAACGATCAAAAGAGAGTTTGAACATACATGTCATGTAAGAACTCAAAAGTTGCAATATGCAAAGTAGTCCTTTGACCTGAGGCATCATAGATGTCTAATGGTTAGGTCCTTGATCTTTGATCATGACAAAGGCATTCCATTGGAGTGTCCACGACATTGTTGTGGTCAAGCTACCTAGTCATGTAGGCATATGAATGCACAACAAGGAATCTCTAACCTTCCATGGTGGAAGGAGAATACTCTAAGATATGATTCGAGAGTCTTTGGCCAAAGCATATGAATATGACTTAGGAAGTTTGTTCCAAATCATATTCAATTGAATCATATAGATAAATATCACATTGGATAGTAGACATGAAACAAACTATCACCTAAAACAATGTGCTTAAGAGTATTGAATTAGAGAATGACCGTATTGCATTGTAGTTGTAACTGGATAGGTTCTCCAACCACTTCTTCTTAGCTTGGGTAACCATGATATGCTGCTAGGTATCACTCATGGTTTGTGGAAGCCCTAAAGATTAGCAAACACTAATTTTAAGGGAGAATTGAAATGTGGTTTCAATTCACAATCGATCGTTAAAGAGTAACAATCGCCCACTACCTCGCTAAATGGAACCTAATGGATCGTACACCGAGTAAGGATGTTGGTGAAGAAATTAAATGAAATGGATAAGCAATTAAATGTTTTAATTGAAGAATGGTCAAGGTTAATTAGTTAATTAATTATACGAAATGTTCGTATTGGGCTTATATGTTGGTTTTGGGTTTCGGGGCCCAAAAGCGTTTTGGTCCACAAGGCCCATTATGTTTAAGTTGTATGACAACTAAAACAAAATGGGCAATTAGCCCAATCAATTTGATATGGCCGGCCATTAGGGTGAGAAGTGTCAAACTTGGATTAATTACAAGTTTGCCACTCACATGTGATGAAGCATAAATTCAACTTTATAGCTTTATTTTCATTAAGGGTTTTTCTTGGTGAAATGAGGTGAAACAATTTTCTCTCATTTTCTCTAAAGAGGCCGGCCACCTAGGGAAGGAATAGCTAGCAATCTCTTTTTCCCTAAGTCATCCATTTCATCTTCACATCACATCCTTGGTGAAGAGACTTAGAGACATCAAGCTTTTGATGTTTTGGAGAACAAATCCTCAAATCCTCAAAGAAGCAAAGGAGCACAAAAAGGAAGAAAATCACAAGGAAGATCCAAGGAGCAAGGAGGTGACTTGAAGGCCCTCCACTTGGGTGAATCCCTTGTGTAATCAAGGATGAGCTTCAAGGGTAAAGAAACTCTAAATCTTTCCTTCTCTTTAATGTTGTTAAAGAGTTTATTGGTTCACCATATACTAGGCTTTGAAAGTCATGAGTTTTATGAATTGTTTTTTAATGCATGCCTACTTTAATGTGTTAATAGTTTGCATATGTATTCAAATATTCTCACATGTTCTTAGCTAGGACAAAATTTTTCCTTCATGATATACACAGGGATTGAGGTTAATGAATAAAATGCGTGGAAAGAGCAACCGCAAAAAATGGAGGCGTTTGTCATCATGTAGTGGATCTTTTTTTTGCAAATCCAAAGATTATGCAATGGAAATTGAAGCAACTCGACTACCCAGCTTTAATGTTGATCTCGACCTGACTATAAAGATTTTGAAGACCAAACGTAAGCATTCCAGCTTACTTTCAAAGGCATAGTCTTTGGTAACAATCCATCCTTAAAAGGACCAGGTTGCCTCTCAAATGGATAGTTAGGGGCAATTATGGGACCATGATTTTCCAGAGCTGGAGTAAGGTTAATCCGTATACTATCACCTAAAAAGTCTAGTTATGGACTCTCCAGCTCTGGGCAGAGCTATATTAGACAGAGTAAGGTGCCACCATCACTCTACTCTAGGGCAATAGGCAGAGCCCAAGTGATTCCCCTGGATGACCATGCCTGTTTTGCGTCGTAAGTAATCACATTCTGAAGAGGATGCAATATCTACTTACTAGATATCCTCTTAGATTCTCCCAGCTTAGAATAAGCATTCTATCCTAAAAAGGTCTCTCTCCCAAAGTATATATACACTCATCTAGGGTTCATTTACAGTAACGCAATCAATACACTTGAATTCTCTTGCCCAGTGCTTAAGTCTAAAATCATTCACTAACTTGACAATTGGATAGCTTTTGGCCGGCACACACCCCCAGCCTACGATTTGCTTATGGTTGTTTCACTATTTTGTAGGTTATCCTAGGCTACACGGTTTTGTGCTCAACTGCAGCTCACGAAGGTGAGAATATTTGGTTCCAACAATTAAAAAATAAGACTTGAAGTTATGTGGTGGAAACAAAGCTTAGAAATGTTTATGAGATGCCTAACTAATGATAATGATGATGCTAAGCCATATTGGAACCAAATTTGCGCACCTCTATGAACAATGGTTGAGTGAAAATCTAAGTAAACCTGAGCAACCTGCAAAATAGTAAACAACTATGAGCAAGCCTAAGACCACTGATGAGGGGGCTGTGTCGCCCAAAGGTTCTTCAACAATCAAGTTGGTGAATGATTTTAGGCTCAAGCAGTAGGCAAGAGAATTCAAGTGTTTAGATTGCGTTACCATAGATGAATCATAGGCGTGAGTATTTATATCATGGGGAGAGAGACCATTTAAGATAGAACCTCATTCTAAGACGGGAGAAACCTAAAGGATATCTAGAAGTAGATATTGCACCCTCTTAGGAGTTGTGATTGCTTGTGACGCACACCATTCCCTAATTAGTAGGAACTCTAAGACTTATAGGATCTAATTGTGTCCATATCCGGATCAGATCACATGTCTTACATAACAAGCATGGTCATTCAGTTGAGTCGATAGGACTCCGCTTAGTGCCTCGGAGTAGAGTGATGGTGGCACCGTTACTCCATCTTATATAGCTTCACTCGGAGCTAGTGAGTCCACGACTAGACTTTTGAGGTAACTGTATTCGGATCAGCCTTACTTCGGCCTTGGAAAATCATGTCCCACAAGCCATACTAGAAAGAAGAGGCTTATGGGGGTATTCAAGTTAACCAAAATGATGTCGAAGATGATGAAATTGTGGGATAAGCTCTCATGCAATTGCGATTGTGTTTTTTTTTTTTTTTTTTTTTTTATATAGAAATTTAGTTGTGGAAGTGATGTGAGTCATTATAATTTGTTCAATGTCCATGGCAAATGTTATGAGTTAACAAAGGCATGCAAATTGTTTCTTTATCATAAAATACTATATTAAGTTATACGCCTTTTTGCTCCATGGTTTTATTTTTATTTTTATGGTCCAATCTTCTCCATATGTATGCTAAGTTAGATGATCTATTTATTGTAGAATATTAAATTAAGCATCAAACTTATTTCGAGAATATTCCAATGACACATGTGATCATTGGTAAATAATTGAGTCAAACAAAACCATATGTCTTTAAAACTTCATTACGAAAAAGAAAAAAGTTTGTCGAAAAAAATATGATCACTTCCAACAACAACTAATCACCCTCAAAATATAAAAGCATTACCGGAAAATACTAAATCAATTATGTTAACAGGAGTAAACCCTGGAAATAACCATTCTATTTCCACTAAGAACTTTATTCGTCGTTAATACAACTGGCGCCAAGTCTTCCTGCCAAACAAAAGTGCATTTCCAACAAACCTTGGGACTTTTTTCGAGGACATTATGTGCATTGGTAATAAAATTTTGTTTCATACCATGTTACCGATGACCCATATTTTGTGGTCGCAAAATGTGCTTTTTATGACGGCTTTTGGGGTCCTCGGAAATTCTTCATCACTAATGACTACTTTTTTTTTGTAGTGATATTCCTTTATCCCTTCTCAGCCGACACTTCATCTTCATCGAGTCTAGGCCTTTTTTATTCTCACTAGGACTCTAAACCCAGCCCTATTACGAGATTTATTCATCTTTATCTAATCACACAAGCATTTGATCCTTGGGACAATTCGTATTTATCCAAGCTATTCTAATCTTTGGCAATTTTAATTTGTATAAGACTCAACCGAGCCACCCTATACTTAATCTCTTCACCAGTCATACCTTCACAAGAACTAGGTCGTACTGATCCTATTCGTGAGTTAAAAGCCCACTAAACTAACACACAAATTAAACCCTATAAATTATGCAATCGTAGTACGAGTAAGTAGGGATCGTTCTATTCCAGGGATTAGAAGAGATGCTAATCAACACAAATTAAACTTATAAAACTGAAAACTAAATTAAACTAACAACAAAACAATGACTGGGGGAATTTTAGACGAATTTAATGAGAACAAAAGTAAATATCAACAAGTAAATTAAGTTGTGAATGAAATATGGGTGAGAGGATAGCTAGAGGATTCTTCTCCACACATGAAACATATGCATACAAATTGATTTCCAATTATTCTTCCTATAAACCATGAATGACAATGCCCTAAATTAACTGTGACAGCACTAATTAACTCTCAGATTTTCCTAAGTTCATTGAATTGGACACAGCAACGCAATCAAATTATTCTTCTTAAGTTCCCTAACTATGAAAAACATGATAAAGATACATCTCGAAGATCATTAAGTTCTGTGAAAATTGATAGGAGCATATTTATGCGACTGAGTTAGCTTGGTCTCATGCATTTATGTTGTTATTTCTTAGTTAATTATGTATTTTCAGCTATTTTCGTGTGTTTGTAGGTCCATAGGCCTTATAAATCAATAAGATGCATTTTGGTGCATTTTGGAGCAGTTTTGGGCTTGGAATGAATAGCACATGGATGGAGCAAGGTGGATGGATGAAATTGAAGACTAAAGAGGCTAGGAATGTGTTAAAGAGAAAGATGAATTAATGTAAAAAGGACAAAGAGCTCAGCCACAAAGGGGTGTCACTCCACCATTCACCTTTCCATCATTGCCGTGCACCACCATTGCACTCCCTTTGGATTCCTATGCCGTGCATCATCATCCATGTTCCCTCCATTGACTCATTTGTTGCATCATTCCACTTCATTTCCTTTGTCTACCATGTGCACAATATCGTTTCACCTCCTTGCACTCATTGATTCACCACTTACTCACCTTTCCACCCATGCCATGCATAATCACCCTTGTGCCCTTCATTTTTTCAGATTTCATGCATCATTACATTGAATCATTGCACTCAATTGCTACACCATTCCTTGTTCCCTCCATCATTTCAAATTTTATGCATCATTGCACTCAATTGCTACACCACTCCATGTTCCCCTCCATTGCCATGCACTTCCTCTATAAAAGGAAGTGTGTGTAACATAGATTGAGTCATACTTGGTTAGATCATTCACTCCCATTTCAACACAACCTTCATCCAAACACATCCATTCATCTTCACATCCATTCCTCCATACAAACAAACCTTCAAACACTCACCAACACCTTGTGCCGTAGCAAAGGAAGGGAAGGAAAGTGCTTGGACGTGCTTGCTGTCCAACTTGGATCGTTGGAGCATTTAGGTGTTTTCTTTCTTTTGTTCCTAATGTTTAAATTCATTTCCTTTCGTTTTGTTGTAAATATGAGTAGCTAAACCCCTCTTGGGTAGGGGTGATTTCAAAGCCATGATTATGTGTGCAATATAATTTGATAAATTCCAGTTATGAACTCTTGAATCGTGAATGCAATTGGCTTAACTATTTGATTGATAACTTATTTGTATTTGTTAATTAAGGGTCGACACTTAATTCGCATGCATAAATCCGTTGCTAGAATATAAGGAAGTTTCACATAATCATTACAAACTTATATTCACATGTAGTGAAGGTCGCTTATAAACGATCGCGTTAAGTTCAATTCCTAGCATGAGTGACATGATGTCATAGTTGCAAGTACTTTGTCAATGCTTATGATTTTCATTAAACGTAATGATCTTTGATTGTATCTCTATTATGATGTCATGTAGGGAACTTTAGAAGAATGTTTTGGGTTGTCGAATGATGTCATCCAATCCAATAAAACAAGGAAAATCTAAGAGTTAACTAGTGATGTCACGGTTAATTTGGAGCATTGTCATTCATAATTCAATGAAGTAGTAACTGGAAATCAAATTATTTGCATACATGTCATGCGTGGAGAAAAAACCTCTAGCTATCTCATCCATCATCTTATTTCTCAAATTTGTTTTACAATCTGTCTAGTTTTTCATACTTGTTTGTTTGTTTCAACTTCATCCAAAACGCAATCCCCTTTACTTTAGTGTGTCTAATTAGTTAGAATCTGTTTTAATTTGTGTTTTTAAATGTTTAGATTCAAGTAAAAGTCAATTTTCATCCAAAGTCATTCCTAGTGTTTAGTTTAAGTTTATTTAGTTGTTTTAAGCTGTTTTGAGTATTTTAAGTTTGCTTCGAGTCTTGTGAGTCTTGTTAAGTATTTTTAAAGTTTAGTTTTATGTTTTTGAGTCAGTTTAGAGGTTATTAGCAAGCCCTCCTAATCCTCGGTCCAGAATGATCCCTACTTATACTTATACTACAGTTGTCAAAAGAGGGTTAAATTTGTGTGTTAAGTTAATTTTTGCATAAAAAATCATAAGCATTGACGAAGCATTTAACTATGGAAAGCAAGATAATCCTGCCAAGAATTTACTTAACTCAATCAATACTAGTGACTTTTACTACTTGCAAATATAAGCTCATAACAATTAGGTGAAATTCCCTTATATTCTAGCATCAAATCCCTACATGCAAACTAAGTGTGCACCCTTAATAAACATACAAGAATAAGTTTCCTATAAAGCAGATACGTATATCGCATTCATGTTTTATGAAACAATAATTGGATGTAATCTATTTATATAAAACATATGATCATGGCTTCAAATTCACCTCGAGCTAAAAAGAAACTTGGCTACACATGTTCATCATAATTGAAAAGCAATCTAAAATAAACATTGAAACTTAAAACAAAGATAGAAAGAACCCAGAAAACTCCAGCAACTTCAATGGATGATTGCAGGTATGGCACACTCCCCCTCTCCTTCCTTGCAAGCACAAATCACTCTTTTCCTCTCAGAAACTTGTAGCACTCTGTATTTTTCTCCTCCCCTCTAAAAGTTGCAGCAATAAGTAGTATTTATAGGCAGGGGCACGACACAATTTGTGGAGGAAAAGGATTAGGTTGTTTGCATTGTTTTAGGACTCCTTAAATCAGATAGGAAGTGGTTTAATGTGATAAGGAATCCCCCTTGCAGCTAGAGATACGGTAAAGTAGGATTAGGATAGGATAAGATAAGGTTTGTTAAGGATAAGGTTGGATAAGATAAGATTGGATAAGGTTTCCCTTTAATTTATGATTCTTTGTCTTCCAAGCCTCAATCCTAATTCTTCCAGATTGTAGCACAATCCTAGCTCATTTGACCACCAAAAACGTCCATCCCAAGTGCTCCCCACGCATGTTATCCAATCCAAGTCCAAAACTGCTCCAAATTGCTCCATTTTGCTCTTTTTTGTCACCTTTGCCAATTTGACCTACAATAATATGAAAATAACTTAAATTACTATAATAAATAGAAACTAACTAAGTAAATGCAAAGAAATAAGCTAACAAAGTCGCATAAATATGCTCCTATCAGTCGTACTGATCCTATTCGTGAGCTAAAACCCCACTAGCTTGAAGGATACTTACTGGGCCGAGAATTCAATCCTTGGGACAACCCATCTTGGATCAAACCATTATTTCAAGTCCAAACACATGTATATGATCATCCATATGTGTTTGGTTTGGAAATTTCCCTAATATGATGTTACTTAGGTTATAATTAAATCTACTTGTATAGGATAAGGATATGGATCATGTTGTAATTTATTTCAGTTTAAAAAAAAAAAAATTGGGTGACATATAAGTGTTCATAGTGGGAAACTCTATGCCTTCTAGAGAATAACTAAACTACGTTTTAATTGACAAATTCCACCTCACAACCACCATATGTTCCTACGTTGACAACCATTAGGTTATATTCTTCTTGGAAGGAACTTACAAAAATGTTGGCACGCATTTTGGTAAAAGAAAACGATATATGTGAGATGCTAAAATAGAAAATTCCTTGTGATACACATTCTATATATTTATAGTTTTCTGGTCTTCGGTGGGCAGGGTCTGGTTATTAGTTTCTATCTTGAAAAGGATCCAAGGCAGACCACAATATACTTCCACTTGTCAAACCGTCGGTGACTCGTACGTAGAATAACCAAATTCAAACTTAAGCCAAGGCTAAAAGTCTTTTCTGACCCCTCAAACAGAAAACAGAAGCTAAAATTTTTTAGAAACGAAACCAATCCACAAAAGTAATTATATGATTTATTGATCGAAGTCGAACACTCAGAGTTTTTATAGTCTTCTAGATGCATGGATGGAAGGAGGTTTCGCTGATCCATCATATATCCCATGCTATATTTGCATTGCATGGTCCCTCTTCATACAAACATTTAACTAATTCAACCCCTAAATCATGCAGCATTAGACGTTGCTAGACTAACAAACCATATTAAACTATTAATTTTCATAAAATGGAAAATATAAAAAAGTGGTCCTAGGGCTGCTAAGGTTGACAGAGCTGACTAACTATATATAATGAATAATATTGATAACCTAATAAAGATTTATGATGACTTCTGTGCAGGTGTGACAATTATTAAGCATAAAGTTGATAATATAATAACAAACAATTAAACAAACAATAGTTAGTGAGTGTGAAAACCAATCAAATTCATATTTCTATTCAACCCATACGATTAATACGTTTGAATCCCACGGTGGATTGATGTACTTGAACTCTACGACTGTTTCGTTTTATTAAGGGATCATTTGATAACTATTTTATTTTTTTATTTATTGAAAATTGAAAACTAAAATTTTATTTCATAACTACTTTTAGTTTTTAGTTTTCATAACAAAAATGAAGTAGTTTTTATTTTGATACTATTTTTTAGAAAAAATGAAACTAGAAATTGAAATGAAATGATTATCATATGACCCGTTAAATCCACAATTCACAAGATGAAAACAACTATTCTGGAGACTTTCAACTTTTGTCTCACATTTTCATAATAAGTAGCTGATGTGATATAGAGATGATATGTGTTGACTCTAAAAAACTACCAAACTTACGTGGCGCGCAGGCTGAGTAATTAAAAAGCCAACTCGTCGGCCGAACTCGGCCGGGGAGTAGAATATGTGTGTGGCGTCGGGCGCACTGTTGACTTCTTAATCTTGCGATTGTGGCCAAAGAAAGGACACGTCTCAGCCTTCAGGTTCTAGAGCCTAAAGACAAGGCTGCTAGTTCAGCGAAGTTCACAAATCGTCGGCATCGGATTCAGTCACAGTGATTATATTCGTAAAAGTTTAAGCACGCCGAATCGACACCAAACTATATGGGCACAAGTACTCAAACATTCACCTACTACACCCATTACATCCACTCATTACCACAACACTCACCCACTACACCCATTACATCCACTCATTCCCTACACCCATTACTATTATAAGAATTAATAACCACTACCACCTTAAAATCTGACCATCAGATTCCTGTATCTGGTCAATCTTCCTCTTCATGTTTGTAGCATAGTTATGTGCGAGCTTGTGCAACTGTTTATTCTCATGCTTGAGCCATTTAATCTCCTGTTTGAGACTCATCACTTCAGCCGCCAACGATTCAACTTGACGGGTTCGAGCAAATAAGCGTTGGGCCATATTGGACACAGAACCTGCACACTGTACACTGAGAGCCAAAGAATCCTTAACAGCCAACTCATCAGATTGTTTGGAAAGTAGTATGTTATCTTTGGGAGTGACAAGGTTCCGGACCACCACCGCAGCGGTCATATCATTCTTCATCACCGAATACCCAACGGTAAGGGGACTAGTAGGGGATATGAAGGATGGGCGCCATATGTTGTCTAGAGAAGGCATGGATGCCTCTTTACTAAGGTTCAAGTCAAAATGACAGTCGGAAGGGCCAGACATTTTCAAAGGTGTTGAAGAAAGAAGAGGTCGGACAAGTCAAGATCGTAAAAGTGCAAGAAGGGACTTTCTACAGGTAGAAATTCAAGTGTGCTTTGAAACATACTGCATGCCTCTATAAAAATCAGCACTCGACAGGATTTCAGAGGTCGAAGAGGCCAATTCAAAAATTGAAGAGGCGCTAGCTTTCTCAAAAGCTGGGCTTTCTCAGAAACCACGGGCCAATCTTCTTTTCCAGATTTGTCCACACTTGTCACATGCAACCTCTGCACTCGACGGAGCTTAGAACTCGAAGACGCGAGCTCAGAACTCGAAGAGGCAAGCTCAAAAATCAGAGAGGCATCTGCTTTTCCAGACGTGTCTGTTGGAAATGTGCCCTAAAACCAATCATATGATGATACTTTACGGACATTTCACAAGTTAAACTAATGTAGTTTAAATATAAAGGGCAAAGATTATTGTTTTAAGCCGTCTCATATAAATGTTATATGCTTAAACGATAAGTCCAAGGAATATGTGATTGGGAGAATGCAATCTAAAGAAATTAGATTCATGAGACCATTCTTTCGTTTACATATCCTAAACGTTCCTGATCATAGGATTGCCAATTGGGCATTGACAGTCCGTTAAGATCAGTACGTGATGTGTCTTCTCTCAGGGAGAGTGACTAGTCTCGAGTCATTGGTGTGTGTGACATCAAGACAAGTACGTAGGTGCTCATTAGAGAATGAGTTCACTGAACACGATCACGAAGAGTTCTCATATTCATGTGACATGAGAACTCATGGTTGGGATAATGCAAAGTAGTCCTTTGACCTGAGGCATTATAGTTGTCTTGTGGTTAAGTCCTTGATCTTTGATTATGTCAAAAGTCACTTCAAAAGGAGGGTGTCCACGACATAGTTGGGGTTAAGCCACTTAGCCATGGAGGCAAGTGAATGCGCAACAAGGGATCTCTAACCTTCAAACTGTTTGAGGGAGAATACTCTATGATATGATTAAGAATCTCTAGCCAGAGTATGAATGAGATTTAGGAAGTCGTTCCAAATCACATTCAAGGTAATCATATAAGCACACGAATCACATTGGATAGTAGACATGAATAAACTATGAAACCAAACAATGTGGTCAAGAGTATTGTATTAGAGAAATACCGTATTGCATTTGTAATCCTAAACTGAATAGGTTCTCCACCTCTTCTGATTAGCTTGGGTAACCATGATATGCTGCTAGGTGTCACTCATGGTTTGTGGAAGCCCTAAACGTGTATAATCACTAAAGGGAGAATTGAAAGTAAGTTTCAATTCACAATCGATTTGAAATGGTTTTAATCGCCCACTGCCTCGCTAAATGGAACCTAATGGATCGTACACCGTGTAAGGTGGAGATTGAAGAAACAATGGAGATGAGTAAGAATAATTAAATGGTTTAATTGTTTATGGCAAGGATTAATTCATATGTTAATTAATCAAACGAACAAGTTCGTTAAAGACCTCGGGATAGTTTTGGACCTTAAGGCCCAATGGGCTTCAAACCTCAAGCCCATTGACTTAAGTTGTATAACAATTTAATGAATAAAGATTCACAAGGGCCCAAAAGCCCAAATCCCTTTTGTGGCCGGCCATTTGATATGAATTAGGGTTTTTGGTTCTTTAGGTCACTTAAAGAAGTGACTATATAAAGAACTTTATAGCCAAAATTCATTAAGGTTTTCTTTTGGAGAAAATTGGAGAGAACATGTCTCTCCCTTTCTCTCTAAAGAGGCCGGCCCCCTTGGAGGGATTAGCTAGTAATCTTTCTCCTCCAAGGTCACTCATTTCTTCATCAATCTTACCTTGGTGTGGAGACTTAGAGGTTCTCAATTTTGGGAACTTGGAGAACCATTTCATCCATCCAAATCCATAGATCTAAGATGCAAGGAATGAAGGCCCTCTCTTTGGGTGATTAGCCTTTGCTTATGCAAAGAGGAATCTACAAAGGTATAATTTCTCAACTCACTTTGATTTGAGTTGAGTCTTGGTTCACCAATCTACTAGGCTCTGAATTTCATGGTTAATGTTTTGTTTTTAAGTGCATGCAAGCATGATTCTGCCTTTAATTGTTAATTGCATGCTTATAGATGTTGCTTAAATGAACATGTTTTTCACAAATCTTCCTTCAAGTGGTATCAGAGGTTAGGTCTAGTAGTTGGTGAATCCTTTTGGGTTTTGTATTTTCATAGTTTATGATTTGAATGTTGTAATTGTTACAAGCTTTATTCTTGCTTCTTTGAATGTAAATTTTGCTAGAAAATTTGCCATCTCAAATGTTGTAGATGTAGTTCTCTTGGAGCTAAAATTTGGTGCCATGACTGACACACCCTGAACCGGAATGTCCATTAGGACCCCGAATCGAGCTGTGCTGGCCGCCACCTGGAAGGTGACGAAGCCATAAAGTGATGATAGGGAAAAAAAAATGTGAATAATTTTAAACCTAAAGGTGCCTGATAACAGAGTGCACTGTGCGTGGGTATGAACCTAAATCACACGTGATGTCAGAGCATAGTCAAGTACAGCAATGTAACCGTACCCACAAAAGTAGCCACCTTAACAGGGACATGCCACGAATCCTCGTCGATAAGGAACTTTGCTACTAGAACCTGGAGGGGCGCAAAACAGAAAACGTGAGTGGGCGAAAATAAAGCTTTACAAAACATCTCATTTATTCAACATTTATAACCCCTCTCTGAAAAACCTATATACTTTCCCAGAAAATAATATATAATCGTATATAAACATATATATATATCATCAAAAGCTCAAATCACAATCCTACAATACTTTTCAGAAAGAATATGCCATGCCATGCCATATGCCAAAATATAATATGAATGCATCAATATAAATCAGGTGAAATAATAAATCAACCGGAGACCCTATAGTGGTCCTGTACGGCTGATTCTATAGCTCAATATCCCATCCAGCCGGAGTCACCAACTATGACCTGTACGGCCCTGCCGGAGTCACCAACTGTGACCTCTACGGCACTACACTGCACATAAGTCGGAACTACCTATAGTAGTCTGTACGACTAAGATGGTGAAATAATATGCTCTAGTGCTTCTCTCATCAATCATCTGTGCACATAATCTAAGGTCACCCACCAGTCGGAACCCCTCTAATGGTTTGTACAACTGGCATTTCGGAACCACCTCTAGTGGTCTGTACGACATCCACCTACTTGGATCCAAGGCGAGCGTGCGGTGTGGTGAATAATATAAGCACTAACACCAGAGGTGCAGGTTATGAGCTCTCAACATAATTCACATAAAATAAATCGTATGAATAATGTAAAAACTCACCTGTGCGTCAACAGCGCCATTTCACATATATGCATCATATACCAAATCATATAATTCATATAATTTCTATGCATGGCATTTCAAAACTCATTTCATAACGCATTTCATTTAAACTCGATTTTTGGGAAAATCAATAGTATATAGATATATATAGAAAACAAATGCCCACTCACCTGGGGTCCGCGCTACGACTCCCTAACATCAGAACCAAGGTGTCCCGAACGCAGGACTCCTAAAACAGTTATCAAACCACGTCTCAGAACTCTTATCCATAGAATATGAAATTCACATAACACACATCCACAAGGGCATTCAAGAATAATGCGAGACCCATTGATCAAAGGTCAATCGTCGACTAAGTTCGACGGTAGGGTCATAACCCCACATAACTCAATCTGAAAGATCCACAACTCAGATTTCCAATCCGTCACTTCCCAAGATACACATTAAGCTTCTAGAACAACATACTAAAATTTCGTTACGATCCGACGGTTGGATCTTCGCCAATTTCCAAAACCGAGTGGTGGTTAACCTTTTATTTTTATGAACTTACAAATCCAATTCGGGAAGATCCATACGTAGAATTTCCAATCCATAAGTTCCTGCATTCTTCAAATATTACATACTACTACATATCAAAGGTTGGTGACGATCCGACGGTTAGATCGTCAATTCACCTTTTAGCCTAACCATGAATCGTATCGAAATTAAGTCCAAATGATCCACTAACGTTAAACCACTATCATAACTGACCTCAAGACATCAAATATAACTTAAAAATAACATTGGCAGCCCACTGGCCACGTGCCGCCGCACACGCCGCCCCGGCTCGCCGGAAAATCCAACTATTTCCAAAAATTACCAAAATTTACAGAAATGAAGATCTTAATGAGTAGAGCAACTTTCATACCTGTGGCCAAGGCCAATTCGGTCGGCAAGGCCTCCAATTTCAACAAAACCCGTCACAAACCCTAGGTTTTGGGTGTGCTCAATCCGTCCTAAAATCAACTTCGCCGTCCCAACCATTGCTTGGGCTTTGTTCTAGGCCTCAAGAGGATGTCATGGGTGGTGGCAATTGAAAGAAATTGCTTCGGGATTGGGTGATTCGAAGCCAAGGTCGCCGCACGCTTCCTCGCGGGTTCCTCCATTTTCAAGACCAATTCTCTCCAAATTTGAGATGGAATGGATAGAGGGAAGGTCATGGAGGAGTTCCCAAGTAATTTCTTGCAGCAATTTGACGGAAAAATGAGTGAAAATCGTCGAAATTACACACGGGTGCCGACTGGGTTGAACACGGGTTGCAGGTTCTCTCAACCCGTTTCCCCTCTTTTCCTCTGCTTCTCACCCTCTCTCCTTTCCTCCCTTCCCTGTTCCGATTGGTCAGTCTTTCTCTCCTTTCCTCTCGGAGCTCCTGCATCTCTCCCTCTGGTTGGGCAGCTTGCCCAACCTCTTCTTCTTCCTCTTCTTTTTCTTTCTTTCCTTTCCATCCGCACCATCCATTTCTTCTTCTTTAAATATGGGCCATCCAAATAGCACACCATATTTTATAAAGGAAGAATCCATATTTTCAGAAATTAATAAAATTGATCAAATTTCAAACTTTAATAACTTCTTCGATATAGCTCCAAATCATGAACCACTTGCGCCCACGCGTCCGTAGTGACGAGTACTACGAGGATAGGCCAAGAAAGAAATGTTTAGGTGACACGATACCGTAAATAATCTCAGTCAACACACGTGTCTCGAAAGGAAATTTCGTAAAATCACTTAATAAAATTATAGAAATCAATATTTTCCGGGACGGGCTGTCACAATCTTCCCCCCTTTAAAAATTTTGTCCCCGAAATTTCAAATAACTTGCTAGATGCAAAATACTCAAAAAAAATAAGAAGAGTACCATTATATAAAAATACTTACACAAGGAAGAGATCAAGTTAGAGCGGTTGCATAAAAGAGAGTGCCATTCCGTCGCGATCGGATTGCAATTATTCCTCTTTCATGCCTCCAAGCTTACACCTTTTTCCTTCCTCGTCAGTATAGTAATATAACATCCACAAAATTCGCCAAGTAAGAATACCACTTACCCCGTAATGGCTTAAGAAAAGTTTACGGATATCAAAAACAACTATCAATATAGAAACCTTCAGTTCAGATACTTGCGCCAAACTTGAAATCAAGAGTAGAAATAACTCACTCAACATTTGCAAAATCAGAAATACTCAAATAAATAGAATAGTCTCATAGAAGATGCTTACACACAAAAATCAAGATTCAAAATGAAAATGGTCCTTGCCAAACATTTGTCGTGACACGAACTTCGGGAAAGTCTGAAATATAACTAATTAGTAACTACTATTAAAGATGAGCCGTCTTGCCCACTAACTTAGAGAACCCAAAATTAAGCCATTGATATTATTGTTTACGGCCTGAATTGTCGATAGTTCAATGTTGTTTCAATAAGTTAGTAAGAATCATCTTGCTCATTGAATGCAATTATGTCCAAATCATCCAATTTGTGTCTTGATCACAACGTCATAAAATCTTCAAGCGCATCAATCTAACTATTAGGAGTGTTTGATACCCATGAACTCCCCAATTTATCAATTCCTGGAATGACGTCCTGAAAAGATGCGTATAGAAGAACATATATCCTCAAATATTTCCTTCGCGATTATTCACTAGTATCGCTCACCGAATCAAGAATATAACCTCTGAAATCCAAAATTTGAGAATCCAAATCTTTATCAACAACATTCAAGCGACAATTGTAATCTCAACCTTACATGAAGAGTGTCGTCAATATTACTAGGCTTCATACCTTCACCAATACTCAGCTGAAATCCATTCAATTCTCAATACCACATGAAATTCCTTTTTGGTAAGTCTAATAAACTCATGAGGAGATTGTACTTCAAGATTTCTTGTACACATCGATATAAAACTGGCGCACGCCTTCGCCGAGACAATGTATCGAATTACTCATCGATTGAGTGAAAAATCATGTCAAGAAGGTTAAAGCATACTCGGAAATCCGAGAACCCCAAACAAGGTCATCACATTCAAAGTTCATGATATCCAACTGATTGGTTGTCCTTACCCTTACCAAAAACAACTTCCAGAATACTCAATCACCAACGGTAATAATCTAATCCACAGAGTAATCGACAGGTGATTGAGGAATTAACGATTCCAACTAGATTTCAATATCCAAGCAAGTTTTCTCGAATGACTATCTGTCCTTAAAAATAGTGTGAACTGCAATAGGGTTGGCATGTACCAAAGTTGACCAAATACACTCTTAGCACAAGGAATGAATACGAAGTCATGACCAGAAATGATGTTGACCAAAATGCCAACTAACCAATAAATTCAAACATAGGTAATTTTAACAAGTGGTCCAATTGTAGCTCCCTCAGAATTAATGGAAGAATGGATTGATTGCCAAGTCAATCCATAAACATCAAGGCATCACTATCACTCCACATGTACCAAAATACTTCTTACCAAGAGCTTATAGTAATTATCCCGTTTGCATCTGGATGTGGTAAGTGATGTAACCCATTTAGACAATTTCTTGAAGAATCCAAATAACGTTGCAACGATACTCAAGAGGTCATCTATAATGAAATGAGGGAGACTAAAATACTTAGGATAAAAACCATCTGTGCTACGATGCTCAGTAATTACGTTTGCACAACCGGGATAATACATGATAGTGCAATCATAGGAGTTGATTTAATCCTTCCAATGTTGCTGTCAGCAACTCACTCTGTCCAAAAGTAAGTGTAATTAAAAAGCTCCAAGTTAATGAAGATTTTGGACACACTTCTCCACGAAGAAGTACGAAACCGTATTCAAATGAAAAATGACCATTGTTACCTCCAAACACATATAAGATGATTCATCTTTATTGGTTCCACTGCTAGGAAGCATAAGTGTTACCCCATCTCGATGCATTTACCTAACCAACATCCGAGAAAAACGTCACCTTAATTTCCAAAATTTCTCACTGCTACCAAAGGATGTAAAAATCATATGAAGAAAAGGCAACACTTAAACTGTCAGAGATCTTTATTCACAACTCACATCACACACTAAACCAACTTCTTCGATCAAAAGTGATGCAGAATACTATAACTGTAAGTTCGCCCATCAATAGTCGATAACCTCAATAAGACCAAGAATATCTTAAATCTCACGACACTTTATGAGGATTTCGACCTTCATCCCTATAACTCTTTTTGAAATGAGAAAAGAATACCATCTGTGAAGATCACACTTTCCGATATAAGTACCAGTCTGAATAAAATTGGTGTCTGAGGAAAATAACTCCAACCGTCACTTAAGAAAGTGACTAAATCTAAGTAAAATCCCAAAGTTCGAAGTTCCCTAATTAGAAGACTTGGTTAAATACATTCCTTAATTGATAAACTTTAGAACGCCACATCTGAACAAAGCCTTGCTTGTGTTCACGTACTACCTTTTCAAACATCGTGTCAAAATCATAAAATTTCTATGACACAATCTTGATCCTCCAAATACCTGATTACGATGCTCCTCCGCAATTCACGTACTATCCAGTACTCATAACCTCAGGAAAGACTTTTCAATTCTTGAAATAAAACATGCAATACGGCTAATTACAATTATATCCAAATAATAATCTAGTTCGATTTCTAATTGTCCGAACTAGTATAAAAGTCCAAAGTAGCTCTCTCATAATGCCATCATCCTTTGGAAACAACCAATAAGAAACTGTGGTTACCCAGGAAGTTGAACTGTATATCCTCAAACATTCTTCTGCTTTAACCAAAGGCAGGCTCACCTAGACTGAGAATTTCCTTCAATCACATCAGGTGGAGCCTCGACTTTTAATTCCTTTTATATCTCCACACTTGATTGGATCGTGAACACGAACTTTTATATAACAAGGTGAGAGAAAATCCATAACAACTCACCTTTCTATCTCAGTTGATCCACCGATGATGGTCGTCGAAATTCTAGCGCCCTTTTAAAGGAAAGAAAACATCGCTAATAGTTTAAGCTTTAAGGCTGGAAGAATACAGCTTCCACTTAAGTAAAGCTACCATCCACTGAAACACCACATAAGCATAGCATAGGTCCAACACCAAGACTATTGATTCTCACATCCTTTACACATACAAGATACTTAGTAATAAGAGTGTACAATATCACTTTCCAAGTCCAATCATACACCAAAGTGATCTTTCTAAAGTGCTTTTCCATTAAATGCTATTACTTTAGCACCATTGTCACACGAGACTGTCTTTGAGTCTGAACAAGGTAAACTTCACAAGAATTCCAATAGGTAATAATCCAATAGGTACTGTCAAGGAATCAAACAACTCCGGAATATCAATCTCAACAATTTAATATGGGTGGCTAGAGGATAAGTATCAAATTAATTGGCAAAGCATCTGATAACACCCAATGCTGCGCTAACCATAATTTAGGCCATCATCTTTCCTCTGATTCACTCCTTGATAGAGAACTTCTTCACTTCAATTATGAGAACATTCACCGAAGTGCCCTTCTAAAACATCAAGAGGTCAACCCAACTACCAAAACTTAGAGGAGCTACTACATTCTCTCGTAATCGACGAGGTGGCAAGATCCAAATAGTAGACACAAAAACCAAGAATGCTCACATCACGTGTGTGATGAACGCAAGACTGCCCAACTTATGCTCTGATACCAAACTGACACACCCCGAACCGGAATGTCCATTAGGGCCCCGAATCGAGCTGTGCTGGCCGCCACCTGGAAGGTGACGAAGCCATAAAGTGATGATAAGGAAAAAAAATGCGAATAATTTTAAACCTAAAGGTGCCTGATAACAGAGTGCACTGTGCATGGGTATGAACCCAAATCACACGTGATGTCAGAGCATAGTCAAGTACAGCAATGTAGATAGAAACCGTACCCACAAAAGTAGCCACCTTAACAGGGACATGCCACGAATCCTCGTCGATAAGGAACTTTACTACTAGAACCTGGAGGGGCGCAAAACAGAAAACGTGAGTGGCCGAAAATAAAGCTTTTCAAAACATCTCATTTATTCTACATTTATAACCCCTCTCTGAAAAACCTGTATACTTTCCCATAAAATAATATATAATTGTATATAAACATATATATATATATATATATATATATATATATATATATATATATCATCAAAAGCTCAAATCACAATCCTTCAACGCTTTTCAAAAAGAATATGCCATGCCATGGCATATGCCAAAATATCATATGAATGCATCAATATAAATCAGGTGAAATAATAAATCAACCGGAGACCCTATAGTGGTCCTATACGGCTGATTCTATAGCTCAATATCCCATCCAGCAGGAGTCACCAAATGTGACCTGTACAGCCCTGCCGGAGTCACTAACTGTGACTTGTACGGCACTACACTGCACATCAGTCGGAACTACCTATAGTAGTCTGTACAACTAAGATGGTGAAATAATACGCTCTAGTGCTTCTCTCATCAATCATCTGTGCACATAATCTAAGGTCACCCACCAGTCGGAACCCCTCTAATGGTCTGTACGACTGGCATGTCGGAACCACCTATAGTGGTCTGTACGACATCCACCTACTTGGATCCAAGGCGAGCGTGCGGTGTGGTGAATAATATAAGCACTAACACCAGAGGTGCAGGTTATGAGCTCTCAACATAATTCACATAAAATAAATTGTATGAATAATGTAAAAACTCACCTGTGCGTCAACAGCGCCATTTCACATATATGCCTCATATACCAAATCATATAATTCATATAATTTCTATGCATGGCATTTCAAAACTCATTACATAACGCATTTCATTTAAACTCAATTTCTGGGAAAATCAATAGTATATAGATATATATAGAAAACAAATGCCCACTCACCTGGGGTTCGCGCTACGACTCCCTAACATCATAACCAAGGCGTCCCGAACGCTCGACTCCTAAAACAGTTATCAAACCACGTCTCAGAACTCTTATCCATAGAATATGAAATTCACATAACACACATCCACAAGGGCATTCAAGAATAATGCGAGACCCGTTGATCAAAGGTCAATCGTCGACTAAGTTCGACGGTAGGGTCATAACCCCACATAACTCAATATGAAAGATCCACAACTCAGATTTCCAATCCGTCACTTCCCAAGATACACATTAAGCTTGTAAAACAACATACTAAAATTTTGTTACGATCCGACGGTTGGATCTCCGCCAATTTCCAAAACCGAGTGGTGTTTAACCTTTTATTTTTATGAACTTACAAATCCAATTCGGGAAGATCCATACATAGGATTTCCAATCCGTAAGTTCCTGCATTCTTCAAATATTACATACTACTACGTATCAAAGTTTGGTGACGATCCGACGGTTAGATCGTCAATTCACCTTTTAGCCTAACCATGAATCGTATCGAAATTAAGTCCAAATGATCAACTAACGTTAAGCCACTATCATAACTGACCTCAAGACATAGAATATAACTTAAAAATAACATTGGCGGCCCACTGGCCACGTGCCGCCGCACGCGCCGCCGTGGGTGGCGGTCGGCCGCCCCGGCTCGTCGGAAAATCCAACTATTTCCAAAAATTACCAAAATTTACAGAAATTAAGATCTTAATGAGTAGAGCAACTTTCATACCTGTGGCCAAGGCCAATTCGGTCGGCAAGGCCTCCAATTTCAACAAAACCCGTCGCAAACCCTAGGTTTTGGGTGTGCTCAATCCGTCCTCAAATCAACTTCGCCGTCCCAACCATTGCTTGGGCTTTGTTCTAGGCCTCAAGAGGATGCCATGGGTGGTGGAAATTGAAAGAAATTGCTTCGGGATTGGGTGATTCAAAGCCAAGGTCGCCGCACCCTTCCTCGCGGGTTCCTTCATTTTCAAGACCAATTCTCTCCAAATTTGAGATGGAATGGATAGAGGGAAGGTCGTGGAGGAGTTCCCAAGTAATTTCTTGCAGCAATTCGACGGAAAAATGAGTGAAAATCGTCGAAATTACACACGGGTGCCGACCGGGTTGAACACGGGTTGCGGGTTCTCTCAACCTGTTTCCCCTCTTTTCCTCCGCTTCTCACTCTCTCTCCTTTCCTCCCTTCCCTGTTCCGATTGGTCAGTCTTTGTCTCCTTTCCTCCCGGAGCTCCTGCATCTCTCCCTCTAGTTGGGCAGCTTGCCCAACCTCTTCTTCTTCTTCTTCTTTTTCTTTCTTTCCTTTCCATCCGCACCATCCATTTCTTCTTCTTTAAATCTAGGCCATCCAAATAGCACACCAGATTTTATAAAGGAAGAATCCATATTTTCAGAAATTAATAAAATTGATCAAATTTCAAACTTTAATAACTTCTTCGATATAGCTCCAAATCATGAACCACTTGCGCCCACTCGTCCGTAGTGACGAGTACTACGAGGATAGGCCAAGAAAGAAATGTTTAGGTGACACGATACCGTAAATAATCTCAGTCAACACACGTGTCTCGAAAGGGAATTTCGTAAAATCACTTAATAAAATTATAGAAATCAATATTTTCCGGGACGGGCTGTCACAATGACTTTGGGGAAATTCGGCCAAATCCAAAGGGTGGATTTTTGGGTTCTTGTTTGACTTGTTAAAAGTGTTTTAAGGTGACTTTTGGAACCCCTATGTACCCTAGTATGGTTATTTCCCTTAAGTTTGAGTGGTTTTGGGATTTCTTTGGATGAAAAATGTTCATGGAGCTCTTATGGGTTTTTCATGAATGTTCTTCATTGTTCTTGACATTTTAGCCAAGAACAAAAAGTTTGGTGTTTTGATTCAAAGTTTTGATTTATTTCATAAAGTCTTTGTTTTTTGCTTTATCAAATGTTTTAATGTGATTGAAATTGTGTAAGGTGATAGAAATGGTGATGGGTGTGTAAGAAGTTCTTCTCTTACACACACACCACTTGCATGAATTTATGTCACAAACCACTTGCAAGGCTTTATGTCTTTAAAAAAAAAAAAAAAAAAAAATTTCAAAATTTTTGTGGACTCCTCTCCCAAAACCGGCCACTCCCTCAATGGGAGTACTTTTGGGGCTTTTATGCAATTACATAAAGTTTTGATACTTTTGTGTATTTGCACTTTGGCCCAAAAGTTTACGTTTTTACGTTTAGGTCGAAAAACGCTAGAGGACAAATTGTTTTGCTCCTTTCATGAAGTTTTTGCATTGTTTAAATTTTGGGTTCTAGTTGTAATTACATGAAGTAGTGGACTTTTGTGTTTTTACAAAGTGACCCCAAAAGTTTATGTTTTTGCAATATAGCCCAAATGTTGTGGTAATTGCATATTGGCCCAAATTAGGATGAGAACAAAATGGTTTTATCTCTTTAAATGAGAATTGGATTTTCATTTCATTTAGCTCCATTTAAATCAATTTTATGGATACAAAAACCAAATGAAAATGTTGCATTCAATTTAATTAGTTAAAGTGTTAATTAATTAAAGGGTGATTATGAACCTAAGCCTACGATAATTGAGCTATGTGAAAGGCCGTTTCAAATTTGTTTGAACTATGGGAATGTGTAGATTAGATTTTGGTTGTAATTTGATTTGATCAAATGTTGTAAAAGAGCATAAGCTCTTCTTTACTTTAAAGTAATTTATTTTGATCAATTGTTGTAAAAGAGCATAAGCTCTTCTTTACTTTAAAGTACTCCTTTTCTTGTTTTATTTGATATGCATGAAATTGGAGTAGTTGGGTCCAACGCCCATAGGAACAACACGCCTTAATGTGATTAAACACGTAACTAAAATCAATCACCATCCCTAGACCGAGATTCAACACTAGGCTCGTGTTGAATCTAAACAAAGGTTCATAGTCATCCTAAGGCCCTAAGGCAACTATATAGTCCATCAAATGAATGCAAAGTTTATGTTAGTAGTATCATATACTCTTGCTTTAAAAACCGTTTTATAAGCATAGTGGGAGTATTATATACAACTAAAACAATCAAATGGACCAATAGTTGTAATAGCACCAAAATTGTTTTAATAAAGATTAAAATGAATGTTTATATGTGATGAGACCTAAAAACCCTCAACTAAACCATTATTAAATTGATAAGCGTGAGAGTGCTTTGAACACTCTTTCGTGGCCTTCCACCGTGGTAGGCTCCTATCGTTTGTGACTCGTACACCGGCTTCACCCTATCATTGGTGAGTACAAAGTGCGTGCTTACACTCAGGAGGAGTCTATATGCATACTTGATGTTGTGAAGCGTAGGCAACGAGAATGATCAACATCATATCATTG
Source organism: Malus sylvestris (assembly GCF_916048215.2). Classification (NCBI taxonomy): domain Eukaryota; kingdom Viridiplantae; phylum Streptophyta; class Magnoliopsida; order Rosales; family Rosaceae; genus Malus; species Malus sylvestris. Next base: position 31,092,579 of record NC_062272.1, read on the forward strand.
TGAGGTTGTTCTTGAACCCCTACCCGAACTTGCATGGTGGGAATGACTTAACTAAGTGCAATGGAGCCAACATCATATCATTGTGAGGTGACATTCTCTAGAGGCCAAATAAGATGGGTACTTGAAAGAGATGCAAATGAGTAAGCGTACTCTCTCATTATTATTAATGCTAGCCAACATCATATCATTGTGAGGTGGGCTTGGTAGTAGTGAGTCTCCCATACCCTACTAAGAGTTTCCTCCAAAACTCTCGAATTCCAATGAGGGATATGGAATTTGCCAAAAATAGTGGGTGGAGCTATTTGATTTAAAGACCCGGATCAAATGGCTTAAAATCAATCGATTTATATTCGTTATGTATTAATTTACCAATATATTTGCAAACGCTATCTAGCACTTGACAAATAAAAGCCGAATGCTTTAGTTTCCGGACTTGGTACAACAATCCCAAAGATTGTCTTAAATGGATTGCATATGTACCTAAGTAGTCTCATCCTCACAATCTTCCTATTGATAATGTACCATTGGAAGAAAATGTTAGATAAGTCTATCATAAGGAGGACAACACTTTTAATGTCATAATTCTTCACTTACAAATCGTTGTATGAAGAAATAAGAGTTGCTTTGAACAACCCTTAGTCAATGCAAACATTAGTGCTTGTTTCTTTGTTAAATGAACAAGGAACTTTAGAAGTAAGCACAAGGGCATGGACACTTTATGTGCCATGATTCTTCACTTACAAATTGTTGTATGAAGAAATGAGAGTTGTCTTGAACAACTCTTGAAAGTTTGGTATTATGTTTAGAACATAATGGTTGGTTGACAAAAATAGTCCATCAACATGGACTTATGATGATTTTGAATCATTGAGTGTTGAAGTGTTAAACCACTTCTAGAAACGGAAACTAGGCAAGGACTTCACCTTTGTGTCCCTATCCAAATGGTTCACTAAGTTTATTGTAAACTATATAGTGAACAATAACCACACGCTCTCCAAATCGTTTGATGTGTATAACACAATTGAAATAAGTTTCAAGAGAGATAGTGGGAGTTTAGGGACCATGACTATTGTAGTAAAAGGAGAAGTCAAATAGAGAAGATAAAATTAACTCCAAGGGAACAAACTTTCTTTATGAAAGGATGGACATTGGAAGGGGTATTTGCAAGAAATGTCTTGCAAGTGTCAAGAACACACCTTTCGAAGGTGTTGTAAATTGTTCTTGAATAGTTCAAAACAGTTCATTCTTCTACTTGAATGCTTGATTCCGTATTAGTAACTATGTTTTACAATCGTTGTAAAAGTGTGACTAATAAGAAGTAGAAGATATATGAGAGAAGAAAAAGGTGCTTCACATTCGGAACGTGAATAAAATATAGATCTCTGCGAAAGCAGATAGTACTTACTTCCTCATATGAACTACCAAAGAAATTGGAAAAACCAAAGATTGTCTTTACATTCCAATTTTAAGGAACTTAATTCCGTCACTATAGTAGAGATGGATGAATGTTTTGTTTGACAAAACATTGTTCTTTATTAAATCAATGATTGGATTATAGTAATCTAATTGATTGTCTCTATAGTAGAGATGATATGGTAGTGTTAACTGTTTAGAATATAACGATGCTTAAAACCCAAAAGGTTGCAAGGTAGTGACTAATCCCAACTGAGTTGTGATACCTCTAAAACATAAATTACAAGTTGGTCATAGATGGATGCTTTGGATCGTTAGATCCGGATCCAATACCTTCTTATTAAAATTGTATAGAGGCGAAATGTGCGAATCTTTATTCTTTTGGAAAGAAGAAAGAATCACAAAGTTGTTGAGGTTAATTTACTTAGATGTTAGTGGCACTTGTCCACAAACATAATACTACTCATGTTGTATGACATTCACCGAAGATCACTCTTGGTTGGACTATAGTTTATTTTGAATAAACACAAGTCCGAATACTTTGCAAAAGGTTTCAAAGAATTCAAGAAATGTAAGTTGATGAGTAAGACGTCTAAAGTATTTACATCCTTAGATTTGATCCAAGGAATGGTAACACTTTAGAATAGTTTTCTTGAAAGATATCAAGGAAAGAAGCATCATATGATAATGGATTTCTCCATAAGGGGAAGAACGAACTTGAATAAGATTTAGTTCATTGGATATTATCAATTAACCATATATAGGATATATACTTGTAAGACAATATGATTGTCAATTAGAAGATCTTCCAAAAATTTTCATGACTCCATAGGATGTAGTTGGAAAGAAAGACAAATCTTAATCATGTTAAGATTTGGGGTTGTGTGCTAATAAGCAATATTTGTTTGATAACAATCTTGTGGGATATCCTTAAATTAACTTTTGGATATCGCTTCTATAAACCAACTAACAAATGTTGTTTTGTTGGGTAGTTCATTGTAAACCTACAATGTGATTTGCCTAAGAGCAAATGAACGAGAGATAGAACTCAAATAATGGGTTCTTTGAGAGACAAGATGATAATCAACAAATATAACAACCTAGTTCCTATACCACAAGCTCCAAGGTAGTCAAGAAGGATTTATAAACCGTCTCAGTTGAATGGTTTGAACTTTATGGCTATGTCATAGAGTTGCACCTCTTAATTCGAAGAAATAAGAATGAAAATCCTTATGACTACATTGAGTGTATATATGATATATACTCAAGGAAATGGTAAAGTACCATTTGACCCGAAATAATGAAACCTTCATAAGCTAATTGGTAGCTTAAGGTAACTACAATAAAAAAGAATGGTTGACTTTGAAGAAACCATCTTTGACATAGTCTTGGTTTTAATTAATTCGAAGATAGCTAGCTACAACTAAATGGTGATTCAATGTTTGGACATAATATGGGTTTCCAAAACCATTATTAAGATGGTCTTAATAATATATGTCTAAACCTATGAATCACAAAACATGTAAGTTGTAGAGATCCATCCATCATGAATCTAAGCAAGCTAGTGGGAGCTATGAGCATCTTATGAGAAAAGGATCAAATCGTTTGATTTCTCATAAAGATGTAAATGAATCTTTTGTTTACTAGGTTTACAAAAGATTAGTGGGAGTTAATCATGTTCCTAAAATTTAAATATATATTTGATATATTAATTTTGGAAATGAAAAGAATTCTTCTTCGTTAAAGTTATGACTTTAAAACATTATATGAAGATAGAATGTATATGGGAGATATAGTCTATATACATGGGATGGAAATCTATAATGATATATTTCATGATATAATTGGATTATATCAATCCCTAATAATAGACAATAGATGCTAGGAAGTTTCTCATATGATGATAAACTTCAATTAGAAGGACAACTCTAGTGAGACTAAGAAGTTGCTCTTCTCAAAGAGAACGTACTCTTTGACTCCCAAAGAAATAATGCGTAAATAGAATCCTTTATGCATACGCATAAAGGTGATTTATGTATTTCATATTGTATGAAAAACATTGATATGAGTTGTACCTAGAACGGTACAAGACGATATCAGTGCAAGCCCAGGATCAAAACCATGGCAACTGTCAAGTGAGTCCTTAAGTATTTAAGAAATACAAAAGGATAGATTCCTCAAAGAATGAGGAAGAATTAGAGTAACGTAAAGGAAGCGTAAATGTATTAGATTATGAATCTAATCCATCATTGGATGTTTCTTCATTATGAATGAAGAGATAATCAGATATCTCTTTATTATGACTAAAGAGATATTTGGATGGAAACATTAAAAGTAATGACTTTAGTATGTTCCATTATGAATGCATAATATATATTGCCATATAGAAGCTTACAACATTGTTGTTTGGATGGGAAAGTTCATTTATGAACTCTCTATTCGGTTCCAACCAGAAAGTGTCTCTAGTGTACCGACACTACGACACTAATGGGGCGATAGCTCAAGCCAGGGAATCAAGGTCTCATCAAGATCCGAACTCAAATGAGAGACTGAACCACACGATTAAGAATCATGTATAATGGTGACGTCGTTATTCTCAAGGTTGCTTCTATGGATAACATATAGATATCCATTGTCTAGGCCTACTATTCAGCCATTTATGAAATGACTACAGAAGAGGTATCATCACTGATGACCAAGCTGATTGGCTCTAGTGCAAGTGGGAGATTGTTGGAAATGTGCCTTAAAACCAATCATATGATGATACTTTACGGACATTTCACAAGTTAAACTAATGTAGTTTAAATATAAAGGGCAAAGATTATTGTTTTAAGCCGTCTCATATAAATGTTATATGCTTAAACGATAAGTCCAAGGAATATGTGATTGGGAGAATGCAATCTAAAGAAGTTAGATTCATGAGACCATTCTTTCGTATACATATCCTAAACGTTCCTGATCATAGGATTGCCAATTGGGCATTGACAGTCCGTTAAGATCTGTACGTGCTGTGTCTTCTCTCAGGGAGAGTGACTAGTCTCGAGTTATTGGTATGTGTGACATCAAGACAAGTACGTAGGTGCTCAATAGAGAATGAGTTTACTGAACACGATCAATGAAGAGTTCTCATATTCATGTGACATGAGAACTCATGGTTGGGATAATGCAAAGTAGTCCTTTGACCTGAGGCATTATAGTTGTCTTGTGGTTAAGTCCTTGATCTTTGATTATGTCAAAAGTCACTCCAAAAGGAGGGTGTCCACGGCATAGTTGGGGTTAAGCCACTTAGCCATGGAGGCAAGTGAATGCGCAACAAGGGATCTCTAACCTTCAAACTGTTTGAGGGAAAATACTCTATGATATGATTAAGAATCTCTGGCCAGAGTATGAATGAGATTTAGGAAGTCGTTCCAAATCACAATCAAGGTAATCATATAAGCACACGAATCACATTGGATAGTAGACATGAATAAACTATCAAACCAAACAATGTGGTCAAGAGTATTGTATTACAGAAAGATCGTATTGCATTTGTAATCCTAAACTGAATAGGTTCTCCACCTCTTTTGATTAGCTTGGGTAACCATGATATGCTGCTAGGTGTCACTCATGGTTTGTGGAAGCCCTAAACGTGTATAATCACTAAAGGGAGAATTGAAGGTAAGTTTCAATTCACAATCGATTTGAAATGGTTTTAATCGCCCACTGCCTCGCTAATAGGAACCTAATGGATCATACACCGTGTAAGGTGGAGATTGAAGAAACAATGGAGATGAGTAAGAATAATTAAATGGTTTAATTGTTTATGGCAAGGATTAATTAATATGTTAATTAATCAAACGAACAAGTTCGTTAAAGACCTCGGGATAGTTTTGGACCTTAAGGCCCAATGGGCTTCGAACGTCAAGCCCATTGACTTAAGTTGTATGACAATTTAATGAATAAAGATTCACAAGGGCCCAAAAGCCCAAATCCCTTTTGTGGCCAGCCATTTAATATGAATTAGGGTTTTTGGTTCTTTAGGTTACTTAAAGAAGTGACTATATAAAGAACTTTATAGCCAAAATTCATTAAGGGTTTTCTTTTGGAGAAAATTGGGGAGAACATGTCTCTCCCTTTCTCTCTAAAGAGGCCGGCCCCCTTGGAGGGATTAGCTAGTAATCTTTCTCCTCCAAGGTCACTCATTTCTTCATCAATCTTACCTTGGTGTGGAGACTTAGAGGTTCTCAATTTTGGGAACTTGAAGAACCATTTCATCCATCCAAATCCATAGATCTAAGATGAAAGGAATGAAAGCCCTCTCTTTGGGTGATTAGCCTTTGCTTATGCAAAGAGGAATCTACAAAGGTATAATTTCTCAACTCACTTTGATTTGAGTTGAGTCTTGGATAACCAATCTACTAGGCTTTGAATTTCATGGTTAATGTTTTGTTTTTAAGTGCATGCAAGCATGATTCCGCCTTTAATTGTTAATTGCATGCTTATAGATGTTGCTTAAATGAACATGTTTTTCACAAATCTTCCTTCAGTGTCAACATCTGTCACATGCACACTCAGCTTTGCGGAAATCACGGGTAGTTTGTCAAAGCGCCGATTCCATATATCGAAGAGGCACTTGCTTTTCCAGACGTGTCAGCGCCTATCACATGCACACTCAGCCTTGCGGAAATCATGGGCAATTTGTCGAAGATTTCTTGTGAAGTAGAAAGCACATGAAGTTTACTGTTAAATCATCCAACGGTTGCCGATAAGAGTGAAAGAATAGTACCGGTTATTAATTCCTATAAATGTCAACCTTCACCTTCCATTGCAAGGCAGACATACATAACCTTTCTTTATCTCCGAGAATGCCTTCCCAACAAAGCCTCTCGAGTCACTTAGTGTTCCTTATTCCTTGGGGTACCTCTGTAAACCACTCATCCAAAGCAAAAGTATTTCATATCATGAAGGTTGAAAGCAAGAGTATCTCATATCATGCTTTCTCCCTATCCTTCTCTTTGTCGTTATTTTCATCTGCGGGACAAGGAGAAAGAGAGCAATCAGCCAGCACTTGGTATCAATCTTCCAATCTGAAACCAACTGCCTGAAACCCCTTCCTGATTGCTTACCTAGCCTTGCTCTCGAGTACTCATCTTCAACATCTTATGCTTCCTCTTCGTCTACCACATCTACCTGGGGATTAGATAAGGGAAGTGAAAATGATACCTCAAGCATGTGGAGACAATGTGCTAATTCATCCTCAGCTAGGGATACGAAGAAAGAAAACAAATGGTGGGCACTTGGACGGATTGAAGAAAGAAATAGACCATCACCTGTACCTCGTGCCTGCCTGCCGTGCAGAAGAAACAAGCAGAGAAGAATGCAGACTGCACAATCAAATCAACCCAGCAGAAGGAGTCTGATTTGAAACCAAGGAACTCTGATATTCCTCGCTCAAAATTCCAAACCAGTTCGAGATCAAAGCTGTGGAAAGTCGCCAAGATCATCTATCTCCAAAACCATATTTTCATTCTTAAACTCTACTCTGTCTGGTTTTTACTTTACCATACTTGTCATGTTTATTCGTTGGTTGTTTGTTTGCTTGTTTTTGTGTGAGTTTATGCTTGAAACATTGAGGACAATGTTTGATTTAAGTGTGGGGGGGGGGTAACCAAGTTGTTTTGCATGAAATTCGGAAGAGTTTATCACCCATTACTTCTGAAGGAAAAATTTTGTCCTAGCTAAGAACATGTAAGAACATTTGAATACATATGCAAACTATTAACACTTTAAAGTAGGCATGCATTAAAAAACAATTCATAAAACCCAGGACTTTCAAAGCCTAGTATATGGTGAACCAATAAACTCTTTAACAACATTAAAGAGAAGGAAAGATTTAGAGTTTCTTTACCCTTGAAGCTCATCCTTGATTACACAAGGGATTCACCCAAGTGGAGGGCCTTCAAGTCACCTCCTTGTTCCTTGGATCTTCCTTGTGATTTTCCTCCTTTTAGTGCTCCTTTGCTTCTTTGAGGATTTGAGGATTAGTTCTCCAAAAACATCAAAAGCTTCATGTCTCTAAGTCTCCACACCAAGGATGAAGTGTGAAGATGAAATGGATGACTTAGAGAAGAAAAGATTGCTAGCTAATTCCCCTCTAAGTGGCCGGCCTCTTTAGAGAAAATGAGAAAGTGTTTCACCTCATTTCACCAAGAAAAACCCTTAATGAGAAATAAAGCTATAAAGTTGATTTTATACTTCACCAAGAAAAACCCTTATGGCCGGCCTTACCTTTGTTATTGGGCTAATTGCCCATTTTGTTTTAGTTGTCATACAACTTAAACATAATGGGCCTTGTGGACCAAAACACTTTTGAGCCCCGAAGCCCAAAACCAACTTAAAAGCCCAATACGAACCTTTCGTAAAATTAATTAACTAATTAATTAATCTTGACCATTCTCAATTAAACCATTTAATTGCTTATCCATCTCATTTATATTTCTTCACTTTCACCCTTACTCGGTGTACGATCCATTAGGTTCCAATTAGCGAGGCAGTGGGCGATTGTTACTCTTAACGATCGATTGTGAATTGAAACAACATTTCAATTTTCCCTTTGATTAGTGTTGGCTAATCTTCAAGGCTTCCACAAACCATGAGTGACACCTAGCAGCATATCATGGTTACCCAAGCTAAGTAGAAGTGGTTGGAGAACCTATCCAGTTACAACTACAATGCAATACGGTCCTTCTCTAATACAATACTCTTAATCACATTGTTTGAGTGATAGTTTGTTTCATGTCTACTATCCAATGTGATACTTCTCTATATGATTCGATTGAATATGATTTGGAACAAATTTCCTAAGTCATATTCATATGCTTTGGCCAAAGACTCCCGAATCATATCTTAGAGTATTCTCCTTCCACCATAGAAGGTTAGAGATCCCTTGTTGTGCATTCATATGCCTACATGACTAGATAGGTTGATCCCAACAATGCCGTGGACACTCCAATGGAATGCCATTTAACATGATCAAAGATCAAGGACCTAACCATTAGACATCTATGATGCCTCAGGTCAAAGGACTACTTTGCATATTGCAACTATCGAGTTCTTACATGACATGTATGTTTGAACTCTCTTTTGATCGTTGTTCAGTGTACTCGATTACTCTTTCGAGAACCTATGTGTTTGTCTTAGTGTCAAACACTAAATGACTTGAGACTTGTCATACTCACGCTTGAGTCAACATAACACATACTAACCTTAGCGGATTGTCAATGCCCAATTGGCAATCCTATGGCTAGGAACGTTTTAGGAATGAACATAAGAGAAAGGTCTCGTTAATCTAATTACTTAAATCACTTATCTCTTAGATCAAATACATTCCTTGGATTCCCTTATTGCTTAAACACATGATACAATAAATAGTGATTAACAATAAGCTTTGCCCTTCGTTAAACATATAAAAGTTTAATACAATAAGTATTCCAAAAGCTATTACATCAAATGAGTGGCTTTATGGGCATACTTCCAACAACTTCTAGTGTTGTTCCTTGCTGTTTTAAAGTGTTTTTAAGCTGTTTTGGAGTGTTTTAGTGTGTTTTGACATAAAAATAAGAAAATCTCATAAAAATTTGAAAAATTGTTTTGAAAAACCCAAAAACAGTTGTTTTTGTGTGTTTATTTGTGTCTTAGGGTACCTTCCAACATAATGATGAGGATTTGGTTTTTAATTACATGACTATTAAAGAGAGTTATAAACATGGATAAAAATTTGATTTACTCTTTGGTGTATGCTTGGTTGTGGTTATAATTTATGAATTCACATGCAATCATAAAGAAAAAAAATCAGTTTTTGTAACATGCTTGAAGGAAGGAACTCAAATGAACGCTACAACCTTGTGAGACTTGAGCTAAACGTTTATTTGGAGAGTTAATAATCTGTGCATCATTGTTTTCAAAAGTCGTTGCATGATCTCATTATTCTTTGCTTGGTTACTACTTAGAAGGTGTTTCATCATTTAGTTCGAAATGCTAGAACTCATGCCTATTTCATTCAAAGCATGCTAATGATTTACATAACACATATTCAAGATGAAGTTGTGTAGTGACCACCAAAGCCAAATTACCATGCCCCTATTTCATTATGTGTTTAAGTTTAACCTCGTTGAGCCTTGTTAAGCCTATGTTCTTTGTTAACCCACACTATCCTTACCTAGCCTAGTTTTAGGATCATCCATACCCTTGTTCTTGAAGCATAGTAAAGCATGACCTAAAATGAACTCCTTTTTTATCAATGTATTACAGAAAGCAAGTGTGGGGAAAGTGATTCTTGTGTGTGTGTGTACCAGAGTCCTTAATAAGGCACGGGTAGAGAAACGAAAAAAAAAAAAGTATGAAAAAGAGCTCTGAAGTGTTGTTTGTTAAAAAAGGGTCCAAAACATTGAATTCGGCCCTAAGTGTTGCATGAATCTTCCCTTTGTATGTAAAAGTTAATTCTGCATTCTAAAGTGAATTCCAAGTGTCTATTTTATTGCTTTGATTGCTACCTCTTTAAGAACATTAGTTATTCCTATCCTTTCTTTGTTAGCCATTACCCCCAAGCCCTGTTACAACTCTTGACTTCAATCTTGAGTGTTGTGCGTTTCAATTTGTGGAGTTCGAAATTGGTATGAGCATATGATGTCGCTGGTTCTAGCATCTAAGTAGTAGCATACCATTCATGAGATCATATCTAAACATGCTTAATAACTCCAGAAAATTGCTTCCTTTTTTATAACATATGTGAGTCCCAGTCTCTAGTGTAGGGTGTGTAGTCAAAAAATGTGTGTGAAAATAGAGAGTATCTTGTAAGGAATTGAGCAAATTCTCTAAGGCATGTTACTACATTCAAAACATTGTTTTAATTGGTTAATTGTGAACAAGTAAGTAGTGACTATGATTAAGTTTGTGCTCAAGTGTGAAGATAACCAAAATCTGTGGGAATGATGATTTTTAACATGTCATGTGCATTGGAAATCCCTAAGGCAAATGTTGGAAGGTTAGGTTGTGTTTTGTTTGTTTTGTTTCGTTTTGTTTCTTTTGTTTTGCTTGAGGACTAGCAAAAGCTAAGTGTGGGGGAATTTGATAGGAGCATATTTATGCAACTTAGTTAGCTTGTTTCTTGGCATTTACTTAGCTTAATTCTAGTTATTTTAGTACTTTAAGCTATTTTCGTGTGTTTGTAGGTTCAAATAACAAAGTTAGCAACAAAGTGCTATTTGGAGCATTTTGGAGCATTTTTGGGCCAAGATTGGATAGTGCAAGCATGGAGACATGATGATGGACGTTTTTGAAGATTTGAAGGCTAGAAATCAGCATGTGTGTGTGCAAGTTTGTTGACCTACAACTACAAACATCCATCCACTACACCCATTACATCCACTCATTACCAAACATCCATCCACTACACCCATTACATCCACTCATTACCAAACATCCATCCATTACACCCACTACATCTACTCATTACCAAACATTCACCTACTACACCCATTACATCCACTCATTACCACAACACTCACCCACTAAACCCATTACATCCACTCATTACCAAACATCCATCCACTACACCCATTACATCCACTCATTACCAAACACTCACCCACTACACCCATACATCCACTTATTACCACAACATACACCACTACCACCTTAATTAGATGGTGGTTCTCTCCCTAGCCTATAAATACATCCACCCTTCACCATAACAAAAAAAGGGAGATCCATCCAAAGACACATTCACACAGACAATTTAGGGAGAAGGGAGGAAGACACATTATGCCGTAAGGCAGAGTCTTTTCTTCTTAACCATTCTACCCATTCCCACAACAAAAACACAATTCCATGCACCTTCATTTCCCTTTCCTTGCCGTGACCTCCACCTAACCTAAACACATTCAGCCATTCCCTTCCATATATCCATACGCATCCATCAAACCACACCTTGTGCCGCAACAAAAAGAAGAAGAAGGACCCTTAGACGTGCTTGCCATTCAAGTTGGATTGTTGGAGCGTTTTTAGGTGTTTTCATTCTTTTGTTTTCAAAGTCTAAATTTGTTTATCTTTGCTTTGTGAGTATGAGGAACTAAACCCCCCTTAGCTAGGGGGGAATTCGAAACCAAGTTCATGCTTGCAATATGATTTGATTACTTTCAGTTGTGATTCATAAGTTGTGAATTCAATTTACTTATCCATTTGAATTAAAACTGATTTGTGTATGTTGGTTGAGAGTGCACACTTAATTTTCATGCATAAATCTGATGCGAGGATATAAGGGAGTTTCACATAATCGTTATGAACTTATATTCACAAGTAGTAAAGGTTGCTCGTCACAACCGTGTTAAGTAAATTCTTGGCATAAGTTTCATGCAATTCATAGTTACAAGTGTTTCGTCAATGCTTATGATTTTCATAGAACTTAATGATTCTTGCTTGTATCTCTATTATGCAATTCATGTAGGGAACTTGTGGGGAATGCTTTGGGTTGTTGTATGCAATCATCCAATTCAATTAAATTAGGAAAATCTAAGGATTAATTAGTGCAATTCACAGTTAATCTGGGGCGTTGAGAATTCATAGTTTATTGAAAAGCAACTGGAAATTGTTTTGTTTGCAAGTGTGTCATGTGTGGAGAAGAACCTCCTAGCTAGCCTTCCATCCATTCAATTTACTCAAATTCGTACAGATTTCATTAGTTCATTAATTTACTTGTTTTGTCTTCAAATTCATCAAAACCAAAACCCTCTTTACCTTGTTGAGTCATATTAGTTAGAAACTAATTTAGTTTGTGTTTTTAAGTATTTCGAACCAAGTTGAAACCAAAATTCGTCCAAAAGTGTGTTTGGAGTCCAATTCTGCCCAGTTTGTGTTTTTAGGCAGATTTGAGTGTTTTTAGCTTGTTTTGAGTTCTTTGAGTTTGTTTTGAATTCTTTGAGTCTAGTTTAGTGTTTTTAACTTTGTTTATATGTTTTTAAGTCAGTTTAGAGGTTATTAGCAAGCCCTCCTAATCCTTGGTCCAGAACGATCCCTACTTACATTCTTTACTACAATTGATACAAGAGGGTTTAATTTGTGTTTTAAGTAAATTTTCGCATTACCCTGCTTCAAGGATATGACTGGTCGAAGTGAGAATTGACTAAACCCCAATGAGCCTAGCCTTCAACTACCGTGCTCTGGGTAGCGTGGGTCAAAAGGATGGAGACATTCTTCAGTAAAGAGTAGAAGATTCTCGAAATTTATGATGTCATCCAGCTCTCGACCATCGAGATCGCCATGGACAAAGAACTTCTCATGGCAGCTCCAAGCTTTTGGTGCTCAGTCACCAATACTATGGTCATTCTACTCAGCCCTATTGGCCCCACTATTCTTGACATCTCAGCCATCCTCGGGACCTCCCCTTCAGGTCTCCTAATTGATGTCTCCCTCTCTGGGTGCTCGTCCAACCTCGACCTTATGATGCCCTTCGACGAACGCGAGGTCAAGTCGCTGAGGAAGAAAAATCAAGAGCCCTTGAAAGACGAAGTTCAAAAGTTGCACAAGAACTTTAACTACAACACCTTCATTCAACACTTCGCTAACCGATGGGGAGAAAACCTCAAGAAGAGAGAACACGGAGCATTCCTTTTCTACTGGTACAACAAATTTATATGTTGTACCAAGTCAAATAAATGTTTGGTCTAAAACATGCCGGTCGCTGAAGCATTAGCCAGTGGTCATATCCTGGCTCTTAGCTCGGCTATCCTCGCCAACCTCACACGTTGCCTAGTTGAGACGACGATCAACAAGATTGACCCCACTAGATTGGCCCATTCTAGGTTTTTTAACTCTGGCTGCAAGTCTATTTTACCACTGTCAGGCCAGAAGTCCCCAACTTTAAACCCATTAAAGCATTAGGTCTGTAATTGGGCTCTAGACCCGCTCCTCCTCACTCGGCTGAAGAACTTTTTCAATACTTTTTCAGCCTAGAAGACCTTTATGTTGACAAGTTTTTTATCTTCCATTGTCAAGAGTACACCCCTTCCATCAAGCTCCTATCCTCGGCATGGAATGAAGCTGAAGACGCTGACCTCCGAAAGAGGTGGGGATTGTTTGTGTTAACTCACGACCTTCCTCTTGGTTGCAATGTTAAACATGCAAGTTGGAAAGTCTACTAACCCCACTTCATCGCGCGACAACTTGGCTACCTCAAAGGCTGCCCACTTCTTCTACTCACCTCCCGTTCTCTCCTGAGCCGAGGACACCTCTCTGGTTCTTCAGAAAGGGAACGCAGGGAGGCTGAGCAAGAATATCAAGAAAGATGCAAGAAATTTCGCCTTCGACCGAACGTCCCTGAGACACCCAATACTGCCACCTTTGTTGACTGGTGGGCCGTATATACTCAAGACGTTTTCTGCGCACCGGTCGAAAACGTTATCAAGAAAAATTTTGGCAACCGCTGGAAAAAGACTTTAGCCACGACACCCAAAGAAACGGCTCAAACTCTCTTCTGATTTATTATAGCTTTTTCAGGTAGTTATACGGACGCAGCAGCTGCGGTCGTGGGGAAGAAAAAACTTTCCCCTTTGCTAAAGAAAACTGCGACTGCTTTGCCGACCTTGCCGAGCAAACAGTCTGGCCTAGAGGCTAAAATGGCTGGTGATGCTCCTGATCCTCAAAAACGTGTCAAGAAGTTGGCAAGAAAATGAACGATGATTTTGTGAAAACATGTTTATTTGAATAACATCTATAGCATGCATTTAACAATTAAAAGGCGCAATCATGCTTGCATGCATTCAAAAACAAAACATTACCCATGAAATTCAAAGCCTAGTAGATTGGTGAACCAAGACTCAACTCAAAACAAAGTGAGTTGAAATTTATACCTTTGTAGATTCCTCTTTGCATAAACAAAGGCTAATCACCCAAAGAGAGGGCCTTCATTCCTTGCTTCTTAGATCCATGGTTTTGGATGGAAGAATATGGTTCTCCAAGTTCCCAAAATTGAGAACCTCTAAGTATCCACACCAAGGTAAGATTGATGAAGAAATGAGTGACCTTGGAGTAGTGGGATTGCTAGATACACCCTCCAAGGGGGCCGGCCTCTTTAGAGAGAAAGGAGAGCATTGTGTTCTCTCTAATTTCCTAAAAAAAAAAAAAAAAACTCTAAATGAATTTTGGCTATAAAGTCATATTTATACCTTTATTCATTGGAGTGGCAAACTTGTAATTAAAGCAAGTTCACTACCCTCCTCTAAATGGCCGGCCATAGGGTTTTGTTTGGGCTTTTTGGGCCTATGTGAATTAATTTGTCATACAACTTAAGTCAATGGGCTTGACGTTCGAAGCCCATTGGGCCTTAAGGTCCAAAACTATCCCGAGGTCTTTAACGAACTTATTCGTTTAATTAATTAACATATTAATTAATCCTTGCCATAAATAATTAAACCATTTAATTATTCTTACTCATCTCCATTGTTTCTTCAATCTCCACCTTACACGGTGTACGATCCATTAGGTTCCTTTTAGCGAGGCAGTGGGCGATTAAAACTCTTTAAAATCGATTGTGAATTGAAACTTACTTTCAATTCTCCCTTTAGTGTTTATACACGTTTAGGGCTTCCATAAACCAAGAGTGACACCTAGCAGCATATCATGGTTACCCAAGCTAATCCGAAGAGGTAGAGAACCTATTCAGTTTAGGATTACAAATGCAATACGGTCTTTCTCTAATACAATACTCTTGATCACATTGTTTGGTTTGATAGTTTATTTATTCATGTCTACTATCCAATGTGATTCGTGTGCTTATATGATTACCTTGAATGTGATTTAGAACGACTTTTCTAAATCTCATTCATACTCTGGCCAGAGATTCTAAATCATATCATAGAGTATTCTCCCTCAAACGGTTTGAAGGTTAGAGATCCCTTGTTGCGCATTCACTTGCCTCCATAGCTAAGTGGCTTAACCCCAACGATGTCGTGGACACCCTCCTGATGGAGTGACTTTGACATAATCAAAGATCAAGGACTTAACCACAAGACAAACGTGATGCCTAAGGTCAAAGGACTACTTTGCATTATCCCAACCATGAGTTCTCATGTGACATGAATATGAGAACTCTTCGTTGATCGTGTTCAGTGAACTCACTCTCTATTGAGCACCTACGTAGTTGTCTTGATGTCACACACACCAATGACTCGAGACTAGTCACTCTCCCTGAGAGAAGACACTGGACGTACTGATCTTAACGGACTGTCAATGCCCAATTGGCAATCCTATGATCAGGAACGTTTAGGATGTGTCTACGAATGAATGGTCTCATGAATCTAACTTCTTTAGATCGCATTCTCCCAATCACATATTCCTTGGACTTATCGTTTAAGCATATAACATTTATATGAGACGGCTCAAACAATAATGTTTGCCCTTGATATTAAACTAGATTACTTTAACATGTGAAATGTCCGTAAAGTATCATCATATGATTGGTTTTAAGGCACATTTCCAACAATCTCCCACTTGCACTAGAGCCAATCAGCTTGATCATCAGTGATGATACCTCTTCTGTAGTCATTTCATAAATGGCTGAATAGTAGGCCTAGACAATGGATATCTATATGTTATCCATAGAAGCAACCTTGAGAATAACGACGTCACCATTATACATGATTCTCAATCATGTGGTTCAGTCTCTCATTTGAGTTCGTACCTTGATGAGACCTTGATTCCCTGGCTTGAGCTATTGCCCCATTAGTGTCATAGTGTCAGTACACTAGATACACTTTCTGGTTGGAACCGAATAGAGAGTTCATAAATGAACTTTCCCATCCAAACAACATTGTTGTAAGCTTCTATATGGCAATATATTTTGCATTCATAATGGAAAACACTAAAGTCATTACTTTTAATGTTTCCATTCAAATATCTCTTTAGTCATAATAAAGAGATATCTGATTATCTCTTCATTCATAATAAAGAAACATCCAATGATGGATTAGATTCATAATCTAATACATTTACGCTTCCTTTACGTTACTCTAATTCTTCCTCATTCTTTGAGGAATCTGTCCTTTAGTATTTCTTAAATACTTAAGGACTCACTTGACAGTTGCCATGGTTCTGATCCTGGGCTTGCACTGATATCGTCTTGTACCGTTCTAGGTACAACTCATATCAATGTTTTTCATACAATATGAAATACATAAATCACCTTTATGCGTATGCATAAAGGATTCTATTTACGCATTATTTCTTTGGGAGTCAAAGAGTACGTTCTCTTTGAGAAGAGCAACTTCTTAGTCTCACTAGAGTTGTCCTTCTAATTGAAGTTTATCATCATATGAGAAACTTCCTAGCATCCATTGTCTATTATTAGGGATTGATATAATCCAATTATATCATGAAATATATCATTATAGATTTCCATCCCATGTATATAGACTATATCTCCCATATACATTCTATCTTCATATAATGTTTCAAAGTCATAACTTTAAAGAAGAAGTATTCTTTTCATTTCCAAAATTAATATATCATATATATTTAAATTTTAGGAACATGATTAACTCCCACTAATCTTTTGTAAACCTAATAAACAAAAGATTCATTTACATCTTTATGAGAAATCAAATGATTTGATCCATTTCTCATAAGATGCTTATAGCTCCCACTAGCTTGCTAAGATTCATGATGAACTACATCTACAACATTTGAGATGGCAAATTTTCTAACAAAATTTACATTCAAAGAAGCAAGAATAAAGCTTGTAACAATTACAACATTCAAATCATAAACTATTAAATTACAAAACCCAAAAGAATTAACCAACTACTAGACCTAGGCTTTGATACCACTTGAATCAAAATTTTGTGAAAAACATGTTCATTTGAGCAACATCTATGGCGTGCAATTAACAATTAAAGGCGGAATCATGCTTGTATGCACTCAAAAACAAAACATTACCCATGAAATTCAAAGCCTAGTAGAAAGGTGAACCAATACTCAACTCAAGAACAAAGTGAGTTGAGAGATTTTATACCTTTGGTGATTCCTCTTTGCATAAGTAAAGGCTAATCACCCAAGGAGAGGGCCTTCATTCCTTGATTCTTAGATCCATGGATTTCTTGGATGAGGATGGTTGAAAGGATTCTCCAAGTTCCCAAAATTGAGAACCTCTAATTTTTCCACACCAAGGAAGGACTTGAAGCAGAGTTGAGTGACCTTCGAGGATGAGAGATTGCTAGCTAATCTCCTCCAAGGGGGCCGGCCTCTTAGAGAGAAAGGGAGAGACATTGTGTTCTCATCTTTTCTCTAAAAGAAAACTCTAATGAAGAAAAGGCTATAAAGTCATATTTATACCTACCTTCATTGGAGTGGCAAACTTGTAATAAGTCCAAAACCCACTCCATTATCAATATGGCCGGCCATAGGGTGTAATTGGGCTGTTTGGGCCTTTGTCAATATTTAGGCACTAAGTTGTCATACAACTTAAGTCAATGGGCTTGACGTTCGAAGCCCATTGGGCCTTGAGGCCCAAAACTAACCCGAGGTCTTTAACGAACTTTATTCGTTTGATTAATTAACATATTAATTAATCCTTGCCATAAATAATTAAACCATTTAATTATCCTTACTCATCTCCGTTGTTTCTTCAATCTCTACCTTATACGGTGTACGATCCATTAGGTTCCTTTTAGTGAGGCAGTGGGCGATTAGAACTCTTTCAAATCGATTGTGAATTGAAACTTACTTTCAATTCTCCCTTTAGTGATTATACACGTTTAGGGCTTCCATAAACCATGAGTGACACCTAGCAATATGTCATGGTTACCCAAGCTAATCAGAAGAGGTGGAGAACCTATTCAGTTTAGGATTACAATGCAATACGGTCTTTCTCTAATACAATACTCTTGGCCACATTGTTTGGTTTGATAGTTTAATCATGTCTACTATCCAATGTGATTCATTTACTTATATGATTACCTTGAATGTGATTTGGAATAACTTCCTAAATCTCATTCATACTATGGCCAGAGATTCTTAATCATATCATAGAGTATTCTCCCTTAAACTGTTTGAAGGTTAGAGATCCTTTGTTGCGCATTCACTTGCCTCCATGGCTAAGTGACTTAACCCCGACTATGTCGTGGACACCCTCTGACAGAGTGACTTTGACATAGTCAAAGATCAAGGACCTAACCATAAGACAACTATGATGCCTCAGGTCAAAGGACTACTTTGCATTATCCCAATCATGAGTTCTCATGTGACATGAGTATGAGAACTCCTCGTTGATCGTGTTCAGTGGACTCATTCTTTATTGAGCACCTACATGTTTGTCTTGCTGTCAATCACACCAATGACTCGAGACCAGTCACTCTCCTTGAGAGAAGACACAGCACGTACTGATCTTAACGGTCTGTCAATGCCCAATTGGCAATCCTATGATCAGGAACGTTTAGGATATGTATACGAAAGAGAATGGTCTCATGAATCTAACTTCTTTAAATTACATTCTCCTAATTACATATTCCTTGGACTTATCGTTTAAGCATATAACATTTATATGAGACGGCTTAAAACAATAATCTTTGCCCTTGATATTTAACTAGATTAGTTTAACATGTGAAATGTCCATAAAGTATCATCATATGATTGGTTTTAGGGCACATTTCCAACAAAGTTATTAAAAAGCTAACTACGTTCTTCAGTTGTGTGCAGGGCGCACCAACTCGTTAGCCGAACTCGGCCGAGGAGTAGAACATGTGCGTGGCGTCGGGCGAGTTGCTGACTTCTTAATCTTGCGACTACGGCCGAAGAAGGAACACGTCTCGGCCTTTAGGTTCTAGAGCCTGAAGACAAGGCTGCTAGTTCTACAAAGTTCACAAATCGTCGACGCCGGATTCGGTCACAGTGATTATATTCGTATAAGTATAAGCACACCGAATCGACACCAAACTATATGGGCACTGAAGGAATTATTTTGTAAAACATGTTCATTTGAGCAACATCATATAGCATGCAATTAACAATTAAAGGCGGAATCATGCTTGTATGTACTCAAAAACAAAACATGACCATGAAATTCAAAGCCTAGTAGATTGGTGAACCAATAATCAACTCAAAAATAAGTGAGTTGAAATTAATACCTTTGTAGATTCCTCTTTGCATAAGCAAAGGCTAATCACCCAAAGAGATAGGGCCTTCATTCCTTGCTTCTTAGATCCATGGATTTGGATGGAAGAATAGGTTCTCCAAGTTCCCAAAATTGAGAACCTCTAAGTCTCTACACCAAGGAGAGATTGGATGATGAATGAGTGACCTTGGAGGATTAGATGACTAGCTAATCACCTCCAAGGTGTTGGCCTCTTTAGAGAGAAAATGGAGAGACAATTCTCACCCATTTTCCCCAAAAATAAACCCTTATTTCACTTAATGAATATTTGGCTATAAAATCATTTATATAGTCACTTCTTTAAGTGACCTAAACAACCAAAACCCTAATTCATTTCATCATGGCTGGCCATTTAGGGATTTTTGGGCTTTTGGGCTTTAATGAATCTTTATTCATTAAATTGTCATACAACTTAAGTTAATGGGCTTGACGTTCGAAGCCCATTGGGCCTTAAGGTCCAAAACTATCCCGTAGTCTTTAACGAACTTATTCGTTTGATTAATTAACATATTAATTAATCCTTGCCATAAATAATTAAACCATTCAATTAATCTTACTCATTTCATTTATTTCGTCCATCTCTACCTTACACGGTGTACGATCCATTAGGTTCCTTTTAGCGAGGTAGTGGGCGATTAAAACCATTTTACATCGATTGTGAATTGAAACTATTTTCAATTCTCCCTTTAGTGATTACACACGTTTAGGGCTTCCACAAACCATGAGTGACACCTAGCCGTATGTCATGGTTACCCAAGCTAATCAGAAGAGGTGGAGAACCTATTCAGTCTGGGATTACAAATGCAATACGGTCCTTCTCTAATCTAATACTCTTGACCACATTGTTTGGTTTGATAGTTTATTTTCTCATGTCTACTATCCAATGTGTGTCTTGTGCTTATATGATTACCTTGAATGTGATTAGGAACGCATTCCCAAATCTCATTCATACTCTGGCCAGAGATTCAAATCATATCAGAGAGTATTCTCCTTCAAACGGTTTGAAGGTTAGAGATCCCTTGTTGCGCATTCACTTGTCTCCATAGCTAAGCGGCTTGACCCCAACGATGCCGTGGACACCCTCCTGGTGGGATGACTTTGACATAATCAAAGATCAAGGTCTTAACCACAAGACAACTATGATGCCTCAGGTCAAAGGACTACTTTGCATTATCCCAACCATGAGTTCTCATGTGACATGGAATATGAGAACTCTTCGTTGATCGCGTTCAGTGAACTCATTCTCTATTGAGCACCTACCGTACTTGTCTTGATGTCACACACACCAATGACTAGAGACTAATCACTCTCCCTGAGAGAAGACATAGTACGTACCGATCTTGACGGACTGTCAATGCCCAATTGGCAATCCTATGATCAGGAACGTTTAGGATGTGTCTACGAAAGAATGGTCTCAAGAATCTAACTTCATTAGATTACATTCTCCCAATCACAAATTCCTTGGACTTTATTGTTTAAGCATATAACATTTATATGAGACGGCTCAAACAATAATGTATGCCCTTTATATGTTAAACTGGATTAGTTTAACATGTGAAATGTCCGTAAAGTATCATCACATGATTGGCTTTAGGGCACATTTCCAACAATCTCCCACTTGCACTAGAGCCAATCAGCTTGATCATCAATGATGATATCTCTTCTGTAGTCATTTCATAAATGGCTGAATAGTAGGCCTAGACAGTGGATATCTATATGTGTTATCCACAGAAGCAAGAATAACGACGTCACCATTATACATGATTCTCAATCATGTGGTTCAGTCTCTCATTTGTGTTCGGATCTTGATGAGACCTTGATTCCCAGGCTTGAGCTATCGCCCCATTAGTGTCATACACTTTCTGGTTGGAACCGAATAGAGAGTTCATAAATGAACTTTCCCATCCAAACAACATTGTTGTAAACTTCTATATGGCAAGATATCTTGCATTCATAATGGAACACACTAAAGTCATTACTTTAATGTTTCCATCCAAATATCTTTTTAGTCATAATAAAGAGATATTCGTTTATCTCTTCATTCATAATGAAGAAACATCCAATGATGGATTAGATTCATAATCTAATACATTTACGCTTCCATTACGTTACTTTGATTCTTCCTCATTCTTTGAGGAATTTATCCTTTAGTATTTCTCAAATACTTAAGGACTCACTTGACAGTTGCCATGGTTCTGATCCTGGGCTTGCACTGATATCGTCTTGTACCGTTCTAGGTACAACTCATATCAATGTTTTTCATACAATATGAAATACATAAATCACCTTTCTGCTTATGCATAAAGGATTCAATTTACGCATTATTTCTTTGGGAGTCAAAGGGGCACGTTCCCTTTGAGAAGGGCAACTTACTAGTCTCACTAGAATCGTCCTTCTAATTGAAGTTTATCATCATATGAGAAACTTCCTAGCATCCATTGTCTATTATTAGGGATTGATATAATCCAATTATATCATGAAATATATCATTATAGATTTCCATCCCATGTATATAGACTATATCTCCCATATACATTCTATCTTCATATAATGTATTAAAGTCATAACTTTAACGAAGAAGTATTCTTTTCATTTCCAAAATTAATATATCATATATATTTAAATTTTTAGGAACATGATTAACTCCCACTAATCTTTTGTAAAACTAGTAAACAAAAGATTCATTTACATCTTTATGAGAAATCAAACGATTTGATCATTTTCTCATAAAATGCAAATAGCTCCCACTAACTTGCTAAGATCCATGATGGATGGATCTCTACAACTTTCATGTTTTGTGATTCATAGTTTTAGACATATATTATCAAGACTATCTTAATAATGGTTTCGGAAACCCATATTATGTCAAAACATTGAATCACCATTTAGTTGTAGCTAACAATCTTCAAATTAATTGAAACTAAGACTACGTCAAAAATGGTTCCTTTAAAGTCAACCATTCTATTTGATTGTAGTCACCTTAAGCTACCAATTAGCTTTCAAGGTTTCATTATTTCGAGTCAAATGGTACTTTACCATTTCCTTGAGTATATATCGTATATGCACTCAATGTAGTCATAAGGATTTTTCATTCTTATTTCTTTCGAAGTAAGAGGTGCAACTCTATGACATAGTCATAAAGTTCAAAACCATTCAACTGAGACGGTTTATAAATCCTTATCGACTACCTTGGAGCTTGTGGTATAGGAACTAGGTTGTTATATTTGTTGATTACTTTCTTGTCTCTCAAAGAACCCATTCTTTGAGTTCTATCTCTCGTTCATTTGCTTTTAGGCAAATCACATTGTAGAATTACAATGAACTACCCAACATAACAACATTTGTTAGTTGGTTTATAGAAGCGATATCCAAAAGTTATTTTAAGGATATCCTACAAGATTGTTATCAAACAAATATTGCTTGTTAGCACACAACCCCAAATCTTTAACATGCTTAAGATTTGTCTTTCTTTCCAACTACATCTTATGGAGTCATGAAAATATTGGAAGATCTTCTCATTGACAATCAAATTGTTTTTAGAAGTATATATCCTATATATGGGTAATAGATAACATCTAACGAACTAAATCTTATTCGAGTTCGTTCTTCTCCTAATGGAGAAATACATTATCTTATGATGCTTATTTCCTTGATATCTTTCAAGGAAACTTATCTAAAGTGTTACCTTTCCTTGGATCAAACCTAAGGAGGTAAATACTTTAGATGTCTTACTCATCAACTTACATTACTTGAATTTCTTTGAAACATTTTGCAAAGTATTCGGACTTGTGTTTATTCAAAATAAACTATAGTCCAACCGAGAGTGATCTTCGGTGAATGTTATTCAACATGAGTAATATTATGTTTGTGGACAAGTGCCACTAACATTTAAGTGAATTAACCTCAACAACTTTGTGATTCTTTCTTCTTTCCAAAAGAATAAAGATTCGAACATTTCGCCTCCATACAATTTTAACAAGAAGGTATTGGATCCGGATCTAACGATCCAAAGCATCCATCTTTCACCAACTCGTAATTTATGTTTTAGAGGTATCACAACTTTAGTTGGGATTAGTCACTACCTTGCAACCTTTTGGGTTTTAAGCATCATTATTTTCTAAACAGTTAACACTACCATATTATCTCTACTATAGAGATAATTAATTAGATTACCATAATCCAATCATTGATTAATAAAGAACATTGTTTTGTCAAACAAAACATTTATCCATTTCACATAGTGACGGAATTTAGTTCCTTAAAATTGGAATATAAAGACAATCTATGTTTTTCCAATTTCTTTGGTAGTTCATATGAGGAAGTAAGTACCATCTGCTTTCGCAGAGATCTACATTTGATTCACGCTTCGAATGTGAAGTACTTTCTCTTCTCTCATTAATCTTCTACTTCTTATTAGCCACACTTTTACAACGATTGTAAAACATAGTCACTAATACGGAATCATGCATTCAAGTAGAAGAACCAATTGTTTTGAACTATTCAAGAACATTTTACAACACCTTCGAAAGGTGTGTCCTTGACACTTGCAAGACATTTCTTGCAAATACCCCTTCCAATATCCATCCTTTCATAAAGAAAGTTTGTTCCCTTGGAGTTATTTATCTTCTTTATTTGACTTTCACCTTTGACTACATTAGTCATGGTCCCTAAACTCCCACTATCTCTCTTGAAACCTTTTTTCAATTGTGTTATCACATCAAACAATTTTGGAGAGCATGTGGTTATTTTTCACTACATAGTTTACAATAAACTTAGTGAACGATTAGGATAGGGAAACAAAGGTGAAGTCCTTGCCTAGTTTCCGTCTCGTTAAGTGGTTTATCACTTCAACATTCAATGATTCAAAATCATCATAAGTCCATGTTAATGGACTATTTTTGTCAACCAACCATTATGTTCTAAACATAATTACAAACCTTCAAGAGTTGTACAAGGCAACTCTCATTTCTTCATACAACAATTTGTAAGTGAAGAAACATGGCACATAAAGTGTTCATGCCTTTGTGCTTTCTTCTCAAGTTCTTTGTTCATTTAACAAAGAAATAAGCACTAGTGTTTGCATTGACTAAGAGTTGTTCAAAGCAACTCCTATTTCTTCATACAACAATTTGTAATTGAAGAATTATGACATTAAAAGTGTTGTCCTCTTTATGATAGACCTTTTCTAACATATTCTTCTAATGATACATTATCAATAGGAAGATTGTGAGGATGAGACTACTTTGGTACTTTTACAAGCCATTAAAGACAATCTATGGTTTTGTAGTACCAAGTCCGTAAACTAAACGTTCGGTTTTGTCAAGTGTTGGATAGCGTTTGCAAATATATTGGTAATCAAATACATAACGAATATAGATTGATTGATTTTAAGCCATTTGATTTGGGTCTTTAAATCAAATAGCACCACCCACTATTTTTGGCAAATTCCATATCCCTCATAGGAATTCGAGAGTTTTGGATGAAACTCCTAGTAGGTTATGGGAGGCTCACTATTACCAAGCCCACCTCACGATGATGCGATATATGGCTAGCAACAATAATAATGAGAGAGTACGCTTACTCATTTGCAACTCATGCAAGTACCCATCTTATTTGGCCTCTAGAGAATGTAACCTCACAATGATATGATATTGGTTCCATTGCACTTAGTTAAGTTCTTCCCACCATGCTTAGTGTGTGAAGGGGTTCAAGAATAGCCTCACGATGATACGATATATAGCTATCCTCGTTGCCTACACTCACCTCATCATATGTATATGGATTCCTCCTGAGTATAAGCATGCACTGTGTACTCCCCCATGATAGGGTGAAGCCGGTGTACAAGTC
The DNA here is from genome assembly GCF_916048215.2 of Malus sylvestris. NCBI lineage: Eukaryota > Viridiplantae > Streptophyta > Magnoliopsida > Rosales > Rosaceae > Malus > Malus sylvestris. The sequence continues at coordinate 31,118,020 of NC_062272.1, forward strand.
ATAAACGATTGGATCCCACCACGATGGAAGGCCACGAAGAGATATTCTAAACATCTCTCGCTTATCAACTTAATATTGGTTTGGTTGAGGGTTTTAGGTCTCATCACATATAAACATACATTTTAATCTCTATTAAAACTATTTTGGTCCTATTACAACTATTGGTCCATCCCTTTGTTTTAGTTGTACATAATACTCCCACTATGCTTTTAAAACGATTTTTAAAGCAAGAGTATATGATACTACTAACATAAACTTTGCATTCATTTGATGGACTACATAGTTGCCTTAGGGCCTAAGGATGATTATGAACCTTTGTTTAGATTCAACACGAGCCTTGTGTTGAATCTCGGTCTAGGAATGGTGATTGATTTTAGTTACGCGTTTAATCACATTAAGGCGTGTTGTCTTATGGGCGTTGGACCCAACTACTTCATTTTCATGCATATCGTATAAAGCAAGAAAGAAGTACTTCAAAGTAAAGGTGAGCTTATGCTCATTACAACATTTGCATATAACAAATTACTTTAAAGTAAAGAAGAGCTTAAGCCCTTTTACAACATTTGATCAAATCAAATTACAACCAAAATTTAATCTACACATTCCCATGGTTCAAACAAATTTGAAACGCCTTTCACATAGCTCAATTATATTAGGCTTAGGTTCATAATCACCCTTTAATTAATTAACACTTTAACTAATTAATTGAATGCAACATTTTCATTTGGTTTTTGTATCCATAAAATTGATTTAAATGGAGCTAAACAAAATGAAAATCCAATTCTCATTTAAAGAGACAAAACAATTTTGTTCTCATCCTATTTGGGCCATCTTGCAATTAACCTCAACTTTTGGGCCATATTGCAAATACAAAAACTTTTGGGGTCACTTTGTATAATACACAAAAGTCACAACTTCATGTAAATACAACTAGAACCCAAACTTTTAATAATGCAAAAACATCATTAAAGGAACAAAACAATTTGTCCTTTAGCGTTTTTGGACCTAAACGTAAAAACGTAAACTTTTGGGCCAAAGTGCAAATACACAAAAGTATCAAAACTTTATGTAATTGCATAAAAGCCCCAAAAGTACTCCCTTTGAGGGAGTGGCTGGTTTTAGGGAGGGATAAGGTTGGTGTGTGTGTTGATTTGTGAGTTTTGTCAAAAACATGCAAGTGTATGTAAGATAAGATATGTTTTTGAAATAATTCAAACACAATTATTTCAATCATCATTTATACAAATATTTAACACTTTAAATACATAATAAATCATTTAAAAACATATCACATATACTTTATGAAATAATTCAAAACTTTGAATCAAAACACCAAACCTTTTTGTTCTTGGCAAGAACATCAAGAACAATGAAGAACATCCATGAAAAACCCAAATTTTTCCATGAACTTTTTCCACCCAAAAACATTCCAAAACCATTCTTACTTAAGGGAAATAACATCTAACCAAACTAGGGTACTTAGGGGTTCCAAAGAACACATTAAAACACTTTTAACAAGTCAAACAAGAACCCAAAATTCACCCTTTGATTTTGGCCGAATTTTCCCAAAAGCATGGCACCAAATTTTAGCTCCAATATTCATGCTCATATGAACAACATCTACAACATTTGAGATAGCAAATTTTCCAACAAAATTTACTTTCAAAGAAGCAAGAATAAAGCTTGTAACAATTACAACTTTTAGATCACAAACTTATGAACTACAAAACACAAAAGGATTCACCAACTACTAGACCTAGGCTCTGATACCACTTGAAGGAATTATTTTGTAAAACATGTTCATTTGAGCAACATCATATAGCATGCAATTAACAATTAAAGGCGGAATCATGCTTGTATGTACTCAAAAACAAAACATGACCATGAAATTCAAAGCCTAGTAGATTGGTGAACCAATAATCAACTCAAAAATAAGTGAGTTGAAATTAATACCTTTGTAGATTCCTCTTTGCATAAGCAAAGGCTAATCACCCAAAGAGATAGGGCCTTCATTCCTTGCTTCTTAGATCCATGGATTTGGATGGAAGAATAGGTTCTCCAAGTTCCCAAAATTGAGAACCTCTAAGTCTCTACACCAAGGAGAGATTGGATGATGAATGAGTGACCTTGGAGGATTAGATGACTAGCTAATCACCTCCAAGGTGTTGGCCTCTTTAGAGAGAAAATGGAGAGACAATTCTCACCCATTTTCCCCAAAAATAAACCCTTATTTCACTTAATGAATATTTGGCTATAAAATCATTTATATAGTCACTTCTTTAAGTGACCTAAACAACCAAAACCCTAATTCATTTCATCATGGCTGGCCATTTAGGGATTTTTGGGCTTTTGGGCTTTAATGAATCTTTATTCATTAAATTGTCATACAACTTAAGTTAATGGGCTTGACGTTCGAAGCCCATTGGGCCTTAAGGTCCAAAACTATCCCGTAGTCTTTAACGAACTTATTCGTTTGATTAATTAACATATTAATTAATCCTTGCCATAAATAATTAAACCATTCAATTAATCTTACTCATTTCATTTATTTCGTCCATCTCTACCTTACACGGTGTACGATCCATTAGGTTCCTTTTAGCGAGGTAGTGGGCGATTAAAACCATTTTACATCGATTGTGAATTGAAACTATTTTCAATTCTCCCTTTAGTGATTACACACGTTTAGGGCTTCCACAAACCATGAGTGACACCTAGCCGTATGTCATGGTTACCCAAGCTAATCAGAAGAGGTGGAGAACCTATTCAGTCTGGGATTACAAATGCAATACGGTCCTTCTCTAATCTAATACTCTTGACCACATTGTTTGGTTTGATAGTTTATTTTCTCATGTCTACTATCCAATGTGTGTCTTGTGCTTATATGATTACCTTGAATGTGATTAGGAACGCATTCCCAAATCTCATTCATACTCTGGCCAGAGATTCAAATCATATCAGAGAGTATTCTCCTTCAAACGGTTTGAAGGTTAGAGATCCCTTGTTGCGCATTCACTTGTCTCCATAGCTAAGCGGCTTGACCCCAACGATGCCGTGGACACCCTCCTGGTGGGATGACTTTGACATAATCAAAGATCAAGGTCTTAACCACAAGACAACTATGATGCCTCAGGTCAAAGGACTACTTTGCATTATCCCAACCATGAGTTCTCATGTGACATGGAATATGAGAACTCTTCGTTGATCGCGTTCAGTGAACTCATTCTCTATTGAGCACCTACCGTACTTGTCTTGATGTCACACACACCAATGACTAGAGACTAATCACTCTCCCTGAGAGAAGACATAGTACGTACCGATCTTGACGGACTGTCAATGCCCAATTGGCAATCCTATGATCAGGAACGTTTAGGATGTGTCTACGAAAGAATGGTCTCAAGAATCTAACTTCATTAGATTACATTCTCCCAATCACAAATTCCTTGGACTTTATTGTTTAAGCATATAACATTTATATGAGACGGCTCAAACAATAATGTATGCCCTTTATATGTTAAACTGGATTAGTTTAACATGTGAAATGTCCGTAAAGTATCATCACATGATTGGCTTTAGGGCACATTTCCAACAGGCACAAGTACTCAAAGCAAATGTGGGTCTTAATCGTAAACGTAGTTCGGCCGTCAGTATGCTGAACTCTAAATCCCACTTGTGAGTATCCAATCATAAAACAACTCGGCGTTCGATGCGCCAAGCCCAGTAATCTGTAACACCTCACTTCGCCGAGAAGGCTAATGAGATGACCTCTGTCAATAAGGATTCGAAAATCCTTCTCAACCGAAACTTGGATAGATAATTAGTCGACCTCAATGAAGGTGCTCCGCAGTTGGTTGATTTTACGGCAACAGTGTTGTTTATCCAAACAGAAGATGCTCACCGATTGCCTTCACAGTGCTGTTTATCCAAACTGAAGATGTGTCGGCGAAAAATAAAAATCTCAAGGTTGTTGAGAGGTTTTGTGTAGAGCGAGAGTTTGCATAAGGCAGTTTATATGTTGAGTTGGAGGGGCTTTAGAATGATGCACCCCTTCCTTATTTATAGCAGCCAACCTTATCATAGCCGAACCATAACTATACCCGAATTAGGATTCTTTATCCTAATCTAACTACGTCTCGGCCACTCCCACCTCCATTAGGACTTTGAACCAAACTCTTTATCCAGCCGCAATCTTTTCTCAGATCTCAGCATCCTCATTCCATTAAGACTTCTTATCATACTAGGACTCGACCCATTCGCTCTTATCTAGTCCAATCCTTCTTGCAATAGGACTCGACCGACCTGACTGGGCGGCTTATGACCACTGGACGGCCCATAGTATTTTTTTCAAAGCTTCGGACCGAACATAAACCTACGCTTGGCCCAATAATATTATTTTGGGCCCAAACAATATGACAAAAACACTTTCTGATTTCATTTTAGTGACATGCCCGGTTTCCCAGTCTTCTAGTGTCATCACTTGGAACGTAGCTAGCGAGTCTTCCTTCCAAGATTGAACTTTCTGAATCCTTTAGCATTGATATATTTCCGTGCTTCTGGTTCCTTTAGCATTGATATATTTTTCTCCTACCATCGAAGCTTCTACAAAGAAAGAAATAATCTTACTGTTGCACCTTAGGTATTCAAAATTCTGAATTTTATAAGGTATGCATGTAGTGCATGCAACTCGATCAAACGGAAGATCAGCTGACTATTTACCATCACCAACAAAATCTAACATATCCATTTTAATATTTTTTTTATAGATTTTATATGACCAAATATTTGGGTTAGACGATGACTTGAATAACAAACCTCTTAACAACGAAATTCCGATTTAGGCAAGTAGTCTTTAGGTATTGCATCACATTTTTTAAGGACCATGGGCATCGGGTGTAGACATACTAAGTAGGAATTAATGTTGTTGCCGTGTCCACACAGTTTTAGGACCATATTTGGGTCTTGTTTTTCTTTTCCTCTATATCCTTCGATACATTACATCTCATTAATACATTGTTTTATGAAGTCCAAAAAGACGAAAAACTTTCTCAGTTGGTAGTGGGATATTGAGCTCCAACATTGTCGGTTATGTTAGTATATAGGGGGATATTATCCTTGCATCGAGGCAACGTACATATTTTTTAATGTATCTTCATCGTATAAATTTAATATTCGAAATTATTAAATTTTTTAATCTTTATTTGAAGATCATACCTACAAGAAAAATATTGAAATTGAAGATCGTTTAGTGATTTAAAATTATTAGAAAATAAATGGTTCATCATGATTCATCAATATGTTTGTTATTAGTACTTACCCCGTTGAGCTGTTCTAAATACTTTTGGATGCATAAACCATTTTTAATTCGAATGTTTTAATTTTTTTTTTTGGCTTTTTTTATTAGCATCCCATATATTGTTGAATGCATCCTACAAAAAATTCAATATTAAATTACTTATTTATTCTACTATGCAATGACAATTTCGACCTTATTAAGTTTAAAAAAAACAAAATTCCAAATACACCCCACATCACTTTTAACGTATTTTTTATCTTCTTCAATTATCAAAACCCTCCCACCCTCCATTACTGAACAAAATCCTAACTAATGAAACTACAAACACATTGATTGAGAAAACCCTAACAAAATGTCTATGAATATGCCAATGCTAATGATCACTGTGACTGCAAGAAATTATTTTCTCTCCAACCACACATTTTATCACATCCCGACATTTACTATGTCGAAAAACTTCAGAACTTATGCCTTTGAACCAGCTCTATGAATTGCAATGCCAACAACTTGAAACTTTCGATAATTCTTTTTTATTTTTTATTTCTTTTGTTATAGAAAAGTTACATAACATCTTGAGTTTGGATAATTCTTGAGTTCGGAAGTGACATAAGATTTTCTAATCTGCAGAAAGATAAAAAAATTTAAGATAAGTGTTAGCATTCAAATCGGTTAATGATAATATGCTCTCAAGCTAGAAACAAAAAACAAGTCAATTATAGAAGTAATTAGCCTGGGAACAACTGTCACAGCCCATTCCGGGATTATATTCATTGGGGACGTGAAATGACGGAATCACCCTTGACGGGTATTAAGGTATGTGTGTGTGGCTTGTCTTTTGGGACTACTTACAATTATTTCTTAAGTTTTATAAATTTATTAAGTGGGATTTAAAAAGGTTGGATTGTTTGTGTGGTTAGGGAATTAGGAAAAGAATTGGATGGTGAGGATTTGTGTTGGAACACACACATTTCCTTCTCTCTCACTCACCCCGTCTCTCTCTCTCTCTCTCTCATCTCTCACGGTCTCTCTCACTCTCTCCCTCTCGAATTGTACGGCCACACCCAAGGACCCTGTAAACATCACGGATCAAAGCTAATGAGGTATGGTTCTTCATCATTTTGACGTTCTGAGTTGAATGGTACTAGTTTTAGGAAGTGAAACCCTCTGCATCATCTTGAAACCCTAACCCCGAAATGGTGCACTGTTCATGCACACGTAAAATCTTGCATTTCAGGAAATTCTAAGCTCATCGTAAGCTTAGTGAGGTCCCAAGGAAGCTTGGAGTGCTTCGTTTGAAGGTTTTGGACGTCAGGATCGTCGGGTTTAAAGTTGGCCGAATTGGAGGATTTTCCCGACGAAATTTCAGAGTTTTTAAGGATTTTTGAAGGTATAGATCCCTTCCCCTCTTAATTTAGAACTCGTAGGTGAAAATTTCATGCAAAATGATGAAGAAATGAGGGAGAAAGGTCGAGTTGCAGGTTTCCGGCGCCGGCGACACTGTGCCGGCGACGCGGGGAAGAAGAAGCGCGCGTGGGGGCGCGTAGGTCCGTGCCACCCACGGCGCGTGGGGGCACGTGGCAGACCCAAAAATTTTTCTAAAAAATTGTCGACGTCCGTGACGTCGAGTAGGTCGATGTGGTATATTCACATACCTAAATTGAGCACCGTATGAGAAGTTATTTCGAATTGTTGGTTATGTGTTTTAATTAACGTTTCTATAGTTGTTTCGCATATAGGTGACACCTATCCCGAGGACGAGCGCATCCAGGGACGTCACGGGGGTTACGACCCATCGACTTACCAGTGAGTGGGCAGTTTTTGTTTTCGTATATACCTATATACTACTAATTTCCCATAAATTGAATTTATATGAAAATATGTTTTAAAATGCCATGCATGCATATTATGAGATATTTGAATTGATAATTGATGCATATATATATGAATTGATGCTGTGGATGCACAGGTGAGTTTTACGTTATTCATACGATTTATTTTATGTGAAGTGCATTGAAAGCTCATAACCTGCACCCTTGGAGTTAGTGCTTATATTATTCACCGCACCGCACGCTCGCCTTGGATCCAAGTAGGTGAATGTCGTACAGAACATGTGAGGGTTCCGACATGCTAGTCGTATAGATAGCTAGAGGTGACTAGTGGGTGACCTTAGTTTATGAACGCCGATGATTGATGAGAGAAGCACTAGAGCGTATTCTTACACCTTTTCATCGTACAGACTACCTTACGTAGTTCCGAGTGACGTGCAGAGTAGTGCCGTACAGGTCACCGTGGTGACTCCAGCTGGGTTGGATATTGAGCTGGAATTAGCCGTACAGGACCACTGTAGGGTCTCCGGTTATTTCACTATATCACCTATCATGTTGATGCATCCATATTTTTAATCATTGACATTATTGCTGGCATAATTACTGGTTTTTGATAAAATTGATGCTTGAACAATTTGAGTAAATATTATGCTATTATGTTAATTTCTAGGAAAGTATACAGGTTTTACAGTGAGGGGTTAGAAATGTTTTAAATGAAATGTTTTGGGAAATCTTTGGTTTTACTGACCCACTCAACTTTGTTTTGCGCCCCTCCAGGTTCTAGTTAGCAATTGGTGGCTCACGAGGTTCTTTTCGGCGTTCTGACAGACGTCCTGCATGTAGGACTCACCTGCGGGTGTTGTACTCTTAATTATAGTCCTACTTGACTGCACCTAGTATCTACGCTTTGAATTTGTGTGTTTTACTTTGTAACTCACTCTTTTATGCTAGTAGGATATCACTGCTAGTGGTTGGTTTAAATTCCTTCTTATTTCTCATATGTTTTGCTTCCGTGTCGCACTTTTGGCTACGTCACGCTCACGTGACGGCCAGCACGCCTTGATTCTAGGATCGGGGTGTGTCAATTTGGTATCAGTGCCTAGGTTGCAGTCCTGTATAAATTGTTAATGCTTTAATGATCTTTTGATGTTTTCTGTCATAATTATGCCACCTCGTAGGGAATCCCGCCGTACTTCTGAACCTAATTTCCCCGATATCACTCAATTAGGGGAAGCAATGGCCCAGGCTTTTCAGAATGCAATTCGTCCTCGTCCCTCTCCTCAGAGGACACCCCTGAAGACTATGTACAATCTGAAATTGGATCGTTTTATGGGTAATAAGGGTCACGAGGGGGCAGAAAAGTGGCTAGACCATATTGAGAAGACGTTTCAGGTGATGCAAAGTCAAGGGAACTTTCCTGCTAATAGGCGGGTTGAGACCACTACTTAGTTTTTGGGACGAGAGCCGGCAAGTTGGTGGAGGAATCAAACTCAGTTTATGCCCCCAAAAATGGCAGCTGATTGGGAAGTATTTAAAGAGAATTTCAAGAAAAGATTTGCCCCTCCGGAGTACATTGATCGCAAGAAGCAGGAGTTTACTCGATTGAAACAAAAGAATATGTCAGCGCATGAGTACTACAGGAAGTTTACTGACTTGTCTCGTTATGACCCTGATACAGCTAGTAATCAGGTAGAGATGCTTCGACGTTTTAAGTTGGGAACTAAGAGGAAATGGCGGACTTTTGCCAGTGCACTTCCCTGCGCTGATTATCATGAGTTTTTCGAGATTTTGGTTTGGATGGAGGACTCCGACAATCTTCCTAGTGACAGTGAGGATGATGAGGACAAGAATGATGGTCAGAAGAAAGAGGATAAGGGTAAGGGTATCTCCATTCTGGGATCCCGTAAGACGCAGAACTTTAAGAAAAGTGGAGCGAGTTTGAGTTCTTCCAGTGGAGGATTTAGTATCACTTGCCCGAGGAGAGGTGGTGGAAGATTTTCTGGTGGACCCAGATTTCAGAGGCAGAGGGATTTCGGTGGTGCTGGTGTGTCTGGTGCTCCGTGGTGCCGCCGTTGTAATTTCCGTCATCATGGAGAGTTCAGGAGAAGTGGTGGTGCTTGTTATACTTATGGACAAATGGGACATCGGGCTTCTCAGTGTCCCCAGGGTCAGCAGAGACCTCAGCAGACCACTATGCCACCTCCAGCGCCGGTTCAGCAGAGCTTTGATTCAGGCAGTTATGGTCAGTCGGGTCGTGGTGGTGCTTACCACTACCAGGGTGATGCTGCTCCTTATGCTTCCGGACCGTATCAATATCCCCAGGATCCTTATTCTCAGACTGGGTATTCCCTAGACCTTGGGGTTATTCTTCTTATTCTTCCATGCCAGCTGGTGGATCTCAGTTGCATCAAGGAGGTCAGCCCCGTCACGGAGAGGTTGCTGCTAGTGGTGCAGGATCATCTAGGCAGTCTAATCAGTCAGGTCAGGGACGTACTTCTCAGGGGCGAGGTAATCAAGGCAACAGAGGTCGTGGTGGACGACAGCAAGCTCAGGGACGTGTTAACCACATATCACTGCAAGATGCTCAGAACCACCCAGATTTGATCATGGGAACGTTAAATGTTCTTGGTCATTTTGCTAGAGTTTTGATTGATTGTGGTGCTACGCATTCTGTGATTTCTCATACGTTTGCTCAAATGACTCAACCTCACCCTTCACCTCTAGGATTTGATTTAGAATTTGCCATGCCTAGAGGGGACAAGTGTTATGTTGATAGTGTGTATCTTGGGTGTCCAGTGATGGTAGAGGGCGTAGTTATGCCAGCTAATCTTATTCCATTAGATATTGTGGATTTTGATGTGATTCTCGGGCCATATTGGTTGCATTATCATCGTGCCCATATTGATTGTTACGGGAAATCAGTTACTTTTTATCGCCCTGGACTACCCAAGGTTACTTTTGTGGGCGAAAGAAGTGGGGTGAGACATGGCGTTATTTCTGCCATAAGAGCAAGGAAATTATTATCGAAGGGTTGCCAAGGATACTTAGCACATGTGGTGTTAAATGATGTTGTTCCTAGCAGTGTGGAAGAAGTTGGTGTGGTCAGGCATTATCCTAATGTATTTCCTGATGATTTGCCGGAATTGCCGCCAGACAAAGATGTGGAATTCTCTATCGATTTGCTTCCAGGTACAGATCCTATATCTTTAACTCCATATAGAATGGCTCCAGCTGAGTTGAGGGAATTGAAAATTCAGTTACAAGAATTACTTGATAAAGGTTTCATCCAACCTAGTTCGTCACCTTGGGGAGCCCCAGTATTATTTGTGAGAAAGAAAGATGGAACTCTGAGATTATGCATCGATTATAGGCAATTGAACCGGGTAACGATTAAAAACCGTTATCCACTGCCTCGTGTCGATGATTTGTTTGATCAGCTGAAAGGTGCGTGTGTGTTCTCTAAGATTGATTTGAGATCCGGTTATTATCAGTTGAAGATTAAAGATGAAGATGTACCTAAGACGGCTTTCAGGACCCGTTACGGACATTATGAATTTCTGGTTATGCCATTTGGGTTGACTAATTCACCTGCAGCTTTCATGAGGTTAATGAACGAGGTATTCCAGCAATATCTTGATAGATTTGTCATTGTTTTTATCGATGATATTCTGGTATACTCTAAATCTAAAGCAGATCATATTCGACATCTTAACTTGGTATTAAAGAAATTGAGGGAACATCAGTTGTATGCCAAGTTCAGTAAATGCTAGTTTTGGTTGACTGAAGTGGCATTTTTGGGGCATGTTGTATCGGCACAAGGAATTCAAGTAGATCCTCAAAATATAGTAGCAGTGGAGAATTGGGAACAACCTCGAACTGTCACTGAGGTACGAAGTTTTCTTGGTTTAGCAGGTTATTATCGACGGTTTGTTCAGGATTTTTCTATGATTGCTTTGCCATTAACGAAGTTAACCAGGAAGGATGTGAAGTTCGAGTAGGATGAGAATTGTGAGTGGAGTTTCCAGCAATTGAAATATTGCCTCACTCATGCTCCAGTATTGGTACTTCCTGATGATAGCGGTAACTTTGAGATTTACAGCGACGCATCTTTGAATGGTTTGGGATGTGTTTTGATGCAACATAATAAGGTGATCGCCTATGCTTCTCGACCGTTGAAGATTCATGAAAGAAATTATTCTACTCGCGATCTTGAATTGGCAGCCATTGTCTTTGCTTTGAAGATTTGGAGGCATTATCTATATGGTGAGAAGTGTAAGATCTTCACTAATCACAAGAGTCTTCAGTATCTATTTACTCAACATGATCTTAATCTTCGTCAGCGAAGGTTGATGGAATTACTAAGTGATTATGACTGCACTATTGAGTATCATCCGGGTCATGCTAATGTGGTAGCTGATGCACTGAGTAGGAAACCTCAAGGTTGACTGAATGCTTTATATGCTTGCCGTGTTCCTTTTCTTGCCGAACTGGGAGCTATTGGAGTAAAGTTGGAGCTAGAAGATCGAAGAGAAGCTTTTCTTGCTAGTTTTCAAGTCAGGCCAGTTTTGGTTGATCGTATACTCGAAGCTTAATCGGTGGATGAAGAAATTCAAGAAATGGTTCAATTAAGAAATGAAGGGAAAAAGAAAGACCTCAGGATTCGAGAATCGGATGGCATGCTTATGCAGGAGAACAGAATGTATGTGCCGAATAATGAGGAATTAAAGAAGGAAATTTTGGATGAAGCGCATTGTTCAGCTTATGCGATGTACACGAAATGGATTCGATGGTGTTTGGGTGATTGTAGATCGACTTACCAAGTCAGCGCACTTCATTCCAGTGAGGGAAAAGTATCCTCTGAATAAATTGGCTAAGTTGTTCATCACGAAGATTATGAAGTATCATGGAGTTCCAGTGAACATTATTTCTAATCGAGACCCAAGATTTACTTCTAAATTTTGGGTAGCTTTTCAGGAAGCTCTTGGTACGAAATTGCTTTATAGCACTGCTTATCATCCTCAAACTGATGGGCAATCAGAAAGGACTATTCAGACGTTGGAAGATATGTTGAGATCTTCGGTGTTATAGTTTGGTGATTCTTGGCATGATCGCCTAGACTTGATGGAATTTGCATATAATAATAGTTTTCATTCGAGCATTGGTATGTCACCATTTGAGGCACTTTATGGTAGGGCGTGTCGTACACCATTATGTTGGTCGGAGGTTGGCGAAAGAGTGTTAGAAGGCCCAGAGATTGTGGATGAGACTACTCAAAATATTCAGGTGATTAAGTCTAACCTGAAAGCAGCCCAGGATCGACAAAAGAGTTTAGCAGATAGACATGCTACTGATCGAGTTTATGATATGGGTAATTTGGTATTCTTGAAATTGTCACCTTGGAGAGGTGTGGTACGATTTGGGAAGAGAGGAAAGTTAAGTCCTAGGTACATAAGACCCTATGAGATCACTGAAAGGATTGGTGAAGTTGCCTATAAGTTGGAGTTGCCTCCAGAGTTATCTAAGGTTCATAATGTGTTCCATGTCTCGATGCTTCGACATTATGTTTCTGACCCTTCATATTTGATTCCTCCTCAACCACTGGAGATTAATCCGGATTTGACGTATGACGAGGAACCAGTGACTATCTTGGATTGGAAAGACAAGGTTCTAAGGAATAAGACAGTGAGCTTGGTGAAGGTATTGTGGAGGAACCATTTAGTAGAAGAAGCTACCTGGGAGACAGAAGATCGAATGAGAGAGATGTACCCAAGGTTATTTTATGGGTATTAAGCAGATTAATTGGTCGTATGAATTTCGGGGACGAAATTCTATAAGGAGGGGAGATTGTCACAGCCCGTTCCGGGATTATATTCATTGGGGACGTGAAATGACGGAATCACCCTTGACGGGTATTAAGGTATGTGTGTGTGGCTTGTCTTTTGGGACTACTTACAATTATTTCTTAAGTTTTATAAATTTATTAAGTGGGATTTAAAAAGGTTGGATTTTTTGTGTGGTTAGGGAATTAGGAAAAGAATTGGATGGTGAGGATTTGTGTTGGAACACACACACATTTCCTTCTCTCTCACTCACCCCGTCTCTCTCTCTCTCTCTCTCATCTCTCACGGTCTCTCTCACTCTCTCCCTCTCGAATTGTACGGCCACACCCAAGGACCCTGTAAACATCACGGATCGAAGCTAATGAGGTATGGTTCTTCATCATTTTGACGTTCTGAGTTGAATGGTACTAGTTTTAGGAAGTGAAACCCTCTGAATCATCGTGAAACCCTAACCCCGAAATGGTGCACTGTTCATGCACACATAAAATCTTGCATTTCAGGAAATTCTAAGCTCATAGTAAGCTTAGTGAGGTCCCAAGGAAGCTTGGAGTGCTTCGTTTGAAGGTTTTGGACGTCAGGATCGTCGGGTTCGAAGTTGGCCGAATTGGAGGATTTTCCCGACAAAATTTCAGAGGTTTTTAAGGATTTTTTAAGGTATAGATCCCTTCCGCTCTTAATTTAGAACTCATAGGTGAAAATTTCATGAAAAATGATGAAGAAACGAGGGAGAAAGGTCGAGTTGCAGGTTTCCGGCGCCAGCGACACTGTGCCGGCGACGCGGGGAAGAAGAAGCGCGCGTGGGGGCGCGTAGGTCCGTGCCACCCACGGCGCGTGGGGGTGCGTGGCAGACCCAAAAATTTTTCTAAAAAATTGTCGACGTCCGTGACGTTGAATAGGTCGATGTGGTATATTCACATACCCAAATTGAGCACCGTATGAGAAGTTATTTTGAATTGTTGGTTATGTGTTTTAATTAACGTTTTTATAGTTGTTTCGCATATAGGTGACACCTATCCCGAGGACGAGCACATCCAGGGACGTCACGGGGGTTACGACCTATCGACTTACCAGTGAGTGGGCAGTTTTTGTTTTCGTATATACCTATATACTACTAATTTCCCAGAAATTGAATTTATATGAAAATATGTTTTAAAATGCCATACATGCATATTATGAGATATTTGAATTGATAATTGATGCATATATATATGAATTGATGCTGTGGATGCACAGGTGAGTTTTACGTTATTCATACAATTTATTTTATGTGAAGTGCATTGAAAGCTCATAACCTACACCCTTGGTGTTAGTGCTTATATTATTCACCGCACCGCACGCTCGCCTTGGATCCAAGTAGGTGAATGTCGTACAGACCATGTGAGGGTTCCGATATGCTAGTCATATAGATCGCTAGAGGTGATTCTGACTAGTGGGTGACCTTAGTTTATGCGCGCCGATGATTGATGAGAGAAGCACTAGAGCGTATTCTTACACCTTTTCATCATACAGACTACCTTACGTAGTTCCGAGTGACGTGCAGAGTAGTGCCGTACAGGTCACCGTGGTGACTCCAGCTGGGTTGGATATTGAGCTGGAATTAGCCGTACAGGACCACTGTAGGGTCTCCGGTTATTTCATTATATCACCTGTCATGTTGATGCATCCATATTTTTAATCATTGACATTATTGCTGGCATAATTACTGGTTTTTGATAAAATTGATGCTTGAGCAATTTGAGTAAATATTATGCTATTATGTTAATTTCTGGGAAAGTATACATGTTTTACAGTGAGGGGTTAGAAATGTTTTAAATGAAATGTTTTGGGAAATCTTTGGTTTTACTGACCCACTCAACTTTGTTTTGCGCCCCTCAAGGTTCTAGTTAGCAGTTGGTGGCTCACGAGGTTTTTTTCGGCGTTCTGACAGACGTCATGCATGTAGGACTCACCTGCGGGTGTTGTACTCTTAATTATAGTCCTACTTTACTGCACCTAGTATCTACTCTCTGAATTCGTGTGTTTTACTTTGTAACTCACTCTTTTATGCTAGTAGGATATTACTGCTAGTGGTTGGTTTAAATTCCTTTTTATTTCTCATATCTTTTGCTTTCGTGTCGCACTTTTGGCTACATCACGCTCACGTGACGACCAGCACGCCTTGATTCTAGGATCAGGGTGTGTCAACAACAGGGTATCTAGATTCAATCCATCAAAATTAAAAATGAGTATTATAAAATTTGAAGAAATTGGGGTGTATATAGAAATATAATGTGTGTTTTGAGAATGTGGGGTGTGAGGGTATTATGGAGAGGTATGTGAGGTGTATAAAGATAATTTTTAATTGAAAAAGTAAATGTGGGGTGTTAATATAATAAGCCTTTTTTTTTCTTTTTTTTTTGTGGTAGGGATGATTTTAAATGAAGATTAGAAATTGAACGATTTTTATTGTAAAATTTATATGGTGAAGATACACTAGCGAAGTGTGGAAGTGCATTCTCCCAATGGGGAAATCCTTCTTAAAACATTTGTTGTATATTTACAAATTTATTCTTATGATCAGAACCATTCACATTATGAAACACTTTGTAAAGATTTTCTCTGTAAATTGATCAAGTAAAACTAAGATCTTTTAGCCAATAAACTATTGCAAATAGATAAATTGTTTGTATTATGTTTACCTAATAATTTCTTTTCTACAGTCCGATGACCAAACAATCTCACATATTACTTATTTTTTTATCAAAATAATCTTTACATTATGTTTATTAGCGCCAAATATCGTGAGTGGGCCTCGAAGGATTTTGCAGAGGAATATCATTCCCAATTTATTGTGAAGCAAAATATTGTTACTCCATTCTCGCATTGCAATATCGCATTTTGACTTGCTAAAGTGGCAAATATTCATCCACAAATGAATAATGTTTATTTTTCTGAATAGTTGTTCAATGCCCTTGCAGAAGATGTAAACATTTTCTTGTAAATTTATTGAAATGATTATCAAGAAAAAAAAGAAAGTGAAAAGACAAATTAGTCTTCTATCACACAAAAAAATGATGGGCAATAATGTAATTTGACATGTTCAAATTATTTTATTGAAGAATTACCTACAGGTGATGTTAAAATACCTCCAATATTAAAAATAAAAAATAAAAAATAAAAAATAAAAACCTCCCACTCCCCCAATGTTCTCTCTTTCTCTCTCCTTCTCATTTTCTAAAAAAATGTGTTCATACACACAAAGTGTATAGACAAATGCTAGTAGTTATTTATAATAACGAAATCCAAACACCAACTATGCGTGTCGCATAGCTAACAGAAAGGGAAAAGACCCTTGTATGCGGCCGGGGGTGTTTGGTTCCATCATTGAAGCGGCACAAAGAGCCATTACCACAATCCACATAAAAAGTTAAAACAAAATAGTAAGAGTCTGTTTGGTACACTACTTAATTCTAATTTTTTAAGCTAAAAACCAATTTTCAAGTTTTAAGCCTTAAAAACTTGTTTGGTATGACTATTTTAAAAAACTGAACTCAAGACCAACTCAAAAATATAGTATATTCTCTAAAAACACAAAAAGTGAGTTTTTAAAGTTTTTAAACTTAAAATCACTTCTTTCTTTTCTCTCCCTCCTCCCCTCTTACTCTAAATCTATCTCTGTTTTCTTCTTTCTCTCTCCCCCTTCTCTCTCTTTTTTTTAATACATTTTTCGTCTCTCCTCTAATCTGCTCTCTTCATTCTCTCGGTTCTTTCTCTCACTCATCTTCCTCTCCATCGCCTCCGATCCTCTCACTTCTTTCTCTTTCCTCCAATCATTTCTTACTTTCTATCCTCCTCTCTCCTCTTTCTCTCTTGACACCCTCTTTTTGGATCTTGTTTGTACTATACTTAGGGCCTCCGTATTTAGATCTCGTATAAATACTCGGGGGACTCAAATGTGATTATGTAATAAATGAATGGGCAAATATGTAACAAGTGAGGAGCCCTTATTCTATAAAAGGACCCCTCACTCTCCTTATTAGGGGAGGCCAATTCTAAGCCTCCTCACCCTCTCAAAGCCTCACTCTCATTCCAGAGGCTCTCTATCTCCCTCACAATCCTCTCACAAATAGAGAAATACAATATCAGTGTGGACGTAGCCCAAACATTGGGGTGAACCACAATACATCTTATGTTATTTACTTTCTTGTAGATTCATAGTCGGATTTACATTGTTCCAAGACTCCTCAGGTTTTGTGCATCAACATTCAGCGCCGTTTGTGGGAATCAACACGAAAAGCTATGTCGATTCTCTTTCATTTTTTCATCTCACCACCGTGAATCTGCACAACCCAAAAACTAAAAAATCATGGGCTGCGTTTACTAATCCAAATCAAATGCACAGGGTGAATCCCCGTTGTCCGATTCTCTACCAGATCCATCCTTATCTTGAAATGTTTCATTCAGTCCCTTCAATGCCCAGGTCGATGGGTTCGTCCCCAACCGCACCCCACTACACCAGAATCTGCACCGGCAACGCCTCCTGTGACTGTAGGCAAAGGCCTCGGCTCCTCATCCCTGCGGGGCACTGTGATGTCATGTCTGTTGGTGTTGAAGGAGGAAAAGAGCATTTGATATTTTGGTGGCTTCGAGACTGGAGAAGCTGAGGCCATTGCTACCTAGTGATTACAAAAGAAGAGGAAAATGCTGAGAGTCACGGGAAGAAGGCTGTCATCTTCTGCTGTGGGATGGCGGTTGTCGTCGCAGACCGCCACCGCCTTTGTCTCCGGAGGATGTCATCCACTTTTCATTACCAACAACAGTGACGACGACTCTTCCTCCAATTTCGCTTCCAAATCCCCCGCTTCATTTTTCCTCAATTCCAAAATTCCATCTCTCGTTAGAGGATTTTCCTCTGAAGCCCTCGCTCCCGGAAATGATATTGGTATTTTCTCAGACGTCCCAACTACTATGTCAGCTATGAAGAATCCTTCTTCAAAAATTGTGTACGATGAGTACAACCATGAAAGGTATCCATTTGGTGACCCCAGCAAGCGTGCATTTGCTTTTTTCATCTTGACAGGAGGCAGATTCGTGTATGCCTCCTTGATTCGGCTTCTCATCCTCAAGTTTGTACTGAGCATGTCTGCTAGTAAAGATGTTCTTGCCCTTGCTTCCCTTGAGGTTCACCTGTCCAACATTGAGCCTGGTACTACTGTTACTGTGAAGTGGAGAGGGAAGCCTGTTTTCATTAGGCGTAGAACTGAATATGACATCAAGTTGGCTAACAGTGTAGACGTTCAGTCCCTTCGTGATCCCCAATAGGATGCAGAGAGGGTTACAAATCCATAATGGCCTATAGTTGTTGGAGTCTGCACTCATTTAGGGTGCATCCCCTTGCCAAATGCTGGTGATTTTGGTGGTTGGTTCTGCCCATGCCATGGTTCGCACTACGACATTTCTAGCAGGATCCACAAGAGGCCTGCACCATTCAATCTAGAGTTTTTGTTCACCATGTGGACTTGATTGATCAGACAATTTTAGGCCATCAATTTATTCTGAAAGAATTTGGTCAGGTTCCTCGAATCGGCTGGCAAATTGACCCTTTTGGTCACTCGGATGTTCAAGCTTACCTGCTTGATGCTGAGTTAGGATTCTGTTCTGTGCATCAACTTTTGGGTCGGAGATAATTGCATAAAGAAAAAAGAGAAAAAGCAGAAAGCATAGCTACCCATTAATGCACAGCAGCCCAAGCTCCGAGTTCATTAAAGGAATCAACTTGGCACGATGACAGCGCAGAAGATGCCCACCAACTTTCATCATGCATGTTCCCACTCTTCACAAACGACACCATGATGTTAAATAAAAAGAAAAAGGAGGAAAAGAATAGAAAAAGAAAAAGACATAATTGCGGTGGTGATGGCATCAAGAAAAAGGGAATTATAGGCGTGACCCATTGAGCAGAAAGTCAGATTTATTTTTGAATGATGAGATTTATTTTTCTTATCTTTCGGAGACATCTGTATAAACCCCATCAGACGGTAATAATAAAAAAAAATAAAAAAAAAAAGGGCAAGCCCAAAATAATGGGCTGAAATGCTATGTGGAGGGCGAAAGCCCATATGCCCAAAAGAGTTAGGCCTCGATTATCACCAACTAGATGATCAAAAGTACGTCTATTGCTACAAAAAATTATTCGGCAGCCTGCCACTATTACCACCAACCAGGTAATCAAAAGTACGCCCAGTACTCCAAAATTATTCGGTAGCCTGCGGCTATTATCACCAACCAGGTGATCAAAAGTACGTCCAGTACTTCAAAATTATACATGAGCATCACTCATGTCAATCATACATAAACATTCATAAGCATCACTCATGTCAATCATACATAAACATTCATGACCATCATTCATGTCAACATTCATGAGCATCACTCATTTCAACATTCATGTGCATCACTCATGTCAACATTCATGAGCATCACTCATGTCAAACATCCATGAGCATCACTCATGTCAATCAACATAAACATTCATGAGCGTCACTCATGACAATCAGCTTCGAAAGCTTCATTTACAAAGCTCCAGCTTTGAAAGCTCTAGCTTCAAAAGCTTCATTTACAAAGCTCCAGCTTCAAAAGCTTCACTTGCAAAGCTTCACCTACGAAGTTTCAATGCAGGGTATACAAATACCGCCTCCGAACAACCGCTGCTTCGGTCCATACATGGATTCAATTTGAAGTCTCCAGCCAACAGACTCTATTGATCGAAGACTTGAGGGACTACATATGTACCATATATTCGGCCTCAATTGGGCCTCATGAAAAATACTTGGGGGACTTAACCCATCACTTATGTATTGAGGAGCGAGCCCTTATTTTATAAAAGAGACTCCCTCACTTTCATTAGAGAGCACTCATGAAAAATACTTGGGGGACTTAGCCCATTATTTATGTAGTGAGGAACGAGCCCTTATTGTATAAAAGGGACTCCCTCACTTTCATTAGAAGGCATCCATTCTTCATGTACTGAGGAGCGAGCCCTTATTTTATAAAAGGGACTCCCTCACCATTATTAGAGAGCATCGCCACATACTAAGCAATCGCCTCGCCGCGAGCATCAACTCTAGCCCATCACTTATGTATTGAGGAGCGAGCCATTATTCTATAAAAAGGACTCCATCACCATCATTAGAGAGCATCGCCGCCTACTGAGCAACCGTCTCACCGCGAGCATCAACTCTAGCCCATCATTTATGTATTGAGGAGCGAGCCCTTATTTTATAAAAAGGATTTCCTCACCTTCTAAAGCCACAAGCTGAGCTAACCAAGGCAACATAAGCCACAAGCAGAGCAGCCTCGCAACATGTGCTACTTCTGGTTGAGCATCATTTCAGATAGGGCACCGCCTCATATCGAGTATCAGTTTTAGACGAAATCTAGTTACTTTGGACCACACATGGATTGAATTTCAAGTCTCCAGCCAAAAGACTCTTTTGACTGAAGACTTGGGGGACTACTGTTTGTACCATACTCAAATGTAATTATGTAATAAATGAAGGGGTAAATATGTAACAAGTGAGGAGCCCTTATTCTATAAAAGGACCCCTCACTCTCCTCATTAGGGGAGGCCAATTCTTAAGCCTCCTCACCCTCTCAAAGCCTCACTCTCATTACAGAGGCTCTCTCTCTCCCTCACAATCCTCTCACAAACAGAGAAATACAATATCAGTGTGGACGTAGCCCAAACATTGGGGTGAACCATGATACATCTTGTGTTATTTACTTTCTTGCAAATTCACGGTCAGATTTACGTTGTTCCAAGACCCCTCCGGTTTTATGCATCAACATTGGGGTGAACTACGATACATCTTGTGTTATTTACTTTTTTGTACATAGTGTAATCCCCCATAGTTTGAGAGAGTTTGAGAGGGCTTCATTTACGAAAGCTCTAGCTTCAAAAGCTTCATTTACAGAGCTCTAGCTTCAAAAGCTTCATTTACAAAAGCTCCAGCTTTAAAAGCTTTATTTACAAAAGCTCCAGCTTTAAAAGCTTTATTTACAAAAGCTTTTACAAAAGCTCTAGCTTCAAAAGCTTCATTTACAGAAGCTCTAGCTTCAAAAGCTTCATTTACAGAGCTCTAGCTTCAAAAGCTTCATTTACAAAGCTCTAGCTTCAAAAGCTTTATTTACAGAGCTCCAACTTCGAAAGCTCCAACTTCAAAAGCTTCATTTACAAAGCTCCAGCTTCAAAAGCTTCACCTACAAAGCTTCAGTGCAGGGTATACAAATACTACCTCTGAACAACCGCCACTTCGGCCCATACATGGATTCAATTTGAAGTCTCCAGCCAACAGACTTTATTAACCGAAGACTTAGGGGACTACATTATGTACCATATATTGGGCCTCAACTGGGCCTCATGAAAAATACTTGGGATGAACCACGATACATCTTGTGTTATTTACTTTCTTGCAGATTCATAGTTGGATTTACATTGTTCCAAGACCCCTCTGGTTTTGTGCATCAACAAATCTCTTTGTCCAGTTTAAGTTGTAAGATTCAAAACTTTTAAATTGCACACCAAACAAGTTTTTGAGCCTTAAAGAAAATTGTTTTCAAGAAAAAATTCTTAAGAAATGTTTTGAGAAATTATAAAAAAATTTCAAATACGATACCAAACAAGCCCTTAACTTTTCTATTGTTTTTGGCATTTCTTTGCTGTCGAGAGGTGAGGATGGGATTTGGATCCAATTTGGATCTTCTTTATTAGGATTTTAAGAATACTCACATTTTATTTGTTTATTGTACACCGTTTGATTAGAAATGATTTTAAAATTTTTATTTAAAATTAAATATAAATAATATTTAATAAAAACTAATCGCTACAATAAATAGCGTCATGATCTGTGAGGATGGAGCATTTGCTTTGGCCTTTGGGGGTCCATCATAGAACTCTCCACTCCGTCTACATCACAAAAGTTCACAAAATCCGACGCTCCCCCTTGTAGTATTTCTAAGTACGTAACTACTGTTTGTCATTGTCTCTCTCTCTCTCTCTCTCTCTCTCTTTTGATCTTTTGACTTTTATCACCGTATCTTTCTTGTCCTTTACCCAGAAAAAAAAGTGATCCATATTGAATGGATTACAAACTTACAGTCTTCAGATAGGAGAGACGCTGGATATAGAATAGAAGAAAATGGAAAGAATGTGATCAGAAGTAACAAAGGTTATTAAATAGTATTATTTTTTACTACGTAATTTGGAATTTAATTTTGATTTCATTTTACTTCATGTAACTTCAAAGTCATCATTTTACTCAATGAAACTCAAAATTTGTTTCATTTTAACTTATGTACTCTCTCTTCTTCCAGGTATTCATAAGTTGCCTCATGAAACATATGTCAGACTTAACACTCAAACGATTACGGCATATATACAATAAATTTAGTTATAAATTTCTATTATACGTTAACATTCAACAATTAGAAAATATTAAATTTAAAAGAAATTGAAGAAATGAAAAGAATAAAAAAGAAATTCATTACCTTGTGCATTCAAATCAAAACTACAAAAGAAATTAACAGATTTAAGGTAATATGGAGTGAGTTTTGAGATTTACATAGATCACTTTTGAATTTCAAAAAGTAAAATAAGATTAAAATTGAATTTCAAATGTCAAAGTTAAACGAATTTTTAGTTTCAAAAAATAAAATGATACATTTTGTATTACAGAAAACAAAATGATATTAAAATCGAAACTAAAATTAAACCTTTTATAAACTACCCGATGCAGCGTTGAAGAGTTTTAGCAATATTTTTAGGTAAGTTGCATTGGGGTTGATGCAGGTTTGCTTTGAAGTCAACCAGAACAAGTATAAGAAAAAGAGGCTTGCATTTGATGAAGAGCATGACCTCATGTTCTCAAAATTTTAAATTAAATTTAAGCTAGTCCAGTCAATGTGCCATTTTATAATTTTGCAGGTTAATAGATTTATTGGCTTTTCCAATGTCACCTGTGTCACCATTTATTTCCATCTCTCACATTCAATATTTCCTCTCTCTCTCTCTCTCTCTCTCTCTCTCTCTCTCTCTTGTCTCTCGCTAGAAAAATTTCTATTTGCAAGTTCCTCTCTTCCTACTGTAAAAACAAAATTGCGGGTAAGGTACTCCATTGACTGACAGTCTTAATCAGAAACCTTGTTTACAATCCAACGCAAGCACATGACACCAAGCCTCAACAACTTTCTGGGATTTGGGAGTTTTGGAGTTGGACTGACTTGCAGCTTTGCATACCAGATGGGGTTCTTTGTTTAGCTGCCTTAAGCTCAAAGCTGCAATCTTGGTAAGTTCATTTTTCCAAACCCATTCTTTTGTTCTTGAAAAACAAAAACAAAAACAAAAAATGGTGTGGATGTGGAAGCTCCTTGAAATCAAAGAAAATGGGGTTTCTGCATTTCCCACATTCCCACCAAACATTGTTCCTCAGCTTCCTCCCCCACCTCCAAATCTCCAGTCAGATAATTTGAGTTTTGGGAACAAGGTCAGTCCAAGCATACTGCTAATAATCGTAATTTTAGCCATAATTTTCTTTGTTTCTGGGCTGCTCCACCTCCTTGTTAGATTCCTCATGAGGCCTCCTGCCAGAGATTCAGAGGACTTGGAGAGTGTGACAGTTCTTCAAGGCCAACTGCAGCAACTGTTCCACCTCCATGATGCAGGGGTTGACCAGTCCTTCATCGACACCCTCCCTGTCTTCCACTACAAAGCCATCATTGGATTGAAAAACCCTTTTGATTGTGCTGTCTGTTTGTGTGAGTTTGAGGGTGAGGATAAGCTCAGATTGCTGCCCAAATGCAGCCATGCCTTCCACGTGGACTGCATTGACACTTGGCTCTTGTCTCACTCCACTTGCCCTCTCTGTAGAGCTACTTTGCTCCCTGACTTCTCTTCCAACAATAGCTGCTCACCCAGTGTTTTTGTTCTTGAGTCTGGGAGTGACAGCTCCAGAGAGATGATCTCTGATAGAGATGGACACAATTCCCATCTGGGTTTTCATGGAGACATGGAATTGGGGCAGCCCCGCGCCGATGTGTCGAACAAATCTTGCGAAATTGTGGCGAAAGATGAGGCTAACCCGGCGGTAACCGTGGATTTGGGGGAGAAGGTAGTGCCCGTGAAGCTAGGGAAGTTCAGAAATGTGGATGGGGGTGGTGAGGGGAGTAGTGAAAGCAATGCGGATGCAAGGAGGTGCTTTTCTATGGGATCATTTGCGTATGTGTTGGATGACAAATCTGAACTGCAAGTACCGATTGGAGCATCGATGAAAAAGCAGTCGACCAAGAAGCCTACTCTGCCGTTGGCTCCAGGTCACAGGCAAGCAATGTCGGAATGCGATTGTGAGTCAACGAGAGAATTCAAGTTCAGTGGCATTGAAGCAATCGGAAGCCTTGAAACTCAAGTGACTAGCACTAGTGCTAGTATTACTAATGGCAGTGGCAGTAATGGCATTGAGTGGAGCAAGAGGGAGAGCTTCTCGATATCCAAGATTTGGCTTAGGGGGAAGAAGGAGAAGCCAAATGGGGCGTCGTATTCGTCAAGAAGGGCCTTTTCTTTCCGGTTTCCGGTGCATCGGAGTGCTATGGTTGCAGGGGAGGAAGTGAAGGGCAAGAATGTTGGGACTGAGAGTCGGAGGATAATCTCAGAGATTGACATAAGGAGGTGGGAAAATGGAGGGAGTGAAATGGGTTGTGATGAGGAGAATGTTAGCTGTAACAGTTTGGATTCACAAGCAAATCCACCATCTTTTACTAGGAGAACGCTCCTTTGGCTTATGGGAAGACAACAGAACAAAGTTGTTCATTCATCACTTGATCCTAGTGTTTAAGTAGGTTTTTATTATTTAATTTATTTGATTTTGATTTATCTCTAGACAAATTATAATCTTTGATTGCTTCCTCTCATAGTATATGTAACTGGAGGCACATTCGAACTTAGATGCGGAATAGAGCAATTTTGGCTATTGCCAATGCCTATTACATGCATATATGTATTTTTAAATTAAATAGATGAGCAAATTGTTGATTTCCTTTCATTTAAGTAAGGGCAATTAGCCACAACAATCAAATTTTGTTACAGAATGATCAGTGTTTATTATATCGATGTTATATTATTATTTGTAATTGTTATATTATCGTTATGTTGTCGATACATGATCAATACACCGTCGTTACTGAAACTAATCAATCTCAAAATATGAATAATGTAGCTATTTACCCACTCATGGTAAATGTAAAAATGGAGAATGTTTAATTGTCTTTCAAATTCGGTATAAATTTTGAAAACGTAGGTGCAGAAATACCCAGGCAAGGTCATTGAGTGATTGTGTTACAGGCTGTAGCATTAAAGAGAGTCAATTTTGAAGAGTAAAGGACTTGGGTGTGTGTGGGATGGAGTGGGTAGACATATTAATGGTGATGCAAATAAGTTCACGGGAACGGTTGGAGGCCATTGTCTAGTGATATAAGTTGGCACCTAACCCACCCCATCATTGTTTGCACTTACGCTAATACGATTGAGTCTTTCAGTGTGAGAAATCTTAGGTTTAATTCTCATAAAAGATGAATTTGAACTATTATTATGGCTAGCCCATTGTAAGGTTTAGCACACTAACCCACCCTTTTAATGTAGATCGTATCGTTTGTTCAATAAAAAGCCGAACATCAAACAAAAACAACATGTATAATTAATATGTACGGAGAGATAAATGGTGTGTCTGTCGTCCAATATTCTATTAGATAAGGTTTTGAGTATCCACCTATGTGTCCCGGATGCGAAACTCTTTCTTTCTTAAATTATTGTAATAGTTTTAAACATTTTTCATCTCCTTCCATCTCTCCGTAATAATATAATTTGAAAAAAGGGGCTTGCCTGCCGTTATCATTCATTTGTTATGAAGGATTATTTCTACACTTTATAATTACTGAAAAATATAGATGTATGTCATGCTTATATTGCTATTCCTGAAGATCCAATTATTAGAAACTCACAAAAGCTGCTGCATTTTGGTGGTTAGGGTTAAACAACATTTTCATGAAATGTGCAACAGGAAACCACAGAAACAAGTAACTTATGAAAACAAATTTTACATATAATCACTTGCATGCCTTTGAGTATTGCATTCCATCTACACCTTCAATATTGGAGAGTACTTCTTGTTGGATAATCCATCCGCATATGGAGAATGCACATATCTCACCCAGTGATAGACCCATAATTTGTTGAAAAATAATAGTATGTAGGTTTATTTTAATGCTTGGATTTTGGGTCTAACTCATTAGAATTAGGGTTTGTCTTGCCTATTAGGGATTAGGGTTAGAGTTAGTTCTCCTATTAGGAATTAGAGTCAGTTATCTATAAATAGGATGTTATATTTATTTCAGTTAAGTTTGATTCAGTCAAGATGTAGTATCTACGAGTTACGTTGCATTTTTTTGGTAATCTTGTAGTGTTTGTTCATTATACAATTAATAAAGGTTGCTCGTGGTTTTGCATTCCACTATGATTTTCAACTAAATGCTAGGCTTAAATGTCAAAATGGTCCCTGTGTTATAGTCATATGGCCAATTTAGTCTCCGTGTTTTCGATTTGGCTAATTTAGTTTTCATGTTTGTCTCTGTTAGCTAATTAAGGACATTTCATTCAATCTCTTTAAAAAATTCATAAGAAAATTCATATGAGAAGTAATTACCCTTTCTCTTTCCAAAAAAAAATGCAAATCAATGAGAAATAACACATATAAGAAATTAAACTTCCAATCTGAAAAATGATTAAGGTTGTGACATAGAAAGAGAGGGGTTAATGTTAGGGAGGAGGTGGGAGAGTTGAGAGGAGAATAAGTTTTCTTTAATTTTTAATTTATTTCATTTTAAATATAAAAAAATATAATTTTATAAATAAGTTTGTAATTATTTATTATTTTTTTTACAATTTGTTTTTTGAACAAATGATATTATCCACACTAAGAGAGAGGGAGCATATTCGTAAGAGGGAGGGAGAATATTCTTAATTGGCTAACAGAGATAAACACAAAGACCAAATTGGTCAAATAAAAAACATAGGCACTAAATTGACCCAATGGCTAAAACACAAGGACCATTACATTTAAGCCTAAATTTCATCTATGCGTGGGCGTTTAAAATTTCAACCAATACATAATTAGCTATAAACTTTCAAAGTTCAAATGTTATTGGAAGATATAATAATATAAACTTGTAACCTGTGTTTTCAAATATGATTTTGCCTCCTTGATGGATATAAATTAATGGGTAATTATCAATTTACTACCTTCATGTTTCGTGGTAGTACATCAAATTTTTTTCGTCCCAAAGTCATACCTAAAATGTAAATTTTGGTACAGTCTCATACATCCGTTAGTCAAACTGTTAATTCTCCCGTTAAGTGATGATGTGGCGCCCATGTGGACAATGATTAGGCGCCATGTGTCAATAAGGGGTCCACGTGGAATTTTTTCTTTTTCTTCTTCTTCTTCTTCTTCTTCTTCTTCTTTCTTTTCTTCAGAGGGGTTCACGTGGATTTTTTTTTCTCTCTTCTTCTTCCTCATCTCCTTTGCAGGTAAACCATGGCCAACTCACCCTGCGCAGGTAAACTGTAGCCCACACTGAACACACTCAACTCCCTCTGCATTGGTAAACCATGGCCAAATCATCGACAAGCTCGATTTGTTAGACTACTCCCATAGCCCTGTGCACTACGCCGTCGTTTTGTCAGACCACACCATACTCTCCCCAATCGTCCCCCGACTCAGATCCACACGGAGTTCGACTCCCTCTCCCAAGAACGAACCGCGGACCGGATATTGTCTGTGCTCAAGCGACGTGACCTCTGACATCGCTTTAATCCTTCTCCGGCTCCACCATCGCTGTAATGCTTCTTAAAGCCTGGTTGGCTTGATAGCTCCATCTTCCAACTTGGTATCAAGGATCGCTTGGAACTCCTCTTCACTACATGCTAGTGGGGGATAGGTTTCCTTATCTCCATCTGTTTCCTTCCTTATTTGTAGGTTGTAGTCGAATTTGTCATCCACGGCTAGCGCTTGATGAGTTTCTTTCATGTCACTTTTCCTGGATCTCCTTGTGGAAAGTTTGACTGACATGCTGATCTTCCTCTTGGCTTCTAGGAGCCTTGAGAACTGGTTAATACCAATGTTCTCCAAGTACACCATGTAATTAGCGACAATGTTGCTAATACAAATCTTTACAAGTGCCTCATCATCCTTCTCGTCATAGCAATCAAGGGCAAGATCCTGAAAACGCTTAACAAATGTCACAAGGTCTTCCCCGTGCTTTTGGCATGTGTGTTTGAAGGAAATTATTTGATCAACTAAGTTAATTAAGCAACATATTGCATGCATTTAACAATTAAATGGCAGAAGCATGCTTTTATGCACTTTAAAACAAAACTTAAACAATGAAATCCAAAGCCTAGTAGTGGTGGCGAACCATGACTTAACTCATACCACAAAAGAGTTGAGAAGCTTTATACCTTTAAAGTTCCTCTTTGCATGAGCAAAGACTAGTAACCCACGAGAAACCTTCATTCCTCTCCTTGAGTTGAACTTCATGGCCATCATCTTCATGTATTTGCCTCCTTGGATTCTTGGATTTGAATGCTTGAGAGATTCTCCAAAAGTCTCTAAAATAGGAGACATCTAACTTTCGATACCAAAAATGATTATGGATGAAGAGGAGTGACATATGAGGAAGAACATTGCTATCCAAATCCCTTATATGTGGCTGGCCTCCTAGAGAGAAGGAGAGAGCAAATGTTCTCTCATTTTTTTTCAAAAAAAAAAAACCCTCATGAGGGATGAAGCTATAAAGTTGCTTTTATAGTCATTCCAAATGAGTGGCAAGCTTGTAATAAGTCTACCAAAAACATCCCTTTTCTCAGTGGCTAGCCTCCCTATGCTTAGTGTGCTAATTGCCCATTTTGTTTTAGTTGTTACACAACTTAAACTTAATAGGCCTTGTGAACCAAAACCATTTTGGGCCTCGAAACCCAAAACTAACATAAGGCCCAATACCAACCTATCGTACAAATTAATTAACATATTAATTAATTCTTTCCATATGCAATTAAACTATGTAATTGTCCTTACTTATCTTTGTTATATCCTTGAATCATTACCTTACACGGTGTGCGATCCATTAGGTTCCATTTACCGAGGCAGTGGACGATTAGAACTCTTACTAATCGATTGTGAATTGAAACTTACTTTAATGTCTCCCTTTAGTGATTATACATCTTTAGGGCTCCCATAAGCCATGAGTGACACTTAGCATTATGTCATGGCTACCCAAGCTAATCAAAAGAGGTTGGGAGAACCCATTCAGTTGGGATTACAAATGGAATATGATCTTTCTATAATTCAATACTCTTGATCACATTGTTTGGTTTGATAGTTTATTCATGTTTACTATCAAATGTGATTCTCTTTTCTACATGATTACCTTGAATGGGATTTGGAACAACTTCCTTAATCTCATTCATAAAATAGGCTAGGGATTCTTAATCATATCATAAAGTATTCTCCCTGAATGGTTTGAAAGTTAGAGATCCCTTATTTCACATTCACATGCCCCCATGATAAAGTAGCTTAGCCCCAAATATGTCATGGACATCTTCAAATGGAATACCGTTAGTGTAGTCAAAGACTAAGGGCTTAACCATGAGATAATTATGATGTCTGACGATCAAAGGACTACTTTTCATTATCCCAACCATGAGTTCTTATCTGCATGAGTATGAGAACTCCTCGTTGATCGCATTCAATGGACTCATTCTCTACTAAGCACCTATACTTGTCTTGGTGTCAATCACACCAATGACTCCAAACCAGCCACTCTCCTGGGATAGAGACATAGCATGTACTGATCTAAGCTAATTTGCAATTTCTACTTGGCAATCCTATGGTTAGGAACGTTTAGAATATGTGTATAGAATAGAATGGTCTCATGAATCTAACTTCTTTAGATCACATTCTCCTAATCACATATTCCTTGGACTTATCGTTTAAGCGTATAATATTTAATGAGACAACTTTAAACAATAATCTTTACCCTTATATTAAACAAGTTTAGTTTAACATGTGAAATGTCCATAAAGTATCATTTTATGATTGGCTTTAGGGCATATTCCCAAAAATCTCCCACTTGAACTAGAGTCATTCAGTTGTGTGATCAATGATGATACCTCTTTTGAAGTCGTTTAAAAAATAACTGAGTAGTTGGCCCAGGCAATGGATATCTACATGTTATCCATAGAAGCAAGATTAACAACGTCGCCATTACACATGATTCTTAATCATTTGGTTTAGTCTCGCAATAGTGTTCGGATCTTGATGAGATCTTGATTCCTTAGCTTGAGCTATCGCCCCATTAGTGTCCTAGCGGGGTGCACTAGTGGCATTTTCTAGTTGGAACCAAATGAAGAGTTCACAAATGAACTTTCCCATCCAAACAACATTGTTGTAAGCTTCTATATGGTGATATATTTTGCATTCATGATGGAACACACTACAGTCATTACATTTAGTGTTTCCATCCAGTTATCTCTTTTGTTTTAATAAAGAGATATCCAATTATCTCTTTAGTCATAGTAAAGAGATATCCAGTTATGGATGTGATATTAGATTCATAATCTAATACGCTTACGTTTCCATTCATTACTCTAATCTTCCTTATTCTTGAGGAACCTATCCTTTAATATTTCTTAAATATTTAAGAACCTACTTTACATTTGCCATGGTTTTGATCCTGGGCTTGCATTGATACTGTCTTGTATCGATCTTGGTACAACTTATATCAATGTTTTTCATACAATATGAAATATGTAAATCACCTTTATGTGCATGCATACAGGATTCTACTTACGCATTATGTTTCTTTAGGAGTCAAAGGGCACTTTCCCTTTAAAAGAGCAACTTCCATGTCTCAGTAGAATTGTCCTTCGAATCGAAGTTTTTAACATTTGGTAAACTTCCTAGCATCTCTCGTCTATCAATTGAAATTAAGATAATCCAATTATATCTTGAGTGTATAGACTATGTCTCCCATATACATTCTATCATTATAGAACGTTTAAAGTCGTAATTTTATCGAAGAAGAATTCATTTTCCAGTCCAAAATTAATTCAAATTTAGTAAACAAAAGATTCATTTATATCTTTATGAGAAACCAAACGATTTGATCTTTTCTCATGAAATGCTTATAGCTCCCACTAGCTTGCTTAGATTCATGTTTCATGGATCTCTTCAACTAATACATCTTGTGATTCCTAGTCTTAGACATATATCATCAAGACTATCTCGATAATGGTTTCGGAAACCCATGTTATGTCCAAACGTTGAATAACCGTTGAGTTGTAGCAAGCAATCTTTGAATTAATTGAAACCAAGGCTACGTCAAAGATGGCTTCTTCCAAGTCAACCCATATCTTTTATTGTAGTCACCTTAAGCTACCAATTAGCTTTGAAGGTTTCACTATTTCGAGTCAAGTGGTATTATATCATTTCCTTGAGTATATGTCATACACACACTCAATGTAGTAAAAAAGGATCTTCATTCTAATTTCTTTCGAATTAAGAGGCGTAAATCTATGAAATAGTCATAAAGTTCAAACCATTCAGCTGAGATGGTTTATAGACCATTCTCGACTATCTTGGAGCTTATGGTGTAGGAACTTGGTTGTTAAGTTTATTAAGTATCATCTTGTTTCTCAAAGAACTCATTCCTTGAGTTCTATCTCTCGTTCATTTGCTTTGTCTTAGGCATATCTTATTTGTAGTATTATAATGAACTATCCAACTAACAACTTTTGTTAGTTGGTCTATAGAAGTGATATCCAAATGTTAAGTTAAGGATATCCCACAAGATTGTGCTCGAACAAACATTGCTTATTAGTACACATGCATCAAGTCAGAGTATGCATGACAACCCCAAATCTTAACTTGGTTAAGACTTGTCTTTCTTTCCAACTACATCCTATAGAGTTATGAAACATTTTGGAGGACACCCCAATTGACAATCACATTGTCTTAGAGGTGCATATTCTAGATAAGGGTAGTTTGACAATATTTACGAACTACATCTAATTAGAGTTCGTTCTTCTTCTGATGTAGAAATCCATTATCATATGAGGTTATTTTCTTTGACATCTTTCAAGGAAACTCTTCTAAAGTGTTCATTTCATTTGATCAAATCTAAAGAGATAAATACATTAGACGCCTTACTCATCAACTTACATTCTTGAATTCTTTGAAACCTTTTGCAAAGTATATGGACTTGTGTTTATTCAAAATACACGATAGTCCAATTGAGAGTGATCTTCTGTGAATGTCACACAACATGAGTAATATTATGTTGTGGACAAATGTCACTAACATCTAAGTGAATTAACCTCAAACAACTTTGTGACTCTTTCTTCTTTCCAAAGAATAAAGATTCGAACATGTCACCTTTATACAAGTTTAACAAGAAGGCATTGGATCTGGATGTAACTGTCTAAAGCATCCATCTAAGCCCAACTTGTAATTTATGTTTTTCGAGGTGTCACACCTTAGTAGGGTTAGTCACTCCTTCGTAACTTTTTGAGTTTTATTATATTCTAAATAGTTAACACTACCACATCATCTTTACGATATAAAGACACTTAATCGGATTACAATAATCCAAGTATTCATTTATAAAGAACGATGTTTTGTCAAACAAAATAATCCATCCATCTCTTAAAACTATAGTGACAGAACTAAGTTCCTTATTCAAATTAGAATGTAAAGACAGTCTTTGCTTTCCCAATTTCTTTGGTAGTTCAAATGAGAAAGTAATTACCAACTACTTTCACAGAGATCTATATCTTTATTCACGATCCGAATGTGAAACACCTTCTATTCTCTTATTAATCATCTACTTCTTACTAGCCACTCTTTTGCAACGATTGCAAACATAGTTACTAATACATAATCAAACATTTAAGTAGAAAAACTGATGCGAAATATATAAGCACACAAATTAAACCCTCTTTTTATCAATTGTAGTAAATTATGTAAGTAGGGATCGTTCTAGGCCGGGGATTAGGAGGGATTGCTAAATCACTTGGAAACTGACTTGAAAACGTAAAAACAAAGTTTAAAACACTAACTAGACTCAAAGAATGCAAAACTATACTTTAAAACACTAAAACAAACCAAAAGACTCAAAACAGCCCCTAAACACTCAAAACTACCTTAAACACACAATCTGGGCAGTTTTGGGACTCTAACACAAACTTGGACGAATTTTGGTTTTCTAATGAACTAAAACACTTAAAAACATAATCTAAGACAAGTTCTAATTAATATGACTCAAAGAAATAAGATGGGGTTGATTTTGGACGAAAATAATTAAATTAAGACAAGAACAAAGTAAACAAATTCTTAGACAAATTTAAGTGAATCAAAACAGATTGTAAAATGAATTTGAATGAAACTTATGGATGGAAGGCTAGCTAGGAGGTTCTTCTCCACACATGTCACACTTGCATACAAAACGATTTCCAGTTGCTTTTCGATAAGCTATGAATACTCAACGCCCCAAATTAACCGTGAATTGCACTAATTAACCCTCAGTTTTTCCACAAGTTATTGGATTGGATGATTGCATACGACAACCCAAAACATTCCCTACAAGTTCCCTACATGAATTGCATAATAGAGAAACAAGCAAGAATCATTAAGTTCTATGAAAAACATAAGCATTGACGAGGCACTCGTTACTATGATTTGCATGAAACTTATGCCAAGAATTTACTTAACGTGATTGTGACTAGCAACCTTCACTACTTGTGAATATAAGTTCATAACGATTAGGTGAAACTCCCTTATATTCTAGCGTTAAATTCATGCATGAAAATTAAGCGTGCACTCTCAACCAACATACACAAATCATTTTTTATATGATCGGATAAGTAAATTGAATTCACAACTTATGAATCACAACTGGATGTAATAAAATCATATTGCAAGTATGAACATGGTTTCGAATCACCCCCTAACTAAGAGGGGTTTAGTTCCTCATACTCACAAAGCAAAGATACATAAAATTAGACATTAAAATCAAAGGAAAGAAAACACCTAAAATGCTCCAACTTGGGTAGCAAGTGCATCCAAGAATTCTCCTTTGCTTGCTTGCGGCAGATTGCTTTGTGGACAGATTTTTGGGTAGTTTTATGATGTAGAATGGATGGGGAATGGTATGAAAAGGTTTAGGGTAAGTGTGGAGGAGTGTTTGAGGGTTGGAGGGTGGTGGAGAACTAGGCAAAGAGGGTGGAAGAAGGTGGAGTGGCTGTTATGTTTTCTAGGCACTAGAATGGTGTTTTTGGGGTGTTTTGCTACCTAGAGGTTGTATGGACGAATTTTCTGTGATGAATGATGAATATGAGAGTGTGAACCCTTTGCCAAGGGGTGTAAACATGTATATATAGGCCCCAAAAACCTTAGAGAATCAGGTTAGGCTAGGGAGAATGCACGGCAAAGAGTGTATGTGGTGTGCAATGGTCCAAGGGTGAAAATGAAGTGATGATGCAAAGTGTGAAGGGTAAAATGGAGTGGTCTTGTAGCTAGGGAGCATGAATGATTGTGTACATTGCATAGAGATGGAAAGGGAGGTGAAAATGTGTCAATAAATGGGTCAAAGGTGCAGCAACATGTGGTACACAAGGCATGGGATTCCAAATGTGAATGATGGAGCATCAATTGGTGCATGTTATGGTTGTGAAAGTTGTATAAAATTTTGTGGGTGAAGGGAACAAGAGGTATCAAGCAATTAAGTGTAATAATTAGATGAATTGAAGCATGAAATCAGAAATTATGTAGGGGACAAGAGTGATCAAGCATGGCATGGGAATCCAAAGGGAATTCTATGTTGTTTTGCATGGCAATGAAGGCAAGTTGGGGTGACAAATTTTTGGGCTGAGTTCTTCATCTTTTGGACCGTAATTCTTCACATTCTTGGCCTCTTTAGTTCTCAAATTCGTCCATCCACTTTGGCCCAAATATGTGACATGCATTCCAAGCTCCATTTTGCTCCAAAATGCTCCAAAATGCATATTCTTGCCTACTTTGTCCATAAAATCTGAAAACACACGAAAATGACTTTAAACATTAAAATAACTAAGGAAACACGACATAAATGCACAAGAACAAGCCAACTAAGTCGCATAAATATGCTCCTATCAAAAACCAACTGTTTTGAACTATTTCAAGAATAATTTACAACACCTTCGAAATGTGTGTTCTCGACACTTGTAAGACAATGCTTGCAAATACCACTTCTAATGTCCATCCTTCCAAAAAGAAAGTTTGTTCCCTTGGAGTTATTTTGCCTTCTTCATTTAGCTACTCTTGTTACTACAATAGTCATGATTCCTAAACTTCCATTGTCTCTCCTGAAACTTATTTCAATTGTGTTATACATATCAATCTATGAGATTGTGGTACCAAGTATGGAAACTAAAGCCCTTGGCTTTTTTTGTCAAGTTTTGGATAGCGTTCGCAAATATATCAGTAACCAATAGATGACTAACATAAATTGATTGATTTTAAGCCATTTGATATGGGCCTTTAAATCAAATAGCACCACCCACTATTTTGTTAAAGTCCATATCCCTCATAGCAATTCGAAAGTTTTGGAGGAAACTCTTAGTAAGGTATGGGAGGCTCACTATTACCAAACCCACCTCACAATGATATGATGTTGGCTAGCATTAATAACAATGAAAGAGTGCACTAACTATGGGACCAGGATTTTACAAGGCCAGAGTGAGGCTGATCCAAATACAGATACCTCAGAAGTCCAGTTATGGACTCACTAGCTCTAGGCAGAGTTAGATCAAGCGGAGTAGTGGTGCCACCATCACCCTATTCTGAGGCAATAGGCGTAGTCCTAGCAACTCCACTGGATGGCCATGCTTGTTCTGCAAGATACGTGATCTGATCTGAATATGGCCGCAATTAGATCCTTTAAATATTGGAGTTCCTACAATCTAGGAATTGGCATGCGTCACAAATAATCAATACTCCTAAGAGGGTGCAATATCTACTTATAGATGTCCTCTAGGATTCTCTCAACTTAGAACAAGGATTCTATCCTAAAAAAGAAGATTCTCTCCCCACGTATAAATATACCCATCTAGGGTTCATCTCTGATAACACAATCTTCATACTTAAATTCAGTTGCCCACTACTTTAGTCTAAAGTAGTTCACTAACTCGATCATCGGAGAGCCTTTGGTCAGCACACACCCTCTTCCCCTGGGTCCTAGGCTTGCTTACGGTGTTTATTATTTTGCAGGTAGTTGAGTTCGAGCACTTTATTCACCCATGGAGGTGCATGAATTTGGTTACAACAATTGGTTGTTTTCATTAAAAATGAACTCTTATTCCTCTTAACCAGATTACTCTACCCTATGGAAACTTTACCTAGACCGTCACCCTACGGTTAAGCCACGGACCTAAGATATATGCGTCGGTGAAAGATCTCTGGAAAAATCTGTGATCTAAAGAATGGTAAGACTCTCCAAGATGAACAAAAGGATGAAAAATGTCAAAGATGTTGTTGCTCGTTTCAAAAATTTGGCCATACAGGCACCCTCATTGATGACCAGTCAAGGTTTAAGCATGCTGACCTAATAACTTGTTCCAAAAGCATGCCATGGGAAGTCATAGAACCCCCAAGGTTTACCCTCACTCCAATATTCTAGAAGAAATTTGTTTCCTAGAGTCAATCGCATAGGAGGAAAGCAAGAACATTTCCAAAAAGCACAGAAGGGAAAGAAGGTGGTGCATGAAGGGCACCAACCAATAATCCCCGCGATCTCCATCACATGACCAGAAACTACCTACTTTCCCCTCGATGGCACTCTTGTTGTCAAATTACAAATCTTTGACGCCATGGTAGGCCGAGTTTTGAAAGGTAATGGATCAGAAGGCAACATCCTCTTCAGGGGCGCAGCTAACAAGATAGGCATCCTTGATAGGGTCAACTTTAGACAGGCTACTACCTAATCCTTTTATGGGACTCTACTCTACATTATAGGAACAATACATCTTATGGTACAAGCACAATCGTCTGCACATTTGATGAACTTCCATGTCATGGACTACCTATCTCCTTACGATGTCATCCTTGATCGAGAATGTCTGCATAGCATGGGCAAGATTTCTTTGGCCAATAACCTATTACCCCGCTATCTAGCAATAGGGATAAGCAATAGAAGATCGAATGTTAGGGAAACCAAAAGACCAATGTTGGGAGGAAAAACCCCTTCTAGCAAAGGATAAGCCTATAACAGACTTCTCCAAGTGGCCTTGGTAATGTACCATCCGAACTACACGTAGTTTGATTCCTTTCCTAGGATATGCAAGTTATCCATTCCAAACTCAATCGCATCACCGCTTTTTGCCCAATGACAAGTCTATGGAAAACTCATCTCCCAATACCTTACCATAGGCTTGTCATCAAAAGTGATCCCTGATGTAATTTTTACATTCTATCATTTTTTCTTAGAACTATACTAGTGATTTTATTCTCGTCCCAGAGATATATAGGCAATCTTTCCCAGATTCAATCACACCCCCGTGTCAATTGTGGGACCATGCTTTTCCAGGGTCGAACTAAGGCTAATCCAAATACTATTACCTCAGAAGTCCGGTCATGGGCTCGCCGGCTCTAGGTTGAGCTGTATCAGATGGAGTAGGATGCCACCATCATTCTGCTCTAGGGCACTAAATGGAGTTCAAGTGACTCCACTGGATGACCATGCTTGTTCCGCAAGATATACGATTTGATTTGGATATGGATTCAATCAAATTTTATAAGTCTTAGAATCCCTACAATCTAGGGATAAGCGTGCATCGCAAGTAATCACACTCCTAAAAGGATGCATTATCTGTTACTAAATACCTTATTGGATTATGTCGGCTTAGAATGAGCTTCTATCCTAAAAAGGACTCTTTCCCACAGTATAAATATACCCATTTAGGGTTCATCTGCAACAACGCAGTCTATACACTTGAATTCTTTTGCCCACTGCATGAGTCTAAAATCCATTCACTAACTTAACAATTGGAAAGCCTTTGGCTGATAGCCCCTGGCCTAGGGCTTGCTTACAGTTGTTTACTATTTTGCAGATTGTTTCAGACTACACGGATTTGTGCTCAATTGCCGCTCAAGGAGGTGCGCAAATTTGGTTCCAACAATTGGTGCTTTCATTGAGAGAATACCTATATTCTTCTCAATTATACCACTCCACCAACAAACATGTTAGCCGAAGAAAGTCTAGTCAACGCCCATGTCAACCCGTCCAGCGAAAAAGGCCTACCCTTTAACGTAACAGTTATCCTCGGGGCAAGAAACCTGTTACCTTCAACTATTGCAGTAACGCTTGGAGCCAGCAACAACCCTCAAGGGACAACGACCATCTCTAGGGGAAAAGGAGATCCAGTCAAAGGACCTCCACCTTCTATGGCTTAGATTTGGGAAACTCTAACCAAGATTAACACTTATTGTAGTAGTCTTTCTTGAATATATCATCAATTCCTAAACCTGAGCTTCAAGATAAGCCGTTCTGACTAATCAGATAGACTTTACTTTTTCTTGCAACTCAGAAACCTTACCAGCTCAGCATTGTCCAATTTTAAAACACAAGTATCATTAAACAGAAAGTCATACATGGCAGACATATCATGATGCAATATTTCTTCAGAATCATTCATCATATCATCATTTCCACTTGTAGAGGCTTCTTTTATAGATGTAACAAAGACAACAACTTTTTCTTCATCTTTTGATGATTTGTTAGAACAGACAGAATCTTTATCTTCATTGTCACTCCATGTGACCATCATGGGTTTATCACGTTTTTTATTGTACATTACGTTGTTTGCACACTTAGTAGCATGATGTCATCTTCCACCACATTCGAAACACGGTCCAGGTACACTTGAAGATGACATGTCCCTCTTATTAACAAACCTCCCTTGTTTTTGTCCAGAAGTGAACTTTTCCTGATGTTGACCCAAGTGATTATTTCCCCAAATTTTTTAACTTATTTCCTTTGTTCTTGCGAATCCTTCGAAACTTTTTAACAAATAGGGCATGATCATCATCAGGAGATTGATCACATGATTCCTTCATAGCTTGAGTTTTTTCAACACTTTGAAGTGCAACTTCTTTTCTCTTCTTGGAATCACCTTCATCCATGTCTAGCTCCCTTTCAAAAGTGATGAGTTGCCAACCAATTTTCTAAGCTTAATATCATTCAAGTCTTGAAATTCTTGTACAACAACCTTCTTTGCTTGAAATCTCTTGGGTAAGGTTCTCAAGGTCTTTTGGACATTCTCATCAATATGTTTTCCCTGCTCCAATGCCTTATTAGTCAACA
Source organism: Malus sylvestris (assembly GCF_916048215.2). Lineage (NCBI taxonomy): Eukaryota > Viridiplantae > Streptophyta > Magnoliopsida > Rosales > Rosaceae > Malus > Malus sylvestris. Next base: position 31,157,451 of record NC_062272.1, read on the forward strand.
TTTCAACTTTCTCATAGAAGACTGATAAGGTCTCACATTCCAACATTCTTAAATCTTCAAACTTTGAAAGAGTAATTTGGAGTTTAAAATCCCTCTCTTTTTTGTCATGTAAAATTCTGAGTTTGTCCCATGCTTGTTTTGCGATGGTGCAATAACTCATATGTACAAACAGATCTGGTGAGATGGCTGTGACTATAGTATTTCGTGCCTTTCTATTATCCATGGCTGAAGATATATCCCCTTGAGTCCAATTACTTTTGGCCTTAATCACATATTCTCCATCGACAATCCTTGAATGAGCCTTTTATTCATGGGTAAGATAATCAACAACATTCAGATCCTGTGCTTCCAAAAAGATTTAAAACTTCTTACTCCACACAGCTTAATTTGTTCCATCAAAGAACGGAGGAGCGTTGCAAGATCTGGAAACGCGGTCACGATCCATAGTGAGACTTCACACAATACTAGTAACACCCAGAGACCACTTGACGTATATCTAGAGCAAGGTTCTGATAACAATTGAAATTGGAATCAGGTGGAATATCCTGCAATTAAAAATCTATATATGTGCTTGTCTGACTAGTGAACAACACTAGTCAACTAAGATCAGATATGTTAGTTTACCAACAATAGAAGTAGTCAATTTAAAGTTTGGTTTCCTGAAGTGTTCCTAGTTAACTAAAATCCAGTTGAGTGCACATTTTAACTCTAAGAAGCTTAGTTTCATGGACTTATATATTTGCAAATAACGATGAACATTAATCACATGTAAAGAGTAAGATATGTAAACTAGAAAAGCAATAAACGTCACAAGGAGTTTTTGGCAAAAAATAACCCAACTCTGGGTTAAAAAACCGAGGAATCTCAATTGAGTCCAATTCACTATTGCAAATAAGGTTATTACAAAGTACCACGCAAAGCTCAATTCTGAGACCTAATCTACAGACCAGCTTTAGCTTTATGCAACCTTACTTTGCTCGAGAAGAGGATTCCTTCGGTCTTCACGAAGTAGAGCTTCTCCTGAGCTTTTCACCTTGTGGCACTGAAACCAAATCAACCAAAATGCAAATGATGTTATGATGAGGTTGGTGTAGATCTAGATTCATTGACTAGTTAATTTCTCTAGTCAAATAGTTGAAGGAAGAAACTGACGTGAATAAAAAAGAGGTCAGTTTAAATATTTGAAACTTGAAAAACTTGACCACAAACCTAGAACGAAATCACAAAGACAATGCTACCCTAATATGCAACAATTTGGGTATTTAGTTTTGAATGTGATTTTGTGGCTAAGGCTTCTAAAGAAGAACACAAGAGGCAGCTCAAAGCTAAAACACACTATCTTCTAGAAATACAAATCACTTAGCCAAAAAGAAATTGGAATGATACAGAGAAGATTAGCATGGCCCCTGCTAGGGATGGGCAAAATACCTATGGGTTTGAGTAACTGTGGTTACCCGCTCTTTTAATGTTCACGGTTACAGTTATGGGTAACCATTTAGACGAACAAATGGTTATGGGTAAAACCGTTTATTCGTGAAATTTAAATGTACAGTTATGGGTATTACCCGCTGTTATAACGGGTATCCAGCGATTATGGGTATCGATTTACCTATTTAATTTAATATATGTAAAATTAAAAACCCTAAATTTTCAATCTCTTCGCTAGACTTAGAGTCTCAAACACTTTATCCCCCACTCATCTCTCCTTCATCGCTGCCCTTTTTCTAATCCCTCCCTAGTTGCAGAAGTTCGATTTTTGCTCTCAAGTGCTCACTTGCATTAGGCCTTGCTATGTTATTTGGCTTGTTGTATAACAAAGAAAACAGATACTGGTTAGGCATCACCATTGCCATCAGTTTTGTAACAGGTGGGCAAGCAACATTCACAGTTACAAATGCCCGAGTTCAAGGAACGGCACTGGGATCGATCTACGAGATCTTATGGTTTTTTATCTTCATGGACTTGAGAAATTTAGGCTCTTACGACTCATACCTTGGATCTTTATCTGCCATTTTCTTAGGTATAATAGGATGTATGGCCAAGCTGGTGGAGTGTTGAAGTTTCGTTCGAGTGCAAATATAAGGATAGTATAGTGGCACAAGTAAGGGTGTTGAATCATAGGGGCTGATAAACAACTTAGTAAAACCTTTGACTCTTACATATTAGCATTAGTTAATGACTCCTATGATTAAAAATTGGGGGGGGGGGGGGGGTTTAAGTAATTTTGGAAAAGAAATAAACACAGAAAGAAAAGGGAAAAATTAGAACCATCTAAAAATAAACTTAAGACATGAAATAGGTTAGAAACGTTTTTGGGACATAAATCTGACTTAAAATGAGGCCTTCCCCTAAACATTCATGAATCAATGAGATGGTCTTTTAACTTATCCATTTCAAATGCATAACTACGATGTTCACATATCTAGCATGGCATATAACTAGATTGTATGAATCCTCACTTTCTTTGTATGTTAGATGCATGGCATATAAATCAAACTTATATTAGTAGGTGCAACGTAGCATGGCATATAACTAGATTTTGCACCTAGAGAATGAAGAGGATTATGAACATCACATGAACCCTAGAACATGGCATTTATCCTAGATTTTCATGGAATCAGTTTACATGATTTGTTGGCATCATAAATTGGTTTTGCTTCACACTGTCTTGATCAAGAGTGTGTGAAGCTTTTGAGAATTGTGGTTGCCCTCCATTGATGAAGCTCTTGTTGGCACCATAAATTGGTTTTGCTTCACACTGTTTTGATCAAGAGTGTTTGAAGCTGTTGAGAATTATGGTTGCCCTCCTTTGATGAAGCTCTTGTTGGCACCATAAATTGGTTTTGCTTCACACTGTCTTGATCAAGAGTGTGTGAAGCTTTCGAGAATTGTGGTTGCCCTCCATTGATGAAACTCTTGTTGGCACCATAAATTGGTTTTGCTTCACACTATCTTGATCAAGAGTGTGTGAAGCTTTTGAGAATTGTGGTTGCCTTCCATTGATGAAGCTCTTGTTGGCACCATAAATTGGTTTTGCTTCACAGTATCTTGATCAAGAGTGTGTGAAGCTTTTGAGAATTGTGGTTGAACTCTTTGATGAAGCTCTTGTTGGCACCATAAATTAGGTTTACTTCACACTGTCTTGATTAAGAGTGTGTGAAGCTTTCTACGAGTTGTAGTGTTTGCATTGTTACAAAGGGGAAATGTTTGAAGCAGATGCAAGAGGGCTGAATAGCTTGATCTTCGTATGCCATGCACTGAAGTTGTTGTTGGCTTGCAATAAGACTTTGTTGGTGACTATAACTCTTGTTGAGCATAAGTGCTCCTCTAGTTGAGTTGTCAAACTTGAGGGTTTTTTATTATTTGTGAATACTAGAAGTTCACATGTACAAGCTGTACCATTCATCTTCTGGTAGCTGGAATGAATGGTGAGTTGCTTTCATCACTTGGTTGGTGGTACGAAGGTGAGTTCCTTCTTCCCCTGGTTGGTAGCATGAATGGCAAGTTGCCAAATGATATTAGAGTACGGGTTGTAAATTTCATCACCTGGTTGGTGGCATGAAGGAGAGTACAGGTTATACATTTTATCACCTGGTTGGTGGTATGAAGATGAGTTCCTTCTTCACCTGGTTGGTGGCATGAATGAGAGTACGGGTTGTACATTTCATCACCTAGTTGGTGGCATGAATGGCAAGTTGCCAAATGATATTAGAGTACGGGTTGTACATTTCATCGCCTGGTTGGTGGCATGAAGGAGAGTACGGGTTGTACATTTCATCACTTGGTTGGTGGCATGAAGATGAGTTCCTTTTTCACCTGGTTGGTGGCATGAGTGGCAAGTTGCCAAATGATATTAGAGTACGGGTTGTACATTTCATCACTAGGTTGGTGACATGAAGATGAGTTCCTTTTTCACCTGGTTGGTGGCATGAGTGGCAAGTTGCCAAATGATATTAGAGTACGGGTTGTACATGTCATCACTTGGTTGGTGGCATGAAGGAGAGTACGGGTTGTACATTTTATGACCTGGTTGGTGGCATGAAGATGAGTTCCTTCTTCACATTTCATCACCTGGTTGGTGAGAATAAGGGCAAGGTGTCTAGGCACATTGTAACAAGTGTCGAATGACATAAAATATGTTGAACCCTTTCAAAGCACAGTTGGCTTATGTATGAATGTGTTGGAATGTATGATTGAACGAATATACTGTGAAGCTGTTCGTTTATTTGTATAGTCTTGTTGACATATACTTAGACTTTGTTTCATGTTGGAAGCATTCATGTTGAAGCTTTGAACCCGAGTGTTTCATTGCTAGGAATGTAAGAGGATTAGGATCGAGTTGTCTAAATCACCTTTTTATTGAATTCATGCCAAAAAGTCTTCGTTACATAGGATGCCGAACGGTTGAAGCTTAACACTTGTACAATGTGAGTTTACTTGTAATAGTACTTCAAGTGATCAGCGTTCCATTGATGGCCAAGGGTCTTGCCATCGGAGCTTCTAAGCTTGTAGGAGCCAGGGCGACTGATGCCAACAACTTCAAATGGTCCATCCCAGTTTGGACTAAGTGTTCCTTCACTTGGGACTCTGTCGCAGAGTAATCTTTTCTTCAATACCCGTCCCCCACTTTGAAAGAACAAGGTTTGACTCTTGAGTCATAGTAATTGGAGATGCGCTGCTTGTAGGCGACATTCCTCAAGTGAGCCTGGTTTTTATGTTCCTCGACTAGATTTAAGTTGAGGGTAAGTTGTTTGTCATTTTCACTTGGCACGTAGTTCTGGACTCGGAACGCTACTTGCTCAAGCTCAACTGGGACAACTGCCTCTATACCAAAGGCAAGTGAGAATGGGGTTTCTCCTGTTGATGTCCGATATGAAGTGCGGTATGACCAAAGAACTTGGGGTACAAATTCTGGCCAACAACCTTTAGCCTTGTCCAAGCTGGTTTTCAAAGTTCGCTTGATTATTTTGTTAATGGCTTCAACTTGTCCATTAGACTGGGGATGAGCTGGGGAGGCAAAACATAAGTTGATGTTGAACTTAGAACAGAACATCCTGAACTTATTGTTGTCGAACTGTCGCCCATTGTCAGTGACTATCACATTGGGAATGCCGAATCTACAAATGATGTTCTTCCATACGAAGTCTTCTATTTTTACCTCAGTAATGGTTGCCAAGGGTTCTACTTCGGCCCACTTTGTGAAGTAGTCAACTGCAACGATTGCATAGCGAACCTTGCCCTTCCCTGTAGGCATTGGGCCGATCAAATCAAGTCCCCATTGGGCGAAGGGCCAAGGGCTGATCATAGGAGTGAGCGGCTTGGGAAATGAGTGAGGAATAGTTGCATAGTGTTGACACTTATCACATGAGCGGGATATTCTGATGACGTCTTGGTAGAGTGTTAGCCAGTAATATCCTTGGCGAAAAGCCATATGTGCTAGGGATCGAGATCCAGCATGTTCTCCGTAGACTCCTTCATGTATTTCCCGAACGATAGTTTCCGCCTTTACGGGCGTAAGGCATCTTAGGTATGGTAGGTTAAAACCCCGCTTGTAGAGTTGGTCATTAATGATCAAGTAACAGGTAGCTTTGTATCGAATCTGCTTAGCTTGGACTTTGTCATTTGGAAGGGTGCCATGAGCAAGGAATCTATAAATCGGGGTAATCCAACTATCTCCTTGTTGTAAGTTGCACACTTCTGCAGCCATGGTGCTTGGTGCTGCCAACAATTCGACCTGAATTTTCTCCCAATCTTGTTTTCCACCGCTGAGGTGAGGCGAACCAAAGCATCTGCATGACTGTTTACCGCTCGAGGAATTTGGGTGATCTGGTAGTGGAAGTGCTTGAACAACAATTGTGTTTGTGCTAGATATGCAGCCATGGAAGTTGTTAGTGACCTGGTTAACCACCAATTGGTATTCACTGAAGATATCAATTCGTTTAACCCCAAGGTGTTTGGCCAAACGTAAGCCCGCTAGGAGGGCTTCATATTCGGCCTCATTGTTTGAAGCCTTGAATTTGAAACGAAGAGCATACTCCTTTGCCACTTTGTGAGGGGTCATAAGTGAAGGAAAAATTTTGTCCTAACTAAGAACAAGTATGAACATTTGAATACATATGCAAGCTATTAACACTTTAAAGTAGACATGCATCCAAAAACAATTCATAAAACCATGACTTTCAAAGCCTAGTATATGGTGAACCAAAATAAACTCTTTAACTACATTAAAGAGAAGTAAAGATTTAGTGATTCTTTACCCTTGAAGCTCATCCTTGATTACACAAGGGATTCACCCAAGTGGAGGGCCTTCAAGTCACCTCCAAGCTCCTTGAATCCTCCTTGTGTTTTCCTCCCTTTAGTGCTCCTTTGATGATTTGAGGAAATAAGGATTTGTTCTCCAAAAACATCAAAAGCTTGATGTCTCTAAGTCTCTTCACCAAGGTTGTATATTGTGAAGATGATATGGATGACTTAGAGAGATTTTAGATGCTAGTAAAAATCCTCTAAGTGGCCGGCCTCTATGTAGAAAAAGAGAGAAAAAGTTTCACCCAATTTCTATTAGAAAAACCCTAATGAGAAAATTGCTATAAAGTTGCTTTTATAACATTTTCTTTGGTGAGTGGCAAACTTGTAATTAAGCAAGCTTGCCCATTCACCCTAATGGCCGGCCTCTCCTTGTTATTGGGCTAATTTGCCCATTTTGTTTTAGTTGTCATACAACTTAAACATAATGGGCCTTGTGGACCAAAACACTTTTGGGCCCCGAAACCCAAAACCAACATATAAGCCCAATACGAACCTTTCGTATAATTAATTAGCTAATTAATTAATCTTGACCATTCTTCAATTAAACCATTTAATTGCTTATCCATTTCATATAATTTCTTCACTAACATCCTTATGTGGTGTGCGATCCATTAGGTTCCAATTAGCGAGGCAGTGGGCGATGTTACTCTTAACGATCGATTGTGAATTGAAACCACATTTCAATTCTCCCTTAAGATTAGTGTTTGCTAATCTTCAGGGCTTCCACAAACCATGAGTGACACCTAGCAGCATATCATGGTTACCCAAGCTAAGTAGAATTGGTTGGAGAACCTATCCAGTTACAACTACAATGCAATACGGTCCTTCTCTAATACAATACTCTTAATCACATTGTTTAAGTGATAGTTTGTTTCATGTCTACTATCCAATGTGATACTTTCCTATATGATTCCTTTGAATATGATTTGGAACAAACTTCCTAAGTCATATTCATATGCTTTGGCCAAAGACTTTAGAATCATATCTTAGAGTATTCTCCTTCCACCATGGAAGGTTAGAGATCCCTTGTTGTGCATTCATATGCCTACATGACTAGATAGCTTGACCCCAACAATGCCGTGGACAATCCGAAGGAATGCCGTTGACATGATCAAAGATCAAGGACCTAACCATTAGACATCTATGGTGCCTCAGGTCAAAGGACTACTTTGCATATTGCAACTTTAGAGTTCATACATGACATGTATGTTCGAACTCTCTTTTGATCGACGTTCAGTGTACTCGATTACCTTTTTCGAGCACCTATGTGTTTGTCTCAGTGTCCAACACCAAATGACTTGAGACTAGTTCATACTCATGTTTGAGTGAACATAACACATACTAACCTTAGCGGATTGTCAATGCCCAATTGGCAATCCTATGGCTAGGAACGTTTTAGGAATGAACATAAGAGAAAGGTCTCGATAATCTAACTCATTAGATCACTTATCTCTTAGAACAAATACATTCCTTGGATTCCCTTATTGCTTAAACACATGATACAATAAATAGTGATTAACAATAAGCTTTGCCCTTCATCAAACATATAAAAGTTTAATACAATAAGTATTCCAAAAGCTATTACATCAAATGATTGGCTTTGTGGGCATACTTCTAACAATCTCCCACTTGCACTCAAAGCCATCTTCCCATGTATCTAATACCCATCTTATCCATATGACGATCAAGCTGGATTTGAGACATTGGCTTTGTCAGTGGATCTGCTACGTTATCGGCTGAGGCAACTTTGAGGATGTTGACTTTCCCCTCGGCAGCATATCTTCTAATGATATTAAAGCGCCTATCAAAATGCTTGTTCTTTTGATGTGCCCTGGGTTCCTTGGCTTGAGCTATCGCCCTATTATTATCACAGTACAAAGTTACTGGTGATGTAATGGTTGGAACCACTCCAAGTTCAGTAATGAACTTCTTCATCCAGAACGCTTCTTTGCCGGCTTCAGCTGTAGCGACATATTCAGCCTCTGTCGTGGAATCAGCAATTACACTTTGCTTCTTGCTTTTCCAACTGACAGCCCCACCATTCAGAGTGAATACATATCCGGAGTTGGAACTTCTATCATCAACGTCAGATTGGAAATCTACGTCTGTATAGCCTTCCACTCGCAACTCTGATGCTCCTCCATATACGAGGAACATGTCCTTAGTTCTTCTTAAGTACTTAAGGACCGTCTTGACAGCTGCCCAGTGTTCTAATCCTGGGTTAGATTGATATCGACTAGTAATGCTCAAAGCATATGCAATATCAGGCCTTGTGCATATCATGGCGTACATGAGACTTCCTATGGCTGAAACATAAGGAATCCTACTCATATACCCTATCTCTTCAGGAGTCTTCGGTTCCATGGACTTAGAAAGGTGAATTCCATGTCTTACAGGAAGAAAGCCTTTCTTAGATTGTTCCATCTCGAACCTACTTAGCACCTTATCAATGTACATAGATTGGGATAATCCAATTAATTTTCTGGATCTATCACGATAGAGCTTTATCCCAAGTACATAAGATGCATCTCCTAAATCTTTCATGTGGAAGGTTTTGGACAACCACACTTTTACAGAAGAAAGTATTGCAGTGTCATTCCCGAATAGTAATATGTCATCTACATATAACACTATGAATACAACTGCATCCCCAACGACTTTTTGATAAACACAATTGTCGTCTTCGTTTTGAGTAAAACCAAACGTTTTGATTTCAGTGTCGAAGCGAATGTTCCAGCTCCTGGAGGCTTGCTTGAGTCCATAAATGGACATTTGAAGCTTGCATACCTTAGTCTTTTCAGACTTGGATACGAAACCTTCGGGTTGAGTCATATAGAGCTCTTCCTCTAGGTAGCCGTTCAGAAAGGCCGTCTTCACGTCCATTTGCCAGATCTCATAATCATGGTACGCAGCTATAGCAAGCAAAATCCGAATGGACTTAATCATGGCTACAGGAGAGAAAGTTTCTTCATAGTCAATCCCTTCTCTTTGCCTGTAACCCTTGGCTACTAATCTAGCCTTATAAGTCTCCACGTTCCCATCAACGCCTATCTTCCTCTTGAAGACCCATTTGTTTCCAACAGGTACAATACCTTCTGGAGGGTCTACAAGAGTCCAGACCTGATTTTGAAACATGAAATCCATCTCGGATTTCATGGCCTCTTGCCATCTCTTTGAATCAATGTCGGATATTGCTTCAGTGTAGTCTCTAGGGTCCTCCTTTGTTTCATTGTCACCTAGAAGGTACAATTCATCAAAGTCATTGTCTAAGCCATACCTCTTAGGTGGCTTACTAACCCGTTCAGATCTATGTGGAGCCAGGGGTTCAGGAACAGGGTTGTCAATATGTCTAGTGCTTGTTTGTGGTTCATTATTAATCTCATTAATTTCCATCTCTTTGCTTATAGTCCATTTGAGAACGAATTCGTCCTCTAGAAACTTAGCAGTTCTGGCGACAAAGACTTTCTGGTCGTCAGGATGGTAGAACTCATATCCCATAGTTTCTTTAGGATATCCCACAAAATAGCATCTTACTGATCTCGCTTCAAGCTTAGTAGCTTCAAGCTTCTTGACATATGCTTCACAACCCCAAATCTTAATGTGTTTAAGACTTGGCTTTCTTCCATGCCATATCTCATAGGGCGTTTGTGAAACTGATTTGGAAGGTACTCTATTAAGCAAGTAAGCTGCTGTATATAGAGCGTATCCCCAGAATGTTACTGGTAGATCAGCAGAACTCATCATAGAACGAACCATGTTCATCAAGGTTCAATTTCTCCTTTCAGAAACTCCATTGAGTTGTGGAGTTCCCGGTGGAGTCCATGTGATATTATTCCACACTCTTTGAGGTAATCTAGGAACTCGTTACTCAGATATTCACCCCCTCGATCTGATCTTAGGATCTTTATCTGTTTCCCAGTTTGCTTCTCAACTTCATTCTTGAATTCTTTGAACCTTTCAAAGGATTCTGACTTGTACTTCATAAGATACACATAGCCAAACCGAGAGTGATCGTCGGTGAATGTGATATAGTAGGAGAAGCCTCCTCTCGACGTAGTAGACATAGGTCCACATACGTCAGTGTGGATTAACCCTAGAATTTCAGTGGCACGCTCTCCTTTTCCAGTAAATGGAGATTTGGTCATTTTCCCTTTCAAGCAACATTCACAAGTACCCATCCGGTCATTACCTAATGGGTGGATGTATCCGTCTTTTGACATCTTGTGAATCTTTTCAAGGTTCACATGTCCAAGTTTAAGATGCCACATCTTTTCTTGGTTAACTTCTTCTCTAGCCCTTTTGGGTTTTGAGGTATTCCTGCTTGCAATACAGTGCATCCCACTATTCGTCTCTAGGTGAAAAAGTCCCTCTATCATATTACCATGAGAGATAATACGACCGTTCAAGTATAAAGTGCAACTCATTTTGTCAAACAATACTGAGTGCCCATCTCGTAAAAGCTTAGAGATGGAAATCAAATTCTTTATACATGAAGGAAAATATAAACAATTTTTAAGTTCCAGGACTTCCCCAGAGGGTAGGTTAAGCATGTAGGTGCCTGTTGCTTTTGCAGAGATTTTAGTGCCGTTCCCAACTCGCACAACCATCTCCCCATTGCTCAGTGGCTTGCTCCCCACTAGTCCCTGCATCGTATTACAGATATGTTGACTAGCGCCTGAATCAAATATCCAGGAACTGGAGCTCACTGTAAAAGAACTCTCTATGACAGAAATAGTCTCTTCAAAAGTTCGTGTCATAAGGCTCGCAATGCGCACCCTGTATTTCTTCTTCCAACGTTCATCCTTTCCACAATGAAAGCATGTTCCTTTGGATTTCTTTGCCTTCTTCTTATGCAACCTTTTCCTTATCATTGCATTCTCACTCCCACTGTCCCTTTTGAAACCTTTTTCAAATTTACAGCACATGTCAATCATCTCTTTCAAAGAATGATCGAATCTATTCACTTTATAGTTTACAATAAACTTAGTGAAATCATCCGAGAGAGATGCAAGGAAAAAATCTTGGGCCATTTTCCCATCGATGGAAGTTCCTAAACTTTTAAGATCTTTAAATATCTTTTCCATCTTTTGTCCATGTTTATGGACCGATGTCCCCATTGCCATTTTGGCATTCATTAGACTACAAACATTTGAGAATCGTACATTACTAGTCTCAATGTCATGTATCTTATGCAAACTTTCAACCATGGCACAAGAAGTGTCCATGTGCTTATGTAGCTTCATAAGCTCCTTACTAAGTGAAGTGAGGATTAAGCATTTGGCTTGTAAGTCATCCTCACAGTGTCTAACATAGTTTTGACACTCCTCCTTTGAAGCTAATTTCGTAGGAGGTACATGAGGAGGGGATTGCTTAAGCACATACAATATGTCTTTCACCTTTGAGACATTCTCAATGTGGCGATACCAAGCAAGGAAACGTTGGCCCTTAAGGCCCCTTTTGTCAAGTATAATGATGGGTATAATTTTAGGCATGTCGTTCACTACATAACATAACAGAAATCGTATTAGATTGTTTGTTTAAAACTATTTGATTGGGTCTTTGAATCAAATAGTACCACCCACTATTTTTGGCAAATTCCACATCCCTCAATAGAATTCGAGAGTTATATTGAACTCTTAGCGGGTTATGGGAGACTCATCATTACCAAGCCCACCTCACGATGATACGATGTTGGCTAGCAAAAATAATGATGAGAGAATAACGCATTATTCATTTACAACTTTTGTAATTACCCATCCGTTTGGCCTCTAGAGAATGTTGCCTCACGATGATACGATGTCGGCTTCATTGCACTTAGTTAAGTTATTCCCACCATGCTTAGTTTGTATAGGGGTTCAAGAATAGCCTCACGATGATACGATGTCGGCTATCCTCGTTGCCTACACTCACCTCATCATCTGTATATGGATTCCTCCTGGATGTAAGCACATGCTTTGTACTTCCCCATGATAGGGTGAAGCCGGTGCATGAGTCACAAATGCTTGGAACCCACCACGGTGGAAGGCCTACGAAGAGATGTTCAAAACATCTCTCGCTTATCAACATAATATTTGATTTGAGGGAGTAGTTTTTGGGCTACATCAAAACATTTTAATCACATTAAAAGAACTTGGGCCTATCACAACTATTGGTCCAAGTTAATATGAATTAGTAGCATATAATACTCCCACTGTTTCGTTGAAACAAGCGAGACTATATGGAACTACTAACGAATGCATTGCATCCTCATATGGACTATATAGTCATATTAGGTTTTAGGATGATTATGAACCGTTTGATTTGATCCAACACGACCCTTGTGTTGGACCTTGGGTTTAAGGTAGATAGTTGTTGATTTTAGTTACGCGTTTAATCCAATTAAACCGTTATTTCCTATTTGGGCGTTGGACCCAACTATTCCATTTTGCATACATATAAACAAAAAGGAATACATGAAATAATAATAAGGGCTTATGCCCTTTTACAACATAAATCAAATGATGGACTTATGTCCATTCACAACAATTCGAATTAATCAAATTACATTCAAATCTACACTACCAAACCCAAACATTCATAATGTAAAGCGGCCAATCACATAGCTCAATTATCGAGGCCTTTGGTTCATAATCACCCTTTTCTTAATCAATCACATTAACTAAGAAAGCAACTTTAAACAATTGGTTTTTGGATCCATAGAATTGATTTAAATAGAACTAAATGAAATGAAAATCCAATTCTCATTCAAGAGACAAAACAATTTTGTTCTCATTTTATTTGGGCCAAAAGGAAACTATGACCACAACAATTGGGCCATAATGCAAATACAAAAAACTTTTGGGGTCACTTTGCATAAACACAATAGTCCACAACTTCATGTAAATACAACTAGATCCCAAAATTTTAATAATGTAAAAACATCATTAAAGGATCAAAACAATTTGTCCTTTAGAGTTTTTAAGCCTAAACGTAAAAACGTAAACTTTTGGGCCAAAATGCAAAAAACACAAAAGTATCAAAACTTTATGTTAATTGCACAAAAGGCCCCAAAAGGACCCCCACTAGGGGTGGCCGGCCATTTAATGAAAAATTGAAAAATTTATAAAAAGTTTTTGCAAGTTGATTTTATTAGGTGAGGTTAAAGGTGAAGGTGATGGTTTGTAAGAAAAACTTAAAGTCTATGACAAAACATTAAAACATTTCATCACATCTCACCAATAACATCACCCATCAAATAATAAATCAATTATATACCAAAACTTTATGATAAACATAAAACTTTTGAATCAAAACTTCAAAACTATATGTTCCTGGCAAGAACACCAAGAACAATGAAGAACATCATGAAAACTCATAATAGTTCCATGGATGTTTTCATTCACCAAAACTCAATTTTTCACCTCTCAAAAGAGGGCTAATATCCTAGGGTACTTAGGGGTTCCAAAAGTCACCTTAAAACCATTTTAACAAGACAAACATGAACCCAAAAAATCACCCTAAGGATTTGGCCGAATTTCCCAAAACTCATGGCACCAAATTTTAGTTCCAATATTCATGCTTAAATGAAATACATCTACAACATTTGAGATGCTAAATTTTCTAGCAAAATTTATATATTCAAAAGCAAGAACAAAGCTTGTAACATTTACAACATTTAAATCACAAAATATGAACATCACAAAACCCAAAAGGATTCACCATACACTAGGCCTAGGCTCTGATACCACTTGAAGGAAAAATTTTGTCCTAACTAAGAATAAGTATGAACATTTGAATACATATGCAAGCTATTAACACTTTAAAGTAGACATGCATCCAAAAACAATTCATAAAACCCATGACTTTCAAAGCCTAGTATATGGTGAACCAAAATAAACTCTTTAACTACATTAAAGAGAAGTAAAGATTTAGTGATTCTTTACCCTTGAAGCTCATCCTTGATTACACAAGGGATTCACCCAAGTGGAGGGCCTTCAAGTCACCTCCAAGCTCCTTGAATCCTCCTTGTGTTTTCCTCCCTTTAGTGCTCCTTTGATGATTTGAGGAAATAAGGATTTGTTCTCCAAAAACATCTAAAGCTTGATGTCTCTAAGTCTCTTCACCAAGGTTGTATATTGTGAAGATGATATGGATGACTTAGAGAGATTTTAGATGCTAGTAAAAATCCTCTAAGTGGCCGGCCTCTATGTAGAAAAAGAGAGAAAAAGTTTCACCCAATTTCTATTAGAAAAACCCTAATGAGAAAATTGCTATAAAGTTGCTTTTATAACATTTTCTTTGGTGAGTGGCAAACTTGTAATTAAGCAAGCTTGCCCATTCACCCTAATGGCCGGCCTCTCCTTGTTATTGGGCTAATTTGCCCATTTTGTTTTAGTTGTCATACAACTTAAACATAATGGGCCTTGTGGACCAAAACACTTTTGGGCCCCGAAACCCAAAACCAACATATAAGCCCAATACGAACCTTTCGTATAATTAATTAGCTAATTAATTAATCTTGACCATTCTTCAATTAAACCATTTAATTGCTTATCCATTTCATATAATTTCTTCACTAACATCCTTATGTGGTGTGCGATCCATTAGGTTCCAATTAGCGAGGCAGTGGGCGATGTTACTCTTAACGATCGATTGTGAATTGAAACCACATTTCAATTCTCCCTTAAGATTAGTGTTTGCTAATCTTCAGGGCTTCCACAAACCATGAGTGACACCTAGCAGCATATCATGGTTACCCAAGCTAAGTAGAATTGGTTGGAGAACCTATCCAGTTACAACTACAATGCAATACGGTCCTTCTCTAATACAATACTCTTAATCACATTGTTTAAGTGATAGTTTGTTTCATGTCTACTATCCAATGTGATACTTTCCTATATGATTCCTTTGAATATGATTTGGAACAAACTTCCTAAGTCATATTCATATGCTTTGGCCAAAGACTTTAGAATCATATCTTAGAGTATTCTCCTTCCACCATGGAAGGTTAGAGATCCCTTGTTGTGCATTCATATGCCTACATGACTAGATAGCTTGACCCCAACAATGCCGTGGACAATCCGAAGGAATGTCGTGTACATGATCAAAGATCAAGGACCTAACCATTAGACATCTATGGTGCCTCAGGTCAAAGGACTACTTTGCATATTGCAACTTTAGAGTTCATACATGACATGTATGTTCGAACTCTCTTTTGATCGACGTTCAGTGTACTCGATTACCTTTTTCGAGCACCTATGTGTTTGTCTCAGTGTCCAACACCAAATGACTTGAGACTAGTTCATACTCATGTTTGAGTCAACATAACACATACTAACCTTAGCGGATTGTCAATGCCCAATTGGCAATCCTATGGCTAGGAACGTTTTAGGAATGAACATAAGAGAAAGGTCTCGATAATCTAACTCATTAGATCACTTATCTCTTAGAACAAATACATTCCTTGGGTTCCTTTATTGCTTAAACACATGATACACTAAATAGTGATTAACAATAAGCTTTGCCCTTCATCAAACATATAAAAGTTTAATACAATAAGTATTCCAAAAACTATTACATCAAATGATTGGCTTTGTGGGCATACTTCCAACAATAAGGATGAGCCATCAATATATAGACTCCATGCTGGGGCTGTTGGTTCTATTTTCTGAGCTTCCGAGGGTAATGAAACCACTTCTTTAGGCGTAGAAACAATGTCAACAGGATATGTGAAGTCGGCGATGAAGTCTGCCACTGCTTGGCCCTTCTCAGCTGGCTTTGGTTGGTAGGAGATGTCAAACTCACCCAATGTTATCGCCCATTTGATCATTCGCCCAGAAGTGTCAGGACTTTAGAGTATCTGTCGTAGACGATGATTGGTAAGCACGATGATGGAGTGTGCTTGGAAGTAAGGGCGAAGTTTTCGAGCAGACATGACCAATGTTAGAGCCAATTTCTCAATGTTGGAGTATCGTGTCTCCGCATCTTGTAAGGCCTTGTTAGCATAGTAGACAGGTCGTTTGACATTACCATCATTTCGAATGAGAACGAAACTTGCAACTAAAGCCATACCGACAGATAGATAATAAGAGTGTCACCAACCTCAGGTTTGGAGAGCAAATGGGCTTTAGTCATGTAGTCTTTGAGGTTCTTGAATGCCTCAACACATTCATCAGTCCATGTAATGTACTTCTTACTTCCCTTAAGTGCTTTGAAGAAATGAGCACATCTGTGGCCTTAGAGAAGAACCTAGTTAAGGCTGCCACCTTGCCAATAAGGCTCTGGATGTCTTTTGAAGTTACCGGTTCCTTCATGTCGAGGATTGCTTTGATCGTCTCGGGATTAGCCTCAATGCCTTATTGGCTTATCATGAAGCCTAAGAATTTACCAGAGCCTACGCCGAAGGCACATTTGTAGGGGTTCAACCTCATTCGATACCTCTTCAGAATGGTGAAAGTTCCAGATAGGTTGGTGATGTGTTGGTCAACATGTTTACTCTTGACTAGCATATCATCAATGTAAACTTCCATGCTCTTCCCAATCTATTTGGCAAACGTTGAATTGACCAGTCTCTGATAAGTCGCTCCTGCATTCTTTAGGCCAAAGGGCATGACTTTATAGCAATATAGTCCCCTATCAGTAGTGAAGGCTGTGTGTTCTTGGTCCGGAGGGTTGATAAGGATTTGGTTGTATCCTGAGTAAGCATCCATAAAGCTCAGGAGTTCACACCCTGTCGTATTGTCTATAAGTCTGTCTATGAGAGGAAGAGGAAAGCTATCATTCGGGCATCCTTTATTTAGGTCGGTGTAATTGACACATATTCTCCACAAGACCTTTTGGAGCATGAGACTTTCCTTGGTCAGATTCTTCTTAACAAAGACAACATTTGCTACCCACGTTGGATAATTGACTTCGCGGACGAAGCCTATGCCTTTGATTTTTTCAACTTCTACCTTCATTGCCTCGTACCATTCAGCGTCATAAGATCTTCGCTTCTGTCTAACTGGCTTGGTCTTCGGGTCAATACTTAAGCGATGACAGATTATATCGGGAGAGATGCCTAGCATATCCTCGTATGACCAAGTGAAGGCCTCAGTGTTCTCTTGTAAAAAAGAGATCAATGCCAACCGAATGGGTGGTGACAAGGTGGTATCAATCTTCACCACGCGATTCGGATAATCTTTTGAGATAGAGACCTTCTCCAACTCTTCAGCGGGTTGTGCTTGCTGGGTGAAAGAGTCATCTCGAGGATCGTCGGGTTGACTGTTGCCACTATGAAGATCCAAGTTGGCTTCGTCTGGGCTGGTCTTTATGACTTGGTTATGTATAGAAATGGTTTCCTTGGGCACATGCAGGTGCTGTTGCTTGACTGAAGTGTTGTAACATGATTGTGCACTAAGTTGATCTCATCTAATGTAACCATTGCCATAGGGGGTTGGAAATTTCATCAACAACATATATGTGGATACCATGGCTTTAAGATCATTGATGCCTGTGCATCCGAAAATGACATTGTATGCTGTTGGGCAATCAACCACCAGGAAGTTAGTGGTAATGGTAGCTGTGTAAGGGCCTGTACCAATGGTGAAAGGTAAGTGTATGCTCCCCAAAGGTTTTGTGATATCACTGGATAAGCTTATCAGAGGGGAAATCGAGTTGTCGAGCAAGTGTTCAGCTACATTAAGTGCCCTGAAAGCTTCAGCAAACATGATATTGACCGAAGCCCCCGTGTCTGCCAGGATTCGTCGTACTTCAAAGTTGGCTATGTGAGCTTCCACAATCAGTGGGTCGTTGTGAGGGTAGATGATACCTCTTTCTTCTTCAGGGTAAAAACATATTGGATCCCAGTTAGGCTTTTGATACTTACCTCCCCTGATGTCTTCCACGTGAAACACTTGGTGGCCAGACCTTAAAGCTCGTTCACTATTTTTCATGGCCCTGTTGGAAGATTTAGATATGGGTGTGCCACCACTTATGGAATATATCACATTTACCTGGCGTTGGTTACGGTTACCCCTGGGAGGGTGAAAGGAGGAATTAATCAAATTTTCCTTCACGTGCCAAAGCTTCAATATGATCATGAATGGTGATACACTTCTCGTCGTTATGGCCGTTATGCTCATAGTAGCAGTAAAACATGCCTGTGTTCTTCGTGGGCTTGTAATTCGGGTGCCTCAGCTTTGACTTTGGTATCAAGTGTGCTATGCTGGGGTAAATGGCCACACATATGGCGTTCAAAGGTGTGTATGCCTCATACCTCGGGGTAAGGGCTATCCTGAAATATGCTTGACCCACTGTGTTGACTGCCTAGGGTCAGGGATTATCATGGCGATACCCTTGGTTATCGTGGTAGTGTCTCTTACTCCTTTTACTAAAATGCGACTGGTGTGGATGGAAATCTTTCCTTTTGCCCTGAGATTGATATGTCTGTTGAATTGGCAAAGTATTAAGTAAGGCAGGGGAGGCACCGCTGCCGTTAGGAAGGTCGAGGTCTTCTCATTTGGTTGGATCTGGCTTCCACTCCCTACTTGCTGATAAGCGGTGGTTGTGGGGGGTTTCCCTTGATATGTCCTTGCCTCGGCGGAAGCATGGTTGTAAGCCTGTGCCATCACCTCAGAGTAAGTCTTCCAAGTGTTGGCATTGATCATGTACTTGAAGAAACAATCACGTAAGCCTGCTGTGAAGTCCTTGAGGGCGGTCTTATCATCTGCCTTAACGCAGCGAGAATACTCATGGCTAAAACGACCAGCATACTCTCGTAGTGACTCGTCCGGCTTCTAGCGAATAGTGTACAAGTCATCTGCAGAATGCAAGCGATCGGTTTGGAAGATGTGTTGAGAGACAAACAGTTTCCTCAGTTCCTCAAATGAGTCTACTATCTCAGGTAGAAGACGGCAATACCAGTTTAGAGCTCCACCAGAGAGGGTGGAGGGGAAGAGAAGACATCGCTCTTCGTCGGTGTGCATCTGATATGCCATGGTGGACTCAAAGAGGTTAAGGTGTTCAATTGGGTCCTCCCTTCCAGCATAGAGTTGTAAACCAAGCTTTTGTTTTGTTTTTGCTTGAAGGGGGTGTCAAGGATCCTTCTTATAAGAGGGCTAGGCCTGGGTTGGTTCCAGTCAGGCATCTCGGCCTGACGTTCGACCTTCAACTTGTTTACTTCCTCAATGAGCTATAGGATAAGGGGGTCTTGAGTGGAGTCAGGTACCACTGGGATTTTCTTTCGTAAGTCTCCATCGCCTTTTGGAAGTAGGAAAGTTTGAGCAAAGGCGTGTGATTTTTCCTTGGACTCGCCGTACTGACTTCTAGGGCGAGTCTGTCGGAATACCTCAGAGTCCCCTGTACCTTCATGTTCCTCTAGGACATGTCGTTCCTTCCCTAGATTGGCAGCTGGCATGGGTCATGAGAGGGAACCGAGTCTTTCAGAAACCCTTGGATCATTGATCTTTGAGCATATGTGGAGGGGATTATCTCGACGTTGCTATAGGAAGTCTCAGCAGTCACGATAAATGGCTTTCAATCCTTCCAACCCTTCTGCAAGAATGTGTCTTCCTCCACTTCTCCTGCTTCGGGTCGAAGCAACTGGGTTGAGAGAAGTCTCATGTTGATCAATGTTTTGATGATTAGCTCGCTCCTCATTAGGGATACCCATGTCGAAGGAAGGTGACCCTTCGTGTTGGGGGGCACCCAGATGATGGTTGATGTCCACAGGGGCAACAAGTTCGTGTGTTTGAGTATGCATAGTTTCGTGGAGCGTCTCAAAGAGCTTTTCAAACTGCTCCTGGAGGACCTCATTCTTCATTGCTATCTTGGTATTTTGAGCTTCTAGCTCATCGACTTTAGCTTGAAGAGCAATCCTCTTTCCTTCCTTCTTTCGTTGTTTCGCACTAGGGGCAAGAAGGGTGTCATTCTATGTGCTGTGGCTTCCTTCGCTCCCGATGTTGGAGAGGGATGCCTGGTTAAAAGAGAGTGTACGAATGGTGGAAACTAGCTTGACAAAGTTGAAGAGAGTGGGAATAAGTGTCGTTCCCACAGACGGCGCCAAATGTTGATGCACAAAATCAACGAAGACTTTGGTACAACAGAAAGTGTTAAGTTTGTGATCTTCGCTAGATTGCTCCGGTCACTAGTGTGGATAAGTAAGTAAATGGATAAGGACAGGGAAGCAAACACAAGATGTACGTGGTTCACTCAGATTGGCTACGTCCACGGAGTAGAGGAGTGAGTTCTCATTAATTGTGAAGGGTTTACACAAGTAGATAGGTTCAAGCTCTCCTTTAATGAGTACTAGTGAATGATTTAGTACAAATGACATTAGGAAATATTGTGAGAGAATGATCTCTATTTATAGAAGAGAGTTTCTAGTTTCATTCTCACATTGACACGTGTCGTGTTGTGATTGGCTTCTGATGTTGACACGTGTCGCGCTATGATTGGCTTCTGATGTCGACACGTGTCGTGCTGTGATTGGCCTCCTGGTTGGAGGGAAACTCTTTTGGGTCCTTGACGGTATAACGTTGACCGGTGCTCAGTAGTTTCGAGATTGGTCAAGTATGGTACAAACAACATTAATTCAATCATGTCTGGGGTTCAAAGCAGCCCTAAGTATCCATAACCTAAATAAAAAACATAACAAAATACATAAAAAGTTAGGAAAGCTAGAACCTAGAAACGACTCAAGGTGAATGACTTCTCCTTCTCTTTGATGTTGTGTATCTTCTCCTCTTTTTCCTTCAGATTCTGTGTATGTTCTCCTCAAGTTGGCTGTTTTGCAATGGCCTTTTCTGGCGGATCTTGGGTCACTTGTGGGCTATGGTCTAGTCTTGAGTGAGTTGGGCTTCAAACTATCCATTCTAGGCTCTTAAGATATTCAAAATAAGATGATTTCTTCAAGCCCTTACTTTCATCTTGAAATACAATATAAACAACAAAATACCTTGTGATGCATAGAGATTTTAAGTCAAAAACCTAAGCAAAAGAGGGCACAAAAGTATAACTTTATGCACTCAACATGGAGTCTTAGCAGCCATTAAGGTTCTACTAATCTTAGGTAGGGACAACTATGGTGCTCCAAGTGAATTTGCAATTGCAAGAATCATAGAGGCTTCCATTGGGTTGCTTTGTTTCCTAATAGTAGAAAAATATCGTTCGTAAATTATTATTTCAATTATTGGAATTGTATGATGACTTAAATGATTAAAATAGGGAAATGCATGCTAAAATGATCCTATAACGGTATTTAATTGTCAAAAAATTAAAATTATGACAAAGTTTTCTTTTGTAATTTTCAAATTGCTAAAAAAAAAATGTAGACGGGTGAAAAAAGGGTAAATGGGCAAAAAGGATAAATGGGTTCAAAAATAGGAAAACGGGCAAATGGTTATAGCTAAATGGGTACACGGTTATGGGTATGGTTAACCGTTTATAAACGGTTATGGGTATGGGTATAACCATTTATGCAATTACCCAACGGGTAAACGGTTATGCGGGTATGAACATAAACAGTTATGGGTAAATAACCGTGGTTACCCGTCCACCACAACCGCTGCCCATCCCTAGCCCCTGCGCAAGGATAATATGCATGAATCAAAAAATGGTCCAAATTTTAGCTAATCTAACAAAATCTATCGTTTGACAAAAAAAAAAAAAAAAAAAAAAAAAAAAAAAAACTGGATTTTGCTTTTAAAGAAGGTTGAGTTTCAAATAAGAAAGGGGACCAAAAAGCCATGTGTCATGTGCAAAAACATTCTGGAAAGATCTAGGGTCAAAATCCACTCTCAGGAAAAAGTTGACAGATGGCCCATATAGGTTGTCTTAAAGTGTGTGCCCATTTCACATGAAATGAGCGAGAAGTATTGACAAGATAGAACCACTTGACAGAATGAACTAGAAATATTAGCATGAAATGCATATGTGTGAACAAACCCAACAATGTAACTTGACCCCAACAATGTCGTACACTCACATATCTACATAACTAGGTAGCTTGACCCCAACAATGTTGTGGACACCCTCAGTGGAAGGCCTTTGACATAGTCAAAGGTCAATGACCTAACCACTAGTAAATTATGATGCATCAGGTCAAATGACTACTTTTCATTATTACAACTTATGAAATCTTACATGATATGTATTTTAGAGCTCTCTTTTGATCATTGTTCAGTGGGCTCAACAACCTTTTAAGCACCTATGTATTTGCCTTAGTGTCTAACATTAAATGACTTGAGACTAGTCATACTCCCACTCGAGTTAACATTACACATACTAGCCTAAGCAGATTGCCAATGCCTAATTGACAATCCTATGGCTAGGAATGTTTTAGGAATGAACATATTAGAAGGGTCTTGTTGATCTAACTTACTTAGATCACTTCTTTCTTAGGTTGATTACATTCCTTGGATTCTATTATTGATTATACACGTGAAACAATAAATAGTGATTAGGAGGCCGAATGAGTAAACTTCCCCCAGTGGCCTTATGGGTTAGAAGGTTGAATAAGTAAACTTCCCCCATTCGCTTTATGGGTTAGGAGGCCGAAAGAGTAAACTTCCCTCATAATGACACCCTGGTTATCTCTTCCAACTGGCCCATGCCATGGTCAATAGAACAATGGTGGACAACGATAACATAGTCAACATTCTTCAAACTTTCAATGATTCAAAGGATGGGCTTCGAAAGCACAATCATGCTGCATGAAAGTCTTGACCGGATTCAATGGCTTCACCTTAATTGTCGTCGACACAATCGTACTTGACATGCACACTTCTCAAATTGTCTCATGGTAGACCTTCATGATTGGTAGCAACCTATCTCCCCATAATAGGATCTTGGGGGCCGACTCTGGCTCCTGAAGATTGGAGCTACGACATCTGTCGAGTTGAGGATGAGGAGCTCGAGAGATCAAGTCTGACCAAGCCATATCCCGACGATGTACCGTGCAAGTTTTAAAGGAATCGAAGAAGAAGTTTTCACCTCGATCATAGCAGCTGAGGTACAAAATGATAATTCTACCTCTACCTAATAGCAATTACAGCAGGCAGATCAAGAAGATGGCGTCCAGGTCACCATATTGGTAGACGATATAGGATAGGAGCTAGAGGAAGATGCCGAGTACATCGTTCTTAATCTCCAACCAACTGGAGAAGATGACTAGAATTGACTCATGTCTGAGCTCAAAGAAGAAAGAAAAACTCACCATTTTCCTTAGGGAAAATCGTGATGTCTTCACTTGATAACCATCTAATATGTCGTGCATTGATCCCGAGATAGCTTGCTACAAGCTGCATGACGACCTCACTGCCAAACTGGTGATCTAGAGTAAGTACCAATCATTGAGGTGGAGATAAACAAGTTACTAGAGGTCGGTTTCATTAAGGAGGTGGCACACTCAACATTTCTAGCCAACATTGTGCTAATGATGAAGAAATAGAATGGCAAAGGAAGAGTATGTATGGATTACACCGACCTCAACCCTACAGACCCGTATGTGGTTCCCCAAACTGACCTACTAGAGGACTCGACATCCAGGAACCAATTGCTTTGCTTTTTGGATGCATACCCAGGCTACAATAAGATTGTCATGTATGAACCTTACAAAGAGAATACCGTATTCATGATGGAGCAAGGCACCTATTACTACATAATCAAGCATTTTGGTCTCAATAACGTAGGACCAACTTACCAATGACTAGTATACATGATGTTCAAGAAGCAAATCAAAGTAACCAGGGAGGTTTACGCTAACGATATTATGGTGATAGACAAGCACTGGTCATACCACACTAGCAACTTGGCAGAGACATTCAGCATCTTCCATGAGAACAAGATAAAGCTTAAACCTGCCGACGGGACCATGTTTTATTTTATTTTTTATTATATTAAAATTTTGTCCTTTTTATTAAATTTAAATCCTTCTCATTAAAGTTTAAGCTATTTTTGTTAAATAATAGTCTATGTTGTTTTTCGTTAAATTAAAGTTAGTCCAATACTTTTTCATTAAAACTCCCTAAAATTAATTGTGTACACCATGTTGTCATGGGGGTATTACTATTTGGACATAAAAAAGTGTTAAGCAAAGCATAATTAATAAATTTACTTACGTGGATCACAGTCATTGTGGGACAACCTGTCCCTAATTTTAAGTTTTATAAATTTTAAATTAGTGATTTTACAAAAATGCCCCTAGAGGCAAATATTTTGACTTTCATTGACCATCGGTTAGAGAGACGTATGACTTATTCTTTTAGCGTATCCTCATAGTACTTGTCACTATGAGCGTATAGGCGAAAGCCATTTGCGAATCCGGGTTTTAACGATATAGTTACAAACATTTGAAGTCGTTTTATTAAATTTTAGATTAGAAATTAATTAAACTCCCACCTTGTGGGAAAGAGACCAATCAGATTATTGTTTAAGTGACCAATCAGATAAAAGAGTGGTGGACCAATTAGAATTCGAGAAAAGAGGGCAGCAGCCAATCAGTAAGAAGGAGCCTTTCCTGTTCACATGTACACCCACCACCAACCCAGTTTCAACCCAGTTTGATTCCGGCTTCCTCCTGCCATTTTTTCTAGTTGAACCGCCATATCCACCACTTGAAAACATCATCACGCTCCTTGTCATTCATTTTGCACCCACAACACAACGAGATTTGGCCCGTGTCGAGATGAGCAGCGACGACGGGGCCTATGGTCCCATGGTGGCGATCCGCCATTCCTGAAGCCAACTTCATCAACCATCACCACTATTAGGCTCTCCTTGAGCACAGGAACAAACCCCAAACAACCTTGGAGGCGGCGGAGCACCAAAGAAGTCAAATCGAAGGCCACAATTTCTAGTGTTTTCGACGAGTTCGAGGGAAATTGGAGCTTTTCCCGGCCAAATTAGACTTGGCCACAACTATAAAACTTGCTCTACTCGTCGAGATATTCATTCTTGTAAAATTTGAAAATTTTTGGAAATACTTGAATTTTATGCGAGTAGGGGCGACATGTGGCGGCGTTGCATGGGCAGAGGCACCACTTGACCTCCCTAGGCTAAAATGGGTGCCCCGATTCCATATTAGACATCCGATTGATGAAATTGCGTTGTTTGGTTATATTTCCGTAAAGGGTTGCCACTTGGTTATTATATGACTCAACGATCCGACCATTGGATCGTCACCAAACTTTAATACGTAGTAGTACATAATATTTAAGGATATTAGGAACTAAAGGATTGAGAATATGGCGTATGGATCTTCCCGGATGGGTTTTCTAAGTTTGTAAATCTAAACGTTGGATGCTACTTAATTTTAGCGATTGGCGGAGATACGACTGTTGGATCATTCCAAAACCTTAGGATGTCGTTCTAGATGCTTATTGAAACTCTTGGGAATTTATGGATTGGAAATTCAAGGTGCGGATCTTCCGGATCAAGTTACATAGGGTTGTGGACCCTACCGTTGACATTTGACCGACGGTTGACTTTTGGTCAATGAGTTACATCATTCTAGAACGTCCTTGGGGATTTGTTTTATGTAAGTTACGTGTTCTATCGGTAAGAATTCTTAGACATGATTTGATATTTGTTCTAGGCGACGATCGTTCGTGACACCTCGATATTCATGCTAGGGAATTTTAGCTCGGACTTCAAGTGAGTGGGTCTTTTCCTTTTTGTAGTATATATATAACTTTTATTTTCCATTTGTACATTTCATAAAGAGTTCCCTACAATATGCCTAGTTTAGCGTAATACTTACAAGATTTAGCATATTGATGGAAATTACGAAATATGCTACATCCTATGGGATGCACATGTATGCGTATGTTTATTTGATGCCATAATTATATTTACGGCTATGAATGTTAGTATGTTGATTCAAACTATCGAATCACTATGACATGACTATATTTGTGTTATCTGTTCATCATTTGTTACACGCGGTGTTAGTGCTTGCTTAGGGCCAGGGTCAGTCTTTCACGTGTATGTTCACATCTGTATCGCACGCTCGCCTTGGATCTAAGTAGGTGCCAGTCCTGTCGTACAAGTTGCAATAGGCAACTCCAACTCGTATGTGACCGCGAATAGCATTAGTCTTCACGTGATTGTAACACTAGAGCATTATCATTATTACACCCAGTCTTGTTCATGTCAGACTACCTCAGCATGAACTCGTGTGTCAGCATATGTCGATGACCACTCGTTTTGATAAAATTGCCTATGCTAGATTATGTGGTTATTGACATAATGTGTTTACGTACGGGGATTTGTACCGTATTGGTACCTTGATATTTTACAGGCTACGGTAAGTATTTTCATACTATACGTAGTATGTATATTTTTGGAAACTATACTTGTTTTACGACGAGGGGTTATAATGTGTTCAAAAGGTTTTTATAAAACTTTATTTTCAGGCCCACTCACCCTTGTTTTTCGCCCCTCCAGATTTTTAGTGCTGAGCTTTCGTGTCAACAAGGATTCTTGGCAAATCTAGGTATTGGTGGCTACCTTTGATGGTATTATTCTTATCCTACCTTACAATATTTTACTTATGCTCTGACATCACGTTTGAAATGGGTTCATTCCTGCTCACAAGCCCAAACTGTTGGAAATGTGTCCTAAAACCAATCATATGATGATACTTTACGGACATTTCACATGTTAAACTAATCTAGTGTAATATCAAGGGCAAAGATTATTGTTTTAAAGCCGTCTCATATAAATGTTATATGCTTAAACGATAAGTCCAAGGAATATGTAATTAGGAGAATGTAATTTAAAGAAGTTAGATTCATAAGACCATTCTCTTTCGTATACATATCCTAAACGTTCCTGATCATAGGATTGCCAATTGGGCATTGACAGTCCGTTAAGATTAGTACGTGCTATGTCTTCTCTCAGGGAGAGTGACTGGTCTTGAGTCATTGGTGTGATTGACACCAAGACAAGCATGTAGGTGCTCAATAGAGAATGAGTCCACTGAACACGATCAACGAGGAGTTCTCATACTCATGTCACATGAGAACTCATGGTTGGGATAATGCAAAGTAGTCTTTTGACTTGAGGCATCATAATTGTCTTGTGGTTAGGTCCTTGATCTTTGACTATGTCAAAGTCACTCTATCAGAGGGTGTCCACGACATAATTGGGGTTAAGTCACTTAGCCATGGAGGCAAGTGAATACGCAACAACGGATCTCTAACCTTCAAACCGTTTGAGGGAGAATACTCTATGATATGATTAAGAATCTCTGGCCAGAGTATGAATGAGATTTAAGAAGTCGTTAAAATCCTTATGACTACATTGAGTGTATATACGACATATACTCAAGGAAATGGTAAAATACCATTTGATTCGAAATAATGAAACCTTCATAGCTAATTGTTAGCTTAAGGTGGCTACAATCAAAGAAAATGGTTGACTTGGAAGAAACCATCTTTGACGTAGTCTTGGTTTCAATTAATTCGAAGATTGCTAGCTACAACTAAATGGTGATTCAATGTTTGGACATGATATGGGTTTCCGAAACCATTATTATGATAGTCTTGATAATATATGTCTAAAACTATGAATCACAAGACATGTAAGCTATAGAGATCCATCCATCATGGATCTTGACAAGCTAGTGGGAGCTATAAGCGTCTTATGAGAGAAAGATCAAATCAATTGATTTCTCATAAAGATGTAAATGAATCTTTAGTTTACTAAGTTTACAAAAGATTAGTGGGAGTTAATCATGTTCCTAAAATTTAACACATATATGATATATTAATTTTGGAAATGAAAAGAATACTTCTTCGTTAAAGTTATGACTTTAAACATTCTATAACGTTAGAATGTATATGAGAGACATAGTCTATAAACATGGGATGGAAATCTATAATGATAGATTTCAGGATATAATTGGATTATATCAAGCCCTAATGATGGACAAAGATGCTAGGAAGTTTCTCATATGATGATAAACTTCAATCAGAAAAAACAACTCTAGTGAGACTAGGAGGTAGCTCTTATCAAAGGGAATGTACCCTTTGACTCCCAAAGAAATAATGCGTAAATAGAATCCTTTATGTATACGCAAAAGGTGATTTATGTATTTCATATTGTATGAAAAACGTTGATATGAGTTGTACCAAGATCGGTACAAGACTATATCAATGCAAGCCCAGGATCAGTACCATGGCAACTGTCAAGTGAATCCTTAAGTATTTGAGAAATAATAAAGGATGGATTCCTCAAGAATAAGGAAGAATTAGAGTAACGTAATGGAAGCGTAAATGTATTAGATTATGAATCTAATCCATTATTGGATGTTTCTTCATTATGAATGAAGAGATAATCAGATATCTCTTTATTATGACTAAAGAGATATTTGGATGGAAACATTAAAAGTAATGACTTTAGTGTGTTCCATTACGAATGCAAAATATATTGCCATATAGAAGCTTACAACAATGTTGTTTGGATGGGAAAGTTCATTTATGAACTCTCCATTCGGTTCCAACCAGAAAGTGTCTCCAGTGTACCGACACTACGACACTAATGGGGCGATATAGCTCTAGCCAGGGAATCACGGTCTCATCAAGATCCGAACTCAAATGAGAGACTGAACCACATGATTGAGAATCATGTATAATGGTGACGTCGTTATTCTCAAGGTTGCTTCTATGGATAACATATAGATATCCATTGCCTAGGCCTACTACTCAGCCAATTTTGAAATGACTACAGAAGAGGTATCATCATTGATGACCAAGCTGATTGGCTCTAGTGCAAGTGGGAGATTGTTGGAAATGTGCCCTAAAACCAATCATATGATGATACTTTACGGACATTTCACATGTTAAACTAATCTAGTTTAATATCAAGGGCAAAGATTATTGTTTTAAAGCCGTCTCATATAAATCTTACATGCTTAAACGATAAGTCCAAGGAATATGTAATTAGGAGAATGTAATTTAAAGAAGTTAGATTACAATCTCTCAACTCACTTTGTTCTTGGGTAATTAGGAGAATGTAATTTAAAGCAAGGAATGAAGGCCCTCTCCTTGGGTGATTAGCCTTTGCTTATGCAAAGAGGAATCAACAAAGGTATAAAATCTCTCAACTCACTTTGTTCTTGAGTTGAGTCTTGGTTCACCTTTCTACTAGGCTTTGAATTTCATGGGTAATGTTTTGTTTTTGAGTGCATACAAGCATGATTCCGCCTTTAAATGTTAATTGCATGTCATAGATGTTGCTCAAATGAACATGTTTTTCACGAAATTTCCTTCACAAACTTATATTTAGGCACTTTTAGGTTTAAATTTATGCACATTTTCCACATCACTACACTTATGGCTTCGCCACCCTTCGAATGTCGGTCAACACAACTCGATTTGGAGTCCAGGTGGATATTCCGGGTCGGGGTGTGTCACATGGAGTTTGTTTAATAAAAAAATTATATTGGGTTTCAAGTAAAAAAATTAAGTAGCACGACCCACCGTAGCACGATATTATTCGCTTTGGGCCCCGACCATACCTTCACGGTTTTGTTTCTGGGAACTCACACAAGAACTTCCCAGTGGGTCACTCATCATGGGATTGCTCTCGCGCGAACTCACTTAACTTTGGAGTTCCGATGGAACCCGAAGCCAGTGAGCTCCTGATGCGAAAATTATCTTAACACACAAATTTAACCCTTTTTTGACAATTGTAGTACAAGTATAAGTAGGGATCGTTCTGGACCGGGGATTAGGAGGGCTTGCTAATAACCTCTAAACTGACTCAAAAACATAAAACTAAACTTAAAAACACTTAACAAGACTCACAAGACTCAAAGCAAACTTAAAATACTCAAAACAGCTTAAAATAACCAAATAAACTTAAACTAGACACTAGGAATGACTTTGGACGAAAATTGACTTTTACTTGAATCAAAACACTTAAAAACACAAACTAAAACAGATTTGAAACACTTTGAAACAAGAAACTAAAAGGGGGCTTTTGATTTGGATGAAGTTGAAACAAACAAACAAGTATGAAAAACTAGACAGATTGTAAAACGAATGTGAGAAATAAGATGATGGATGGGATAGCTAGAGGCTTTTTCTCCACACATGACATGTATGCAAATAACTCGATTTCCAGTTACTACTTCATTGAATTATGAATGACAATGCTCCAAATTAACCGTGGCATCACTAGTTAACTCTCAGATTTTCCTTGTTTTATTGGATTGGATGACATCATTCGACAACCTAAAACATTCTTCTAAAGTTCCCTACATGACATCATAATAGAGATACAATCAAAGATCATTACGTTTAATGAAAATCATAAGCATTGACAAAGCACTTGCAACTATGACATCATGTCACTCATGCTAGGAATTGAACTTAACGCGATCGTTTATAAGCGACCTTCACTACATGTGAATATAAGTTTGTAACAATTATGTGAAACTTCCTTATATTCTAGCAACGGATTTATGCATGCCAATTAAGTGTCGACCCTTAATTAACAAATACAAATAAGTTATCGATCAAATAGTTAAGCCAATTGCATTCACGATTCAAGAGTTCATAACTGGAATTTATCAAATTATATTGCACACATAATCATGGCTTTGAAATCACCCTTAGCCAAGAGGGGTTTAGCCACTCATATTTACAACAAAACGAAAGGAAATGAATTTAAACATTAGAAACAAAAGAAAGAAAACACCTAAACGCTCCAATGATCCAAGTTGGACAGCAGCACGTCCAAGCACTTTCCTTCCCTTCCTTTGCTACGGCACAAGATGTTAATGAGTGTTTGAAGGTTTGTTTGTATGGAGGAATGGATGTGAAGATGAATGGATGTGTTTGGATGAAGGTTGTGTTCAAAATGGGAGTGAATGATCTAACAAAGTATGAACTCAATTTATGTTACACACACTTCCTAGAGGAAGTGCAAGGCAAAGCATGGGTAAAATGGAGTGGTGTTGAAATGATTCAAAGGTAAAAGTGAATTGATGATTGATGCAAGAATTAAACATGGATGGATTTCACGGCAAAGGTTTGTTATGGTACAAGGAACCCTTAATTTGTGTCTTAAAATGCATGTGAAACCTTCAATGTTGCTAGAACTTAGGGACATTTAGGATTTAGGAAAGATAAAACCAAAATAGGAAACCTTGGCTTAACTTTCCTACTTCAAGTAGGAATCCTCATCTTTAGGTCTTCAATTTCATCCATTCCTTTAGTTGCAAGCATGTGATATTTATTCCAAGCCCAAAATTGCTCCAGAAGGCTCCAAAATGCACATTTTTGCATACTTTGTCCTTAGAACCTGAAATTGCACAAAAATGACTTTAAACACTAAAACAACTAAGGAATAACAACATAAATGCATGAGAACAAGCTAACTCAGTCGCATAAATATGCTCTTATCAAATTCCCCCACACTTAGCTTTTGCTAGTCCTCGAGCAAAACAAAAGAGACAAACGAATCAAAACAAACAGAACACAACTTAACCTTCCAACATTTGCCTCAGGGATTTCCAATGCACATGACATGTTAAAAATCATCATTCCCACAGCTTTTAGTCATCTTCACACTTGAGCACATACTAATTACAGTCACCACTTACTAGTTCGCAATTAACCAATTAAAATGATATTTTGAATGTAGTAACATGCCTTAGAGAATTTGCTCAATTCCTTACAAGATACTCTCTATTTTCACACACATTTTCTGACTACAAACCCTACACTAGTTATATGTGAGCAGAATGATGTAAACATGGAAGACTAGTACTCACATATTTTATAACAAAGAAAGCAATTTCTGGAGTTAATAAGCATGTTTAGATATGATCTCATGAATGGAATGCTACTACTTAGATGCGAGAACCAGTGACACCATATGCTCATACCAATTTCAAACTCCACGAATTGAAACACACAACACTCAAGATTGAAGTCAAGGGTTGTAACGGGGCTTGGGGGTAATGGCTAATAAAGAAAGGATAGCAATAACAAACGTTCTTAAAGCGATAGCAAGCAAAGCAATGAAATAGACACTTGGAATTCACTTTAGAATGCAGAATCAACTTTTAAATACAAAGGGAAGATTCATGCAATACTTAGACCGAATTCAATGTTTTGGACCCTTTTTTAACAAACTTTTTTCTTTTCACTCTTTTTTTTTTTTCTTTTCTACCCGTGCCTTATTAAGGACTTTGGTACACACACACACACACAAGAATCACTTCCCCACCACTTGCTTTCTGCAATACATTGATAAAAAAAGAGTTCATTTTAAGTTATGCTTTACTATGCTTCAAGAACAAGGGTATGGATGGTCTTAAAACTAGGCTAGGTAAGGATAGTGTGGATTAACAAAGAACATAGGCTTAACAAGGCTCAACGGGGTTAAACTTAAACACATAATGAAATAGGGGCACGACAATTTGGCTTTGGTGGTCACTACACAACTTCATCTTGAATATGTCTTATGCAAATCAATAGCATGCTTTGAATGAAATAGGCATGGGTTCTAGCATTTGGAACTAAATGATGAAACGCCTTCTAAGTAGCAACCAAGCAAAGAATAATGAGATCATGCAACGACTTTGGAAAACAATGATGCACAGATTATTAACTCTCCAAATAAACGTTTAGGCTCAAGTCTCACAAGGTTGTAGCGTTCATTTGAGTTCCTTCCTTCAAGCATGTTACAAAATTGATTTTTCCTTTATGATTGCATGTGAATTCATAAATTATAACCACAACCAAGCATACACCAAAGAGTAAATCAAATTTTCATCCATGTTTATAACTCTCTTTAACAGTCATGTAATTAAAAACCAAATCCTCATCATTGTGTTGGAAGGTACCCTAAGACACAAATAAACACACAAAAATAACTCTTTTTGGGTTTTTCAAAACAATTTTTCAAATTTTTATGAGATTTTCGGATTTTTATGTCAAAACACACTAAAACACTCCAAAACAGCTTAAAACACTTAAAAACAGCAAGGAACAACACTAGAAGTAATGGGTGATAAACTCCAATGAATTTCATGCAAATCAATTTGGTTACCCCCCTCCCCCCCCCCCACACTTAAATCAAACATTGTCCTCAATGTTTCAAGCATAAAATCACACAAAAACAAGCAAACAAACAAACAATGAATAAACATGACAAGTATAGCAAAGTAAAAACCAGACAGAGTAGAGTTTAAGAACTCAAATCTGGTTTTGGAGATAGATGATCTTGTTGACTTTTAACAGTTTTGATCTCGAACTAGTTTGGAATTCTGAGTGAGGAATATCAGAGTTCCTTGGTTGTGTAGTCTGCATTCTTCTCTGCTTGTGTCTTCTGCACGGCAGGCAGGCAGGCACGAGGTAGAGGTGATGGTCTGTTTCTTTCTTCAATCTTTCCAAATGCCGACCATTTGCTTTCTTTCTCCTTGTCCCTAGCTGAGAATGAATTAGCACATTGTCTCCACATGCTTCAAGGTATCATTTTCACTTCCCATATCTGTTCCTCAGGCAGAAGTGGTAGACGAAGAGGAAACATACGATGTTGAAGATGAGTACTCGAGAGCAAGGCTAGGTAAGCAATTAAGAAAGGGTTCCAGGCAGTCGGTTCCAGATCGGAAGATTGATACCAAGTGCTGGCTGATTACTCTCTTTCTCTTTGTCCCACTGATGAAAACAATGACAAGGAGAAGGACAGGGAGAAAGCATGATATGAGATACTCTTGTTTTCAACCTTCATGAAAGCAAATGCCTGTGACAGATGCTAACACGTCTGGAAAAGCAAATGCCTCTCCGATTTCTGAGCTTGCCTCTTCGATTTATGAGCTCTGTCGAGTGCAGAGGTTGCATGTGACAAGTGCAGACAAATCTGGAATAGAGGATGGCCCGTGGTTTCTGAGAAAGCCTAGCTTTTGAGAAAGCTAGCGCCTCTTCGATTTTTGAATTGGCCTCTTCGATTTCTGAGCTCGCCTTTTCGATCTCTGAAATCCCGTCAAGTGCTGATTTTAATAGAGGATAAGCAGTTCGTTTCTAAGCACACTTGAATTTCTGCCCATAAAAACTCCCTTCATTGCATTTCTAAGATCTCGATTTGTTCGACCTCTTTTTCCTTCAACACCTTTGAAAATGTCTGGCCCCTTCGACCGTCGTTTTGACTTAAACCTTGGTGAAGAGGCATCCATGCCTTCTCCAGAGAACATATGGTGCCCATCCTTCATATCCCCTACTGGTCTTCTTACCGTTAGGGATTCGGTGATGAAGAATGATATGACCGCTGCAGTGGTGGCCCGGAACCTTGTCACTCCCAAAGATAACAGACTACTTTCCAAACTGTCTGATGAGTTGGCTGTTAAGGATTCTCTGGCTCTCAGTGTGCAGTGTGTGGGTTCTGTGTCTAATATGGCCCAACGTTTATTTGCTCGAACCCGTCAAGTTGAATCATTGGCGACTGAAGTGATGAGTCTCAAACAGGAGATTAGAGGGCTCAAGCATGAGAATAAACAGTTGCACAAGCTTGCACATAACTATGCTATAAACATGAAGAGGAAGATTGACCAGATGCAGGAATCTGATGGTCAGATTTTACTTGATCATCAGAGGTTTGTGGGTTTGTTCCAATAGCATTTGCCTTCGTCTTCTAGGACTGTACCGCGTAGTGAAGCTCCAAATGATCAACCTCCGATACCTCCTCCTTCTGTGGCTCCGCCGATTGCTAATGCTCCACCGACTACTGAGACTTCTCCTAAGCAGCCTTTGTGAAGGCTCCCTCTTGTATTTTTCTGCCTCCTATTCATTTTCAATGAATTTTAATGTAAAATACCTTGCATATCTGTCAATGTTTCAAAAATAAACCCACAACAAGAACAATTAAACAAGCAACAAATAAAAATGACAATCATGGCAAAATAAAATTGCAGAAAAGGGAAGGTTTTTAGGAACGCAAAACATGGGTTGCCCCCCAACAAGCACTTGCTTTAACGTCTTGTAGCCGGACAAAACTTCCTTCTAAGCTTGGATAGGGCCCACGGCACTGAGTATCTGCCCCACATCACTCTCATAGTATAGCTTCAGGCGATGCTCGTTCACTTTGAATTCGTCGCCGTTGCTTAAGCTTTTAACTTGGACTGCACCATGGGGAAAAACATTAGTGACAACAAATGGCCCAATCCACTTAGACCGTAACTTACCAGGGAACAATCATAGACGGGAATTGAATAGTAGCACTTTCTGTCCAATTGAGAATGTTTTTCCTCGAATCATTTTGTCATGAAACGCCTTTGTTTTCTCCTTGTAAATTCGTGCATTCTCATAGGCTTTGTTCCATATCTCCTCAAGTTCATTCAGTCGGAGCTTCCTATTCATTCCAGCAGCATCTAAGTCCAAATTGAATGTTTTCACAACCCAGTGCGCTTTGTGCTCCAATTCCACAGGTAGGTGACATGGCTTGCCGTAGATTAGTCGAAATGGAGACATCCCCAGAGGTGTTTTGTAGGCAGTACGATATGCCCACAGTGCATCATGTAAACGTAAGCTCCAATCCTTCCGGTTTGGCCCAACAATCTTCTCCAAGATTTGCTTGATTTCTCTATTCGAAACTTCGACTTGGCCACTTGTTTGAGGATGGTATGGCATGGAAACCCGATGCTTCACATTGTACTTTTTAAACAGCGCCTCAATGGTGCGATTGCAAAAATGGGAGCCTCTATCGCTTATGAACACCCTCGGCATGCCAAATCTGGAAAAGATGTTAGCCTTGATAAAATCTGCCACCACTCTTGAATCATTAGTATGGGTGGCTTTGGCTTCCACCCATTTCGACACATAATCAACGGCTAGCAAAATATAAGTAAAACCATATGAGGGTGGAAAGGGTCCCATGAAATCCATACCCCATACATCAAAGATCTCCACATTAAAGATGGGGGTTTGTGGCATTTAGTCTTTGGCACCGATTGTACCTGTTCTTTGGCATCTATCACAAGTTATAAAAAATGTTCTAGCATCCTTAAACAATGTAGGCCAATAGAAACCACTCTCTAAAACCTTAAGGGTTGTCCTTTAGGTGCCGAAATGACCCCCACATGCATAACTATGGCAAAATGCAAGAATTGAATTAAACTCGGAATCGTACACACATCTACAAATAATCTGGTCAGGACAATACTTCCACAAATATGGATCATCCCACACATAAAATCGTGCATCATTTATGAGTTTATCACGCTTGTATTTATCTAGAGTGCTAGGAACTTTTTTTGTGACCAAATAATTGACCAACTCAGCATACCAGGGCTCACTTACCTCTAGGGACAAAATTGCTCGTCAGGGAAGGTCTCTAGAATGGGTAAGGAGTCTTCCTCGTGCACCAAACGGCTAAGGTGGTCAGCTACCACGTTTTCACTCCCCTTTTTATCTCTTATTTCAATGTTGAACTCTTGAAGTATGAGCATCCAACGAATCAGCCTTGGTTTGGCCTTCTTCTTGGTGAGGAGGTACTTCAACGTTTCATGGTCAGAATATACAATCACTTTAGTGCCAAGTAAGTATGAACGAAATTTATCCAAAGCAAATACAACTGCAAGAAGTTCTTTCTCAGTGGTAGAATAATTCAATTGAGCATCATTTAGTGTCCGGGAAGTGTAGTGGATCACGTGGGGCTGTTTGTTCCTCCTTTGGCCTAAAATATCACCAATGGCATAATCAGATGCATCACAAATTAGCTCAAATGGAAGGCTCCAATCTGGTGGCAAGATGATGGGGGCCGATGTCAACATGTCCTTGAGGGTTTTGAAAGCGGTTTCACACTCCTTGTTGAACTCAAAGGCTACTTCCTTTTGGAGTAAACGGCAAAGGGGTTGGGCGATTTTGGAGAAATCCTTGATGAATCTCCTATAAAATCCTGCATGGCCAAGAAAAGAACGAACCTTCCTCACCGAAATGGGAGAGGGTAAGTGACGTACAAGATCTATTTTAGATTTATCAACCTCAATCCCTTTTTCTGATATGATATGCCCTAAAACTATACCTTGTTTTACCATAAAATGACACTTTTCCCAATTCAAGACAAGATTAGTTTCGATGCATCATTGTAAGATCAGAGTAAGATTATTCAAGCATGCATCAAATGAGTCACCAAAGACACTAAAGTCATCCATAAACACTTCAATGATCTTTTCCACAAATTCTGAGAAAATACTTACCATACACCTTTGGAATGTGGCTGGTGCGTTGCATAGCCCAAATGGCATGCGTCGATAAGCAAAGGTACCAAAGGTGAAGGTAGTCTTTTCTTAGTGGTCGAATTAGGGTGTGTAGGTGGTTGCGGCAATGATTGCTCAATGCTTGCCGAGGGCAGGCCTTGTTCTTTCTCCTCAGATTGCATCTGTTCGTCCTCCTTTTGATTGGATTTAGATGGGCTGGGATCAAATCCAACTTCTTGTCCACTTCGCAAGGTGATGGCTTTGGCAGATTTGAAGCCTCCCTTTGGATTCACATCCGTCGAACTAGGTAACTTACCTGGCTATCTACTAAATTGCCCCATGAACTCAGCCATTTGTCCCATCTGTCTCTTCAATTCAATCATCTCTCGAGCTTAATTTTGCACTTCCTTGGCGTAATTGTGCATATCTTTGGCTTGATTTTCCTGACCCTTCGCCAACGTAGTTAGTAACTGAATAACTTGAGTATTATCAAAAGACGAACCTGAGTTATTTTGGGTAGGTTGTGTTTGGGGTTGTGAGGGTGCATACGGCCTTTGATAGAATCCCGGAGGTTGTTGTCTGAATGCACTTTGTTGTTGGGTTTGTTGGGGCTCCCTCCATTTGAAATTTAGATGATCTCTCCAACCTAGATTGTATGTATTTGAGAACAGATCATTCGTTGGTTGGTTTTGACTCCCAAAACCCACGACGTTGGCAGATTCCCACCCTCCGTTCTCGATCAATTGAGGGCACTTATCCGTGAGATGTCCATTCATTGAGCACACGCCACAAGCAGCTACACTTTGTTCTTTTGGTTTTTCAACCACCTGTGAAAGAAGAGTAGTAAGATTAGCCATTTGATTTTGAAGTTCGGAAATAGCACTTACCTCATTAACTTGTTGCTGCCGTGGGTTGTCTCTTTGACCAACGGCTTCATATTGTTGAGCATTCAATGCTCGATTAGCAATTAAGGTCTTGGCAGCCATGGGTGTTTTGTCCACCAAAGCTCCTCCAGCTGAGGCGTCTAACATTTGGCGTTCAATTGGTAGAAGCCCTTCGTAGAAATATTGAAGAAGAAGCTCCTCCTTCATCTGGTGCTGTGGACATGAAGCAACAAGGGTTTTAAAACGCTCATAGTAAGTGGGAAAGGATTCACCTTGGTTTTGCTGAATGCCACTAATCCTTTTGCGTTGTAGAATGACTCGAGAAGTTGGGAAAAACTTCTCCAAAAATGCCCATTTCATACTCTCCCATGATTTGACAGTTCCGGAGGCTAGCTCATACAACCAATCTTTAGCCTTTTCCAAGAGAGAAAAGGGAAAAGCCTTCATTTTCAGAATGCTCCCATCAACATTCACAGGGGTCATGCTCGAACAAACAACCTCGAACTCCTTCAAAAGTTTTTTAGGATCTTCCATGGACATCCCATGGAACTTAGGAATATGATGCAATAAACTAGACTTTAATTCGAACTCGTCGGTCTTGTTTTGGGCCGCCCTTAGATATTGAATGCATAACGGCAGAGCATTGTCTAATCCCGAAGCGGAAAGGTCCTTGATTGTTCGATTGTCTACTGCCATATTTTGGACTTCTTCAAAAGTCCTTGCCGTGGCCTCCTTTTGCTTTTCTACTTTGTCTTCTTCAAGATCTGGTGCAGGTTGAGATGGTTGGGGATCTTGTTGATTCCTTGCTCGTCTCAAACTTCGTTCAAAATAGTCGTCCAATTCAAAGATATGCTTATGAACAGGTTGAGAACTTCGAGTCATAAACCACCTAAAATAAGAAAACAAGTAAAATAAGCAACTAAAAACAAAAATACATGAAAATAAACAAAAAGAAATAATAAGGGATTAGAAAAGTTGCTAATCCCCAACAACGGCGCCAAAAACTTGATGCGAAAATTATCTTAACACAAAAATTTAACCATCTTTTGACAATTGTAGTACAAGTATAAGTAGGGATCGTTCTAGACCGGGGATTAGGAGGGCTTGCTAATAACCTCTAAACTGACTCAAAAACATAAAACTAAACTTAAAAACACTTAACAAGACTCACAAGACTCAAAGCAAACTTAAAACACTCAAAACAGCTTAAAACAACCAAATAAACTTAAACTAGACACTAGGAATGACTTTGGACGAAAATTGACTTTTACTTGAATTAAAACACTTAAAAACACAAACTATAACAGATTTGAAACAATTTGAAACAAGAAACTAAAAGGGGGGTTTTGATTTGGATGAAGTTGAAACAAACAAACAAGTATGAAATACTAGACAGATTGTAAAACGAATGTGAGAAATAAGATGATGGATAGGATAGCTAGAGGCTTTTTCTCCACACATGACATGTATGCAAATAACTCGATTTTCAGTTACTACTTCATTGAATTATGAATGACAATGCTCCAAATTAACCATGACATCACTAGTTAACTCTCAGATTTTCCTTGTTTTATTGGATTGGATGACATCATTCGACAACCCAAAACATTCTTCTAAAGTTCCCTACATGACATCATAATAGAGATACAATCAAAGATCATTACGTTTAATGAAAATCATAAGCATTGACAAAGCACTTGCAACTATGACATCATGTCACTCATGCTAGGAATTGAACTTAACGCGATCGTTTATAAGCGACCTTCACTACTTGTGAATATAAGTTTGTAACGATTATGTGAAACTTCCTTATATTCTAGCAACGGATTTATGCATGCCAATTAAGTGTCGACCCTTAATTAACGAATACAAATAAGTTATCAATCAAATAGTTAAGCCAATTGCATTCATGATTCAAGAGTTCATAACTAGAATTTATCAAATTATATTGCACACATAATCATGGCTTTGAAATCACCCTTAGCCAAAAGGGGTTTAACCACTCAAATTTACAACAAAACGAAAGGAAATGAATTTAAACATTAGAAACAAAAGAAAGAAAACACATAAACGCTCCAATGATCCAAGTTGGACAGCAAGCACGTCCAAACACTTTCCTTCCCTTCCTTTGCTACAGCACAAGATGTTGGTGAGTGTTTGAAGGTTTGTTTGTACGGAGGAATGGATGTGAAGATGAATGGATGTGTTTGGATGAAGGTTGTGTTGAAATGGGAGTGAATGATCTAACAAAGTATGAACTCAATTTATGTCACACACATTTCCTTTTGTAGAGGAAGTGCAAGGCAAAGGATAGGTAAAATGGAGTGGTAAATGATTCAAAGGTGAAAGTGAATTGATGATTGATGCAAGAATTAAACATGGATGGAGTGCACAACAAAGGTTTGTTATGGTACAAGGAACCCCTAATTTGTGTCCTAAAATGCATGTGAAACCTTCAATATTGCTGGAACTTAGGGACATTTAGGATTTAGGAAAGATCAAACCAAAATAGGAAACATTGGCTTAACTTTCCTACTTCAAGTAGGAATCCTCATCTTTAGGTCTTCAATTTCGTCCATTCCTTTAGTTCCAAGCATGTGATTTTTATTCCAAGCCCAAAATTGCTCCAAAAGGCTCCAAAATGTACATTTTTGCATACTTCGTCCTTAGAACCTGAAATTGCACAAAAATGACTTTAAACACTAAAACAACTAAGGAATAACAACATAAATGCATGAGAACAAGCTAACTCAGTCGCATAAATATGCTCTTATCAGCTCCCAAAAGGCCTTGTGCTAGGTAGAAATAGGAATATACATATAAGGCTTACAGGATCCACTCCCCTGGGCGATGTGGGATGTTACAATCCACGCTCCTTAAAGGCCCAACGTCCTAGTCGGCACACACCCGGCTAAGGATTGGCTCTAATACCAAATTGTCACATCCCGGCTTGGGCCCCCACCACATCCCGGGCTCGACTCCACCGTAGCACAATATTGTCCACTTTGGACCTCGACCACACCATAACGGTTTTGTTTCTGGAAACTCATACGTGAACTTTCCAGTGGGTCACCC
The DNA here is from genome assembly GCF_916048215.2 of Malus sylvestris. Taxonomy (NCBI): domain Eukaryota; kingdom Viridiplantae; phylum Streptophyta; class Magnoliopsida; order Rosales; family Rosaceae; genus Malus; species Malus sylvestris. The sequence continues at coordinate 31,198,881 of NC_062272.1, forward strand.
ATCACCCATCATGGGATTGCTCTCGTGCGAACTCGCTTAACTTTGGAATTCCGATGGAACCTGAAGCTAGTGAACTCCCAAAAGGTCTCATGCTAGGTAGAGATACGAATATACAAATAAGGCTTACAAGATTCACTCCTTGGACGATGTGGGATGTTACAAAACTCATATTTTAATTATCAAATACATATATTTAAATAATGCTATACATCCAATGTGATAGCCGAAAAGTGAGAATGACGTATCACAATTAAAAATGCATGTGTGGGCAGCATTACTCTATATATATATATATACATATATTCGAGAAAGTGCATGCAAATGTTGTACTATGAAAAATAATATTTAAACTCTTTTTGAATATATAAAAACACAAATATTCATAACATCAGTTCATCACGTCTGAAATTGTGAAACACAATTACTTAATAGGTTTTATTACAAGTGGTCCTTGGAGAATATGATGTGACCTTCTTAGTCTAAATGACTACTTTATTCATTCTTGGAGAGCGTGCTTGCTTCAAACCCTGCATACTCACCACAAAGCCGAGACGAAGTAAAATTTCAATTCATACTCTGAGGTTAATTATGATGAATTTTACTAACTAAAAGGAACAAGATTATATAGATTGGTATATATATATATATATAGATACACGTGTGTGCGTGCGCTTACTGTGTATAACGAATCTTGATTTTTCCGACGTTGGGGTTAGCAATTGCAGCAAAGGCTTCTTGAGAAAGATCGATGGTTCCTCGGCATCCAGGAGGACAGTAATCCACAATTTTAATGACAACGCTATTCCCCTTGCAAGGCTTCGGCACACCTTGTGTTCGAAGGCAAAGATGGATGGCCCCTCGCACAGCTCCCCAAGGATGAATGGCATTTTTGTTGAATGTTGGTTGTCGGGCTCTTGCTACTTGGTGTACTGTAAGATGGGTTTGAAGTTAGTTTGAAAGGTGGATTTGTGGGGCTTTAAGTATAGGTCTTGATGCTCACAATCAAAACTAACAACAAGCTAGGCGTGTCACTACTATCTCAGTATAGCAGATGTAGAATAAGTGTGTTTTAAGTCGATTACTTGTATGCTAAGTTACTCAAACTTCTTGTTATCAAATGATTGTCACTGATGGATTAAGTTTGTATTCATTTCTTTTTCTTGTCTTGTAAATAACGACTTTTAGTTCATAATCTTGTATGTTTAGAAAGGAAGGAGTTTAGATCCCTTTAAACCATGCTTTTGATCCCAGGTTGCTCTTAATGAAAGCAGATCTATTGAGTTCACCAGATCTGAATGCAAAGGGGACTCTTAAGTAGGAAATAATTGGAAATAAGTTGCATACATGTTGAAAAATACATTTAGGCGACATATCTACTAATTTAGAGGACAAACAAAGAGACTCGGGCAAGATTTCACCTTGTTTGGCAAGGTTGAACCTCTTACAGCCACTTCTCTTTATGTTTACAGAGGTTGTGAGCTAAAAAGTGATGGATGGTAAACAGGTTTTGCATGAGGGAATCGATACTACAATACTAGGGAAGGTAGGAGAGCTTTTAAACTAGGCAAAATATAACTTTTCTAAGGGGACTATGACTAAAAAGACTAAATCTAAGTTGGTTTCAGCTTTTCTGGATGCAAATCTGGCTTGAGAGCAGAGTTTATATGTTGTTTTTTTTTATTGGTTGAGTGTCCTTGTCTCTGTTGTCTCTTCTCCCTTTTATAAGCAGTTTAACCCGACTGCTCTTGGCTTTATTCTTGGCTGAAAGCTTTTGAAGGGTAGTGAGTCATCAACTTTTTACTTGTAGTGCCATTAGAATGTGCTTTTTGGCTGGTAGTAGGTTGGTCTCCATCACTTGTCACTTCAGTCATAAACATGTGGCTTATGTCTTGGCCGAGAAGGCTTTTAATCCGCATTAGGCTTCAAGGTTGGGCTTCAGGCAAATGCGACCTGTTTTAGCGCCTTTGGGCTTTCTTTCTACTAAGCCCAATATTCAAATATTAACCCAAACAGTGCCCCCTTTAATCATTTTTAAGTTTGCAAACTGAGGCCTTAATGATGATTAAAACGTACTGAATGCTTCTACTCGGGACTTGCACCATTTTAAACAGCCGTTTTCGCATAAACCCTTACACTAACCAAACCTTTGCACCAACCCACGAATTCCAACGTTAACTAGCTGCTTACTATATAATCTTCACTTAAACCACTCGGCCAAATACCTTAGCCATTCTAATTCTTCAAGCTTCCAGACTTCTTTTGCTCTCACAGTTTTCTTGCTTTCTGCCTTTGATCTTCTTTCCAAAAATCATCCAATGGCTCCCAATACTACTCGCTCTTCTTGTGAATCTAGCGAGGGGATTGTCACCATGCGCCATTTGCTCAACGACCTTCATTGCCTTCGAGCAGGCTTGAATACTTCACTCTTCTTCGAAGAAGGGGGAGTACACTCTTTGGGACCTTCCTGGATTTCCAAGGTCCCAATTGTTGCGGAAAATAATATGCCCAAGGCAAATTGGTTCACCCCAACCCATATTCGACTAAAGCTAGCATCTCAACCTCTAAGTGGCCTACCCATCAAACAAGCTTCCCTTTGATGAAAGATGAGGGTTGGGCACAGTGGGTGAATGAGCTCGAGCCTATTTTCAAGAAGAAGTGATGAACAATGGCATCTACGAGCTAATAATGCTCTCCAAAACCACAGTGATGGCCAAGCCCGAGCTTCTGACCACAACTCTTCTATTTTGGAACAATGGACCAACACATTCAATTTCAGGATGGGTCCCATGTCTCCAACCATCTTTGATATGGCCTAAGTCTTCGGGCTAAGGCCCTCGGGCAGGTGGGTGAATATAACCCACGACTAGTCTTCCCCATCTAGCCTGAATGCTAAGGGCTCAGATGCTTCTGAATCCATCACTTGGTTGGAGTATAATCCCTGGACTTTCAATAGTTATGGGACTTCATTCATGGGTTTTATCATTTGCTAAACATAATGTACTCCAGAAGATAGGAAAAAGTCTATATACGTATATACATATACATATATATATATATACACATATACATACATACATATACATATATATATATATACACATATACATATATATATATATATATAAGGAGAAAATCAAGCTAGAGAGGTTTATATATATATACTTATATATAAGGAGAAAATCAAGCTAGAGAGGTTTATATATATATATATATATGTATGTATGTATGTATGTATGTATGTATGTATATAAGGAGAAAATCAAGCTAGAGAGGTTGCATAAAAGAGAATGTCATTCTGTCGCGATCAAAGTGCAGTGATTTCTCTTTCATGCCTCCAAACTCAAACTTTCCTTCTCCTTTAGTACAATACTAAAATATGCATTCCTTTATAAAACATCAGGTAGAAAAATAGATGTATAACAACGTAATGTCGAAGTACGTACATAATAAAATGAAGTTAAAATAGTTGTACTGAAAACAACACCGAAAATAGCAAACCTTACCTACACACCTATAGGCATCATGTGCCTCAAAAAAGTGAGTGTGCTATCTTTAGGCTTAATAGCTTTTAAGATCAATATATACATAATATTAATATTACAAAATTCACATTTTAGGACACAACTTCAATACTTAGATGTGTATTATTTTGAAATTCTTTCCTTGTGTATTACGTAGATGACGACTTTCAGGCTCAGATGGTGCTCGTCATCACCTCATTCTCAATTTGGGTCGAGTTTATCACATCTTTGATGGTTGTCGGCGTTTTGACTTGGGATCAACTTAGTAAGGGCTACTCTTTCCGACCCTAATTTGTTACGGCCTGCCCCTAACCAGGCCTAGTTTAACATAAGGCCCCATTTTAACAACACAGATTAGAATTCTAAAACTGGGCTTGAACACTTACCCTAAATAACACTGATATTGTGTAATCCTGACTATGTACATCCAAGTTTCGTCTCTGAACATCTTTATTTTTCTATATACCAAATTTTCTCTCACACATTTTTTTTAACATAAAAAATAATTTACTAAACTTTTAAGAATACCCTTATTTTACTTGTTATGAATTTATTTTTATTTGCACACCCATTTTTCATTTTCTTTGAACACCCATTTTCCTTGTATTAATTATATTGGCTCTCTTCCATTTGGCAATTTTCGTTGATGGAATAGTTCTTTGTTCCACATGTGACTGCATGATTCTTTTATTTCATGAAGCAAAATTCAATCTATACTAAAAATGAAAACACTTTGATTCACTGTTCATAAGCACAGTGCACTGACAATTTTGCCTCTGTTTAATTTTTGTTATTGCAAGTGTGCCACTATTTGAGAAAATGTATAAACACATTATTTTTTCCCTTCTCTTTTACACCTTTCTCGCCCGTCCCTCTCGTTGTTCACTCCACGACTCACCACTATGGCTGGCGACGAGTTCGTAGCTTTCAGCGACTACAAACCAAAAAACCAACTAATAAAAAAACCCTCTCTCACGTTCAATTTAACCCTCAAATCTATTTCTAGAAATTCTCAGCCGTTTTCGATTATTAAGTTGGTGCCCGAAATCCAGCGAGCTGTTTCCGGCCGAACATTGGCGATTGGATCTTGCTGTTACAACCAGTCGTTTAACATTCGTCTTAGGAACCAAAATCACCCGTTGCATGCCTCAATTAGTTACGGTGGTTTAAGGTGAATCGGAGGTAAGTTGTTGTCCAGTTTTTCATTGGCTCACCTTGTGAAAATTGTGAAAATTGTCTTAAGCTAAAGGATTCAGTATTAAGTTTCTTTGTTCATAAAGATTTAAATCTTTAAGCTAGCCCACCCGGTGAAAATTTTCTAGCTCCGCCATTGAGCTAGATATGGAAAATGATGATGCTATAAAGGGAAAGATGTTGCCCTTCATAGTATTGAGCATGTTGAGTCTATCAATATGCCTTGTGTTCTAGCTCAACAATAAAGGAAAGGAGATAAAAAAAGGTTGGGGAGTCTTCTAGAAACTCAAATAACCAATCACATGAAAAGTTCACTTTTGGTAGAAAACAAGGAATATTCACAAGTAGAAGGGATAAAACTTTCTCAGTAGAATTTGGTCTCTGCTTTTCTTGTGGTAAAAGTGAACATCATGCTACTAAGTGCGCAAATAACAGGGAGTCGAGTTAGAAAACGGACAAAGTAATGATGGCTACTTGGAGTGAAAGTGAAGGTGAAGGATCTGTGCATTCTGATGAGTCGTCAGATGATGAAGAAAAAATTGTTGCTCTTGTTGCCCCAATAGAAGAATTGTCTCCAAGTGATGATTATCTGGTGCTGAATGACACTGGGAGATGTGCGTTAAGTATGATACTCTATTTGATGAGACTTGTACTACAATGTTGAGAAAATTGAGCTGACTAAGAAGGTTGTTGAGTTATAGAAAGAAAACAAATCTCTTCGTTTGGTCAGAATTGAACTGGATGAAAAGATTGGTTAGCTTAAGGCACATGTCCAAGAGTTGAATGAGAAGGATTTTTCTCACAATGATGAAGATAAAAAGACAAGATGCAAATGAGGCAAATGAGGCAAATGACAAGGTTATTTGTTTTATCATTGGGGTTGAAAAGACAAGATGCTGAATTTTGGGAAACCTTATGGTGATAGAAGTGGTATTGGATACACGGAAAATGACTTAAGCTCTATGGGTACCAAATCAAAATATGTGAGAAAATCTATTCATGTAGCACCTAAAGTCAATCTAAGTTCGGAGACTAGATTCATCCCTACATGCCATCATTGTGGTGAATTGGGCCATATTCGTCCAAAGTGTAGGAAACTCTACTCCAAGAAGAATGATACATTGAAAATCAGGTAGATCAACTAGTCAATGAAGTCAACAGAATTGCTTAAATAGTGCAGTCATCCAGTGTGGAATGTGTGAAACCTTACTCCAAATAGATTCCATTAGTCTCTAACAGATGCTTAGTTGTTCCCAATGCTCTCTGAGCCACTAAACCAAATATGTGGTATCTTGACAGTGGTATTTCTCGTCACACGTCTGGGGACAAGGATGCTTTTTTATTTTTTATTTTTTAATCTATTTCACCTTTCAATGGTGGTGGTGTCGTTTTTGGTAGTGAAGAAAAGTCTTAAATCACTGGAAATGGAGTGGTTAATATTCATGGTCTACCTCAACTTAAGAATGTTAGCTATGTGGAAGGGTTGAAGTCAAGTCTTATCAATATTAGCCAGCTATGTGATGAAGTGGTAGATGAAGTTTTCTTCTAAAAGAAAGGCTATCGAATTGTGGACGAACATGGAAAAAATATTATGGTTCTTCCAAGATCTGGAGACAATTGTTACATTCTTGATGCCTCAAAGGTTGGTGATTCCTCAAAGTGCAATAAAGCAATTGATGATGATAGTGTGTGTAAGAATAAGGTTGAGAATTAGATAGAAAAATGACTTTGAGGTACATTAATACGTTTTCCTTAAAGTGATATTTGCCCCCACTCTAATATGAGTTTGCTAACGGGTCTAAAGCAAATCACTTCCAGGATACAACAAAGTTTGGAATTTTAGTTTAGCAAGAACTGAAATTTCCTTAAAATCTTCTAAAAGAAAACTGTATGATTTTGATAGAGGTGATTCTTGCAACTGGTGCATAGGTGTCAAAGTAGTCAACTTCTTTTTTCTGTTTAAAACCTTTGGCTACCAATTGGGCTTTGAAGGTTTGCAAAGAACCATTAGTATTATATTTTCTTCTAAACACCCACTTTCAACCAATTGATTTAGATCCATGTGGTAAGTCAACCAAATTCCATGTTTGGTTGGATAACAATGAGTTCATCTCATCATCTACAACTTCTTTCCAGAAAGCAGCATCTCTAGAAGTCATTGCTTCTTTTAAAGTTACATGATCTCCTTCTACATTTAAAATGAAGGGTATTTTATGTAGAACCTTTTCTCTATTTCCTTCCTCCAAAAATAAAATGGCTTCAGAAGATATAAAATCAGAACCTAAATTCTTTTCTTTTTTGACCCTTTGACTTTTCCTACGTTTTAGAGCCTCTTCCAGTTCCTTTCTCTTTTTGGTGCCAGAAACTGAACTGGGATTTTCTTTCGATAGTGATTGTTGATTATGTTTTCAATTGAACTAGGACTAGGGTCATTATAGAATTTATCCTCAAAGAACTCTACATCTCTTGACTCAACAATGACATTTGACTAGGGTCATTATGTTCTTTTTGAACTTACTATTGCTCCTTTCAACATAATTAATCTTAGTGAAGTCTTGTGAGGAAAAATATTTTTCTCGTTTCTAAGTTTCCTCTTCAATTTGGATCCCCTTCAAGAGATGTTGGAGACTTATATCTTCTGCCATATGCAAAAGCTTCTTTCTATAATTGTTCCAACCAGGGGGTAATTTTGACATGATAACCCCTACATGTAATGCATCTAAACAATTATTTTGACTTCACGAAGCTTTGTGACCAAAAGTAATAAATCTTGAACTTGGTCCACAATGGATTTGCCATCAATCATAGTGAATTCATAGAACTTAAACACGATAAATTTATCGGTACCTTTTTTCTCTAATGTATACTTCTCTTCAAGAGCATTCCATATTTCCCTTGGAGATTGAGTTGTAGAAAACAAATTGTAGAGCCGATCCGACAAAGTATTAAGGATATGTCCTCTGCACATCAATTCATCGTCTTCATGCTTCTTTCTGTTGGAAATAATTTGTTCAATATCTGCATTATTAGGTTCAGGAATTGGTTGCAGATTTGGATCAAGAACATAGGCAATTTTCAGGGCCGTCAACATCCAGCGTATCTTGTCCTTCTAGCGCATGAAATTGGTTCCATCAAACTTGTCGAGTTTCCAATAAGCACTGTCAATCATTGCAAACAAAGCCATAGTTTTGGACATCTTCTCCATTGCAAATATCACTTTAAGATTGTAAGAATAAGGTTGATAATTAGACAGAAAAATGACTTTGAGGCACGTTAATACGCTTTCCTTAAAGTGATATTTACCCCCACTCTAATATGAGTTTGCTAACGGGTCTAAAGCAAATCAGTTCCAGGATACAATAAAGTTTGGAATTTTAGTTTAGCAAGAATTGAATTTCCCTTAAAATCTTATAAAAGGAAACTGTATGATTTTGATGCAGAGAAAAAGGATAAGAAAATATTGTTTGAAGAATTGTATATCCAAATATGCAGCTAACATGGGATATTTATAGATACTATGGAACCCTTTGAAGATGGATCAAAGTGTGCATATAAAAGGTCATGACTTCCTTCATCAATTCCACCGAATGGATGCATCTCTTAATCAAAAAACACAACCTGTTACATCCTTTTATTTTTTGAAAGACAACTTGTTGCATCCTTTCATTTTTCCGATAGGATGCAATCCTATTGTTCATTAGACAACTGCAACCATGCTTTTTCAATCTAAGAGACAGGCCAATTAATCAAAAAAAGGCACGGCCTGCAGCCAAAAGGCATATCACTGCAGCCTTTCTCCCTTTATCCATGAGACATGTCTTTCACGCAACATCATATATATATATATATATATATATATATATATATATATATATATTAATGAAATACACCAACAATGTGTTATGGCATAGAAGACTTAGTCATATTAACTTCTAATCGTGAGGTTGTTAGGGGTTTACCTCATATTTCAATCTCTAACTCCTATGTTTATGGATCTTGTTAGTTAGGAAAGCATACCAAAGTAGCTTACAAAAGATTGAATGGTATTGCAACTTCCAAGCCTCTACATTGGTGCATGTGTATCTTGTTGGTCCAATCTATACATTGTTCATTGGAAGGAATAAGCATATTCTGGTAATTGTGGATGACTACTCTACGTATACTTGGGTGTATTTCTTAAGGGAAAAATTAGATACTTTTGAATAGTTTCCCACTGTGTACAAAGTAATGCTAAATGAGTCTTTGTCTGGTTATCCATCTCTTGTTAGGATTAGAACTGATCATGGTACAGAATTTGAGAATGCTCTATCTAATGATTTATGTTCAACCAATGGTATCAAACATGAATTTTCTACTCCTATTACTCATCAACAAATGGGGTTGTTGAAAGGAAAAATCATGTCCTGATTGAGATGACTAAGGTGATGTTGAATAACAAGAATCTAGCAAAACATTTTTCGGCTAAAGCCATGAATATTGCCTGCTACATTTCCAATCGTGTGTTTCTCAGGCCAGGCATTGATGTGACATCTTATGAACTCTGAAGAGGTAAAAAGCCCTTATTGAAGTGCTTCACAGTGTTTGGTAGTGTTTTCTATATTTTGAGAGACCAAGAACACTTTGCCAAGGTTGATACTAAGAGTTATGAAGGTATCTCTTTAGGGTACTCCAACACCAGCAGGGCTTACAAGGTTTTCAACCTTCCAACAAAAACCATCATGGAGTCTATAAATGTTAAAATTGATGACTCCATTACTTCTCATAATCCTGATGTTGAAAATGTTGATTTGTTCTCTCCTCCCTTAAAGGATAAAAGTGATGCCTCTGTTGAGTCATGTGAGTTGTCAGAAAGTGACACAAAGAGTGAATCAAGAACTGACCAAGATTCTCATGTCCTAGTTAAGGATAAGCAAAGTGGGCCATCAATCATCAAGATGAAGAAATAGTCGGTCCTGTTGACAAAGGTGTTAAAACTCGAAGGCAAATTGCTGATGAAGTTACCAATGTGTGTTATGTGTCTAAGATAAAGCCTAATAACATCAAAGACGCCTTAATTGATGAGGAATGGATTTTGGCCATGCAGGAAGAACTGAATCAGTTCTAGAGGAATGAAATCTGGTCCCTTATTTATCATCCATCGAACACTAATGTTATTTACATTAAGTGGATTTACAAGAACAATTCTGATGAGTAAAGAAATGTGATCAGAAATAAGGCCAGACTGGTTGCTCAAGGATACTAACAACTTGAAGGTGTTGATTTTGATGAAACCTTCACCCCAGTTACTCGTCTTGAATCTGTCAAACTTCTTTGTGCTATTGCATGCCATTTAAAGTTGAAACTATTTAAATGGTTGTCAAAACAACATTTCTTATTAGGTATCTTAATGAAGAAGTCTATGTGGAACAACCAAAAGGCTTCGAGGATCCTTACAAGTCAAATGGTGTGTACAAACTAAGGAAGGCTCTTTACGGTATGAAAGATTGTCCTCTCATCTTCTCACTCATGGTTATATTCGTGGCTCTATTGATAAGACTATTTATGAAGAAGGTGACGTCTCATGTTGTGATTGCTCAAGTATATGTAGATCATATTGTTGTTGGCTCTACCTCTTGTGAAGCAATTCATTGATATGATGACTAATGAGTTTGAAATGAGCTTGGTTGGAGAACTAAACTACTTTCTTGGACTTCAAGTAAAGCAAAAAGTTGATGGCATTTTCATCTCTCAAGCCAAGTATGCCAAGAATCTAGTGAAGAAATCCAATCTTGAAAGATCAAAGGCTAATAGGTCACCAATGAGTACATGTCCCAAAATTCACAAGGACTTAAGTGGCAAGAATGTTGACCAAACTTTGTACAAAAGCATGATTGGGACTTTACTCTTTTCTCCTTGACCAAACTCTGTACACCTGATATTGCCTTTCCTGTGGGGGTGTGTACTAGGTTTCAGACTTGTCCCAAGGAGTCTCATTTATTGGTTGTCAAGAGAGTTATCAAATATGTGAGAGGGACTACTGATTTTGGGCTACAGTATACTCATGACACTAACACAAACTTGGCTGGCTACAGTGATGCCTATTGGGCTGGGTGCATGATGATTGAAATAGTACCTTGGGGAGGCCTTCTATGTTAGGAATAATCTGGTAGCTTGGCATAACTAGAAGCAAAGCTGAATCTCCTTGTCTATAGCTGAGGCTAAATATGTTGTTGTTTGAAACTATTGCACTCAGTTAATGTGGATGCAGCAAAAGCTCATCGACTATGGTATCTCTCAATCCACTTTTCTTGTTTATTGTGATAATATGATTGCTATTGACATTTCCAAGAACCCTGTCCAACATTCAGGAACAAACACATTGATACAAGACATCATTTCATTAGAGATCTTGTGGAAGGTAATGTTCTTACCTTAAGCTTTATGCCAATTGAAAAATAGATAGCTAACATCTTCACTAAAGCCCTAGATAATTGAAGGTACGAAGATCTTCGACGGTCTATTGGTCTTTGTGATGTGAATTAAATAGGTTGTATAGCTTTGCTTCGAAGAGTTGAATATTTTGTCCAGTCTCTGTGCATGTTTTTGTTTAGACAGTTAACTAATTAGATATAATGTCATTTTGCTCTATGTGTGCATCTCTTTACTGTCATATATTGATAGATTTGCATGGATTAACCTTGGGTAATTATTCATTGTGATGTCAAAGATTCTCTTTATTCTCTTAGATGGCATCTGAAAAATCATTTTCTCACTCATTCAAATCTGGTGGTAATGTTGAATTTAATGTTGCTTTGGTCCTAATTGAGTGGTGGTAACTTTACTTACTCTATAATCTAAACCAAGTGTCAATTATCATCTTCTTTTTGCTCTCTCCCCAAATCAAAACAATAAAATAAAATTCTAATGGGATAGTGTTGTAAGAAAGAGGTGTCTTCAAAAAGAAAAGTATTGTCATAAAAAATTTGGAAAAGCCTATCAGAATTAGCCTTCCATGCAATGTCATGAGGTTGTGCTTCAAGATCCCCTCCGCGGGTCATGGATTCAAATTTTAGAAAAATCAAGTGGTATGTCATCAAATATTCACCTTCATTCTAATGACCTTGGCATTTCTCAAATTGGTGCCTCACTCAAAGTTCTTCACCAAAGTTCTTTTTTCTTCCAAGGCTTGTGTCTTGCTTTTTGCTTGTCTTGCCCTTTGTTCATATTATGTAGGAAGTGTTGTTTCTTAAAGCCAATGGATTATTAAAAGCTTGGTTAGCTTTGAAATTGCTTCTCAGATTAAGTGCTTGGTTCTATGATTTCAAGATGGCTATCATCAATTTTATTTCCTTACCTTGATACATCACAGATGCATCTTGAGCAAGTGTTCATCTCCGTATTATTGTCTTTGTATGACCTTAAAGAGTTGTCTTTTGAGAATTGCATTGTCAAACACTTTTCTCATCAATGTCTCTTGGAAGCATAGATATTCAAACTTTTTCTCTTATCCCCTTCATGGCTTATGGTTTAGCTGTTGTTTATTAGTGCAAAGATTACAACTGTCATCTTGATCTCTACCTTTCCATGTGTTTGCACAAATATGTTAGGGTACATTGTTTTATGCTTTTGCAAAAAAAAATGTTTGTAATGGATGTCTTCATTTTCTGCTGATTTACTATCCCTTGTCAGAAAAGTGAAATATTTTAAGGGTATCCTTGTTAGTGCTTGTTTTGAACTGTGTCTAGGTTTATGGGAGAGTTTGTCTATATGAAGAGCATCTTTTCTAGGAGTGTTCATTTCCATCGCATGCATCCTATTTGGGGGAGTTGGTTCAATTACTTGTGCTTATTTGTTACCAGTCTAATTGTTGCTACACTTTGTTTGGGCTTGCTTGTTTGTTCTATTACTAATTCCTATTTGCTATGTTATTGCTGCTCTTGCTTTGTGTTAGTTGCCACCTTTTTGGAAATTGCGTGCCATATTCCTCCTACACTCTGTCGTACCATGACAAAATGGGGGGGAAACATTTTTAGTTGTGTTACATACCTTGCAAGATTTTTACCCATGATAATTTTCACTTGTTCTTGTCAAGAGTTGTTCATTTACAGGATCCGTCCTTGTTCTTTTTCTTAAGTGTGGGAGAATGAAATTAGTTATAGTTGTTGGAAATATTAGAGATACGGGTGCTACTTCTCCTACAACAAATCGCATAAAATTAATATTAGTATATTACAATATTATTACCATAATTTATCAAATAAAATAAACCAAATGCGATAAAATACTTATCTTTTGTAGGGTAGAAATGCTATTCGTCCATGCTTGATTAGAACAAGATTTAAGGTTAAGGCGTGTAATCACTGTCCTTAGGAGTAGATTTTGCCCCTCTAAGACAATGTCTCGGTGCAGCAGGTTATGGCACCCTACCCTCGAGGATACAACAACCTATGATCCTTATAAGCGTACACTTGCAATACTTGGATCGGGTGAACAACTTGATTTTCCTTTGGATATAAAACTTGAAGGATATTACTTTTAAGAATGAAGAATCAATAATGGATAGATGGCAAACAAGGAGCTCATTTTAGGAAAATGAATAGAAGAGAATATTTATAAGAAATCAAAACGGTGTAAAATGTTATACTAAATAATTGCCCAACTAATGGGTTAATCAAGTTGGAATCTTCAAAGATAAAATGTGATTTAAGTGCCCCAACATTAAACTCCTTTAATACATCAGTTTTGGTTTGCAAATAAAACTGAAATTAAGATAAAAAGAAATCATTAACAATAATATTAACATGACTAATGAATTGCTTTGACTGATGAGTTGTATTTTCAAATACCCAATCAAATATCCAACAATAGGTTTGGTGTACTTTGTCAAGGAAAGCCAAAGGGGGAGTTTGTGAAGTCTAAACTTTAATGTTTGGCTTTTCTTGTCAATATTGTAATTGTACCACATGTTCAACCTAGTTCTAGGCTATTTTCTAATTATGGGCTGCTGCTACTGGGAATATACGTCCAAGGTTGTGGCACATCTCACCTCAAAAGATTTGGTCATGCATGTGCATTTCATGTATACATTCTGACTAGTTTAAGTTGTCTCGTTTGTTTTGCTCGTTGACATTTTTGATCTGGGTACACAAATTAAGACAACCCACATGGCTGTTGGCACCTTTTTGCTGGTTACCAGCTTTTAGCCATTGATCTACCCAAATTTTTTTCTAGCTTGACAAGTGTCATTGTCCTTGCTATCTAAAAAGAAACATTCATTTTGCATAAAACATTTTGCTTATGGTTTCTTTTGGGTTGCAGAATTTGTTCTAGAGAGAGTGTCTTTGAAAGCTTTGAGCTTACCTCTTCTTCATTTATGAAACCCCAAATGTCAAACCTTCCTCAGCCTTCATTAAATTAGTCACTTTAATGCAATATTTAGTTATAACTTTACGCTACTAAAGTTTTGTGTTAATTGTGTTTTAATTAGGAAGTGATTTTCGCACTCCTTTTGTTTCATGATTAGATAACTCGAGAAATATTTGTTTCATTGTTAGATAGCTTGAGAGAAATAGTTGTTTGGATTATAATATATGCATAAAGAGTAGAAAATAATTTCCCCAATATGAAGTAAGATGGTCAGGATGGATTGTTAATTGTTTATTTGGAGTTTGTGATTTAAGCTTTTCTAGACGTGGTTGATGCTGGAGCCCATAGGGCTTTGTTTCTTATATTATATTTGTATCATATGGCGTACTTTCTTTGTTGCATCATCATCTCATTCTCTCTATTTCCCATAATTTGGAATTATGGATCCTCTTGTAGGTGTAGTTGATAAAATTGGAGTTGGTTGTTAGATTTCTCTCTCAAATATGCATGTTCTTTTTCATAAAAGTAAGTGCCTAGTCATTTTTATATGTATGGTTTTTACTAAACTTTTTTTTCCCGCCATTTCTAAGGTGTGGACAGCACTTTGCAAACCGAATTAGGTTCGTTGGATGAAATTTTAATGGTTGAAAACAAAATCTATCAAAATGAGCTTATGGTAAACCATGTCATAAATGACCCTTCATTAATTCAAAACCATATCCGACAATAGTTTAAAAATTTTAAAATTTAAACTCTACTTCTCCCTGACAACAGTTACCTTCTTAACATCCAAAACTTTCCATCTCATGCGAGCGATTTGGAAGTTCCTTTCCGTAAAAAACTTCATTCTAGTTTTAAAATTTCCTTGTCATTCGAAACATAGTCGTAGTTATGATGTGCTTGTCATCTCTGTCCTCACTTTTCCACACATCGAAAATCAGGCGAGTTTGGTTCGAGGGTGTGCAGTTGGTTGCACAAAAGAATGTGGTGCTTGCTTGATTCGGGTTGAGTTCATAGTTCTTGCATGATAACCGACGTCAAATTTGGTTCCCTGAAGTCAATTTCAAATTTGGTGAGTTTTGAAAATGGAACCCTAGAATTATAATTTGTTATTTCTGTTAATTTTGACTAGTTAAGTAGTGTTTAAGGTTGATTACGCATGTTCGTTGATGAAATTAGTGGAAGTGGTGGATATTTGTGGAATTTTTGGGAAATTTGGGTTCAATATAGGATGAAATGTTGTTGAGAGATTGTGTATAAGGGTTATGTCGTTAACTTTTGTTTTGTTGAAGTTATATTGTTGAGTTGGGGTTTTGTGTTGATGAAATCTTCTTTAATTATATGGATTAACTAGATATTGCTTATGTATGCTTTGTTCACGGTGGATGTATTGTTATGAAAACTTGTTGATAGGTTGTGTTAAGGGTATGTATTGTTGAATTTGTGTTGAATGTTTATATTGTTATGCGTACAAGAGATTGCAAGTTAAGGAGTTCAACTAGCAACAAAAGAGGAAGAATCGTGTAGGGGAACGATTAACAACCTATCTCAAGCAAGTCATGTGCTAAGAGTCATGTGTCAAAAGTTTAATGATGAACAACTTGCTACCTTTAGGGCATTATGCTTTGACCACTTACAGCATGTCGATAAACTGGACTTCATTGGTTGATTGGTGCATGAGTTTTCGCTCCATAGATGGCTAATGAAGGGGTGAAAAACTTAGAAAGGCTCATATATTTAATAGGCTGTGAAGTGACTTGGTTCACAAAAAATGACTTTTGCCTCATTACCGGGCTTCATTGTGACAAACTCTACGGTCTAGACGTTAAGCCTTCCTGTTATTAAAATATTGTATTTTATTCCCAAGACATGTGAAATGACTAGTTTGCCCTAGGTGGGTGTCTTAATTAATTTATCGAGCCTCGACTCGAGAATTCTATCCTCATACTTTCTTAAGCTTCATAAATTTATATTCGTACGGTAGTTTTACTTCGAAAACAAATTACGAATTGAGACCTCGAGGGCTTATTTTTAATTAAAAGTAAATAGACGGGCAAATATGTAATTTCACTTAAAATAATTTTAAGTAGGGTTATCCCACTCCAGCCTCTCTCTCCCTTCTTATTTCTGAAATCACACAGACACACACTCTCTCTCTCTCTTCCTCTCTCTAAGTCTCGAACATCACACACACACACTCTCTCTCTCTCTCTCTTTCTCTCTCTAAGTCTCGAACACTCTCTCTCTAAGCTCCAAGAGCTTCACCCCTCACCCCATCTCCCTCACAAATCGAACTCAAAATTTACATAGTTGGATTTCCTAAGACTCAAGGAACCTAGCGATGCCCTTGCATGCACCATCGGAGCACCGTGGGGTGATCTACCTTTAAAGCCAAGAGCTTGAACTCATAAACTCGAACTTAGGTGAAACTCATTTCTAAATCTGAGAATATCTTTACCACCTACATTTTTGTTTGGTGCTTTTCATACTTAAATCTATGGGTTTAAAACGAATTAACTCTCTATGCATGTTTTCTCTACTCCGGCGATGAACTCCGGTGAAAATTGTCGAGTTCGAAGGCGGCTAAGGAGCTTCCTCCTCTTGTTTCCATTTCTTGGTTTATGGTGACAAGATTCATGAGGTTTTGGGAATGAATTGATGTGCTAACCTCAGCATCCACATTGCGTTCATGTTTTTTGTTTCCGACGAGAGTAAACGGACGAACTCCGGCGAGTTCAAGGTTCAATTCTCTATGAAATCTCCCACATTTCACTTCGGTAAGTTCTTGATCCTTTTTTAAGGGTTGTTAACTTAAAAATCACGCTGGAAATCTTTGTTCAAATGCATGCATTTGTTCGGTGCATTTTTCCAGAATATGCGCGAGGAACTCCGGCCAACTTCTTTCAAATCTGAGGCCATTGGTCCAAATTTGAATTTAGGTAATCCCCTAGAACTTAATTCATGTTTTGAGTTGCTTTTAGACTGTGAAATCGTTGAAATCGAGCTCGGGGAGGCCTTGACAATGTTCTGGCTTATTCTCTGTAGTTTCGGCGGCCAATGACGATCACCGTTAACTTTGACGGCAGGAGCTAAAATTACGTTAACTCTAACGGAATCTTCGAACTATAGAGGTATATTCCATTAATTTTTATTAACCTCACCACACCAGTGCGTGGCTCTGACGACTGCGAGTCTGGCGTCTACTCACCAAATCGCGATGTTGAGTACGACGGTACCGCGGCGGTGCGTGGTGGCACGTGGCTGGAGCACAGGGACGCATGGCGGCGCGTGAAGTAAACACGAGTAATGCACTATTTTTGAAATTAAACACGGTTGCTGCACTATTTCTAAAACTAAACATGAGTAGTTCATTATTTCTGAAACTGACTATTTTTGAAATTAAACATGGGTAGTGCACTATTTCTGAAAATAAACATGGCTACTACACTATTTTTGAAACTGAACATTGATATTATCGCTATTTCTTAAATTTGACATTGATGCAAATTTTCCTTATGAATATGATTCTTTTGAATTATAATTAACTGTTTTTTTCAATTACGAACGCAACGCGCTCATATGCTAGACAAATAAGTAAATAATTTTTACTCTAATGTTAAAGTATAGGATGTGTATCTTTCACTAATTTGTTTGAATGCTCTATTAATTTACAGTTTTTATGTAGGGGCTTTCAATTTTACAAATTGCAAAGACACATAATTTGAATAGCTAGGGACATATTGGATTCTAAATATGACAATTTGTAAAGCAATTCATATAGGATAAATCGGTCCAAGTTGCACTGCTGTGAGGGGCATGCAATCTCCTTCAGGTTGCTGCCAATTTGCTAAACTAGGATCACTTACTCCAAATAGGACATTTTAATTCCTTCAAACTGCTTTTAAAAAATAAATTAAATTAGAGGATCCATACCAGTAGAATAACGGAAAAACAAAGAGGAATACACTTCGTATTCCGAAGAAAATTAAAGACTAATTTTCTAATCAAGTTGCAATCAGCATATCTATTGAGATTCAAAAGTCAAATCACAGCCACAATAGAGAAATTGCATAGAAAATAATATAAAATAAATTGATGGTGGGTTTTACAAATTTGAAGACAAATGGTTTTAGAACTTTAAAAAAATTAGAAAAAAAAAAAAAAAACCTTTAAATTGATGAGCTTGATTCTCTGTGTGCCATAAACAAATAAAGGGTTTTGTGGGGAAATTTGCACACCTTTGGCTCTTCTACTTTGCGCAAACCGAGCTCGACGACCGGAAGCCATGGCTCAATCTCACATACTCGCTCATTGGCTTCTTCCCCATGACTCCAGGACAGGCTCTCCTTTCCCAGGTCTTGTTTCTCTCTCCTCCTCCTTCTATTAAATCTGTTAAACCACACAAAATATATAATTTGATTACACCTATTACTTGGTATTGGCCATCAATTGCATTTTTAGTAATTGGAATGGCATTTGGTGCATATGAAGGATGATGGCGGTGTTGTCGATTGATTTCGAGCAATTTAGAAAAAATTGTGGTGTTGAGGAGTTTTATGAAGCTTTAGAGGAGAAACCCAAGATAATCATATCGAGCCACCCTGTATTCAACATCTCCATCAAACATAAGATCAAACAAAAAAAAACAAAGAATTTGAGATATAAGAAAATACCATGGACTTGAAAAGCAAGGTTTTCATGGTTTTCTTGTTGTGAGTTGCAAAAAGCCATGTAGTTGAAAACCACGAAGCTGAAGTAAACACCAACAAGGTCTGATGAGAGGTAGAGCCAACAGTGAGGGTTTGACATTAGGGGCCAAAATTGATGTTAAGGGTAAAATTGGAAGTTTGATAAATTACTTTGTTTGGGCAAGTTTTATTGAGCTGATTTGATATTGAATTTTGTTCTAACCATTAAATAAAGTTTTTCACAGCCCGTCTCGAAATATTTTATCGATGGTGTGAAATGACTTATATACCCTTGAGCATTGAGTTGTGTGTGTGTAAATGGGCTATGGTTTTGGACCAATTCATTTTCTTCCTAACTTTTTGGACCCAATTGAAACTTAAAAATTTTATTTGTTTTGTTTGAGTAGCCAAACCTGGACCACACACACACATACACCCACTCTCTCGTTGACTCTCTCTCTCCTTCCCTCTCGGACTTCTTTCCATTTCTGTACAATTGTACGGACAAGCTTTCAACCAACCATTTCATGCACGGATTGAGGTTGTGGACGTGATTTTTGGGTTCCTTGCAAGCTCAGGATCACAATCGTACCTTTGGTTGGAACATGAGGACTTCGAAAAACCCGAGAACCCATAACCTTCGACGAGGGCTTTGTTGCTTAGTGGCGGTTGTGTATTTTTCATGGCGTTTTGAGGCTCGAAGAAGTCTTAGAACTACTCTATGAAGCTCTGGGAGAAATTTTGGAAAGTTTTGAACGTTAGATTACAAGGGTTTGCAAAGTTGTAGGTTTAGCCAGAATAGTGAAGGAATTTCATACCACTTCTCGTGGTTTTTTGGATCTTAGAAAGCTAAGAATATGTTATACTCATTTAGAGCTTCGTTTTGAGACAAATTTCATGAAGTTTGGTTGACAATTGGATGAGATATTAAGGTATGAAGTTTTTCTAGATACTGACGATCGCAGCGGCGCCGGCGCCGGACTACGGCAAACCAAGGAAGAAGGAGGCGAATATTTGGTCAAAATTGACGGAATATTCTAACGGTGTCAGGTATCTTTAACGGCATATTCTATATTTTAACATAATATTCCCTAATGGCGTTAACTGTTCCGCTTGGTGTGCTAAGCACGTGCCTTGGCCAGTGTGTGACGGCGGGTGGGTGATCGGAAATTTTTTCTAAAAATATAAGGATGTTCCTGAGGCTAAGTAGGCCACGTTATATATTCAAACACCCCAATCAAGCAATGTATGAGAAGTTATTACCTAGTTTTGGTTATGTGCTTTAAAATAACGTTTAAATAGTTGTTTCACATATAGGTGAGACCTATCCTGAGGAAGAGTGCAGTCAAGCGAGACTCGGAGGCTACTACCCTTCTACATACCAGTGAGTGGGCTTTTGGTTTTCAGTATATATATATATATATACACACACTTGGTATTTTTCCCAGAAAAGTTAATTAAATGGTTTGATATTTTGAAATGCCATGTCAAATGCTCTCTATGTTTAATTGTGCATTAGTATGTTTATATATATTGTTGCTCGATATTGCGGACGCTCAGGTAAGCTTCTGGTGAGTATATTGATGGTAGTGATGGTAGTGAGTATAATAGTGCTGAAATATATTTCGAGCTTATTATCCTGCACCCCGGTGTTAGTGCTCCGCCCAAGGACAGGGCCTAGCCTTCACATGATCATTCACCTCTAGCACCACACGCTCACCTTGGATCCAAGGCAGGTGCTAGCCTATCGTACAAACCACTTTAGGTGGTTCCAACTCGTAGGTGACTTGCGATACTTCGCACAGCCTTCACGTGACCATAGCACTTGAGCGTATTTATTTACACCCAAGCCTGTCGTACATACCACATTAGGTGGTTCCGACTTGTGTGTAGAGAACTAGTTGATGAGTTATAGATCCAGTCGTATAGGTCGCGTTAGGTGACTCCGGCTGGCATACCATTTCGTATTGGTTTATTTCAAGTGGCTTATTTATTTCTTGCTGAGATTTGACAGGCTATATTTGTGGAATTGTTATTTCGAATTTGGTTTTGAAATATAAACATGCATGCTATTTTCTGGGAATTATACAAGTTTTACAGCGAGGTGTTACTACTTTTGATAAGTATAATAGTTTTGAAAAGCTTTGTTTTGGCCACTCACACCTTCTGTTTTGCGCCTCTCCAAGTTCTAGTTAGGAGTGCTTGTTGGTGGCCTACGAGGAATTCTCGACAGTTCTAACAGATTATCACCAATGTAGGATCACTTTTTGGTGTTGTATAATTAGTATTCGTCTAGCTGGACTGTACTTAGGCTACTTATGCTCTGGTTGTGCAATCACACTTAATTTTGTCTTGCACTTATTCTTATCTAGTGCTCTAGTTGGTTTGGTTTTTGTTTATTTGCATTCCTTATATTAATTTTGCTTCCGCATTGTGCACATGGCTATGTCACCCTCACGTGACGGCTAGCATGCCTCGATTTAGGTCGAGGTGTGTCAGTTTGGTATCAGAGCCTAGGTTTGGCAGTTCTGCATATCTTGTGAATGTTCTAATTATCTTGGTGTCTTTTGTCAGAACCATGTCGCCTCGTAGAAAGCCACATCCTTCAGCTGAGTCTAGTTTCCTTAATATAGCTCAGTTAGGGGAAGCTATAGCTAATGCTATTCAGTCATCATTTCGCCCTCCCCAGAGGACTCCCCTAAAGACTATGTATAATTTGAAGTTAAGTAATTTCATGGGTAATGAAGGACATGAGAAAGCAGAGAAATGGTTTAATCATTTTGAGAAGACTTTCCGTTTGATGCATAGACAGGGAAATCTTCCGGAGGATAGGTGGGTTGAGATGACTACCTAGTTTTTAGGTTAGCATCCTGTATCTCGGTGGAGACAAGAGTTTTATCAGTTGTCACCAAAGGAAGCTGCTAATTGGGAAGTTTTTAAGCAGTTATTTCAGAAGAGATTCATTCATCCAGAATATATAGATCCCAAGAAGCAAGAATTCACGCATCTAAAACAGGGGAAGATGACAGCTAATGAGTACTACAGGAGGTTTACTAATTTATCTTGCTATCACCCAGAGGTTGCTGCTAATCCAGTTGAGATGTTCCGTCGTTTTAGGTTGGATACTCGAAAGAAATGACGTTCTATGGCGATCACAGCTTCCTATGCTACTTACCAAGAGTTTTATGAGATTTTGCTACGAATTGAAGATTCAGAGAATATGCCTAGTAAGAGTGAGGAGGAAGAAAAGGATGGAAATCAAAAGAAAGATGATACAGGTAAAGGTCAATCATCTTTGAGACCTCACAAGACTCAGAGCTTTAAGAAAGGTAGAGCTAGTTCCAGTTCTTCCAATGGGAGTTGGTGTTCCACTGGTTAAAGGAAGGGTGGTAGATTTTATGGAAGTCCTCGTTTTCATAGGCAGAGAGATTCTGGTGGTTCTGGTTGTCCATTTTGTTGTAGATGTAATAGTCGACATTTTGGGGATTGCAGGCAGGGTAGTAAAGGATGTTTTACTTATGGTCAAATGGGGCATCGGGCTATGCATTGTCCTAAGAATCAGTATAGGCCCCAGCAACCTTATTTGCCACCATCAGTTTCGATCCAGCAAGTTTCAGGATCTAGTAGTTATGGTCAGCTAACAGAGGTCGTGGGGGACGACAGTAAGCCTAAGGACGTATACAACATATGACATTGCAAGATGCTCAGAATAATCCTGATTTGATCATGGATACGTTGAATATTCTTGGTCATTTTGCTAGAGTATTAGTTGATTGTGGTGCTACGCATTCTGTTATTTCTCATACGTTTGCTTAGTTGACACAACCTCATCCTACACCTCTTGGATATGATTTAGAGTTTGCGATGCCTAGAAGGGATATATGTTATGTTAGTTGTGTATATCCAGGATGTCCCGTGTTAGTGGAGGATGTAGTTGTGCCAGCTAATCTCATCTCATTAGATATTGTGGATTTTGATGTGATTTTGGGCACATATTAGTTGCATTACAATCGTGCCAATATAGATTGCTACGGGAAAACAGTTACTTTTCATCGTCTTGGATTATATGAGGTTACTTTTGTAGGCGAGCGTAGTGGGGTGAGGCATGGTGTTATTACTGCCATAAAAGCTAAAAAGTTGTTAGAGAAAGGTTGTCAGGGATATTTGGCTCAGGTAGTGTTGAATGATAATGTTTCTAGCAGTATGGAGGATGTGCAAGTAGTCAAGCATATCCTTTACGTATTCCCTGATGATTTACCTGGATTGCCGCCAGACCGAGACGTGGAGTACACCATTGATTTGCTTCCAGGTACTAATCTTATATCTTTAACTCCTTATCGAATGGCTTTTGCTGAATTAAGGGAATTGAAGATTCAGTTGCAAGAATTAGTTGATAAGGGTTTTATTCAGCTTAGTACTTCACCCTCGGGAGCTTCGGTGTTATTTGTGAGGAAGAAAGACGGGACTTTGAGGTTATACATTGATTATAGGCAATTGAATCGGGTAACAATTAAAAACCGTTATCCGTTGCTGCATATAGATGATTTATTTGATCAGCTTCAAGGCACCTATGTGTTTTCTAAGATTGATTTGAGGTCTGGTTATTATCAATTGAAAATTAAAAGTGAAGATGTTTCTAAGACAACTTTTAGGACTCGTTATGCTCATTATGAGTTTCTTGTGATGCCATTCGGGTTAACTAATGCCCCTGCAACTTTTATGGATTTAATGAATTAAGTATTCCAGCCATATTTGGACAGGTTTGTTTTTGTCTTTATTGACGATATTTTGGTATACTCTAAGTCTAAATCAGAGCATGTTCGACATCTTACTTGGTGAAGGAAATTTTGTGAAAAACATGTTCATTTGAGCAACATCTATGGCATGCAATTAACAATTAAAGTCGGAATCATGCTTGTATGCACTCAAAAACAAAACATTATCCATGAAATTCAAAGCCTAGTAGTTATGTGAACGAAGACTCAACTCAAGAACAAAGTGAGTTGAGAAATTTTATACCTTTGTTGATTCCTCTTTGCATAAGCAAAGGGTAATCACCCAAGGAGAGGGCATTCATTCCTTGCTTCTTAGCTCGATGGATTTCTTGGATAAGGATGGATGAAAGGATTCTCCAAGTTCCCAAAGTTGAGAACCTCTAAGAAGAGATGAGTGACCTAGAGGAAGTAAGATTGCTAGATAAAATCCTCTAGGGTGGCCCGCCTCTTAGAGAGAAAAGGGAGCTTGTGTTCTCATCTTTTCTCCAAAATAAACCCTAAGGATGAAATGGCTATAAAGTTGCCTTTATACCACCTCACAATGGAGTGGCAATCTTGTAATTAAGCTAAGTTCACTACCCCTCTCTATATGGCCGGCCTTTAAGGGTTCATTGGGTTTTCAAGCCCTTTGTGGTTTCAAATTGTCATACAACTTGAGTTAATGTGCTTGACATTTAAATCCCATTAGGCCTTGAGGCCCAAAACTAACCCGAGGTCTATAACCAACTTATTCATTTCATTAATTAACATATTAATTAATCCTAGCCATAAATAATTAAACCATTTTATTATCCTTACTCATCTTTGTTGTTTCTTCAATCTCTACCTTACACGGTGTACAATCCATTAGGTTCCTTTTAGAGAGGCAGGGGGCGATTAGAACTCTTTCAAATCGATTGTGAATTGAAACTTACTTTCAATTCTCCCTTTAGTGATTATACATGTTTAGGGCTTCCACAAACCATGAGTGACACCTAGCAGTATGTCATGGTTACCCAAGCTAATTAGAAGAGGTGGAGAACCTATTCAGTTTAGGATTACAATGCAATACGGTCTTTCTCTAATACAATACTCCTGACCACATTGTTTGGCTTGATAGTTTATTCATGTCTACTATCCAATGTGATTCATTTACTTATATGATTACCTTGAATGTGATTTGGAACGACTTCCTAAATCTCATTCATAATCTGGCAAGAGATTCTTAATCATATCATAGAGTATTCTCCCTCAAACAGTTTGAAGGTTAGAGATCCCTTGTTGCCCATTCACTTGCCTCCATGGCTAAGTGGCTTAACCCCAACTATGTTGTGGACACCCTCGGATGGAGTGACTTTGACATAGTCAAAGATCAAGGACCTAACCACAAGACAACTATGATGCCTCAGGTCAAGGGACTACTTGGATTATCCCAACCATGTGAAGGGAAATAATGAGATTTATGTGGGATTTCTAGTGACTAGCATGCATATACAATTCAAAATTTATATACATTTGCAACAGAAGCATGTTATCACATAATATCGAAGCTATAGTCATGCAAATTCCCTTCAAGAAGCATAGGTTCATATATGATACATCTATGAAAATATTGAAGAACAAAGTGAAGGTATAGTTTTATACCTCTTGATCTAGACTTGAGACCAAGGATGGACCACATCCAAACTCTTTGTTCTTGGAACTGCTTGAGTCTAGCCTCCCTCCTTGCTTTCTCCACCTTGATAGATTTAGAGCTCCTTTGATTGTCCTTTAGTCTCCAAAGTAGAAGACCTCTAAAGATCCACACCCACTAGTGTAGTGAGATGGATGTTGGAATAACCAAAAAGGAGAAAATATGATTAGCTATTTCTCCCTTATGGTGGCCAGCTATATGGTGTGTAGAGAGAGACAGACTTTTGTTTTCTCTAGATGAAAAGAACACACAAAAAACCCTATGAAACTTTTTCACTAAACTTCCTTTATAAATGTCAACGAAGTGAGTGTTGACTCCCTCTCTCCTTTCACTTTGATTGGCCGGCCCCCTTAATGTGGGTTTGGACTTTGGGCTTTCATCATCTCAAGTCATTCTATGCTTGAATAAAAGGACCCAATTCGTTTGGTTCCAATGGGCCTGAATGAACCCGAACTTTTCTTTAAGTCCTAAACGATCTTTTATCGTTTATATGATTTCTTTAGACTTTCTAATTAATCATAACACTTAAGTAATCCAATTAATTAATTCCATCATCCTTTTGTTGTCTCACCACAAGGGTGTTTCGGTGTAAAATCATTTTAGGTTCTAATTAGCAAAGCAGTGAGGTGATTGGTATCAATCCAATTGATTATTATTTATCAAATCACTTAGTGAATTAAAACTTACTTTTAATTCTCCTTCTTCTTTGATGAATACTTATTTAATCATCTAGAAGAACTCACAAGCCATGAGTGACATCTAACCATATATCATGGCTACCCAAGCTAATGTAGAATTTGTTCGGAGAACCTATTCAGTTGGAATTACAATGTAATTCGATCCTTCTCTAATACAATACTCACAATCACATTACTAGGGTATGGATATTTAATGTCAAATCCCTAATGTGATTATATCAAGTTATATGATTCTATTGAGTTGTATAGGAACGCTTTCCATCATTACGCTCGATACTTCGGCCGAAGATTCCTGAATCATATCTTAGAGTATTCATCCTCTCATAATGAGGATTAGATATCCCTTGTTGATCATTCACATGCCTCTGAGAATAAATCACTGACCCCAACAATGCATAGAACACATCCAAGATGAGATGTGGTCACATCTCATTATCAAATGATCAACAACGTATCCCCAAGACAACTATGATGTCTCAAGTCAAATGATTACTTACATTATTCCAACCAGTAGAGTTACTTGCTTGACATGTGAGTAGACCTCCATGCAAGTACTCTCATTTGATTGTGTTCAGTGAACTCATTCTCATAATGAGCACCTACATACTTGTCTTAGTGTCACTACACGAATGGCATGAGACTTTCCATCCTTCCCATTGGAAGGGGACATAGTATGTACTGGTCTATGTATTATCAGTGTCCCTCCGACAATCCTATGACCAAGAACCTTTTTGGACATCATGGTTATGTGAAGAAGGTCTCTGCAGTCTAACATCATTAGATTACTTCTTCCATCGATCCATTGTCCAGGAATTCACTCTTTAGGACATATATCGTTTATTGAGATAGTCCTAATGAGTGACTTTGCCTTTTGATGTATTAGAGTTTTCCATACATATAGACATTGTCCTGAAAGATTTCTTCCAAAGATTGACTTTCAGGGCATATCTCCAACAATCTCCCACTTGCACTAAAGTCTATCAGTATTGCATTTTATAGATGCTAGTCGAGTGAACTTGAGCTCGTAGGTTAACTAGGTTATGCATTAATCCTTTTAACTTAAACGGATTTACTTATTAAATGTTTCCAAAATATTTAATGTTGTCTCTTCTTTGTGTTCAAATACTTTGATGAGACTTTGATTCCATAGTATCCTACTAACGACCTTATGGTTTGGATTCAATCATTGGTTCATATTGAACCCTGTTTATTCGAAACACCTTTTGAAGCAGTTTCTAAAACTTTAATATATATATCGACATATATTTCGTTTGTATACTTTATACAAACTTTGCTCCAACCTTGAGACCATTGTAGTACCATACTAACAATACTTTCATATGATTAGTACTTCATTCACCATGAAGTTCCATTTGTTAAAATGGATTATTGTCACTTTGGTTTATAACCTAAGTGATTGCACGCTTCCAAAGAGTCTCACTCTGATGTTCCTTTCTCAAAGGTAATAATATTCTATCAGTTGCTATGGTTCTGATCTTGGGCCATAGTAATATCTTAAAGTGACAACCCTTATGGTTTTTCACTTTTGGATATCATCTCACAAGTCCATACATGTGTCCCTTTTGTGATTTTGTGACATATTCTTTATAAGGGTCATGAAAGCATTTTTTCTAAAATATGTAGAAATACTTTCTCAAATCTTCAACGTTTGAGATTCAATTTCCTTATACAACTTTTCTTGAGACAACTTTGCTGTATCAATAAGTCCATGTTAAGTCTGTACTTCAAAATTGACCTTGTCGCAATTTGTCATTTAGAGTAACATCAATATTTATTACGTCTATCAAATAGACTTCATTCATAATATGTTGCTCAAAAGTATAACATCACTCCCACTGACCTTGTTGTAACTAAGCATTCATTCGAAACCTTAAGAAAACATAACATTTATATTTTCTTGATTTGAATGCATATAGCTCCCACTAACTTGTCTTGGATCTATTGACAATCTTTAAGATCCAATGGCTTATTGATGATGTCTCAACAGTTTTGGACAATCAACAACTCTAGCTAACACAAGTTATTTAAATGAACATATACAAAAGAATTCCTTCTCAAGTAATCCCATTTGATATGTGTGACTTGTTTTTATCAAGTCCATTCATTTAAACTATATGGTGTCAAACATCATATTTCTAGTTTTATTCATACTAAAACCTTTTAAAGTAGTCATATAAGAATTATCCAAATCATTAGTGGAAGCATGGCTCCTACTAAGGATATAGGAATTCAACCATTCCGACTAGGTGGTTGATTTAATTCCTTATTAAAACTACATAGAGCATTATAGTTACATGAGGTGTCGAAATCGGATTGTCTTGTTGTTAAACTATATGTTGTGACTCATTTTGAAACTATTCCCTTTTGTTTCCTTAACTTGTCCATTTGCTTTGTACTTAGCTTGTTCTCGTAAAAGAGAATGATGGACAACTCCCAACATATAACCATTTTATGCTAGGCTGGTGAAACCAACATTCATAGATTATTCTTAGAATGTTACACAACATCGATTTTAAAGCTTCGAAGAGTTTGAGACCTTTTAACAATTAAAATTACAAACTCATTAATAGTAGTGATGCACTATTAATTTTAGACAACTTATAAACCAATCATATTCAAGTTTATATCCTTTTTCTCAACTCCCAATGTTTCTCATGACCTTAATGAGAAATCGCATTATACATTCATAGTGTATAATTATGAAGTATACGGGTAGAGGACATTGTGGAGTAGCTTAGAACCTTTTAAGCTTATTGTTCCAACTCCACTAAGTTCATGTCTTGTTATTAAGTAACTAAAGTCTTTAAACCTTTTATAGATTTAGATACTTCATCATTAGTTTGATCACTAACATATTTGACATTTCTTAAAACAATTTAAGAATGTCCAATTAGTTGTTCGAAACTACTAATTGAACCAAGAGTGATCTTGGTTATTGTGGTTAAGTAAGTGATAACCATATAAGAAACGTTTTTCTTATGTATTACTTATGTCATTATAATGTGATCTTCCTTTTCTTCAAGAAAGGAATCTGTATACTTTCTCAATTCATATAGAACTCATATGTAGGCAATTGGAACCAAATCTAAAGATTCATTGTATCCATCTATGGCTAACATGTAAGATCTATCCTTAATTGATAAATCCAAAGCTTGGATATCGCATTATATAAGTGATACATTTCTTGTATCTCAACTAGAATACAACAAGACAATTTTCAATTCTTAATACTACTTTGAGGAACAAATTTAGTAGAAGGCATTCATCACATTACATTGATATGATAAGTTAAACATTCATAATGTTTTAATACAAAAGAATTAGCTCCTACATTAGAGACTAATTATATACCTTCATATAGGCACCAAAAGTCGGTCTTCCATCATATGAAGCCAAATAATAAGTTCTTAGCAGAATAAGAAAGTTTAAAGACTATCTTTAATGTGCCTAACAAACTTCCTACGTAGTTAGCAAAAAGATAATGGCCGAACCCTTCATTCCATTCCTTTTCTTTGCTCGTCCATCTTCTACTTGGCTCCATCACCTACGTACAATTGCATAAGTGATTAGCATTTTATATCAAATATAAAGATTAGAAGATCTAACAATTAGAATTAAAGAAAAGAACAAAACCATACCTTGTGGCTTGTCCTTCAGAGATGCAAGGTATAACCTGCAATTCCTCTTCCAATGCCCGTCCTTTCCACAGTGATGGCAAGTCCCCTTGGGCTTCTTTGCCTTCTTTTTCTTCACTCCTCCTTGTGCCTTAGGAGTGGGTGACTTCTTCTCCTTTCCTTTGCCTTTGGCTTTCGGCTTAGCCTTGGAAGTGGATGGCTTATTGTAAGCTACTGCAGCAGTCCCTACAACGTTCTCTTTCTTCATAGTCTTCTTAGCGGTTACTAACATGCTTAGTAACCCAGAAAGAGTGCTATCCATCTTGTTCATGATGTAGTCCATGACGAACTGCAAGAATGAATCAGAAAGAGAAGCCAAGATGAAGTCCTGGGCCAATTTCCCATCAAGTGGAGTCCCTAGGTTCTCTAATTGTTCAATGAGTACAATCATCTTCAGTACATGTTGATTCACTGGGGCTCCTTTCACCATTTTGGTCTTCACAAGTTCATTGACAGTGTTAAAGCGACGATTGCGCGTCCCTTCACCATATAACTCCGTAAGATGGAGTATGATGGAGGATGCACTGTCCATACCCTCATGCTGTCTTTGCAGCTCCTCATTCATAGAAGCCAACATATAGCACTTGGCTTGTGTATCATCCTCAACATGATTGTCATACTTAGCACGTTCATCCTCAGTGGCCTCAGGGCCAAGAGGTATCTGAGGTGGAGCCTTGTCTAGTACGTAAACAATTTTCTCCAAGGTTAGGAGAATCTTGACATTACGATACCAAGATGAGAAATTGTGCACCTCAAGGCAATGCTTGTCGAGTATCTTTGCAAGTGTGCTTCCAACCATTTCTAAATACATAACAATAAAATAAATTAGTTTGATTGTTGATTAAGTCAAACGATTCGGGTCTTTAAACCGAATGACACCACCCACTATTTTTGGCAAATTCCATATCCCTCAAGATGGAATCCGGGAGATTTCAATGAAAGCTCCTAGCGGGTTATGGGAGGCTCACTATTACCAAGCCCACCTCACGATGATACGATGTCGGCTAGCAAAAATAATAATGAGAGGGTAAAACTACTCATTCACAACAACCTCTTGTGATTACCCATCTAATTGGCCTCTAGAGAACAATGCTTCACAATGATATGATGTTGGCACCATTTCTCTTAGTTAAGTTTTGACCCACCATGCCGGTTCGGATAGGGGTCCAAGTATGACCTCACGATGTTACGATGTCGGCCATACTCGTTGCCTACCTTCACCACATCAAATGTTTGAAATAGACTCATCCTGTGTATAAGCACATACTTTGAACTCCCCCATGATAGGGTGAAGGCGGTGTATGAGTCATAAACGATTGGAGCCTACCATGGTGGAAGGCCACGAAGAAGTGTTCAAAAGCACCTATCTGCTTTCAACTTAATATTGGATGTTGGTTGAGGGATTTTAAGGTCTCATCATTTTATTTATTTAATCAAATTATAATAAATTGTGTCCTATTACAACTACTAGTTCAAAGTAAATGAAATTAGTAGCATATGATATCTCCACTATTCGTTTTCGTAAAACAAATCAATATCAAAACAATTTTTTAAAATATTGGAGATATATATCACTACTAATTGTGTTCATTTTAGTTTAGTAGCGTATGATACTCCCACTATTTGTTTTGAGAAAAACAAATCAATATCAAAAATCAAAATTTTCAAATATTGGACGTAACTACTACTACTAAGGTTTTTGCATTCCTTTAAATTTGGACTTTATAGTTATCTTAGGCTCTTTGGATGACTATGGACTTATTAACGAGCCAACATTGTTGAATAAGATCTAGGAGGAATGTATCGTTTTAATTACGCGCTTTCAATCCAATTAAAACATTTTTCATTGAGCCATTAGAAACGAAAGACAATCATTCATTGCTAATTAGGGCATTGGACCCAACAAATCTTTAATCTCATGAAAACCCCTTTTAATATGTTTCCTTACCAATAATTAAAGAAACTCTAGTATAGTACTAGAGGGAATCAACTATTGAAAGAGATAAAGAAGTAATAAGAATTACAAACCGATTAGTACAAATTACATATACTAAGAGGGAGAGAAAGATTAATGTCTAACATGTTGAGGTCCAATTGAAATAGAAATTAAAACACATTCCCAAGGTTCAAACCATTTGAATTTTGGCGGCCTTTCTTATAGCTCAATTATCGTTTAAGGCACAAGTCCATAGTCAACCATTTTACTAACTACTTAATCACATTAAATAATTAAATTGGAATGCAACATAATCATTTAGATTTATTACATATGGGCATAATTATATGATGAGTTTAAGCTACAAACAAAATTAAAACATAATATTTTAAACTCATAAAGAGGTGGGCCGAAATGCAATGATAGAAAGGTATGGGTCAAACCGTAAATACTAGAAAGTATAATCAACTTTTAAATTACAAAATAGCACATAGAGGACCCATCAATAGGGTGGCCGGTTATGTGATGGGGAGAGGGAGAGGTCCTATCTTGTTCCCTTAGTTTCAAAATAAAGCAAAAGCCCTAGCTTTTCCTTGTCATCACTTGTGCAAGTTGGCTTAAAAATGTATGATGGGTGTAAGGTCTCCTAGTCAAGTCTAGGATTGAGTCAATCAAAGGAAAGCTATTATTAGCAAGTTTACCATTCAAATTCAAACAACAAAGTATGAACACTAAAACAAAACCTTTTACATCAAAATCAAAACCATGAACACCAAGAACAAAACCATGAAAACAATTTCAAGATTTGTACTTTCTTGGTGATTTTTCAAACCAAAAAACAAAAGTGACAAGGCCTCTACTTTCTAGCTTCAAAGTGTGTGTGTGTGACTTAAAATAAAACACAAACACAAACCAAAAAATCCCCCCAAAACCATGCCCTCCCCTATGGTACATAAGCCCCAAATTTTGTTCAAAAACTCACTCTTCATTCATGCATCCAAAACACTTTTTGCATACATATCTTTTTCAACTCTTGAAACACATTTTTCAACCTTTGAAAAACAAAAGATAAACATATTTTGAATGAAGAAATAATATGTCAAACATAAAATTAAAACCCATATGCATAAAATCCAAAAGGACACATCAAATATAAACCTTTGGCTCTTGATACCACTTGAAGGGAAATAATGAGATTTACGTGGGATTTCTAGTGACTAGCATGCATATACAATTCAAAATTTATATACATTAGCAACGGAAGCATGTTATAACATAATGTCAAAGCTATAGTCATGCAAATCCCCTTCAAGAAGCATAGGTTCTTAAATGATGCATCTATGAAAATATTGAAGAACAAAGTGAAGGTATAGTTTTATACCTCTTGATCTAGACTTAAGACCAAGGATGGACCACCTCCAAGCTCTTTGTTCTTGGAACTCCTTGAGTCTAGCCTCCCTCCTTGCTTCCTCCACCTTGATAGATTTAGAGCTCCTTTGATTCTCCTCTAGTCTCCAAAGTAGAAGACCTCTAAAGATCCACACCCACTAGTGTAGTGAGATGGATGTTGGAATGACCAAAAAGGAGAAAATATGATTAGCTATTTCTCCCTTATGGTGGCCGGCTATTTGGAGTGTAGACAGAGATAGACTTTTGTTTTCTCTAGTTGAAAAGAACACACAAAAACCCTAATGAAACTTTTTCACTAAACTTCCTTTATAAATGTCAACGAAGTGAGTCAACCACTTGACTCCCTCTCTCTCCTTTCACTTTGATTGGCCGGCCCCCTTAGTGTGGGTTTGGACTTTGGGCTTTCATCATCTCAAGTCATTCTATGCTTGAATAAAAAGACCCAATTCGTTTGGGCCCAATGGGCCCGAATGAACCCGAACTTTTCTTTAAGTCCTAAACGATCTTTTATAGTTTATATGATTTCTTTAGACTTTCTAATTAATCATAACACTTAATTAATCCAATTAATTAATTCCATCATCCTTTAGTTGTCTCACCACAAGGGTGTTTCGGTGTACAATCATTTTAGGTTCTAATTAGCAAGGCAGTGAGGTGATTGGTATCAATCCAATTGATTATTATTTATCCAATCACTTAGTGAATTAAAACTTACTTTTAATTCTCCTTCTTCTTTGATGAATACTTATTTAATCATCTAGAAGAACTCACAAGCCATGAGTGACATCTAACCATATATCATGGCTACCCAAGCTAATGTAGAATTTGTTCGGAGAACCTATTCAGTTGGAATTACAATGTAATTCGATCATTCTCTAATACAAAACTCACAATCACATTACTAGGGTATGGATATTTAATGTCAAACCCCCAATGTGATTATATCAAGTTATATGATTCTATTGAGTCGTATAGGAATGCTTTCCATCATTACGCTCGATACTTCGGCCGAAGATTCCTGAATCATATCTTAGAGTATTCATCCTCTCATAACGAGGATTAGAGATCCCTTATTGATCATTCATATGCCTCTGAGAATAAATCACTGACCCCAACAATGCATAGAACACATCCAAGATGAGATGTGGTCACGTCTCATTATCAAATGATCAGCAACGTATCCCCAAGACAACTATGATGTCTCAGGTCAAATGATTACTTAGATTATTCCAACCAGTAGAGTTACTTGCTTGACATGTGAGTAGACCTCCATGCAAGTACTCTCGTTTGATTGTGTTCAGTGAACTCATTCCTAAAATGAGCACCTACATACTTGTCTTAGTGTCACTACACGAATGGCATGAGACTTTCCATCCTTCCCATTGGAAGGGGACATAGTATGTACTGGTCTATGTATTGTCAGTGTCCCCCCGACAATCCTATGACTAGGAATCTTTTTGGACATCATGGTTATCTGAAGAAGGTCTCTGCAGTCTAACATCATTAGATTACTTCTTCCATCGATCCATTGTCCATGGATTCACTCTTTAGGACGTATATCGTTTATTGAGATAGTCCTAATGAGTGACTTTGCCTTTTGATGTATTAGAGTTTTCCATACATATAGACATTGTCCTGAAAGGTTTCTTCCAAAGATTGACTTTCAGGGCATATCTCCAACATCATTTACATCTGTATGAGAAATCAAACGATTTGATCTTTCTCTCATAAGACGCTTATAGCTCCCACTAGCTTGCTAAGATTCATGATGGATGGATCTCTACAACTTACATGTCTTTTGATTCATAGTTTTAGACATATATTATCAAGACTATCTTAATAATGGTTTCGGAAACCTATATTATGTCCAAACATTGAATCACCATTTAATTGTAGCCAGCAATCTTTGAATTAATTGAAACCAAGACTACGTCAAAGATGGTTTCTTCCAAGTCAACCAATCTCTTTGATTGTAGTCACCTTAAGCTACCAATTAGCTATTAAAGGTTTCCCTATTTCGGGTCAAATGGTACTTTACCATTTCCTTGAGTACATGTCATATGTATACTCAATGTTGTCATAAGGATTTTCATTTTTATTTCTTTCAAATTAAGAGGTGTAACTCTATGACATAGTCATAAAGTTCAAACCATTTAACTGAGACGGTTTATAAATCCTTCTCGACTACCTTGGAGCATGTGGTTATTGTTCACTATATAATTTACAATAAACTTAGTGAACCATTTGGATAGGGACACGAAAGTGAAGTCCTTGCCTAGTTTCTGTCTCTAGAAGTGGTTTAACACTTCAACACTCAATGATTCAAAATCATCATAAGTCCATGTTGATGGACTATTTTTGTCAACCAACCATTATGTTCCAAACACAATTGCAAACTTTCAAGAGTTGTTCAAGGCAACTCTCATTTCTTCATACAACAATTTGTAAGTGAAGAATCATGGCACATAAAGTGTCCATGCCCTTGTGCTTACTTCTCAAGTTCCTTGTTCATGTAACAAAGAAACGAGCACTAATGTTTGCGTTAACTAAGGGTTGTTCAAAGCAACTCTTACTTCTTCATACAACAATTTGTAATTGAAGAATTATGACATTAAAAGTGTTGTCCTCTTTATGATAGACTTATCTAACATGTTCTTCCAATGATACATTATCAATAGGAAGATTGCGAGGATGAGACTACTTAGGTACATATACAAGCCATGAAAGACAATCTATGGGATTGTAGTACCAAGTCCGAAAACTAAAGCTTTCGGCTTTTTCTTTGTCAAGTTTTGGATAGCGTTTGGAAATATATTGGTAAATAAATACATAACGAATATAAATTGATTGATTTTAAGCCATTTGATCCGGGTCTTTAAATCAAATAGCACCACCCACTATTTTTGGCAAATTCCACATCCCTCATCGAAATTCGAGAGTTTTAGAGGAAACTCTTAGTAGGGTATGGAAGACTCATCATTAACAAGCCCACCCCTCAATGATATGATGTTGGCTCCATTGCACTTAGTTAAGTCATTCCCACCATGCAAGTTCGAGTAGGGGTTCAAGAACAACCTCACAATGATATAATGTTGATCATTCTCGTTGCCTACCTTCACAACATCATGTATGCATATAGAACTCCTCCTGAGTGTAAGCACGCACTTTGTACTCCCCCATGATAGGGTGAAGTTGGTGTACGAGTCACAAACGATCGGAGCCTACCATGGTGGAAGGCCATGAAAGAGTGTTCAAAGCACTCTCAAGCTTATCAACTTAATAATGGTTTGGTTGAGGGTTTTAGGTCTCATCACATATAAGCATGCATTTTAATGTTATTAAAACAATTTGGTCCTATTACAACTATTGGTCCATGTGATTGATTTAGTTGTATGTGATACTCCCACTATGCTTGTAAAATGGTTTTAAAGTAAGAGTATATGGTACTACTAACATAAGGTTTGCATTCATTGATGGACTATATAGTTGTCTTAGGGCCTTAGGATGACTATGAACCTTTGATTCAATCCAACACGAGCCTAGTGTTGAATCTCGGTCTAGGGATGGTGATTGATTTTAGTTACGCGTTTAATCACATTAAGGCGTGTTTTCTTATTGGGCGTTGGACCCTCTACTTCATTTTCATGTATATCAAATAAAGCAAGAAAGAAGTACTTCAAAGTAAAGAAGAGCTTATGCTCTTTTACAACATTTGATCAAAAACAAATTACTTTAAAGTAAAGAAGAGCTTATGCTCTTTTACAATATTTGATCATATCAAATTACAACGAAAATCTAATCTACACATTCCCATGGTTCAAACAAATTTGAGACGGCCTTTCACATAGCTCAATTATCGTAGGCTTAGGTTCATAATCACTCTTTCTTTAATTAATTAACGCTTTAACTAGTTAAACTTGAATGCAATATTTTCATTTGGTTTTTGTATCCATAGAATTGATTTAAATGGAGCTAAATGAAATGAAAATCCAATTCTCATTTAAAGATACAAAACTATTTTGTTCTCAACTAATTTGGGTCGAAAAACAATAACCTCAACCATTGGGCCATATTGCAAAACACAAACTTTTGAGGTCACTTTGTAAAAACATAGAAGTCCACTACTTCATGTAATTACAACTAGAACCCAAAAATTTCATCAAATACAAAAACTTCATTAAAGGAGCAAAAAATTTTGTCCTTTAGTGATTTTGGGCCTTTACGTAAAAACGTAAACTTTCGGGTCAAAGTACAAATACACAAAAGTATCAAAACTTTATGTAATTGCATAAAAGCCCCAAAAGTACCCTATTTAATAGGGTGGCCGGTTTTGGATGAGAGAAAGTGTCATAAAACTTTTGAATTTTTCAACAAAAGTGAAAGGTGATGGGTAGGTTTGAAAAAGTGATTTCCATAAAACATGGTTCCTTGAAACAAGGAAAAGGTGTAAGTGATTGGTATGGTGTGAATAGTAGAAAAGGTATGAGTATTGATTGAAAATTCGAACCATCCATCACTAACAAAAACTTTATGTAAACAACCAAAAACTTTGAATCAAAATACCCAACCTTTTTGTTCTTGCCAAAAACATACAAGAACAATGAAGAACAACCATGAAAACCCATCAGAGCTCCATGAATATTTTTCACCCAAAGACACCCCAAAAACAATCAAACTTAAGGGAAAAAACATATTACCATACTAGGGTACTTAGGGGTTCCTAATGTCACTAAAAAACACTTTTAACAAGACAAACATGAACCCAAAAAAAACACCCTTTGGATTTGGCCAAATTTCCCCAAAAACATGGCACCAAATTTAAGCTCCAAAATTCATGCTCATATGACCTACATCTACAACATTTGAGATGGCAAATTTTCTAATAAAATTTACATTCAAAGAAGCAAGAATAAAGCTTGTAACAATTACAACATTCAAATCATAAACTATGAAAATACAAAACCCAAAAGGATTCACCAACTACTAGACCTAGGCTCTTGATACCACTTGAAGGAAATTTTGTGAAAAACATGTTCATTTGAGCAACATCTATGACATGTAATTAACAATTAAAGGCGGAATCATGCTTGTATGCACTCAAAAACAAAACATTACCCATGAAATTCAAAGCCTAGTAGTTATGTGAACCAAGACTCAACTCAAGAACAAAGTGAGTTAACAAATTTTATACTTTTGTTGATTCCTCTTTGCATAAGCAAAGGCTAATTACCCAAGGAGAGGGCCTTCATTCCTTGCTTCTTAGCTTCATGGATTTCTTGGATGAGGATGGTTGAAAGGATTCTCCAAGTTCCCAAAGTTGAGAACCTCTAAGTCTCCACACCAAGGTAGGACTTGAAGAAGAGATGAGTGACCTAGAGGAAGTAAGATTGCTAGCTAAAATCCTCTAGGGTGGCCGGCCTCTTAGAGAGAAAAGGGAGCTTGTGTTCTCATCTTTTCTCCAAAAGAATCCCTAAGGATGGAATGGCTATAAAGTTGCCTTTATACCACCTCACAATAGAGTGGCAAACTTGCAATTCACTACCCCTCTCTATATGGCCGGCCATTAAGGGTTCATTGGGCTTTCAACCCCTTTATGGTTTCAAGTTGTCATACAACTTGAGTTAATGGGCTTGACATTCAAATCCCATTAGGCCTTGCGGCCCAAAACTAACTCGAGGTCTATAACGAACATATTCGTTTGATTAATTAACATATTAATTAATCCTAGCCATAAATAATTAAACCATTTAATTATCCTTACTCATCTCTGTTGTTTCTTCAATCTCTACCTTGCACGGTGTACGATCCATTAGGTTCCTTTTAGCGAGGCAGTGGACAATTAGAACTCTTTCAAATCGATTGTGAATTGAAACTTACTTTCAATTCTCCCTTTAGTGATTATACACATTTAGGGCTTCCACAAACCATGAGTAACACCTAGCAGTATGTCATGGTTACCCAAGCTAATCAGAAAAGGTGGAGAACCTATTCAGTTTAGGATTACAATGCAATATGGTATTTCTCTAATACAATACTCTTGACCACATTGTTTGGTTTGATAGTTTATTCATGTCTACTATCCAATGTGATTCATTTACTTATATGATTACCTTGAATGTGATTTGGAACGATTTCCTAAATCTCATTCATACTCTGGCCAGAGATTCTTAATCATATCATAGAGTATTCTCCCTCAAACAGTTTGAAGGTTAGAGATCCCTTGTTGCGCATTCACTTGCCTCCATGGCTAAGTGGCTTCACCCCAACTATGTCGTGGACACCCTCGGATGGAGTGACTTTGACATAGTCAAAGATCAAGGACCTAACCACAAGACAACTATGATGCCTCAGGTCAAAAGACTACTTTGCATTATCCCAACCATGAGTTCTCATGTGACATGAGTATGAGAACTCCTTGTTGATCGCATTCAGTGAACTCATTCTCTATTGAGCACCTACGTACTTGTCTTGGTGTCAGTCACACCAATGACTCGAGACCAGTCACTCTC
This sequence comes from Malus sylvestris, assembly GCF_916048215.2. NCBI lineage: Eukaryota > Viridiplantae > Streptophyta > Magnoliopsida > Rosales > Rosaceae > Malus > Malus sylvestris. Next base: position 31,238,324 of record NC_062272.1, read on the forward strand.
CCTAAGAGAAGATGTAGAACGTACTGATCTTAACGGACTGTCAATGCCCAATTGGCAATCCTATGATCAGGAACGTTTAGGATATGAATACGAAAGAGAATGGTCTCATGAATCTGACTTCTTTAGATCACATTCTCCTAATTACATATTCCTTGGACTTATCGTTTAAGCTTATAACATTTATATGAGACAGCTTGAAACAATAATCTTTGCCCTTTAAATTAAACTATAGTAGTTTAACATGTGAAATGTCCGTAAAGTATCATCATATGATTGGTTTTAGGGCACATTTCCAACACTTGGGTGCTTAAGAGATTAAGGGAACACCAGTTGTACGCTAAGTTTAGCAAATGCCAATTTTGGCTAGATCAAGTGGCATTTCTAGGACATGTCATATCTACTCAAGGTATTCAGGTGGATTCTCAGAAAGTGGCAGTTGTGGAGAATTGGGAGCAACCACAAACCGTCACTGAGGTACGAAGTTTTCTTGGTTTAGTAGGTTATTATCGATGGTTTGTTAAAGATTTTTCAGTTATTGCATTCCTGCTAACGAGGTTAACTAGGAAGGATGTTAAGTTTGAGTGGGATGATAATTGTGAGTGAAGTTTCCAACAGTTGAAATATTGTCTCACTCATGCACCTGTTTTGGCGCTTCCAGATGATAGTGGTAATTTTGAGATCTACAGTGATGCTTCCTTGAATGGTCTAGGTTATGTGTTGATGCAACATGATAGGGTGATTACTTATGCGTCGCGACAGTTGAAGCCTCATGAGATGAACTATCCTACTCATGATCTTGAATTAACAGCTATTATTTTTGCCCTAAAGATTTGGAGACATTATCTTCATGGCGAAAAATGTAAGATTTTTACGGATCATAAAAGTCTTCAATATCTTTTCACTCAGAGGGATCTTAATCTTCAACAACGAAGGTGGATTGAATTGCTCAGTGATTATGATTGCATGATTGAGTATCACCCTGGTCGTGCAAATGTGGTGGTGGATGCACTTAGTAGGAAACTTTAAGGGTGAATTAATGTTTTGTATGCTTGTAATGTTCCTCTTCTTGCGGATTTGAGGTCCAATGGATTGAAGTTAGGGGTGGAAGAACGAGAGGAAGCCTTACTTGCTAATTTTCAAATCAGGCCAATTTTAATTGATCGAGTGCTCAACGCCTAGATGAATGATGAAGAAATCCAGGAGTTAATTGAGCCAAGAAATCAAGGGAAAAAGAAAAATCTCAGAATTCGGGAGACTGACGGCCTATGCTTATGCAGGAGAACAGAATGTACGTGCTGAATAATCTGGAATTAAAGAAAGAAATTTTGGATGAAGCGCACTGTTCGGCTTATGCAATGCATCATGGAGGTACTAAAATGTATCATACCATTACCATTTTATTATTGGTCGGGTATGAAAAGAGAAATTGTTGAGTATGTGAGTAGGTGTGCTATTTGTTAGCAGGTCAAAGCTGAAAGGAAAAAGCCATTTGGATTGATGCAGCCACTTCCCGTTCCACAGTGGAAATGGGAAAACATTACCATGGACTTTGTGTACAAGCTTCCTCATACATGAAATGGTTATGAAGGAATTTCGGTGATAGTTGATCGGCTTACTAAGTCAGCTCATTTTATTCCAGTGAGGGAGAAATATTCTTTAAGCCGATTAGTTGAATTGTTCATATCGAAGATTATTAAGTACCATGGAGTTCAAGTTAGTATTATCTCGGATCAAGATCCTAGATTCACTTCTAAATTCTGGGTGGCATTTCAGGAGGCTCTTGGTTCGAGGTTATTTTATAGTACGGCATATCATCCCCAGATAGATGTACAATCAGAGAAAACTATTCAGACGTTAGAGGATATGCTAAGATCTTCGGTATTATAGTTTGGCGACGCCTGGCATCAGCGGTTAGATTTGATGGAGTTTGCATATAATAATAGCTACCATTTGAGCATTGGTATGTCACATTTTGAGGCACTTTATGGCAAATCTTGTCCTACACCTTTATGTTGCTCAGAGGTTGGTGAAAGACTTTTGGTGGGCCCTGAGATTGATGATGAGACTACTCAGAATGTTCAGGTAATTAAATCTAACCTAAAAGCGGCCCAGGATCGACAGAAAAGTTTAGCAGACAAGCATGCCACTGACCGGGTGTATAAAGTTGGTGATTAGGTGTTTTTAAAGCTATCACCATGGAGAGCTGTAGTGCAGTTTGGGAAAAAGGGTAAGCTAAGTCCTAGGTACATCGGACCATATCAGATCACCGAGTGAGTCAGTGAAGTTGCTTACAGGCTTGAGTAGCCTTCAGAGTTAACTAAAGTGCACAACGTTTTTCATGTTTCCATGCTTCGTCATTATGTTTCAGATTTGTCACATGTGATACCACCTCAACCATTGGAAATTAACCTAAATTTAACTTATGATGAGGAGCCAGTGATGATTTTGGATTAGAAAGATAAAGTTTTGAGGAATAAGACCGTGCGCTTAGTGAAAGTTTTGTGGAGAAATCACTCAGTGGAGGAAGCCACCTGAGAGACGGAAGAGCGTATGAAAGAAATGTATCCACGCTTATTTTATGGTTATTAGTGGTTTGTATGGTTATTAGTAGGTTATGACAGCCCGTCCCGAAATATTTTATCGATGGTGTGAAATGACTTATATACCCTTGAGTGTTGAGTTGTGTGTGTGTAAATGGGCTAAGGTTTTGGACCAATTCATTTTCTTCCTAACTTTTTGGACCCAATTCGAACTTAAAAATTTTATGTGTTTTGTTTGAGTGGCCAAACCTAGACCACACACACACACACACCCACTATCTTGTTGACTCTCTCTCTCCCCTTTAATGTGATATAAACTAGCACTCAAACTTAAACCCTCTTATTGACAATTGTAGTATGGATAAATAGGGATCGTTCTAGGCCGAGGATTAGGAAGGACTGCTAATTGACTCAAATTAGACTTAAAAACACTAAACTAGACTCTTATGACTCAAAACTGACTCAAACTACTCAAAACTACAAAAAACAAACAAATTGACTCAAAACTAACACTAAGGATGACTCTGGATGAATTCTAAACTAAAAAGACTCAAAACACTGAAAACAAACCAATTTGGACATATTCTAACCTAAAGACATGAAATATAAAGGGGGGGGGGGGAAGTGGTTGTTGACGAATTTAAGACTAAAACTAGACAGATTTAAGACACTAAATAACTTTGGACGAAATTCGTGATTTAATGGGTGAATGGCTAGCCAGAGGGTCCTTCTCCACACATGACACATATGCATACAAATCGATTTCTAGTTATTCTTCCTATAAACCATGAATGACAACGCCCAGATTAATCGTGAACAGCGCTAATTAACCCTCAGATTTTCCTAAGTTCATTGAATTGGACTTAGCGTCGCAACCAAATTATTCTTATCAGGTTCCCTACACGAACAACATGATAGAGATACATATCAAAGATCATTAAGGTCTATGAAAATCATAAGCATTGACAAGGCATTCGTAACTATGAACAACATGATACTCCTGCCAAGAATTTACTTAACGCGATATTTTAGCATCATATTCATGCATGCAAACCAAGTGTGCACCCTTAATCAACATACAAGAATAAGTTCTAAATTAAACAATTAAGCAAATTGCATTCACGATTCGTGGACTAATAACTGAAAGTAATCAATTCATATGCAATATATGTTCACAGCTTTGAATTCGCCTTTAGCCAAAACGAGTTTTGTTCCTCATGTTCGCACTTAAACAAAGATAACTTAAATTAAACATTGAAAACAAAAGATAGAAAACACCTAGGAACGTTCCAGCAATCCAAGCTTGAATGGCAAGGCACGACAAAGGGCCTCCTCTCCTTTCTCCTTGCAAGGCTGCGCACAAGAGAGATTTCTGTGTATGATGGATGTGTGGTGCAATTTTATGGTAAGAGATGGGTGAATTATGAGTGCTGTGGCACAATATATTTATAGGGAGAAGGGAAGGCATGGCAAAGGCTGAGAAGGTAGGGAATTAGGACTCCAAATCAACAAGGAACAAGTACACCTCTTATCAGATTCCATGGAGGAAAATGAGTAATCCTTGCGGCAGGAATCCTAGTTTCTAGAAGGGCTAGGTGTGGCACACTTTTAGGGATAAGGTCTTGGCTTCTAGAAACCTGATATTTAGGTACTTTAATGTGAAATTGATCCCCCTTGTAGCTGGAATTAAGGTAGGATAAGATTAGGATAGGATAAGATAGGATAAGGTTAGTTTGGATAAGATAAAGTTGGATGAGGTTTTGGATAATGTTCCTTCCTTTTAGCTGATTCCTTATCTTCTTTGTCTTGAATTTATTTTATTCATCTCTTCAGCATATTCCTAGCCTTTTGAACTTCAAAAACATCTATCCATTATGCTCCATACGCATGCTATCCATTCCAAGCCCAAAACTGCTCTAAAATGCTCCAAATTGCCTTTTCTTGCCACTTTTGCCATTTGAACCTTAAAACACACGAAAATAACTGAAAACACTATAATAAACATAAATTAGCTATGTAAATGCAAGAAAACAAGCTAACTAAGTCGCATAAATATGCTCCTATCATCATTCCTTCTTGGACTTCTTTCGATTTCCGTACAATTGTATGGACAAGCTTTCAACCAACCATTTCATGCATAGATTGAGGTTGTGGATGTGATTTTTGGGTTCCTTGCAAGCTCTGGATCACAATCGTACTTTTGGTTGGAATGTGAGGACTTCGAAAAACCCGAGAGCCCATAACCTTCGATGAGGGCTTTATTGCTCAGTGGCGATCGTATATTTTCACAATGTTTTAAGGCTCGAAGAAGTCTTAGAACTACTCTATGAAGCTCTGGAGCAATTTTGGAAAGTTTTGAACGTTAGATTACACGGGTTTGGGAAGTTACAGGTTTAGCCGGAATAGTGAAGGAATTTTCGACCACTTCTCGTGGTTTTAGGATCTTTGAAAGGTAAGAATGTGTTCTACTCATTTAGATCTTCATTTTGAGACAAATTTCATGAAGTTTGGTTGAGAATTGGATGAGATATTAAGGTTTGAAGTTTTTCTAGAAACAGACGATCCTGCGATGCCTACATCGGACTTCGACGAACCAAAGAAGAAAGAGGCAAATATTCCGTCAAAGTTGACGGAATATTCTAACGGCATTAGGTATCTTTAATGGCATATTCTATATTTTAACAGAATATTCCCTAAAGGGTGTTAACTGTTATGTTTGGTGTGCCAGGCATGTCCCTGCGCGTGACGGCACGTGGGTGATCCAAAATTTTTTCTAAAAATATAGGGATGTTCTTGAGGTTGAGTAAGCCACGTTGGTATATTCAAACACCCCAATTGAGCAATGTATGAGAAGTTATTACCTAGTTTTGGCTATGTGCTTTAAAATAATGTTTAAATAGTTGTTTCGGATATAGGTGAGAACTATCCTGAGGAAGAGTGCAGTCAAGCGAGACCCGGGGGCTATGACCCTTCTACATACTAGTGAGTGGGCTTTTAGTTTTCAGAATATATATATATATATATATATATATCTAGACTTGGTAATTTTCCCAGAAAACTTAATTAAATGGTTTGATATTTTGAAATGCCATGTCAAATGCTCTCTATGTTTAATTGTACATTAGTATGTGTTGACCATAAAAACTACCAAGCCTACGTGGCGCGCCGGCTGAGTAACTAATGAGTTAACTATGTCATTCGGTTGTATGCGGGGCGTGCCAACTCATCGCTCAAGCTCGGCCGAGGAGTAAAATATGTGGATGTTACGTTAAACGCGCAGCTGATTTCTCGATCTTGCAACTGCGGCTGAGGAAGGAACACTCTCGGCCTTTAGGTTCTAAAGCCTAAAGACAAGGCTACTAGTTCTGCGAAGTTCACAAATCATCAGCACCGGATTCGGTCACAATGATTATATTTGTTAAAGTATAAGCACACCGAATTGATACCAGAATATATGGGCACAAGTACTCAAAATAAATGTACATCTTGATTGTGAAAGTGGTTCGGCCGTCAGAACTCTAAAACCTACTTGTGAATAACCAATCATAAACAACTCGGCGTTCAATGTGCTAAGCCCAGTAATTCGTGACACCTCACTTCGCCGAGAAGGCTAATGAGATGACCTCTGTCAATAAGGATTCGAAAATTCTTCTCGACGCAGTGCTGTTTGAAGGATGATTTTGAGAAAACATGTTCATTTGAATAACATCTATAGCATGCAATTAACAAATTAAAGGCGGAATCATGATTGCATGCATTCAAAAACAAAACATTACCCATGAAATTCAAAGCCTAGTAGATTGGTAAACCAAAACACAACTCAAAACAAAGTGAGTTGAAATTATACCTTTGTAGATTCCTCTTTGCATAAGCAAAGGCTAATCACCCAAAGAGAGGGCCTTCATTCCTTGCATCTAAAATCTATGGATTTGGATGGAAGAATAGGTTTCTCCAAGTTCCCAAAATTGAGAACCTCTAAGTCTCTTCACCAAGGAGAGATTGGAGAAGAAATGAGTGACCTTGGAGTAGTGGTATTGCTAGATGCACCCTCCAAGGGGGCCTTCCTCCTAGAGAGAAAAGGAGAGACATGTTCTCACCAATTTTCTCCAAAAGAACCCTTAATGAATTTTAGGCTATAAAGTCCTGTATATAGTCACTTCTTTAAGTGACCTAAAGAACCAAAACCCTAATTCATATCACATGGGCGGCCATATTGGGATTTTGGGCTTTTGGGCCCTTGTGAATCTTTATTCATTAAATTGTCATACAACTTAGGTCAATGGGCTTGACGTTCGAAGCCCATTGGGCCTTAATGTCCAAAACTTTCCCGAGGTCTTTAACGAACTTATTCGTTTGATTAATTAACATATTAATTAATCCTTGCTATTAATAATTAAACCATTTAATTATTCTTATTCATTTTCATTGTTTCTTCAATCTCCACCTTACACGGTGTACGATCCATTAGGTTCCTTTTAGCGAGGCAATGGGCGATTAAAACCATTTTACATCGATTGTGAATTGAAACTTACTTTCAATTCTCCCTTTAGTGATTACACACGTTTAGGGCTTCCACAAACCATGAGTGACACCTAGCAGCATATCATGGTTACCCAAGCTAATCAGAAGAGGTTAGAGAACCTATTCAGTTTAGGATTACAAATGCAATACGGTCTTTCTCTAATCTAAGACTCTTGACCACATTGTTTGGTTTGATAGTTTATTTATTCATGTCTACTATCCAATGTGATTCGTGTGCTTATATGATTTCCTTGAATGTGATTTGGAACGCATTCCTAAATCTCATTCATACTCTGGCCAGAGGTTCTAAATAATATCATAGAGTATTCTCCCTCAAACCATTTGAAGGTTAGAGATCCCTTGTTGCACATTCACTTGTCTCCATGACTAAGTGGTTTAACCCCAACGATGTCGTGGACACCCCGATGGGGTGACTTTGACATAATCAAAGATCAAGGACTTAACCACAAGACAACTGTGATGCCTCAGGTCAAAGGACTACTTTGCATTATCCCAACCATGAGTTCTCATGTGACATGAGTATGAGAACTCGTCGTTGATCGTGTTCAGTGAACTCATTCTCTATTGAGCACCTACGTACTTGTCTTGATGTCACACACACCAATGACTTAAGACTAGTCACTCTCCATGAGAGAAGACACAGTACGTACTGATCTTAACGGACTGTCAATGCCCAATTGGCAATCCTATGATCAGGAACGTTTAGGATGTGTCTACGAGAGAATGGTCTCATGAATCTAACTTCATTAGATCGCATTCTCCCAATCACATATTCCTTGGACTTTATCGTTTAAGCATATAACATTTATATGAGACGGCTCAAACAATAATCTTTGCCCTTTATAGTTAAACTAGATTAGTTTAACATGTGAAATGTCCGTAAAGTATCATCATATGATTGGCTTTAGGGCACATTTCCAACAATCTCCCATTTGCACTAGAGCCAATCAGCTTGATCATCAGTGATGATACCTCTTCTGTAGTCATTTCATAAATGGCTGAGTAGTAGGCCTAGAGAATGGATATCTATATGTTATCCATAGAAGCAACCTTGAGAATAACGACGTCACCGTTATACATGATTCTCAATCATGTGGTTCAGTCTCTCATTTGTGTTCGGACCTTGATGAGACCTTGATTCCCTGGCTTGAGCTATCGCCCCATTAGTGTCATAGTGTCAGTACACTAGATACACTTTCTGGTTGGAACCGTATAGAGAGTTCATAAATGAACTTTCCCATCCAAACAACATTGTTGTAAACTTCTATATGGCAATATATTTTGCATTCATAATGGAACACACTAAAGTCATTACTTTAATGTTTCCATCCAAATATCTCTTTAGTCATAATAAAGAGATATCTGTTTATCTCTTCATTCAGAATGAAGAAACATCCAATGATGGATTAGATTCATAATCTAATACATTTACGCTTTCATTACGTTACTCTAATTCTTCCTCGATCTTTGAGGAATTTTTCCTTTAGTATTTCTTAAATACTTAAGGACTCACTTGACAGTTGCCATGGTTCTGATCCTGGGCTTGCACTGATATCGTCTTGTACCATTCTAGGTACAACTCATATCAACGTTTTTCATACAATATGAAATACATAAATCACCTTTCTGCTTATGCATAAAGGATTCTATTTACGTATTATTTCTGTGGGAGTCAAAGAGTACGTTCTCTTTGATAAGAGCAGCTTCTTAGTCTCACTAGAATTGTCCATTTGATTGAAGTTTATCATCATATGAGAAACTTCCTAGCATCTTTTGTCTATTATTAGGGATTGATATAATCCAATTATATCCTAAAATCTATCATTATAGATTTACATCCCATGTATATAGACTATGTCTCCCATATATATTCTATCTTTATAGAATGTTTAAAATCATAACTTTAACGAAGAAGTATTCTTTTCATTTCCAAAATTAATATATCATATATATTTAAATTTTAGGAACATGATTAACTCCCATATACATTCTATCTTTATATAATGTATTAAAGTCATAACTTTAACGAAGAAGTATTCTTTTCATTTCCAAGATTAATATATCATATATATTTAAATTTTAGGAACATGATTAACTCCCACTAATCTTTTGTAAACCTAGTAAACAAAAGATTCATTTACATATTTATGAGAAATCAAACGATTTGATCCTTTTTCTCATAAGATGCCTATAGCTCCCACTAGCTTGCTAAGATCCATGATGGATGGATCTCTACAACTTACATGTGTTGTGATTCATAGTTTTAGAAATATATTATCAAGACTATCTTAATAATGGTTTCGGAAACCCATATTATGTCCAAACATTGAATCACCATTTAGTTGTAGCTAGCAATTTTCGAATTAATTGAAACCAAGACTATCTCAAAGATGGTTTCTTCAAAGTCAACCATCCTCTTTGATTGTAGTCACCTTAAGCTACCAATTAGCTTATGAAGGTTTCATTATTTCGGGTCAAATGGTACTTTACCATTTCCTTGAGTATATATCATATATACACTCAATGTAGTCATAAGGATTTTTCATTCTTATTTCTTTCGAATTAAGAGGTGTAACTCTATGACATAGTCATAAAGTTCAAACCATTCAACTGAGACGGTTTATAAATCCTTTTCGACTACCTTGGAGCTTTTGGTATAGGAACTAGGTTGTTATATTTGTTGATTACTTTCTTGTCTCTCAAAGAACCTATTCTTTTGAGTTCTATCTCTCGTTCATTTGCTCTTAGGCAAATCACATTGTAGGATTACAATGAACTACCCAACAAAACAACATTTGTTAGTTGGTTTATAGAAGTGATATCCAAAAGTTAATTTAAGGATATCCCACAAGATTGTTATCAAACAAATATTGCTTTTAGCACACAACCCCAAATCTTAACATGCTTAAGATTTGTCTTTCTTTCCAACTACATCTTATGGAGTTATGAAAATTTTTGGAAGATCTTCTAATTGACAATCATATTGTTTTAGAAGTATATATATCCTATATATGGGTAATAGATAACATCTAACGAACCAAATCTTATTCGAGTTCGTTCTTCTCCTAATGGAGAAATTCATTATCTTATGATGCTATTTTCCTTGATATCTATCAAGGAAACTCATCTAAAGTGTTACTTTTCCTTGGATCAAATCTAAGGAGGTAATTACTTTAGATGTCTTACTCATCAACTTACATTTCTTGAATTCTTTGAAACATTTTACAAAGTATTCGGACTTGAGTTTATTCAAAACAAACTATAGTCCAACCGAGAGTGATCTTCGGTGAATGTCATATAACATGAGTAGTATTATGTTGTGGACAAGTGCCACTAACATCTAAGTGAAATAACCTCAACAACTTTGTGATTCTTTCTTCTTTCCAAAAGAATAAAGATTCGAACATTTCACCTCTATACAATTTTAACAAGAAGGTATTGGATCTGGATCTAACGATCCAAAGCATCCATCTTTCACCAACTCGTAACTTATGTTTTAGAGGTATCACAACTTAGTTGGGATTAGTCACTACCTTGCAACCTTTTGGGTTTAAGCATCATTATATTCTAAACAGTTAACACTACCATATCATCTCTACTATAGAGACAATCAATTAGATTACTATAATCCAATCATTGATTAATAAAGAACAATGTTTTGTCAAACAAAACATTCATCCATCTCTACTATAGTGACGGAATTAAGTTCCTTAAAATTGGAATGTAAAGACAATCTTTGGTTTTTCCAATTTCTTTGGTAGTTCATATGAGGAAGTAAGTACTATCTGCTTTCGCAGAGATCTATATTTTATTCACGTTCCGAATGTGAAGCACCTTTTCTTCTCTCATATATCTTCTACTTCTTATTAGTCACACTTTTACAACGATTGTAAAACATAGTTACTAATACGGAATCAAGCATTCAAGTAGAAGAACCAACTGTTTTGAACTATTCAAGAACAATTTACAACACCTTCGAAAGGTGTGTTCTTGACACTTGCAAGACATTTCTTGCAAATACCCCTTCCAATGTCCATCCTTTCATAAAGAAAGTTTGTTCCCTTGGAGTTAATTCTTATCTTCTTCATTTGACTTTCACCTTTGACTACATTAGTCATGGTCCCTAAACTCCCACTATCTCTCTTGAAACTTATTTCAATTGTGTTATACACATCAAACATTTTGGAGAGTATGTGTTTATTGTTCACTACATAGTTTACAATAGACTTAGTGAACCATTAGGATAGGGACATAAAGGTGAAGTCCTTGCCTAGTTTCCGTCTAGTTAAGTGGTTTATTACTTCAACACTCAATGATTCAAAATCATCATAAGTCCATGTTGATGGACTATTTTTGTCAACCAACCATTATGCTCTAAACATAATTACAAACTTTCAAGAGTTATTCAAGGCAACTCTCATTTCTTCATGCAACAATTTGTAAGTGAAGAATCGTGGCACATAAAGTGTCCATGCCTTTGTGCTTTCTTCTAAAGTTCCTTGTTCATGTAACAAAGAAACAAGCACTAATGTTTGCATTGATTAAGGGTTGTTCAAAACAACTCTTATTTCTTTATACAACATTTTGTAATTGAAGAATTATGACATTAAAAGTGTTGTCCTCTTTATGATAGACTTTATCTAACATATTCTTCTAATGATACTTTATCAATAGGAAGATTGTGAGGATGAGACTACTTAGGTACATTTACAAGCCATTAAAGACAATCTATGGTTTTGTAGTACCAAGTCCGGAAACTAAAGCTTTCGGCTTTTATTTGTCAAGTGTTGGATAGCGTTTGCAAATATATTGGTAAACAAATACATAACGAATATAAATTGATTGATTTTAAGCCATTTGATTCGGGTCTTTAAATCAAATAGCACCACCCACTATTTTTGGCAAATTCCATATCCCTCATTGGAATTCGAGAGTTTTGGATGAAACTCTTAGTAGGGTATGGGAGACTCACTACTACCAAGCCCACCTCACAATGATATGATATTGGCTAGCATTAATAATAATGAGAGAGTACACTTACTCATTTGCATCTCTTGTAAGTACCCATCTAATTTGGCCTCTAGAGAATGTAACCTCACAATGATATGATATTGGCTCCATTGGACTTAGTTAAGTCATTCCCACCATGCTTAGTTCATGAAGGGGTTCAAGAATAGCCTCACAATGATATGATATTGGCCATCCTCGTTGCCTACACTCACCTCATCAAGTATGTATATAGACTCCTCCTGAGTATAAGCATGCACTTTGCACTCTCCCATGATAGGGTGAAGGCGGTGTACAAGTCATAAACGATTGGAGCTACCATGGTAGAAGGCCACGAAAGAGTGTTCAAAGCACTCTCACGCTTGTCAACTTAATAATTGTTTGGTTGAGGGTTTTAGGTCTCATCACATATAAATATTCATTTTAATCTCTATTAAAACAATTTTGGTCCTATTACAACTATTGGTCCATATGATTGTTTTTAGTTGTATATAATACTCCCACTATGCTTATAAAACGTTTTTAAAGCAAGAGTATATGATACTACTAACATAACCTTTGCATTCATTTGATGGACTATATAGTTGCCTTAGGGCCTTAGGATGACTATGAACCTTTGTTTAGATTCAACACGAGCCTTGTGTTGAATCTCGGTCTAGGGATGGAGATTGATTTGAGTTACGCGTTTAATCACATTAAGGCGTGTTGTCTTAGGGGCGTTGGACCCAACTACTTCATTTTCATGCATATCAAATAAAGCAAGAAAGAAGTACTTCAAAGTAAAGGTGAGCTTATGCTCATTACAACATTTGCATAAAACAAATTACCTTAAAGTAAAGAAGGGCTTATGCCCTTTTACAACATTTGATCAAATCAAATTACAACCAAAATCTAATCTACACATTCCCATGGTTCAAACAAATTTGAAACGGCCTTTCACATAGCTCAATTATCGTAGGCTTAGGTTCATAATCATCATTTAATTAATTAACACTTTAACTAATTAAATAGAATGCAACATTTTCATTTCGTTTTTGTATCCATAAATTTGATTTAAATGGAGCTAAATGAAATGAAAAACCAAATCTCATTTAAAGAGACAAAACAATTTTGTTCTCTACCTAATTTGGGCCAAAATGCAATTCCCACAACCTTTGGGCAATATTGCAAAAACATAAACTTTTGGGGTCACTTTGCAAGAACACAAAAGTCCACTACTTCATGTAATTACACTAGAACCCAAAATTTAAACAATGTAAAAACTTCATTAAAGGAGAAAAACAATTTGTCCTTTAGCGTTTTTGGACCTAAACGTAAAAACGTAAACTTTTGGGCCAAATTGCAAATACACAAAAGTATCAAAACTTTATGTAATTGCATAAAAGGCCCCAAAAGTACCCCCACTAGGGGGTGGCCAGTTTTGGAAGAAGAAATGGAGTGATGTGTGTGTTGATTTGTGAGTTTTGACATAAAGCATGCAAGTGGTGCAAGTGGTGTGTGTGAAAGGAAATTAATCCTTACACACCCACCATAATATCTCTTACATCTCTTACACCATTTAAACAAATATTTAAAACATTTAAACATTTGAAAAACATAAAACAAAAACTTTATGATATAAATCAAAACTTTGAATCAAAACACCAAACTTTATGTTCTTGGCAAAAATGTCAAGAACAATGAAGAACACTCATGAAAAACCCAAAATTTTTCCATGAACATTTTTCACCCAAAAACATCCCAAAACCATTCAAACTTAAGGGAAATAACATATAACCAAACTAGGGTACATAGGGGTTCCAAAAGTCACTTGAAAACACTTTTAACAAGTCAAACAAGAACCCAAAAATCCACCCTTTGGATTTGGCCGAAAATTCCCAAAACATGGCACCAAATTTTAGCTCCAATATTCATGTTCATATGAACTACATCTACAACATTTGAGATGGCAAATTTTCTAACAAAATTTACATTCAAAGAAACAAGAATAAAGCTTGTAACATATTACAACTTTTAAATCAAAACTAAGAACTACAAAACCCAAAAGGATTCACCAACCACTAGACCTAGGCTCTGATACCACTTGAAGGATGATTTTGAGAAAACATGTTCATTTGAATAACATCTATAGCATGCAATTAACAAATTAAAGGTGGAATCATGCTTGCATGCATTCAAAAACAAAACATTACCCATGAAATTCAAAGCCTAGTAGATTGGTGAACCAAAACACAACTCAACACAAAGTGAGTTGAAATTATACCTTTGTAGATTCCTCTTTGCATAAGCAAAGGCTAATCACCCAAAGAGAGGGCCTTCATTCCTTGCATCTAAAATCTATGGATTTGGATGGAATAATAGGTTTCTCCAAGTTCCCAAAATTGAGAACCTCTAAGTCTCTTCACCAAGGAGAGATTGGAGAAGAAATGAGTGACCTTGGAGTAGTGGTATTGCTAGATGCACCCTCCAAGGGGGCCTTCCTCCTAGAGAGAAAAGGCGAGACATATTCTCACCAATTTTCTCCAAAAGACCCCTTAATGAATTTTAGGCTATAAAGTCCTTTATATAGTCACTTCTTTAAGTGACCGAAAGAACCAAAACCCTAATTCATATCACATGGCCGGCCATATTGGGATTTTGGGCTCTTGGGCCTTTGTGAATCTTTATTCATTAAATTGTCATACAACTTAAGTCAATGGGCATGACGTTCGAAGCCCATTGGGCCTTAATGTCCAAAACTTTCCCGAGGTCTTTAACGAACTTATTCGTTTGATTAATTAACATATTAATTAATCCTTGCCATTAATAATTAAACCATTTAATTATTCTTACTCATCTCCATTGTTTCTTCAATCTCCACCTTACACGGTGTACGATCCATCAGGTTCCTTTTAGCGAGGCAGTGGGCGATTAAAACCATTTTATACGATTGTGAATTGAAACTTACTTTCAATTCTCCCTTTAGTGATTACACACGTTTAGGGCTTCCACAAACCATGAGTGACACCTAGCAGCATATCATGGTTACCCAAGCTAATCAGAAGAGGTTAGAGAACCTATTCAGTTTAGGATTACAAATGCAATACGGTCTTTCTCTAATCTAATACTCTTGACCACATTGTTTGGTTTGATAGTTTATTTATTCATGTCTACTATCCAATGTGATTCGTGTGCTTACATGATTTCCTTGAATGTGATTTGGAACGCATTCCTAAATCTCATTCATACTCT
This sequence comes from Malus sylvestris, assembly GCF_916048215.2. Taxonomy (NCBI): domain Eukaryota; kingdom Viridiplantae; phylum Streptophyta; class Magnoliopsida; order Rosales; family Rosaceae; genus Malus; species Malus sylvestris. The sequence continues at coordinate 31,253,644 of NC_062272.1, forward strand.
GGCCAGAGGTTCTAAATCATATCATAGAGTATTCTCCCTCAAACCATTTGAAGGTTAGAGATCCCTTGTTGCGCATTCACTTGTCTCCATGACTAAGTGGCTTAACCCCAACGATGTCGTGGACACCCCGATGGGGTGACTTTGACATAATCAAAGATCAAGGACTTAACCACAAGACAACTGTGATGCCTCAGGTCAAAGGACAACTTTGCATTATCCCAACCATGAGTTCTCATGTGACATGAGTTTGAGAACTCTTCGTTGATCGTGTTCAGTGAACTCATTCTCTATTGAGCACCTACGTACTTGTCTTGATGTCACACACACCAATGACTCGAGACTAGTCACTCTCCCTGAGAGAAGACACAGTACGTACTGATCTTAACGGACTGTCAATGCCCAATTGGCAATCCTATGATCAGGAACGTTTAGGATGTGTCTACGAAAGAATGGTCTCATGAATCTAACTTCATTAGATCGCATTCTCCCAATCACATATTCCTTGGACTTTATCGTTTAAGCATATAACATTTATATGAGACGGCTCAAACAATAATCTTTGCCCTTTATAGTTAAACTAGATTAGTTTAACATGTGAAATGTCCGTAAAGTATCATCATATGATTGGCTTTAGGGCACATTTCCAACACTGTTTATTCAAATTAAAGGTGCTTCAGGGTCGCCTGATTCTACGGCTCCAATGCTGTTTATCCAAACTGAAGGTGTCGTCGCTTGCCTTCATAGTGCTGTTTATCCAAACTAAAGATGTGTCGGCAAAAAAGGAAAAGAAAAATCTCAAGGTTGTTGAGAGGCTTCGCGAAAGCGAAGGTTTGTGCAGGGCAGTTTGTGCATTGAATTGGAGAGGCTTTAATGATGTCCTCCTTTCTCTATTTATAGTAGTCAACCTGCCTTCAATCGAATCACAACCCTACTCGGATTAGAACTCCTTCCCCCAATCTAACCTTGTCTCAGCCACTCCTACTTCTACTAGGGCTTTGAACTCAACCCCCTTATCAGGCTGCATTCAATCCCAAACTTCTACATCCTTATCCTGTCGAAACTCCTTCTTGTATCAGGATTCGACCACCCATAGATTCCTAATAGGACACGGCTAGCCTTGGCTATATGGCCCATAAGCCGGATGACCCGCAACGACTCCTAAGCACGGCCTCTAGGCTGAGAACAATTCTAAACTCGGCCTAAACCAATATTTTGGGCCCAAACATTGCCCCCTCAGTTCTGAGGTCGTCGACCTACACCTTTTGGTTCGAGCCTTGACCTTGAAGAAGTGAAACCGACCTAAAGACAATTATCGAATCTTCTTGAGAAATACTACCATGTGCATTTTTGAGACATAACCCCACGATCTCAATTTCCCAACCGTCCTGCCACATGTCAGTCCCCTAGTTAACCTAGCAGTCCACAATCATGATCCTCGAAAACATGCGACCGTCGAAACGTCTCTCTTGCGCTAAACTTGTCGCAACACACAATTGTGCATCCTCAAACTGTAAAAACCTTGGCTTTTTGCCTAGATTCTCTAAACATCTACAATGATTAGCAACTTTCCCGCTCGATTCTATCTTTAATTTTGAAAATCAAACGTTTAGCCTTCCTTCCCAAATGCCTATACATACCCAAATCCCTTCCACTCGTACCTTACGCTTTCCAAAACCCTTGAAATCTTCTCGCCACTTTAAGCCTTCATCAATGGCCCCCTTCATTTCCCAGCTCTCCAACGAGTGCAACAAGTGCAAGGACTTCATCGATCGGAACGCCATCAAGACCCTGCATTTCAAGAGTGACCTAAACACTACTCACTAAATCTTGGGCCCACTCTTTAAGGATACAGTGCCATTGTCCATCACCAACCTATTCAAAGAACACTATCTGCATATTTGTTGCAAGGATTTGATTGGTCAAAGTGGTGCCGGACAAATCCTCAAGAAGCCTGGCCTTCGACCAATGTGAACTGGGTGGCCTGGGTAGTACGAATGGAAAAATTCTTTGGTAAAGAGTGGGAGGCTCTCAACATCCACGACGCCATTAAGCTCTCGACCATCGAGATTACCATGGATAAAGAACTCCTTACGGCAGCTCTAAGCCTCTGGTGCTTGGCCACCAACACCATGGTCCTTTCGTTCGGCCTTATAACCCCCACCATCCTCGACATCTTGGCTATTCTTGGGATTTCTTATTGGATGCTCATCAAACCTCGACCTTAACGTGCTGTTCGACGAACGGGCCATCGAGACGTTCAGCCAAGAATGTCAAGAGCCTTTAAAAGAGGAAGTTCAGAAGTTGCATAAGAATTTCCTTAACTACAACTCCCTTATCCTCCATTTTGCTGGTCAAGGGGGGGCGAGTCTACGGAAGGAAGAGCACGAGGCCTTCCTATTTTACTGGTACAACAAATTTATTTGTTGTACCAAGTTAAATAAGTTCTTGGTCAAGAATATGCCGGTGGTGGAAGCCCTGGCTAGTGGTCACTCTCTGGCGCTCAGTACCGCTATCCTTGCTAACCTTCTGCACTGCCTGGCGGAAATGGCCATCAACAAGATTGACCCGCAACAAAATGGACCACTCTGGGTATTCCAACTATGGCTGCAGGTTTATTTCTCCACATTTCGGCCATAAATCTTTAACCTCTAGTCCACTAAAGCACTCGGCCTTCAGTTGGCTCCTCGACCAGTGCCTCCTCACCAAGCTGAAGAAGTCTTCAAACATTTCTTCGACCTAGACATCTTTTTTTACGATGAATTTTTGATATGTCGTCGTCAAGAATACCTCTACTCTGTCAGACTTCCCACATCGATCTGGAGTGAAAGCGAAGATGCTAGTTTTCGTCAAAACTGGGGGTCGTTCGTGTTAACTCACAACCTTCCCCTCAATTGTGATGCTCACCGAGCAAGTTGGGAAGTCTACCGCCCCCACTTTGCTGCCCGACAGCTTGGCTGCCTCCAAGGTTGCCCCGTGCCTCTACTTTCTTCTCGCTCCCTTCTAAGCCCAGGATGCCTTTCTGGTTCCTCAGAAAGGGAGTGGAGAGACACCGAGAAGGAGTTTCAGGAACGGTGTAAGAAATTTCACCTTCGATCAACTGTTCCTGAATCTCTCTACACCGACACCTTCGACGACTAGTGGGAAGAATATACTCATGACTTTCTTGGCGCTTCAATTGAGGACGTAGTCAACAAAATCTTTGGTGACCGACCCAAACAAAATTTTGCCCCTCAATCTAAAGAGACGCCCTAAGGTACACGACTATCTCTACCTTTATTCTTCAAACATTTAAACGGTTTTACTAATGAGATTTTGCTTTCTCAAGCGATCGGGTATTGAAACAGGCAGACATGGTCGCCTCGGCTATGGCCAATAAAAAATTGGCCACTTCCTCCAAGAAATCTAAAACCGCCGTGTAAAACACACCAAGAAAACGCCTTTACCTCGACGCCGAGATGGCAGGTGAAGCCCCTCGTCCCACAAAGTGCGTCAAGCAATTAGTGAAGAAGGGAGCACATGAGATTCATGTTATCTTCAGCCACACCACTGGAACAACCACTCCAAGTGCCTCTCCTCCTGTTCCTATTATTCAGGCATCAACGAAGAAACAACCATCTTCAACCAACCTGGCAACCCAAGCTCACCTGGCCTTTGAGGTCCTCAAGGTCGCTGTCGAACCAGTTGCTGTACCGCTGGTCGAAACGCCTGCAGCTTCAGGGTCGACTATAGCATCCGTACTAGGGGAAGCAACCCCTTCAATCGGGAAAAATCTCTCCAAGAATCCAAAACAGTCAGCGATCATCTTATAAGAGGTATAATTATGCTGGCAACTCTCTTCACTCATTAAATTCAAAAGTATTAACAGCTCTTTTGTTTCAGGATAACGAGAGTGATGAGATTCTGTCAGCAAATCGCTCTCGATCGACCGAAACTCCTTCCATTTATCCTCTCCCTGTGGTTGAGGTGATCGACCAGGTTGATCCTCCTGTAGCCGATCATGGAAAAATGCCTATCATTGAACCTGAAGCGACGTCAGAAACTCTAATTCACCTACAGGACTAAAACCTCGGTATCCCCTCGCAAGAAGCGACCTCGACTTTTGTACGGCTCGATTACTTTCTCTTGTCAATTTTGTTATAACAAGTCTGCACCGAGAAAAATATTAAATGTCAGGTGCCCAATTATTCATTTCACCAAAAATTCTATGCGCGGAAGGGTGTTATCTATATTTCCTGGCCACCTCAGTGGCCATTAAACATAGATAACCTTCATCGACCGCGTGAATTAAAAAGCAGTCTAAAAGACTGGGCTCGGCCATTAAGCTCTCTAGGTTCGAGCAATGAACTCGAAGACATGACCGAAGTCTCCTCTCGGTAGGTCTAAAACAAATTCTCTCTGCTACATTCTTTTATGATTTCCCTTGCACCTAAACTCTTTTCATGTGCAGCCTTCATGGGCAGTCGAGTTCGATGCTTTCTTATCGAGTACTTCGGGAGCGACTGGCCCTTCAGCAACTACAACCAAGTCGGCCAAATCGATTGTTCTTGTTAGGCTGCAGAAGCTATTGTCTCTCTCAGCTTCATAAGTTCTCAAATGCCAGGGCCTTGATTCGGTGGGTGCATGTCTGAACGATCTTGCAGCTGATGGTCAATTGAGCACCAAGGCTATCACTCAAGCCATTCGAGAATATTTTGGTATTTTCGAGAAAGCCTTTCAGGCTGAAGATGACTTAAAAGGTGTAACAGTTGGTCGAGATACTCTTCGTCCAAAAGTCGAAGTCTTGAAAGCAAAAAAGGAGGCCCTAGCTGACCTTGATCGTCAAATTGTCGAACTCCAAAATCGAAGGTCAGCAATTACTTCTAAGCTTGCAAAGGATTTTGAGTCAAGCGACAAATCTTGCTTAATCGAATACATGGCTAGAGTGAGGCGGGTTAAGTAGCTAAAGATAGACAAGAGGTATCAGCAAGTTGAGGTCACGATGGGTAAGGTGTGATGGCTGGAGTTGAAGGCCGTTCTTGAGTCTCTCCTACCTTCATCACCCTAGAATGATTTGATTGTAACTGATCGACCTACTCCATTTGTACAACTTTTTGCAAATTTAATGAAATGAAATTTTATTCCCGCATTTCCCATATGACTGGATAATATTTCTTTAAAAACCGTCCGTTGATTAGGAACTTGTGAACTACACCAGTTCGATCCCTAAGCCGGTATGCTCCATTGCCGAGAACTTTATGAATAACGAATGGCCCCTCCCAATTCGGCGACCACTTGCCAAACCTAGGGTCTTCAATTCCTACAGGTAGTACGGTTTGCCAAACTAACTTTCATTCGCCAAATGTTTTTTGTCTGACTCATTGATTATAAGCTCACTCGGTGATTTTTTTTTGTGCTACTAATAAGTTATAAGCATCGAGCTGAGCTTCTTCTAACTCTTCTAATTCTTGCTTCATTGCGCAGTGTCCGTAAGTCAACGCGTAAGAAGTCATTCCAGTGGCTGTCCGCAGAGAAGTTCGATAAGCCCACAATGCTTCGTTTATATTTAAATGCCACATACCCAGCCTTTCTTTTATCATTTTTTTCAAGAATACCGATTTGCCGTATATCCGTTAAATCTGTCGAATGTAAAGATCGTACCAGTATTTGTTATGATTGTTTTTGGCACGCCGAATCTAGTCACAATGTTTTCTTCAACGAAATTACAAACTTCTTTAGACATTAGCTCGGCATATGACTTGGCTTCGACCCATTTGGTGAAGTAGTTCGTTGCAACGAGTATTCACACATGTTTAGCTGCACCAGAAGATGGTGTGATTTTACCGATAACATCCATGGCCCTGAAGGGATTATTTTGAAAAACATGTTCATTTGAATAACATCTATAGCATGCAATTAACAAATTAAAGGCGGAATCATGCTTGTATGCATTCAAAAACAAAACATTACCCATGAAATTCAAAGCCTAGTAGATTGGTGAACCAATAATCAACTCAAAACAAAGTGAGTTGAAATTAATACCTTTGTAGATTCCTCTTTGCATAAGCAAAGGCTAATCACCCAAAGAGATAGGGGCCTTCATTCCTTGCTTCTTAGATCCATGGATTTGGATGGAAGAATAGGTTTCTCCAAGTTCCCAAAATAGGGAACCTCTAAGTCTCTTCACCAAGGTTTGATTGTAAAAAAAAATGAGTGACCTTGGAGTAGTAGGATTGCTAGATGTACCCTCCAAGGTGTTAGCTTCTTTAGAGAGAAAATGGAGAGACAATTCTCACCAATTTTCCCCCAAAATAAACCCTTAATAATCTTAATGAATATTTAGTTATAAAGTCATTTTTATATAGTCACTTCTTTAAGTGACCTAAATAACCAAAACCCTAATTCATCACACTATGGCCGGCCATTTAGGGGATTTTGGGCTTTTGGGCTTTAATGAATCTTCATTCATTAAATTGTCATACAACTTAAGTTAATGGGCTTGACGTTCGAAGCCCATTGGGCCTTAAGGTCCAAAACTATCCCGAAGTCTTTAACGAACTTATTCGTTTGATTAATTAACATATTAATTAATCCTTGCCATAAATAAATGATTAAACCATTTAATCATTCTTACTCATTTCCGTTTAATCTTCAATCTCCACCTTTTATGGTGTGCGATCCATTAGGTTCCTTTTAGCGAGGTAGTGGGCGATTAAAACCATTTTACATCGATTGTGAATTGAAACTATTTTCAATTCTCCCTTTAGTGATTACACACGTTTAGGGCTTCCACAAACCATGAGTGACACCTAGCAGCATATCATGGTTACCCAAGCTAATCAGAAGAGGATAGAGAACCTATTCAGTTTGGGATTACAAATGCAATACGGTCCTTCTCTAATCTAATACTCTTGACCACATTGTTTGGTATGATAGTTTATTTATTCATGTCTACTATCCAATGTGATTCGTGTGCTTATATGATTTCCTTGAATGTGATTTGGAACGCATTCCCTAATCTCATTCATACTCTGGCCAGAGATTCCAAATCATATCATAGAGTATTCTCCCTCAACTGTTTGAAGGTTAGAGATCCCTTGTTGCGCATTCACTTGTCTCCATAGCTAAGTGGCTTAACCCCAACGATGCCGTGGACACCCCGAGGGGGTGACTTTGACATAATCAAAGATCAAGGACTTAACCACAAGACAACTGTGATGCCTCAGGTCAAAGGACTACTTTGCATTATCCCAACCATGAGTTCTCATGTGACATGGAATATAAGAACTCTTCGTTGATCACGTTCAGTGAACTCATTCTCTATTGAGCACCTACGTACTTGTCTTGATGTCACACACACCAATGACTCGAGACTAATCACTCTCCCTGAGAGAAGACATAGTACGTACTGATCTTAACGGACTGTCAACGCCCAATTGACAATCCTATGATCAGGAACGTTTAGGATGTGTCTACGAAAGAATGGTCTCATGAATCTAACTTCATTAGATTACATTCTCCCAATCACATATTCCTTGGACTTTATCGTTTAAGCATATAACATTTATATGAGACGGCTCAAACAATAATGTATGCCCTTTATATGTAAAACTAGATTAGTTTAACATGTGAAATGTCCGTAAAGTATCATCACATGATTGGCTTTAGGGCACATTTCCAACAATCTCCCACTTGCACTAGAGCCAATCAGCTTGGTCATCTTGATGATACCTCTTCTGTAGTCATTTCATAAATAGCTGAATAGTAGGCCTAGGCAGTGGATATCTATGTGTGTTATCCACAGAAGCAACCTTGAGAATAACGACGTCACCATTATACATGATTCTCAATCATGTGGTTCAGTCATTTGTGTTCGGATCTTGATGAGACCTTGATTCCCAGGCTTGAGCTATCGCCCCATTAGTGTCATACACTTTCTGGTTGGAATCGAATAGAGAGTTCATAAATGAACTTTCCCATCCAAACAACATTGTTGTAAACTTCTATATGGCAATATATCTTGCATTCATAATGGAACACACTAAAGTCATTACTTTAATGTTTCCATCCAAATATCTCTTTAGTCATAATAAAGAGATATTTGTTTATCTCTTCATTCATAATGAAGAAACATCCAATGATGGATCAGATTCATAATCTAATACATTTACGCTTCCATTACGTTACTCTAATTCTTCCTCATTCTTTGAGGAATCTATCCTTAAGTTTTTCTTAAATACTTAAGGACTCACTTGACAGTTGCCACGGTTCTGATCCTGGGCTTGCACTGATATCGTCTTGTACCGTTCTAGGTACAACTCATATCAATGTTTTTCATACAATATGAAATACATAAATCACCTTTCTGCTTATGCATAAAGGATTCAATTTACGCATTATTTCTATGGGAGTCAAAGGGTACGTTCCCTTTGAGAAGGGCAACTTGCTAGTCTCACTAGAATCGTCCTTCTTATTGAAGTTTATCATCATATGAGAAACTTCCTAGCATCCATTGTCTATTATTAGGGATTGATATAATCCAATTATATCATGAAATATATCATTATAGATTTCCATCCCATGTATATAGACTATATCTCCCATATACATTCTATCTTCATATAATGTATTAAAGTCATAACTTTAACGAAGAAGTATTCTTTTCATTTCCAAAATTAATATATCATATATACTTAAATTTTAGGAACATGATTAACTCCCACTAATCTTTTGTAAAACTCGTAAACAAAATATTCATTTACATCTTGATGAGAAATCAAACGATTTGATCCTTTTTCCTCATAAAATGCAAATAGCTCCCACTAACTTGCTAAGATCCATGATGGATGGATCTCTACAACTTACATGTCTTGTGATTTATAGTTTTGGACATATATTATCAAGACTATCTTAATAATGGTTTCGGAAACCCATATTATGTCAAAACATTGAATCACCATTTTAGTTGTAGCTAGCAATCTTCGAATTAATTGAAACCAAGCCTATCTCAAAGATGGTTTCTTCAAAGTCAACCATTCTCTTTGATTGTAGTTACCTTAAGCTACCAATTAGCTATGAAGGTTTCATTATTTCGAGTCAAATGGTACTTTACCATTTCCTTGAGTATATATCGTATATGCACTCAATGTAGTCATAAGGATTTTCAGTCTTATCGACTACCTTGGAGCTTGTGGTATAGGAACTAGGTTGTTATATTTGTTGATTACTATCTTGTCTCTCAAAGAACCCATTCTTTGAGTTCTATCTCTCGTTCATTTGCTTTTAGGCAAATCACATTGTAGAATTACAATGAACTACCCAACAAAACAACATTTGTTAGTTGGTTTATAGAAGCGATATCCAAAAGTTATTTTAAGGATATCCTACAAGATTGTTATCAAACAAATATTGCTTATTAGCACACAACCCCAAATCTTTAACATGCTTAAGATTTGTCTTTCTTTTCCAACTACATCTTATGGAGTCATGAAAATATTGGAAGATCTTCTAATTGACAATCATATTGTTTTAGAAGTATATATCCTATATATGGGTAATAGATAACATCTAACGAACTAAATCTTATTCGAGTTCGTTCTTCTCCTAATGGAGAAATACATTATCTTATGATGCTATTTTCCTTGATATCTTTCAAGGAAACTCATCTAAAGTGTTACCTTTCCTTGGATCAAATCTAAGGAGGTAAATACTTTAGATATCTTACTCATCTATTTACATTTCTTGAATTCTTTGAAACCTTTTGCAAAGTATTCGGACTTGTGTTTATTCAAAATAAACTATAGTCCAACCGAGAGTGATCTTCGGTGAATGTCATATAACATGAGTAGTATTATGTTGTGGACAAGTGCCACTAACATCTAAGTGAATTAACCTCAACAACTTTGTGATTCTTTCTTCTTTCCAAAAGAATAAAGATTCGAACATTTCGCCTCTATACAATTTTAACAAGAAGGTATTGGATCCGGATCTAACGATCCAAAACATCCTTGTTTCACCAACTCGTAACTTATGTTTTAGAGGTATCACAATTTAGTTGGGATTAGTCACTACCTTGCAACCTTTTGGGTTTTAAGCATCATTATATTCTAAACAGTTAACACTACCATATCATCTCTACTATAGAGACAATCAATTAGATTACTATAATCCAATTTCTTTGGTAGTTCATATGAGGAAGTAAGTACTATCTGCTTTCGCAGAGATCTATATCTTATTCACGTTCCGTATGTGAAGCACCTTTTCTTCTCTCATATATCTTCTACTTCTTATTAGTCACACTTTTACAACGATTTGTAAAACATAGTTACTAATACGGAATCATACATTCAAGTAGAAGAACCAACTGTTTTGAACTATTCAAGAACATTTTACAACACCTTCGAAAGGTGTGTTCTTGACACTTGCAAGACATTTCTTGCAAATACCCCTTCCAATGTCCATCCTTTCATAAAGAAAGTTTGTTCCCTTGGAGTTATTTATCTTCTTTATTTGACTTTCACCTTTGACTACATTAGTCATGGTCCCTAAACTCCCACTATCTCTCTTGAAACCTTTTTCAATTGTGTTATACACATCAAACAATTTGGAGAGTATGTGGTTATTGTTCACTACATAGTTTACCATAAACTTAGTGAACCATTAGGATAGGGAAACAAAGGTGAAGTCCTTGCCTAGTTTCCGTCTCGTTAAGTGGTTTAACATTTCAACACTCAATGATTCAAAATCATCATAAGTCCATGTTAATGGACTATTTTTGTCAACCAACCATTATGTTCTAAACATAATTACAAACTTTCAAGAGTTGTACAAGGCAACTCTCATTTCTTCATACAACAATTTGTAAGTGAAGAATCATGGCACATAAAGTGTCCATGCCCTTGTGCTTACTTCTCAAGTTCTTTGTTCAATTAACAAAGAAATAAGCACTAAGTGTTTGTATTGACTAAGGGTTGTTCAAAGCAACTCTTATTTCTTCATACAACAATTTGTAATTGAAGAATTATGACATTAAAAGTGTTGTCCTCTTTATGATAGACCTTTTCTAACATATTCTTCTAATGATACATTATCAATAGGAAGATTGTGAGGATGAGACTACTTTGGTACTTTTACAAGCCATTTAAAGACAATCTATGGTTTTGTAGTACCAAGTCCGTAAACTAAACGTTCGGCTTTTATTTGTCAAGTGTTGGATAGCGTTTGCAAATATATTGGTAATCAAATACATAACGAATATAAATTGATTGATTTTAAGCCATTTGATTTGGGTCTTTAAATCAAATAGCACCACCCACTATTTTTGGCAAATTCCATATCCCTCATAGGAATTCGAGAGTTTTGGATGAAACTCCTAGTAGGTTATGGGAGGCTCACTATTACCAAGCCCACCTCACGATGATACGATATATGGCTAGCAACAATAATAATGAGAGAGTACGCTTACTCATTTGCAACTCATGCAAGTACCCATCTTATTTGGCCTCTAGAGAATGTAACCTCACAATGATATGATATTGGTTCCATTGCACTTAGTTAAGTTCTTCCCACCATGCTTAGTTCATGAAGGGGTTCAAGAATAGCCTCACAATGATATGATATTGGCCATCCTCGTTGCCTACACTCACCTCATCATATGTGTATGGATTCCTCCTGAGTATAAGCATGCACTTTGTACTCCCCCATGATAGGGTGAAGCCGGTGTACAAGTCATAAACGATTGGATCCCACCACGGTGGAAGGCCACGAAAGAGTGTTCTAAGCACTCTCCGCTTATCAACTTAATATTGGTTTGGTTGAGGGTTTTTGGTCTCATCACATATAAACATACATTTTAATCTCTATTAAAACAATTTTGGTCCTATTACAACTATTGGTCCATATGATTGTTTTAGTTGTACATAATACTCCCACTATACTTTTAAAACGGTTTTTAAAGCAAGAGTATATGTTACTACTAACATAAGGTTTGCATTCATTTGATGGACTATATAGTTGCCTTAGGGCCTTAGGATGACTATGAACCTTTGTTTAGATTCAACACGAGCCTTGTGTTGAATCTCGGTCTAGGGATGGAGATTGATTTTAGTTACGCGTTTAATCACATTAAGGCGTGTTGTCTTAGGGGCGTTCGACCCAATTACTTCATTTTCATGCATATCATATAAAGCAAGAAAGAAATACTTCAAAGTAAAGGATGAGCTTATGCTCATTACAACATTTGCATAAAACAAATTACCTTAAAGTAAAGAAGGACTTATGCCCTTTTACAACATTTGATCAAATCAAATTACAACCAAAATCTAATCTACACATTCCCATGGTTCAAACAAATTTGAAACGCCTTTCACATAGCTCAATTATATTAGGCTTAGGTTCATAATCATCCTTTAATTAATTAACGCTTTAACTAATTAATTGAATGCAACATTTTCATTTGGTTTTTGTATCCATAAAATTGATTTAAGTGGAGCTAAAAAAAATGAAAATCCAATTCTCATTTAAAGAGACAAAACAATTTTGTTCTCATCCTATTTGGGACATCATGCAATAACCACAACTTTTTGGGCCATATTGCGAAAACATAAACTTTTGGGGTCACTTTGTAAAAACACAAAAGTCACTACTTCATGTAAATACAACTAGAACCCAAAATTTAAATAAATTCAAAACTTCATTAAAGGAGCAAAACAATTTGTCCTTTAGCGTTTTTAGGCCTTAACGTCAAAACGTAAACTTTCGGGTCAAAGTACAAATACACAAAAGTATCAAAACTTTATGTAATTGCATAAAAGCCCCAAAAATACCCTATTTTATTAGGGTGGCCGGTTTTTAGGGATAAAAAGGAGTGGTGGATGTTTTGATTTATTAGTTTTGTCAAAAACAATCAAGTAGTGCTTTCACCTTTCATAAAAATAATATATGTTTTGATGATTGATATTTCTTTCATCATTTATACAAATATTTAACACTTTAAATACTTTCATAAAAATAATATATGTTTTGATGATTGATGTTTCCATCATCATTTATACAAATATTTAACACTTTAAATACATGATAAATCATTTGAAAAACATATATCATAAACTTTATGAAATAAATCAAAACTTTGAATCAAAACACCAAACCTTTTTGTTCTTGGCAAGAACATCAAGAACAATGAAGAACATCCATGAAAAACCCAAATTTTTCCATGAACTTTTTTCACCCAAAAACATTCCAAAACCATTCTTACTTAAGGGAAATAACATCTAACCAAACTAGGGTACTTAGGGATTCCAAAGAACACATTAAAACACTTTTAACAAGTCAAACAAGAACCCAAAATTCCACCCTTTGGATTTGGCCGAATTTTCCCAAAAGCATGGCACCAAATTTTAGCTCCAATATTCATGCTCATATGAACAACATCTACAACATTTGAGATAGCAAATTTTCCAACAAAATTTACTTTCAAAGAAGCAAGAATAAAGCTTGTAACAATTACAACTTTTAAATCACAAACTTATGAACTACAAAACCCAAAAGGATTCACCAACTACTAGACCTAGGCTCTGATACCACTTGAAGGGATTATTTTGAAAAACATGTTCATTTGAATAACATCTATAGCATGCAATTAACAAATTAAAGGCGGAATCATGCTTGTATGCATTCAAAAACAAAACATTACCCATGAAATTCAAAGCCTAGTAGATTGGTGAACCAATAATCAACTCAAAACAAAGTGAGTTGAAATTAATACCTTTGTAGATTCCTCTTTGCATAAGCAAAGGCTAATCACCCAAAGAGATAGGGGCCTTCATTCCTTGCTTCTTAGATCCATGGATTTGGATGGAAGAATAGGTTTCTCCAAGTTCCCAAAATAGGGAACCTCTAAGTCTCTTCACCAAGGTTTGATTGTAAAAAAAAATGAGTGACCTTGGAGTAGTAGGATTGCTAGATGTACCCTCCAAGGTGTTAGCTTCTTTAGAGAGAAAATGGAGAGACAATTCTCACCAATTTTCCCCCAAAATAAACCCTTAATAATCTTAATGAATATTTAGTTATAAAGTCATTTTTATATAGTCACTTCTTTAAGTGACCTACATAACCAAAACCCTAATTCATCACACTATGGCCGGCCATTTAGGGGATTTTGGGCTTTTGGGCTTTAATGAATCTTCATTCATTAAATTGTCATACAACTTAAGTTAATGGGCTTGACGTTCGAAGCCCATTGGGCCTTAAGGTCCAAAACTATCCCGAAGTCTTTAACGAACTTATTCGTTTGATTAATTAATATATTAATTAATCCTTGCCATAAATAAATGATTAAACCATTTAATCATTCTTACTCATTTCTGTTTAATCTTCAATCTCCACCTTTTATGGTGTGCGATCCATTAGGTTCCTTTTAGCGAGGTAGTGGGCGATTAAAACCATTTTACATCGATTGTGAATTGAAACTATTTTCAATTCTCCCTTTAGTGATTACACACGTTTAGGGCTTCCACAAACCATGAGTGACACCTAGCAGCATATCATGGTTACCCAAGCTAATCAGAAGAGGATAGAGAACCTATTCAGTTTGGGATTACAAATGCAATACGGTCCTTCTCTAATCTAATACTCTTGACCACATTGTTTGGTATGATAGTTTATTTATTCATGTCTACTATCCAATGTGATTCGTGTGCTTATATGATTTCCTTGAATGTGATTTGGAACGCATTCCCTAATCTCATTCATACTCTGGCCAGAGATTCCAAATCATATCATAGAGTATTCTCCCTCAACTGTTTGAAGGTTAGAGATCCCTTGTTGCGCATTCACTTGTCTCCATAGCTAAGTGGCTTAACCCCAACGATGCCGTGGACACCCCGAGGGGGTGACTTTGACATAATCAAAGATCAAGGACTTAACCACAAGACAACTGTGATGCCTCAGGTCAAAGGACTACTTTGCATTATCCCAACCATGAGTTCTCATGTGACATGGAATATAAGAACTCTTCGTTGATCACGTTCAGTGAACTCATTCTCTATTGAGCACCTACGTACTTGTCTTGATGTCACACACACCAATGACTCGAGACTAATCACTCTCCCTGAGAGAAGACATAGTACGTACTGATCTTAACGGACTGTCAACGCCCAATTGACAATCCTATGATCAGGAACGTTTAGGATGTGTCTATGAAAGAATGGTCTCATGAATCTAACTTCATTAGATTACATTCTCCCAATCACATATTCCTTGGACTTTATCGTTTAAGCATATAACATTTATATGAGATGGCTCAAACAATAATGTATGCCCTTTATATGTAAAACTAGATTAGTTTAACATGTGAAATGTCCGTAAAGTACCATCACATGATTGGCTTTAGGGCACATTTCCAACAGGCCCATCCTCAGAATGGCCATAGTTTGGTGCCCGAATGTAATGATTCGGCCGGTACTCTCTGTATAGGCCCATGGATTTGACATTCTACACAACCCTTTGCGTACTCAATACAATCCCTCAGAATACTCGGCCAAAAATAACAGTGCCGCCGAAGTAGCCAACGCATTTTTAGTCCAGATTGGTAGGCTTCACAAATTCCTTCGTGTACTTATACCATTACTTAAGCAGTGCACAACAACAATAACCCATCCTCACCTTTTCGATATAACTCATTCTGGTATAATACGTAGTTTGTGGCATGAACCCTTGTCCGTCGGTCGTGTTTTTCGTTAGGATTATCAATATGTTGCATAATTGTCTTCTCCAATCGTCTGGTAATGCCTCGACGGCACAAACCCCAATAGTGTCCTTCCGTTCTAACAACGAAGGCAAAGACATGACCCGTGTACGGATCACGCAATCACGTTGGAGAACTTGCTGATTAATCAAGGCCGAATGTGCTTGTCGTGACATGGGTATTTCTTGGCCTAATTTGTCCCCCATGAGTTGTGCTCTAGAGGCTATTTGAGCTAATTCATCGGTGTTAGTGTTATGAACTCGTGATATGTGTTTGAAAGTAACGCAGTCGAAAGATTCGGCCAAATAGTTGGCAGCCATGTGGTAAGGCGCCAGAGTACAACTCATGCAACGAAAGGTCTTATTGAGTTGATTAATGACAAGTTCGGAGTCACCAAGAACAAGGACATGAGTTGCCCACAAATCGTGTAGCATGTTGAGGCCGATAACAAGGGTTTCGTATTCGGCCTAATTATTCATACAATCGAAATCAAGCTTGAGAGAAAAATACCAACGATTATGAGTGGAGGATTGAATAACGATCCCAACGCCAGCCGAGACTGAAGTACTTGAACCATCAAAGTACATCGCCCAGTAATAATCACGTGTTTGTACCAAGCCGATGTAAACGTCATTACCCCCGAACTTATATGAGGAATGGCGTTGGGCCAGAAAATCGGCCAGAGCTTGACCTTTGACAGCTTTCTGGGTCACATATTGCAAGCTAAACTCAGAAAGGGCCATCGTCCACTTACCGATTCGGCCTTTTACGATCGATCGAGTGAGCATGTAACGAATGACATCAGTCTGGGTGATGACCTGAGTGACTGACGAGAGCATGTAATGTCTGAGTTTTGCTGCAGCGAAAAATAGGGAGTAATTAATCTCTGGTGGGTTGAGGTTTCAGCTAAGGTAAAAAATGGCATGTTCTCACCCAACGTCATTGTCTTGTGCAAGAAGGCATCCGATGGATGCTTCGACCACTAAGATATATAGCTTAAGAGGTCGGCCCCGTCGTGGTGGGACGAGGACGGGTGGAGTCGTTAAAGAGACCTTGATCTGCATAAATGCCTCATGGTGCTCGGTACGCCATTCGAAGGTGTCAGAGTCCTTAAGTTTTAAAAGCGTGGAGAAGGCTTTCATTTTCCCGGTCGAATTAGCAATAAATTGTCGGAGAAAGTTGATCTTGCCGAGCAATGATTGTAATTGTTTCTTAGTCATCGGGGTGGAGCATTAATGTTTGCGTGAGCCTTGTTGATGTCCACCTCAATACCATGGTGATGTATGAGAAAGCCTAAAAAATTTCTAGCTGATATGCCGAAAGCACATTTGGCAGGATTCATCTTAAGATTGTGCGGGCGCATGCGCAGGAACGCCTGAATAAGGTCATCCAAATGCGCTTGCCGACATCCTAATTTGATGACCACATCGTCGATGTAGACTTCTACGATGGTACCAATTAAATCATCGAAAATAGTGTTCATAGCTCGTTTGTATGTGGCACCGGCGTTCTTGAGGCCAAAGGGCATGACGACCCACTCGTATATGTGGAGTGCCCCGGGGCAAAGAAAAGCAGTCTTATGGACATTAGCTTCGGCGATGAAAATCTGGTTATAACCAGCATGCCCATCCATAAAGGATAATATCTCGTGGTATGCTGCGGCGTCAATTAACAAGTCAGAGATCAGCATCGGGTATTCATCTTTGGGCGTTGCCAAGTTCAGATTACGAAAATCGATACAGATGCGTAGGCACCATTTTTCTTTAGTACTGGGACGATATTGGCCGCCCACTTGATGTATTGAGCGGTCTGAATAAACCCGACTTTTAAAAGTGGAACTAGTTCATCTTTTATGCCAAGCTGTACTTCAGTCGAGAATCGACGAGGGGGATGGCGAAAAGGCTTACAACTAGCTTTGATTCGTAATTCACGACATCTCATGATAACTCCAAGCAAAATAATCTGTAAACTCATTGAGTAATTGACAGAGTTCGACTTTCATGGAATGGGGTAATAATGCACTAATAAATAACGGCCAAGAGGCATCGGTTGTTTGAACATTTATTTCTTCTAAGGGGTCCTTAACTTGCGGTTGACTGTCTTTAAGTTTGGTCGGTGCGGCCTGAACTTTATCTAACGATAGTACTGGGCCGTTATCTTCCTCGGCCAAAATTTTGATTAAGTTGATGCCCGATCGTGGATGCTTAGAAATAACATACCAATGAACTAGCAGACGTTTTATTGTGGATAAAATAACGGCCCGATGCCTTTCTCTTATGGCGTCAATCATCAATGTAGGTAATTAAGTCAGCCAAGCCGAGTCATGCTGAATCCTGGTGTACAGTCTTGGTGCCTACTTCAATGGCTTTCTAGACTGAGATTCGAGTAGGCCATCTATCCTCATTAAAACCCTGTAAGGTAATGTAGCTGAGGTGATCGTCATAATAGTGGGCCTGAATCATGTTGGTTTCGAATGGCTGATTATCGGCTAGGTAGACCACAACTGATTTGCCATCCCAAAAAAAGAGAACTTGGTATAAGGAAGAGGGAATGCAATGCGTTTGATGAATCCAATCCTGACTGAGCAAAGCATTATATTTAGTCTTGGAGTCGACGATAAAAAATGCGGCCATGTGATTGCGACCTGCAATGTTTACATCTAAAAGGAGCACTCCTTTGGTTTGAGACTTATCACCGACAAAGCTGCTCATGGTTATCCCTGATGGGATGAGTTCGTCATTGGATCGTCATAATGCTTTCATGACGGATACGGGCATGATATTGATCTCGCCTCACAATCGATGAAAATTTTAGAGATTGGGTAACCTTCAATGTGGGCTGTGACATATAACGGCTTTAAATGTTGAAGGTTAGCTGAGGATGAACGAGGAAACAATATGGCCAGGGCTGTTTTAAGTTTATCATTGTTTTTTGCTTCCTCATCTTCGGTGTTGGTGACGAAATGAACTTGTGTGGCTTCCTTAGCCACCATATCACCATCCAAGAAATTTGGTTGGTTTGTCGTTAAATGGAATTCAGCAGTAAAACATGGACCATATTGATTTCTATGTTCTCAAAGACTGAATGGCCCATTGGATCCTGGTCGTCGTTTTCCGGGTTATCGAGGACTACAACATCGGTCCTTAGAACATACTTGGCCTGATTATCGTGTGTCTTAACACGTATTTGCTATTGTGCCATGTAACCTGACCTTGCTTCCTTCTAACTGTTGTCGTCGAGCCCATTCGATTATGGTGTCTGATTTTGCCCCTGCAATGCGTTACGAGTGCGTTCCTTGTAGGCGATCCGGGCATCCCTTGTGTCTAGGTAGGCATCCAGTCATGCCACCGGATTTTTTCATCAACCGTAAGATCGAAAAGACTTCGAAGTGGTGTGGCAAATATTAAAGGTCGTCAAGAGAGAAAGGAAGCTTGGCTATATCAATGTCCATGTATGGATCGACCTCGAAACCAAGGACCCTAGCTTCTCGTATGCACTGGAACCTAGCTTTCATTGCTGGATCAGTGGTTTTTTGGATAATCTGTTCAGCATTAGGGCAAGTTAGTGCTAGGTCGAGGGCTTCTTGACATGCCTTGGGCAGGCCGTACAAGTCATTGGCAGAATGTTTCTTATGAAATTAGCGCATGTACTCCAAAAGATTCACCGAGGAATGGAGGGTGTAGGTTTCGCCGAACCTTTATTAATGGAACTTGTGGGGGCAATGCGGGAAGCTTGCTTTCGGCTTCTTTTCTGAAATGCTCAAAACGTGCTTTCATCTCCCCGAGCCAAATAAGGAGTTTGATTCGTTTCTCGGACTCTTCAATGGTATTTTCAAAGTCGCCATCAATTGCCTTTTTCTCTTGAAGTAATTCGGCTATGATGGTCGGGGAATGTCAGTCATCGTCGCTTCATGTTGCCTCTTTCGACTGCCATTTAGTAGTTAGAATAGCCTGTGCTGCCTGTCGTCGAGCCACATAATCTATCCATTGGCATCGACATTTTTGAGATTTGGATAGTGCAGTATACATACCAGTGGGGGAATAGCTTGTGCTGCTTGTCGTCGAGCCATGTAATCCATTCGTGGCTCAGGCGGTTTGAAGGTTTTCTGATTCGCCGATGAACTTAAGCTGCTAGAATTATGCAAGTAATAATCCTCGCTATAAAAAGGCTCATTGAAGTCAAGGGGTCGTCTGGCCGAGGTACGACCATCTATCCATTCTTAAGGGTCGAGCCTATCCAACACTTTCTGGCGTTGACTTCTACCAAGTTCCTTTGAGGGTGTCGTTGCGGACTTGGATGGTTGTCATGGTGTTGATCTCTCCTTGGATTCGGTTAATACGACTCGTGCCTTACAATTACTACACAAAACCATCGGCCTATCAATTTCTTCCGCACTAGAATCTGACAAATATTAAACTGCAGCTGGTCTAGAAAACTTGGTAGGTGGTTCATTGGAAAATAGGTCAAACTTGAGTCGTGGCTGGGATTTTTTCTTTGGGACGTCTTGTACTAGGAAAAACTCTGCCTTCCCTTTCCCTTTGTTCTTGGGCAAGTAGGCGTCTACTATGCCAACTATTGCCAAATTGAATGGATCAGCGTCAACCATTATTCGTTTTTCGATAAACTTTTAGCTTGCCCTTGTCAATCCAGCTTTGAATATCATCACGGAATACAACACAATTGTTCGTGGTATGCTTAGTTGAGTTATGGTACCTGAAATACGTCTTCCCTTTAAGCTTTTTGGCCTTGGGAATGGTATGTCCTAGCAGAAGTTTGATAATCTTTGCTAACAACAATTGGTCGAAAATTACCATGGCCTTTGTGATATTAAAAGTGTAAACTTTCGATGTTTTCACCGTCTCTTTAGTGGTCGAGCGGGTTTTGGTATCCTTGAAATTAATTTGAGTCAATGCCTTGCAAATATATGGTTTATCTATAACTATCTCGGCCGCATCCACACTGACGTATTGGGAATCTTCTCCTTCGGCCAATGCGTAGTTGACCATGTGATTTTTGTAAATTGTTCCTTGGGATGGGGATTTTGAGACCTTTTCTTCTTGGAGCAAATAATCATATTGCTCGACATGTTGGGCTAACTCATACATATTCCGGAAGTTTGCCCCCAGGAATTTCTTCTTGGCACCAATTCTTGGCCGATTTAAACCTTGTAAGATAGTCCATTGGTGACTCATCATATGCTTGAGCCATCCTAGCCAATGAAGAAACTGACATTTCTATCCCCGGCCGATAAAACTGTTCGTGAAACTTCTCGACCAACTCCTCCCAGCTTTGGATAGAATTAGGTAAGAGGTTGATATACCATGTGAATGCTGAGCCTGCCAACAAAAAGTTGAACAATCGTAGTTTATGGAAATCACTATTGACATCTCTGAATTGTGCAGTGAAATGGGCCACATGTTCTAACAAGAATAAGGATGATTCTCCAGCAAAAAGGCTGAAATCTGGAATCTTGAAACCTTTAGGATATTTGAAATTTTCCACATAAGCTTGATATGAATGGATGAATTTCAGGAACTTCGGCCCCTCTTTCATGGCCGACTTGATCATCCGTTAGACCTCGGTCATATGGATGGATGTCACTTCCATTCTCTGGTTGGATCCATCTGACTTACTACTTGATCTTTCCTTTTTTTCTAAGTCAATCGCTTTGGGCCGTGTACATGCTACTTCGCCCTGTAGCGGATTACTTTTAAGTGGAAGCTGTAGAGCTTGATCGACAGGTTCTCCTTCAAAAACTCTGCTAACTAATAATTCGAGCAATTTGGTATGAGTCTCACCATTACTTCGTATTACCTCGAGCAAATTGTTCATTTTTTGGACAACTATCTGTTCAACTTGTCGAGATTGCTCATCAAGTCACCTTCGAAGAAACGACCTAGTTGGAGGATTAGAGCCATCACCACCGTCTTCGTCGCAGTCTTCCACTTTTCCTTCAATGAAAACGTTGGCGGTTCGGTTGAGTACTTCTATGTTTCGAGGCTGGGTACCGAGGCAAACTTCCTTGTCTCTGTGTGTCCCACTTATAGCCTCAGGGGTCACAGCAACGAGAGGATTTCGCGCATGTGATATTTTTTATCCAGGACTCTGAACCAGCAGATCGATCGCTGATTTTCCCATGGTTGTTTTCTTTTTTACTGATCGTGTCTCGATGGTCATGAGCTTCGTAGAACTGGGTCCCACTGGGCGTACCAAAATGTTGACCCTAAAAATTACCAAGCGTAGGTGGCGCGCAGGCCGAGTAACTAATGAGCTAACTACGTCCATTGGTTGTATATGGGGCGTGCCAACTCGTGGGCCGAGCTCGGTCAAGGAGTAAAATATGTGGATGTTGCATTGAACGCACGGCTGACTTCTCAATCTTACGACTGCGGTCGAGGAAGGAACACTCTCGTCCTTTAGGTTCTAAAGCCTGAAGACAAGTCTACTAATTCTACGAAATTCACAAATCGTCAGCGTCGGATTCAGTCATAGTGATTATATTCGTTAAAGTATAAGGATGCCGGATCGAGACCAAACTATATGGGCACAAGTACTCAAAACAAATGTACATCTTGATTGTGAAAATGGTTCAGCCGTCAGAATGCCAAACTCTAAAACTGTTGGAAATGTGCCCTAAAACCAATCATATGATGATATTTTACGGACATTTCACAAGTTAAACTAATGTAGTTTAAATATAAAGGGCAAAGATTATTGTTTTAAGCCATCTCATATAAATGTTATATGCTTAAACAATAAGTCCAAGGAATATGTGATTGGGAGAATGCAATCTATAGAAGTTAGATTCATGAGACCATTCTTTCATATACATATCCCAAACGTTCCTGATCATAGGATTGCCAATTGGGCATTGACAGTCCGTTAAGATCAGTACGTGCTGTGTCTTCTCTCAGGGAGAGTGACTAGTCTCAAGTCATTGGTGTGTGTGACATCAAGACAAGTACGTAGGTGCTCAATAGAGAATGAGTTCACTGAACACGATCAACGAAGAGTTCTCATATTCATGTCACATGAGAACTCATGGTTGGGATAATGCAAAGTAGTCCTTTGACCTGAGGCATCATAGTTGTCTTGTGGTTAAGTCCTTGATTTTTGATTATGTCAAAAGTCACTCCAAAAGGAGGGTGCCCACGGCATAGTTGGGGTTAAGCCACTTAGCCATAGAGGCAAGTGAATGCGCAACAAGGGATCTCTAACCTTCAAACTGTTTGAGGGAGAATACTCTATGATATGATTAAGAATCCCTGGCCAGAGTATGAATGAGATTTAGGAAGTCGTTCCAGATCACATTCAAGGTATTCATATAAGCACATGAATCACATTAGATAGTAGACATGAATAAACTATCAAACCAAACAATGTGGTCAAGAGTATTGTATTAGAGAAAGACCGTATTGCATTTGTAATCCTAAACTGAATAGGTTCTCCACCTCTTCTGATTAGCTTGGGTAACCATGATATGCTGCTAGGTGTCACTCATGGTTTGTGGAAACCCTAAACGTGTATAATCACTAAAGGGAGAATTGAAAGTAAGTTTCAATTCACAATCGATTTGAAATGGTTTTAATCGCCCACTGCCTCGCTAAAAGGAACCTAATGGATCGTACACCTTGCAAGGTGGAGATTGAAGAAACAATGGATATGAGTAAGAATAATTAAATGGTTTAATTGTTTATGGGAAGGATTAATTAATATGTTAATTAATCAAACGAACAAGTTCGTTAAAGACCTCGGGATAGTTTTGGACCTTAAGGCCCAATGGGCTTCGAACGTCAAGCCCATTGACTTAAGTTGTATGACAATTTAATGAATAAAGATTCATAAGAGCCCAAAAGCCCAAATCCCTTTTGTGGCCGGCCATTTGATATGAATTAGGGTTTTTGGTTCTTTACGTCACTTAAAGAAGTGACTATATAAAGAACTTTATAGCCAAAATTCATTAAGGGGTTTCTTTTGGAGAAAATTGGAGAGAACATGTCTCTCCCTTTCTCTCTAAAGAGGCCGGCCCCCTTGGAGGGATTAGCTAGTAATTTTTCTCCTCTAAGGTCACTCATTTCTTCATCAATCTTACCTTGGTGTGGAGACTTAGAGGTTCTCTATTTTGGGAACTTGGAGAACCATTTCATCCATCCAAATCCATAGATCTAAGATGCAAGGAATGAAGGCCATCTCTTTGGGTGATTAGCCTTTGCTTATGCAAAGAGGAATCTACAAAGGTATAATTTCTCAACTCACTTTGATTTGAGTTGAGTCTTGGTTCACCAATCTACTAGGCTTTAAATTTCATGGTTAATGTTTTGTTTTTTAAGTGCATGCAAGCATGATTCCGCCTTTAATTGTTAATTGCATGCTTATAGATGTTGCTTAAATGAACATGTTTTTCACAAATCTTCCTTCAAAAACCTACTTGTGAATAACAAATCATAAACAACTCGGCGTTCAATGTGCCGAGCCCAATAATTCATGACAGTGTTGGAAATGTGCCCTAAAACCAATCATATGATGATACTTTACAGACATTTCACATGTTAAACTAATCTAGTTTAACTATAAAGGGCAAAGATTATTGTTTGAGCCGTCTCATATAAATGTTATATGCTTAAACGATAAAGTCCAAGGAATATGTGATTGGGAGAATACGATCTAAAGAAGTTAGATTCATGAGACCATTCTTTCGTAGACACATCCTAAATGTTCCTGATCATAGGATTGCCAATTGGGCATTGACAGTCCGTTAAGATCAGTACGTACTGTGTCTTCTCTCAGGGAGAGTGACTAGTCTCGAGTCATTGGTGTGTGTTACATCAAGTCAAGTACGTAGGTGCTCAATAGAGAATGAGTTCACTGAACACTATCAACGAAGAGTTCTCATATTCATGTCACATGAGAACTCATGGTTGGGATAATGCAAAGTAGTCCTTTGACCTGAGGCATCACAGTTGTCTTGTGGTTAAGTCCTTGATCTTTGATTATGTCAAAGTCACCCCATCGGGGTGTCCACGGCATCATTGGGGTTAAGCCACTTAGTCATGGAGACAAGTGAATGCGCAACAAGGGATCTCTAACCTTCAAACCGTTTGGGGGAGAATACTCTATGATATGATTTAGAACCTCTGGCCAGAGTATGAATGAGATTTAGGAAAGCATTCCAAATCACATTTAAGGTAATCATATAAGCACACGAATCACATTGGATAGTAGACATGAATAAATAAACTATCAAACCAAACAATGTGGTCAAGAGTATTGTATTAGAGAAAGACCGTATTGCATTTGTAATCCTAAACTGAATAGGTTCTCCACCTCTTCTGATTAGCATGGGTAACCATGATATGCTGCTAGGTGTCACTCATGGTTTGTGGAAGCCCTAAACATGTGTAATCACTAAAGGGAGAATTGAAAGTAAGTTTCAATTCACAATCGATGTAAAATGGTTTTAATCGCCCACTGCCTCGCTAAAAGGAACCTAATGGATCGTACACCGTGTAAGGTGGAGATTGAAGAAACAATGGAGATGAGTAAGAATAATTAAATGGTTTAATTATTTATGGCAAGGATTAATTAATATGTTAATTAATCAAACGAATAAGTTCGTTAAAGACCTCGGGATAGTTTTGGACCTTAAGGCCCAATGGGCTTCGAACGTCAAGCCCATTGACTTAAGTTGTATGACAACTTAATGAATAATGATTCACAAAGGCCTAAAAGGCCCAATGAAACCCCAAGGCCGGCCATGATGCTTTTGGAGTGGGTTTTGGACTTATTTACAAGTTTGCCACTCCAATGAATTAAGGTATAAATATGACTTTATAGCCAAAATTCATTTAGGGTTTGTTTTGGAGAAAATTGGAGAGAACATGTCTCTCCATTTCTCTCTAAAGAGGCCGGCCCCTTGGAGGGTGTATCTAGCCATACTACTACTCCAAGGTCACTCATTTTCTTCTCCAATCTGTCCTTGGTGTGGAGACTTAGAGGTTCTCAATTTTGGGAACTTGGAGAAACCTTTTCATCCATCCAAATCCATAGATTTTAGATGCAAGGAATGAAGGCCCTCTCTATGGGTGATTAGTCTTTGCTTATGCAAAGAGGAATCTACAAAGGTATATATTTCTCAACTCACTTTGATTTGAGTTGAGTCTTGGTTCACCAATCTACTAGGCTTTGAATTTCATGGGTAATGTTTTGTTTTTGAATGCATGCAAGCATGATTCCGCCTTTTAATTGTTAAATGCATGCTATAGATGTTATTCAAATGAACATGTTTTCACAAAATCATCCTTTAAGTGGTATCAGAGCCTAGGTCTAGTAGTTGGTGAATCCTTTTGGGTTTTGTAGTTCATAGTTTGTGATTTAAAAGTTGTAATATGTTACAAGCTTTATTTTTGTTTCTTTGAATGTAAATTTTGTTAGAAAATTTGCCATCTCAAATGTTGTAGATGTAGTTCATATGAGCATGAATATTGGAGCTAAAATTTGGTGCCATGTTTTTGGGAATTTTCGGCCAAATCCAAAGGGTGGATTTTTGGGTTCTTGTTTGACTTGTTAAAAGTGTTTTCAAGTAACTTTTGGAACCCCTATGTACCCTAGTTTGGTTGTATGTTATTTCTCTAAAGTTTGAATGGTTTTGGAATGTTTTTGGGTGAAAAATGTTCATGGAGCTCTTATGGGTTTTTCATGAATGTTCTTCATTGTTCTTGACATTTTAGCCAAGAACAAAAAGTTTGGTGTTTTGATTCAAAGTTTTGGTTAATTTCATAAAGTCTTTGTTTTAAGTTGGTTGGTGTGACTTTTCCATCATCAAAAACATTTATTTGAAAAGGTGATGGAAATGTTGTAAGAGTGTTTAATTTATATACATAATTGTTTTTCTTTCTTACACACATGTTCCCACCAACCAATTTCAACTTGCAAGGCTTTATGACTTAGTTGAAAAAATTTCCAAATTTTGTGGCTTCAATTTTTCCCTCCCTCTCTCCTAAAACCGGCCCTCCCTCAAGTGGGAGTACTTTTGGGGCTTTTATGCAATTACATAAAGTTTTGATACTTTTGTGTATTTGCACTTTGGCCCAAAAGTTTACGTTTTTACGTTTAGGTCCAAAAACGCTAAAGGACAAATTGTTTTGCTCCTTTAATGAAGTTTTTGCATTGTTTAAATTTTGGCTTCTAGTGTAATTACATGAAGTAGTGGACTTTTGTGTTCTTACAAAGTGACCCCAAAAGTTTATGTTTTTGCAATATTGCCCAAAGGTTGTGGTAATTGCATTTTGGCCCAAATTAGGTTGAGAACAAAATTGTTTTGTCTCTTTAAATGAGAATTGGATTTTCATTTCATTTAGCTCCATTTAAATCAATTTTATGGATACAAAAACCAAATGAAAATGTTGCATTCTATTTAATTAGTTAAAGTGTTAATTAATTAAAGGGTGATTATGAACCTAAGCCTACGATAATTGAGCTATGTAAAAGGCCGTTTCAAATTTGTTTGAACCATGGGAATGTGTAGATTAGATTTTGGTTGTAATTTGATTTGATCAAATGTTGTAAAAGGGCATAAGCCCTTCTTTACTTTAAGGTAATTTGTTTTATGCAAATGTTGTAATGAGCATAAGCTCACCTTTACTTTGAAGTACTTCTTTCTTGCTTTATTTGATATGCATGAAAATGAAGTAGTTGGGTCCAACGCCCCTAAGACAACACGCCTTAATGTGATTAAACGCATAACTAAAATCAATCACCATCCCTAAACCGAGATTCAACACAAGGCTCGTGTTGAATCTAAACAAAGGTTCATAGTCATCCCAAGGCCCTAAGGCAACTATATAGTCCATCAAATGAATGCAAAGGTTATGTTAGTAGTATCATATACTCTTGCTTTAAAAACCGTTTTATAAGCATAGTGGGAGTATTATATACAACAAAAAACAATCAAATGGACCAATAGTTGTAATAGGACCAAAATTGTTTTAATAAAGATTAAAATGAATATTTATATGTGATGAGACCTAAAACCCTCAACCAAACCATTATTAAGTTGATAAGCGTGAGAGTGCTTTGAACACTCTTTCGTGGCCTTCCACCGTGGTAGGCTCCAATCGTTTATGACTTGTACACTGCCTTCACCCTATCATGGGGGAGTGCAAAGTGCATGCTTATACTCAGGAGGAGTCTATATACATACTTGATAAGGTGAGTGTAGGCAACGAGGATGGCCGACATCGTATCATCGTGAGGCTATTCTTGAACCCCTTCACGAACTAAGCATGGTGGGAATAACTTAACTAAGTGCAATGGAGCCAACATCATATCATTGTGAGGTGACATTCTCTAGAGGCCAAATAAGATGGGTACTTGCAAGTGATGCAAATGAGTAAGCTACTCTCTCATTATTATTAATGCTAGCCAACATCATATCATTGTGAGGTGGGCTTGGTAGTAGTGAGTCTCCCATACCCTACTAAGAGTTTCATCCAAAACTCTCGAATTCCAATGAGGGATATGGAATTTGCCAAAAATAATGGGTGGTGCTATTTGATTTAAAGACCCAAATCAAATGGCTTAAAATCAATCAATTTATATTCGTTATGTATTTGTTTACCATTATATTTGCAAACGCTATCCCACACTTGACAAATAAAAGCCGAAAGTTTAGTTTCCGGACTTGGTACTACAAAACCATAGATTGTCTTTAAATGGCTTGTAAATGTACCTAAGTAGTCTCATCCTCACAATCTTCCTATTGATAATGTATCATTGGAAGAACATGTTAGATATAGTCTATCATAAAGAGGACAACACTTTTAATGTCATAATTCTTCAAATACAATTTGTTGTATGAAGAAATAAGAGTTGCTTTGAACAACCCTTAATCAATGCAAACATTAGTGCTTGTTTCTTTGTTACATGAACAAGGAACTTTAGAAGAAAGCACAAAGGCGTGGACACTTAATGTGCCATGATTCTTCACTTACAAATTGTTGTATGAAGAAATGAGAGTTGCCTTGTACAACTCTTGAAAGTTTGTAATTATGTTTAGAACATACTGGTTGGTTGACAAAAATAGTCCATTAAAATGGACTTATGATGATTTTGAATCATAGAGTGTTGAAGTGATAAACCACTTAATGAGACGGAAACTAGGCTAGGACTTCACCTTTATGTCCCTATCCTAATGGTTCACTAAGTTTATTGTAAACTATATAGTGAACAATAAACACATACTCTCCAAAATGTTTGATGTGTATAACACAATTGAAATAAGTTTCAAGAGAGATAGTGGGAGTTTAGGGACCATGACTATTGTAGTCA
The DNA here is from genome assembly GCF_916048215.2 of Malus sylvestris. Lineage (NCBI taxonomy): Eukaryota > Viridiplantae > Streptophyta > Magnoliopsida > Rosales > Rosaceae > Malus > Malus sylvestris. The sequence goes on from NC_062272.1 coordinate 31,282,691, forward strand.
AAAGGAGAAGTCAAATGAAGAAGATAAAAATAACTCCAAGGGAACAAACTTTCTTTATGAAAGGATGGACATTGGAAGGGGTATTTACAAGAAATGTCTTGCAAGTGTCAAGAACACACGTTTCGAAGGTGTTGTAAATTGTTCTTGAATAGTTCAAAACAGTTGGTTCTTCTACTTGAATGCTTGATTTCGTATTAGTAACTATGTTTTACAATCGTTGTGAAAGGTGCTTCACATTCGGAACGTGAATAAAATAAAGATCTCTGTGAAAGCAGATAGTACTTACTTCCTCATATGAACTACCAAAGAAATTGGAAAAACCAAATATTGTCTTTACATTCCAATTTTAAGGAACTTAATTCCGTCACTATAGTAGAAATGGATGAATGTTTTGTTTGACAAAACATTGTTCTTTATTAATCAATGATTGGATTATAGTAATCTAATTGATTGTCTCTATAGTAGAGATGATATGGTAGTGTTAACTGTTTAGAATAAAATGATGCTTAAAACCCAAAAGGTTGCAAGGTAGTGACTAATCCCAACTAAGTTGTGATTCCTCTAAAAACATAAGTTATGAGTTGGTCATAGATGGATGCTATGGATCGTTAGATCCGGATCCAATACCTTCTTGTTAAAATTGTATAGAGGTGAAATGTTCGAATCTTTATTCTTTTGGAAAGAAGAAAGAATCACAAAGTTGTTGAGGTTAATTCACTTAGATGTTAGTGGCACTTGTCCATAACATAATACTACTCATGTTATATGACATTCACCGAAGATCACTCTCGGTTAGACTATAGTTTATTTTGAATAAACACAAGTCCGAATACTTTGCATAAGTTTTCAAAGAATTCAAGAAATGTAAGTTGATGAGTAAGACGTCTAAAGTATTTACCTCCTTAGATTTGATCCAAGGAAAAGAAACACTTTAGATGAGTCTCCTTGAATGATATCAAGGAAAGAAGCATCATAAGATAATAAATTTCTCCATTAAGGAGAAGAACGAACTCGAATAAGATTTAGTTCGTTAGATGTTATCTATTACCCATATATAGGATATATACTTCTAAAAACAATATGATTGTCAATTAGAAGATCTTCCAAATTTTTCATGACTCCATAAGATGTAGTTGGAAAGAAAGACAAATCTTAAGCATGTTAAGATTTGGGGTTGTGTGCTAATAAGCAATATTTGTTTGATAACAATCTTGTGGGATATCCTTAAATTAACTTTTGGATATCGCTTCTATAAACCAACTAACAAATGTTGTTTTGTTGGGTAGTTCATTGTAATCCTACAATGTGATTTGCCTAAAAGCAAATGAACAAGAGATAGAACTCAAAGAATGGGTTCTTTGAGAGACAAGAAAGTAATCAACAAATATAAACAACCTAGTTCCTATACCAAAAGCTCCAAGGTAGTCGAGAAGGATTTATAAACCGTCTCAGTTGAATGGTTTGAACTTTATGACTATGTCATAGAGTTACACCTCTTAATTCGAAAGAAATAAGAATGAAAATCCTTATGACTACATTGAGTGTATATATATGATATATACTCAAGGAAATGGTAAAGTACCATTTGACCCGAAATAATGAAACCTTCATAAGCTAATTGGTAGCTTAAGGTAACTACAATCAAAAGGATGGTTGACTTTGAAGAAACCAATTTTGACGTAGTCTTGGTTTCAATTCATTCGAAGATAGCTAGCTACAACTAAATGGTGATTCAATGTTTGGACATTATATGGGTTTCCGAAACCATTATTAAGATTGTCTTGATAATATATATGTCTAATACTATGAATCACAAGACATATAAGTTGTAGAGATCCATCCATCATGAATCTTAGCAAGCTAGTGGGAGCTATATGCATCTTATGAGAGAAAGTTCAAATTGTTTAATTTCTCATAAAGATGTAAATGAACCTTTTGTTTACTAGGTTTACAAAAGATTAGTGGGAGTTAATCATGTTCCTAAAATTTAAATATATATGATATATTAAATTTGGAAATGAAAAAGAATTCTTCTTCGTTAAAGTTATGACTTTAAACATTCTATAACGATAGAATGTATATGGGAGTTAATCATGTTCCTAAAATTTAAATATATATGATATATTAAATTTGGAAATGAAAAAGAATTCTTCTTCGTTAAAGTTATGACTTTAAACATTCTATAACGATAGAATGTATATGGGAGTTAATCATGTTCCTAAAATTTAAATATATATGATATATTAAATTTGGAAATGAAAAAGAATTCTTCTTCGTTAAAGTTATGACTTTAAACATTCTATAACGATAGAATGTATATGGGAGTTAATCATGTTCCTAAAATTTAATATATATGATATATTAATTTTGGAAATGAAAAGAATTCTTCTTCGTTAAAGTTATGACTTTAAAACATTATATGAAGATAGAATGTATATGGGAGATATAGTCTATATACATGGGATGGAAATCTATAATGATAGATTTTTAGTATATAATTGGATTATATCAATTCCTAATAATAGACAAAAGATGATAGGAAGTTTCTCATATGATGATGAACTTCAATCAATAGGACAACTCTAGTAAGACTAAGAAGTTGCTCTTCTCAAAGAGAATGTACTCTTTGACTCCCAAATAAATAATGCGTAAATAGAATCCTTTATGCATACACATAAAGGGGATTTATGTATTTCATATTGTGTGAAAAACATTGATATGAGTTGTACCTAGAACGGTACAAGACGATATCAGTGCAAGCCCAGGATTAGAACCATGGCAACTGTCAAGTGAGTCCTTAAGTATTTAAGAAATACTAAAGGATAGATTCCTCAAAGAATGAGGAAGAATTAGCAAAAATTTGATGCGAAATCTCTAAGCACACAAATTAAACCCTCTTTTTATCAATTGTAGTAAAGTATGTAAGTAGGGATCGTTCTAGGCGGGGGATTAGGAGGGATTGCTAAATCACTTGGAAACTGACTTGAAAACGTAAAAACAAAGTTTAAAACACTAACTAGACTCAAAGAATGTAAAACTATACTTTAAAACACTAAAACAAACCAAAAGACTCAATACAGCCCCTAAACACTCAAAACTACCTTAAACACACAATCTGGGCAGTTTTAGGACTCTAACACAAACTAGGACGAATTTTGGTTTTCTAATGAACTAAAACACTTAAAAACATAATCTAAGACAAGTTCTAATTAATATGACTCAAAGAAATAAGATGGGGTTGATTTTGGACGAAAATAATTAAATTAAGACAAGAACAAAGTAAACAAATTCTTAGACAAATTTAAGTGAATCAAAACAGATTGTAAAATGAATTTGAATGAAACTTATGGATGGAAGGCTAGCTAGGAGGTTCTTCTCCACACATGTCACACTTGCATACAAAACGATTTCCAATTGCTTTTCGATAAGCTATGAATACTCAACGCCCCAAATTAACCGTGAATTGCACTAATTAACCCTCAGTTTTTCAACAAGTTATTGGGTTGGATGATTGCATACGACAACCCAAAACATTCCCTATAAGTTCCCTACATGAATTGCATAATAGAGATACAAGCAAGAATCATTAAGTTCTATGAAAAACATAAGCATTGACGAGGCACTCGTTACTATGATTTGCATGAAACTTATGCCAAGAATTTACTTAACGTGATTGTGACTAGCAACCTTCACTACTTGTGAATATAAGTTCATAACGATTAGGTGAAACTCCCTTATATTCTAGCGTTAAATTCATGCATGAAAATTAAGCGTGCACTCTCAACCAACATACACAAATAATTTTTTATACGATCGGATAAGTAAATTGAATTCACAACTTATGAATCACAACTGGATGTAATCAAATCATATTGCAAGTATGAACATGGTTTCGAATCACCCCCTAACTAAGAGGGATTTAGTTCCTCATACTCACAAAGCAAAGATACATAAAATTAGACATGAAAATCAAAGGAAAGAAAACACCTAAAATGCTCCAACTTGGGTAGCAAGTGCATCCAAGAATTCTCCTTTGCTTGCTTGCGGCAGATTGCTTTGTGGACGGATTTTTGGGTAGTTTTATGATGTAGAATGGATGGGGAATGGTATGGAAAGGGTTAGGGTAAGTGTGGAGGAGTGTTTGAGGGTTGGAGGGTGGTGGAGAACTAGGCAAAGAGGGTGGAAGAAGGTGGAGTGGCTGTTATGTTTTCTAGGCACTAGAATGGTGTTTTTGGGGTGTTTTGCTACCTAGAGGTTGTATGGACGAATTTTCTGTGATGAATGATGAATATGAGAGTGTGAACCCTTTGCCAAGGGGTGTAAACATGTATATATAGGCCCCAAAAACCTTAGAGAATCAGGTTAGGCTAGGGAGAATGCACGGCAAAGAGTGTATGTGGTGTGCAATGGTCCAAGGGTGAAAATGAAGTGATGATGCAAAGTGTGAAGGGTAAAATGGAGTGGTCTTGTAGCTAGGGAGCATGAATGATTGTGTACATTGCATAGAGATGGAAAGGGAGGTGAAAATGTGTCAATAAAAGGGTCAAAGGTGCAGCAACATGTGGTACACAAGGCATGGGATTCCAAATGTGAATGATGGAGCATCAATTGGTGCATGTTATGGTTGTGAAAGTTGTATAAAATTTTGTGGGTGAAGGGAACAAGAGGTATCAAGCAATTAAGTGTAATAATTAAATGAATTGAAGCATGAAATCAGAAATTATGTAGGGCACAAGGGTGATCAAGCATGGCATGGGAATCCAAAGGGAATTCTATGTTGTTTTGCATGGCAATGAAGGAAAGTTGGGGTGACAAATTTTTGGGCTGAGTTCTTCATCTTTTGGACCATAATTCTTCACATTCTTGGCCTCTTTAGTTCTCAAATTCGTCCATCCACTTTGGCCCAAATATGTGACATGCATTCCAAGCTCCATTTTGCTCCAAAATGCTCCAAAATGCATCTTCTTGCCTACTTTGTCCATAAAATCTGAAAACACACGAAAATGACTTTAAACATTAAAATAACTAAGGAAACACGACATAAATGCACAAGAACAAGCCAACTAAGTCGCATAAATATGCTCCTATCAAGTAACGTAAAGGAAGCGTAAATGTATTAGATTATGAATCTAATCCATCATTGGATGTTTCTTCATTATGAATGAAGAGATAATCAGATATCTCTTTATTATGACTAAAGAGATATTTGGATGGAAACATTAAAAGTAATGACTTTAGTATTTGAATGCAAAATATATTGCCATATAGAAGCTTACAACAATGTTGTTTGGATGGGAAAGTTCATTTATGAACTCTCTATTCGGTTCCAACCAGAAAGTGTATCTAGTGTACTGACACCATGACACTAATGGGGCGATAGCTCAAGCCAGGGAATCAAGGTCTTATCAAGGTCCGAACTCATATGAGAGACTGAACCACATGATTGAGAATCATGTATAATGGTGACGTCGTTATTCTCAAGGTTGCTTCTATGGATAACATATAGATATCCATTGTCTAGGCCTACTACTCAGCCATTTATGAAATGACTACAGAAAAGGTATCATCATGATGACCAAGCTGATTGGCTCTAGTGCAAGTGGGAGATTGTTGGAAATGTGCCCTAAAACCAATCATATGATGATACTTTACGGACATTTCACATGTTAAACTAATCTAGTTTAACTATAAAGGGCAAAGATTATTGTTTGAGCCGTCAAGTCAAGTACGTAGGTGCTCAATAGAGAATGAGTTCACTGAACACGATCAACGAAGAGTTCTCATATTCATGTCACATGAGAACTCATGGTTGGGATAATGCAAAGTAGTCCTTTGACCTGAGGCATCACAGTTGTCTTGTGGTTAAGTCCTTGATCTTTGATTATGTCAAAGTCACCCCATCGGGGTGTCCACGACATCATTGGGGTTAAGCCACTTAGTCATGGAGACAAGTGAATGCGCAACAAGGGATCTCTAACCTTCAAACCGTTTGGGGGAGAATACTCTATGATATGATTTAGAACCTCTGGCCAGAGTATGAATGAGATTTAGGAAAGCGTTCCAAATCACATTCAAGGTAATCATATAAGCACACGAATCACATTGGATAGTAGACATGAATAAATAAACTATCAAACCAAACAATGTGGTCAAGAGTATTGTATTAGAGAAAGACCGTATTGCATTTGTAATCCTAAACTGAATAGGTTCTCCACCTCTTCTGATTAGCTTGGGTAACCATGATATGCTGCTAGGTGTCACTCATGGTTTGTGGAAGCCCTAAACGTGTGTAATCACTAAAGGGAGAATTGAAAGTAAGTTTCAATTCACAATCGATGTAAAATGGTTTTAATCGCCCACTACCTCGCTAAAAGGAACCTAATGGATCGTACACCGTGTAAGGTGGAGATTGAAGAAACAATGGGGATGAGTAAGAATAATTAAATGGTTTAATTATTTATGGCAATGATTAATTAATATGTTAATTAATCAAACGAATAAGTTCGTTAAAGACCTCGGGATAGTTTTTGACCTTAAGGCACAATGGGCTTCGAACGTCAAGCCCATTGACTTAAGTTGTATGACAACTTAATGAATAATGATTCACAAAGGCCTAAAAGGCCCAATGAAACCCCAAGGCCGGCCATGATGCTTTTGGAGTGGGTTTTGGACTTATTTACAAGTTTGCCACTCCAATGAATTAAGGTATAAATATGACTTTATAGCCAAAATTCATTTAGGGTTTGTTTTGGAGAAAATTGGAGAGAACATGTCTCTCCATTTCTCTCTAAAGAGGCCGGCCCCTTGGAGGGTTTATCTAGCCATACTACTACTCCAAGGTCACTCATTTTCTTCTCCAATCTCTCCTTGGTGTGGAGACTTAGAGGTTCTCAATTTTGGGAACTTGGAGAAACCTTTTCATCCATCCAAATCCATAGATTTTAGATGCAAGGAATGAAGGCCCTCTCTTTGGGTGATTAGCCTTTGCTTATGCAAAGAGGAATCTACAAAGGTATATATTTCTCAACTCACTTTGATTTGAGTTGAGTCTTGGTTCACCAATCTACTAGGCTTTGAATTTCATGGGTAATGTTTTGTTTTTGAATGCATGCAAGCATGATTCCGCCTTTTAAATTTTAAATGCATGCTATAGATGTTATTCAAATGAACATGTTTTCACAAAATCATCCTTCACACAGCTCACTTCGTCGAGAAGGCTAATGAGATGACCTCGGCCAATAAGGATTCGAAAATCCTTCTCGACCGAGACATGGATAGATAACTAGTCGTCCTCGACGCAGTGCTATTTATCCAAACTGAAGGTGCTCTCTGGTCACATGATTCTACGGCTCCAGTGTTGTCTATCCAAACTGAAGGTGTTGCCGGTTGCCTTCACAATGCTGTTTATCCAAACTGAAGATGTGTCAGCAGAAAAGGAAAATAAAAATATCAAGGTTGTTAAGAGGTTTCACAAAAGTGAGGGTTTACGCAAGGCAGTTTGTGTGTTGAATTGGAGAGGCTTTAATGATGTTCTCATCCTTCTATTTATAGCAGTCAACCTGCTTCCAATCGAATTACAACCCTACTCGGATTAGAACTATTTCCCCCAATCTAACCTTATCTCAGCCACTCCTACTTCTACTAGGACTTTGAACTCAACCCCCTTATCAGGCCGCATTCAATCCCAAACTTCTACATCCTTATCCTATCGAAACTCTTTCTCGTATCAGGATTCAACCACCCATGGATTCCTAATAGGACATGGTCGGCCTTGGCTATATGGCCCATAAGCCGGATGACCTCCAACAACTCCTTAGCACGACATCTGGGCCGAGAACAATTCTAAACTCGACCCAAACTAATATTTTGGGCCCAAACAATAAGGTTATATATATTGTTGCTCGATACTGCAGACGCTCAGGTAAGCTTTAGGTGAGTATATTGATGGCAGTGATGGTAGTAAGTATAATAATGCTGAGATATATTTCAAGCTTATTATCCTGCACCCCGGTGTTTGTGCTTCGCCCGAGGACAGGGCCTAGCCTTCACGTGATCGTTCACCTCCCACACCACACGCTCACCTTAGATCCAAGGCAGGTGCTAGCCTGTCGTACAGACCACTTTAGGTGGTTCCGACTTGTATGTGACTTGCGATACTTCGCACAACTTTTATGTAACCATAGCACTTGAGCATATTTATTTACACCCAGCCTATCGTACAAACCATTTTAGGTGGTTCTGACTTGTGTGCAGAGAACTAGTTGATAAGTTATAGATCCAGCCTGTTAACCCTAAAAACTATGAAGCTTATGTGGCGCGCAGGTCTAGTAACTAAGGAGCTAACTACGTCCTTCGGTTGTATGCGGGTGTGCCAACTCGTCGGCCAAGCTCGATCGAGGAGTAAAATGTGTTGATGTTGCGTTGGGTACACTGCTAACTTCTTGATCTTGCCACTGCGGTCGAGGAAGGAACACGTCTCGACCTTCGGGTTCTAGAACCTAAAGGCAAGGCTGCTAGTTTTACAAAGTTCAATATCAAATTCAGCTTTCATTGTGCCGGATGTAGTAACTTGTAACACCTCACTTCACCGAGAAGGCTAATGAGATGACATCTGCCAATAAGGATTCGAAAATCCTTCTCGATCGAGACTTGGATAGATAACCAGTCGGCCTTGATGCAGTGTTGTTTATCCAAACTAAAGATGCTTCGCGGTCGGCTGATTCTATGGCAACAGTGTTGTTTATCTAAACTGAAGATGTTCATTGATTGCCTTCACAGTGTTGTTTATCCAAACTGAAGATGTGTTGGCGAAAAAGAAAATAAAAATCTCAAGATGTTTGAAAGGTTTCTCGTAGAACGTGGGTTTGCGCAGGGTAGTTTGTGTGTTGAGTTTAAGGTCGTCTCTCTGTTGTGGAATGCCTTGATATTTATAGAGATCTGCAGGCCCAAGTCGCCAAAACCAATCCTAATTGCACTGTGACTCTGAGTTTTTATTGGTTACCAACCCCACGTCTTATGAAAACTTGCCATCATCTTGCAACCTGATGTAATCTTGTTTTTAATTAATAACCTTTATCTATTATCATCATAACCTTTATTCATCATTATAACCTTTATCCATCATCATAACCTTCTGCCGAAGACCACGCATGCATGATGACTCCTTCACCAACTTAAACTTTAAAAAGCAACTTTAACTGATGAAATATAATCACCATATCCCTTAGATACAGCCACATACACCAATCCTATCCATGAATTTCAATTCAACTTGAATTGTACCACCCACTTTTATATCATAAATAGGTCTTTGGTTTTAATAATACTTGGCCACATAGGAGATTGCATGCACATGGGGCCTGATAAGATGAGCCTATTCGAATGTCCTCGCGCGCTCATCTGAAGACGAATCAGATCATCTTTTTTCAAAACAACAAACTGGATATATCAAATATTAAGTTTAAATATCCTAGTTATTATTAAGAGATAATATTATGATTAAAATCACAATATCATTTCTCAATACTAACTAAAAATCATTTCAACCACTTTATCATCCAACGGCCTAAAATCCTGCTCATTCAACGGTCTCGATTGCACGGGCTGATGGTGTAAAAACGGGTTCAAACACAGCCGTACAAGTCATATTAGGTGACTCCGGCTGGCATACCATTTCTTATTGGTTTATTTCACCTGGCTTACTTATTTATTGCTGATATTTGACATGGTATATTTGTGGAATTGTTATTTCGAATTTGGTTTCGAAATATAAACATGCATGCTATTTTTTAGGAATTATACAAGTTTTACAGCGAGGGGTTACTACTTTTGATAAGTGAAATGGTTTTGAAAAGCTTTGTTTTTGCCCACTCACACCTTCTGTTGCGCCCCTCCAGGTTCTAGTTAGGAGTGCTTGTTGGTGGCTTATGACGAATTCACGGCAATTCTGACAGATAATCGCCAATGTAGGATCATGATAGGAGCATATTTATGCAACTTAGTTAGCTTGTTTTCTTGCATTTTCATAGTTAGTTTGTGTTTATTATGGTGATTTAAGCTACTTTCGTGTGTTTGTAAGTCTAATTGGCAAAGTTGGCAAGAAAATGCATTTTGAAGCATTTTAGAGCAATTTTGGGCTGGATTGGATTGCCTGCATGTAAAGCACAAGGAATGGACGTTTTTGCAGATCAAGTGAAGCTAGGAACAAGCTAAAGAGATGGAAGATGAGTAATCAGTTGCAAGGGGACCTAAATCCCTTCTAGAAGGCCTATCCCTTCTCCTATACATGTGCCGCACGAACCTTTCTAGAAGCCCTAGAAAGGCGGCGCCTCTCCTCTTCTAGAAGGTCAGAAATCAGCCACAACACACTTTTTTCTAGAAGCCCTAAAAAAGTGCAGCACTTTATACCTTCTAGAAACCCTAAAATCTGCCAAACCTTAGTCTTTTTCCCTCTTGGATTGAGGCCCAAGCCTTGTGTCGCAAACCCTAAGACTTTTCCTTTCAGAAATTGTGAAAACCCTAGCCTATAAATATATGTTTTTAGCCACAATTTCGCAGCACCACCCCCCATATAAATCTACATCACAGAAACATATTCTGCCGCAATATTGGAGAACAAGAAGCCTTACCGTGGCTTCCATTGGAGTAGGAGGACCTTGTGCCATAAGCCACCTGCAACCATTGGAGTTCTAAGAGTTCTTTCTTCCCTCGTTTCGTTTCCGTGTTTATTTTATTTTGCTTTCCAATTATTATGAACATGAGGAACTAATTCCTTTTTAGTTAAAGGTGAATTCGAAGCCATGGACATATGTTTTATATGAATTGATTACTTTCAATTATTGTTTTGTAAAACATGAATGTGATTTACTTATCTGCGTTATTGAGAACCTATTCTTGTGTGTTTATTAAGGATGCATACTTAGTTTGCATGTAGGGATTTGATGTTAAATAAATGATAAGGGAATTTCACCTAATCGTTATGAACTTATAATTAAAAGTAGTGGAGATTGCTAGTCACGAAATTCTTGGCAAGAGTGTCATGCAGTTCATAGTTATGATTGCCTTGTCAATGCTTCTGATTTTCATATAACATAATGATCTTTGATATGTATCTCTACCATGTTGTTCATATAGGGAACTTGAGAAGAATAATTTGATTGCGATGTGTTGTCCATTCAATTCAATGAATTTAGGGAAATTTGAAAGTTAATTAGTGCATTCACAATTAATTTGGGGCATTGTTATTCATGGTTTAAAGAAACAACACTGGAAATCGATTTATGTTGCATATGGTTCATGTGTGGAGAAGGATCCTCTGGCTAAGTTTTCACCATTCAAATCACCTAATTTACTTTGTTTTGCAATCTGTTTAGTTTAATTTCGTCCAAATCTATCCCACCTTTAATTAAGTGTGTTAGATTAGTTAGAAACGTGTTCAAATTTGTCCAATTTAGTGTTTTGAGTCTTAATAGTGTTAAATTCGTCCAATTAACTCCCTAGAGTTAGTTTTGAGTCAATTTCACTTAGTTTTGCTGTTTTGAGTAGTTTGAGTCAGTTTTAAGTCTTAAGTGTTTAGTTTTGTGTTTCTAAGTCTACTTTTGTGTTTTTGAGTCATATTTGTGTAGATTAGCATCCCTACTTTTGTTTGAATCAATTTTTGGCGCCGTTGCCAGGGATTAGCAAACTTGCTAATCTCCCTTGTTTGTGTCGTGTGTCTTTGTGTTTTCTTTTAGTGTCAAAGTGTGTCCGTGTGTTTGTGTGTGTCTTTGCCGTGCCTTCTAGTTGGTTGCTGAATTGTTTTCGTTCCTTGTTTTAGGTACTAGTTTATGACTCGTACTTCTCAACATATTAGTGCAAACATCTTAGAGTTCGACGACGATTTTGAACGAATGTTTAGAAGGAAAAGGAAACAACCAGAACCTAATCCACCTAGTTCAAGTTTAGAGGCCGAATCTAAATTTGAAGAAGAAGAAGAACAACAACAAGGCATGGCAGTGGACAATTGTACAATCAAAGAACTTTCAGCCTCGGGGTTGGAAAATGTCGTGCCCCTTTACATTCAATACCCCTTGGCTGCCCAAAGAAAGACCGATGAATTTGAGTTGAAGTCAAGCTTGCTGCATCATATTCCCAAATACCATGGGTTGTCCATGGAAGATCCAAACAAGCATTCGAAGGACTTTGAAGTGGTATGTTCGAGCATGACACCCATCAACGTTGATGGTAACATTCTGAAGATGAAGGCCTTTCCATTCTCTCTTTTAGAAAAGGCTAAAGATGGGCTATACGAATTGGCACCCAGAACCGTCACTTCTTGGGAAAGCTTGAAGAGAGCGTTCTTAGAGAAGTTCTTCCCAACTTCAAGAGTTATTCTTTTGAGGAAGAAAATTAGTGGCATTCAACAAAACCAAGGTGAATCGTTTCCAACCTATTATGAGCGTTTTAAGACGTAAGTTGCATCCTGCCCACAACATCGAATGAAGGAAGAGCTCTTGATTCAATATTTCTACGAAAGACTCCTTCCAATTAAGAGACAAATGCTTGATGTTTTAGCGGGAGGTGCTTTGGTTGATAAAACACCGGTGGCTACAAAGATCTTAATTGCAAACCGAGCCTTGAATGCATAACAATATAAATGAGTTGGACAAAGGGACCCCTCACGGCAACCACAAGTGAATGAGGTAAGTGCAATTTCCGAACTTCAATCTTAAATGGCTAATCTCACTGTTCTTTTGTCACAGGTTGTCGATGGATCCAAAGTGCAAGGTGTGGCCATATGTTGAGTGTGCTCAATGCAGGGGCATCTCAATGATCAATGCCCTTAATTAATAGAGAATGAAGGATGGGAAAGTGCAAATGTCGTGGGCTATAAAGGCCAAAATCAGCCAACCATACTCTAACACCTATAATCCGGGCTGGAGAGATCACCCAAACTTCAAGTGGAGGGAGCATTAACAACCTCAACAATAAGGGGGATATAGACAGCCACCTCTCGGGATCTATCAAAGGCCATTCACACCAATTCAACCTCATGCACAATCTGCCCAAACAAACTCAGGTTCGTCATTAGATAATGATAAACATCTTCAATTAATAACTTCATTAATGCAGGGCCAACAAAATCAAGCCAAGGAGATGAGTGGAGTGAAGAAGCAAATTGGGCAGATGGCGGAGTTCATGGGGCAGTTTCGAGAAGAAGGCAAACTACCTAGCTCAACCATTGTTAATCCAAAATGAGGTTTTGAAACTGCCAAGGCCATCACTTTGAGAAGTGGTAAAGAGATTGGAACCAAGTCAAACATGTCCACAACAAGTCAAGAAGAGGAAGAGAAGTTGTTGCTCGAAGAAGAAAAGTTGGATAAAGCCATGACAAGGGTGGAACCAACCTTTCCGTAGCTCCCCAAGGCTCCTAAACTGTCCCTTTTAGGTAAGGTTGTTCCAAATTCAAACAATTCTAACCTAATTCCACTAAATGTGCCTTTCCCTCACAGGTTCATGCAATCTAAGAAGGAAGAGAATGAGAAAGACATCTTAGAGACTTTCAGGAAGGTGCAAGTCAATATCCCACTCATTGATGCAGTAAAGCAAGTTCCAAGGTATGCTAAGTTTTTAAAAGAGCTTTGTTCAACAAGGAGGAGGATTTCAAACAAAGAAGTGGTTCGGGTAAGTGAAAATGTTTCTACTGTTTTGCAAAGAAAACTACCACCTAAATGAAAAGATCCAGGTAGTTTTACAATTCCTTGTGTTATTGGAAATACCAAGTTTGAACATGCCATGTTAGATTTAGGTGCTTCCATTAATGTCATGCCATACTCTATTTATGCATCTATGAACTCGAGAGAGCTTAAAAATGATGGTGTTATAATTCAATTAGCCGATCGTTCTAATGCATATCTAAAAGGGGTTTTGGAAGATGTTTTGGTGCAAGTTAATGACTTAGTATTTCCGGCGGACTTCTATGTGCTTGAGATGGAAGATTCAGCCCATTCTACACCCTTGCCAATCCTACTTGGAAGACCTTTCATGAAAACAGCCCACACCAAGATAGATGTGTTTAAAGGGACAAGGGACATTAACAATGGAATTCGATGGCGAGATTATTGATTGTAATATTTCTGAAACTATTAGGTATCCTAAAAATGATCATTGATGTTTCTCTATTGATGTATTTGATTCTTTGGTGCAAGATTATCTTGATTCCTTGAATAAGGATGCCCTTGAAACAACAATTGCACAATGAATTGGGCTTAAACCTAATCTGGCCGAAACTTATTCCTGCAGCAAATGTCGAGATGGTTGCTACCCTTGAGTCATTGCCACAACATGTTGGTAAGCCTTCGATCCCAATTCCAATTCCTGTTTCTACTAACAAGTTGTTACCTTCCATGATTCAGGCACCCGTCCTTAAGCTTAAACCATTGTCGAATCATTTAAACTATGTCTTTTTAGGAGATAAAGAAACGTTGCCCATCATAATCTCTTCCTCACTCACAGCAATGGAGAAGGAAAAATTGATTCGAGTGTTGAAAAAGCACAAAACAACCATTGGATGGACCTTGGCCGACATTAAGGGAATTAGCCCTACAACTTGCATGCATCGCATATTTCTAGATGAGGGGACTAAACCAACTCGAGAAGCTCAATGCCGACTTAACCTTCCAATGATGGAAGTTGTGAAAAACGAGATTATCAAGCTTCTTGATTGTGGAGTGATTTACCCAATTTCGGTTAGCTGTTGGTTTCACCGGTGCAAGTTGTTCGCAAGAACTCTGGAGTCACAGTGGTGAAGAATGCAGAGAATGAACTTGTGCCCACTCGTATCCAAACAGGTTGGAGAGTTTGTTGTAGACATCGAAATTTCGGTGAAATGAATGTTGATCAATAATTAAAATTCCAACATTCATCTGTCACATAAATTTTACACATAGCATGTGACTCAATGAAAAATCGAAAATCATCGAAAAAGTCATCAAATAGGACACGTGTCAACACCTGGCATAAATGATTTCTTTCATCTGATTATTTAAATAAAAAAATCAAGTTTTTGAATTCTATAAATAGGAAGCCAATGCATTCATTTTGATTGACCAATTCACATGACACCAAAACCTTGAAGCTTTGAAACTCTAAAGCTCCCAAGCGAATCCCGAAGGATCAAGAAGGTTTTCTTCATTCTTTGTCAAATCCTCCTTCAAGATCAAGCCCCAACGGCCCTTGAAGAACTTCCACCAATTCAAGATCAAGCCCCGACGGCCCCTTGAAGAAAGTGTTCATCGTTCATCATCCGTTCATCCTAAGATCAAGTCCCAACGGCCCTTTGTATCAACAACATCAACAAATCCACACATCCAACCGTTCTTTAAGATGAAGCCCTAACGGCCATTGGATCAGCAGCACAATCCATAAATCCACACATTACAAAGATCGAATCAGAGGCTAAATTTGTAGAAGAGATTGTAACCCCTAAATCATTAATACAAATATTATTTTGTACACGTGTTCTTGTCTCATTCATTGCAGAAATTTCAGTGTTTACAAATTTGGCACGCCCTGTGGGACTATCTCTACCTCTCATCTTTATCTGTAAATTCGTAAAAAGCACAAATTGCATCAAGGAAGGTTTAAGCTGTTCTTGTAACCAACACGAAGAACAAAAGCGTCCTCATCGCAAGCGGTGTCACTTCGGGCATCACAACTCGAAGCAAGGCAATAGCTCTTTCTGCCATCTCTTCCACCCCTGCATCAACTCTGTCGAAGGAACAAAAGCACCTGAGGCACGAGCATGTGATCACCTTGGCCTCATAAAGGGTGCCAAGGGAGGAAAGCCCAAGGAAGTACTCTGAGTCCTTGCTTTCCGATGCTGACTCGAGTGACAGCACAACCATGCAAGTCCTGGCTACCGAAGCAACTTCAATTGAGGAGCAGCTGGCTCAAATGAATGAAGCGATCGTAAAACTCACACAGACTGTGGAGGAAAAAGACTTGCAAATCGCCACACTTGTCTACCAACTAGATGCAAAGGCCGACGTAAAAGTCGACCCAATAGTTAATCTATTAAAGAAAGAAGTCGATGAAGAAGAGGAGCCTCCAGTGAAGAAAGTCGAAGAGAAGCTGGAGCCAGACCAAGTAATGGCATTCATATGATCTCTCTCTATCCAGCAGCTGCAGAAGATGATCGCTAGCACCATCAAGGACCAGTACGAAGGAAGCTCACATGACTCTGTACTATACTCAAAGCCTTACTCCAAGAAGATTGACACTTTGAAGATGCTGAGAGGTTATCAGCCACCAAAGTTCATGTAGTTCGATGGAAAGAGAAACCTTAAGCAACATGTTGCCCATTTCATTTAAACCTGCAATAATGCGGGAACGGATAGAGACTACCTCGTCAAGTAGTTCGTGCACTCGCTGAAAGGCAATGCCTTTGACTGGTACACCGAAATCAGCCCCGAGTCTATCAACAGTTGGGATCAGTTAGAAAGGGAATTCCTCAACTGCTTCTACAGCACTCGCCGCACCGTAAGCATGTTGGAGCTAACCAGTACGAACCAGTGGAAGGATGAACCTGTGGTCAACTACATCAATATATGGCGTTCATTAAGTCTGGATTACAAAGATCGGCTTTCTGAAACATCTGCCATTGAGATGTGCGTTCAAGGCATGCACTGGGGGTTACATTACATCCTCCAAGGTATAAAATCGAGAACATTTGAGGAGCTGGCAACTCGATCCCACGACATGGAGCTGAGCATCGCCAATCATGGGAAAAATGAGCCGATCACCGACTTCAAGAAAGATAAGGTGTTATCCCCAAATGTAGACAGGAGCGGAAAAAAGCCCATAAGGGAAGCTTTAACAGTCAACACCGCACCCATCAAGACC
Source organism: Malus sylvestris (assembly GCF_916048215.2). NCBI lineage: Eukaryota > Viridiplantae > Streptophyta > Magnoliopsida > Rosales > Rosaceae > Malus > Malus sylvestris. The sequence continues at coordinate 31,299,572 of NC_062272.1, forward strand.
TCTCCCGTGCCCATCAAGACCTTATCCGCGCCTATCAAGATCTCCTTCAAGACCAAAGCAAAGGAGATAAAGAGAGGTGAGCTTCCTCGCACCCAAGACAAGTACAAAAACACCTTAAGGGAGTTGTTTGCAAAAGACGTACCATTTTCCTGACTCAGACATGGATGCAATGTCAGACAACTTGCTGGAAAAGAAGGTGATCAAGTTACCGATATGCAAGCTCCCTGAAAAGATGAATCGCGTAAACGATCCTAAGTACTGCAAGTACCATTGTATCGTGAGTCATCCTGTTGGCAAATGCTTCATCCTCAATGAACTCATCATGAAGCTAGCACAACAAGGGCAAATCGAGCTTGACCTTGAAGACATGGCCTCAACACATACTACTACAATTGCTTTTGGATCCTTCAATCCCGTGCCCCTCCAAGTGACACCCGACCATTCCCATCAATGCTCAAGTTGTACAACGCCTTCTGCACAACCATCACTGGGGGCAAGCGACCAAGATGCATATACCGATGACGAAGAAGAATGGACATTGGTAACCTACAAAAAGACAAGGACACCAAAACCACAAGCCACAAGGCCAAAGGTGGAACAAGGGAGAAAGCACCATCGCCGCAATAGTAAGAAGCCCAAAAGAAATGTAAAAGCTGCTAAGACAACGTACGCTGGGGAACCTGTGGAGCAAGAGCCACGTATTCCTGTTTCATAGCACGAGTACGTCCCGAATGACTTCTTCCAATAGTGCACTATCGCTGCATATCACATGGTCGAAGTAGAAACTGAAGAACTTTCAAAAGGCAAAGTCATCGCCATTGAGGGAGAAATTACCCTCACACCCAAAGAAGGTCTGCCGACACACTTTAGCATCGAGGAAGCATTACGATTGCCAAAGAAGATGCGAAGAGCACTAGCAGCGGTCTTGGCAAGTCACGAGGACCACAAAGTGCAAGAAAGTAAGGATGAAGGTTTGAAACTTCAACCACATAAGTATGCCACTTGTTGTGCTACCCAGGACGCAATCCATTTTACCAATGAAGACTTGCTGCTAGGATCCAAGCCTTACAATCATCCTTTATTCGTCCATAAAGTCAACCGCATGCTTGTGGATGGTGGATCGGCCATAAAGAATGACCACAATAGGCATCAAGGTGGATGAATTATCCCTAAGTCGTCTACTAATCCAAGGTTTTAATCAAGGAGGACAAAGAGCGATGGCCATGATTCGAGTAGAGATGACCATTGGTGAACTTAAATGAAGCACAATATTCCACGTGATTGATGCAAGAACTTCCTACAGTCTGCTCCTAGGAAGGCCTTGGATCCACGACAATGGAGTAGTACCATCCACCCTCCACCAATGCTTAAAATTCTACCAGGAAGGATAAAAGTGATCCAAGGTGATACCAAGCCATTCACCGAAGCGGAATCATACTTCGCAGACGCCAAGTTCTACATGGATGAAGACATAGTGCCTGAAGCTCTTCCAGAAGAGATCAAATCCACAAGCAAAGCAACACCTAAAAAGCAAGAATGGCAAGCAGTGCCATTTTTAGGCATAAACGATGACGAGCCTGTTAAACCTGCAACAACCACAGGGAGTAAGACGCCTTCTGAAGGATCGAACACACCCATATTCTGATACATCCCGATGTCAAGAAGAAAGAATGGTCAATCCCCGTTTGAAACCGAAGCAAGCAAAGACGACACACAGTGGCACAAGGATAATGTGAAGTTGCTCAAGAAGAATGCAGTTTTGCCTCTGACATAGCTAAGCGGTGCTAAGGTTGCAAGACTACCACAAAGCTTCATAAAATCTCTGCCAAAGGGGATGGAACCAAGCTTTCTTCCAACCAAGAGGACTGAAGAAGTTTTTGATCCAAACGCCTACAAGCTCATGTTGAAAGCTGGGTATGACTTCGCTTCCTTTTCGAATCCTGGAAAGAAAGTTTCAAACATCATCAACGACAAAGAACATAGCCTCACCAAGACTCAAAAGAAGTTGAAAGAGCATGGTTACGGAGTTGACAAAAACAAAGCTGGGCTCGGCTTCACACCAAATGCACCCGTGAAAATTTCAAGCAAAGTGAAAAACACTAGCATTCAACATATCAGCGTGAGCGTTGAACAAAATCAAGAGGAGCCTAAGTCCGCTCCTCGGACGTCAGTTTTTGATAGGATGAAGCGTTCAAGGCCTAGATTTTCGGCACTTGATCACATTGGTGGTCAAGACCAAACCTCTGTTCTCAAGAGGCTTAACACACCAACATCCCAAAGCTCTATTTTTGAAAGGTTGTCAAAACCCAAGCAACGAAGCAACACGGCTAGCTCCTTTCCCTAATGGTCAGCTTTGGAAAGACTTAAAGACAACAATAAGCCTTCTAGAAAGAGGGAGATGATGCCAAATGAAGAAAAGCTCGACAGACTAGCAAGAAAATATGATGTTCGAAGCTCCATTCCTTCAAGGATGAAACGCCAAGCAATCTTGGAGGTTGACACAATTGGATCACTGAAAGTGAGAAGGCGCACCATCATTCACACCGGCCAATCTTCATGCCAACAAACCCGAAAAAACGGCACTGACGAAGTCCAAGACGTCTTCCACATCACGATTCAAGAAGGCAAAGAAGATAACATCCTTAAGGAAGACGTCACTGCCGCACCACCACAACTGGAGGATGGGGGGCAAGCCACAATTGATGATCTCAAGGAGCTCAACTTAGGCACAAAAGAGGAGTCGAAGCCTATCTTTGTAAGTGCACCGCTAAGTGCGGATGAGACAAAAGAGTATTACCAACTGCTACTAGAGTACAAAGATGTCTTTTTTTAGACCTACAAGGAAATGCCTGGCCTTGACCCTGTCATCGCTGTGCATCATCTTGTAGTCAAGCCTGGAACGCGACTGATAAAGCAAACTCAAAGGCGATATTGATCGAAGCTCATCCCACAAATTGAGGCTGAGATTGACAAGCTAATCGAAGTAGGCTTCATTCGAGAGGTGCAATACCCCAAGTGGATCTCTAACATCATCATTGTCCTTAAGAAATCTGGACAAATACGTGTTTGCGTAGACTTTCGGGACCTCAATGATGCTTGCCCGAAGAACGACTTCCCCTTACCAATCATCGAAATCATGGTGGATGCAACCACTAGCCATAAAGCACTGTCATTCATGGATAGCTCTTCTGGATACAATCAAATTCGCATGGCTCTCGAAGACGAGGAACTAACAACCTTCCGCACTCCAAAAGGTATCTATTGCTACAAGGTGATGCCCTTTGGTTTAAAAAACGCTGGAGCCACATATCAACGCACAATGCAGAAAATCTTCAATGACATGCTACACAAAAGTGTAGAATGTTACGTAGACGATGTGGTGGTTAAGGCAAAGAAAAGATCAGATCACTTGAAGGATTTAAGAAATAGTGTTCGAAAGGTTGCGAAAATATAACCTTAAGATGAACCCGTTAAAGTGCGCATTTGGCGTCACGTTTGGAAAGTTCCTCGGCTTTATTGTCAAGCACCGTGGCATTGAAGTGGACCAATCAAAGATCAAGGCCATTCAAAGCATGCCTAAACCAAGAAACTTGCACGAGCTGAAGAGTCTACAACGACGACTAGCCTTCATCAGGCGTTTCATCTCCAACCTTGCAGGGCGTTGTCAACCGTTCAGTCGACTCATGAAAATGGATGTTCCGTTCATATGGGACGAAGCATGCCACAATGCTTTTGAAAGCATAAAAAAGTATTTATCAAGTCCACCGGTCCTGGGGGTACTTGTGCCCGGAAAACCGCTCACATTGTACATCGCCACTTAGGAAAGTTTAGTTGGAGTACTCTTGGCACAAGAGAATGAATCCCAGAAAGAAGGAGCACTCTACTACCTCAGCCGAACTCTCATAGGTGCCGAGTTAAACTACTCCCCAATAGAAAAGATATGCCTCGCCTTGGTGTTCATCATCCAAAAGCTCAGGCATTACATGTATGCTTACACCATTCACCTAGTTGCTAAAGTTGACCTAGTCAAATACGTCATGTCCAAACTAGTCTTAATAGGGTGACTAGCTAAATGGGCGTTGTTTCTGAATCAATACAAGATCATCTACGGCCCAGCTAAGGCCGTCAAGGGACAAGCGCTAGCAGATTTCCTTACCGATCATCCAATCCTAGCAGATTGGAAAATCTCAGACGACTTGCCTAATGAGGAGGTGTTCTACATCGACATTTTCCCGACATGGATGATGTTCTTTGACGGATCTGTACGAGCAGATGGAGTGGGGGTAGGAGTAGTATTCATGTCGCCACATAGGCAAATATTACCTTATTCCTTCCAACTAAGCAAACTATGCTCCAATAACGTCGCTGAGTACCAAGCACTGATCATCGGGCTCCAAATGGCGATTAACATGGGAATCACAGCCCTTGAGATATTTGGCGACTCCAAGCTCATAATCAATCAACTCTTAACTAAATATGAGGTGAGGAAATATGATCTCATCCCATACTTCCGACTGGCAACCCAACTGCTACAAAAGTTCGAGACTGTGACACTAGAACATGTGCCAAGAAAAGAAAATCAAATCGCAGACACTCTTGCTACCCTATCCTCGAGTATGACACTAGGAAAAAGCAAAACTGCAGACGTGCCAGTTTACCAAAGATGGATGATCCCGCTAGTTACTGAAATGATATTGGATGATACAAACGTCATCTCGGTACTTCCGTGTATAATGCTCCGGCCAATGGTCTTGCGGAAGCATTCAACAAAACATTGTGCAACCTCCTAAAGAAGGTGATCGGCCGAACAAAGAGAGACTGGCATGAAAGAATAAGCGAAGCACTTTGGGCATATAGGACAACACATAGGACTCCTACCCAAGCTACGCCTTATTCTCTTGTATATGGCGTGGAAGCTGTTCTACCGCTCGAGACTCAAATCCCCTCACTAAGGATGGCCATACAAGAAGGCTTGACTAATGAAGAGAATGCAAAGTTGCGCTTTCAAGAGCTGGAAGCACTAGATGAGAAAAGGCTCGAAGCTCAACAATATTTGGAGTGTTATCAAGCACGACTCTCCAATGCCTTTAACAAGAAAGTTCGCCCTTGTTCTTTTCAAATAGGAGATCTCATCCTTGCATTGCGTAGGCCTATCATCACAACTCACAAAACAAAAAGCAAGTTCACATCAAAGTGGGATGACCTTATGTAATACAAGAAGTCTACACTAATAGCGCATACTTAATCATGGCAAAAGACGGCTTGAAGATCGACCACATCAATGGCAGATTCTTGAAACGCTACTATCCTTAAAACAAACGGACCAAATGCTCCTTGCCTATACTAGCTGAAACTACAAACGACACCAAATGCTCCTTGCCTGTACGAGCTGAAACTGCAAACGACACCAAATGCTCCTTGCCTGTATGAGCTAAAACTGCAAACGGCACCAAATGCTCATTGCCTGTACGAGCTGAAACTGCAAACGGCACCAAATGCTCCTTGCCTGAACGAGCTAAAACTGCAAATGGCATTAAATGATCCTTGCCCGCAGGAGCATAAACTGCGTATGACACAAAAAAAAATGTATTTGAACTATGTCATGACTTTATCCCTCATCAACCGAGGGTACGTAGGCAACTTAAAACTTCAAAACTTCAAGTACAGTCACATCATCAATAAAAAACACAAACACTTTAAAGAATAAAGAGTAAATTCAAAATGTGAATACTTTATTTCTTTAAAATGAAGGATTTGGCTACAAAACTTTATTGCAATGATCAACAACAAAGAAGGTTTAAGGAAGACATTACTAGAGAACTATGTCTCTAAAACTACGAAAATGATCCTCAAGCAGACCTTCCAAAGTCTTTAAAGTCTTTACATCGGTGGGAGACAAGGTGGGCAACTCCACAGCCATGCCTTTCTCTTGCTCTAGGCATGACATTTCCTTTTAGTACTGAGAAATTGTAGCTTTCTGCTTCGAGAGAACACATTTAAGTTGTGATGCTTCGATTCCTAACTGCTCTCGCTCCCGCTCCAACTCTTTTAAACGCACTCGGATGGAAGCTAAAGAGGTCCATGTAACTTGATAATCTTTCGAAACAGCTTGCTGAGAAGACTGGACGGGCAATTGATAAATCCATTGCTGCAAGTTGTTGAGGTCTAACATCTGGACTTAACTTCTTCAAGGAAATAACACGCAAGGAAGAGTAATCAGTAGAGGTGGCTGTAAGTTTGGCAATCTAGACCCTCAAGGGCGAGGAATCAACGTTAAGGTTGTTAATCGCAGAAACAAGCTTTAATAAATCCTCCTTAAGCAACGCAAGGTCTTCCCATGGGCACTTTGAAATCCTTTCCTCAGTATAGCTTTTGACATCCATGGCCACATTAAGTCTGATGCGATGGATAAATTGCTCAGTACCATGAAGGTTCGGCCCTCTTAAAGAGACTTCAGAGCTAGCTAGCAAAGGTGTTGGATGCATGACAGGCACTTGCATACCCTTACCTAGATGCCACAAACTACGGTAACTTGGCGGATTCAAAATGGGCTCTGCACCATACTGATTCCCAATCTCCCCGTCTGTAGGTAAATTACCTTCAAATAGCATCTCTATATAAGAATGAATGCCTGTGTTCGCCAAATCAAAAGAACAAGAAGGCCTCGCCTAAACGAGACAAAGAAAGATGTTAGAAATCAAAGCTAAAACAATGAAAGCAAAAAAAAAAAAAAAAAAAAGGTCACAAGAAAGAAGGAAACATGTACATCTTTCTCAAGTGACACATGACCATCAAATGGAGGAGGTCTAAACACTTCTTTCTTCTTATGATGAAAATTGACATCACTATCAGTATGAGCACTTTCAAGTGGTTGCTTGTTTATAATCTATTGACCCTACTGCAAAGCAAGTCCATCCTCGCACGAATCAACTTCATCACCCCCCTCTTCATAAGCATCCAGATGTTGAGGAGACAAGCATGGGTGCTGAGGAGCTAGAACCACAAGTCTATCTTGAAAAGGAGCTGCACTCACACAGTCAAGAGGTACCAGCTGCGTAGGAATCACAGAACAACCCTCTCTCAAAGCATCATTACGTGAGTAAGGGGAATCACAAAACCAAATTGTCTACTGAAATTGTGAGGACTATATGGTTGAACGATGCATCAGTCTCCTTGCCGTAAAGAAACATACCCCGAGCGAAGACTTATACGATAAGATAAGTCTGAGAAGTAAAGACGTTAATCATCTATGATGCCTCGCTGAGTCGAGCCAACTCTCGCTAGGTAGTCCATCCTCAAGCCTTCACAACTTTTGTACAATGCTTGCGTTTGTGAATCATCGAGGCTCTTCGCATAAAGCACACCAAAATACTTCATCATCAAAGGCCCCAGCTTAACTGAAGTCAGTAAAGAAGACCCTAGTTTGCCTAAAGTTGACATAGAAAAATGAGTGCCAAAGTACTAACCTAACCAACCATACACATAATGGTAGGAAAGTACCGCAGCGCGATCTTCAGTGCTTGCCGAGTTCGAAACAACACTCAAGCCATAGTGAATGTTGGCTAAGACCGAAATAGCAAGGCTAAAAGATTCTCCTGCAGCCATTATGCTGGTGACTTTGAAGACTCCGGGGCGGATAAAGTTGACATCGTCTTTGGGGAAAACAAACTTACAATGCCAACAAGCTAACAAAGCGGCTAGGTAAGATTCTTCCAAGTACTCTGATGTTATGCCAAGATCCTCAAATACCCTCAACTCGGTAGGGGTACGGCGTCCAGCTGGACCAATGACACCGGACGGATCCGAGTTTCCCTTAGGCGTGGTTGTCTTGATGCGACCACTTTTCTTCAAATGTCTCTTGTACTTCATGGCATCCCGATACCAAAATCGGATCCATGAGGAAATCTTCACGCCTGACTTACTCTGAGACTTCTGGAAAAGCTTATGGTATGCCCAAAACAAATAGTGGCAGCTCGCAGGCAACCCTCAACTATTACGATGAGAAAACTCCTCCGCGCTAGGAACAACCTGGTCATAAAACTTTCCTTGGATCGGTAAGCCTCTTATCTTGTGGAGATCCCAAAGTGAAATCGACATCTCCCCTTGAGACGTGTGAAGTGTATTAGTTGCTGGACACCAATGCTCAAAGAATTCACGAAGGACGGAAAGATGACGATCATAACTAAACAAAGACGCATAGACTGCATGATAAATGCCCACATTGGTAAGTACATCTTTGGAGCGGCTCAAGACATCTTCAAGCCACTCCCAGTAGAACTCGGCAAAGGCGGCTCCTCTAGTAGTTGACAAGGTGATACTCCAAGTCACAGCTCCGTTGCGGATACGATCACTAAGAATCTCAAACAAAGCCGGAGAATCATCACGTGCATGGTGCGAAGAGTTCAAGATGAGAGTTCTCGATGTACACACATGTTTCTTTATATTTTGTCGACAAAAAACTGTCACCTCCCAAGATACTTCAGAAGACCACGACTTGATATGCATCGAGTTGTCTTTCGCATGAAAGGTAAGCGCCTTAGAGCCCGCCAACAACGCACAAAGCTTCACGTTGTTCCCCTATCTTGTGAATCACCTTCATTCGCAAGCATGGTGATTGTGTTGCTCTTTAAACACTTGAAAAATACCATGGCTGCAACAGAAAAATCAGCCATAAAATTGAGCAGCATAACAAAGAAGATAGCTACAAGATGGTCCATCCAAGTAGCGACAAGAGGCACGGCGAAGTCACCACCGAGGAAAGTCATGACCAAAAGGCACTACACAGCATAAACTCACTGCAGTCTTTTGCACAACCTCACACGGTAAAAGTGAAACACTGCAACAAGCTCCAAGTAGCGGCAAAGACGAAGTCACCACCGAGGAAAGTCATGACCAAAAGGCATTACACAGCATAAACTCGCTACAGCCTTTTGCACAACCCCACATGGTAAAAGTGATGCACTGCAACAAGCTCCAAGCACGGGCAAAGGAACCTTTGTCAAAACAGCAAAGAAAATCCACCAATGTAGTGAGTACTTAAAAATAAATAAATAAATAAATCTAATAATAATAATAATAGTAATAATAATAATAATAAATAAATAAATAAATAAGGAATCAAAATCAAAAGCCATGTGAACCGTGTGTGTGTGTGTGTGTGTGTGTGTATGCACACATGACTAGTCAAAATCAAGTCACGTAAACATATACATATATATATATATATATATGACTAGTCAAAATCGAAAGCGTGAACTCTGTGTGTGTGTGTTGATAAGTGAATTTTATATTATATATTCAACCCTATTCTTGGTATATTTTGGTTCATATTTTGGAAGAATTTTGATACTTTGAATTGTATTTTCAATACTCTCCAAATTCCTCTAGAGCAAAACGTGGCCAAATGGACGAATTTTGGAGTAATTCTAGTTGGAAGATGTTCGTGAGTCACTTAGCTTGATCGTATCAAAAATTAGGATTTTTCCATCAAGCGGTTATTTTCTGGTGATAAAATAAAGGAGTGATGCGCGGTGCTGGAAAATGACGTTTCTGGGCTTAAATTGCGTTTTTGGAGCCCAAGATAACCTCGGATGGTTTCGTGGCGTTCTGAAGATGTGTTCAGAACGTCCTTATCTTTAAAACGACCTATCTTGGGCCGGATTTGGAGGAGATCTGAGGCTAAAACGTGGCTGGACAAGTACTTGGCAGATTCTCCTAGTTTAATTAGGGTTTTATTTGCTAAGATATTTTTATTATTTTTCTTAGTTTCCTAGTTGGAATAAGAAACATAGGTCTTAGGGTTTGTAAGGGCTGAGCAAATATATTGCTTTTGCCGTCTACAGTTTTTCTCGACGCTTATTATTATTCAACTTCAGAGACAAAGAACTTGGTTAGGGTTCTTGGAGATTTTCTACTTTAAGGTGCTTTCATTCCGTTTATTTTTAATAATATTTTCTATGATTTCAATTATGAATATGCATAACTAATTCCTTGTTGCTAGGGCGAAACCTTGAGCCTTAGCATGAATATGTAATTTTTATTTAATTGCTTATGATTGATTGCATGCACACTTTGAATTATTGATCACTATTTTAAACATTCTAATTATCTTGATGATTGGCCACCATTAGGATGTTTAGACAAGTAATTGGATGCAATTCGGTTGGAATATCACCGGAGGATTGAGTATTGCTTCTTGTGATTGATAATTGTAATTTCATCTAAGGCGAACATCACGTTCTTAGGGGTTGCATGGTTCTTCAAAAGGTTTTCACAAAACTTAATGAGTCTTTCATGTTCATATTTGATCTGAATATCACAGATGGATTGCATGTTAGATATACGTTCTTGCTTGAATATCATGAGGAGAATATACATTAGGAAAACCTAACCTTCGAAGTGGCATGTGTAAATCATAAGTAATTGGTAAAAATACATAGAATTTCTAGGTAATGATTGTACCCTAGTGCCTTTATAAATTGGTATTTAAAACTCTTTTCTTTGATTATTTTAGTTTTTGTTTAAAATTCGTTTTTAATATTACCCACTCTCAAACTATTTTCTCAAGTTTTAATTCTAAGTATTTAATTAGGAATTGTTTCTACATAAATTATCCAAATAGTCCTTGAGGAAAACGACCTTGCATGAGCATCTATACTAGAACATCCTTGTATTCTTGCAAGTATTTCATGTGATTTTGACCCTATTTGCATAGACGTTAAAAATCCTATCAAGAAATTGGCGCCGCTGCCGGAGACTATTTTGGATAATTTTTGTTTAAACCTTTTATGATTATTTTTTTATTTTTCGTAAAAAAAAAAAGGAAAAAAAAATTCAAATTCTTTTAACGCTTTTGTGTTATTGCAGATTTTGTAAGCGTACACTGCATAGACAGAGGAGAGAAAATAATTTGGTTTGGGACTGTGAACTGCAAGGCACGTTCCTGCAGGAATTGTTTGCTGGTTTTGTAGATAGTAAAATCACAATGGCGTTGCAATTGCCTGCAGCAGGCAGGCCACTCAGAAAGTCATTGGCTGCCTGAGCCAATGATGTTCTTAATTGTATTGTGTATCCTGCCCAAGAAGATGGCGATTCATTTGAGATCAAGTACCATATGCTTGAAATTTTACCTACTATCCATGGGCTACCTAACGAGGATGCGAATTTACATGTTGCAAATTTCATCATGGGTTGTAAAAATATTTTGATCAGGGGTTTTTCTGCTGAGGCTATTAAGTTACGTCTTTTTCCTTTTCCTTTGAAGGATAAGGCTGAAACTTGGTTATTCACTCTACCAGCTAATAGTATTACTACTTGGCAACAATTGCATACAAGATTCCTGAACAAATATTATCCGGCATCCAAGACATTAAATTACAAGCGGGAGATTATGGCATTCTCTCAAAAGCCAAACGAAGAATTTCATGAAGCATGGGAGAGATATACAGAGATGTATATAAAATCTCCACATGTTAATATTGATCCAGATACACAAATGAATATTTTCTTTGATGGGCTTAATCCTACATCTAAAAGCCATGTTAATGCATCAGTTGGGGGTTAATTGTCAAATAAATCTACAAGAGAGGCGTTTGAATTATTTGATACGATGGCTACAGAATCTCAACAGTGGGCAGTAGAACATTCACATAAAAGGGGCATTTCTGAGTTCTCAATAGGTTCTCCTAATATGTCTGCACAAATGGAAAAAATGGAGAAGAAGATTGATGCCAAGTTTGATATTATTCTACAACAGATAGCAAATTCTACACAGCAGTAGCTGTTGGAAATGTGCCCTAAAACCAATCATATGATGATACTTTACGGACATTTCACATGTTAAACTAATATAGTTTAATTTAAAGGGCAAAGATTATTGTTTGATGCCGTCTCATAAAAATGTTCTATGCTTAAACGATAAGTCCAAGGAAAATGTAATTGGGAGAATGCAATCTAAAGAAGTTAGATTCATGAGACCATTCTTTTTGTATACATATACTAAACATTCCTGATCATAGGATTGCCAATTGGGCATTGACAGTCCGTTAAGATCAGTACGTGCTATGTCTTCTCTTAGGGAGAGTGACTGGTCTCGAGTCATTGGTGTGACTGACACCAAGACAAGTACATAGGTTCTCAACAGAGTTCAATGAACGCGATCAATAAGGAGTTCTCATACTCATGTCATATGAGAACTCATGGTTGGGATAATGCAAAGTAGTCCTTTAACCTAAGGCATCATAGTTGTCTTGTGGTTAGGTCCTTAATCTTTAACTATGTCAAAGTCACTCCATCCGAGGGTGTCCATGACATAGTTGGGGTTAAGCCACTTAGCCATGGAGGCAAGTGAATGCGCAACAAGGGATCTCTAACCTTCAAACCGTTTGAGGGATAATACTCTATGATATGATTAAGAATCTCTGGCCAGAGTATGAATGAGATTTAGGAAGTCATTCCAAATCACATTCAAGGTAATCATATAAGTAAATGAATCACATTGGATAGTAGACATGAATAAACTATCAAACCAAACAATGTGGTCAAGAGTATTGTATTAGAGAAAGACCGTATTGCATTCTAATCCTAAACTGAATAGGTTCTCCACCTTTTCTGATTAGCTTGGGTAACCATGACATACTGCTAGGTGTCACTCATGGTTTGAATGTTAATTAATCAAACGAATAAGTTCGTTATAGACCTCGGGTTAGTTTTGGGCCGCAAGGCCCAATGAGATTTAAATGTCAAGCCCATTAACTCAAGTTGTATGACAACTTGAAACCACAAAGGGCTTGAAAGCCCAATGAACCCTTAATGGCCGGCCATAAAGAGGGGTAGTGAACTTGGCTTAATTGCAAGTTGCCACTCCATTGTGAGGTGGTATAAAGACAACTTTATAGCCATTTCATCCTTAGGGTTTTTTTTTTGGAGAAAAAATGAGAACACAAGCTCCCTTTTCTCTCTAAGAGGCAGGCCACCCTAGAGAATTTTAGCTAGCAATCTTGCTTTCTCTAGGTCACTCATCTCTTCTTCAAGTCCTACCTTGGTGTGGAGACTTAGAGGTTCTCAACTTTGGGAACTTGGAGAATCCTTTCAACCATCCTCATCCAAGAAATCCATGCAGCTAAGAAGCAAGGAATGAAGGCCCTCTCCTTGGGTGATTAGCCTTTGCTTTTGCAAAGCGGAATCAACTAAGGTATAAGATTTATCAACTCACTTTGTTCTTGAGTTAAGTCTTGGTTCACCCTTCTACTAGGCTTTGAATTTCATGGGTAATGTTTTGTTTTTGAGTGCATACAAGCATGATTCCGCCTTTAATTGTTAATTGCATGCCTTAGATGTTGCTCAAATGAACCTGTTTTTCACAAAATTTCCTTCAAGTGGTATCAAGAGCCTAGGTCTAGTAGTTGGTGAATCCTTTTGGGTTTTGTATTTTCATAGTTTATGATTTGAATGTTGTAATTGTTACAAGCTTTATTCTTGCTTCTTTGAATGTAAATTTTGTTAGAAAATTTGCCATCTCAAATGTTGTAGATGTAGTTCATATGAGCATGAATTTTGGAGCTAAAATTTGGTGCCATGTTTTTGGGGAAATTCGGCCAAATCCAAAGGGTGGATTTTTGGGTTCATGTTTGTCTTGTTAAAGGTGTTTTAAAGTGACATTAGGAACCCCTAAGTACCCTAGTATGGTAATATGTTATTTCCCTTTAGTTTGAGAGTTTTTGGGGTGTCTTTGGGTGAAAAATGTTCATGTAGCTTTTATGAGTTTTCATGGATGTTCTTCATTGTTCTTGTTACGTTCTTGGCAAGAACAAAAAGGTTGGGAATTTTGATTCAAAGTTTTGGTTGATTACATAAAGTCTTTGTTTTAATGATGGATGGTGTAACTTTTCAATCACAAGATATTTTTTTTTTTTTTGAAATAGTGATTGAAAGTTGAAAATGTGTTTGATGTTTTTGTACATGATTGGTACTTCTCTTACACATCCATACCTACTTTTTCAAACCAACCCATTACCTTTCACTTTGTTGAAAAAATTTCAAAAGTTTTATGACAAAACTCTCACCAAAACCGGCCACCCCTAAAGTAGGGTACTTTTGGGGCTTTTATGCAATTACATAAAGTTTCGATACTTTTGTGTATTTGTACTTTGACCCGAAAATTTACTTTTTTACGTACAGACCCAAAATCACTAAAGGACAAATTGTTTTGCTCCTTTAATGAAGTTTTTGCATTTGTTGAAATTTTTGGGTTCTAGTTGTAATTAAATGAAATAGTGGACTTTTGTGTTTTTACAAAGGGACCTCAAAAGTTTATGTTTTGCAATATAGCCCAATGGTTGAGGTTATTGCTTTTCGGCCCACATTAGTTGAGAACAAAATAGTTTTGTATCTTTAAATGAGAATTGGATTTTCATTTCATTTTAGCTCCATTTAAATCAATTCTATAGATACAAAAACCAAATGAAAATGTTGCATTCAAGTTTAATTAGTTAAAGCGTTAATTAATTAAAGAAAGGGTGATTATGAACCTAAGCCTACGATAATTGAGCTATGTGAAAGGCCGTCTCAAATTTGTTTGAACCATGGGAATGTGTAGATTAGATTTTGGTTGTAATTTGATATGATCAAGTGTTGTAAAAGAGCATAAGCTCTTCTTTACTTTAAAGTAATTTGTTTTGATCAAATGTTGTAACAGAGCATAAGCTCTTCTTTACTTTGAAGTTCTCCTTTCTTGTTTTATTTGATATCCATGAAATTCGAGTAGTTGGGTCCAGCGCCCAATAGGAAAAACAATCCTTAATATGATTAAACGCGTAACTAAAATCAATCACCATCCCTAGACCGAGATCCAACACTAGGCTCATGTTGGATCTAATCAAAGGTTCATAGTCATCCTAAGGCCCTAAGGCAACTATATAGTCCATCAATGAATGCAAACCTTATGTTAGTAGTACCATATACTCTTGCTTTAAAAACCGTTTTACAAGCATAGTGGAAGTATCATATACAACTAAATCAATCACATGGACTAAAAGTTGTAATAGGACCAAATTGTTTTAATAAGATTAAAATGCATGCTTATATGTGATGAGACCTAAAACCCTCAACCAAACCATTATTAAGTTGATAAGCGTGAGAGTGCTTTGAACCCTCTTTCGTGGACTTCCACCGTGGTAGGCTCTGATCGTTTATGACTCGTACACCGACTTCACCTTATCATGAGGGAGTACAAAGTGCATGCTTACACTCAAGAGGAGTTCTATATGCATACATGATGTTGTGAAGGTAGGCAACGAGAATGATCAACATCATATCATTGTGAGGTTGTTCTTGAACCCCTACTCGAACTTGCATGGTGGGACTGACTTAACTAAGTGCAATGGAGCCAATATCATATCATTGTGAGGCTTCATTCTCTAAAGGCCAAATAAGATGGGTACTTGCAAGAGATGCAAATGTGTAAGTGTACTGTCTCATTATTATTGATGCTAGCCAACATCATATCATTGTGAGGTGGGCTTGGTAATAATGAGTCTCCCATACCCTACTAAGAGTTTCCTCCAAAACTCTCGAATTCCGATGAGGGATATGGAATTTGCCAAAAATAGTGGGTGGTGCTATTTGATTTAAAGACCCGGATCAAATGGCTTAAAATCAATCAATTTATATTCGTTATGTATTTATTTACCAATATATTTGCAAACGCTATCCAAAACTTGACAAAGAAAAAGCTGAAAGCTTTAGTTTTTGGACTTGGTACTACAATCCCATAGATTGTCTTTAATGGCTTGTATATGTACCTAAATAGTCTCATCCTCACAATCTTCCTATTGATAATGTATCATTGGAAGAACATGTTAGATAAGTCTATCATAAAGAGGAGAACACTTTTAATGTCATAATTCTTCAATTACAAATTGTTGTATGAAGAAGTAACAGCTGCTTTGAACAACCCTTAGTTAACGCAAACATTAGTGCTCGTTTCTTTGTTACATGAACAAGGAACTTGAGAAGTAAGCACAAGGGCATGGACACTTTATGTGCCATGATTCTTCACTTACAAATTGTTGCATGAAGAAATGAGAGTTGCCTTGAACAACTCTTGAAAGTTTGTAATTGTGTTTAGAACATAATGGTTGGTTGACAAAAATAGTCTATCAACATGGACTTATGATGATTTTGAATCATTGAGTGTCGAAGTGTTAAACCACTTCTAGAGATGGAAACTAGGGAAGGACTTTCCTGTCCCTATCCAAATGGTTCACTAACTTTATTGTAAACTATATAGTGAACAATAACCACACACTCTCCAAATTGTTTGATGTATATAACACAATTGAAATATGTTTCAAGAGAGATAATGGGAGTTTAGGGACCATGACGATTGTAGTCAAAGGAGAAGTCAAATGAAGAAGGCAAAATAACTCCAAGGGAACAAACTTTCTTTATGAAAGGATGGACATTGGAAGGGGTATTTGCAAGAAATGTCTTGCAAGTGTCAAGAACACACGTTTCGAAGGTGTTGTAAATTGTTCTTGAATAGTTCAAAATAGTTGGTTCTTCTACTTGAATGCTTGATTCCGTATTAGTAACTATGTTTTACAATCGTTGTAAAAGTGTGGCTAATAAGAAGTAGAAGATAATGAGAGAAGAAAAAGTACTTCACATTCAGAACGTGAATCAAATGTAGATCTCTGCGAAAGCAGGTAGTACTTACTTCCTCATATGAACTACCAAACAAAATGGAAAAACAAAGATTGCCTTTACATTCCAATTGAATAAAAGAACTTAATTCCGTATGAGAAATGGATAAATGTTTTGTTTGACAAAACATTGTTCTTTATTAATGAATGATTAGATTATTGTAATCTAATTGATTATCTCTATAATAGAGATGATATGGTAGTGTTAACTGTTTAGAATATAACGATGCTTAAAACCCAAAAGGTTGGAAGGTAGTGACTAATCCCAACTGAGTTGTGATACCTCTAAAACATAAATTATGAGTTGGTCATAGATGGATGCTTTGGATCATTAGATCCGGATCCAATGCCTTCTTGTTAAAATTGTATAGAGGCAAAATGTTTGAATCTTTATTCTTTTGGAAAGGAAGAAAGAATCACAAAGTTGTTGAGGTTAATTAACTTAGATGTTAGTGGCACTTGTCCACAACATAATACTACTCATGTTGTATGACATTCACTGAAGATCGCTCTCAGTTGGACTATCGTTTATTTTGAATAAACACAAGGCCGAATACTTTTTAAAACGTTTCAAAGAATTCAAGAATGTAAGTTGATGAGTAAGACATCTAAAGTATTTATCTCCTTAGATTTGATCCAAGGAAAGGAAACACTTTAGAACAGTTTCCTTGAAAGATATCAAGGAAAGAAGCATCATAAGGTAATGTATTTCTCCATTAGGAGAACAACGAACTTGAAAAAGATTTAGTTTGTTGGATGTTATCAATTACCCATATATAGGATATATACTTCTAAGACAATATGATTGTCAATTAGAAGATCTTCCAAAATTTTCATGACTCCATAGGATGTAGTTGGAAAAAAAGATAAGTCTTAATCTTGTTAAGATTTGGGGTTGTGTGCTAATAAGCAATATTTGTTTGAGACTTATCTTGTGGATATCCTTAAATTAACCTTTGGATATCACTTCTATAAACCAACTAACAAATGTTGTTTTGTTGGGTAGGTCATTGTAATCCTGCAATATGATTTGCCTAGGCGCAAATGAACGAGAGATAGAACTCAAAGAATGGGTTCTTTGAGACACAAGATGATAATCAACAAATATAACAACCTAGTTCCTACACCACAAGCTCCAAGGTATTCGAGAAGGATTTTTAAACTGTCTCAGTTGAATGGTTTGAACTTTATGACTATGTCATAGAGTTACACCTCTTAATTCGAAAGCAATAAGAATGAAAATCCTTAAGACTACATTGAGTGTATATACGACATATACTCAAGGAAATGGTAAAGTACCATTTGACCCGAAATAATGAAACCTTTATAGCTAATTGGTAGCTTAAGGTGACTACAATCAAAGAGAATGGTTGACTTGGAAGAAACCATCTTCGACATAGTCTTGGTTTCAATTAATTCAAAGATTGGTAGCTACAACTAAATGGTGATTCAATGTTTGAACATAATATGGGTTTCCGAAACCATTATTAAGATAGTCTTGATAATATATGTCTGAAACTATGAATCACAAGACATGTAAGTTGTAGAGATCCATCCATCATGAATCTTACCAAGCAAGTGGGAGCTGCAAGCATCTTATGAGAGAAGGATCTAATAGTTTGATTTCTCATAAAGATGTAAATGAATCTTTTGTTTACTAGATTTACAAAAGATTAGTAGGAGTTAATCATGTTCCTAAATTTGAATATATATATATATATATATGTACATATATGATATATTAATTTTGCAAAATGAAAAGAATACTTCTTCGTTAAAGTTATGACTTTAAACATTCTATAACGATAGAATGTATATGGGAGACATAGTCTATAAACATGGGATGGAAATCTATAATGATAGATTTCAGGATATAATTGGATTATATCAAGCCCTAATGATAGACAAAAGATGCTAGAAAGTTTCTCATATGATGATAAACTTCAATCAGAAGGACAACTCTAGTGAGACTAGGAAGTTGCTCTTCTCAAAGGGAACATACCCTTTTGACTCCTAAAGAAACATAATGCATAAATAGAATCCTTTATGCATACGCAAAAAGGTGATTTACGTATTTCATATTGTATGCAAAACATTGATATGAGTTGTACCTAGAACGGTACAAGACGATATCAATGCAAGCCCAGGATCAGAACCATGGCAACTATCAAGTGAGTCCTTAAGTATTTAAGAAATACTAAAGGTATATATTCCTCAAAGAATGAGGAAGAATTAGAGTAACATAATGGAAGCGTAAATGCATTAGATTATGAATCTAATCCATCATTGGATGTTGCTTCATTATGAACGAAGAGATAATCATATATCTTTTTATTATGACTAAAGAGATATTTGGATGGAAGCATTAAAAGTAATGACTTTAGTGTGTTCCATTGTGAATGCAAAATATATTGCCATATAGAAGCTTACAACGATGTTGATTGGATGGGAAAGTTCATTTATGAACTCTCTATTCAGTTCGAACCAGAAAGTGTCTTCAGTGTACCGACACCATGACACTAATGGGACGATAGCTCAAGCCAAGGAATCAAGGTCTTATCATGATCCGAACTAAAATGACAGACTAAACCACATCATTAAGAATCATGTATAATGGAGACGTCGTTATTATCAAGGTTGCTTCTATGGATAACATATAGATATCCATTGTCCAGTCCTACTACTCAACCATTTTTGAAATGACTACAGAAGAGGTATCATCACTGATGACCAAGCTAATTGGCTCTAGCGTAGGTAGGAGATTGTTGGAAATGTGCCCTAAAACCAATCATATGATGATACTTTACGGACGTTTCACATGTTAAACTAATATAGTTTAATATAAAGGGCAAAGATTATTGTTTGAAGCCGTCTCATATAAATGTTATACGCTTAAACGATAAGTCCAAGGAATATGTAATTGGGAGAATGCGATATAAAGAAGTTAAATTCATGCGACCATTCTCTTTCGTATACATATCCTAAACGTTCCTGATCATAGGATTGCCAATTGGGCATTGATAGTCCGTTAAGATCAGTACGTGCTATGTCTTCTCTTAGGGAGAGTGACTGGTCTCGAGTCATTGGTGTGACTGACACCAAGACAAGTATGTAGGTGCTCAATAGAGAATGTGTCTACTGAACACGATCAACAAGGAGTTCTCATACTCATGTCCCATGAGAACTCATGGTTGGGATAATGCAAAGTAGTCATTTGACCTGAGGCATCATAGTTGTCTTATGGTTAGGTCCTTGATCTTTGACTACGTCAAAGCCACTCCGTCAGAAGGTGTCAACGGCATAGTTGGGGTTAAGCCACTTAGGCATGGAGGCAAGTGAATGCGCAACAAGGGATCTCTAACCTTTAAACCGTTTGAGGGAGAATACTCTATAATATGATTAAGAAGCTCTGGCCAGAGTATGAATGAGATTTAGGAAATCGTTCCAAATCACATTCAAGGTAATCATATAAGTAAGTGAATCACATTGGATAGTAGACATGAATAAACTATCAAACCAAACAATGTGGTCAAGAGTATTGTATTAGAGAAAGACCGTATTGCATTGTAATCCTAAACTGAATAGGTTCTCCACCTTTTCTGATTAGCTTGGCTAACCATGACATAGAGCTAGGTGTCACTCATGGTTTGTGGAAGCCCTAAACGTGTATAACCACTAAAGGGAGAATTGAAAGTAAGTTTCAATTCACAATCGATTTGAAAGAGTTCTAATCGCCCACTGCCTTGCTAAAATGAACCTAATGGATCGTACACCGTGTAAGGTAGAGATTGAAGAAACAACGGAGATGAGTAAAGATAATTAAATGGTTTAATTATTTATGGCAAGGATTAATTAATATGTTAATTAGTCAAACGAATAAAGTTCGTTAAAGACCTCGGGTTAGTTTTGGGCCTCAAGGCCCAATGGGTTTCGAACGTCAAGCCCATTGACTTAAGTTGTATGACAACTTAATGACTAATAATTCACAAAGGCCCAAACAGCCCAATAAAACCCTATGGCAGGCCATATTGATAAAGGAGTGGGTTTTGGACTTATTACAAGTTTGCCACTCCAATGAAGGTAGGTATAAATGTGACTCTATAGCCTTTTCTTCATTAGGATTTCTTTTGGAGAAAAGATGAGAACAAAATGAATGATTAGATTATTGTAATCTAATTGATTATCTCTATAGTAGAGATGATATGGATGAATGTTTCCGTCACTATGAGAGATGGATAAATGTTTTGTTTGACAAAACATTGTTCTTTATTAATGAATGATTAGATTATTGTAATCTAATTGATTATCTCTATAGTAGAGATGATATGGTAGTGTTAACTGTTTAGAATATAACGATGCTTAAAACACAAAAGGTTGCAAGGTAGTGACTAATCCCAACTGAGTTGTGCTACCTCTAAAACATAAATTACGAGTTGGTCATAGATGGATGCTTTGGATCGTTAGATCCGGATCCAATGCCTTCTTATTAAAATTGTATAGAGGCAAAATGTTTGAATCTTTATTCTTTTGGAAAGGAAGAAATAATCACAAAGTTGTTGAGGTTAATTCACTTAGATGTTAGTGGCACTTGTCCACAACATAATACTACTCATGTTGTATGACATTCACCGAAGATCGCTCTCGGTTGGACTATCATTTATTTTGAATAAACACAAGTCCGAATACTTTGCAAAAGGTTTCAAAGAATTCAAGAAATGTAAGTTGATGAGTAAGATGTCTAAAGTATTTACCTCCTTAGATTTGATCCAAGGAAAGGTAACACTTTAGAACAGTTGCCTTGAAAGATATCAAGGAAAGAAGCATCATAAGATAATGGATTTCTCCATTAAGAGAAGAACGAACTCAAATAAGATTTAGTTCGTTGGATGTTATCAATTACCCATATATAAGATATACACTTCTAAGACAATATGATTGTCAATTAGAAGATCTTCCAAAATTTTCATGACTCCATAGGATGTAGTTGGAAAGAAAGATAAGTCTTAATCGTGTTAAGATTTGGGGTTGTGTGCTAATAAGCAATATTTGTTTGAGAATTATCTTGTGGATATCCTTAAATTAACCTTTGAATATCACTTCTACAAACCAACTAACAAATGTTGTTTTGTTGGGTAGTTCATTGTAATCCTACAATATGATTTGCCTAAGCGCAAATGAACGAGAGATAGAACTGAAAGAATGGGTTCTTTGAGAGACAAGATAATCAACAAATATAACAACCTAGTTCCTACACCACAACTCCAAGGTAGTCGAGAAGGATTTATAAACCATCTCAGTTGAATGGTTTGAACTTTATGACTATATCATAGAGTTACACCTCTTAATTCGAAAGAAATAAGAATGAAAATCCTTATGACTACATTGAGTGTACATACGACATATACTCAAGGAAATGGTAAAGTACCATTTGGCCCGAAATAGTGAAACCTTTAATAGCTAATTGGTAGCTTAAGATGACTACAATCAAAGAGATTGGTTGACTTGGAAGAAACCATCTTTGACGTAGTCTTGGTTTCAATTAATTCAAAGATTGGTAGCTACAACTAAATGGTGATTCAATGTTTGGACATAATATGGGTTTCCGAAACCATTATTAAGATAGTCTTGATAATATATGTCTAAAACTATGAATCACAAGACATGTAAGTTGTAGAGATCCATCCATCATGAATCTTAGCAAGCTAGTGGGAGCTATAAGCGTCTTATGAGAGAAAGATCAAATCGTTTGATTTCTCATAAAGATGTAAATGAATCTTTTGTTTACTAGGTTTACAAAAGATTAGTGGGAGTCAATCATGTTCCTAAATTTGAATATATACACATATGATATATTAATTCTGGAAATGAAATGAATACTTCTTCGTTAAAGTTATGACTTTAAACATTCTATAACGATAGAACGTATATGGGAGACATAGTTTATAAACATGTGATGGAAATCTATAATGATAGATTTCAGGATATAATTGGATTATATCAAGCCCTAATGATAGACAAAAAGATGCTAGGAAGTTTTCATATGATGATAAACTTCAATCAGAAGAACAACTCTAGTGAGACTAGGAGGTAGGTCTTCTCGAAGGGAACGTACCCTTCGACTCCCAAAGAAATAATGTGTAAATAAAATCCTTTATGTATATGCAGAAAGGTGATTTATGTATTTCATATTGTATGAAAAACAATGATATGAGTTGTACCAATATCGGTACAAGACGATATCAATGCAAGCCCAAGATTAGAACCATGGCAACTATCAAGTGAATCCTTAAGTATTTGAGAAATAATAAAGGATGGATTCCTCAAGAATGAGGAAGAATTAGAGTAACGTAATGGAAGCGTAAATGTATTAGATTATGAATCTAATCCATCGTTAGATGTTTCTTTTTTATGAATGAAAAGATAATCAGATATCTCTTTATTATGACTAAAGTGATATTTGGATGGAAACATTAAAAGTAATGACTTTAGTGTGTTCCATTGTGAATGCAAAATATATTGCCATATAGAAGCTTACAACAATGTTGTTTGGATGAGAAAGTTCATTCATGAATTCTCTATTCGGTTCCAACCAGAAAGTGTCTCTAGTGTATCGACATTACAACACTAATGGGGCGATAGCTCAAGCTAGGGAATCAAGGTCTCATCATGATCCGAACTCAAATGACAGACTAAACCACATGATTAAGAATCATGTATAATGGTGACGTCGTTATTCTCAAGGTTGCTTCTATAGGTAACATATAGATATCCATTGTCTAGGGCTACTACTCAGCCATTTTTGAAATGACTACAGAAGAGGTATCATCATTGATAACCAAGCTGATTGGCTCTAGTGCAAGTGGGAGATTGTTGGAAATGTGCCCTAAAACCAAGCATATGGTGATACTTTACAGACATTACACATATTAAACTAATATAGTTTAATTTAAGGGGCAAAGAATATTGTTTGAAGCCGTCTCATATAAATGTTATACACTTAAACGATAAGTCCAATGAATATGTAATTGGGAGAGTGCGATCTAAAGAAGTTAAATTCATGAGACCATTCTTTTTCGTATACATATCCTAAACATTCCTGATCATAGGATTGCCAATTAGGCATTAACAGTCCGTTAAGATCAGTACGTGTTATGTCTTCTCTTAGGGAGAGTGACTGGTCTCAAGTCATTGGTGTGACTGACACCAAGACAAGTACATAGGTGCTCAACAGAGAATGAGTTTACTAAACGCGATCAACAAGGAGTTCTCATACTCATGTTACATGAGAACTCATGGTTGGGATAATGCAAAGTAGTCCTTTGACCTGAGGCATCATAGTTGTCTTGTGGTTAGGTCCTTGATCTTTGACTATGTCAAAGTCACTCCATCCGAGGTTGTCCACGACATAGTTGGGGTTAAGCCACTTAGCCATGGAGGCAAGTGAATGCGCAACAAGGGATCTCTAACCTTCAAACTGTTTGAGGGAGAATACTCTATGATATGATTAAGAATCTCTAGCCAGAGGATGAATGAGATTTATGAAGTCATTCCAAATCACATTCAAGGTAATCATATAAGTAAATGAATCACATTTGATAGTAGACATGAGTAAACTATCAAACCAAACAATGTGGTCAAGAGTATTGTATTAGAGAAAGACCGTATTGTATTGTAATCCTAAACTGAATAGGTTCTCCACCTCTTCTGATTAGCTTGGGTAACCATGACATACTGTTAGGTGTCACTTACGGTTTGTGGAAGCCCTAAACGTGTATAATCACTAAGGGGAGAATTGAAAGTAAGTTTCAATTCACAATCGATTTGAAAGAGTTCTAATCGTCCACTGCCTCGCTAAAAGGAACCTAATGGGTCGTACACCGTGTAAGATAGAGATTGAAGAAGCAATAGAGATGAGTAAGGATAATTAAATGGTTCAATTATTTATGGCTAGGATTAATTAATATGTTAATTAATCAAACGAATAAGTTCGTTATAGACCTCGGGTTAGTTTTGGGCCGCAAGGCCCAATGGGATTTGAATGTCAAGCCCATTAACTCAAGTTGTATGACAACTTGAAACCACAAAGGGCTTGAAAGCCCAATGAACCCTTAATGGCCGGCCATATAAAGAGGGGTAGTGAACTTGGCTTAATTGCAAGTTTGCCACTCCGTTGTGAGGTGGTATAAAGGCAACTTTATAGCCATTTCATCTTTAGGGTTATGTTTTTTTTTTTTTTTGGAGAAAAGATGAGAACACAAGCTCCCTTTTCTCTCTAAGAGGCCGGCCACCCTAGAGGATTTTAGCTAGCAATCTTACTTCATCTAGGTCACTCATCTTTTCTTCAAGTCCTACCTTGGTGTGGAGACTTAGAGGTTCTCAAATTTGGGAACTTGGAGAATCCTTTCAACCTTCCTCATCCAAGAAATCCATGGAGCTAAGAAGCAAGGAATGAAGGCCCTCTCCTTGGATGATTAGCTTATGCAAAGAGGAATCAACAAAGGTATAAAATCTCTCAACTCACTTTGTCCTTGAGTTGACTCTTGGTTCACATAACTACTAGGCTTTGAATTTCATGGGTAATGTTTTGTTTTTGAGTGCATACAAGCATGATTCCGCCTTTAATTGTTAATTGCATGCCATAGATATTGTTCAAATGAACATGTTTTTCACAAAATTTCCTTCAGCAGCCACCTGCAGCAACAGTTTGCACTATCTGTAGCATGGCTACACACAACATATTGGGCTGTCCACATGAAGAATCTTACCCAAACCTTTTGGAGCAACATGTTAATATGATGAATAGTTATCAAAGGCCTAGGAATGATGCATATGCAACTCATTACAATCATCCTAATTTCAAATAGGGTGATAATCAGAATAATTCAAAACCATTCCGGCATGTACAAAAACCTTTTGTGCCACCAAAACCATCCTTGGAAGATCAACTTTCTAAACTAGCAGCTACAACACAAACATTCATGGAAGGAAGCAATAAAACAATTCAAAATGTTGAAGCATCAATTAAACGTTTGGAGCAACAATTTGGGTAGCTAGCTACACAGATTTCAGACAGAGAAAAAGGCAAATTTCCTAGTCAAACAATGCCTAATCCAAGAAGACATGAAGACTGCAATGTTGTTCGAACTTTACGGTGTGGAAAAAGTTATGACAATCGTGTAAACTATACTGAACAAAATCTGCCTGCAGTGCCAATTTCTGCAAAATCTGAAATACCAGCAGCAGAACTTGACGAATTTGCAGAAAAACAGAATCTGCACAGTACAGAAACAGTCCCAAAATATATTTCTCAGCATGTTTATGATCCCCCACTGCCTTACCCTGAACATGTAATTCCTAAAGCAAGAGATCAGCAACTCAAAGATTTTATGCAGACATTATCCAAGGTTCAAATCAACATTTCATTACTAGATGCAATAAAAAAAATTCCATCATATGCCAAATTTCTAAAAGAGGTTTGCAGCAGCAAAAAAAAGCTTGCGGATCTGGAAAAAGTTGTTTTGACATAACAGTGCAGTGCAGTTTTGCTACACAAACTACCACCTAAGAAAAAAGATCTAGGGAGCTTTAATATTTCTTGTACTATGGGAAATTCTGATTTTAAAAGTGCTTTAATTGATTTGGGTGCGAGTATTAATTTGATGCCTTTTTCTGTTTTCCAGCGATTGGGACAAGGAGATTTAAAGCCTACATAAATTATACTTCAACTAGCTGACCGTTCAATCACTTATCCAAGAGGTGTTATTGAAGATCTTATTATTAAGGTTGATAATCTTTATCTACCGGCGGTTTTGCGATTTTAGACATGGATGAAGACCTTCAAACATCTATTATTTCGGGGAGGCCATTTATGGCAACAACTAGGACTTTAATTGATGTGGATGCTAGAACACTAACTTTATGAGTTCAAAACCAATCTGTGGTATTTAATTTGTTTGAGGCAGCAAAACATCCTGCTGAACAGCAAGAATGTATATGCATTGATGTGTTAGACAGTATGGTTCAAGATAGTTTTTATGCCAGTTCAAATATAGATCAGTTGTTGCACGTTTTACAAGGGGAAATTGGGACAGATTCCGAAGATGAAGGTGTTCTTGAGTACATTCACGCATTGGACAGTCTGCCCACACAGTTGCCAAGGTTTAGAAATGTTTACGAGAGCTTAGGGGAGCCAAAACAGCCTCTTAAGCTGTCCAGGCAGCAGCCACCAAAATTGGAGCTGAAGCCTTTACCCGAACATTTAAAATATGCACATTTAAGGGCTGCACAAACGCTGCCAGTTATAGTTGCAGCTGATTTAATTCCCACAGAGGAAGATAAATTGCTTCGTGTTTTAAGGAAATATCAAGATGCACTGGGATGGACAATTGCCGACATCAAGGTATTAGCCCAGCAATTTGTATGCACATAATTTTAATAGAAGACGACATGAAGCCAACAGTTGATGCTTAACGCCGCCTTAACCCAATTATGAAATAGGTGGTCAGAACAGAGGTTATGAAATTACTTGATGCAGGTATGATTTATCCTGTTTCAGACAGTAAATGGGTAAGTCCTATGTAAGTTGTTCCTAAACGTACTGGCATTACAGTAGTTACAAATGTTGGAAATATGCCCTGAAAGTCAATCTTTGGAAGAAACCTTTCAGGACAAATGAATCGATGTATAGATGACTCTTATACATCGAATGGCAAAGATACTAATTATGACTATCTCAATAAACGATATATGTACTAAATAGTGAATCCATGGACAATGGATTGATTGAAGAAGTAATCTAATGATGTTAGACTACAGAGACCTTCTTCACATAACCATTATGTCCAAAAGGTTCCTGGTCATTGGATTGTCGGAGGGATACAACAATGCTTAGACCGGTACATACTGTGTCTGCTTCAATTGGAAGGATGGAAAGTCTCATCCCATTCGTGTGGTGACACTAAGACAAGTATGTAGGTGCTCATTAAGGGAATGAGTTCACTGAACACAATCGAACGAGAGTACTTGCATGAAGGTCTACTCACAAGTCAAGCAAGTAACTCTAATGGTTGGAATAATGTAAGTAGTCCTTTGACCTGAGGCATCGTCGTTGTCTTGTGGTTAAGTACTTGATCTTTGATTATGTCAAAAGTCACTCTATCAGAATGTCAACGGCATAGTTGGGGTTAAGCCACTTAGTCATGAAGGCAAGTGTATGCGCAACAAGGAATCTCTAATCCTCGATAAGAGAGGAAGAATACTCTAAGATATGATTCGGGAATCTTCAGCCGAAGTATCGAGCGTAATAAAGGAAAGCGTTCCTATACGACTCAATTGAATCATATAAGAAGGAATAATCACATTAGGGGTTTGACATAATATATCCATACCCTAGTAATGTGATTGAGAGTATTGTTTTAGAGAAGGATCGAATTACATTGTAATTCCAAATGAATAGGTTCTCCGAACAACTTCTACATTAGCTTGGGTAGCTATGACATATGGTTAGATGTCACTCATAGCTTGTGAGTTTTTTCTAGATGATTAAATGTAGTCATCAAAGAAGAAAGGTGAATTAAAATGAAGTTTTAATTCACTAAGTGATTGAATTAAATATAATGAATTGGATTGATGCCAATCACCTCACTGCCTTGCTAATTGGAACCTAAAATGATTGTACACCGATACACTCTTGTAGTGAGTAATTAATGGATGATGGAAATAATTAATTGGATTAATTAAGTGTTGTCATTAATTTAGAAAGTCTAAAGAAATCATAAAAGCGATAAAGATCGTTTTGGGCTTAAAGAAACGTTCGGGTTTAATTGGGCCCATTGGGCCTAAACCCATTGGGCTTTTATTCAAGCATTGGATGACTTGAAATAAATGAAAGCCCAGAGCCCAAACAACACAAAGAGGGCCGGCCACTTTAAGGTGAAGAGGGTGAGATATTTAGTCAAGTTGTTGACTAGGTTTCTTTTGTCTATATAAGGAACTTTATGAGATATTGTTCATTAGGGTTTTTGTGTGGTTAAAAACAACAAAGAGGCAAAAGAATTTCTCTCTAAAAACTTCACAAAGGCCGGCCACCTTGGCATGATTTTACTAACATATTTTTCACCCTTTGGTTATTCCTTCATCCTTCTCACTACACTAGTGGGTGAGGATCTTTAGAGGTTTCCTACTTTGGAAACTTGAAGAGAACCTAGGAGCACACATTCTATCAAAGTGGAGGAGGCAAGGAGGGAAGCTAGGCTCAAGGAGTTCAAGGAACAAAGGGCTTGGAGGTGGTCCATCCTTGGTCTCAAGTCTAGATCAAGAGGTATAAGACTAAACCTTCACTTTGTTCTTTTTCTCTAAATTTTATTTGATGCATTATATATAAACTTATGAACCTTGAAGGGGATTTGCATGACTATAGCTTTGATAATTTGTTATAAATGCTTCTGCTGCTTTCATATATTAAATTTGATTTGTATATGCATGATAGTCATTTAGAAATCCCATATGAAAACTCATAAACCGAAAGGAGGATTGAAGAAAAAGAAGGCAATGGAGCCCAAGGGGACTTGCCACCACTGTGGAAAGGAGGGGCATTGGAAGAGGAATTGCAGGTTATACCTTCCAACTCTTAAGGACAAGCCACAAGGTATGGTTTATGTTCTTATCTTCAATTCTAAATGTTAGATCTTCTAAATATTTATATTTGATAAAAAGGGCTAATCACTTGTATAATTGTATATAGGTGGAGGAGCCAAGTAGAAGAGGAACAGGCAAGGAAAAGGTGGAGAAGGGTTCGACCATTATGTTTTTTGCTCACTACTTAGGAAGTTTGTTAGGCATTAAAGATTGTCTTTAAACTTTCTTATTTTGATAAGAACTTATTATGTGGCTTCATATGATGGAAGACCACTATTAACGCCTAAATGTATAAAGGTATTTAATTAGTCTCTAAATGTATAGAGCTAATATTTTTTGTATTAAACATTATGAATGTTTGAACTATCATATTAATGTAATGTGAAGAATGCCTTTTTAATATACTATTTCCTTAAAGTAATGTTATGAATTGAAAATTGTCTTGTTGTATCCTAGATGAGATACAAGAGTTATATCACTTATTGTAATGTGATAACCAAACTTTAGATTTATCAATTGTGGATAGATCTCACATGTAGGACATAAAAGGATACAATGAATCTTTAGATTTGGTTCCATTTGTCTACTTATGAGTTCTATATGAATTGACAAAAGTCTAGAGAATCCTTTCTTGAAGAAAAGGAAGATCACATTATAATGATATAAGTAATAAGAAAAATGTTTCTTATATGGTTATCACTTAAAGCACAATGATCAAGATCACTCTTGATTCAATTAGTAATTTTGAACAACTAATTGGGCATTCTTTAAAAGGTTTTAAAATGTCAATTGTGTTAGTGATTAAACCAAGAAAGAAGTGTCTAAATCTATAAAATGTTTAAAGACTTTATTCACTTAATAACAAGACATTAAACTTAGTGAAGATTGAAACAAATAAGCTTGAAATGTTTTAAAGCTACTACACAATGTCTTCTACCAAAATACTCCACTTTTATACATTTTGAATGTATGAAATGATTTCTCATTAAAGTCATGAGAAATAGTGGGAGGTGTGAAAATGGATATAAACTTAAATATGATTGGTTTATAGTTGTCTAAAGAATAATAGTACTTGACTATTATTAAGAGTTTGTAATTTTAATTGTTAAAAGACTCAAGCTCTTCAAACGTTAAAATTCTATGTTGTGTGACATTCTAAAGAATAGTCTTTGAATGTTGGTTTCGTCAACCTAGCATAAAATGGTTATATGTTGGGAGTTGTCCATCATTCTCTTTTATGAGAACAAGCTAAATAACCAAGCATATGGACAAGTTGATAAAACAAAAGGGAATAAGTTTCAAAATGAGTCACAACATATGGTTTAACAACAAGACAAACCAAATTCAACATCTCATGTAACAATATTGCTCTATGTAGTTTTGATAAAGAATTATATCAACCACCTAGAAGGAATGGTTGAGTTTCTATATCCTTAGTAGGAGCCATGCTTCCACTAAAGACTTGGATAATTCTTATATGACTACATTAAAGCTCTTAGTATGACTAAAACTTGAAGTATAGTGTATGACACCATATAATTTAAATGAATAGACTTGATAAAGCAAGTCACACATTTCATGGAATTACTTGAGAAGGAACTCTTTTGTGTGTGATTCATTTAAGTTAGTGGGAGCAATATGCATTCAAATCAAGAAAATATAATTGTTATTTTTGAATGAATTCTAAGTTACAACAAGGCCAGTGGGAGTGATGTCACAATTTGAGCAACAAGATGTGAATAAAGTCTATTCAATAGACTTGATAAAACATAAATGTTACTCGAGAAATGACAAAACATGACACGGTCAATTTTGAAGTATAGACTTGAAATTGGACTTATTGATATAGCAAGGCTATCTCAATAATGTTATATGGGAATTAAATCTCAAATGTTGTAGATTTAAGAAAGCATTTTCCTATGTGATAGGAAATCACTTTCATAACCCTTATAATGAATGTGTCATAAAATCACAAAGGGGACACATGTATGGACTTGTGAAGTAGATATCCAAAGGTGAAGAACCACATGGGTTGTCACTTTAAGATATTACTATATCCCAGGATCAGAACCAAAGCAACTGATAAAGTATTATTGCCTTTAAGAAAGAAACATCAGAATGGGACTCTGGAAGCGTGCATTCACTTAGGTTGTTAACCAAAGTGAAAATAAGCCATTTTAACAAATGGAACTTCATAATGGATGAAGTACTGATCATATGAATGAATTGTTAGTATTGTACTACAATGGTCTCAAGGTTGGAGCAAAGTTTGTATAAAGTATACAAACGAAATATATGTCGATATATAGTTTTAGAAACTACTTCAAAAGGTGTTTTGAATGGAAGAGGTTCTTTTAGAACCAATGATTGAATCCAAACCATAAGGTCGTTAGTAGGATACTACGACGTAATGGGGCGATAGCTCAAGCCATGGAATCAAGGTCTCATCAAAGTATTCGAACACAATAAAGAGACATCATCAAATGTTTTAGAAACATTTGATAAGTAAATCCCTTTTAAATAAAAAGGGATTAATACATAACCAAGTTAACCTACGAGCATAATCTCTCTCTACTAGCATGTATAAGATACACTAGTGATTGACTTTAGTGCAAGTGGGAGATTGTTGGAAATATGCCCTGAAAGTCAATCTTTGGAAGAAACCTTTCAGGACAAATGAATCGATGTATAGATGACTCTTATACATCGAATGGCAAAGATACTAATTAGGACTATCTCAATAAACGATATATGTCCTAAATAGCGAATCCATGGACAATGGATTGATTGAAGAAGTAATCTAATGATGTTAGACTACAGAGACCTTCTTCACATAACCATTATGTCCAAAAGGTTCCTGGTCATTGGATTGTCGGAGGGATACGACAATGCTTAGACCGGTACATACTGTGTCTGCTTCAATTGGAAGGATGGAAAGTCTCATCCCATTCGTGTTGTGACACTAAGACAAGTATGTAGGTGCTCATTAAGGGAATGAGTTCACTGAACACAATCGAACGAGAGTACTTGCATGGAGGTCTACTCACATGTCAAGCAAGTAACTCTAATGGTTGGAATAATGTAAGTAGTCCTTTGACCTGAGGCATCGTCGTTGTCTTGTGGTTAAGTACTTGATCTTTGATTATGTCAAAAGTCACTCTATCAGAATGTCAACGGCATAGTTGGGGTTAAGCCACTTAGTCATGAAGGCAAGTGTATGCGCAACAAGGAATCTCTAATCCTCGATAAGTGAGGAAGAATACTCTAAGATATGATTCGGGAATCTTTGGCTGAAGTATCGAGCGTAATAAAGGAAAGCGTTCCTATACGACTCAATTGAATCATATAAGAAGGAATAATCACATTAGGGGTTTGACATAATATATCCATACCCTAGTAATGTGATTGAGAGTATTGTTTTAGAGAAGGATCGAATTACATTGTAATTCCAAATGAATAGGTTCTCCGAACAACTTCTACATTAGCTTGGGTAGCTATGACATATGGTTAGATGTCACTCATAGCTTGTGAGTTTTTTCTATATGATTAAATGTAGTCATCAAAGAAGAAAGGTGAATTAAAATGAAGTTTTAATTCACTAAGTGATTGAATTAAATATAATCAATTGGATTGATGCCAATCACCTCACTGCCTTGCTAATTGGAACCTAAAATGATTGTACACCGATACACTCTTGTAGTGAGTAATTAATGGATGATGGAAATAATTAATTGGATTAATTAAGTGTTGTGATTAATTTAGAAGGTCTAAAGAAATCATAAAAGCGATAAAGATCGTTTTGGGCTTAAAGAAACGTTCGGGTTTAATTGGGCCCATTGGGCCTAAACCCATTGGGCTTTTATTCAAGCATTGGATGACTTGAAATAAATGAAAGCCCAAAGCCCAAACAACACAAAGAGGGCCGGCCACTTTAAGGTGAAGAGGGTGAGATATTTAGTCAAGTTGTTGACTAGGTTTCTTTTGTCTATATAAGGAACTTTATGAGATATTGTTCATTAGGGTTTTTGTGTGGTTAAAAACAACAAAGAGGCAAAAGAATTTCTCTCTAAAAACTTCACAAAGGCCGGCCACCTTGGCGTGATTTTACTAACATATTTTTCACCCTTTGGTTATTCCTTCATCCTTCTCACTACACTAGTGGGTGAGGATCTTTAGAGGTTTCCTACTTTGGAAACTTGAAGAGAACCTAGGAGCACACATTCTATCAAAGTGGAGGAGGCAAGGAGGGAAGCTAGGCTCAAGGAGTTCAAGGAACAAAGGGCTTGGAGGTGGTCCATCCTTGGTCTCAAGTCTAGATCAAGAGGTATAAGACTAAACCTTCACTTTGTTCTTTTTCTCTAAATTTTATTTGATGCATTATATATAAACTTATGAACCTTGAAGGGGATTTGCATGACTATAGCTTTGATAATTTGTTATAAATGCTTCCGCTGCTTTCGTATATTAAATTTGATTTGTATATGCATGATAGTCATTTAGAAATCCCATATGAAAACTCATAATTTTCCCTTCAAAAAATGACAACAATGAGCTTATTCCTATGTGCTTAACTATAGGCTGGCGTGTGTGTGTGGATTATAGGATGCCAAATGCAGGTACAAGAAAAGATCATTTTCCTCTACCGTTTACTGACCAAATGTTAGAAAGATTGGCTGGTAGGGCTTTTTATTGTTTCTTGGATGGCTATTCTGGGTACAATCAGATCCTAATTGCACCAGAGGATCAAGAGAAGACAACATTTACATGTCCATTTAGGACATTTGCCTATTGGAGGATGCCATTTGGGTTATGCAATGCACCCGCCACTTTTCAGCATTGTATGATGAGTATCTTTTCTGGCTTGGTTGAAGAATTGTGGAAGTTTTTATGGATGATTTTTCTGTGTTTGGAGATTTATTTGATCAGTGCCTACATAATTTGTCATTAGTTCTTTGTCAAGAAACAAATTTAGTGCTGAATTGGGAAAAGTGTCATTTTATGGTGAAACAGGGAATTGTTTTGGGTCATTCAATTTCTAGCAAAGGCATTGAAGTTGACAAAGCTAAAATTGATGTGATTGCAAAGTTGCCACCCCCTACATCAGTAAAAGGTGTTAGATCATTTTTGGGACATGCAAGATTTTATCGTCGGTTCATCAAGGATTTCTCCAAGATTAACTGACCTTTGTGCAATTTATTGGCTAAAGATGCACCATTTAATTTCGATGAGGCTTGCTTAGAAGCGTTCAACAAGTTGAAATCACTCCTAACTTCGACACTCATCATTGCTGCACCAGATTGGGGTTTACCATTTGAATTAATGTGTGATGCTTCAAATTATGCTGTTGGGGCAGTTTTAGGACAGCGGAAAGCCAAACTTCCCCATGTCATTTATTATGCAAGTCGTACACTCAATGATACACAGCTTAACTATGCTATCACAGAGAAGGAATTGTTGGCAGTTGTATTTGCCTTAGAGAAGTTTCGGTCTTATTTGGTTGGGGCTAAGATAATTGTTTATACTGGTCATGCTGCATTAAAATACTTGTTGTCTAAGAAGGATGCAAAGCCTAGGTTGATTCGTTGGGTTCTTTTACTTCAACAATTTGACCTCGAGATTAAAGACAAGAAGGGCAGTAAAAATGTGGTAGATGACCATTTATCCAGATTAATTATTCTAGCAGCTAAGGAGGCAGATTCTCTACCATTGAGTGAGAGTTTTCCAGATGTGCAGTTCTTTGCTACCCAAATTAATACACCTTGGTTTGCTGACATTGTTAATTATTTGGCTACGGGTGTTGTGCATCCCGATTTTTCATTTCAGCAGAAAAAGAAGTTTTTGTCTGATGTCAAACATTATTTCTGGGATGAACCATACTTATATAAGTATTGTCCAGACCAAATTATTCGCAGGTGCATTCCTAAGGTTGAACAAGATAGTGTTTTACGTTTTGCTCATCAATATGCATGTGGGGGACATTTTGGACAGAAAATGACAGCAGAGAAAAATCTACAAAGTGGGTTGTTTTGGCCTACATTATTTAAAGATGCAAATAATTGGTGCAAAGCTTGTGACATGTGTCAAAGAGTCGGCAACCAATCCAAAAGGAATGAGATGCCCCAGCAAAGTATTCTAATTGTTAAGTTATTTGATGTTTGGGGTATTGATTTCATGGGACCATTCCCATCATCTCATGGGAATCAGTACATTTTAGTTGATATGGACTATGTTTCTAAATCGGTCAAGGATTAGTACCACTGAAATTCCTCCAGGGGATTATATTTCCACGTTTTGGAATTCCACGTGTGATTCTTAGTGATGGGGGAAGCATTTTATTAATAAACAGTTTGAAGCTTTATTAGCAAAGTATGGGATTACTCATCGCGTGGCTACACCCTATCATCCACAAATATTTGGTCAAGTAGAAGTTTCAAACAGAGAATTAAAGCAGATTTTGGAGAAAACAGTTGGCTCTACACGTAGGGATTGGAGTTTAAAATTAAATGACTCGCTGTGGGCTTACATGACAGCTTTTAAAACCCCAATTGGGATGTCGCCATTTAGACTTGTGTATGGGAAAGCAAGTCATTTACCTATGGAACTAGAGCACAAGGCATTTTGGGCTATTAAAGAGCTAAATTTTGCATATGATTCAGCTGGGGAGAAGCGTAAGTTGGAGCTCAATGAGCTCTATGAGATTCATAATGATGCATATGAAAGTTCAAAAATCTACACAGACAAGACTAAGGCATTTCATGACAGTAAAATTCTTCGCAGGGAATTTTACACAAGGCAAAAGGTGTTTCCAGGCAAACTTAACTCATGTTGGACAGGGCCCTATGTGGTCACTAAAGTTTATTCGCATGGGGCTGTGGAGATAAAAAATGAGGTCACAAGTCATGAATTCAAGGTCAATGGTCACAGGCTCAAGCCATACTTGGAATCACCCTATGATACAGCACGCAAGTCATTAACTCTGAGGGATCTAGTGACTTAACCACCAGATTTCTGCAACGTCTAGCTACAGACTTTAAATAAAGCGTTTATTGGGAGGCATCCCAATTTTCTAACTTTTTCTTTACTTTGTTTCATTTTTCTTTCATTACTTTCCATTTCTAGCTGCATTTAAATTCCTAGGCTGCATTTCGTGTTAATTAAAAATACAAAAAAAAAACAAAAAACAAAAAACAAAAAATCAATAAATCAATACATCAATAAATAAATAACAATTAAAAAAAAATCACATAACAAAAATTTATTTGCTTTTACTTGTTTTATTTTCGTTTACCAATAGTCTCTTCTACATTTTATCTCTTACTTCAACACCTGATTTCTATGCAGCCCGCAAACAAGACAAACAAGACTTAATGCACAGAGAGATCATTTTAGACGGAATCATGTATCCAGTAGCAGATCTACATGAATACCAACCTTATATGTCATACACAAGCAGGGATGTGATTTTATACCTCTCTATTTTGCTAAGCAGCCATTCTTCAGTGTAAGCTAATAGTTTTGTCATCACGTTGCCTTTGCTGATCTGGAGTATTTTCCCTGCAACAGAACAATCAAGTGTATGAGTTCTCGTGGAAACAGGTGTATCAGTTTAGGGGTTGATTGATTCTTTGTCCTCAACACGTTTCGAGTCCACATGGGCATAGATATGTTTTGGGGTGATCAGGTTTCAATACGTTTATCATGGGGAGAAGATAATACATGCATGCTGCTTTACTCATTTACACAAAGTTTCTTTATCCAACATGGGTCCATCGGAGATGGGTGTTTATACCTTTTCGATCCACGGTCGCGTTGACTTAGAGATTTGCTTTGCCCTTTTGTCGACTACATTTACAACTTGTGCACTCTTTTTCTCGAATTTCCACTCGATCTGAGTCACCTACAGGCACAGAGAGATAGAGATTTGGGTTATGCAATGACATTGAACTATCCTTGGCCATACAGAGCTCAACATTTCACAACAGGAGTTTTACCTTTCTTATGTTCAAATCTGTGGGTCTAAAACGCTTTGCTTCTTTTTCTACTTTGCAGATAGCAGATCCATGAGCAGTCTACACACATTTTAACTCACAAAAATCTGGTGTATTGTTGCCTCTCTCTTTTGTTGTGGATCTGAGTACTCTCACAGAAACAAAGGCATGCATGCATTAGTTGCTGTTTTTTTTCCATGAAAATAAGCTCAATGGAACTAAATGACTGCAAGGAACCTTTTTTTTACCTTTAGAATTTCAGGATTCACGACCGAGCTCCAGTGCAGATGCTAACTCCCATTTACGGGACAAATAGAAATGAAAGGGCTACGAGTGTTGAGCGCAATAAGCGTCTCTTGGGATTTCTAGAGAGAGAGAAGGAAACCTTGAAAACGAATGTGTTCTTTCAGTGAATGTGTTTTTTTCATTGTGGAGAGAAATAATGGCTGAAAGCAATGCATGTGTTCTGTTCGTTTCTAAAATAAAAAAAATGAAAATGAGAAGCACTTCAGGTATCCAAAGCTTTCAGCATGATTAAAAGTAATATGACCGTTCGTTTGGAATCCTAAGAGTTTCAATGCACTGATGCTTGCCACGTGTCCAAGGTTGCTCGTTTCTCGTGATTTGTCAGACGTGTGTTTTGAAAATGAAAACCAAAAACAGAAAGCCGTTTGGCTATGGTTTTGATGACAAATAAAGTGCTATGGGCTCGAGGAAGTGCAACAAGGAATCCAAGGTGTGGTAAACAATCAGCTAGGGTTATGATGTACTTGTGTGCATGCGTGTGTATCACTGTTGTAGCTAATTGGGCTGCTATTGGTTTGCATGCCATTTTCATCTAGGCCCAATGTTTGTTTTCCAAGGTTTTGGGGTGCTATGTGTTTGCATGCCAATTTTTTTAAGCATTTCTTTGATGCTTTCGTGTTCCCGGTTCGACCCCACCCTAAGTGTGTCCACCTCCATTCCCGTTATTTTATTTGTCTTGGTGTATCCTTTTATTGTTTGTTCTGCTTTGTCTTTTGTTTCCTTTTCTATTTGTAGTTTTTGTTTTCTCCCTCATTCCTAGTTACGGCCATTTGGCCCATTTTGCTACCATTTCACTTGGAGGCCTAATCAATCAAATTGTTGTGCAATGATACCAACGCCTATGTATGCATGTGCTTGCCTATGCGCGTGTCCTTTCTCATGTTTTTGCCCCAAGGGGCGGATCCAGTAAACGCCCACATGCTCATGCATGCTCATTCCAGTCACTTAGGGTTTTTGTTGACTTCTCTTTGGGTGTTTCAGTTTAGTTTTATTTTAAACTAATATCCATAGATTATTTTAAACGTTAGAACAAATGGACATGGTAAAGATTAATCCCACAAAAGAGTCTTTTCTATTTATCGTTACTTAGACACTAATTCACCAATTATACTTTGAAAAATTTGCACATTCACACCAACATGGTTTGTGGGGAGTGAGATTGAAACACTTGCTTTCTGTCCAAGTGTATTTTTATTTTTGTTCTAAATGAAGTAAAGTTAGTATGTGTTATAAAGTAATAATTGTCTCACCCGAGGTTTTGCCTAGTAACCGGGCCAGTCCTGCTTAAACAGCAGTGATTCTCGCGTCAAACGGTAGAGTTTTGGCATAAGGCATGGTGGTTAGTTGGTTTCGTAGCCTCTATAGCTCAGGTTAATAAGTCCTTAGGGGTGTTCTACACCTAGTGCCCGAAAGCCCTAGTGGTTTGGGAGTCATTGACCTAAAGCTCGCTACATGGGTTGGATAGAAAGCTTAAGGGAAACGACATTGCACGACCACTACTGTTACTTCAAAAAAAAAAAATAGTCGAAAAGAAGAGAAAGAAAAATATATGTGAAGTTAGTGTGTGAAGTATGAATAAAGGGATGAGAGGTGAGAGTTTTGGTCGAGTCTCATTAACTATGTTGGTTCACTTTACACTAAAGGAAGTTTGTGAATTCTTTTCTAATTGATTCTAAATGGCTTAGACTCTATGGTGGGATTGGTTGGAACGTTTGAAAAGAGGTTCTGATTTTTAACATTTTCTATGGATTGCAACTTCAAAGTGAGAATTTTGTTTTAGCTGAGTTTTAGTTAAGTGTCTAGTTTGTTAGTTTTTATTTTTGTTTTCTAGTTTTATTTTGCTTGAGGACAAGCAAAAAGCTAAGTTTGGGGGTATTTTAATAAGTGAATTTTATATTATATATTCAACCCTATTCTTGGTATATTTTGGTTCATATTTTGGAAGAATTTTGATACTATGAATTGTATTTTCAATATAGGACTTCCGCCTTCCTCTAAAGTAAAACGTGGTCAAATGGATAAATTTTGGAGTAATTCTAGTTGGAAGACGTTCGTGAGTCAATTAGCTTGAT
Organism: Malus sylvestris; assembly: GCF_916048215.2. Lineage (NCBI taxonomy): Eukaryota > Viridiplantae > Streptophyta > Magnoliopsida > Rosales > Rosaceae > Malus > Malus sylvestris. The sequence continues at coordinate 31,339,277 of NC_062272.1, forward strand.
CGTATCAAAAATTGGGATTTTTCCATCAAGCAGGTATTTTCTGGTGATAAAATAAAGGAGCGATGCGCGGTGTTGGAAAATGATGTTTCTGGGTTTAAATTGCGTTTTTGGAGCCCAAGATGACCTCGGATGGTTTCGTGGCCTTCTAGAGATGTGTTTGGAACGTCCTTATCTTTAAAACAAGCTATCTTGGGCCGGATTTGGAGGAGGTCTGAGGCTAAAACGTGGCTGGACAAGTACTTGGCAGATTCTCCTAGTTTAATTAGGGTTTTATTTTCTAAGATATTTTTATTAGTTTTCTTAGTTTCCTAGATGGAATAAGAAACATAGGTCTTAGGGTTTGTAGGGGCTGAGCAAATATATTGCTTTGGCTGTCTATAGTTTTTCTCGACGCTTATTATTATTCAATTTCAGAGACAAAGAACTTGGTTAGGGTTCTTGGAGATTTTCTTCTTTAAGGTGCTTTCATTCTGTTTATTTTTAATAGTATTTTCTATGATTTCAATTATGAATATGCATAATTAATTCCTTCTTGCTAGGTTGAAACCTTGAGCCTTAGCATGAATATGTAATTTTTATTTAATTGCTTATGATTGATTGCATGCACACTTTGAATTATTGATCACTGTTTTAAACTATCTATTTATCTTGATGATTGGCCACCATTAGGATGTTTAGACAAGTAATTGGATGCAATTCGGTCGGAATATCACCGAAGGATTGAGTATTGCTTCTTGTGATTGATAATTGTAATTTCATCTAAGGCGAACATCACGTTCTTAGGGGTTGCATGGTTCTTCAAAAGGTTTTCATAAAACTTAATGAGTCTTGCATGTTCATATTTGATCTGAATATCATAGACGAATTGCATGTTAGATATACGTTCTTACTTGAATATCACGAGAAGAATATATATTAGGAAAACCTAACCTTGGAAGTGGCACGTGTAAATCATAAGTAATTGGTAAAAATACATAGAATTGCTAGGTGATGGTGGAACCCTAGTGCCTTTATAAATTGGTATTTAAAACTCATTTCTTCGATTATTTTAGTTTTTGTTTAAAATTCGTTTTTAATATTACCCACTCTCAAACTCTCTTGTCTCAAGTTTTAATTCTAAGTATTTAATTAGGAATTATTTCTACATAAATTATCCAAATAGTCCTTGAGGAAAACGACATTGCATGAACATCTATACTACAACATCCTTGTATTCCTGCAAGTATTTCATGTGATTTTGACCCTATTTGCATAGATGTTAAAAATCCTATCATGTGTTTATATATATATATATATATATATATATATATATATATATAAACATGACATTCTTTCGGTGCCAAAAAAAAAATGTGCAGTAAGAGGTGAGCAATGGTGGTCGTAGCACAACCTAAGCACTCTGCAACTTGAAGGAAATGGAATGGGGATCAGATATCTGTCTAAAACCTTGCATAAAGGTCTATTTATACACAACGGGAATTGAAGAACTTGATATCTGGCACGACAACAAGCATCTGCTTTTCTCCAATCCTAAAGCATCTGCTTTTCTCCAATCCTAAAGCATCTGCTTTTCTCCAATGTTAAAGCATCTGCTTTTCTTCCCAAAACAAGGAACATGGTCCCTTTATCTTTGTCTTATTTATTAATCAAACGGAGTGGGTAGCCAAAAGTAGATTTGGAAATGTCAATTAAAAAAGTTGATAAAAGAGCAAACAAGAGGGGGGGCCTTGCTTCCATACATTTGGAATAAATAATGATGGCATGTGGAAAGCAAACAAATATATATATATATAAAAAATAAATAAATAAATAAAAGGTGATGGTGCCGCGATTGGATAGATATACCTTGAGTCAAATAAAAGCTCATTTACTCATATCTCTGAAAAGTTATATATATAAAAAAAAAAAAAAAAGGGAAAACAAACAAGAAGGAGCCTTCACAAAGGTTGATCAAGTAACGCCTCATCACTCGACGGAACTCCAGGAAGAAGAGGCGCAGAAGGTTGATTGTTTGGAGCCTCAACACTCGGTAAAACTCTAGAGGACGAAAGCAATAAGTGCCTCTAGAGTAAAGCCACAAACATTTGATGGTCACTCTAAATTCGACTTTCAGATTCCTGCAGCTGGTCAAGCTTTCTCTTCATGCCCGTCGAGTAACTATTGGCAAGCATGTGTAACTCTCTGTTTTCGTGTCGGAGCCCTCTAATCTCTTGCTTAAGACTCACCACCTCAACCATCAGTGACTCAACTTGACAAGTTCGAGCAAGAAATCGAGCAAGAAGGCGTTGGCCCATATTCGATACAGAGTTTGCACACTGAACACTTAAAGCCAAAGAGTCTTGAACAGCCAGCTCATCAGACCGCTTGGAAATGATCCTGTTATCCTTGGGGGTGAGAAGATTTCTAGCAACCACCATGGTGGTTATGTCGTTCTTCATCACAGAGTCCCCAATTGTATGAGGACCTTTGGGAGATATAAAGGATGGGTGCTATATGTTGTCTTGAGAAGGCATGTCAACATTTTCCCTAATATTCAAATCAAGAAGACAGTCAAATGGGCAAGCCATTTTTAGACATGTTGAAGGAAAAGAAGAGGTTGAATAGATCAAGATCTTAGAAATGTAAGAGGGGAACTTCTACAAGCAACAACTCTCAAGTGTGCTTTTAGAACACAATTGTTGCCTCTATAAAAAAAGAAGGGGTAACATGGCTGTTTATTCAGAAATCGAAGAGGCGCTTGTTCAGAAATCGAAGAGGTGCTTGTTCAGAAATCGAAGAGGCGTTTGGTTAGAAATCAAAAAGGTATCACCCTCCGAACCTCAAAAGTCGGGCCACTTGTTCAGCGATCAAAGAGGCACCACTCTCCGAATTTCAAAAGACCGGCTTTCCCGGATTTGTCAACACTTTTCACAAGCAACCTCAACTTTGCTGAAATCACGGGCAACTTTGGCAAAGATTTCTGACAAAGTTGAAAACGCATGAATCTTACTGTTTCAATTGCCCAACAGTTGATGACAAAAGTAAAGGAATAGTGCCACTACTGGCTATTGGGAAATTCCTATATATGTCGACCTTCGTCCTCCATAGCAAGGTAGACCTGGAAAAATGCCCAACCCTTCCTTACCTCTGATAGTACACTTCCAGCAGAGCTTCTTGAAATACTCAGTTTTCTTCCTCTCCGGGAATACCTCTACAAACAAATGACACCAAAGAAAAAGTATCTCATACCACCAGGGTAGAAAGCAAGAGTATCTCATATCATGTTTTTTCCCTATCTTTTCCTTTACCCTTGCCCTTACCTGCAAAACAAGGAGAAAGAAAGCAATCAGTCGGAACTTAAAATCAAACTTCCGATCTGATATTGATTGCTCGGAACCTTTGCGTGGTTGCTTACCTGCCATTGCTCTCAAGTGCTCATTGCCGCTGAGAAGTAGTGCTCCGAATGACCATTTAAATGCAAAGGTTGCATTCCATTCCTACATCGGGGGCAAATACTGCAAGAGATTGAAGCAGAAGGATCAATGATAAGCTGGAATAGATCACTATAGCACGGCGCCCTTCCCTACAAAACCGCATAATCCAGATGGAGGAGTTTAAATCAAAGCCAAGCTCGGCATTGTTGCCCTAATCAAAGAGCTCAAGAAGTTTCAATAGCCTTTCGCTGGCACCATCGCCGAAGAACAAAGCCTCGATGTGCAACACTGTCAAATCACCACCACTTCTTCGAAAGTAAGAGTATTTCATATCTTGCTTTCTCCCTGTCCTTTTCTTTGTCCTTGTTCTTACATGCAGGATAAGAAGAAGGAGGGCCATCAGTCAAAACTTGAAGTCAAATTCCCAGTCAGGAACCGACTGCCTAGAACCCTTCCCTGATTGCTTACCTAGCACTGCTTTGAAAGTACCCATTGTTTCAACATCTTGTGCTTCCAGAGAAGATACCACATCTGCCCGAAGAACAGATAAGGCAAGGGAAAATGATACATTGAAGCATGTGGAGACAAGTACAACAAAGCACGTGTTGATTCATCAGCTACTTCTTCAAAATCAAAAGTATCTCTCGCTAGGCGTTGTGAGCTACACGTGCCGATTCACCACCCTTGAATCAAAGCCTTAAAGATCAAGTCACCAACTGGAAGAAACGCCCACCACTTTTGAAGATTATACCGTTGACCAAACTGCTTAGGTGTGAATTAGAAAGATTGAACAAAGAAACAAGTCGTCACCTTCACCTCATGCCTACTAGCCATGTGTTCGAATCAACATTCAAGATCAAGCCTCAACGGCCCTTGAATAAGCTTCCAGCCCAATTCAAGATTAAGCCTCGACGGCCCTTGAAGAAATCACAAGAACGATGCAAAATCAAGTGTCCACCCTTGAATCAAATCCAGCTCTATATAAAAAAAGAGTAAGTTTAGACCTTCGGACGAAACCAGAAACTCCTCTAACCCAGTTCAAGAATAAGCTGTGGAAAGTCAACAATTGGAGGAAATCAGAAAATCCTCCAACCCAGTTCAAGAATAAGCTGTGGAAAGTCAACAATTGGAGGAAACCAGAAAATCCTCTAACCTAGTTCAAGATCAAAGCTGTGGAAAGTCAACAAGCGCAACAAAATACGTGCCAATTCATGCACTACCAAAGCCAAAGATCATCTACCACGTGAAGCTCCTTGTGGCCCAATATCAACCTTCAAGATCAAGCATCGATGGCCCTTGAAGAAATTTCAAACAAAGTTAAAGAACAAGCCTTAACGGCCCTTAAAGAAACTTCCAGCCCAATTCAAGATCAAGCATCGACGACCCTTGGATCGACATCTACACTAAGGGACTTCAAAACGCATCTTCTATACGTGGCAAGCACATGTATACGACGTGCCTTGAAGTGGGGGCATTTGAAGACATCGAAATTTCGGTGAAATGAATGTTGATCAATAATTAAAATTCCAACATTCATCTATCACATAAATTTTACACGTAGCATGTGACTCAATGAAAAATCGAAAATCATCAGAAAAGTCATCAAATAGGACATGTATCAACACCTGGCATAAATGATTTATTTCATCTAATTATTTAAATAAAAAAAATCAAGTTTTGGAATTCTATAAATAGGAAGCCAATGCATTCATTTTGATTGACCAATTCACATGACACCAAAACCTTGAAGCTTTGAAACTCTAAAGCTCCTAAGCGAATCCCGAAGGATCAAGAAAGCTTTCTTCGTTCTTCATCAAATCCTCCTTCAAGATCAAGCCCCGACAACCCTTGAAGAACTTCCACCAATTCAAGATCAAGCCTCGACGGCCTCTCGAAGAAAGTGTTCATCGTTCATCATCCGTTCATCCTAAGAGCAAGCCCAAACGGCCCTTTAGATCAACAACATCAACAAATCCACACATCCAACCGTTCTTCAAGATCAAGCCCAAAAGCCCCCTTGAAGATCTGTTCATTAACCTTCAAGATCAAGCCTCAACGGCCCTTGGATCAACAGCACAATCCATAAATCTACACATTACGAAGATCGAATCAGAGGCTAAATTTGTAAAAGAGATTGTAACCCCTAAATCATTAATACAAATATTATTTTGTACACGTGTTCTTGTCTCATTCATTGCAGGAATTTCAGTGTTTACATTTGTATTGACTATAGGAAGCTCAACGCCACCACAAGGAAAGATCACTTCCCTTTGCCGTTCATTGATCAAATGCTTGAAAGGTTAGCCGGTCATTCTTTTTATTGCTTTCTTGATGGTTATTCGGAATATAATTGGATTGTTATTGCTCCAGATGATCAAGAAAATACTACTTTTACTTGTCCATTTGGTACTTTTGCATATCGTCGAATGTCATTCGGTTTATGTAATGCACCAGCCACATTCCAAAGATGCATGGTAAGTATCTTTTCAGATTTTGTTGAGAAGATCATTTAAGTTTTCATGGATGATTTTAGCGTATTTGGTGAATCGTTTGATGGGTGTTTAGATAATCTCACTTTAATTTTGAAACGATGCATTGAAACTATCCTTGTTTTGAATTGGGAAAAATGTCACTTTATGGTAAAACAAGGCATAGTTTTAGGTCACATAGTTTCAACAAAGGGAATTGAGGTTGATAAATTAAAAATAGATCTTGTACGCTACTTACCCTCTCCCACTTCGGTGAGAGAGCTTCGTTCTTTTCTTGGCCATGCAGGATTCTATAGGCGATTCATCAAAGACTTTTCAAAGATTTCCCAACCCCTTTGCCGACTTCTACAAAAGGATGTGCCATTCAAATTTGATGATAAGTGTGAGAAGGCGTTCAATCACCTCAAAGAGATGTTAACTTCGGCCCCCATCATAGTCCCACCAGATTAGAGCCTTCCCTTTGAGCTTATGTGCGATGCCTCAGATTATGCATTAGGGGCTGTTTTGGGAGAGCCTTCCCTTTGAGCTTATGTGCGATGCCTCAGATTATGCATTAGGGGCTGTTTGGGGACAAAGGAAGGACAAGAAGCCACACGTCATCTGTTATGCATCCCGGACCTTGAATGATGCCCAATTGAATTATTCCACCACTGAAAAAGAATTTCTTGTTGTTGTATTTTCTTTAGATAAGTTTCGTTCTTATTTACTTGGAACTAAATGATGCAAAAATTATCTTAACACACAAATTTAACCCTCTTTTGACAATTGTAGTACAAGTATAAGTAGGGATTGTTCTAGACCGGGGATTAGGAGGGCTTGCTAATAACCTCTAAACTGACTCAAAAACATAAAACTAAACTTAAAAACACTTAACAAGACTCACAAGACTCAAAGCAAACTTAAAATACTCAAAACAGCTTAAAACAACCAAATAAACTTAAACTAGACACTAGGAATGACTTTGGACGAAAATTGACTTTTACTTGAATCAAAACATTTAAAAACACAAATTAAAACAGATTCTAACTAATTAGACACACTAAAGTAAAAGGGAATTGAGTTTTGGACGAAGTTGAAACAAACAAACAAGTATGAAAAACTAGACAGATTGTAAAACAAATTTGAGAAATAAGATAATGGATGGGATAGCTAGACGCTTTTTCTCCACACATGATATGTATGCAAACAACTCGATTTCCAGTTACTACTTCATTGAATTATGAACGACAAAGCCCCAAATTAACTGTGACATCACTAGTTAACCCTCAGATTTTCCTTGTTTTATTGGATTGGATGACATCATTCGACAACCCAAAACATTCTTCAAAAGTTCCCTACATGACATCATAATAGAGATACAATCAAAGATCATTACGTTTAATGAAAATCATAAGCATTGACAAAGCACTTGCAACTATGACATCATGTCATTCATGCTAGAATTAAACTTAACGCGATCGTTTATAAGCGACCTCCACTACTTATGAATATAAGTTTGTAACGATTATGTGAAACTTTCTTATATTCTAGCATCGGATTTATGCATGCCAATTAAGTGTCGACCCTTAATTAACAAATACAAATAAGTTATCAATCAAATAGTTAAGCCAATTGCATTCACGATTCAAGAGTTCATAACTGGAATTTATCAAATTATATTGCACACATAATCATGGCTTTGAAATCACCCCTAGCCAAGAGGGGTTTAGCCACTGGTATTTACAACAAAACGAAAGGAAATGAATTTAAACATTAGAAACAAAAGAAAGAAAACACCTAAACGCTCCAATGATCCAAGTTGGACAGCAAGCACATCCAAGCACTTTCCTTCCCTTCCTTTGCTACGGCACAAGGTGTTGGTGAGTGTTTGAAGGTTTGTTTGTATGGAGGAATGGATGTGAAGATAAATGTATGTGTTTGGATGAAGGTTGTGTTGAAATGGGAGTGAATGATCTAACCAAGTATATACTAAATTTATGTTACACACACTTCCTTTTATAGAGGAAGTGCATGGCAATGGAGGGGAACATGGAGTGGTGTAGCAATTGAGTGCAATCATGCATGAAATCTGAAATGATGGAGGGAACAAGGAATGGTGTAGCAATTGAGTGCAATGATTCAATGTAAGGATGCATGAACTCTGAAATGATGGAGGGAACAAGGAATGGTGTAGCAATTGAGTGCAATGATTATATGTAATGATGCATGAATCTGAAATGATGGAGGGAACAAGGAATGGTGTAGCAATTGAGTGCAATGAGTGGTGAGGGAACAAAATGGTGTAGCAATTGAGTGCAATGATTCAATGTAATGATGCATGAAATTTGAAATGATGGAGGGAACAAGGAATGGTGTAGCAATTGAGTGCAATGAGTGGTGTTTGAAATGATTCAAAGGTGAAAGTGAAGTGATGATGCAAAGCATGGGGGTAAAATGGAGTGGTGTTGCAGCTAGGGAACATGAATGATTGTGCACATGGTAGAGAAAGGAAAGGGAGGTGGAATGATGCAACAAATGAGTCAATGGAGGGAACATGGATGATGATGCATGGCATAGGAATCCAAAGGGAGTGCAATGGTGGTGCACGGCAATGATGGAAAGGTGAATGGTGGAGTGACACCCCTTTGTGGCTGAGCTCTTTGTACTTTTTACATTAATTCTTCTTTCTCTTTAACACATGCCTAGCCTCTTTAGTCTTCAATTTCGTCCATCCACCTTGCTCCATGCATGTGTTATTCATTCCAAGCCCAAAACTGCTCCAAAATGCACCAAAATGCATCTTATTGCTTCATAAGGCCTATGGACCTACAAACACACGAAAATAGCTTAAAATACATAATTAACTAAGAAATAACAACATAAATGCATGAGAACAAGCTAACTCAGTCGCATAAATATGCTCCTATCAAATTCCCCCACGCTTAGCTTTTGCTAGTCCTCGGGCAAAACAAAACAAACAAAATAAACAAAACAGAACCTAGACCTTCCAACATTTGCCTCAGGGATTTTTAATGAAACATGACATGTTAAAAATCATCATTCCCATAGATTTTGGTCATCTTTACACTTAAGCACATACTTAATCACAGTCACCACTTACTAGTTCACAATTAACCAATTAAAACGATGTTTTGAATGTAGTAACATGCCTTAGAGAATTTGCTCAATTTCTTACAAGATACTTTCTATTTTCACACACATTTTCTGACTACATACCCTACACTAGTATATGTGAGAAGATTAATGTAAACACGAAAGACTAGGACTCACATATGTTATAACAAAGAAAGCAATTTTCTGGAGTTATTAAGCATGTTTAGATATGATCTCATGAATGGAATGCTACTACTTAGATGCGAGAACCAGTGACACCATATGCTCATACCAATTTCGAACTCCACAAATTGAAACACACAACACTCAAGATTGAAGTCAAGGGTTGTAACAGGGCTTGGGGGTAATGGCTAATAAAGAAAGGATAGGAATAACAAACGTTCTTAAAGTGATGGCAAGCAAAGCAATGAAATAGACACTTGGAATTCACTTTAGAATGCAGAATCAACTTTTAAATACAAAGGGAAGATTCATGCAACACTTAGGGCCGAATTCAATGTTTTGGACCCTTTTTTAACAAACTTTTTTCTTTTCACTCTTTTTTTTTTCTTTTCTACACGTGCCTTATTAAGGACTTTGGCACACACACACACACAAGAATCACTTCCCCCACACTTGATTTCCGCAATACATTGATAAAAAAGGAGTTCATTTTAAGTCATGCTTTACTATGCTTCAAGAACAAGGGTATGGATGGTCCTAAAACTAGGCTAGGTAAGGATAGTGTGGATTAACAAAGAACATGTGTTATGCAAATCAATAGCATGCTTTGAATGAAATAGGCATGAGTTCTAGCATTTGGAACTAAATGATGAAACGCCTTCTAAGTAGCAACCAAGCAGAGAATAATGAGATCATGCAACGACTTTAGAAAACAATGATGCACAAATTATTAACTCTCCAAATAAACGTTTAGGCTCAAGTCTCTCAAGGTTGTAGCGTTCATTTAAGTTCCTTCCTTCAAGCATGTTACAAAACTGGTTTTTCCTTTATGATTGCATGTGAATTCATAAATTATAACCACACCCAAGCATACACCAAAGAGTAAATCAAATTTTCATCCATGTTTATAACTCTCTTTAATAGTCATGTAATTAAAAACCAAATGCTCATCATAGTGTTGGAAGGTACCCTAAGACACAAATAAACACACAAAAACAACTTTTTTTTTTATGTTTTTCAAAACAATTTTTCAAATTTTTATGAGATTTTCGGATTTTTATGTCAAAACACACTAAAACACTCCAAAACAGCTTAAAAACACTTAAAAACAGCAAGGAATAACACTAGTAGTAATGGGTGATAAACTCGTACGAATTTTATGCAAACAACTTAGTTACCCCCCATACTTAAATCAAACATTGTCCTCAATGTTTCAAGCATAAACTCACACAAAAACAAGCAAACAAATAAACAACGAATAAACATGACTATAGCAAAGTAAAAACCAGACAGAGTATAGTTTAAGAACGCAAATCTGGTTTTGGAGATAGATGATCTTGTTGACTTTCCACAGCTTTGATCTCGAACTGGTTTGGAATTCTGAGTGAGGGATATAAGAGTTCCTTGGTTGTGCAGTCTGCATTCTTCTCTGCTTGTTTCTTTTGCACGGCAGGCACGCACAAGGTAGAGGTGATGGTCTGTTTCTTTCTTCAATCTTTCCAAGTGCCCACCATTTGCTTTCTTTCTCCTTGTCCCTAGCTGAGGATGAATTAGCATATTGTCTCCACATGCTTCGAGGTATCATTTTCACTTCCCTTATCTGTTCCCCAGGCAGATGTGGTAGACGAAGAGGAAGCATAAGATGTTGAAGATGAGTACTCGAGAGCAAGGCTAGGTAAGCAATCAGAAAGGGGTTCCAGGCAGTCGGTTCCAGATCGGAAGATTTATACCAAGTGCTGGCTGATTGCTCTCTTTCTCCTTGTCCCGCAGATGAAAACAACGACAAGGACAAGGACAAGGAGAAAGCATGATATGAGATACTCTTATTTTTAACCTTCATGATATGAAATACTTTTGCTTTGGATGAGTTGTTTGTAGAGATACCACAAGGAATAAGGAACACTGAGTTACTCGAGAGGCTTCGTTGGGAAGGCATTCTCGGAGATGACGAAAGGTTATGTGTGTCTACCTTGCAATGGAGGGTGAAGGTTAACATTTATAGGAATTAATAACCGGTACTATTCTTTCACTCTTGTCGACAACCGTTTGATGATTTAATAGTAAACTTCACGTGTCTTCTACTTCACAAGAAATCTTCGACAGATTACCCGTAATTTCCGCAAGGCTGAGTGTGCATGTGACAAGCGCTGACACGTCTGGAAAAGCAAGTGCCTCTTTGATATCTGGAATCGGCGCTTCGACAAACTGGCCGTGATTTCCGCAAAGCTGAGTGTGTATGTGACAGGCACTGACATGTCTGGAAAAGCAAATGCCTCTTCGATATCTGGAATCGACACTTCGACAAACTGCCCGTGATTTTCGCAAAGCTGAGTGTGCATGTGACAGATGCTGACACGTCTGGAAAAGTAAATGCCTCTCTAATTTCTGAGCTTGCCTCTTCGAGTTCTGAGCTCGCCTCTTCGAGTTCTGAACTTCGTCGAGTGCAGAGGTTGCATGTGACAAGTACGGACAAATCTGGAAAAGAACATTGGCCCGTGGTTTCTGAGCAAGCCCAGCTTTTGAGAAAGCTAACGCTTCTTCGATTTTTGAATTGGCCTCTTCGATTTCTGAGCTTGCCTCTTCGATCTCTGAAATCCCATCGAGTGCTAGTTTTTATAGAGGCGCGCAGTACGTTTCAAAGCACACTTGAATTTCTGCCTGTAGAAACTCCCGTCTTGCACTTCTACGATCTTGACTTGTCCGACCTCTTCTTTCTTCAACACCTTTGAAAATGTCTGGCCCCTCCGACCGTCGTTTTGACTTGAACCTTGGTGAAGAGGCAGCCATGCCTTCTCCGGACAACATATGTCGCCCATCCTTCATATCCCCTACTGGTCATCTTACCGTTGGGGATTCGGTGATGAAGAATGATATGACCGCTGCAGTGGTGGCCCGGAACCTTGTCACTCCCAAAGATAACAGACTGCTTTCCAAACAGTCTGATGAGTTGACTGTTAAGGATTTTCTGGCTCTCAGTGTGCAGTGTGCAGGTTCTGTGTCTAATATGGCCCAACGCCTATTTGCTCAAACCCGTCAAGTTGAATCATTGGCGGCTGAAGTGATGAGTCTCAAACAGGAGATTAGAGGGCTCAAGCATGATAATAAACAGTTGCACAGGCTCGCACATAACTATGCTACAAACATGAAGAGGAAGATTGACCAGATGCAGGAATTTGATGGTCAGATTTTACTTGATCATCAGAGGTTTGTGGGTTTGTTCCAACAACATTTGCCTTTGTCTTCTGGGGCTGTACCATGTAATGAAGCTCCAAATGATCAACCTCCGATGCCTCCTCCATTTGGGGCTCCGCCGACTGCTGAGGCTCCACCGACTACTGAGACTTCTCCTAAGCAGCCTTTGTGAAAGCTTCCTCTTGTATTTTCTGCTTAATGTTCCTTTTTTTTCATGAAAATGAATGTAAAAATACATTGCATATCTGTCAATGTTTCAAAAATAAACTCACACAAAAAACAATTAAACAAGCAACAAATAAAAATGACAATCATGGCAAAATAAAATGCAAAAAAAGGAAGGTTTTTAGAAACGCAAAACTGATTGTGGAGCAATTCAAAAATCTTCCTCATTTTTTAATACATGGGTTGCCTCCCAAGAAGCGCTTGCTTTAACGTCTTCCAGCCGGACGAAACTTCCTTCTAAGCTTGGATAAGGCCCATAGCATGGAATTGATCCTTGAATGGAAGGTGATACTTGATGTGATCCGGCAATGGTTTAAATTCTAGTGTAGGTGCCTGAATCATCAAAATCCGCAAGTTAGTATAAAATAAAATCGAAGTTGGAGAAGATGGCTTACTTGCTTTCTCCGACACAAACTCAATTACGAACACCACATCTTTGAAGGTTGCAGGGATATGGGATTTGGCCAGATTTGGTATTTTGAGAGTTATGACTTGGCCCGTGACATAAAATCCAACTTCTTTGGGATATTTCATCTCAAGTGTATCTTCTTTGATGAATTCTAGACATTCCCAATCCACTTCTTGCTCTTGATTCTTTGGAAAGGTTTTGAAGATGCCTTTCTCACCCTCTTCTTCCTTGGATTGCTTGATCCTGCATGGAATAAGGACATTTTGAAGGAAATTTTGTGAAAAACATGTTCATTTGAGCAACATCTATGGCATGCAATTAACAATTAAAGGTGGAATCATGCTTGTATGCACTCAAAACAAAACATTACCCATGAAATTCAAAGCCTAGTAGAAAGGTGAACCAAGACTCAACTCAAGAACAAAGTGAGTTGAGAGATTTTATAACTTTGTTGATTCCCCTTTGCATAAGCAAAGGCTAATCACCCAAGGAGATGGCCTTCATTCCTTGCTTCTTAGATCCATGGATTTCTTGGATGAGGATGGTTGAAATGATTCTCCAAGTTCCCAAAATTGAGAACCTTTAATTTTTCAACACCAAGGAGGGACTTGAAGAAGAGATGAGTGACCTTGGAGGAATTGAGATTGCTAGCTAATCTCATCCAAGGGGACCGGCCACTTAGAGACAACAAAGGGAGAGACATTGTGTTCTCATCTTTTCTCTAAAAGAAACCCTAATGAAGAAAAGGCTATAAAGTCATATTTATACCTATCTTTATTGGAGTGGCAAACTTGTAATAAATCCAAAACCCACTCCTTTATCAATATGGCTAGCCATAGGGTGTTATTGGGCTGTTTGGGCCTTTGTGAATATTTAGTCATTAAGTTGTCATACAAATTAAGTCAATGGGCTTGACGTTCAAAGCCCATTGGGCCTTGAGGCAGAAAACTAACCTGAGGTCTTTAACGAACTTTATTCGTTTGATTAATTAACATATTAATTAATCCTTGCCATAAATAATTAAACCATTTAATTATCCTTACTCATCTCCGTTGTTTCTTCAATCTCTACCTTACACAGTGTACGATCCATTAGGTTCCTTTTAGCGAGGCAGTGGGCGATTAGAACTCTTTCAAATCGATTGTGAATTGAAACTTACTTTCAATTCTCCCTTTAGTGTTTATACATGTTTAGGGCTTCCACAAACCATGAGTGACACCTAGCAATATGTCATGGTTGCCCAAGCTAATCAGAAGAGGTGGAGAACCTATTCAGTTTAGGATTACAATGCAATACGGTCTTTCTCTACTACAATACTCTTGACCACATTGTTTGGTTTGATAGTTTATTCATGTCTACTATCCAATGTGATTCACTTACTTATATGATTACTTTGAATGTGATTTGGAACGACTTCCTAAATCTCATTCATACTCTGGCCAGAGATTCTTAATCATATCATAGAGTATTCTCCCTCAAACGGTTTGAAGGTTAGAGATCCCTTGTTGCGCATTCACTTGCCTCCATGGCTAAGTGGCTTAACCCTAACTATGCCGTGGACACCTCTAACAGAGTGACTTTGACATAGTCAGAGATCAAGGACTTAACCACAAGACAACTATGATGCCTCAGGTCAAAAGACTACTTTGCATTATCCCAACCATGAATTCTCATGTGACATGAGTATGAGAACTCCTCGTTGATCGTGTTCAGTAGACTCATTCTCTATTGAGCACCTACATGCTTGTCTTGGTGTCAATCACACCAATGACTCGAGACCAGTCACTCTCCTTAAGAGAAGACATAGCACGTATTCATCTTAACGGACTGTCAATGCCCAATTGGCAATCTTATGATCAGGAACGATGTATACGAAAGAGAATGGTCTCATGAATCTAACTTCTTGAAATTACATTCTCCTAATTACATATTCCTTGGACTTATCGTTTAAGCATATAACATTTATATGAGACGGCTTAAAACAATAATCTTTGCCCTTGATATTAAACTAGATTAGTTTAACATGTGAAATGTCCGTAAAGTATCATCATATGATTGGTTTTAGGGCACATTTCCAACAATCTCCCACTTGCACTAGAGCCAATCAGCTTGGTCATCAATGATGATACCTCTTCTGTAGTCATTTCAAAAATGGTTGAGCAGTAGGCCTAGGCAATGGATATCTATATGTTATCCATAGAAGCAACCTTGAGAATAACGACGTCACCATTATACATGATTCTTAATCATATGGTTCAGTCTCTCATTTGAGTTCGGATCTTGATGAGACCGTGATTCCCTGGCTTGAGCTATCGCCCTATTATTGTCGTAGTGTCGGTACACTGGAGACATTTTCTGGTTGGAACCAAATAGAGAGTTCATAAATGAACTTTCCTATCCAAACAACATTGTTGTAAACTTCTATATGGCAATATATTTTGCATTCATAATGGAACACACTAAAGTCATTACTTTTAATGTTTCCATCCAAATATCTCTTTAGTCATAATAAAGAGATATCTGATTATCTCTTCATTCATAATGAAGAAACATCCAATAATGGATTAGATTCATAATCTAATACATTTACGCTTCCATTACGTTACTCTAATTCTTCCTCATTCTTGAGGAATCCATCCTTTATTATTTCTCAAATACTTAAGGATTCACTTGACAGTCGCCATGGTTCTGATCTTGGGCTTGCATTGATATGGTCTTGTACCGATCTAGGTACAACTCATATCAACGTTTTTCATACAATATGAAATACGTAAATCACCTTTCGGCGTATGCATAAAGGATTCTATTTACGCATTATTTCTTTGGGAGTCAAAGGGTATGTTCCCTTTGAGAAGAGCTACCTCCTAGTCTCACTAGAGTTGTTCTTCTGATTGAAGTTTATCATCATATGAGAAACTTCCTAGCATCTTTTGTCTATTATTAGGGATTGATATAATCCAATTATATCTTGAAATCTATCATTGTAGATTTCCATCCCATGTATATAGACTATGTATCCCATATCCATTCTATCTTTATAGAATGTTTAAAGTCATAACTTTAACAAAGAAGTATTCTTTTCATTTCCAAAATTAATATATCATATATGTGTATATATATATATTCAAATTTAGGAACATGATTAACTCCCACTAATCTTTTGTAAACCTAGTAAACAAAAGATTCATTTACATCTTTATGAGAAATCAAACGATTTGATATTTTCTCTCATAAGACGCTTATAGCTCCCACTAGCTTGCTAAGATTCATGATGGATGGATCTCTACAACTTACATGTCTTGTGATTCATAGTTTTAGACATATATTATCAAGACTATCTTAATAATGGTTTCGGAAACCCATATTATGTCCAAACATTGAATCACCATTTAGTTGTAGCTAGCAATCTTCGAATTAATTGAAACCAAGACTACGTCAAAGATGGTTTCTTCCAAGTCAACCATTGTCTTTGATTGTAGTCACCTTAAGCTACCAATTAGCTATGAAGGTTTCATTATTTCAGGTCAAATGGTACTTTACCATTTCCTTGAGTCTATGTTGTATATACACTTAATGTAGTCATAAGGATTTTCATTCTTATTTCTTTCGAATTAAGAGGTGTAACTCTATGAAATAGTCATAAAGTTAAAACCATTCAACTGAGACAGTTTATAAATCCTTCTCGACTACCTTGGAGCTTGTGGTGTAGGAACTAGGTTGTTATATTTGTTGATTATCATCTTGTCTCTCAAAGAACCCATTCTTTGAGTTCTATCTCTCGTTCATTTGCGCTTAGGCAAATCATATTGTAGGATTACAATGAACTACCCAACAAAACAACATTTGTTAGTTGGTTTATAGAAGTGATATTCAAAGGTTAATTTAAGGATATCCACAAGATAATTCTCAAACAAATATTGCTTATTAGCACACAACCCCAAATCTTAACACGATTAAGACTTATCTTTCTTTCCAACTACATCCTATGGAGTCATGAAAATTTTGGAAGATCTTCTAATTGACAATCATATTGTCTTAGAAGTGTATATCTTATATATGGGTAATTGATAACATCCAACGAACTAAATCTTATTTGAGTTCGTTCTTCTCTTAATGGAGAAATCCATTATCTTATGATGCTTCTTTCCTTGATATCTTTCAAGGAAACTGTTCTAAAGTGTTACCTTTCCTTGGATCAAATCTAAGGAGGTAAATACTTTAGACATCTTACTCATCAACTTACATTTCTTGAATTCTTTGAAACCTTTTGCAAAGTATTCGGACTTGTGTTTATTCAAAATAAATGATAGTCCAACCGAGAGCGATCTTCGGTGAATGTCATACAACATGAGTAGTATTATGTTGTGGACAAGTGCCACTAACATCTAAGTGAATTAACCTCAACAACTTTGTGATTCTTTCTTCCTTTCCAAAAGAATAAACATTCAAACATTTTGCCTCTATACAATTTTAACAAGAAGGCATTGGATCCGGCTCTAACGATCCAAAGCATCCACCTATGACCAACTCGTAATTTATGTTTTAGAGGTATCACAACTCAGTTGGGATTAGTCACTACCTTGCAACCTTTTGGGTTTTAAGCATCGTTATATTCTAAACAGTTAACACTACCATATCATCTCCACTATAGAGATAATCAATTAGATTACAATAATCTAATCATTCATTAATAAAGAACAATGTTTTGTCAAACAAAACATTCATCCATCTCTCATAGTGACGGAATTAAGTTCCTTAAAATTGGAATGTAAAGACAATCTTTGGTTTTTCCAATTTCTTTGGTAGTTCATATGAGGAAGTAAGTACGATCTGCTTTCGCAGAGATCTAAATTTGATTCACATTCCAAATGTGAAGTACTTTTCTCTCATTAATCTTCTACTTCTTATTAGCCACACTTTTACAACGATTGTAAAACATAGTTACTAATACGGAATCAAGCATTCAAGTAGAAGAACCAACTGTTTTGAACTTTTCAAGAACAATTTACAACACCTTCGAAAGGTGTGTTCTTGACACTTGCAAGACATTTCTTGCAAATACCCCTTCCAATGTCCATCCTTTCATAAAGAAAGTTTGTTCCCTACGAGTTATTTCCCCTTCTTCATTTGACTTCTCCTTTGACTACAATAGTCATGGTCCCTAAACTCCCACTATCTCTCTTGAAACTTATTTCAATTGTGTTATACACATGAAACGATTTGGAGAGCGTGTGGTTATTGTTCACTATATAGTCCTTGCCTAGTTTCCGTCTCTAGAAGTGGTTTAACACTTCAACACTGAATGATTCAAAATCATCATAAGTCCATGTTGATGGACTATTTTTGTCAACCAACCATTATGTTCTAAACATAATTACAAACTTTCAAGAGTTGTTCAAGGCAACTCTCATTTCTTCATACAACAATTTGTAAGTGAAGAATCATGGCACATAAAGTGTCCATGCCCTTGTGCTTACTTCTCAAGTTCCTTGTTCATGTAACAAAGAAACAAGCACTAATGTTTGCATTAGCTAAGGGTTGTTCAAAGCAACTCTTATTTCTTCGTACAACAATTTGTAATTGAAGAATTATGACATTAAAAGTGTTGTCCTCTTTATGATACACTTATCTAACATGTTCTTCCAATGATACATTATCAATAGGAAGATCGTGAGGATGAGACTACTTAGGTATATATACAAGCCATTATAGACAATCTATGGGATTGTAGTACCAAATCCGGAAACTAAAGCTTTCGGCTTTTTCTTTGTCAAGTTTTGGATAGCGTTTGCAAATATATTGGTAAATAAATACATAACGAATATAAATTGATTGATTTTAAGCTATTTGATCTGGGCCTTTAAATCAAATAGCACCACCCACTATTTTTGGCAAATTCCATATCCCTCATCCGAATTCGAGAGTTTTGGAGGAAACTCTTAGTAGGGTATGGGAGACTCATCATTACCAAGCCCACCTCACAATAATATGATGTTAGGTAGCATCAATAATAATGAGAGAGTACGCTTACTTATTTGCATCTCTTGCAAGTACCCATCTTATTTGGCCTCTAGAGAATGAAGCCTCACAATGATATGATGTTGGCTCCATTGCACTTAGTTAAGTCATTCCCACCATGCAAGTTCGAGTAGGGGTTCAAGAACAACCTCACAATGATATGATGTTGATCATTCTCGTTGCCTACCTTCACAACATCATGTATGCATATAGAACTCCTCCTGAGTGTAAGCACGCACTTTGTACTCCCCCATGATAGGGTGAAGTCGGTGTACGAGTCACAAATGATCGGAGCCTACCACGGTGGAAGGCCACGAAAGAGTGTTCAAAGTACTCTCACGCTTATCAACTTAATAATGGTTTGGTTGAGGGTTTTAGGTCTCATCACATATAAGCATGCATTTTAATCTTATTAAAACAATTTGGTCCTATTATAACTATTAGTCCATGTGATTGGTTTAGTTGTATATAATACTCCCACTATGCTTGTAAAACGGTTTTTAAAGCAAGAGTATATGGTACTACTAACATAAGGTTTGCATTCATTGATGGACTATATAGTTGCCTTAGGGCCTTAGGATGACTATGAACCTTTGATTAGATCCAACATGAGCCTAGTGTTGAATATCGGTCTAGGGATGGTGATTGATTTTAGTTACGCGTTTAATCATATTAAGGTGTGTTTTTCCTATTGGGCGTTGGACCCAACTACTCCAATTTCATGCATATCAAATGAAACAAGAAAGCAGTACTTCAAAGTAGAGAAGAGCTTATGCTCTTTTACAACATTTGATCAAAACAAATTACTTTAAAGTAAAGAAGTGCTTACGCTCTTTTACAACATTTGATCATATCAAATTACAACCAAAATCTAATCTACACATTCCCATGGTTCAAACAAATTTGAGATGGCCTTTCACATAGCTCAATTATCGTAGGCTTAGGTTCATAATCACCATTTCTTTAATTAATTAACGCTTTAACTAATTAAACTTGAATGCAACATTTTCATTTGGTTTTTGTTTCCATAGAATTGATTTAAATGGAGCTAAATGAAATGAAAATCCAATTCTCATTTAAAGATACAAAACTATTTTGTTCTCAACTAATTTGGGCCAAATGCAATAACCACAACTTTTTGGGCTGTGTTGCAAAACACAAACTTTTGAGGTCACTTTGTAAGAACACAAAAGTCCACTACTTCATGTAATTACAACTAGAACCCAAAAATTTTATCAAATACAAAAACTTCATTAAAGGAGCAAAACAATTTGTCCTTTAGTGTTTTTGGGCCCTTACGTAAAAATGTAAACTTTCGGGTCAAAGTACAAATACACAACAATATCAAAACTTTATGTAATTGCATAAAAGCCCCAAAAGTACCCTATTTTAATAGGGTGGCCGGTTGGTGAAAGTGAAAAAGGAGGGGGGAAAAGGTTTTGGTGAAAAATTCAAAAATTTGAAAGTGTTTTGTGCAAGTGAATAGGCAGGTGAGGAAAAGTTGATTGAGATGAGTTGTAAGAAAAATGTTTTGTCAAACAATAAAGGCATAAACCATCCATCACCAATCATCCATCACCAATCAATAATAAACCAAAACTTTATTCAAAGCAACAAGCATATTGAATCAAAACACCAAAACTTTTTGTTCTTGGTAAGAACATCAAGAACATTGAAGAACACACATGAAAACTCATAAGAGCTCCATGAATGTTTTCACTCAATAAAATTCAAAATTTCACTACTCAAAAGGGGGTTAACATCCTAGGGTACTTAGGGGTTCCAAAAGTCACCTTAAAACACTTTTAACAAGACAAACAAGAACCCAAAAAACCACCCTTTGGATTTGGCCGAATTTCCCCAAAAACATGACACCAAATTTTAGCTCCAAAATTCATGCTCATATGAACTACATCTACAACATTTGAGATGGAAAATTTTCTAACAAAATTTACATTCAAAGAAGCAAGAATAAAGCTTGTAACAATTACAACATTCAAATCAAAGACTATGAACTACAAAACCCAAAAGGATTCACCAACTACTAGACCTAGGCTCTGATACCACTTGAAGGAAATTTTGTGAAAAACATGTTCATTTGAGCAACATCTATGGCATGCAATTAACAATTAAAGGCGGAATCATGCTTGTATGCACTCAAAACAAACATTACCCATGAAATTCAAAGCCTAGTAGAAAGGTGAACCAAGACTCAACTCAAGAACAAAGTGAGTTGAGAGATTTTATACCTTCGTTGATTCCTCTTTGCATAAGCAAAGGCTAATCACCCAAGGAGAGGGCCTTCATTCCTTGCTTCTTAGATCCATGGATTTCTTGGATGAGGATGGTTGACAGGATTCTCCAAGTTCCCAAAATTGAGAACCTCTAATTTTTCCACACCAAGGAGGGACTTAAAGAAGAGATGAGTGACCTTGGAGGATGAGAGATTGCTAGCTAATCTTCTCCAAGGGGGCCGGCCTCTTAGAGAGAAAGGGAGAGACATTGTGTTCTCATCTTTTCTCTAAACGAAACCCTAATGAAGAAAAGGCTATAAAGTCATGTTTATACCTATCTTTATTCGAGTGGCAAACTTGTAATAAGTCCAAAACCCACTCCTTTAACAATATGGGCGGCCATAGGGTGTTATTGGGCTGTTTGGGCCTTTGTGAATATTTTGTCATTAAGTTGTCATACAACTTAAGTCAATGGGCTTGACGTTCGAAGCCCATTGGGCCTTGAGGCCCAAAACTAACCCGAGGTCTTCAACGAACTTTATTTGTTTGATTAATTAACATATTAATTAATCCTAGCCATAAATAATTAAACCATTTAATTATCCTTACTCATCTCCGTTGTTTCTTCAATCTTTACCTTACACGGCGTACGATCCATTAGGTTCCTTTTAGCGAGGCAGTGGGCGATTAGAACTCTTTCAAATCAATTGTGAATTGAAACTTACTTTCACTTCTCCCTTTAGTGTTTATACATGTTTAGGGCTTCCACAAACCATGAGTGACACCTAGCAGTATGTCATGGTTACCCCCCAAGCTAATCAGAAGAGGTGGAGAACCTATTCAGTTTAGGATTACAATGCAATACGGTCTTTCTCTAATACAATGCTCTTGACCACATTGTTTGGTTTGATAGTTTATTCATGTCTACTATCCAATGTGATTCATTTACTTATATGATTACTTTGAATGTGATTTGGAATGACTTCCTAAATCTCATTCATACTCTGGCCAGAGGTTCTTAATCATATCATAGAGTATTCTCCCTCAAACGGTTTGAAGGTTAGAGATCCCTTGTTGCGCATTCACTTGCCTCCATGGCTTGGCTAAGTGGCTTAACCCCAACTATGTCGTGGACACCTCTGACAGAGTGACTTTGACATAGTCAAAGATCAAGGACTTAACCACAACACAACTATGATGCCTCAGGTCAAATGACTACTTTGCATTATCCCAACCATGAGTTCTCATGTGACATGAGTATGAGAACTCCTCGTTGATCGTGTTCAGTGGACTCATTCTCTATTGAGCACCTACATGCTTGTCTTGGTGTCAATCACACCAATGACTCGAGACTAGTCACTCTCCCTGAGAGAAGACACAGCACGTACTGATCTTAACGGACTGTCAATCCCCAATTGGCAATCTTATGATCAGGAACATTTAGGATATGTATTCGAAAGAGAATGGTCTCATGAATCTAACTTCTTTAAATTACATTCTCCTAATTACATATTCCTTGGACTTATCGTTTAAGCATATAACATTTATATGAGACGGCTCAAAACAATAATCTTTGCCCTTGATATTAAACTAGATTAGTTTAACATGTGAAATATCCGTAAAGTATCATCATATGATTGGTTTTAGGGCACATTTCCAACACATTTGGTGAAACAGGGTCAAGACGAATTGAATTTAGGCTTACCTTGGTTGTAGTGGAAGGCATAGAGGGCATATGAGGCTGCGGCAAGGGTGGTTCTTCCCTTGCCATGGCTTTGTTATTCTCTTCTTCTTCGAGCATCAGCTGTTTATCCATGTTTTGGCTTGGTTTGGATGTCTTGGGTTCACCTCCAACCTCTATAGCACTTCCCAAAGTGATAGCATCATGGATTTCAAAATCTTCCTTCAAATTTTCAATAGTTGAGTTGGAGAGTTCACTTTGCTCTTGAATTTGTGCCGTGAACTCCATAATCTCTCCAAGTTGATTTTTTAATTCGCTCATCTCCTTAGCTTGATTAAGCATTGTTTCATTTTGATTTTGCTGCCCCTGCAGCAAAGAGGTTAGTAATTGAAAATTTTGATCACTATCCGTGGACATACTTGAATTTGATTGGAATTGTTGTAGGGGAAGCTGTGGTGGCTGCATAGGTGTTAAATAAAACTCATCAGATTGCTGCCAATATCCACCTTGTTGAGCCTCCTTGGTTTGATTTTGTGAGCCCTGCACCAAAGAATTTATTTCATCAAAAATTCAATCATAATCTATTGATGAACCTGAGTTTGATTGAGCATATTGTATATGAGGTTGTGATGGCTACATAGGTCTTGAATGGAACTCCTCTTCTTACAGCCAATATCCATCTTGTTGGAATTGTTAAGGTTCTATGTAATCTGAATAATCTCTCCAATCTGAATTGTAAGTGTTGGAAAACATGTTGTCCCATGATTGGCTATGGCCTTGATAACCCCAAACATCTTCATTCGCAGCGAATTGAGAATATTGTTGAGTTAGATATCCTTGCCTATAAGACACACCACATGTAGGGACACTTTGCATTGTGGTCCTTTCGGCATATTGTGACAATTGAGAAGTAAGTTCCGCCAATTGAGCTAGAATGGTAGCAAATTCCATGTCTTACTTCTCTAGTACCTGAAATCAAGGAAACAAAACTAAATCAAATATCAAAAGTAAAAAAAAAAAAAAAAAAACACAAACAGAAACAAAGTCAGTAACTAAAAACAAAAGACACGAAAATAAACAAAAAGAAATAACAAGGGATTAGCAAAGTTGCTAATCCCCGGCAACGGCGCCAAAAACTTGATGCGAAAATTATCTTAACACACAAATTTAACCCTCTTTTGACAATTGTAGTACAAGTATAAGCAGGGATCGTTCTGGACTGGGGATTAGGAGGGCTTACTAATAACCTCTAAACTGACTCAAAAACATAAAACTAAACTTAAAAACACTTAACAAGACTCACAAGACTCAAAGCAAACTTAAAATACTCAAAACAGCTTAAAACAACCAAATGAACTTAAACTAGACACTAGGAATGACTTTGGACGAAAATTGACTTTTACTTGAATCAAAACATTTAAAAACACAAATTAAAATAGATTCTAACTAATTAGACACACTAAAGTAAAAAGGAATTGAGTTTTGGACGAAGTTGAAACAAACAAAAAGTATGAAAAACTAGACAGATTGTAAAACAAATTTGAAAAATAAGATGATGGATGGGATAGCTAGAGGCTTTTTCTCCACACATGATATGTATGCAAACAACTCGATTTCCAGTTACTACTTCATTGAATTATGAACAACAATGCCCCAAATTAACTGTGACATCACTAGTTAACCCTCAAATTTTCCTTGTTTTATTGGATTGGATGACATCATTCGACAACCCAAAACATTCTTCAAAAGTTCCCTACATGACATCATAATAGAGATACAATCAAAGATCATTACGTTTAATGAAAATCATAAGCATTGACAAAGCACTTGCAACTATGACATCATGTCACTCATGCTAGAATTAAACTTAACTCGATCGTTTATAAGCGACCTCCACTACTTATGAATATAAGTTTGTAACGATTATGTGAAACTTTCTTATATTCTAGCATCGGATTTATGCATGCCAATTAAGTGTCGACCCTTAATTAACAAATACAAATAAGTTATCAATCAAATAGTTAAGCCAATTGCATTCACGATTCAAGAGTTCATAACTGGAATTTATCAAATTATATTGCACACATAATCATGGCTTTGAAATCACCCCTAGCCAAGAGGGGTTTAGCCACTGATATTTACAACAAAACGAAAGGAAATGAATTTAAACATTAGAAACAAAAGAAAGAAAACACCTAAACGCTCCAACGATCCAAGTTGGATAGCAAGCACATCCAAGCACTTTCCTTCCCTTCCTTTGCTACGGCAGAAGGTGTTGGTGAGTGTTTGAAGGTTTGTTTGTATGGAGGAATGGATATGAAGATGAATGGATGTGTTTGGATGAAGGTTGTGTTAAAATGGGAGTGAATGATCTAACCAAGTATATACTAAATTTATGTTACACACACTTCCTTTTATAGAGGAAGTGCATGGCAATGGAGGGGAACATGGAGTGGTGTAGCAATTGAGTGCAATCATGCATGAAATTTGAAATGATGGAGGGAACAAGGAATGGTGTAGCAATTGAGTGCAATGATTCAATGTAAGGATGCATGAAATCTGAAATTATGGAGGGAACAAGGAATGGTGTAGCAATTGAGTGCAATGATTCAATGTAATGATGCATGAATCTGAAATGGTGGAGGGAACAAGGAATGGTGTAGTAATTGAGTGCAAGGAATCAATGTAATGATGCATGAAATCTAAAATCATGGAGGGAACAAGGAATGGTGTAGCAATTGAGTGCAATGAGTGGTGTTTGAAATTATTCAAAGGTGAAAGTGAAGTGATGATGCAAAGCATGGGGGTAAAATGGAGTGGTGTTGCAGCTAGGGAACATGAATGATTGTGCACATGGTAGAGAAAGGAAAGAGAGGTGGAATGATGCAACAAATGAGTCAATGGAGGGAACATGGATGATGATGCATAGCATAGGAATCCAAAGGGAGTGCAATGGTGGTGCACGGCAATGATGGAAAGGTGAATGGTGGAGTGACACCCCTTTGTGGCTGAGCTCTTTGTCATTTTTACATTAATTCTTCTTTCTTTTTAACACCTTCCTAGCCTCTTTAGTCTTCAATTTCGTCCATCCACCTTGCTCCATGCATGTGCTATTCATTCCAAGCCTAAAACTGCTCCAAAATGCACCAAAATGCATCTTATTGCTTCATAAGGCCTATGGACCTACAAACACACGAAAATAGCTTAAAATACATAATTAACTAAGAAATAACAACATAAATGCGTGAGAACAAGCTAACTCAGTCGTATAAATATGCTCTTATCACTAAAGTTATAATTTACACTGATCATGCAGCTTTGAAGTATTTGCTCACAAAGAAGGAGGCCAAGCCAAGGCTTATTCGTTGGATGTTACTTCTCCAAGAGTTTGACGTGGAAATCCGAGACAAGAAAGGGAGTGAAAACGTGGTGGCTGACCACTTGAGCCATATGGTGCATGAAGAGGATGCCATGCCTATCCCAGAGACATTCCCAGATGAGCAGCTGCTGACCATTTGGTAAGTGAGCCATGGTATGTCGATTTACGTAACTATTTGGTCACTAAGCAAGTTCCAAGCACCCTCAATAAGCACCAACATGATAAACTCAAGAAAGATGCATGGTTTTATGTTTGGGATAACCCTTATTTATGGAAATATTGCCCTGATCCAATTCTACGTATGTGTGTGCATGCTTCCGAGTTTCATTCGATTTTAACTTTCTGTCACACTTATGCATGTGAGGGTCATTTTGGCACATAACACACAACACATAAGGTTTTAGAATGTGGATTTTATTGGCCTACTATCCTTAGGGATGCTAGAACTTTTTGAATGACTTGTGATCGTTGTCAAAGAATGGGTAATATAAGTGCAAAAGACCAAATGCTGCAGCATCCTATCTATTCTGTCGAAATTTTTCATGTATGGGGGATTGATTTCATGGGTCCTTTTCTTTCCTCACATGGTTTCCTATATATATTACTTGTTGTGGATTATGTGTCGAAATGGGTGGAAGTAAAAGCCACCCGTACTAATGATTCTAAAGTGGTTGCAGATTTTGTTAAAACTAACATATTTGCAAGGTTTGGAATGCCAAGAGTTCTTATAAGTAATGGGGGTTCCCATTTTTTGCAATCGAACTATTGAGGCGCTGCTCAAGAAGTACAATGTCACGCATAATGTTTCAACACCTTATCATCCTCAAACAAGTAGGCAAGCCGAGGTTTCGAAAAGGGAAATCAAGCAGATTTTGGAGAAGACGGTTGGACCAACTAGGAAATATTGGAGCTTGCGTTTGAATGATGCATTGTAAGCATATCATACGGCCTACAAAACACCAATTGGGATGTCCCCATTTCGTCTCATCTATGGGAAACCATGTCATCTTCCGATTGAGTTAGAGCATCGTGCACATCGCGCAGTTAAGACATTCAATATAGACATTGATGCCGCTGAAATTCATAGGAAGCTTCAATTGAATGAGCTTGAAGAGATTTGGAATGAGGCTTATGAAAACGCTCACATTTATAAAAAGAAAACAAAGGTGGCCCATGACAAGATGATTCATGGCAAAACATTCTCCATAGGGCAAAAAGTGTTTCTCTTGAATTCCCACCTTCGTTTGTTTCCGGGCAAGTTGCTTTCTAAATGGATTGGCTCTTTTGTTATTACTAATGTTTTCCCTTATGGTGTAGTCCAAATTCAAAGTTTGAAGATGGGACATGAATTAAAAGTCAATGGACACCGTTTGAAGCCCTACTATGAGACTTTTGAGGAGCATGTTGTGGAGGACATACCCCTCCATGCCATGGGCCCTATTGAAGCTTAAATGAATGTATCGTCCAGCTGGAAGACTTAAAGCAAGCGCTTCTTGGGAGGCAACCCATGTGTTCAAACGAGGGCTTGATGGAATTCTAGCTCCATAACCAGATTTGCATTTTTAAACTCTACTCTTTCTTGTTTTTATTTTGCCATGATTGTCGTGTTTGTTAGTTGTGTTGTTTGCTTGTTTGAGTGTGAGTTTATGTTTGAAACGTGTAGGATTTCACCACCTAGCACTACTAGAGTTGTTTCTCACTGTTTTTAAGTGTTTTTAGTGTGTTTCAACGTGGTTTTTGTGTCATATAACAGAAAAAGAAAGAAAAAAATAGAAAAAAGTTTTGAAAAAGATAAAAAAAAGAGTCGTTTTTGTTTGTTTGTGTCTTAGGGTACCTTCCAACACAATGATGAGGATTTGGTTTTTAATTGCATGACTGTTAAAGAAAGCTACAAACATGGGTGGAAGTTTGATATGCTCTTTGGTTAATACTGGGTTATAGTTGACGTTTACAAATTCACATGTAATCGAAAAAGAAGAAAAAATCACTTTTTGTAACATGCTTGAAGGAAGGAATTCAAACTAACGCTACAACCCTAAGAGGCTTGAGCCTATACTTTATTTGGAGAGTTATTAATTCGTGAATTTCTTTTTTTCTAAAGTCGTTGCATGATCTCATTATTCTTTGCTTGGTTGCTACTTAGAATGCGCTTTATCATTTTAGTTCCAAATACTAGAACTCATGCTCGTTTCATTCAAAGCTTAAAATTGAGTGCATAAAATATAACAAGATGAAGTTGTTTAGTAGTTACCACCAGAGCCAAAAAGCCTTCATCCCATGCATTTGTTTTGTAGGTTTAACCTCTTTGAGCCTTAGTTAGCCTATTTTCGTTGTTAGCCACATTACCCCGACCAAGCCTAGAATAGGACTATCCATACCCTTGTTCTTAAAGTATAGTGGAGCATGACTTAGAGGGAATTCCTTTTGATCAAACATATTGCAGAAATCAAGTGTGGGGGAAGGTTATGTAGAAAAAAAAGAAAAAAAAACGTGAAAAAGAATAAAAAGTGGAAAAAGAAAGGAAAAGAGTTCTAAATAAGTGAGAATGAACTCACAAGTATTGATTGTTGAAGAAATGGTCCAAAAGTTTGAATCTGGCCCTAAGTATTGTGTGAATCGTCCCTTTGTGTTTAAAGTGGAGTTTTGCATTCAAAAGTGAATTCTAAGTGTCAATTTCATTACTTTGCTTACTATTGCTTTAAGAACCTTTGTTTATCCTTGACCTTTCTTTGTTAGCCAATACCCTTAGCCCTATTACAACCCTTAGACTTCTATCTTAGGTGTTATGTGTTTCAATAATGTGGAGTTTGGGATTGGTTTGAGCATATGGTATCCCAGGTTCTCGTGTCTAAGTAGTGACATTCCGTTCATGAGATTATATGTATACACATGCATTAATAATTCCAGAAAGTGCTTTCTTTGATTATAACTTATGTGAGTGTTAGTCTTCATGTTTACATCAATCTTCTCACATATACCTAGTATAGGGAGTGTAGTTAGAAAATCTGTGTGAAAATAGAGAGTATCTCTAGTGAGGAATTGAGGGAATTCTCTAAGGCATGTTACTACATTCAAAACATTTTTTTAAATGGATTAAATGCAAGCTAGTGAGTGGTGACTGTGATTAAGTGTGTGCTCGAGGGTAAGGATAACTAAAATCTATGTGAGTAGTGATTTTTAATATGTCATGTTTCATTGGAAATCCCTAAGGCAAATGTTGGAAGGTCTAGGTTATGTTTTGTTTGTTTTGTTTTGCTCGAGGACTAGCAAAAGCTAAGTGTGGGGGAATTTGATAGGAGTATATTTATGCAACTTAGTTAGCTTGTTTTCTTGCATTTTCATAGTTAGTTTGTGTTTATTATAGTGATTTAAGCTACTTTTGTATGTTTGTAGGTCTAATTGGCAAAGTTGGCAAGAAAATGCATTTTGAAGCATTTTAGAGCAATTTTGTGCTAGATTGGATTGGATTGCATGCATGTGGAGCATAAGGAATGGACGTTTTTGAAGGTCAAGTGAAGCTAGGAACGTGCTAAAGAGATGGAGAAATTAGTTCAAGTCTTGGAAGATGAGTAATCAGTTGCAAGGGGACCTAAATCCCTTGTAGAAGGCCTATCCCTTCTCCTATACATGTGCCGCACCAACCTTGCTAGAAGCCCTAGAAAGGTGGCGCCTCTCCTCTTCTAGAAGGTCAGAAATCAGCCACAACACACTCTTTCAAGAAGTCCTAAAAGAGTGCCGCACCTTATACCTTCTAGAAACCCTAAAATCTGCCAAACCCTAGTCTTTTTCCCTCTTGGATTGAGGCCCAAGCCTTGTGCCGCAAACCCTATGACTTTTCCTTTCAGAAATTGTGAAAACCCTAGCCTATAAATATATGTTTTTAGCCACAATTTCGCAGCACCACCCCCCATATAATTCTACGTCACAGAAACACATTTTGCTACAATATTGGAAAAGAATAAGCCTTGCTGTGGCTTCCATTGGAGTAGGAGGACCTTGTGCCGCAAGCCACCTACAACCATTGGAGTTCTAAGAGTTCTTTCTTCCCTCGTTTCGTTTCCATGTTTATTTTATTTTGCTTTTCAATAATTATGAACATGAGGAACTAATTCTTTTTTAGTTAGAGGTGAATTTGAAGCCATGGACATATGTTTAATATGAATTGATTACTTTCACTTATTGTTTCGTAAAACATGAATGTGATTTACTTATCTGCGTTATTGAGAACCTATTCTTGTGTGTTTATTAAGGATGCATACTTAGTTTGCATGTAGGGATTTGATGCTAAATTATAAGGGAATTTCACCTAATCGTTATGAACTTATAATTAAAAGTAGTGGAGATTGCTAGTCACAATCGTGTTAAGTAAATTCTTGGCAAGAGTATCATGCAGTTCATAGTTATGATTGCCTTGTCAATGCTTATGATTTTCATAGAACATAATGATCTTTGATATGTATCTCTATCATGCTGTTCATATAGGGAATTTGATAAAAATAATTTGATTGCGATGCGTTGTCCATTCAATTCAATGAATTTAGGGAAATCTGAAAGTTAATTAGTGCATTCACAATTAATTTGGGGCATTGTCATTCATGGTTTAAAGAAACAACACTGGAAATCGATTTATGTTGCATATGGTTCATGTGTGAAGAAGGATCATCTAGCTAAGTTTTCATCATACAAATCACCTAATTTACTTTGTTTTGCAATCTGTTTAGTTTAGTTAAATTTCGTCCAAATCAATCCCCCCCCCCTTTAATTAAGTGTGTTAGATTAGTTAGAAATGTGTTCAAATCTGTCCAATTTAGTGTTTTGAGTCTTAATAGTCTTAAATTCGTCCAATTAACTCTCTAGAGTCAATTTTGAGTCAATTTCACTTAGTTTTGCTATTTTGAGTAATTTGAATTAGTTTTAAGTCTTAAGTGTTTAGTTTTGTGTTTCTAAGTCTAGTTTTGTGTTTTTGAGTCAAATTTGTGTAGATTAGCATCCCTAGTTAATCCCCGGTCTAGAACGATCCATACTTTCATATACTACAACTATCTTAATAGGGTTTTAATTTGTGTGTTAGTTAAATTTCACATCAGATCACCTTTGGGTTCTGTATAATTAGTATTCGTCCTGTTGGACTACACTTAGGCTACTTATGCTCTGGTCGTGCAATCACACTGTTGGAAATATGCCCTGAAAGTCAATCTTTGGAAGAAACCTTTCAGGACAAATAAATCGATGTATAGATGAATCTTATACATCAAATGGCAAAGATACTAATTAGGACTATCTCAATAAACGATATATGTCCTAAATAGTGTATCCATGGACAATGGATCGATTGAAGAAGTAATCTAATGATGTTAGACTACAGAGACCTTCTTCACATAACCAAATGTCCTAAAAGGTTCCTGGTCATTGGATTGTCGGAGGGATACTGACAATGCTTAAACCGGTACATACTGTGTCTGCTTCAAATGGAAGGATGGAAAGTCTCATCCCATTCGTGTTGTGACACTAAGACAAGTATGTAGGTGCTCATTATGAGAATGAGTTCACTGAACACAATCAAACGAGAGTACTTGCATGGAGGTCTACTCACATGTCAAGCAAGTAACTCTAATGGTTGTAATAATGTAAGTAGTCCTTTGACCTGAGGCATCGTCGTTGTCTTGTGGTTAAGTACTTAATCTTTGATTTTGTCAAAGTCTCCCCATTCGCGGGTGTCCACGGCATAATTGGGGTTAAGCCACTTAGTCATAAAGGCAAGTGTATGCGCAACAAAGAATCTCTAATCCTCAATAAGAGAGGAAGAATACTCTAAGATATGATTCGGGAATCTTCGGCCGAAGTATCGAGCGTAATAAAGGAAAGCGTGTTGGAAATGTGCCCTAAAACCAATCATGTGATGATACTTTACGAACATTTCACATGTTAAACTAATCTAGTTTAAATATAAAGGGCAAAGATTATTGTTTGAGCCGTCTCATATAAATGTTATATGCTTAAACGATAAGTCCAAGGAATATGTGATTGGAAGAATACGATCTAAAGAAGTTAGATTCATGAGACCATTCTTTCGTAGACACATCCTAAACGTTCCTGATCATAGGATTGCCAATTGGGCATTGACAGTCCGTTAAGATCAGTACGTCCTGTGTCTTCTCTCAGGGAGAGTGACTAGTCTCGAGTCATTGGTGTGTGTGACATCAAGACAAGTACGTAGGTGCTCAATAGAGAATGAGTTCACTGAACACGATCAACGAAGAGTTCTCATATTCCTGTCACATGAGAACTCATGGTTGGGATAATGCAAAGTAGTCCTTTGACCTGAGGCATCACAGTTGTCTTGTGGTTAAGTCCTTGATCTTTGATTATGTCAAAGTCACCCCATCGGGGTGTCCACGGCATCGTTGGGGTTAAGCCACTTAGCCATGGAGACAAGTGAATGCGCAACAAGGGATCTCTAACCTTCAAACCGTTTGAGGGAGAATACTCTATGATATGATTTAGAATCTCTGGCGCCAGAGTATGAATGAGATTTAGGAAGTCGTTCCAAATCACATTCAAGGTAATCATATAAGCACACGAATCACATTGGATAGTAGACATGAATAAATAAACTATCAAACCAAACAATGTGGTCAAGAGTATTGTATTAGAGAAAGACCGTATTGCATTTGTAGTCCTAAACTGAATAGGTTCTCCACTTCTTCTGATTAGCTTGGGTAACCATGATATGCTGCTAGGTGTCACTCATGGTTTGTGGAAGCCCTAAACGTGTATAATCACTAAAGGTAGAATTGAAAGTAAGTTTCAAATTCACAATCGATTTGAAATGGTTTTAATCGCCCACTGCCTCGCTAAAAGGAACCTAATGGATCGTACACCGTGTAAGGTGGAGATTGAAGAAACAAAGGAGATGAGTAAGAATAATTAAATGGTTTAATTATTTATGGCAAGGATTAATTAATATGTTAATTAATCAAATGAATAAGTTCGTTAAAGACCTCGGGATAGTTTTGGACCTTAAGGCCCAATGGGCTTCGAACGTCAAGCCCATTAACTTAAGTTGTATGACAACTTAATGAATAATGATTCACAAAGGCCCAATTAGTCCAAAAATATCCCAATGGCCGGCCATATTAGAGATGGAGTGGGTTTTGGACTTATTTACAAGTTTGCCACTCCAATGAATTAAGGTATAAATATGACTTTATAGCCAAAATTCATTAAGGGTTTCTTTTAGAGAAAATTGGAGAGAACATGTCTCTCCATTTCTCTCTAAAGAGGCCGGCCCCTTGGAGGGTGTATCTAGCCATACTAACTACTCCAAGGTCACTCATTTCTTCTCCAATCTAACCTTGGTGAAGATACTTAGAGGTTCTCAATTTTGGGAACTTGGAGAAACCTTTTCATCCATCCAAATCCATAGATTTTAGATGCAAGGAATGAAGGCCCTCTCTTTGGGTGATTAGCCTTTGCTTATGCAAAGAGGAATCTACAAAGGTATATGATTTCAACTCACTTTGTTTTGAGTTGAGTTTTGGTTCACCAATCTACTAGGCTTTGAATTTCATGGGTAATGTTTTGTTTTTGAGTGCATGCAAGCATGATTCCGCCTTTAAGTGTTAATTGCATGCTATATGATGTTGCTCAAATGAACATGTTTTTACAAAATAATCCTTCAAAGCGTTCCTATACGACTCAAAAGAATCATATAAAAAGGAATAATCACATTAGGGGTTTGACATAATATTTCCATACCCTAGTAATGTGATTGAGAGTATTGTTTTAGAGAAGGATCGAATTACATTGTAATTCCAACTGAATAGGTTTTCCGAACAAACTTCTACATTAGCTTGGGTAGCCATGATATATGGTTAGATGTCACTCATGGCTTGTGAGTTCTTCTAAATGATTAAATGTAGTCGTCAAAGAAGAAGGTGAATTAAAAGTATGTTTTAATTCACTAAGTGATTGGATTAAATATAATCAATTGGATTGGTGCCAATCACCTCACTGCCTTGCTAATTAGAACCTAAAAGATTGTTCACCAATACACTATTGTAGTGAGTAACTAATGAATGATGGAAATAATTAATTGGATTAATTAAGTGTTGTGATTAATTTAGAAAGTCTAAAGAAATCATAAAAGCGATAAAGATCGTTTTGGGCTTAAAGAAACGTTCGGGTTTAATTGGGCCCATTGGGCCTAAACCCATTGGGCTTTTATTCAAGCATTGGATGACTTGAAATATATAAAAGCCCAAAGCCCAAATCCAACACAAGAGGCCGGCCACTTTAAGTGGAAAGGGAGAGATATTTAGTCAAGTGGTTGACTAGGTTTCTTTTTGTCTATATAAGGAACTTTATAGAGATATTGTTCATTAGGGTTTTTGAAGTGTTAAAACAACAAAGAGGCAAAAGAAAAATAGCTCTCTAACACTACAAAGGCCGGCCACCTTAGGGGTGTTTTTACTAACACATCTTTCACCCTTTTGGTTATTCCTTCATCATTCTCACTACACTAGTGGGTGAGGATCTTTAGAGGTTTCCTACTTTGGAAACTTGAAGAGAACCTAGGAGCACTCATTCTAACAAAGTGGAGGAGGCAAGGAGGGAAGCTAGGCTCAAGGAGTTCAAGGAACAAAGGGCTTGGAGGTGGTCCATCCTTGGTCTCAAGTCTAGATCAAGAGGTATTAGACTAAACATTCACTTTGTTCTTCTCTAAAATTGTTTTGATGCATTATATATAAACCTATGAACCTTGAAGGGGATTTGCATGACTATAGCTTTGATAATTTGTTATAAATGCTTCCGCTGCTTTCGTATATTAAATTTGATTTGTATATACATGTTAGTCATTTTGAAATCCCTATAATGGAAAACTCATAATTTTCCCTTCACACACTTAATTTCGTCTTGCACTTATTCTTATCTAGTGCTCTAGTTGGATTGGTTTTTGTTTATTCGCATTCCTTATATTAATATTGTTTTTGCACTGTGCACATGGCTACATAACCTTTACGTGACGACCAACATGCCTCGATCTAGGTCGGAGTGTGTCAAAGTTAGTATATGATTTTTTTGTTAAAATTCAAAGTATTAAAGTATTTTTCATTAGTTTTCTAAATAAAAAACCCCGGACAATCAGGCCGAAATGGGTATTACCGTAAATTCCGTAATTCCAGACGGCAGTCGATAGCTTTCCTTAAACTCCTCATAAACTTCAAAGGGCAGTGAAGGTGGAGTCATCCGTCGACAGAAAATGTCGGAAACAGACGGCGTCTTCTCCCACGATCACCGATCAACGATTGTCAAGGTTCTCCTCGATTCCCTCAAGATTTTCCAAAAAACCAAACTGACTTTCGTTTCCATTTTTGCCCTCACGACCCTCCCGCTTTCCCTTCTCCTCTTCTCCCTCTCCCTCTCCTCGCACCCCCTCAAATCCCACATCTACCACCTTGAATCCCTCGCACGCCTCGCCCCCACGCGATTCGAGGCCCGCCAGGTCTGGAAGGAGTCCCGCGACGACGCCATCTCGCTCCTCCGCATCAAGGTCGTCTTCTTCTTCCCCTCCTACGCCCTCTCACTACTCGCTTCCATCGCCGCCGTGACAGCCGCCTCCACATCAATCCATGGAAAACGCCCCACTCTCCGCTCATCCCTTAACGCCGTCAAGATCACTTGGAGAAGGCCGTTAGTCACGTCCATCTGTATCTACGCGCTGTCGATCGCGTCCGCACTAGTGCTCCGCACTTTGTCAACTGTATTCAATTCGTCCTGGTCCAGATTGGTCATCATGGTTCTCGGGTCGGGTCTGGAAATATACCTGATGGGGATGATGGGCCTGGGGCTAGTGGCGTCGATTTTGGAAGAGAGGTACGGGTGGGATGCAATTCGGGTCGGGTGGGAGTTGATGGCGGGTAAGAAGCTATGCGGGTGGGTGATGTCGGGCATGTTCGTGTTGTTTACGTGGGCGGTTGCGAGGAAGCTGGAGGAAGTGATGGATGGTGAGGATTTGATGGAGGGATCATCGATGGCGACGCTGACGAGGGTGGTGGTGGGCATTGAGGATAAATTGGGTTGGGTAATTTTGTACGGGTTAGTGGTGCTTTGGGGGTACGTTGTTACCACGGTTTTTTACTGCGACTGTAGGAAACGCCACGTAAGTGGAGGTGGTGAAAATGAGGACGGCCCTGATTGAATTCTCTGCTCTTCAGATCCAACTCCACATGAGGTTTTATTTTTTCTTTTTTCTTTTTTGTTTTTGTTTTTTGAAATTTCTTTTTGGGAGATACATAGTTTTTTGTCATTTTTAAATGTAATGGGATAGGATTGAAATAATGTTTTGATTTGGTTTGTTGAAGAAGCCGACAGACAGACTATATTCTTTTGGGTTGACATGTTTTGCATTTGAATCCAATTTATAGATCATCCTCACATCCACATGTATTGTTTTTCTTTTCCTAATGTGATTCAACAAGTAATGGGAAAACTGTTTCAATAAATGTAAATACAAGATTGGATGATGGATGAGATTTGTTACCCACTCTCATTGTTTATTGAAAAGCTCGCCTTAGAATTGTATGGGCAATGCTATGGACATCAATATTTTAGATTAATTATGTAAATCATATGACATGATTGTTGATAATAAATTTTATTTTATTTTATTTTTTGAAATTAATTAATAAATTAAACTAGGGCCAAGCCATGAGCGGCGAAAAACTAGAAAGGGCAAACAAGCAAAGAAAACAATACAAAGTGAGAGAGGGAATACAAATGACGCGCCCAAACCCACTACAACAAAATACTAATTCGGGGAACAAGGAAAGCCGTCTTTGTTTAAGATACCAACAAGTGACGATGGGGGTCTTTCAACCTAGATGTTATTGCACATCTTTGCGTCCTGATGAGACACCACATGTGGTCTGTCGCAAAATTAGCTGATCTCGGAACCCAAGACCAATCACAAGCGTGAAAGGAGTTCCTCAAGGCATAAATGTGGAAAATGATGGGGAGCACCTCCCAGCCACTATCATCAATCTTAGGCATGAGATAACCTTCAAGGAATCAGATTCAATGATAATATTTGAGAACCCTCGTTGCAAAGCCATTATTATGTTCACTAGTGTGGAGTAGGAGGGATCTAGTGAGGGGATGACCGCGGGGTCCTACTTACCGTGGATCGAGAGGTGGGCCTCCTTGAACAAGCAGTCATGAAGGACACATCATACGCTTACTGCGGATCGAGAAGTTGTTGATAATAGATTATTACTTAAGTTTTGATTAATGTATTTATTATCCATTGGTGACATATCATATGGTTTATAAATTTGACCTCAAAGGTTGGTCTATTGTAAATTTAGGCTATATGACAGTGGATCTTCTTAATAGCCTATGTAATTGTCTAGAGGTCAGCTTTTAGTTTCTTAGATATGATCGAGGAGACTTAATAATTTTGTAGTGTGTTTTTTATACAGCCAATTTTGGATCTAGTTGTTTTATCAAATTTTTATAAGGAAAAATTCTTAATTAATTTGTGACTATGAATATCTTGATAATAATGCGCAGTTTAACACTACAAATCTTTTATGTATGTATATATTTCCAAAGCATTTTAAACATCCGCAACACCGCGTGGGAACTTTTGCTAATGCGTACTAAATAACCTTCAACATAATTACCATTAGTTTTAACACTAATGTCAAAAATTAATTTTAAGCATTATTAGTCATTTTGAGCCTCCGGTACTATTCTTGCTTCATCATTGTACCCATAGAAGAAAAACATGGGTAAGGACAAACCGACCTCTGCATCTATAGAGCGCTTCTTGCAAATTATGACATTTCCATGTATTTTGTTCCTACTCAAACTTACGCATGTCTTATCCGGTGTGAGAGTTGTCTTAATGGTAACAACATTATCAAAGTTTCTTTCTTACTAGAGGCGCCAACGTTTTTCAATTTGTTTGATGTGTTTGTCAATGCCAAATGGTGTTTAAAATAAATGAGATATAGAGTGTGTCCAATTTTGAATAAATATTAAATGACACATCATTTGTTGAACAAGAATTTACACAAAATAGTGGTGGTGTTCCAAACCCAACCCTATCACGCATAGCCGCTTTTTAGAATATTCTCACACAACGTTGCATTATCGGTTTTGGACCCGCCATATGAAGTCTTTGTCGTACATAAGTCCCCTGAACAAGATTAGGACTGTAACTTGTTTTGAAAATTCCCTACCTAAAAATTTGCCAAGCCTGTTCCAAATGATGATCCCAAACAAGTCTTAATGAAGAAATCTAATGTGTGTAACATTTTGATTCAAAAAATGATATTCTTATTATCTTGTTGTATCATTATTTATATCATCTTTCTAATAAAGATGAGACTCACATCCGTTGACGGATCCTATCTCTATTAGAGAGATGATAAGTTCCATCTCTATTAGATAAATAATACAAATAATGATATACCTAGATGGTAAATGTAACACTACTCCGTTTAATTATTATCAGTGTTTGGTTTGACCACAGAAGCACATGCAGTTACTATGTTTTGATTCGTTCCCAAGTCCCAAGCCAATCCCACATGTCTCACCCAACCCAATGACTAGTTGGGTTCTCGGAAGCTGTCAAGCAGCTTAAGCTGAATAAAGAGAATGAGGAAAGGATAAAGAAGTGTGCATCTTATTTTTAATGTTTTCCATATATACTGTGGGTTTGCCTTTTGGCTCCTTATTTATGTTTTGTCTTGTTGGCCTTGTTCCTTATAAATTTGAATTGTTTAGTTACATAAACGCAAAATAAAACATATACAAACCGTACTTGCATCCAAGGTATAAAATATCGATGATATCGGAAATATCGGTAGTCTAAAAACACGGAAATTTCGATGGAAATATCGGGATATTATCAATATCGATAAAAATAAAACCACGAAAAATTGTAAGAAAAACTTGGAAATTTTTATTGAAACTTTGCAGGATATTGATTTAGTCAATTATCTATTAGTTTATCACAAAAAATTTGAAGGAAATGCATTGCATGATAGATATAACTGATTTAAGTTGATTATATAGCGAGCTGGCAAACATTGTGAGTGTAGAAAATATGTAGTAATTAATGAAATAATTTTAAACACACCATAATCATTTATATATAATGAATTAGTACAATATTTTACACTTTATATATTGCATGGTAAGATACATGAGTGACTTAGCAAGGTCTAAAATATCGATGATATCGGAAATATCGGTAGTCCAAAAACACGGAAATTTTGATGGAAATATCGGGATATTATGGATATTTTAGACAATGCTTGCACCTACAATAAAATTAAGGTTTTAAAAGATGCTATGCGCTAGTTGGATGGCGAGTTAGGACCTAGCGGCTAGGTAGGGGCCTAAGCGGACTAGGCTACAACAACAACAACAACAAAGCCTTTTCCCACTAAGTGGGGTCGGCTATATGAATCCTAGAACGCCATTACGCTCGGTTTTGTGTCATGTCCTCCGTTAGATCCAAGTACTGTAAGTCTTTTCTTAGAGTCTCTTCCAAAGTTTTCCTAGGTCTTCCTCTACCCCTTCGGCCCTGAACCTCTGTCCCGTAGTCACATCTTCGAACCGGAGCGTCAGTCGGCCTTCTTTGCACATGTCCAAATCACCGGAGCCGATTTTCTCTCATCTTTCCTACAATTTCGGCTACTCCTACTTTACCTCGGATATCCTCATTCCCAATCTTATCCTT
Source organism: Malus sylvestris (assembly GCF_916048215.2). Taxonomy (NCBI): domain Eukaryota; kingdom Viridiplantae; phylum Streptophyta; class Magnoliopsida; order Rosales; family Rosaceae; genus Malus; species Malus sylvestris. The sequence goes on from NC_062272.1 coordinate 31,379,346, forward strand.
TCTCGTGTGCCCACACATCCCACGAAGCATCCTCATCTCCGCTACACCCATTTTGTGTACGTGTTGATGCTTCACCACCCAACATTCTGTGCCATACAACATCGTTGGCCTTATTGCCGTCCTATAAAATTTTCCCTTGAGCTTCAGTGGCCTACGACGGTCACACAACACGCCGGATGCACTCTTTCCATCCAGCTCGTATTCTATGGTTGAGATCTCCATCTAATTCTCCGTTCTCTTGCAAGATAGATCCTAGGTAGCGAAAACGGTCGCTTTTTGTGATCTTCGCTAGATTGCTCCGGTCATTAGTGTGGATAAGTATATAAATGGATAGTGATAGGAAAGCAAACACAAGATGTACGTGGTTCACCCAGATTGGCTACGTCCACGGAATAGAAGAGTTCTCATTAATTGTGAAGGGTTTACACAAGTACATAGGTTCAAGCTCTCCTTTAGTGAGTACAAGTGAATGATTTAGTACAAATGACATTAGGAAATATTGTGGGAGAATGATCTCGTAATCACGAAACTTCTAAGTATCGGAGTGTGGTGTCGTCTTGACTTGCCGTATCTGTCTCATAGGTAGATGTGGCATCTTCTCTGGAAGTACTCTTCCTCCATCAGGGGTGGTATCTTTAACTGGTGGAGATGCACAAGGTAATGTATCAATTTCACTTGCAGCTTACTTGTAGTTTCAGGCTTGGTCAAGCGCGATACAAACCATGTAGTAGGAGTCTCCCAAGTCGCCGAGCTAGGGGGTCTGCTGAAAGAGGTGACAGACAAGGTAAGCAATCAGAGCTCCGACTGATTGTTCACCTTCTCCCCATCTTGCAGCAGCATGAAGGATAAAGAGAAGAAAAATGAGAAGAGATGATATGAGATACTTTTGCTTTTGAAGAAGTAACTTTCCACAGGCTTATTCTTGAACTGAGCTGGAGGGTTTTCTGGTTTCCTCCAGAGTATAAGGCCGACTGAAGAATTTGAGGGTCAAAACAAGTCCATCAAATCTAGAGTACGTTCCACCCTGCTGATATGGGATACTTTTGCTTTTGACAGAGTAATGGATGTATCGGCACGTGTGCTGTTACGCTTGTCTCCACATGCTTCCTTGTATCCTTCGCACTTGCCCTATCTGTTCCTCAAGCAGATGCGGAATCTTCCCTGGAAACATAAGATGTTGAAGATGAGTACTCGAGAGCAATGCCAGGTAAGTAATCAGGTAAGGGGTTCCAGGCAGTCACTTCCTGGCTGGAAGCTTGATTCCAAGTGCTGACTGATTGCTCTCTTTCTCCTTGTCTTGCAGGTAAAAACAAGGCCAAAAGAAAAGACAGGGAAAAAACATGATATGGGATACTCTTGCTTTTAACCCTGATGATATGAGATATTCTTGCTCTAGTATAGCTTGTTTGCAGAGGTATTATCGGGGGGAAAGAAAGCTGAATATTTCGAAAGGCTTCGTTGGGAGTGCCCTCTCAGATATGATGAAGGGTTGAGCATTTTTGCAGGTCTGCTTGTCCGTTGGGGATGGAGGTCGACATATATAGGAGTCTCCCTAACAACAAGTAGTAATGCTATTCCTTTACCCTGCTTGGTCATAGCACGGTAGTGGGAGCTGCCAGTTTCACATGTTTTAACTCTGTCAGAGCACTTTGAAAAAGTGGTCTGTGGTATCTGGCTCTCGAGATTCGGAGAACGATGCCTCTTCGATTTTTGAGAAAGCAATCATGATGGGGGTCTGACTCTCGAGATTCGGAGAGCAGTGTCTCTTCGATTTTTGAGGAAGTAATCATGTTGGGAGTCTGGCTCTCAAGATTTGGAGGGCGGTGCCTCTTCGATTTTGGAGTAAGCAATCTTGTTGGGAGTGTTGTCTCGAATGTGAGTAAAGGTTGGACATGTTTGCTAGTCTACCTTGCCACGAAGCACAAAGGTTGACACACATGGACTTTCCAATTATCCAGCAATGGTACTGTTCCTTTACCCTCTCTTTGATTTTGAGAAAGTAGTCATGTTGGGAGTCTGGCTCTCGAGATTCGGAGGACGGTGCCTCTTCGATTTTGGAGCAAGCAATCTTGTTGGGAGTGTTTTCTCGAATGTGAGTAAAGGTTGGGCATGTTTGCTAGTCTACCTTGCCACGAAGCACAGAGGTTGACACACAGGGACTTTCCAATTATCCGTACTGTTCCTTTACCCTTGTGGGTAATAATATGGTAGCTAGACCTTCAAAATTTATGTGTCTAAACTTTGTTAGTGCTGTTTCTTTGCTATTCTTTTACCTTTCTTGGTCAGAGCGATGTAGTGGGAGCTGCAAGCTTCACGTGCTCAACTTTGGCAGAGAACTTTGGCAAAGTTATCTATGGTACCCATGAGTTATTGTTGCGTGTGGGAAGTGGGTGATTGAACAGTAAGATTCATGTGCTTTCTACTTCACCAGAAGTCTTCGACAAAATGCCCATAATTTCTGCAAAGCTGAGTGTGCGTGTGACAGGTGCTGACAAGGCTAGAAAAGTAGGTGCCTCTTCGATTTCTGAGATCGGCCCTCGTGGTCTCTGAGCAGCCCAGCTTTTGAGAAAGCGAGCGCCTCTTCAATTGATTCGGAGAACGATGCCTCATCGATTTTTGAGAAAGCAATCATGCTGGGGGTCTGGCTCTCGAGATTCGGGGAGCAGTGTCTCTTCGATTTTTGAGAAAGTAATCATGTTGGGAGAGTGGCTCTCGAGATTCGGAGGGCGGTGCCTCTTCGATTTTGGAGCAAGCAATCTTGTTGGGAGTGTTTTCTCGAATGTGAGTAAAGGTTGGGCATGTTTGCTAGTCTACCTTGCCACGAAGCACAGAGGTTGACACACAGGGACTTTCCAATTATCCAACAGTGGTACTGTTCCTTTACCCTTGTGGGTAATAATATGGTAGCTAGACCTTCAAAATTTATGGGTCTAAACTTTGTTAGTGCTGTTTCTTTGCTATTCTTTTACCCTTCTTGGTCAGAGCGGTGTAGTGGGAGCTGCAAGCTTCACGTGCTCAACTTTGGCAGAGAACTTTGGCAAAGTTATCTGTGGTACCCATGAGCTATTGTTGCGTGTGGGACTACTTCCCCAGAAGTCTTTGACAGAATGCCCATAATTTCCGCAAAGCTGAGTGTGCGTGTGACAGGTGCTGACAAGGCTGGAAAAGTAGGTGCCTCTTCGATTTCTGAGATCGGCCCTCGTGGTCTCTGGGGAGCCCAGCTTTTGAGAAAGCGAGTGCCTCTTCGATTTCTGAGATCGGCCTTCGTGGTCTTTGAGCAGCCCAACTTTTGAGAAAGCAAACGCCTCTTCGATTTCTGAGATCAACCCTCGTGATCTCTAAGCAGCCCAACTTTTGAGAAAGCAAACGCCTCTTCTATTTCTGAGCAGGCGCCTCTTCGATTTTTGAAGCTCCGTCGAGTGCAGATTTTTATAGGGGCTGGCATTAAGTTCCAAAGCACACTTGAATCTCCACCAGTAGAAGCTTCATTCTTGCACTTCTAAGATCTTGATTTGTCCGACCTCTTCTCTCTTCAACACCTTTGAAAATGTCTGGCCCCTCCGACCGTCGTTTTGACTTGAACCTTGTTGAAGAGGCAGCCCCGCCTTCTCCAGACAACATATGGCGCCCATCCTTCGTCTCCCCAACTGGTCCTCTTACCGTTGGGGATTCCGTGATGAAGAATGATATGACCGCTGCGGTGGTGGCCAGGAACCTTCTCACTCCCAAAGATAACAGACTACTTTCCAAACGGTTTGATGAGTTAGCTGTTAAGGATTCGCTGGCTCTCAGTGTTCAGTGTGCAGGTTCTGTGTCTAATATGGCCCAACGCCTATTTGCTCGAACCCGCCAAGTTGAATCATTGGCGGCTGAAGTGATGAGTCTCAAACAGGAGATTAGAGGGCTCAAGCATGAGAATAAACAGTTGCACCGGCTCGCACATGACTATGCTACAAACATGAAGAGGAAGCTTGACCAGATGAAGGAAACTGATGGTCAGGTTTTACTTGATCATCAGAGATTTGTGGGTTTGTTCCAAAGGCATTTATTGCCTTCGTCTTCTGGGGCTGTACCGCGTAATGAAGCTCCAAATGATCAACCTCTGATGCCTCCTCCTTCTAGGGTTCTGTCCAGTACTGAGGCTCCAAATGATCCCCCTCCGGTGCCTTCTCTTTCTGGGGCTCTACCGACTGCTGAGACTTCTCCTAAGCAACCTTTGTGAAGGCTCCCTCTTGTGTGTTTATTTTGACTCATGTATATGTACATATTTGTAGCTTATCGGGGATATCAATAAATAAGCTTTCCTTCATTTCAACGTATTGTGTTAAATACACCAAAGCCTTCTTCGCTAAGTTCTTTGAATTTTCTTTTGTTGAAGCTTGTATGTTGAAGCTTTCTGAGTGGAGCATGTAGGTTAGGGTAGTGTTCCCTTAATTTCCCGAGTGAGGAAAACTTCTCGGTTGGAGACTTGGAAAGTCCAAGTCACTGAGTGGGATCGGCTATATGAATCTTAGAACGCCATTGTGCTCGATCCTGTGTCATGTCCTTCGTTAGATCCAAGTACTCTAAGTCTTTTCTTAGAGTCTCTTCCAAAGTTTTCCTAGGTCTTCCTCTACCCCTTCGGCCCTGAACCTCTGTCCCATAGTCGCATCTTCTAATCGGAGCGTCAGTAGGCCTTCTTTGCACATGTCCAAACCACCGTAACCGATTTTCTCTCATCTTTCCTTCAATTTCGGCTACTCCTACTTTACCCCGGATATCCTCATTCCTAATCTTATCCTTTCTCGTGTGCCCACACATCCAACGAAGCATCCTCATCTCCGCTACACCCATTTTGTGTACGTGTTGATGTTTCACCGCCCAACATTCTGTGCCATACAGCATCGCCGGCCTTATTGCCGTCCTATAAAATTTTCCCTTGAGCTTAAGTGGCATACGGCGGTCACACAACACGCCGGATGCACTCTTCCACTTCATCCATCCAGCTTGTATTCTATGGTTGAGATCTCCATCTAATTCTCCGTTCTTTTGCAAGATAGATCCTAGGTAACGAAAACGGTCGCTCTTTGGTATTTCTTGATCTCCGATCCTCACCCCTAACTCGTTTTGGCCTCCATTTGCACTGAACTTGCACTCCATATATTCTGTCTTTGATCGGCTTAGGCGAAGACCTTTAGATTCCAACACTTCTCTCCAAAGGTTAAGCTTTGCATTTACCCCTTCCTGAGTTTCATCTATCAACACTATATCGTCTGCGAAAAGCATACACCAAGGAATATCATCTTGAATATGTCCTGTTAACTCATCCATTACCAACGCAAAAAGGTAAGGACTTAAGGATGAGCCTTGATGTAATCCTACAGTTATGGGAAAGCTTTCGGTTTGTCCTTCATGAGTTCTTACGGCAGTCTTTGCTCCTTCATACATATCCTTTATAGCTTGGATATATGCTACTCGTACTCCTTTCTTCTCTAAAATCCTCCAAAGAATGTCTCTTGGGACCCTATCATAGGCTTTTTCTAAATCTATAAAGACCATGTGTAAATCCTTTTTCCCATCTCTATATCTTTCCATCAATCTTCGTAAGAGATAGATTGCCTCCATGGTTGAGCGCCCTGGCATGAACCCGAATTGGTTGTCCGAAACATGTGTCTCTTGCCTCAATCTATGCTCAATGACTCTCTCCCAGAGCTTCATTGTATGGCTCATTAGCTTAATACCCCTATAGTTCATGCAATTTTGTACGTCGCCCTTATTCTTGTAAATAGGCACCAAAGTGCTCGTTCGCCACTCATTTGGCATCTTCTTCGTTTTCAAAATCCTATTGAAAAGGTCAGTGAGCCATGTTATACCTGTCTCTCCCAAAAGTTTCCACACTTCGATTGGTATATCGTCTGGGCCTATTGCTTTTTTATGCTTCATCTTCTTCAAAGCTACAACCACTTCTTCCTTCCGGATTCGACGATAAAAAGAGTAGTTTCTACACTCTTCTGAGTTACTCAACTCCCCTAAAGAAGCACTCATTTCATGTCCTTCATTGAAAAGATTATGAAAATAACCTCTCCATCTGTCTTTAACCGCGTTCTCTGTAGCAAGAACCTTTCCATCCTCATCCTTGATGCACCTCACTTGGTTTAGGTCCCTTGTCTTCTTTTCCCTTGCTCTAGATAGTTTATAGATATCCAACTCTCCTTCTTTGGTATCTAGTCGTTTATACATATCGTCGTAAGCCGCTAACTTAGCTTCTCTGACAGCTTTCTTCGCCTCTTGCTTCGCTTTTCTATACCTTTCACCATTTTCATCGGTCCTCTCCTTGTATAAGGCTTTACAACATTCCTTCTTAGCCTTCACTTTTGTTTGTACCTCCTCATTCCACCACCAAGATTCCTTTTGGTGTGGGGCAGAGCCCTTGGACTCTCCTAATACCTCTTTTGCTACTTTTCGGATACAACTAGCCATGGAATCCCACATTTGGCTAGCTTCCCCCTCTCTATCCCACACACATTGGGTGATTACCTTCTCTTTGAAAATGGCTTGTTTTTCTTCTCTTAGATTCCACCATCTAGTCCTTGGGCACTTCCAAGTCTTGTTCTTTTGTCTTACTCTTTTGATATGTACATCCATCACCAACAAGCGATGTTGATTAGCCACGCTCTCTCCTGGTATAACTTTGCAATCCTTACAAGTTATACGATCCCCTTTCCTCATTAGAAGAAAATCTATTTGTGTTTTTGACGACCCACTCTTGTAGGTGATCACATGTTCTTCTCTCTTCTTAAAGAAGGTGTTGGCTAAGAAAAGATCATATGCCATTGCAAAATCCAAGATAGCTTCCCCATCCTCGTTTCTCTCCCCAAAACCATGGCCACCATGAAAACCTCCATAGTTGCCTGTCTCCCTGCCCACGTGTCCATTTAAATCTCCTCCTATAAATAACTTCTCCGTCTGAGCAATTCCTTGCACCAAGTCTCCAAGATCTTCCCAAAATTTCTCCTTCGAACTCGTATCCAACCCTACTTGAGGTGCGTACGCACTAATCACATTGATAAGTTCTTGTCCTATTACAATCTTGATTGCCATGATTCTATCTCCTACCCTCTTGACATCTACAACATCTTGTACCAAGGTCTTGTCCACGATGATGCCAACACCGTTTCTCGTTCTATTTGTGCCCGAATACCAAAGTTTAAACCCTGAGTTTTCTAGATCCTTTGCCTTACTACCAACCCACTTAGTTTCTTGTAGGCACATAATATTTATCCTTCTCCTCACCATAACTTCCACTACTTCCATAGATTTTCCCGTTAAGGTTCCTATATTCCACGTTCCTAAACGCATTTTGCTCTCTTGAACTCTACCCTTCTGTCCTAGCTTCTTCACCCTCCCCCGTCTAATAGGATCAAAGTACTTCTTTTGTGTGTCCCGGGTAAAGTTGATAGGAGCATATGCTCCCAAACAACTTTGAGTGGAGTCGTTCGAAAAGAAGTTTCTATGGCCCCCTTGCTCATTTAACACTGCATCCGGGTGCCGATGGAGATACAGCGACCCTTGCTCACTTATCACTGTGCTCGGGCCACACAGCGCGCCACTTACGGGTGACGCCCTAGCTTTAGCGCGATTTTGTTCTGGATTCATTTTCATAAGGATTCGACGTGATCATGGAGTGCCGGCTGTCGACTACCTGACGCCCTCCCCCTTCTCCTTTATCCGGGCTTGGGACCGGCCATGTAAGACATAGGCGGAGTTCTAAGCGGACTAGGCTAATTCAAATAAATTTATTATATGATGTATAAATAAGTATCTATTTATATATAAAGAAACACATAATTATATTGTCATACATAAACTGCAAAAGAAAATGACATAGATTATAAAATATTAGGACATATTGAAAATGTCACATCCCGGTCCGGGGCGGATCACTTCATGAGCCCGCTCCACCACCGTAGCACAATATTGTCCACTTTGGGCCCCGACTACGCCCTCACGGTTTTGTTTCTAGGAACTCACGAGCAACTTCTCAGTGGGTCACCCATCCTAGGAGTGCTCTGGCCACCTTCTCGCTTAATTTTGCAGTTCCGACGGAACCCGAAGCCAGTAAGCTCCCGAAAGGTCTCGTGCTAGGTAGGGATGAGAATATACATTTAAGGATCACTCCCCTAGGCGATGTGGGATGTTACAAAAAACATGGGAAATAAACATATAATGAGTGTTCATCCAAATACTCAACAAGCCTATTACATTTTATTGACAAAATAAAATGCAAAAATGTAAGCTATCAAATTTTCTATCTAAGTAAAAGTTGTGACCTAGGCGAGTTTAGCCGGGCTAGGCGGACGCCCAAGCAGGTTTAGGCGCATTTTCTTAATTTTCAAATGCTTAAAGACTAATCGGGGAGGTGGATAGTGCCTAAGTAGGGCCTAGCGGCACTAGGCGAGGTCTTTTAGAACAACGCAAAAAAAGTCACCTCTCTATATACATGGTTTCAAGAAATCGTGTTGAAATTTTGAAACAAAATCCTAATATCCTCGATTATAAATTTATCCCCCATAAAGTCGCACACCATCCCAAAATCAAATAAATAACTAGTTTGGAGTTGTCTTAAGCAAGAACATCCTTATAAATCTTTTGCAGTGCAAATTTTAAAGCATCTCTCATAGCAAACTGCTTCCGAAATATGTCACCCACAAGACTAGGATAGTAGGACTTCCTCTCTCATCACAAATGACAATAACACAAACAACATGTTGATTTAAGAGAGAACCATCAAAATTGATTTACAACATGTTTCTTAGGGGTCCCTTTCACTTAATGATCCGTCTAGTTAGTGTCTCATACGGTATGGCCCAATCACTTAGATAAGCCCGATTATTTGACAAGGTACTAAAAGTAAAAAGTGGTTAGTTTCAATAATATAAGTTTTTTTTAATACAACAATATTATTTGTACCAAGATGGCCGGATCTCTTTCACCAAGACCACCGAATTAAGTGATCCAAACCTTTAAAATTTCATCCAACGGCCTATCTGTTTTGATCCCTTAAAAGCTATAATAATTTTTGGCCATTGGATGAAATTTCAAAGGTCCGAATCACTTGATCCGGTAGTGATGAGTAGATTTTATATTATATATTTAACCCTATTCTTAGTATATTTTGGTTAATATGTTGGAAGAATTTTGATACTTTGACTTGTATTTCTAATATAGGACTTTCAACTTCCTTTGGAGCAAAATGTGGTCAAATGGATGAATTTTAAAGTAATTCCAGTTGGAAGACGTTCGTGAGTCAATTGGCTTGATTGTATCAAAATATCAGATTTTTCTACCAAGCAGTGATTTCCTGGCGAATAAATAAAGGAGCAATGTGCAGTGCTGGAATAGTGACGTTTTGGGCTTGAATTGCGTTTTTGGAGCCCAATTTGACCTCAGATGGGTTCGTGACCTTCTGGAGATGTGTTCAGAACGTCCTGATCTTCAAAACCAGCTATCATGGGCCTGATTTGGAGGATATCTGAAGCTAAAACGTGGTTGGACAAGTGCTTGGCAGATTCTCCTAGTTTAATTAGGACTTTATTTTCTAAACTATTTTATGTTTTTATTAACTTTAAAAGAGTGAATGCACGAAAATACCCTAGAGGCAAGGACTTTAACTTTCGTTGACCATCGGTTAGAGAAACGTATGATTTATTTTTTTAGCATATCCTCGCAGTACTCGTTGCTATGGATGCGTGGGTTTCAAACGGGACGTGATTTGGAGCTATAGTGAGGGAGATATTAACGTTTGAAGTTTGGGGCATATTAATAATTTGGTTATTATTAGAAAACTCTAAAAAATTTAAATGAAATCTGGTGTGCCACGTGGGTGGCCCAGATTTAAAGACAAGGATATGGATGGTTGTGATGGAAAGGCAAGAAGAGAGATGAGAGATAAGTGGAACAATGCGGAGAAGAGAGAGAAGGGTGGACCAATGAGGGAGGAGAGGCAGGAGAGAAGAAGAAGAGGAGGGAACCGGCCGGGTTCACCATGACCTGTGACTCGACCCGATTCCATCTCCCGATTTTGACCACCATAGACGGCGAGGTTGGTGTCAAAATGATTCTTAGCTCGAGGCCATTTGATAATTCTTCCTATTTCACCCCAAAAATTAAGGGATTTGACATTGATTTCACAAAACCCGCACGGTGGGGTGCGGCTCGAACCACAAAATTCTGAAGTTAACCAAATCCATCATCACCACCCATAGCATCCTCCTGAGGCCTAGAATAAAGCCCAAACAAGTTTGGGGGCGGCGGAGTTGTTTTGGATTCGGATCGAACACACCCAAATTCAAGGGTTTCGTACGGTTTTAGTAGAATCGAAGCTTTTTTAGGTCAAATTGGCCTTAGTCACAGGTATAGATCGATTCTTCTAGTTGATTAGATAAATTTTCATGTTTGGATGGCGTGATTTGGTTGAAAAATAAGAAAGTTATAAAGATTTAAAGTTTGCCCAGTTTCCGGCAACATCCGCCACATTCAAGGCATTTTTCGGCCAAACCACAGTAAGTTAGCCTTTGAGAAAGGTATCAATCTCTTCCTCTCGTCGAAAACTAAGATTTCCATTGTTGAATCACTTGATTTCGTGGAGTATTGACAAAGTTATGGATGTTGAAAAGTTGCCCAAAAATTCTGGTGAGTTACCAGTTTTCCCGCGAACTGCCGTCTTTCAAACCATTTGCCGGACACCTCCGGCCACCATTTGGACTCTAAGCTGGTATAATTTGTTCTACAGTACTCTATCTTCGATTTGGTATATTATGGGTTGAATTTGGTTGAGAAACAAGTGAGATATGGAGTTCTAAAAATTGCCTAAAAATCTGCGAAATCTGCAGAATCCGACGAAGTTCCATTAAGGTCCACCACTTGATTAGAATAGTAATCAACAATCCAACCGTTGGACCATCACCAAAATTTTTTACATTGTATTATGTAATATTTGAAGAATGTAGGAATTTACAGATTGGGAATCCGACATACGGATCTTCCCGAATTGGATTTGTAAATCCATAAAATAGAATGTTAATCGCCACTTGGTTTTGGAAATTGGTGGAGATCCAACAGTTGGATCGTAATGAAATTTTAATATGTTATTCTAGAAGAATAATGTGGATATTTTGAAGTTGCGGATTGGAAATTTGATATGTGGATCTTTCGGATCTAGTTATACAGGGTTGTAGACCCTACCGTCGATCTATGATCGACAGTTGACTAATGGTCAATGAGTCTCAAACTATTTTAGAATGTCCTTGAGGATGTATTTTATGTGAATTACGTATTCTATTGATAAGAGTTCTAAGATGTGATTCAATAATTGTTCTACGTGCCAATCATTCGGGACGCCTTGATGCGCGTGCTAGAGAATCGTAGCGTGGACTCCAGGTGAGTGGGTCTTTTCCTTTTATTATAGGCATATAATTGATAGTTCCACAAACGCTTCTAAAGTGATTTATGCATGTTACCTACAATTGATTATTGTGAACTATGAATGGCTTGATCCCTGTTTAGGGTACGTAGGCAGTCTAACGAGACGTTAGATGCAACCATATAATAATTGAGACAAAAGCTTTGTTTGGGAAAATGAGCAATGTGAAGGAATCTGGTGAAAACGTGATATTTAACCATATGTTTTGGGTGAATGAATGTTGGTTATAAATCAACGTGCAAGGAAACGAGAAATTATGGTTTTATGTTTTATAAATGCCATGCCATAATTAGTTTACATTTTAGTATGTGATTTAGTACAACCTTGCACAGTGTTGCACACCAATGCGGAGGCTAAGGTAAGTTCATGTGAGTATATAATGTTGGTATGATTGAATGGTAATTAGTAATGAATGGATGTGATGAGATATGAATGAGTCGTACAGGTCACTACAGGTGACTCCGACTTATATGCTAGCCATGATTAATGAGATATGTGATGAGATATGAATAAGTCGTATAGGTCACTACATGCGACTCTGACTTATATGCTAGCCATGATTGATGAGATATGCGATCAAATATGATAATTAGTTTACATTTTAGTATGTGATTTAGTACAACCTTGCACAGTGTTGCCCACCAATGCGGAGGCTAAGGTAAGTTCAGGTGAGTATATAATGTTGGTATGATTGAATGGTAATTAGTAATGAATGGATGTGATGAGATATGAATGAGTCGTACAGGTCACTACAGGTGACTTCGACTTATATGCTAGCCAAGATTGATGAGATATGTGATGAGATATGAACAAATCGTACAGATCACTACATGTGACTCCGACTTATATGCTAGCCATGATTGATGAGATATGTGATGAGATATGAATAAGTCATACAGGTCACTACATGTGACTCCGATTTATATGCTAGCCATGATTGATGAGATATGCGATGAAATATGAATAAGTCGTACAGGTCACTACAGGTGACTCTGACTTATATGCTGGCCATGATTGATGAGATATGCGATGAGATATGAATAAGTCATATAGGTGACTACAAGTGACTCCGACTTATATGCTAGCCATGATTGATGAGATATGTGATGAGATATGAATAAGTAGTACAGGTCACTATAGGTGATTCCGACTTATATGCTAGCCATGATTGATGAGATATGTGATGAGATATGAATGCGTCGTACAGGTCACTATAGGCGACTCCGGCTTGCGTGCTAATATGGTTTATTAAGCACATGATTATTTATATTGTTAATGAGTTGCTAAGTAGTATTATACTTCGGGGTTTACCGTTAGTATATTTTTGACTTCATACTTCTACGTAGTATGATTTGTTGGAACCTTTACAGGTTTTACGGCGAGGGGTTACTACCTTTGATAATGGAAATGACATTGAAAATCTTTGTATTGACGACTCACACTTTCTATCCTTGCACCCCTCCAGGTTCTAGTAGCAAGGTTCCGTATCGACGAGGACTTGTGGCACTCCCAATTCTGGTGGCTCTTTATGATGGTATAATTATTATCTTTGCTCACTGTACTTGTCTTATGTTCTGTATCACGAGTGAAATGGGTCCAGACTCGCTCACCGCGCACTTGAGTACTTAGATACTTTTAGAATTAATTTATTCACATTTTATACATTATCACACTTTATGGCTTCGTCACCTTCCAGGTGTCTGCTAACACGGCTCGATTCGGTGTCCTAGTGGACATTTCGGGTTAGGGTGTGTCAATATGAGTAACTAATTCTTTTTGCTAGGGCGAAGCCTTGAGCCTTAGCATGAATATGTGATTTTTATTTAATTGCTTATGATTGATTTCATGCATACTTTGAATTATTGATCACTGTGATTAAAACTATCTAATTGTCTTAATGCCTGATCACCATTAGGATCTTTAGAAAAGTAATTTGATGTAATTTTGATCGGAAGGTTCCCTGAAATTGACGCTAACTTCTTGTGATTAATAATTGTAATTTCACTTAGGATGAGCACCGTGTCTTAAGGGTTGCATGGTTTTTCAAAGGGTTTTCATAAAGCATTAATGAGTCTTTCATGTTCAGATTTGGTCCGAATGTCCGAACATGTTGCATGTTAGATATACATTCTATGTTGGAGGTTCCAAGTAGAATATAAATTAGGAAGACCTAACCTTCAAAGTGGCATGTGTAGGTTATAAGTAATTAGTGAAAATACATAGGATTGCTAGGTGATGGTGGAACCCTAGTGCTTTTATAAATTGATATTCAAAACTCTTCTTTCATCATATTAGTTTTTAATTAAAATTCGTTTTTAATATTATTCAATTTCAAAATCTCATTTCTCAGTTTTTAATTCTAAGTATTCACGTTTATGCATGAATTGTTTGCTGATTTAGTGGTAAGTGAGGTTAAAATGGCGTTAGCGATACCTGCAGCAAGCAGACCACTCAGAGAGTCGTTGGCTGCCCGTGCAAACGACGTTCCTAATTGTATTGTCTATCCTGACCAGGAAGATGGAGATGCATTTGAGATCAAGCAGTACATGCTTGAAATTATACCAACGTTTCGTGGGCTACCTAACGAGGATGTGAACTTACATATTGCAAAGTTTATTGTGGGTTGCAAAAATATTTTGATCAGGGGTTCTTCAGCCGAGGCTATTAAGTTACGTCTTTTTCCTTTTACTTTGAAGGATAAGGCGGAAACTTGGTTATTCACTCTACCGGTAATAGCATTACTACTTGGCAACAATTACATACAAAATTCCTGAACAAATATTATCCAACATCCAAGACATTGAATTACAAGAGGGAGATTATGACATTCACTCAAAAGCCGAATGAAGAGTTTCATGAAGCATGGGAGAGATATACAGAGATGTACATGAAGTGTCCATATGCTAATATCAATGTAGATACCCAAATGAATATTTTCTTTGATGGGCTTAATCCTACATCTAAAAGCCATGTTAATGCATCAGCTGGAGGATCGTTGTCAAATAAATCTACAAGAGAGGCGTTTGAATTATTTGATATGATGGCTACAGAATCTCAACAGTGGGCAGCAGAACATTCACAAAAAAAGGTATCTTTGAGTTAGCTGCATGTTCTCCTAACATGTTTTCACAATGGAAAAAATGGAGAAGAAAATTGATGCAAAATTTGACATTATTTTACAACAGATAGCAAATTCTACACAATATCTGCCACCTGCAGCAACAGTTTGCACTATCTACAGCATGGCTACACACGACATACTGGGTTGCCCGCATAAGGAATCCTATCCAGAACTTGTTGAGCAACATGTTAATATGATGAACAACTATCAAAGGCCTAGGAATGATGCATATGCAGCTCATTACAATCCAGGATAGAGGGATCATCCTAATTTCAAATGGGGTGACAATCAAAATAATACAAAACCATACCAACAAATACAAAAACCTTTTGTTCTATCCAAACCATCATTGGAGGATCAACTGGAGCAACAACACAAACATTCGTGGAAGGCAGTAATCAAAGAATTCAAAGTGTTGAAGCATCAATTAAAAGTTCGGAACAACAATTTGGGCAGCTAGCTGCACATATTTCAGACAGAGAAAAAGGTAAATTTCCTAGCCAAACAGTGCCTAATCCATGGGGACATGAAGACTGCAATGTTGTTCAAACTTTACGGTGTGGTAAAAGTTATGACAACTGTGAAAATTGTGCTGAACAGAATCTGCCAGCAAGGAAAATTTCTGTAGAATTTGCAAAAACAGCAATAGGTCCTGCCAATTCTGAAGAAAAACAAAATATGCCCGATGCAGAAACTATCCCAAAACAAGTTTCTGAGCGTGTTTATAATCCTCCATTACCATATCCTGAACATTTAATTCCTAAGGCAAAAGATCAGTAACTTAAGGATTTTATGCAGACATTATCCAAGGTTCAAATCAACATTCCATTGCTGGATGCAATCAAGAAAATCCCATCTTACGCTAAATTTTTAAAAGAAGTTTGCAGCAGCAAAAAGAAGCTTGCAGATTTAGACAAGGTTGTGTTGACTGAACAGTGTAGCGCGATTTTGTTACACAAACTGCCACCTAAGAAAAAAGACCCAGGAAGTTTTAATATTTCTTGTACTACTGGAAATTCAGATTTTAAGAATGCTTTAATTGATTTAGGTGCAAGTATTAATTTAATGCTGTTTTCTATTTTCCAGCGATTAGGACAAGGTGACTTAAAGCCTACATCCATTATTCTACAGCTAGCTGATCGTTCAGTGACCTATCCTAGGGGCATTATTGAAGATCTCATCATCAAGGTTGACAATCTATATTTAGCAGTAGATTTCGTGGTTTTAGACATGGATGAAGACCTAAAAACACCCATAATTTTGGGAAGACTGTTCATAGCTACAGCTAGGACTCTAATTGATGTGGAAGCCGAAACACTAACTTTACGAGTTCAAGATTAATCTGTTGTATTTAATTTGTTTGAGGCAGCGAAACTTCCTGCTAACAACAAGAGTGTATGTTCATTGATGTGTTAGACAACATGGTTCAAGACAGTTTTCAGGCTAATTCAGATTCAGATCAGTTGTTGTAGGTTTTACATGGAGAAATTAGGACAGATTATGAAGATGAAGGGGTTCTTGAATATATTTTTTCATTGGACGGTCTGCCAGCACGATTTCCAAGGCTTAGAAATGTTTCTAAGAGCTTAGGGGAGCCTAAACAACCCCTTAAGCCATCCAAACAGCAACCACCAAAATGGAGCTGAAGCCTTTGCTAGAACATTTAAAATATGCACATTTAGGGCTGCATAAACATTGCCAGTTATTGTTGCAACATATATAACTCCTACAGAGGAAGATAAATTGCTTCGTGTTTTAAGAAAATATCAAGATGCTTTAGGATGGACAATAGCTGACATCAAAGGTATTAGCCCAACAATTTATATGCATATAATTTTAATGGAAGAAGACGTTAAGCCAACAGTGGATGCTCAATGCCGCCTTAATTCAATTATGAAAGAAGTTGTCAGAACAGAAGTTATGAAGATGCTGGTATGATTTATCCTATTTCAAATAGCCAATGGGTAAGTCCTATCTAGTTTGTGCCTAAATGTACTGGAATTACAGTGATTAAAAATGACAACAATGAGCTTGTTCCTACACGTTTAACTACAAGCTGGCGTATGTGTGTGGATTATAGGAAACCAAATGCGGCTGCAAGAAAAGATCATTTCCCGTTACCATTCACTGACCCTATTTGCATAGACGTTAAAAATCCTATCAGGTAGCCTTGGTGGAAGAGATTCAAACAGGATCTTTTTCCACTAAGGCGTCGAAGATTTTAACTAAGTCACACAATGGATTCATCATAATAATTTGATATTAAATTCATTATCTACATGAGTTGAAGCAAAGGAACAATATATACAATGTCGTTTTCAAAAGTTGAAAGCATATTTATAGCTCTTAGCCGGTTTGAATGAATAGGGCCCACAAAGATTCTCACACGTAGTCCAACATCATTGGAGGCTAGAGCAGTTGGTTACGAGATCACCAAACTCCCCTGCTCCCCTACTCATGGAAAGGAGGAAAAATGAAAGGCAATAAAGATAGGATTAATTACTAAGTCCTATCTTTAATCCTCTCCTGATTGAGGATCAACTCAAACGAGCAAGGATTCCTAATCATATCCAATCAAGGATATTTCCAAGATAATCCCAATATATTATTTAATAATTAATATACTTGGGATTATTCTTTTCGCATCCATCTTACGGATGACTCACCTTGGCCAATCAAATGTCGCCACTTGTAGGGAAAAACTCTATTTTCATGGTCGGCCACCTCCCTATAAATACTTCATCTCCACCAACTTCTGGTAAGCTTTTGTTTCACACTTAAGCCCTAAACACTCTCACAATTTAGATAAACTGACTTAGGCATTAGAGATCCATTGGCCAAACCTCATCCCCACCTTGTGAATGCTAGTGTGGCTTTGGCCTTGATCGAAGGTGTTTATTTGTTTTGTATGTACAATTTTGTCAAGATGAAAAATATTGGAAATTTGGTGCCACAAATTGGCGCTTTCATTAACAACTTGATTTAATGCTTGAAGAAGGCTCTCGCAGTTACTTTCAGAATTTTCACTATGTAAAATTTCTCACACAGACAGTCACTAAACTTTGTAAAATTCTTTGACCAGTCCCTGAAGAAGGATACGAGAATGGAAAATTATAAAGCCAAGACGAATAGAACGTCCCACGTACATATATACGGACCAATCAATGGAACAAGAACATATATAACCTTTACAAGCCACCACCGCAAGCTGCCATCACTTCCATTGCATGAACTGAAGCCACAGTAGTTGAGGAAGCAGCCTAGCCCATGGTGTGAATGCCCAGGAGAAACTCCAAGGACAACAACTACAATAGGCCATGGCATTAAGAGAAAGCTCGGCCTTCCAAAATCAAAACCAGACCGTGCTAGTACCACATGCTGCCCAATCAGGAGCCCAGATGTGGTGTCCAGAAGCAAATCCAAGAATGGTCCCAATCTTTAATCCATACAGGCTCAAAAAATGATCCAGAAGCCCAACCTTCCAAAAAGTAACATGCGAGCAGCAGTGAGCCCAAGCCTTAATGCTCATGAGCACATTCCACCTTCATTGGTGCCACATGTATTTAAACCTGAGCTTGAGAGTATTAGTAAAGTGCTGATAAAGAGTGGAATAATGTTGAGAAGTATGATGTTACTGTAAGGTTGAAATTTGAAACTTTCATTTATTGGCTAAGACCTCCTAATGGATGGGTGTTGACCCTAAAAACTACTAAGCTTACTTGACACATAGGTCGAGTAATTAAAAAGCTAACTACGTCATTCGGTTGTGTGCAGGGCATGCCAACTCGACGGTCGAGCTCGGTTGAGGAGTAAAATATGTTGATGTTACGTTGAGTGCACTGCTGACTTCTTGATCTTGCAACTGTTGTCGAGGAAGGAACACATCTCGACCTTTGGGTTCTAGAGCCTAAAGACAAGGCTACTAGTCTTGTGAAGTTCACGGATCGTCAGCACCGGGTTCAGTCACGGTGATTATATTCGTAAGAGTATACGGACACAAATACTCAAAAGAGATGTATGTCTTGATAGTAAACGTGGCTCGACTGTCAGAATGCCGAACTCTAAAACTTACTTGTGAGTGTCCAATCATAAAACAACTCAGCGTTCAATGCACCGAGCCCAGTAATCTTTAACACTTCACTTCGCTGAGAAGGTTAATGAGATGACCTCTGCCAACAGGAACTCGAAAATCCTTCTTGGCCGAGACTTGGATAGATAACCAGTCGACCTCGATGCAGTGCTGTTTATCCAAAATGAAGGTGCTCCAAGGTCGGCTGATTCTACAGCAACAGTGCTGTTTATCCAAACTGAAGATGTGTTGGCGAGGAAAAGAAAATAAAAGTCTCAAGGTTGTTGAGAGGTTTCACGTAGAGCGAGAGTTTGCGCAGGGCAGTTTGTGTGTTGAATTGGAGAGGCTGGAATGGTATGCTCTCTCTTCTATTTATAGCAGTGAACCTACTCCTGGACGAGTTAGAACCACACTCGGACTTGGACTCCTTATCATGATCTAACTAGGACTCGGTTAATCCTAATGAACCAGATTCATTCCCTGACTCCTAGTGCCTTCAGTATTAACACCCCTAGTGATATAAGGACTCAACCTTCATCTTTATCCAAATCAATCCTTCTTGCAAAAGGATCCGACCGAAGCCGACTATACAAGGTGCCTAACTGGCCCATGATACCCCCAGAATACCGTTAGTCCAGGAATCCCGACCCATTTTGTTACCCTCGGCCTAAATTGTTATTTTGGGCCCAAACATTACCCCTTCGATTATGAGGTCTTTGACTGGCCAAGTTTCAACCTTGAAGAAGTGAAATCAATCCCTTAAGGACAACAAAAAGTCCCGAATATTCCATCCACATGTGCATTTATGAAGCACGATCACACGATCTTAATTTGTCAGATGCTCCGCCACGTGGTGACTCCTTGGCATGTTTGTCCTCACTTGACACTGAAACACCTTATCAAAATTGAACTCCCTACCACACGCCATCATTATAACCTTGAACCGTGAATTTTTGGTCTTTTTGAGACATGCAAACACTCAAACGTCTCTTCACCATTAAGCTCGCCATCACACGCCATTGTGCAATCTCGATCTACGAGTTTTTTGGTCCCTTCATCTAGATTTTTGAATATTCATCATGATTACTAATCCCCCGATCAATCTTATCCCTTATTTTAAACACTAAACCGTTAGATCTTCCCCCAAAACGCCTATAAATACTCACATTTTTTCATTCAACCTTTTACGCTTTCAGAACCCTTAAATCCCCTGCCATTTTCTTCTCAAATCTCTTTGCCATTTTCTCTTAAAAACCAGAAAACAGCCTCTAATACCTAGAAAACCTTCATCTCCAATGGCTGCCAATACTTTTATCAACAAGTTGATTGAGGAGTGCAGCAAATGTCAAAATATCATCGACCGAAACAAGATCAAAACCATCCAATTTGAAGATGAGCCAAACGTCTCCCACCAGACGGTAAGCCCATTGTTTAAGGACAATGTTCCAGATGCAATCGTCCAAATGCTTAAGGAGCACTGCCTAAAACCCTTATTCCAAGGGTACGACTGGATGAAATGGGAATCAGCCAGACCCCAGGGTGTTTGGTTGTCGACCACGACAGCTTGGGTTGCTTGGGTTACCTTGATGGAGCCATCTTTCAGCGACGAATGGAAGGCTCTCGATATCTTTGAGGCCATCAAAATCTCGACCATCGAGATGAACTTGGATCGAGAGCTCATAATGGTCGTGTTAAGCTATTAGTACTCGACCAGCAACACGATGATTCTCCCTCTCGGCCCCCGTGGCCCAACTATTTTAAACATGACCACCATACTTAGCACTCCTCCATCCGGCCTCTCGGTAGACATCTTTCTCGTTGGGTAAAAATTCAATTCGGACCTAAAGACAGTTTTTGAGGAACGCGCCGTCGAAGTTCTAATGAAATAAGATCAAAAGTTGTCAAAAGAAGAAGTACATAAATGGTACAAAAATGTTTTCAATTACAACATCTTGATCACCCACTTCGCCGACTCAGAGGGGGAAAACCTTAAGAAAGGAGAACATGAGGCTTTCTTATTCTACTGGTACAACAAATATCTTTTTTGTGCCAAGTTGAATAAGTGCTTGGCCTAGAACATGCCGGTTGCCGATGCCCTGGCTAGCGGTCACATCCTGGCACTCAACCTAATGTTTGGCCGAAGCAACCTTGGGGAAAATTGACCCCCATCAAAATGGCCCACTCTGGTCTTCCCGCAGCCTGAAATCCGAGGCTTTGGATCTTCAACATCTATGGGTCTGGAGTTAGGTTCGCGCCCCATCCTTACTCACTTGGCCAAAGAAATTTTCAAATATTTATTCGGCCTAGAACATTTGTCCAAAAACGAATTTCAAATCTGCTATCACCGAACATACCTATCTTCCATTATTCTTCCATAATCGGCATGGGAAACGGCCAAGGATTCCGATATTCCGGAGTCTTGAGGTTATTCATCATGACTCATGACCTACCTTATGGCTGCGAAGCTCGACGAGGTAGTTGGGATGTCTACCACCCCAATTTCCTATCGTCAACTAGGCTATCTTCAAGGGTGTCCCCTGCCATTCCTTTCATCTCGCTTCCTTTTAAGCCGAGAATGCTTTTCTGGTTCCTCGGCCAAGAAACAGCCGAGAATGAGTTTACCGATCGGTGCACCAAATTCAACCTTTGGCCAAGAAACTTAGAATCCTGGTGTGTCGATACCTTCGTCGAGTGGTGAGAGGCTTATACCAAGGACTTCTTTCACACACTGGCTGAAGAAATCTTGAAAAAACTTTTTGACGATCGCCCGAAGAAATCTTTGCTTCAAAATCCAAAGAAGCGGCCCAAGGTATATACCTTATACTTTCCTCGTTCATTTATTTTCCTTCGAGCTTTAACTTATCTCGAGTTCAATGTTTCTAGGTAGCCGTATCGTCAAGAGGGCCGACGTAGTAGCGATGGCCGCAACCAAAAAGAAACTTGCCCTTTCTCCAAAAAGGGTGACGGTTGCTGTGCTAACTCCGCTGAGTAAACGTCCTTGCCCGGAAGCTGAAATGGCAGAAGACACTCCCCGGCCCAAAAAACACGTCAAGAAATTGGCTAAGAAAGAGGAACGGGAGATTCACGTTATCTTCAGTCAATCTACGGAGGCAACTGCTCCTAGCATTTCTCTCTCTTCTCTTGTCGTCGAGGCAACGATCGTTAATCCAGTTGTCAAGCGGCTCACCACTTCAGCATTGGTAGCTGCTCACGCTGAAGCTAGCCCGATAGCTGTTACCCCGAAGGAAGTTATTCCCTCGGTAGAGAAGAAATCCTTCCTTGACCCAAAGAAGACTGAGGCGGTCATCCTAGAAGAAGAGGTATAAAATTTATAATGTTCTTCTACCTATAACTCCTTGTCTAATGATTGACCTTTTTTGTCTAGGATAATGAGAGTGAAAGTCCCCAGTTGGTGAGGAGGCCTTGGTCGGCTAAAAAATCCACTCTTAATCCCCAACCGGTGGTCGAAACGACTAGTCGAGTCGACCCTCCCTTGGTCAAAGCCGATCCCGATCCTACAGGGGCACCGTTGGTTGAACCGGAAGCAACAGCAGAGACTCCGGTTTATCGTCAGGATGAAAATCTCGGCATTTCTCCTCAAGAAGTTACTTCGACTTTTGTAAGGCCTTTCATTATCCTTTTATTAACTTCCTGCGTTAGAATTCTAAACCAAAAAGATATTAAATGTCAGGTGCCCAATTACTTGTTTCATAAAAAATTCTATACGTCGAAGGGTGTTATCTATATTTCATAGCCACCTCAGTGGCCGTCGTACGTAGATAACCTTCATCGGTTGCAGGAATTGAGAAGTACTCTTAAACATTGGGCTCGGCCATTAAGCTCTCTAGGTTCGAGCAATGAACCAGGGGATATGGCCGAAGTCTCCTCTCAGCAGGTCTAAAACAAATTCTCTCTGCTATCTTTTTACAATTTTCCTTTTTTCCTAAAATCTTTTCATGTGCAGCCTTCATGGGAAGTCGAGCTCGATGCTCTCATCTCGAGTACTTCTGAAGTTGCCAGGCCATCCGCCACGTCAGCCGAGCCTTCCAGAGCCGCAGTCAAATCTAATGCCTTTGCCAAGTTGCAGGAATTCTTATCTCTTTCGTCCTTGCAAGTCCTTCAATGTAAAGGCCTCGACTCCATAAGAGAGTGCTTGAATGATCTTGCAGCCTGTGGCTTGCTGAGCACCGAAAGTGTTATCCACTTATCCAATATTCTTAAGCAGACCTGACAGTACTTTACTACTTTGGAACTGGCTCTCCGGGCCAAGGACGACCTGAAGGTTGAAAAGATTGTTCATGAAACTAGTCGGCCAGAGGTTGAGGCCATAAAAGCAAAGAAAACACGGCTAGCAGATCTTGATCATCAAATTGCTGAGTTACAACGGTCGGCCGTTGCTTCGGATCTTGAAAAGGGTTTTGAAGCGAATAAGGCTTGACTAACAGAGTTCGCGGCTGGCGCAAGGCAGATACATCAACTTCAACTTGGTAAAAGAACAAGGCAAGCTGAAGTCACAATGGGTGAAGTAAAGTGGTTGGAACTAAAGGCCGTTCTTGAAGACTTCTTTCCTTCGACCCCTTAGGATTTTGGCTTTAGGAAATCTTTTATGGAAATCTTTTGTAACTTCACTTGTACGCCCTTTTTGCAAAATGAATGAACTTTTTATTCTCGCATCTCCCAAGTGACTGGATGGTATTTCTTTAAAAATTTCCCATTGATTGGTAGTTTATGAATTAGACCTGTTCGGTCTTTAAGGTGGTATGCCCCCTTACCGAGAATTTTATGGACGATGAACAGTCCTTCCCAGTTCGGCGACCATTTCCCGAATCTAGGATCTTTGACTCCTACGGGCAACACAGCTTGCCAAACTAACTCTCCCTCGCCAAACGTTTTTTGTCTAACTCATTGATTATAGGATCGTTTGACAATATTTTCTGTGCCACCAATAAATTATAAGCATCAAAATGAACTTCCTCCAAGTCTTCTAACTTTTGTCTCATGGCCTGGTTATATTCGACACTGAACAAACTACTTTGCTCAATTACTCACAACGAGTTTATACTCAGCTCAACTGGTAACATCATGTCATGCCCATAAGTTAATGCATATTGTTGGAAGTATGCCCACAAAGCCACTCATTTGATGTAATAGCTTTTTGGAATACTTAATGTATTAAACTTTTATATGTTTAATGAAGGGCAAAGCTTATTGTTAATCACTATTTATTGTATCATGTGTTTAAGTAATAAGGGAATCCAAGGGATGTATTTGATCTAAGAGACAAGTGATCTAAGTGAGTTAGATTATCGAGTCCATTGTCTTATGTTCATTCCTAAAACGTTCCTAGCCATAGGATTGCCAATTGGGTATTGACAATCCGCTAAGGTTAGTATGTGTTATGTCGACTCAAGCTTGAGTATGACTAGTCTCAAGTCATTTGGTGTTGGACACTAAGACAAACACATAGGTGCTCGAAAGAGTAATCGAGTACACTGAACAACGATCGAAAGAGAGTTCGAACATACATGTCATGTAAGAACTCAAAAGTTGCAATATGCAAAGTAGTCCTTTGACCTGAGGCATCATAGATGTCTAATGGTTAGGTCCTTGATCTTTGATCATGTCAATGGCATTCCATCGGAGTGTCCACGACATTGTTGGGGTCAAGCTATCTAGTTATGTAGGCATATGAATGCACAACAAGGGATCTCTAACCTTCCATGGTGGAAGGAGAATACTCTAAGATATGATTCGTAAGTCTTTGGCCAAAGCAAATGAATATGACTTAGGAAGTTTGTTCCAATTCATATTCAAAGGAATCATATAGAAAAGTATCACATTGGATAGTAGACATGAAACAAACTATCACTTAAACAATGTGATTAAGAGTATTGTATTAGAGAATGACCGTATTGCATTGTAATTGTAACTGGATAGGTTCTCCAACCAATTCTACTTAGCTTGGGTAACCATGACATACTGCTAGGTGTCACTCATGGTTTGTGGAAGCCCTAATGACTAGCAAACACTAATCATAAAGGGAGAATTGAAATGTGGTTTCAATTCACAATCGATCGTTAAGAGTAACAATCGCCCACTACCTCGCTAATTGGAACCTAATGGATCGTACACCGAGTAAGGGCGATAGTGAAGAAATTAAATGAAATGGATATGCAATTAAATGGTTTAATTGAAGAATGGTCAAGATTAATTAATTATACGAAAGGTTCGTATTGGGCTTTTAAGTTGGTTTTGGGTTTCGGGGCCCAAAAGTGTTTTGGTCCATAAGGCCCATTATGTTTAAGTTGTATGACAACTAAAACAAAATGGGCAATAAGCCCAATCACAACATATAGGCCGGCCATGGTGAGGAGATGGTGAAAGTTTGCTTAATTGCAAGTTTGCCACTCACCAAAGAAAAGTGTTATAAAAGCAACTTTATGGCTATTTTCTCATTAGGGTTTTCTTTGAGGCAAAGAGGTGAAACATTTTCTCTCTTTCTCTCTACAAAGAGGCCGGCCACTTAGGGAGATTAATCTAGCAATCTCTTCTTCCCTAAGTCATCCATTTCATCTTCACACTTAACCCTTGGTGTGGAGACTTAGAGACACCAAACTTTTGGTGTTTTGGAGATCCTTTCCTTACATCCACAAAGTCCAAAGGAGCACAAAAGGAGAAGGAAATCACAAGCAATATCCAAGGAGCTAGGAGGTGACTTGAAGGCCCTCCACTTGGGTGAATCCCTTGTGTAAACAAGGATGAGCTTCAAGGGTAAAGAAACTCTAAATCTTTACTTCTCTTTAATGTTGTTAAAGAGTCTTTTGGTTCACCATATACTAGGCTTTGAAAGTCATGGGTTTTATGAATTGTTTTTGAATGCATGCCTACTTTAAAGTGTTAATAGTTTGCATATGTATTCAAATGTTCTTACTTGTTCTTAGCTAGGACAAATTTTTTCCTTCAAGTGGTATCAGAGCCTAGTCCTAGTTTATGGTGAATCCTTTTGGGTTTTGTGATTTTCATGATTTATGATTTAAATGTTGTAAATGTTACAAGCTTTGTTCTTGCTTTTGAATATATAAATTTTGCTAGAAAATTTAGCATCTCAAATGTTGTAGATGTACTTCATTTAAGCATGAATATTGGAACTAAAATTTGGTGCCATGTATTTTGGGAAATTCGGCCAAATCCAAAGGGTGATTTTTTAGGTTCATGTTTGTCTTGTTAAAATGGTTTTAAGGTGACTTTTGGAACCCCTAAGTACCCTAGGATATTAGCCCTCTTTTGAGTGGTGAAAAATTGAGTTTTGGTGAGTGAAAACATTCATGGAGCTATTATGAGTTTTCATGGTGTTCTTCAATGTTCTTGAAGTTCTTGCCAAGAACAAAAAGTTTTGAAGTTTTGATTCAAAAGTTTTATGTTTTTCATAAAGTTTTGGTTTAATTTTGATGGGTGATGGTTATTGGTGAAGCATTAATATTGGCTTTAATGTTTGACAAAACTCTTTAATGTTTTACAAAACATTTTCTTACAAACCATCAATTTCACCTTTTCCTCACCCACCAAAATCAACTTGCAAAACTTTTTAGAAAATTTTTCCATATCTTCTCAAATGGCCGGCCACCCCCTAGTGGGGGTACTTTTGGGGCCTTTTGTGCATTTACATAAAGTTTTGATACTTTTGTGTATTTGCATTTTGGCCCAAAAGTTTACGTTTTTACGTTAAGGCCCAAAAACTCTGAAGGACAAATTGTTTTGATCCTTTAATGATGTTTTTACATTATTAAAATTTTGGGATCTAGTTGTAATTACATGAAGTTGTGGACTATTATGTTTTTACAAAGTGACCCCAAAAATTTTTGTATTTGCATTATGGCCCAATTGTTGTGGTCATAGTTTCCTTTTGGCCCAAATAAAATGAGAACAAAATTGTTTTGTCTCTTTAATGAGAATTGGATTTTCATTTCATTTAGTTCCATTTAAATCAATTCTATGGATCCAAAAACCAATTTTTTTAAGTTGCTTTCTTAGTTAATGTGATTAATTAAGAAAAGGGTGATTATGAACCAAAGGCCTCGATAATTGAGCTATGTGATTGGCCGCTTTACATTATGAATGTTTGGGTTTGGTAGTGTAGATATTGAATGTAATTTGATTAATTCAATTTGTTGTAAATGGACATAAGTCCATCATTTGTGTTGTAAAAGGGCATAAGCCCTTCTTATTATTTCAAGTATTCCTTTTTGTTTAAATGTATGCAAAATGGAATAGTTGGGTCCAACGCCCAATAGGAAATAACGGTTTAATTGGATTAAACGCGTAACTAAAATCAACAACTATCTACCTTAAACCCAAGGTCCAACACAAGGCTCGTGTTGGATCAAATTAATCGGTTCATAATCATCCTAAGACCTAATATGACTATATAGTCCATATGAGGATGCAATGCATTCGTTAGTAGTTCCATATAGTCTCACTTATTTCTTCGAAATAGTGGGAGTATTATAAACTACTAAATTCATATTAACTTGGACCAATAGTTGTGATAGGCCCATGTTCTTTTAAATAAGATTAAAATGATTTTGATGTAGTCCAAAACTACTCCCTCAACAAACGAATATTAAGTTGATAAGCGAGAGATGTTTTGAACATCTCTTCGTAGGCCTTCCACCGTGGTGGGCTCCAATCGTTTGTGACTCATGCACCGGCTTCACCCTATCATGGGGGAGTTCAAAGTATGTGCTTACATCCAGGAGGAGCCCATAAACATATGATGAGGTAAGTGTAGGCAACGAGGATGGCCGATATCATATCATTGTCAGGCTATTCTTGAACCCCTTCATGAACTAAGCATGGTGGGAATGACTTAACTAAGTGCAATGGTGCCGATATCGTATCATCGTGAGGCAACATTCTCTAGAGGCCAAACGGATGGGTAATTACAAAAGTTGTAAATGAATAAAGAGTTATTCTCTCATCATTATTTTTGCTAACCAATATCGTATCATCGTGAGGTGGGCTTGGTAATGGTGAGTCTCCCATACCCCGCTAAGAGTTCAATATAACTCTCGAATTCTATTGAGGGATGTGGAATTTGCCAAAAATAGTGGGTGGTACTATTTGATTCAAAGACCCAATCAAATAGTTTTAAACAAACAATCTAATACGATTTCTGTTATGTTATGTAGTTAACGACATGTCTAAAATTATATCCACCATTATACTTGACAAAAGGGGCCTTAAGGGCCAACGTTTCCTTGATTGGTATCGCCACATTTCGAATGTCTCAAAGGTGAAAGACATATTGTATGTGCTTAAGCAATCCCCTCCTCATGTACCTCCTACGAAACTAGCTTCAAAGGAGGAGTGTCAAAATTATGTTAGACACTATGAGGATGACTTACAAGCCAAATGCTTAATCCTCACTTCACTTAGTGAGGAACTTATGAAGCTACATAAGCACATGGACACTTCTTGTGCCATGGTTGAAAGTTTGCATAAGATGCATGACATTGAGACTAGTAATGTACGATTCTCAAATGTTTGTAGTCTAATGAATGCCAAAATGGCAAAGGGGACATCGGTCCATAAACATGGACAAAAGATGGAAAAGATATTTAAAGATCTTAAAAGTTTAGGAACTTCCATCGATGGGAAAATGGCCCAAGACTTTTTCCTTGCATCTCTCTCGGATGATTTCACTAAGTTTATTGTAAACTATAAAGTGAATAGATTCGATCATGCTTTAAACGAGATGGTTGACATGTGCTGTAAATTTGAAAAAGGTTTCAAAAGGGACAGTGGGAGTGAGAATGCAATCACAAGGAAAAGGTTGCATAAGAAGAAGGCAAAGAAATCTAAAGGAACATGCTTTCATTGTGGAAAGGATGAACGTTGGAAGAAGAAATACAGGGTGCGCATTGCGAGCCTTATGACACGAACTTTTGAAGAGACTATTTCTGTCATAGAGAGTGCTTTTACAGTGAACTCCAATTCCTGGATATTTGATTCAGGCGCTAGTCAACATATCTGTAATACGATGCAGGGACTAGCAGGGAGCAGGTCACTGCGCAATGGGGAGATGGTTGTGCGAGTTGGGAACGGCACTAAAATCTCTGCAAAAGCGATAGGCACCTACATGCTTAACCTACCCTCTGGGGAAGTCCTGGAACTTAAAAATTGTTTATATTTTCCTTCATGTATAAAGAATTTGATTTCCATCTCTAAGCTTTTACGAGATGGGCACTCAGTATTGTTTGACAAAATGAGTTGCACTTTATACTTGAATGGTCGTATTATCTCTCATGGTAATATGATAGAGGGACTTTTTCACTTAGAGACGAATAGTGGGATGCACTGTATTGCAAGCGGGAATACCTCAAAACCCAAAAGGGCTAGAGAAGAAGTTAACCAAGAAAAGATGTGGCATCTTAAACTTGGACATGTGAACCTTGATAAGATTCGCAAGATGTCGAAAGACGGATATTTCCGCCCATTAGGTGATGACCGGATGGGTACTTGTGAATGTTGCTTGAAAGGGAAGATGACCAAATCTCCATTTACTGGAAAGGAGAGCGTGCCACTGAAATTCTAGGGTTAATCCACACTGACGTATGTGGACCTATGTCTACTACGTTGAGAGGAGGCTTCTCCTACTATATCACATTCACCGACGATCACTCTCGGTTTAGCTATGTGTATCTTATGAAGTACAATTCAGAATCCTTTGAAAGGTTCAAAGAATTCAAGAATGAAGTTGAGAAGCAAACTGGGAAACAGATAAAGATCCTAAGATCGGATCGAGGGGGTGAATATCTGAGTAATGAGTTCCTAGACTATCTCAAAGAGTGTGGAATAATATCACAGTGGACTCCACCAGGAACTCCACAACTTAATGGAGTTTCTGAAAGGAGAAATCAAACCTTGATGAACATGGTTCGTTCTATGATGAGTTCCGCTGATCTACCAGTAACATTCTGGGGATACGCTCTATATACAATAGCTTACTTGCTTAATAGAGTACCTTCCAAGTCAGTTTCACAAACGCCCTATGAGATATGGCATGGAAGAAAGCCAAGTCTTAATCACATTAAGATTTGGGGTTGTGAAGCATATGTCAAGAAGCTTGAAGCTACTAAGCTTGAAGCGAGATCAGTAAGGTGTTATTTTGTGGGATATCCTAGAGAAACTATGGGATATGAGTTCTACCATCCTGACGACCAGAAAGTCTTTGTCACCAGAACTGCTATGTTTCTAGAGGAACAATTTGTTCTCAAAGGAACTATAAGCAAAAAGATGGAAATTAATGAGATTAATGATGAACCACAAACAAGCACTCGACAAGTTGACAACCCTGTTCCTGAACCCCTAGCTCCACGTAGATCTGAACGGGTTAGTAAGCCACCTAAGAGGTATGGCTTAGACAATGACTTTGCGGAATTGCACCTTCTAGGTGACAATGACACAAAGGAGGACCCTAGGGACTACACTGAAGCAATGTCCGACATTGATTCGAAGAGATGGCAAGAGGCCATGAAATCCGAGATGGATTCCATGTATCAAAATCAGGTCTGGACTCTTGTAGACCTTCCAGAAGGTATAGTACCTGTTGGAAACAAATGGGTCTTCAAGAGGAAGATAGGCGTTGATGGGAACGTGGAGACTTATAAGGCTAGACTCGTAGCCAAGGGTTACAGGCAACGAGAAGGGATTGACTATGAAGAAACCTTCTCTCCTGTAGCCATGATTAAGTCCATTCGAATTTTGCTTGCTATAGCTGCGTACCATGATTATGAGATATGGCAAATGGACGTGAAGACGGCCTTTCTGAACGGCTACCTAGAGGAAGAGCTCTATATGACTCAACCCGAAGGTTTCATGTCCAAGTGTGAAAAGACTAAGGTATGCAAGCTTCAAAGGTCCATTTATGGACTTAAGCAAGCCTCCAGGAGCTGGAACATTCGTTTCGATACTGAAATCAAAACGTTTGGTTTTACTCAAAACGAAGACGACAATTGTGTTTATCAAAAGGTCGTTGGGGATGCAGTAGTATTCCTAGTGTTATATGTAGATGACATATTACTATTCGGGAATGACATTGCAATACTTTCTTCTGTAAAAGTGTTGTTGTCCAAAACCTTCCACATGAAAGATTTAGGAGATGCATCTTATGTACTTGGGATAAAGCTCTATCGTGATAGATCCAGAAAATTAATTGGATTATCCTAATCTATAAACATTGATAAGGTGCTAAGTAGGTTCCAGATGGAACAATCTAAGAAAGGTTTTCTTCCTGTGAGACATGGAATTCACCTTTCTAAGTCCATGGAACCTAAGACTCCTTAAGAGATACGGCAAATGAATATGATTCCTTATGCTTCCGCCATAGGGAGTCTCATGTATGCCATGATATGCACAAGGCCTGATATCGCATATGTTGTGAGCATTACTAGTCGATATCAATCTAACCCAGGACCAGAACACTGGGCAGCTGTCAAGACAGTCCTTAAGTACTTAAGAAGAACTAAGGACATGTTCCTCGTATATGGAGGAGCAGCAGAGTTGCGAGTGGAAGCCTATACAGACGCAGATTTCCAATCTGACGTCGATGATAGAAGTTCCAACTCCGGATATGTATTCACTCTGAATGGTGGGGCTATTAGTTGGAAAAGCAAGAAACAAAGTGTAATTGCTGATTCCACAACAGAGGCTGAATATGTCGCAGCAGCTGAAGCCGGCAAAGAAGCGTTCTGGATGAAGAAGTTCATCACTGAACTTGGAGTGGTTCCAACTATTACATCACCAGTAACTTTGTACTGTGATAATAGTGGGGCGATAGCTCAAGCCAAAGAACCCAGGGCACATCAAAAGAACAAGCATTTTGACAGGCGCTTTAATATCATTAGAAGATATGCTGCCGAGAGGAAAGTCAACATCCTCAAAGTTGCTTCAGCCGATAACGTAGAAGATCCATTGACAAAGCCAATGTCTCAAATCCAGCTTGACCGTCATATGGAAAAGATGGGTATTAGATACATGGGAGGATGGCTTTGAGTGCAAGTGGGAGATTGTTGGAAGTATGCCCATAAAGCCATTCATTTGATGTAATAGCTTTTTGGAATACTTAATGTATTAAACTTTTATATGTTTAATGAAGGGCAAAGCTTATTGTTAATCACTATTTATTGTATCATGTGTTTAAGTAATAAAGGAATCTAAGGGATGTATTTGATCTAAGAGACAAGTGATCTAAGTGAGTTAGATTATCGAGAGCATTCTCTTATGTTCATTCCTAAAACGTTCCTAGCCATAGGATTTGAAGGAAAAATTTTGTCCTAGCTAAGAACAAGTATGAACATTTGAATACACATGCAAGCTATTAACACTTTAAAGTAGGCATGCATCCAAAAACAATTCATAAAACCCATGACTTTCAAAGCCTAGTATATGGTGAACCAAAATAAACTCTTTAACAACATTAAAGATAAGTAAAGATTTAGTGATTCTTTACCCTTGAAGCTCATCCTTGATTACACAAGGGATTCACCCAAGTGGAGGGCCTTCAAGTCACCTCCAAGCTCCTTGAATCCTCCTTGTGTTTTCCTCCCTTTAGTGCTCCTTTGAAGATTTGAGGAAATAAGGATTTGTTCTCCAAAACACCAAAAGCTTGATGTCTCTAAGTCTCTTCACCAAGGATGTATCTTGTGAAGATGATATGGATGACTTAGGGAAGAAGAGATTGCTAGATGTCCCTCCCCTTAGTGGCCGGCCTCTTAGAGAAAAATGAGAGAAAATGTTTCACCCAATTTCAACAAGAGAACCCTTATGAGAAAATAGCTATAAAGTTGCTTTTATAACCTTTTCTTTGGTGAGTGGCAAACTTGTAATTAAGCAAGCTTGCCCATTCACCCTAATGGCCGGCCTCTCCTTGTTATTGGGCTAATTTGCCCATTTTGTTTTAGTTGTCATACAACTTAAACATAATGGGCCTTGTGGACCAAAACGCTTTTGGGCCCCGAAACCCAAAACCAACATATAAGCCCAATAAGAACCTTTCGTAAAATTAATTAACTAATTAATTAATCTTGACCATTCTACAATTAAACCATTTAATTGCTTATCCATTTCATATAATTTCTTCACATACATCCTTACTCGGTGTACGATCCATTAGGTTCCAATTAGCGAGGCAGTGGGCGATGTTACTCTTAACTATCGATTGTGAATTGAAACCACATTTCAATTCTCCCTTTAATGATTAGTGTTACCTAATCATTTGGGCTTCCAAAAACCATGAGTGACACCTAGCAGTATGTCATGGTTACCCAAGCTAAGTAGAATTGGTTGGAGAACCTATCCAGTTACAACTACAATGCAATACGGTCCTTCTCTAATACAATACTCTTAATCACATTGTTTAAGTGATAGTTTGTTTCATGTCTACTATCCAATGTGATACTTTCCTATATGATTCCCTTGAATATGATTTGGAACAAACTTCCTAAGTCATATTCATTTTCTTTGGCCAAAGACTTTAGAATCATATCTTAGAGTATTCTCCCTCCACCATGGAAGGTTAGAGATCCCTTGTTGTGCATTCATATGCCTACATCACTAGATAGCTTGACCCCAACAATGCCGTGGACACTCCAAAGGAATGCTGTTGACATGATCAAAGATCAAGGACCTAACCATTAGACATCGATGATGCCTCAGGTCAAAGGACTACTTTGCATATTGCAACCTTAGAGTTCATACATGACATGTATGTCCGAACTCTCTTTTGATCGTAGTTCAGTGTACTTGAGTACTCTTTCGAGCACCTATGTGTTTGTCTTAGTGTCTAACACCAAATGACTTGAGACTAGTTATACTCACGATTGAGTCAACATAACACATACTAGCCTTAGCGGATTGTCAATGCCCAATTAGCAATCCTATGGCTAGGAACGTTTTAGGAATGAACATAAGAGAAAGGTCTCGATAATCTAACTCATTAGATCACTTATCTCTTAGAACAAATACATTCCTTGGATTCCCTTATTGCTTAAACACATGATACAATAAATAGTGATTAACAATAAGATTTGCCCTCCATTAAACATATAAAAGTTTAACACAATAAGTATTCCAAAAAGCTATTACATCAAATGAGTGGCTTTGTGGGCATACTGCCAACAGGATTGCCAATTGGGTATTGACAATCCGCTAAGGTTAGTATATGTTATGTTGACTCAAGCTTGAGTATGACTAGTCTCAAGTCATTTGGTGTTGGACACTAAGACAAACACATAGGTGCTTGAAAGAGTAATCGAGTACACTGAACAACGATCGAAAGAGAGTTCGAACATACATGTCATGTAAGAACTCGAAAGTTGCAATATGCAAAGTAGTCCTTTGACCTGAGGCATCATAGATGTCTAATGGTTAGGTCCTTGATCTTTGATCATGTCAACGGCATTCCATCGGAGTGTCCACGACATTGTTGGGGTCAAGCTATCTAGTTATGTAGGCATATGAATGCACAACAAGGGATCTCTAACCTTCCATGGTGGAAGGAGAATATTCTAAGATATGATTCGTAAGTCTTTGGGCAAAGCAAATTAATATGACTTAGGAAGTTTGTTCCAATTCATATTCAAAGGAATCATATAGAAAAGTATCACATTGGATAGTAGACATGAAACAAACTATCACTTAAACAATGTGATTAAGAGTATTGTATTAGAGAAGAACCGTATTGCATTGTAATTGTAACTGGATAGGTTCTCCAACCAATTCTACTTAGCTTGGGTAACCATGACATACTGCTAGGTGTCACTCATGGTTTGTGGAAGCCCTAATGACTAGCAAACACTAATCATAAAGGGAGAATTGAAATGTGGTTTCAATTCAGAATCGATCGTTAAGAGTAACAATCGCCCACTACCTCGCTAATTGGAACCTAATGGATCGTACACCGAGTAAGGGCGATAGTGAAGAAATTAAATGAAATGGATATGCAATTAAATGGTTTAATTGAAGAATGGTCAAGATTAATTAATTAGTTAATTAATTATACGAAAGGTTCGTATTGGGCTTTTAAGTTGGTTTTGGGTTTCGGGGCCCAAAAGTGTTTTGGTCCATAAGGTCCATTATGTTTAAGTTGTATGACAACTAAAACAAAATGGGCAATAAGCCCAATCACAACATATAGGCTGGCCATGGTGAGGAGATGGTGAAAGTTTGCTGAATTGCAAGTTTGCCACTCACCAAAGAAAAGTGTTATAAAAGCAACTTTATAGCTATTTTCTCATTAGGGTTTTCTTTGAGGCAAAGAGGTGAAACATTTTCTCTCTTTCTCTCTACAAAGAGGCCGACCACTTAGGGAGATTAATCTAGCAATCTCTTCTTCCCTAAGTCATCCATTTCATCTTCACACTTAACCCTTGGTGTGGAGACTTAGAGAAACCAAACTTTTGGTGTTTTGGAGATCCTTTCCTTACATCCACAAAGTCCAAAGGAGCACAAAAGGAGAAGGAAATCACAAGCAATATCCAAGGAGCTAGGAGGTGACTTGAAGGCCCTCCACTTGGGTGAATCCCTTGTGTAAACAAGGATGAGCTTCAAGGGTAAAGAAACTCTAAATCTTTACTTCTCTTTAATGTTGTTAAAGAGTCTTTTGGTTCACCATATACTAGGCTTTGAAAGTCATGGGTTTTATGAATTGTTTTTTAATGCATGCCTACTTTAAAGTGTTAATAGTTTGCATATGTATTCAAATGTTCTTACTTGTTCTTAGCTAGGACAAAATTTTTACTTCACATATGGGGTTGTCCTAGTTGCTGATTAGAGTGAGGCAGATATGCTCATAAAGCCTCGTTTAACTTCAAATGCCACATACCAAGCTTTTCTTTTATCATTTTTTTCGAGAATGTCGATCAAAACTGTGTAACTTGCTTTGGCCTGTCCATTTGCTTGTGGGTAATATAGCGTGGATTGTTCGAGTCGAATTTTCAAGTTTGTCGTATATTCTTTGAACCTTTCAGCTGTAAAGATCGTGCCGTTGTCAGTTATGATCGTTTCTGGTACGCCGAATCGTGTCACGATGTTTTCTTCTACAAAATTACGAATTTCCTTGGATGTTAATTCGACGTATGATTTTGCTTCCGCCCACTTAGTGAAGTAATCGGTCACCACAAGTATCCATGAATGTTTTGCTGCTCCAGAAAACGACGTTATTTTGCCGATTACATCTATGGCCCATCCTTAGAACGGCCAGGGAATGGTGACCGAGTGAAGTAGTTTGGTCGGGACTCTTTGTATTGGCCTATGAATCTGACATTGTATACATCTTCATGCGTACTAGATATAATCTTTCAATATATTCGGCTAGAGATATCCGTGTTGACGAAGCAACTAATGCATCTTGCATCCAGATTGATGATCTCCGCAGATTCCTTCGTGTACTTCTGCAATAAACCATCCTCACATTTCTGATATAACTCATTATGGTATGACACATAGTTTGTGGCATGTACCTTTGTCCTCCGGTCATGTTTGTCACTAGGGTTATTGAGATATCGCATAAACGACTTTCTCTAATCGTCTGGTAATGTCTCGACAATGCAGACATCTACAAAAACCTCTCGTTCCAACAATGAAGGTAAGGACATAACTTGTGTACGAATCATGCAATTGTGTTTGAGAACTTGGTGATTAACTAAGGCCGGGTATAGTCATCATACTACTTGTATTGCCAAACCTAGTTTGCCCCCCAAGAGTTATGCTCCAGAGGCTATTTGTGCCAGTTCGTCTGCATTAGTGTTTCGAACATGCGATATGTGTTCAAATGTAATTCTTTCAAATGACTCAGCCAAATAGTTGGCAACCATGTGTTAGGGTGCCAAAGTACAACTCATGCAATGAAAAGTGCCATTAAGTTGGTTAATCACAAGTTTGGAATCCTAAGGACGAGGACGCGGGCTGCTTATGTCATGTAAGACGTTAAGGCAGGTGATAAGAGCTTCATACTTGGCCTGATTATTCGTACAATTGAAATCTAGCTTGAGAGAGAAATAGCAGCAGTAGTGATCTGGGGATTGAATGATGATACGAACACCAGTCGAGGCCGAGGTACTAGAGCCATCAAAGTACACCGTCCAATAATTATCACGTGTTTCGACCATGGCAATTTCGACTTCATTGCCCTCGAAACCGTATGGAGAGGGGTCCTTTTGACCGCTTTTTGGGGCACGTATTACAAACTAAATTCGAACAATGCCATTGTCCATTTCCCAATTCGGCCCTTTACTATAGGCCAAGTGAGCATGTAACGAATGACAATTGTCTGGGCAATGATTTGCATAACCGATGGAAGCATGTAATGTCGAAGTTTTGATGCGGCGAAAAACAAAGCCAAGCAAAGCTTCTCGATGGGTGAATAATTGATCTCAAGTGAATTCAAATTTCAGCTAAGATATAAGATAGCCTGTTCACACCCAACATTGTTATCTTGTGCAAGGAAGCAACCGATAGACTCTTCAGCCACCAAATGTAAAGCTTAAGAGGTTTACCACGCTGATGTGGTACGAGGACTAGTGGTGTTGTAAAGGAAACCTTGATTTGCGTGAAAGCCACTTGATGTTCTTCACGCCACTCGAACTTGTCTGAATCCTTAAGTTTCAAAAGCGTAAAGAATGCCTTCATTTTTCCTACCGAATTAGCTATGAAACGATGGAGAAAATTTATCTTGCCAAGTAAAGACTGGAGTTGCTTTTTAGTCGTCAGGGGTGGAGTATTGATGATTGCGCGAGCTTTATGTATGTCCCCCTCGATACCACAGCGGTGTACAAGAAAACCCAAGAAGTTACTGGCCGAGACACTGAAGGCACACTTGGCCAGGTTCATTATGAGATTATGTTGGTGCATACGAAGGAAAGCTTGTTGAAGATCATCTAGATGCGTTCGGCGACCCTTCGATTTGACTACCACATCGTCAATATATACTTCTATAACGTACCAATCAGGTCATGAAAGATGGTATTCATAGCATGTTGGTATGTGGCACCAACATTTTTAAGGCCGAATGGCATGACAACCCACTCGTAAGTCTCAAGTAACCCTAGGCAATGAAAGGCAGTTTTGTGAACATCGGCTTCGGTGACGAAGATTTGGTTGTAGCCAACATGGCCATTCATGAAGTACAACATCTCATGATTGGCTACGGTGTCAATTAATAAATCCGAGATCGGCATGGGATATTCATCTTTGGGGGTTGCCAAATTTAAATTACGAAAATTGATGTAAATGCGTAGAGCGCCACTTTTCTTCAAAAATCCTTATTGGCCGAGATTTGGATAGATAACCAGTCGGCCTCGACGTAGTGCTGTTTATCCAAACTAAATGTGCTTTGGGGTCGGCTGATTCTACGACAATAGTGCTATTTATGCAAACTGAAGATGTTTGATGGTTGCCTTTGCAGTGCTGTTTATCTAAACTGAAGATGTGTTGGCGAGGAACAGAAAATAAAAATCTCAAGGTTGTTGAGAGGTTTCACGTAGAGCGAGAGTTTGCACATGGCAGTTGGTGCGTTGAATTAGAGAGGCTGGAATGATGCACTCCCTCTTCTATTTATAGCAACAAACTTGCTCCTGGCCGAGTTAGAACCACACTTAGACTTGGACTCTTTATCTTGATCTAACTAGGACTTAACTAATCCTAATTCAATCGAGACTTTGCACTCACCTTCATAATGAACCAGATTCATTCCCTGACTCCTAGTGCCTTCAGTATTAAAACCCCTAGTAATATAAGGACTCAACCTTCGTCTTTATCCGAATCAGTCATTCTTGCAAAAGGATCCGATCGAAGCTGACTAAACAAGGTGCCTAACTGGCCCATGATACCCCTGGAAAATCATTAGTCTAGGAATATCAGCCCATTTTGTTACTCTCAGCAGTGGGTTAAGTTGAATAGTGACAACTGTAGGTTTGGAGAGAATGGAGTTAATGGTTTAGGTAGGGTTTGTTGGGGGACT
Source organism: Malus sylvestris (assembly GCF_916048215.2). NCBI lineage: Eukaryota > Viridiplantae > Streptophyta > Magnoliopsida > Rosales > Rosaceae > Malus > Malus sylvestris. The sequence goes on from NC_062272.1 coordinate 31,418,014, forward strand.
TTTAGGTCGAGGTGGATTTAGGCTTTGAGAACGTCATATTGTCCCCCTTGGTACAGATTCGTAACAAGTCCCAGGATATCTCGAAAGAGTTAGTTTGTCTTAAGAAATACCCTGATAAAATCAACGGCTTAAAGATAACATGAATGATCAAGATAATTACTTGCTCAAGTGAAACATAGTGTGAAATCTAGAAGATTATCAATTTACATGGGAGAGATGGGATTTGCATGCTTGCATGGCATTCTTTACTGGATAATCTGGGCTTTCCTAGGGTGATAGTAAGGTTTATAATGGCTGGGATATTTGATGCAAAGCTATGGAAATTACTAAGGTTGCATGGATGGTGATGCTTGGGGCTTAGAGTATGTTTGTGGGCTAAGTAGAGCTTTTGGGCTTCTTCCTGGGTGGTTTTCTCTCACTATGTTTTCTCTATCTCATTCTCTTTATGCTCCTCTAATCTTCTATCCCCTCTTTAATCGCTTATCCCCTTCCTTATGTAAGTGAAGGGTTCTTCTCTAGGTTTTAAGGGAATATCCCTTTGTGGCTTGCTCTTCCCCTTATTTCTCCCTAGCTATCCTATTATTCCTCTTTTGGTGTGAACTAGCTGCACTGTTGAGACCTACAGATTGCTTTTTCTCGAGATGCAACTTTCCTAATGCAGCCTTCTGCATGCGTTAAATTTGGTAGTGCGCTTCATGGCTTTTGCACGTTGGCTGTCTGTGCGGGCTGGGACAGGAAGGTCAGCATTAAATTCCTGACTTGCTGGGCTAAATATGCATTTAATGCAAGAATCTAGTTTAATTCTAACTAAGGGGGTTGGCTTGCTAGGGAAAGGGATAAACTAGGCTAGTTCTCTCTTAATGATGCCTGTGTGAAATACAAAGGGTATGGGCTTTGATCTTTGGGCTCCCAAGAAGGCCGAAGTCTTCCATGACCCCAATTCCACATATGCTCGATAACTTTCCGTAACCATCCACACCACAATTCATTTGGAAAGCGCCAAATATGTGACTTGGGCTTATCATGATTTGTGGCTAAGGAAGCATGGCGTGATGAATAAGCATGAGAATGGCGTGAATATCCGGCTTAATCACTACTACATGACATGTTTGTAAATATATTCCTTGTCAATCCAGTGCCTTGGCGTGTGTTTGGGCTTGAATGTAGGTTTTTGCATGACAATTTGCCCTTGAGATATGGTTGGGTTGGTGTGTGACATTTTTGGCCTCCAACATTAGCCTCAGGGCTGGTCTTGAGATTTTTGAGGCCCAGGATTACGTAAAAAAAAATGCCCTAACTCCATATAATAAAAATTATTTTTTTTTACAGGTAAGACTTCGATAAAATAACACTTAGAAAAGCACACCAAATTTAATAATTTAGAAAGGGTAATGTTAAGAAGACTAAATTGGTAGACAGAATATTGTAAACTAAATGACATGGAAGTTGATGATTGGATTATTATTTAAGGGTTGATTAACGTGCTTATTTCTATTGACGACACAACATTTGGTTTGAGAGAAGGGAACCAAAAAACCCCAGCTTACAAGTAGATGTTTCCCCTCGAAATTTTGGAGTGCTTTTATATAAAACTGTGAGGTGTTTTTTCTTATTTACTTACTTTGTCAATATGTGACTAAAAAAATATATGATATTTTTTAGTTTTTAATTGAAATGTATAAGCAGAGCATGAGGGAATTAAAGATAATTAAAATTATGAGTCCCACCACCTATCTTTGTTCTTCCTCAAACTTTAACTTTTATCTCTTTCACCTCCTCCATGGGTCGCAACAGCTATGCCTCTCGACATGGAATCTCTCATCATCGTTCACATTTTCACCCCTAAATCTTGTAGAACTAATGACATTTTTTTCGTAATTTTTTCTGAAATTCGTTAGCTAGGTAAATTTGTCATCAAAATCCTTCTCCAATTCTACCTCTTCCTCCCTATGCCTTTGCAATTTTCTCTGACCTACAACCATATGTGATTGTTACTGTAAAATTATTTTTTCAAGAATTATATTTCTTTATAAATAAAATATGAGAAATTGAGAGGCATGGTTTATGGCTGCTGCCCAGGGAAGTTAAAAGAAACGACGAAAAGGTTGAGGAAGAACATTAATAGATGTTGGGCACCATATTTCTAATTTATTGTTTTAACTTATTTGTATTTTAGTTTGTTGTGCAAATTACATCCTGATGTTAAATGGTGAGGGGAAGGGCATGAAAGGAAAAGCATAACATGCCTTGCTTTGAACCCAAACAGACTATCGTAAAAAAATGGAAAAAAAATGAACACGTCGGGTTTCGAACACGACACCGTCTTGTTAAGTAAGCAGCGAAACACCACCGCTCCTGCCTAAAGTTCTTGTTGATTTAACCAAGGTTTCAAAATATATATGCTTATGGAAATATATATGAATATACTACCCTATCAATTTTTGGTGCCCCTCGAGTTTTTGGGCCTTGGACGGTTGCACTGCTAGCCCTGGGCCAGGTGAAGGATTTATTTTGAAAAACATGTTCATTTGAGCAACATCATATAGCATGCAATTAACAATTAAAAGGCGGAATCATGCTTGCATGCACTCAAAAACAAAACATTACCTTGAAATTCAAAGCCTAGTAGATTGGTGAACCAATAATCAACTCAAAAACAAAGTGAGTTGAAAAATACCTTTGTAGATTCCTCTTTGCATAAGCAAAGGCTAATCACCCAAAGAGATAGGGCCTTCATTCCTTGTTTCTTAGATCCATGGATTTGGATGGAAAAATAGGTTTCTCCAAGTTCCCAAAATAGGGAACCTCTAAGTCTCTTCACCAAGGTTTGATTGTAGAAGAAATGAGTGACCTTGGAGTAGTAGGATTGCTAGATGTACCCTCCAAGGTGTTGGCCTCTTTAGAGAGAAAATGGAGAGACAATTCTCACCCATTTTCACCCAAAATAAACCCTTAATCACATTTTTTTGAATATTTTGTTATAAAGTCATTTATATAGTCACTTCTTTAAGTGACCTAAATAACCAAACAACCCTAATTCATCTTCATGGCCGGCCTACCTTGGGAATTTTGGGCTTTTGGGCCTTTGTGAATCTTTATTCATTAAGTTGTCATACAACTTAAGTCAATGGGCTTGACGTTCGAAGCCCATTGGGCCTTAAGGTCCAAAACTATCCCGAGGTCTTTAACGAACTTATTCGTTTGATTAATTAACATATTAATTAATCCTTGCCATAAATTAAATGATTAAACCATTTAATCATTCTTACTCATTTCCGTTTAATCTCCAATCTCTACCTTTTACGGTGTGCGATCCATTAGGTTCCTTTTAGCGAGGCAGTGGGCGATTAAAACAATTTTACATCGATTGTGAATTGAAACAATTTTCAATTCTCCCTTTAGTGGTTATACACGTATAGGGCTTCCACAAACCATGGTTGACGCCTAGCAGCATGTCATGGTTACCCAAGCTAATCAGAAGAGGTTAGAGAACCTATTCAGTTCGGGATTACAAATGCAATACGGTCCTTCTCTAATCTAATACTCTTGACCACATTGTTTGGTATGATAGTTTATTTATTCATGTCTACTATCCAATGTGATTCATTTGCTTATATGATTTCCTTGAATGTGATTTGGAACGCATTCCCCAATCTCATTCATACTCTGGCCAGAGATTCCAAATCATATCATAGAGTATTCTCCCTCAACTGTTTGAAGGTTAGAGATCCCTTGTTGCGCATTTACTTGTCTCCATAGCTAAGTGGCTTAACCCCAACGATGCCGTGACACCCCTAGGGGGTGAATTAGACATAATCAAAGATTAAGGACTTAACCACAAGACAACTGTGATGCCTCAGGTCAAAGGACTACTTTGCATTATCCCAACCATGAGTTCTCATGTGACATGGAATATAAGAACTCTTCGTTGATCACGTTCAGTGAACTCATTCTCTTATTGAGCACCTACGTACTTGTCTTGATGTCACACACACCAATGACTCGAGACTAGTCACTCTCCCTGAGAGAAGACACAGTACGTACTGATCTTAACGGACTGTCAATGCCCAATTGGTAATCCTATGATCAGGAACATTTAGGATGTGTCTACGAAAGAATGGTCTCATTAATCTAACTTCATTAGATTGCATTCTCCCAATCACATATTCCTTGGACTTTATCGTTTAAGCATATAACATTTATATGAGACGGCTCAAACAATAATCTTTGCCCTTTATATGTTAAACTAGATTAGTTTAACATTTGAAATGTCCGTAAAGTATCATCATATGATTGGTTTTAGGGCACATTTCCAACAATCTCCCACTTGCACTAGAGCCAATCAGCTAGGTCATCTTGATGATACCTCTTCTGTAGTCATTTCATAAATGGCTGAATAGTAGGCCTTAGACAGTGGATATCTATATGTGTTATCCACAGAAGCAACCTTGAGAATAACGACGTCACCATTATACATGATTCTCAATCATGTGGTTCAGTCTCTCATTTGTGTTCGGATCTTGATGAGACCTTGATTCCCAGGCTTGAGCTATCGCCCCATTAGTGTCATACACTTTCTGGTTGGAATCGAATAGAGAGTTCATAAATGAACTTTCCCATCCAAACAACATTGTTGTAAACTTCTATATGGCAATATATCTTGCATTCATAATGGAACACACTAAAGTCATTACTTTAATGTTTCCATCCAAATATCTCTTTAGTCATAATAAAGAGATATTTGTTTATCTCTTCATTCATAATGAAGAAACATCCAATGATGAATTAGATTCATAATCTAATACATTTACGCTTCCATTACGTTACTTTGATTCTTCCTCGATCTTTGAGGAATTTATCCTTTAGTATTTCTTAAATACTTAAGGACTCACTTGACAGTTGCCATGGTTCTGATCCTGGGCTTGAACTGATATCGTCTTGTACCGTTCTAGTTACAACTCATATCAATGTTTTTCATACAGTATGAAATACATAAATCACCTTTCTGCTTATGCATAAAGGATTCAATTTACGCATTATTTCTATGGGAGTCAAAGGGTACGTTCCCTTTGAGAAGGGCAACTTGCTAGTCTCACTAAAATCGTCCTTCTTATTGAAGTTTATCATCATATGAGACACTTCCTAGCATCCATTGTCTATTATTAGGGATTTGATATAATCCAATTATATCATGAAATATATCATTATAGATTTCCATCCCATGTATATAGACTATATCTCCCATAATGTATTAAAGTCATAACTTTAACGAAGAAGTATTCTTTTCATTTCCAAAATTAATATATCATATATACTTAAATTTTAGGAACATGATTAACTCCCACTAATTTTTTGTAAAACTCGTAAACAAAAGATTCATTTACATCTTAATGAGAAATCAAACGATTTGATCCTTTTCCCTCATAAAATGCAAATAGCTCCCACTAACTTGCTAAGATCCATGATGGATGGATCTCTACAACTTACATGTCTTGTGATTTATAGTTTTGGACATATATTATCAAGACTATCTTAATAATGGTTTCGGAAACCCATATTATGTCAAAACATTGAATCACCATTTTAGTTGTAGCTTAGCAATCTTCGAATTAATTGAAACTAAGACTACGTCAAAAATGGTTTCTTAAAGTCAACCATTCTCTTTGATTGTAGTCACCTTAAGCTACCAATTAGCTTTGAAGGTTTCATTATTTCGAGTCAAATGGTACTTTACCATTTCCTTGAGTATATATCGTATATGCACTCAATGTAGTCATAAGGATTTTCATTCTTATCGACTACCTTGGAGCTTGTGGTATAGGAACTAGGTTGTTATATTTGTTGATTACTATCTTGTCTCTCAAAGAACCCATTCTTTGAGTTCTATCTCTCGTTCATTTGCTTTTAGGCAAATCACATTGTAGAATTACAATGAACTACCCAACAAAACAACATTTGTTAGTTGGTTTATAGAAGCGATATCCAAAAGTTATTTTAAGGATATCCTACAAGATTGTTATCAAACAAATATTGCTTATTAGCACACAACCCCAAATCTTTAACATGCTTAAGATTTGTCTTTCTTTTCCAACTACATCTTATGGAGTCATGAAAATATTGGAAGATCTTCTCATTGACAATCATATTGTTTTAGAAGTATATATCCTATATATGGGTAATAGATAACATTTAACGAACTAAATCTTATTCAAGTTCGTTCTTCTCCTAATGGAGAAATACATTATCTTATGATGCTATTTTCCTTGATATCTTTCAAGGAAACTTATCTAAAGTGTTACCTTTCCTTGGATCAAATCTAAAGAGGTAAATACTTTAGATATCTTACTCATCTATTTACATTTCTTGAATTCTTTGAAACCTTTTGCAAAGTATTCGGACTTGTGTTTATAAACTGTAGTCCAACCGAGAGTGATCTTCGGTGAATGTCATATAACATGAGTAGTATTATGTTGTGGACAAGTGCCACTAACATCTAAGTGAATTAACCTCAACAACTTTGTGATTCTTTCTTCTTTCCAAAAGAATAAAGATTCGAACATTTCGCCTCTATACAATTTTAACAAGAAGGTATTGGATCCGGATCTAACGATCCAAAGCATCCTTGTTTCACCAACTCGTAACTTATGTTTTAGAGGTATCACAATTTAGTTGGGATTAGTCACTACCTTGCAACCTTTTGGGTTTTAAGCATCATTATATTCTAAACAGTTAACACTACCATATCATCTCTACTATAGAGACAATCAATTAGATTACTATAATCCAATTTCTTTGGTAGTTCATATGAGGAAGTAAGTACTATCTGCTTTCGCAGAGATCTATATCTTATTCACGTTCCGTATGTGAAGCACCTTTTCTTCTCTCATATATCTTCTACTTCTTATTAGTCACACTTTTACAACAATTTGTAAAACATAGTTACTAATACGGAATCATACATTCAAGTAGAAGAACCAACTGTTTTGAACTATTCAAGAACAATTTACAACACCTTCGAAAGGTGTGTTCTTGACACTTGCAAGACATTTCTTGCAAATACCCCTTCCAATGTCCATCCTTTCATAAAGAAAGTTTGTTCCCTTGGAGTTATTTATCTTCTTTATTTGACTTTCACCTTTGACTACATTAGTCATGGTCCCTAAACTCCCACTATCTCTCTTGAAACCTTTTTCAATTGTGTTATACACATCAAACAATTTGGAGAGTATGTGGTTATTGTTCACTACATAGTTTACCATAAACTTAGTGAACCATTAGGATAGGGAAACAAAGGTGAAGTCCTTGCCTAGTTTCCGTCTCGTTAAGTGGTTTAACACTTCAACACTCAATGATTCAAAATCATCATAAGTCCATGTTAATGGACTATTTTTGTCAACCAACCATTATGTTCTAAACATAATTACAAACTTTCAAGAGTTGTACAAGGCAACTCTCATTTCTTCATACAACAATTTGTAAGTGAAGAATCATGGCACATAAAGTGTCCATGCCCTTGTGCTTACTTCTCAAGTTCTTTGTTCAATTAACAAAGAAATAAGCACTAAGTGTTTGTATTGACTAAGGGTTGTTCAAAGCAACTCTTATTTCTTCATACAACAATTTGTAATTGAAGAATTATGACATTAAAAGTGTTGTCCTCTCTATGATAGACCTTTTCTAACATATTCTTCTAATGATACATTATCAATAGGAAGATTGTGAGGATGAGACTACTTAGGTACTTTTACAAGCCATTAAAGACAATCTATGGTTTTGTAGTACCAAGTCCGTAAACTAAACGTTCGGCTTTTATTTGTCAAGTGTTGGATAGCGTTTGCAAATATATTGGTAAACAAATACATAACGAATATAAATTGATTGAATTTAAGCCATTTGATTCGGGTCTTTAAATCAAATAGCATCACCCACTATTTTTGGCAAATTCCATATCCCTCATTGGAATTCGAGAGTTTTGGATGAAACTCTTAGTAGGTTATGGGAGGCTCACTATTACCAAGCCCACCTCAGAATTATATCATGTTGGCTAGCGTTAATGATAATGAGAGAGTACGCTTACTCATTTGCAACTAATGCAAGTACCCATCTTATTTGGCCTCTAGAGAATGATTGCCTCAGAATTATATCATGTTGGCTCCATTGCACTTAGTTAAGTCATTCCCACCATGCTTAGTTCATGTAGGGGTTCAAGCATAGCCTCAGAATTATATCATGTTGGCTAAACTCGTTGCCTACACTCACCTCATCATATGCGTATAGACTCCTCCTGAGTATAAGCATGCACTTTGTACTTCCCCATTATAGGGTGAAGGCGGTGTACAAGTCATAAACGATTGGAGCCTACCACGGTGGAAGGCCACAAAAGAGTGTTCAAAGCACTCTCACGCTTTCAACTTAATATTGGGTTGGTTGAGGGTTTTAGGTCTCATCATATATCAATATACATTTTAATCTCTATTAAAACAATTTTGGTCCTATTACAACTATTGGTCCATATGATTGTTTTAGTTGTACATAATACTCCCGCTATGCTTTTAAAACGGTTTTTAAAGCAAGAGTATATGTTACTACTAACATAAGGTTTGCATTCATTTGATGGACTATATAACTGCTTTTCACTCCAAATTCTTCTCTGCTATTTGCACTAGGTTGTGCCATCCCGTTCGTGCTTCTCCATGCTTTACAAGGTTTTCTTCAGGTAAGGAAATTCTTCCCGTGACCCTTTTTTGATTTTTTCTTCTCCTTTTGTCTTCTATGTTTGCCATGGTGATGAAATTAGGCATGCATCTATCCCTTTGATCATGTGTTTGAAAGATTTTGGGGTTTTAGCATGGATGCACAAAGGGTGTGGGTCCTTCCTTTGGGAAATCGAACTCTACTTCTTGGGTAGTCTTGTGGCTTCGAAATCTTGTGTGTTTGCCCTTTACGATTTCTCTCATGCTTTCCACGTATATTGTGCAATTGTCATTTAGCCTAGCCTTTTTATATGTTTGAGCAGGATCGATTGATCAGTTGCATTTGATCTACTTGGCGTGATTAGCTTGACTGCATACATAACCTATTTTTGCTTAGCTACATGCACAGCATACTTTCCCTAGCTAGATTTTTTTTAGGGATTTGATTGCATGGCATGTGTAGGGAAAGATGCATGTGTTTTGCGTGATAGAATGTAGGGAAAATAGTCCACTGTTAAAGTCCTAGACTTTTACATGAAAGGCTTGAAATTTTATGAACGTACCCTTTTGCTTTCCCGGGGCCCTTTTGTTTGCTTTCCTGGGGTAGATTCCTTATCGTGTTTCACCTTGTATACTTGCACGTTTGTTTTTACATATTGCATTGGCTTGTGGTATCTATGGTTTGATGCTTACTTTCCATAGATGCATTATGGTTGCGGAATCACCAAAGTGTCTAACTGTGGTTGATGGGTCCTTCACTACTGATGACAAAATTTGATAACGAAGAACCTTCCTTAGACTTGGTTCTTAAAGTAAGGCTTTTCAATGAGGAAGAACCTTCCTTGGACTTGGTTCCTCCTATTGATCCCAAACGTATTTCTCGGTGTTGCATTAATAGTGGGTTGTTTCCCGCTATGCCGATCCACTTTGAGTTCTCTTATGGTACGGGCATTGGCTGGGCAGATTTGGTGGACACTGAGCCTAGCTTTGTGAACCAGCGTGCGAGCTTAACAAGGGCCAGGGTTTTGGATGCTGTCTTTATGACCAAGAAGTAGATTGTTTGCCTCGAGCCCAAATTTCGTCACCATGTGGTTAAGAGGTGGAGTAAAGAGATCCATACATTTGTTTGTGCTGAGGGAGAAACTACCCCCACTCTAGAGGATGTCACCAATATTATGCATCTTCCAATTGTGGGTAATGTAGATCCCTTCCATTATGTCATTCCTTTTGCAAACACTGACATTTTTAATGTTTTGAAGAAGGGTACTCCTATTTCTCCAAGCAAGGCTTTTCACTTCAATGAATGGATCAAACACTTTTGGTAGAAAAACAAGAGTCGTACTACAAGTTCGAGGCCATGTTGTGTTCGTGGCTAGGTCGCCTTGTCTTCTATGATAACAAGGATACCTTCAGTCGCCAAGTGATTCCTTGGGCCATGGCGATTGCACGTGGCCATGTGGTTTCACTGGCTTCGCTATTTTTCGAGCTTTTCTACCATGAGTTAGATCAGCTTCAGACTTTGGAGGAGTAGGTCACGGGTAATGCCCAGTTGAAAAGTTTCCTCTATGTTAGCTTCCTTCAAATCTTTCTATGGGAGCGTATCAAGGGTATGAAGATAACCCCTTACCTTTCCAGTGCAGCTAAAAGCTGGTATGTTATTGATTTTTCCTCTTACTTGCCCGAAAAGCTCATGTTAGCTCGTCGTTGGTTCCAAAAAATTCCAATAAACAAATAGGACTTCTTGGAGCTTTTAGATGATGTTTCCAACTTTGTTTTCCATTCGTTTGTGTCAGTCCCCGAAGGTTTTTGCCTCCGTTATGTTCTTTACTGATGTTGCATGTGATGATGATCTAAGTGTGATGTCAATTCCTCTCTTCGAGAATCTGGATTTCCCTTCGCTTATCAAAAAATTATTGACTTTGCTGGCTTCTTCAATCCCCTTCTAGGGGGAGGATAGCGAAGAAAGGAGTGCATTTTACTTTCCTTTCCAGGTGCGACATCAATTAGATCTTGACTAAGGGGTGCCAATATCTTCCAATAATTTGTTTTGGATTTCTATGTATGCACCTTCCGAATGTTTTCGCCCTTTCCAGTACACTACTAACCGGACCCGGGTAGGTGGCATCTCAAAAGCTATACCTTTTATTGGTTGAAGTGTTTCTCTGCCATCACCAAGCTCCATAATGACAAGCAATCACGGTTGTCTCCCAGCGTTGTCAGCCATCCCAAGCTAATGTTAGAGCCTATGACTGCTAGTTCTTGTTCAAAGCACCGATGCCCTATTGTAGTAGAGGAAAGAAATGCTTTGGGTGACTGTTCTCGGAGCACCAAGAAGAGTAAGGCATCAGGTGTTGGCAAAGGAAAGCCTACAAATTAAGGTAAGAAAGCAGCTTTAGGTATATTTCTTGGCTTGACTTCTCTTGCCAATTTTACCTTTGCATGTTTTTCCTTAGTGTTTTTTATGTTGTGCCTCAGATGATGCAGTGAAACACTTCAAGCCTTGAGTGGTGAATGACAGTCCACCTAGTAGCAAGCCTGACTCTTCCCCTACTCCGAAGAAATTGAAGAGCGAAGGTTACGCAACGAAGCCAAAGACTGGTAATAGATTTTATTACCTTGTTTCTTGCTCCCCTCACTTTGTGGTTGTATGCTAATTATAACTTTGTTACAGCTAAGACTCATGCCAATGAAATAGCTCCTGCTGGCCATGCCCTTAGGACTAGTAATGCCAAGCGTCTTCTTCTTCCAGCACTCCCAAGCCTCTTAAGTTCCTCGATATTACTACTGCGAGTGAGGAAGAACGAAGCGCTGGGGAAACTGAAGCCAATGAGGTAGCTGACGAAGGCATGGCCGCTGAGGAAAACAGCAATACAAGTGCCGATTTTGACCTTAAAAGTGGAGGACATCCTCAGGCTTCCCTAGGGAAGGACATAGAGGGTGAAGACAATGGCAGAGAACTAAGCAGCAAGGATGGCAGTAAAGTAGCAAAGGATGTTGATCTTCATGAAGTCAAAGGATTTTGGAATGATGAGGTGGAAGCGGAAGATACAAAGGTATGTTTCCCTATTCTTCGTTCATGCTAGCTTTGCATGAATTTGCTACTATCAACCTTCTCCTTAGGTCTTTGGATTTTGCTTAAGCTTACTTATGCATGTAGGAAGTAGCTAAACTTCACCTAGCATATTTTCTTTGTGTTTTTGCATGTGCATGTATAAGGATGTTGATTTGTTGGAATTCCCCCTTGGATACCTTTTGTGGGCTGTGCTACTTTGTATCTCTGCTTGTTGATATGTTTCTTACTTGTGCATATGTTCTTTGTTTTCCTTGTAGGTGAATGCTGGTGTTGTAGGGGCTATAGTAGGTGTTGAAGCCCCTAGTGGCGTTACTCTCGAGCTTACAGAAGTTGTTGTGATGGGTAGCGATGTTCAGCCAATAGAAGTCGTACCTCCTCTAGAGGTTATTTCCCTTGAGGAGTAGGCTTCAGTAAAAGAGTGGGCATCATTCTCTACAGTGTTTTATATGTGACTTCGGCTTGACCGTTTCCCTAGGGATCATATGGCGTGGAATGGCAGTGCTTGATCTCGTAAGCATCAAGTGTGGTACTTACTTGTTTGTTCACAAGAGGTGTGCAGTTGTCGCTCACTATTTTCTAAGGAATACCAAATCGGTAAACGATGCATTCTTTGATGAAATTGGATACTGCTGCTTTCATTGCTTTACTGAAAAGGATTGCATCTACCCATTTTGTGAAGTACTCAGTGGCTACTAAGATCCATATATGGCCTTCGGAAGCTGGATTAATTATTTCTATCAAATCAAGCCCCCAAGTATGGAATGGCATGTCCTGCAGTAATATTGTCGGCTTGTGATTCAGTTTCCATGAACTTGGCAGTCATGGCATTGGTTGACGAGGAACTAACAGTCAAATCCACTTGGCTCCCGAAGACGAGGAACTAACAGTCTTCCGCACTCCAAAAGGTATCAACTGCTACAAGGTAATACCCTTTGGCTTGAAGAATGTTGGAGCTACATATCAAACTGTAATGCAGAAGATCTTCAACAACATGCTACATAAAAATGTAGAATGATACATGGACGATGTAGTTGTTAAGACCAAAAGGAGATCTGATCACTTGAAGGATTAACGAATGGTGTTCAACAAATTATGACACTACAACCTCAAAATGAACCTGTTGAAGTGTGCATTTAGCGTCACTTCTGGGAACTTCCTCGACTTTATTGTTAAGCACCATGGCATTGAAGTAGACCAATCAAAGATCAAGGCAATCCAAAGCATGCCCGAACCAAGGAACTTACACTAGTTGAAAAGTTTACAAGGAAGGCTAGTCTTCATCAGACACTTCATCTCCAACCTCGCTGGACACTATCAACCCTTCAGTCGACTCATGAAGAAAGACGTTCCGTTCATATGGGATGACGCCTATCGCAATGCCTTTAAGAGCATAAAAAGGTACCTAGCAAGCCCACCTGTCTTAGGAGCTCCCATGCCTGGAAAGCCGCTCATCCTATACATTGCCGCACAAAAGGGTTCCATTGGAGGACTATTGGCACAAGAAAATGAAGACCAAAAGGAAAGAGCACTCTACTACCTAAGTAGAACTTTCGCTGGTGCCGAGCTTAGCTACTCACCAAATGAGAAGATGTGCCTTGCCCTAGTCTTCGCCTATTGGAGATATACGGTGAAAGTCAAACTTTGGAAGAAACCTTTTAGGGCAATGTTTGAATGTATGGTTAAGTCTAATACATCAAAAGGGGCAAAGTCACTTATTAGGACTATCTTAATGAATGATACATGTCCAAAATAGTGAGTCCATGGACAATGGATCGATGGAAGAAGTAATCTAAAGATGTTAGACTACAGAAACCTTCTTCACATAACCATAATGTCCAAAAAGGTTCCTGGTCATAGGATTGTTAGAGGGACGTTGACAATCCGGATAGACTAGTACGTACTATGTGTGCTTCAATTGGAAGGATGATAAGTCTCAAGCCATTCATGTAGAGACTAAGACAAGTATATAGGTGCTCGTTAAGGGAAAGAGTCCACTTAACACAATTAAACGAAAATACTTGCATAGAGGTCTACTCACATGTCAAGCAAGTAACTCTACTGGTTAGAATAATGTAAGCAGTTCTTTGACCTAAGACATCATAGTTGTCCAGTGGTTAGGTCCTTGATCTTTGATGGTGTCAAAGGCATTCCATTCGAGAGTGTCCACAACATTATTGAGGTTAAGTTGCCTAATCCTGTAGACATGTGAATGTTCAACAAGGAATCTCTAATCCTCAGTATGAGAGGAAGAATGCTCTAAGATATGATTCGGGAATCTTCAGCCGAAGTATCGAGCATAATGATGGAAAACATGCCTATCTGACTCAATTGAATCATATGACATAGTTTAAACACATTAGGGATTTAACATAAAGTATCCATACCCTAGTAATGTGATTGAGAGTATTGATTTAGAGAAGGATCGAATTACATTGTAATTCCAACTGAATAGGTTCTCCGACCAAATTCTACATTAGCTTGGGTAGCCATGATCTATGGTTAGATGTCACTTATGGCTTGTGGGTCCTTCTTGATGATTGAATAAGTAGTCATGAAAGAAGAAGGAGAATTACAAGTAAGTTTTAATTCACTAAGTGATTGGATAAATACAAATCAATTGGATTGGTACCAATCACCTCACTGTCTTGCTAATTAGAACCTAAAACGATTGTACACCGATACACCCTTGTGGTGAGACAACTAAAGGATGATGGAATTAATTAATCCAATTAATTAAGTGCTATGATTAATTAGAAAGTCTAAAGAAATCATAGAAGCGATGAAAGATCACTTTGGGCTTAAAAAAAAGTTCGGATTCATTCGGGCCTATTGGGCCCAAACCCATTGGGCTTTTTTATTCAAGCAAAGGATGACTTGAAATGATAAAAACCCAAAGTCCAAACCAACACTAAGTGGCCGGCCAAGGATGAGGAAAGAAGAGAGAGAAAGAGTCAATTAGTTGACTTACTTCTTTTACCTTTATAAGGGGAGTTTAATGAAAAAGTTTCATTATGGCTTTTGTGTGTTCTTTTCAACAAGAGAAAAATAAGTCTCTCTCTCTCTACACACACATAGCTGGCCACCAAGAGGAGAAAATAGCTAATCATCTCTTCTCCTTTGGTTATTCCAACATCCATCCCACTACACTAATGGGTGTGGATCTTTAAAGGTCTTCTATACTTGGAGGCTTAAGGAGAATCAAGGAGCTCTAAATCTTTAAGGTGGACGAGGCAAGGAGGGAGGCTAGACTCAAGGAGTTTAAAGAACAAAGAGCTTGGAGGTGGTCCATCATTTTTGTATATGCATGCTAGTCACTAGAAATCCCATAGAAATCTCAAAATTTCCCTTCATCGCCGTCCAAAAGCTAAGACACTACATCCATGCTTACACCATCCACTTGGTCGCTAAAGCCGACCTGGTCAAGTACATTATGTCCAAGCTGGTTCTGACAGGGCAACTAGCTAAATCGACGTTGTTTCTCAACCAACATAAGATCATCTATGTCTCAGCTAAAGCTGTCAAAGGGCAAGCCCTAGCGGACTTCCTTGCTGATCATCCAATCCCAGCCGATTAGAAAATCTTGTACAACTTGCCTGACGAGGAGGTGTTCTACATTGACATCTTCCTGACGTGGACAATGTTCTTCGACGGATCCACACTAGCAGACAGAGCGGGGGCAGAAGTAGTATTCATTTCACCACAAAGACAAGTACTACCCTATTCCTTCCGATTAAGCGAGTTATGCTCCAACAACGTCACTAAGTACCAAGCATTGATTATTGGACTCCAAATGGCAATCGACATAGAAATCACAACGCTGGAAGTGTATGGCGACTCCAAGCTCATAATCAATCAACTCTTAGCTGAATATGAAGTAAGGAAAGATGATCTCGTCCTATACTTCTGGCTAGCAACTCAACTGCTATAAAAGTTCTAGGTTGTGACGCTCGAACATATGTCGAGAAAAGAAAATCAAATGGTGGACTCTTTCACTAACTTAGCCTCAAGTATGGCGCTAGGAGAAGACGAAACTACAGACGTGCTAGTTTGCCAAAGATGGGTGTTCCCACTCATCACTGAAATGCTACCAGATGACACAAATGTCATCTTAGTAATTCTAGTCGACATTGAAGAGTGGAAACAGCCGCTGATCAACTATTTGGAGCATGGAAAGCTTCTGGATGATCCTAGACACCACTCTGAAATACGTTGACGAGCACCTCGCTTCCTCTACTATAAAGGAACACTCTACTGATTCTCTTTTAAAGAAGTACTTCTAAGATGTCTAGGTGAGGAATAAGCTAATCAAGCCATGGAAGAAGCATACTCAGGTGTATGCAGAGTGCATCAGTCTAGACCAAAGCTACACTTCCAGCTCAAAAGAATAGGCTACTACTAGCCAGCATGGTGAAGGATTGCCTAGAATACGCCAAAAGGTGCCAAGCCTGCCAATTCCACGCCAACTTCATACATCAATCGCCTGAACCATTACACCTTACAGTTTCTTCATGGCCGTTTGATGCATGGGGATTGGACGTTGTATGACTAATCACACCAAAGCCATATGCAGGAGAAGCCTACATCTTAGCCGCAACAAATTACTTTTCCAAGTGGGCTGAAGCTGTTCCCCTAAGGGAAGTCAAGAAGGAAACTTTCGTCTGTTTCATCAAAGAGCATATCATCCATCGATATGGTGTGCCTCACTACATCATCACCGACAACGAAAAACAGTTCTCTAACTGACTCATGGACGAGCTCTGTGAGAAGTATAAGTTCAAGCAGCAGAAGTCTTCCATGTATAATGCTCTGGCCAACAGTCTTATGGAAGCATTCAACAAAATGTTATGCAACCTCCTGAAGAAGGTGATCGACCAAACAAAAAGAGACTTGCACGAAAGAATAAGCGAAGCACTTTGGGCATATAGGACCACACACAAGACTCCTACCCAAGCTACGCCTTCTTCTCTAGTATATGGCGTGGAAGTTGTTCTGCCACTCGAAAGTCAAATCCCCTCACTAAGGATGGCTATACAATAAGGTTTAACTGAAGAGGAAAACACAAAGATACGACTTCAAGAGTTAGAAGCACTTGACAAAAGGAGGCTCTAAGCTCAACAACACTTGGAATGCTACCAAGCACAGCTATCCAAGGCATTCAACAAAAAGGTCGACCCAAGGTCTTTCCAAACTTGAGATCTTGTCTTGGCATTACGAAGGCCTATCATCATAACTCACAAGACAAAAGGAAGTTCATATCAAAGTGTGATGGACCTTACATAATATAAGAGGTCTATCAATGGCAGATTCTTGAAATGCTACTACCCCTAAACCAAACCAGCAAAGCTCCTCGCCTGCATGAGCCTAAACTACACATGGCACAATGCTCTTTGTTTGCACAAGCTTAAAAGGTGACACCCAATGCTCCTTGTTCGCATGAGGTTAAAAGGTGACACTCAATGCTCTTTGTTCGCAAGAGCTTAAAAGGTGACACCCAATGCTCCTTGTTTACACGAGCTTAAAAGGCAACACCCAAATGCTCCTTATTTGTATGAGCCTAAAAGGCAACACCAAAATGCTCCTCATCTGCACAAGCCTAAAAAGGGACACCAAAATGCTACTCGTTTGCACGAGCCTAAACTGCACATGGCACAATGCTTCTTGCCAACATGAGCCTAAATTGCACACAACTCCTTGCCTGCATAAGCCTAAACTCCACACGACACACAGCTCCTTACCTGCACAAGCCTAAACTGCACACGGCAACAATGCTCTGTGTTTGCACGAGCTTAAAAGGCGACTCCCAATGCTCCTTGTTCGCACGAGGCAACATACCATGCTGCTTGTTCACACAAGCTTAAAAGGCGATACATAATGCTCATTGTTCGCACAAGCTTAAAAGATAACACACACCACTCTTGGCTCGCAAGAGCATAAACTTTGTACGGCAAAATCAAAAATCAAAATCACCATGAAAACCGTCAAAACCATAAAAAAAAAAAACAAAAAACAATCTATCATTCATTTGAACTACGTCATGACTTGATCCCTCCTCAATCCAGGCTGCGTAGGCAACTTGAAACTTCAAAACTTCAAGTACAGTCACATCATCAACAAAAACACAAATACTTTGAAGAATAAAGAGCAAATTCAAGAGTGTGAATACTTTATTTCTTTAAAGGAAGAATTCGGCTACAAAGCCGTATATGTTCTCGGCTATTGTGATAAGAAAATTCCTCCATGCTAGGAACAACCTTGTTGTAAAACTTACCTTGGATCGATAAGCCTCCTATCTTGTGAAGATCCCAAAGTGAAATTGACATCTCCCCTTGTGACGTGTGAAGTGTGTTGGTCGCTGAACACCAATGCTCAAAGAACGCACGAATGATGGAAGGATGGCAATCATAACTAAACAAAGATGCGTACAAGGCGTGATAAAGGCCCACGTTGGTAAACACATCTTTAGATCGGCTTAAGACATCTTCAAGCCACTTCCAGTAAAACTCAACAAAGACAGCTTCTTCAGTAGTCGACAAGGTGTTATTCCAAGTCATAGCTCTGCTACATATGTGATTGCTAAGAAGCTCAAACGAAGCAGGTGGATTGTCACAAACATGGTGCGAAGGTTTCAAGATAAAAATCCTCAATGTACATGCCTTCTTCTTCATATTTGGTCTACCAAAATCTATCACCTCACAAGATACTTCAGAAGACCACGACTTAATATGCATTAAATTGTCTTTTGCAGGAAGAACAAGCACCTTAGGGCCAGTCAACGGCGCACAAAGCTTCAACGTCGTTCCCCTATCTTGCGATTCACCTTCCTTCGCAAGAATGGTGATGGTATTACTCTTAAAGTACTTGAAAAATACTGTGGTTGGAACAAAACAAATAAGGCAACATAAGCATAAGAGTGGAGTGGCAAGAAAAAAAAATTGCTTCACCAAAGCAAAAGCAAGACAAACCTCGTGAGCATTAAAGGATGACGATGACAAAGTCACAACGACCAAAAGAAATCAGCCACAAAGCTTGAGTAGCACAGCAAAGAGGGCAGCTACAAGACAATCTTTCAAAGCACGCTACAGTACCAAAAAAAAATTAGAATGCTACGCAATTGCACTATGCAACCCCACAGCGATTATGCAAGCAGTTTCTTGCACTGCACCGCAACGTCATCACTTAAGGAAAACTTTGACCAAAAGGCACCACACAGCAAAACACCACTGCAGTCTTTTACACAACACCATGAGGTAAAAAGTGACGCACTGCAACAAGCACCAAGTAGCAATTACACACGGCAGCAAGCAGAAACAGTGCACGGCAAAGGTGTTTTGTGACATAAACACACACCCAATTGTCCTATAAATAAGGGTCAATTGCTTTCTAATGCTATAGGGAGAATACATAGCAAATAGCAAAAGGAAAATAAAAATAAGGAAGCATATTCCAGCTGCAACAAGGAAGCAAATTCCAAACAAAAAGGGCTAGGTGATACATGACAATAAAGGGAAAATGTTGTTTTCCTACAAAAAAAAAATTAAAAATTAAAAAAATCAGCAAAAAAAAGAAAAGGAAACAAAGAAATAAGGAAAGGGCTTCAAAATTTCCAAAACATCAAAGGAAATTACCCCCTTGCCTAAATTGAAAGAGGAAATCCCTCAAAAGCAAGGACAAGTTTTTAAGTTCCCCAAACCAAAAGGGAAAATGCCCTCTTGGCCGTGAAAAGGAGAAATAGGAAAGGAAAAAAAATACAAATCCGACTTACCCAAGGACAAGCATTAAATCTTTCCAAAACCTTGACGGAAATCACCAAAGCTTTCCAACATTTTGAAGGAAATAACCCTCATTACCAAAATTGAAGGTGGTTCCTACCTAAGGAAGGAAAAACATTTTTTTCCTACAACCACAAGGAAAATTTTCAAAATACACCAAATGTATTTTGTCAAAATTATGAAAAATCAATACGCACAATAAGTATGTGCCGATTTATCCATTTCCAAAATTTCTTTCAAGATCAAGCCTCTACGGCCCTTGAAGAAGAAAAAATTCATTTCTTTCAAGATCAAGCCCCTACAACCCTTGAAGAAATTTTTTTATTGCTTTCAAGATCAAGCCTCTACGGCCCTTGAATAAAATTTTCATTTCTTTCAAGATCAAGCCTCTACGGCATTTGAAGAAAGTTTTCATTTATTCAAGAAATACGCCTCAACGACCCTCGAAGAAATGTTTCGTCCAAAAAATACGCCTCAACGGCCCTTGAAGAAATGTTTTTGTTCAAGACATACGCCTCTATGGCCCTTGAAGAAGCAAACTAATTCAAGATCAAGTCTAGACAACCCTTGAGTTAGAACATTCACATTGCAAGACTTCAAAACACGTTTGCTACATGCGACAAGTACATGCTTACAATGTACCTTGAAGTGGGGGCATTTGTAGACATGTAAATTTCGTTACATGCAAATGATGCATCACAAAGCTCCACGTGGCATATGACTCATCACAAATGGACAAATCATCAAGGACATGTGGCACAAATCAAGCAAAGGAAGCTTAGAACTTCCCCAAAATTCAGCCAAAAGGAAGAAATCTCCTTAAAATCGGCAAGGGACCCAAATTGCTCCCAAAACTGGAAAGAAAGCTAAAGCATCCTCTCAAAACAAGTAAGAATTGAAGATTGCTCGCAAAATAGGCAAGAAAGCCCTATAGATTTCGGCCAAGCAATGGAAATTGGCTGAAATTAAGACACAAAACATGCCTAAATGTTCCCATGGACAAATCAAGACACAAATCAAAGCCAAATCCATCCAAAGGTCCCAAG
Source organism: Malus sylvestris (assembly GCF_916048215.2). NCBI lineage: Eukaryota > Viridiplantae > Streptophyta > Magnoliopsida > Rosales > Rosaceae > Malus > Malus sylvestris. Next base: position 31,438,595 of record NC_062272.1, read on the forward strand.
TCAAGCATAAGACGACAATTTCTACATTGAAGGGTCGAAATTCTCACATTGAGAAAAACCTCTGCCAAATCTTTGAAGACTAATACATTGCTAAAGCTTTCTTCGAAGAATGTACAACCAAAAGCAAAGCTTTCTTTCAACTAAGGACGAAGCATTCCCTTGAAGAATCAACAAGCACTTGTGTCGATTCCTTCAAAACTTTGTTGCAAGCTTAAAACTTATAACGACGTTCGATTCAAGATAAAGTCGCCAAGACCCTAGAGTCCTACATCAACTCTACCTTTGTCGTAGCCCTAAACTTGAGGTGAAGACCATTCAAGCGTTGTTTCAACCTTAAAACTTGAACCAATCGTTCAATCATTCATTTGAGATTAAGTCATCGTGACCCTTGGATCAACAACCTACGCATCTACATCAAATTTGAAGACTAAATTAGAGGAAAATCTTAAACGTAGAGATTGTAACCTTACAAATTCAAATCAATACAAATCTACTTTGTACACGTGTTCTCATTTCATTCGTTACCGAAAATTCATGTTTACAACATGTGCATTCCGAAATATTTCCATTAGATGGAGCTCTAAAGTTGAAAGAAAACCTAAGATCAAAATTAGGGCAGGGCCTTTCTTAAGCTGTGCAGCCTTATTCTACCCCGACCTCTTAATCGCCTAGCAAATGGAGATCGAGGAAGTCAAGACCATGCAGCCTCTTCAAAAGAACCAATGGGATTTCCTTTCCCAAGCACAAACAACCACCAATTCAAAAGAGTATTTAAGATGGAAGGGCGATTTTTGATTCTATTAATAGCGAACTTAGTCCTAATTCTTCAACCAATTATCAAGCTTTCAAACCGGCATACTTGCTCGCCAATCGGTCGTGTCCTTTCACTCGCCCTTTACTAATTACTAAGACTAATCCGGCTCGCTTTTTCATTCTCGCCACTCCTCAATCTCTTAAGTTTTCCCTTCAAAAGCTTGTTTGTCTTATCCTTATGATTAGTTCCCTACATGCCCGAGGGGTTTTAGAAACTTGTTGAGTTTCAACAACACTTTATTTACTAAAAGGGTCTTGCAATGAAAAATCTTTGACTAAAAAAGGAAAAGGCAATAATGCAACTTTCGATGTCCATTTTATTAGGGTTGCATTGAAAATTCTCAAGAAAATGAAAGCCTTTTGCTTTTCACGGTCATTTTCGTATTGAAAAGTTGTTGCATCCCAAAAGCCCTATATTATCAAGGGGTTTGTGCTTGTTTTTCTTATAAAGAAGGAAGGACGCATGGATTTATCTGCCATCTGTGCTCGTTGTTTGCTTGCTTACGATCATCCATATGGTGGCTATATGTAAAAAATACCCATTCATTACGAAGGTTCTCTACCTTAGTAAGGATAAGTGGTGCATGTTATAGGGTCTTTGCCAAACTCAGTCATACAAGATCTAGTCACTTTGAGCAGGTTCTTGCGATGTACATAAAGCTTCAGGGTCACAATGACTATCCATTAGAATTATGGGTTAGTAGTGTGAGCTTTCATTTCCTTATCTTCAAGGTTCATTATCTCCTTATTTCCCCTCTTAATGAGACGAAACCTTCGAATTTAAAGGTAGCTCCTGATGAATTATTTCCAACAAAAAGTGTCTGGGACTTCCTTGAGTGGTCTTTGCTTAGAAACTAGATAAAGCATTGGCTTCGGTACATCCATTAGTACCAGAGACTGGAGTGTCACGAATTCACCAGATGTTCTGCATTAGTATATGAGAAATCATGAAGGATCAGACGCGAATCGAGTGAGCTCATTCGCTTTGATCATCTTTGGAAGATCTATGATTTCATTTTAGAGAAGGGTATAGCTTAGAACCCACCATGTCTTCAAGAACACCTTCCTAGATTTCGGGGATGGTTACTAGGAGGAGTTTTTGGCATGGATTTCTTAGTTGAGTCTGATGGTTTAACCAGACAAAGGGATCATCATAAGACTTTAAGCGCACATGAGGCCCTTAAAGAAATTAACAAACGATATTGAACTAACTGATAAAGAAACAAACTAACAACTATCATAATGAAAGATACCAGGCATTTGTGAAAATGTCTGCAATCTCCTCATTCTACTCAAAATGAGCTCTAATTCCTATTGGTTTTGGCAGAGGCAAGAAAGAAAGAAGCTAGGATTCACCCAATCTTCCAATCAAAATCTTACACCGAGAGGGCAAAAACCTATAGGGAAATCGATCGATAGACCGTCTTTGCATCCCTAGCAATAAACCATACAAATGTCAAGAAATGGTCATATGACTAATTTAGCTATATGGACCTAGCTCAATATCAGTAGAAGATAGAGCCGCTAGCTCAACTAGGGATGATTACATGCTTGTTTATGAGGAAATGGGCAGGGCAACTCGATCGTAGAAAGAGGGAGAAGCTAGTGCAGGGACAAGAGTGACCTAGTGTAAGACAAGAGTAACCTCCTCTTTTCTTCGTAACTAGTGTTCCCCAAGTAGCAAAGCACTTATGAGTGGATGTAGTTGTGATAGCTTTTAGTTTCACTGTTTGGTATGCCAAAAGACTTTTTATAATATCTTATAAAAAGAGAGTTACTAAGAGTATTGCTAGTCGGACATTTTTGTAATTCTAGAAAAGGGATAGTAAGTCGGAGACTCCTATGGATTGATCTGTAACAACTATTGTGCCTTAAGTGCCTACATTTAGACCCTGATAGGAGCATATTTATGCGACTTAGTTGGGTTGTTCTTGTGCATTTATGTCGTGTTTCCTTAGTTATTTTAATGTTTAAAGTCATTTTCATGTGTTTTCAGATTTTAAGGACAAAGTAGGCAAGAAGATGCATTTTGGAGCATTTTGGAGCAAAATGGAGCTTGGAATGCATGTCACATATTTGGAACCAAGGTTTGGACGAAATTGAAGACTTAAAGAGGTTAAGAATGTGAAGAATTAGTGTACAAAGGATCATGAATTCAGCCACAAAAGAACAAGAGCATCCTTGCCGTGCAATCCACATTGCATTCCCTTTGGATTCCCATGCATGCTTAATCATCCTTGTCCCCTAAAATATTTCTGATTTCATGCCCCAATACACTCAATTATCACACTCAATTGCTGCATACCTCTTGTTCCCTTCACACATCTGATTTCACACAACTTTCACAATCATTCCATGCACCAATTGATGCTCCATCATCCACATTTAGGATCCAATGCCTTATGCAACACATGTTGCTGCACCTTTAACTAATTTTTGAAACATTTCACCTCCCCTTTTCATTTCCATGCAATGAACACAATCATTCATGCTCCCTAGCTGAAATACCACTCCATTTTACCCTCCATACTTTGCATCATTGCTCCATTTTCATCCTTGGACCATTGCACACCACAAATTCACCCTCCTTGCTGTGCATTTCCCCACTGCCTAATCTGATTCTCTAGGGTTTTTGGGGCCTATATATACATGTTTACAACCCTTGGCAAAGGGTTGAACCTCCCATATTCATCATTCATGCAGAAAATTCGTCCATACTCACCCTAGGCAGCAAAACACCCCAAAAACACCATTCTAGTGCCCAGAAAACATAACAGCCACTCCACCTTATTCCACCATCTTTGCCGAGTTCTCTACCACCCTCCAACCATCAAACACTCCTCCACACTCACCCTAAACCTTTCCATACCATTCCCCATCCATTCTACACCATAAAACTACCCAAAACCTGTCCATAACCCAATCTGCCGCAAGCAAGGGAAAGGAGGAATCTTGGATGCACTTGCTGCCAAGTTGGAGCATTCTAGGTGTTTTCTTTCTTTGGATTTTAATGTCTAATTCATGTAATCTTTGTTTTGCTTTAAGTATGATTGGCTAATTTCGTTTTTGGCTAAGGGTGTATTCAAAACCATGATTATATATGCGAAATGAGTTGATTACTTCCAGTTATTGTTACATAAGTTGTGAATACAATTTGCTTAACCATTTGATTTAGAACTTATACTTGTATTTTGATTGAGAGTGCACGCTTAATTTGCATGCTTGGATTTGATGCTAGGATATAGATTTGTTTCACCTAATCGTTATGAATTTATATTCGTAAGTAGTGAAGGTCGCTAGTCACGATCGTGTTAAGTAGATTCCTGGCAAGAGTATCATGCTTTTCATAGTTACGAATGCCTTGTCGATGCTTATGATTTCCAAATAACGTAATGATTCTAACTTGTGTCTTTATCATGCTGTTCATATAAAGAACTTGTTAGGAATAATTTGTTTGCGATGCATATTCATCCAATTCAATGATCCTAGGGAAATCTGAAGGTTAATTTAAGCGGACCTAATTAACTTGGAGTGTTGAGGTTCATAACTTATTGAATTGATAACTGGAAATTGATTTACGTTGCATATATTTCATGTGTGGAGAAGAACCCCTTAGCCATTCCATCATCCATTGATTCTTCATAACTTTGTATTACAATCTGTTTCTCTTACAATCTGCCATTTAAGTTTATTTTCGCCCAAATCAAATCCCCAATTATTTTGAATTCCTAGATTAATTGGAAAGTGTGTTGGTTTATGTTTTTAGGTGTTTTAGGTCACTAGGAAACCAAAATTCGTCCAAGTTGAGTTAGAGTCCCAAAACTGCCCAGAAAGTGGTTTTTAGGCAGTTTTGAGTTTTTGGTTGCTGTTTTGATTCTTTTGGTTCATTTTAGTATTTTAACGTGAGTTTTGCATTCTTTGAGTCTAATCTAGTGCTTTAACTTTGTTTTTACATTTCTAAGTTAGTTTTCAAGTGTTTAGCAATCCCTCCTAATCCCCGGTCTAGAACGATCCCTATTTACATACTTTGCTACAATTGATAAAAAGAGGGTTTAATTTTGTGTGTTAACTTATTTTTCACATCAAATTTTGGCGCCGTTGCCTGGGATTAGCAACTTTGCTAATCTCTTGGATTGTTTTCTTTCGAGTTATTGTATTTTGTTTAAGTTTCTGTTTAAGTTGCTGATTTGTTTTGTTTTCTTTGTTTTTAGGTACTAGTGCATGACTCGAAGTTCCCGACCTGTTCGTGAGCATATTTTGGACTTTGACGACGACTTCAAGAGAACTTTGAGAAGAAGGAGGAAACAACAGCACAAGGAGGATCCCACGGCACAAGTGGGTGGAGAAGCGCAAGGTATAGCCATGGACAACCGTACGCTCAAGGAGCTTGCCGCCTCGGGTTTGGATAATGCCGCACCATTGTGTATCCAATATCCCATGGCTGCCCAAGGTAAAACCGAAGAGTTCGAGTTAAAGTCAAGTTTGCTCTACCACATTCCAAAGTTCCATGGGTTGTCCATGGAGGATCCGAACAAACATTTGAAAGAATTTGAAGTGGTGTGCTCAAGTATGACTCCGGTTACTGTTGACGGAAGTATTTTAAAGATGAAGGCTTTTCCATTCTCTTTAATGGACAAAGCCAAGGATTGGTTGTACGAGTTGGCTCCCGGTACAGTTACATCTTAGGAGAGTATGAAGAGGGCGTTTCTGGAGAAGTTTTTCCCAACTTCTCGCATCATTCTTCTTCGTAAAAAAATAAGTGGAATTCAACAAGATGAAGGTGAGTCTTTTCCTACATATTATGAACGATTTAAATCACTTGTTGCTTCTTGTCCACAGCATCAGATGAAGGAGGAATTGCTTTTGCAATACTTCTACGAAGGGCTCCTGCCACTAGAACGTCAAATGCTCGATGCCTCGGCAGGTGGAGCATTGGTGGACAAAACGCCCATGGCTGCAAAAATCTTAATTGCTAATCGAGCATTGAACGCTCAACAATACGAGGGTGTAGGCCAAAGAGGACCCCCACGGCAACAAGTGCATGAGGTAAGTTCCACTTCCAATATTCAATCTCAGTTAGCTAATCTTACTTCTCTTGTTTCACAGATGGCCGAGGGAATGAAGATTCAAGGACCCATGGTGTGTGGCGTATGTTCTATCCAAGGACATGCATCCGAAAAGTGTCCTCAACTCATTGAGAATGGTGGATGGGAGAGCGCTAATGCCATTGGGTTTCAAAGCCAAAATCAGCCAAGACATGATCCATATTCCAACACCTATAATCCGGGGTGGAGAGACCATCCAAACTTCAAATGGAGAGAGCCACAACAAGCCCAACCATAAGGAGGCTTTAGGCAACAACCCCCGGGCTTCTACAACAAACCATACGCACCCCCTCAAGTCCAACCACAATCTGCCCCAAATACTTCAGGTAATGCTTTGGATAATGATACACTTGTTAAGTTACTAACCACTTTGACTAATGGGCAGGAAAATCAAAACAAAAGAGTGGACCAACTAGAGAAACAAATGGGGCAAATTGCCGAGGTTGTTGGGCAGATTAGAGACCAAGGAAGGCTTCCTAGTTCTACCATTCCAAACCCGAAGGGAGGCTTTGAAAGTGCAAAGGCCATACTCTTGAGAAGTGGAAAAGAGATTGGGGCAGGTTCTTCATCAAAAACAGGTCACAAAGAGGATGAAAAACTTCAATTTGAAGAGGAGGAAGCAAGCCCACTCACGGCAAAGGTGGGAGCACCTTTGCCGCAAGTTTCTAATGTCCCCAATCTGTCCAAATCGGCCAATAAAGGTAAGAATGTGTCAAATTCGGTTCCTACTAATGTTTTTCCTTCGAATGCTCCTTTTCCTAGTAGGTTTATGCAAACAAAGAAGGAGGAAGCTGAAAAGGACATCCTTGAGACATTTAGGAAAGTTCAAGTAAACATACCTTTGTTGGATGCAATCAAGCAAGTCCCGAGGTACGCCAAGTTTTTGAAGGAGTTGTGCACCACTAGGAATAGGATGGCGACTAAGGAAGTGGTAAAGGTAGGTGAGAATGTCTCCGCCATCTTGCAACGCAAACTACCCCCCAAATGCAAAGATCCGGGTAGCTTTACAATTCCGTGCGTCATTGGTAACACTCGTTTCAAATCTGCCATGCTAGATTTAGGAGCCTCTATAAATGTTATGCCATACTCCATTTATGTATCTATGAACTTAGGTGAGTTGAAACATGATGGTGTAATCATACAATTGGCCGATAGATCTAACGCTTATCCAAAAGGAGTGTTGGAAGACGTTTTGGTGCAGGTTGATCATTTAGTCTTCCCAGCAGATTTTTATGTGCTCGAAATGGATGAATCGGATCATGCTCCTTCATTGCCCATCCTCCTTGGAAGGCCATTCATGAAGACGGCCCGGACGAAGATTGACGTGTATAGTGGAACGTTGTCCATGGAATTTGATGGGGAAGTTCTTAATTTTAATCTTTCTGATTCCATTAAGTACCCTAGTGAGGACCATTCATGTTTCTCTATTGATATAATTGACTCTTTGGTGCAGGGATATCTTGAAGATTTGAATGACGATGCGCTTGAAAAAGTCATTACACGAGGAATGGAACTCACAACCAAGGGGGCAGATTCTAGGGCAACCCACGACATACATGGACTAGGCCATGCCGTGCCCTCTAGTGATGAAATTTTTGAGTTGGTTGTTGCCCTTGAGTCAGTACCTAAGCATGGTGGTAAGTCTCCTAACTTTGATTCCATTCCAATTTCGACTAACAACTTGCTTCCATCCATCGTTCAGGCACCCATACTTGATCTCAAACCCCTACCAAGCCATTTGAAGTACATCTTTTTGGGGGAAAACGAGACACTACTTGCCATCATCTCCTCATCCCTCACGGCACAAGAAGAGGAGAAACTAGTTCGAGTTTTGAAGGAGTTCAAATCTGCCCTAGGTTGGACATTGGCCGATATTAAAGGTATAAGCCCTACGTCTTGTATGCATCACATATTTCTTGAGGAGGGGGCCAAACCAACTAGAGAGGCTCAACGCCGTCTTAACCCTCCGATGATGGAAGTGGTGAAAAAAGAGATAATCAAACTTCTAGATTGTGGGGTGATTTATCCCATCTCCGATAGCCGTTGGGTTTCACCTATCCAATGTGTACCCAAGAAATCTGGAGTGGCGGTTGTGGAGAATGCGGAGAATGAGCTTGTGCCCACCCGGATTCAAACTGGTTGGCGAGTGTGCATTGATTATAGGAAGCTAAACGCAACCACAAGGAAAGATCACTTCCCATTACCGTTCCTAGATCAAATGCTCGAAAGGTTAGCAGGTCATTCCTTTTATTGCTTTCTTGATGGATACTCCGGTTATAATCAGATTGTTATTGCCCCGGCTGATCAAGAAAATACCACTTTTACTTATCCCTTTGGAACGTTTACATATCGACGCATGCCATTCGGTTTGTGCAATGCTCCTGCCACGTTTCAAAGGTGTATGGTTAGCATCTTTTCTGATTATGTTCAGAGAATTATTGAGATATTCATGGATGATTTTAGTGTGTTTGGTAATTCATTTGATAATTGCTTGGATAATCTCACTTTAATCTTGAAACGTTGTGTTGAAACAAACCTTGTGTTAAATTGGGAGAAATGCCATTTTATGGTGAAACAAGGTATTGTTTTGGGTCATATTATCTCTAAACGTGGAATTGAAGTTGATAAGTCTAAAATAGATCTTGTACGCTACTTACCCTCTCCCACTTCGGTGAGAGAGGTTCGTTCTTTCCTTGGTCATGCAGGATTCTATAGACGATTTATCAAGGATTTTTCCAAGATTGCACAACCCCTATGCCGTCTCCTACAAAAGGATGTGTCATTTGAGTTCAACGAGGCATGTGAGAAGGCATTCAAGCATCTCAAGGACCTCCTCACCACGGCACCCATCATAACTCCCCCGGATTGGTCCATTCCTTTTGAATTGATGTGTGATGCATCGGATTATGCACTTGGCGCTGTTTTGGGTCAAAGAAAAAATAAACAGCCACATGTTATTTATTATGCTTCACGCACTTTGAATGATGCTCAGTTGAATTATTCTACAACCGAAAAAGAACTTTTGGCGGTTGTATTTGCTTTAGATAAATTTAGATCATATCTAATTGGTACTAAAGTTATTGTTTTCACTGACCATGCAGCCTTGAAGTACTTGTTCACCAAGAAAGAAGCTAAACCTAGACTCATTCGTTGGATGCTTCTACTTTAAGAGTTTGACATCGAAATCAAGGACAAGAAGGGGAGTGATAATGTTGTTGCTGACCACCTAAGCAGGTTGGTGCATGAAGAAGAGGATCTTCCCATCTCCGAAACATTTCCGGATGAACAACTCTTGTCCGTTCAGGTAAGTGCTCCTTGGTACGCAGATTTGGTGAATTATTTGGTGACTAAACAAGTTCCTAGCACCCTAAACAAATTCCAACGTGATAAACTTAAAAAGGATGCTAGATTTTATGTTTGGGATGACCCATACTTGTGGAAATATTGTTCAGATCAGGTTATAAGAAGATGTGTGCATGAATCAGATTTTCACTCAATTTTAAGTTTTTGTCACACATATGCATGTGGGGGTCACTTTGGCACCCAAAGGACAGCTTTTAAGGTTCTTGAATGTGGTTTTTATTGGCCTACTTTGTTTAAAGATGCTAGAACCTTTTGTTTAACATGTGATCGATGCCAAAGGACAGGTAATATTGGCCAAAAAGATCAAATGCCGCAGGTACCCATCTTTGTTGTTGAAATCTTTGATGTTTGGGGTATCGATTTTATGGGTCCTTTTCCTTCATCTTTTGGTTTCACTTACATATTACTTGCCGTTGATTATGTTTCCAAGTGGGTGGAAGCGAAAGCCACTCGAACTAACGATTCTAAAGTTGTGGCAAATTTTGTGAAAACTAATATCTTTTCTAGGTTTGGGATGCCTAGGGTGCTAATCAGTGATGGCGGGTCTCATTTTTGCAACCGTACCATTGAGGCATTACTCAAGAAGTACCATGTGACGCATAAGGTCTCCACACCTTACCACCCCCAAACCAATGGCCAAGCCGAGGTGTCGGATCGTGAGATCAAACAGATTTTAGAGAAGACCGTTGGGCCAAATAGAAAAGATTGGAGCTTACGGTTGGATGATGCATTATGGGCGTATCGAACGGCTTACAAAACCCCCATCGGTATGTCTCCTTTTCGACTTGTGTATGGCAAGCCTTGCCATCTTCCCGTGGAATTAGAACATAGAGCTCATTGGGCCATCAAGACCTTCAATTTGAATGTGGACCAAGCTGGAATTCATCGAAAGCTTCAATTGAGTGAACTTGATGAGATAAGGCATGAAGCTTATGAGAATGCTAGAATTTACAAAGAGAAGACCACGGCATTCCATGATAAGATGCTTCGAGGCAAGACTTTCGAAATTGGGCAGAAAGTGTTGTTGTTCAATTCCCGTCTTCGTCTATTCCCTGGTAAGTTACATTCCAAATGGGTTGGCCCGTTTGTTGTTACTAATCTTTTTGTGCATGGTGCAGTCCAAATTCAGAGCTTGAGAACCGGGCAAGAATTCAAGGTGAATAGACATCGCTTGAAGCCGTACTACGAGCACTTTGTGGAGCATGTTGTGGAGGAGATCCCACTGCATGCCGTGGGTTCCCATGAGAGTTGATCAATATGGCATCGTCCGGCTGGAAGACGTTAAAGCAAGCGCTTCAAGGGAGGCAACCCATTTATTTTGCTTGATTGTTAATATTTTTGCTTGTTTAATTATTTTTGGGGTATGACTTTCTATTTTGAAACATTAACAAATATGCAAAGGATTTTAACATTAAACTTCATGGAAATGAACAGGAAACTGGGAAATAAAGAAACACAGCATAAGACAAGAGGGAGCCTTCACAATGGCTGCTTGGGAGAAGTCTCAGTTGTCGGCGGAATCTCAGCAGTCGGTGGAGCCACAGATGGAGGAGGTACCGGAGGTTGATCATTTGGAGCTTCACTACGCGGTACAGCCTCAGAAGACGATGGCAAATGCTGTTGGAACAAACCTACAAACCTCCGATGATCAAGTAAAATCTGACCATCAGATTCATGCAGCTGGTCAATTTTCCTCTTCATATTTATGGCATAATTGTGTGCAAGCTTATGCAATTGTTTATTTTCATGCTTGAGTCCTCTAATCTCCTCTTTGAGACTCAGTATTTCAGCCGCCAACGATTCAACGTGACAGGTTCGAGCAAATAGGCGTTGGGCCATGTTGGACACAGAACCCGCACACTGCACGCTAAGAGCCAAAGACTCCTTAACCGCCAATTCATCATACCGTCTAGCAAGCAGTCTGTTATCTCTGGGGGTGACAAGGTTCCGAGCCACCACCGCAGCGGTCATGTCATTTTTCATCACCGAATCCCCAACGGTGAGAGGACCAGTAGGGGATATGAAGGACGGACGCTATATGTTGTCTGGAGAAGAAGGGGCTGCTCCTTCACCAAGGTTCAAGTCAAAACGACGGTCAGAAGGGCCAGACATTTTTCAGAGGTGTTAAAGAAAGAGGAGATCATACAAGTCAAGATCGTAGAAGTGCAAAACGGGAGTTTTTACAGGCAGAAATTCAAGAGTGCTTTGAACGTCCTGCATACCTCTATAAAAATCAGCACGCGATGGGATTTCAGAGATCGAAGAGGTGAGCTCAGAAATCGAAGAAGCCATTCAGAGATCGAAAATGCGCCAGCTTTCTCAAAAGTTGGGCTTGCTCACAAACCACCAATTCCAGATATCGAAGAGTGTCAGCTTTCTCAGCCTCGTCAGCACCCATCACACGCAACTCAGCTTTGCGAAAATCACGGGCAGTCTGTCGAAGCGCCGATTCCAACCATCTGTCTCTCTCAGCCTTGTCAGCACTTGTCACATGCAATCTCTGCCCTCAACGAAGCTCAGAACTCGAAGCGCAAATTTCGGATATTAAAGAGGCCTCTGCTTTATCGAAACGTGTCAGCATCTGTCAAATTGCACATCTGCGTTGCGTAAATCACGCGCAATCTGTCGAAAATTTCTAGAGAAGCGGAATGCACGTGAAAACTATTGTTAAATTATCCCAGGCTGGACGACGCGAGTAATGGAACAATGTCTTCCTAGCCATTAAGAAAATTCTATAAATGTTGAACTTCAAAGTGAAGCAGCCTCACCCAACTTTCAGCCTCACTTAACCCTTCATCCTCTCTGAAATGGCTTTCCAACAAACCCTCTCGAGTCACTCTCTATTTCTCATCCCCTGGGATACCCCTGCAAACAACCCATCCAGAGCACAAGTATTTCATATCATAAAGGTTGAAAGCACGAGTATCTCATATCATGCTTTCTCCCTGTCCTTTCTCCAGCCAGCACCTGCTCTCGAGTACTCATCATCTTGTGCTTTCTCTTTGTCTCTCACATATAAGGGAAGTGAAGATGATACCTCGAAGCATGTGGAGACAAAGTGCTAATTCATCCTCAACTAGGGACAAGGAGAAAGAAAGCAAGAGGTGGGCACTTGGAAAGATTGAAGAAAGAAACAGACCAACACCTTTACCTCGTGCCTGCCCGTCGTGCAGAAAAAACAAGCAGAGAAGAATGCAGCTTGTACAATCAACCCAGCAGAAGGAATCTGAGATGAAGAACTAGAGAAGCTGCCACATCTGCTTGAAGAACAAATAAAGAATTGCAACATCACCAAAGAGCAAAGCTTCGCCGTACAATTCCAATCCAGTTCAAGATCAAAGCTGTTGAAAGTCAACAAGATCAACTATCTCCAAAACCAGATTTGCGTTCTTAAACTCTACTCTGTCTGGTTTTTACTTTGCCATATTTGTCATGTTTATTTGTCGTTTGTTTTTTGCTTGTTTTTGGTGTGAGTATATGGTTGAAACATTGAGGACAATGTTCGATTTAAGTGTGGGGGAATTGGTAACTATTGTTTTGCATGAAAATTCGTAGAAAATTATCACCCATTACTTCTAGTGTTGTTCCTTGCTGTTTAAGTGTTTTTAAGCTATTTTGGAGTGTTTCAGTATGTTTTGACATAAAAATCCGAAAATTTCATAAAAATTTGAAAAAAAAAATAAAATTGTTTTGAAAAACCCAAAAAGAGTTGTTTTTGTGTGCTTATTTGTGTCTTAGGGTACCTTCCAACACAATGATGAGGATTTGGTTTTTAATTACATGACTGTTAAAGAGAGTTATAAACATGGATGAACATTTGATTTACTCTTTGGTGTATGCTTGGTTGTGGTTATAATTTATGAATTCACATGCAATCAGAAAGGAAAAATTAGTTTTTGTAACATGCTTGAAGGAAGGAACTCAAACAAACGCTACAACCTTGTGAGATTTGAGCCTAAAACGTTATTTGGAGAGTTAAAATCTGTGCATTATTGTTTTCTAAAGTCATTGCATGATCTCATTTTTCTTTGCTTGGTTACTACTTAGAAGGCGTTTCATCATTTAGTTCCAAATGCTAGAACTCATGCCCATTTCATTCAAAGCATGATATTGATTTGCATAACACATATTCAAGATGAAGTTGTGTAGTTACCACCACCAAAGCCAAATTGCCGTGTATCCTACTTCATAATATGTTTAAGTTAACCCCATTGAGCCTTGTTAGCCTACGTTCTTTGTTAACCCACGTTATCCTCACCTAGCCTAGATTAGGACCATCCATACCCTTGTTCTTAAAGCATAGTAAAGCATGATTCAAATTGAATTCCTTTTGATTATGTATGGCAGAAAATAAGTGTGGGGGAATTTGTTTCTCATGTAAGTAGTGTGCCATAGGCACGGGTGGAAAGAAAGAAAAAAAGAAAGAAAAGTGTGAAAAGTATATGAAAAAAAAAAGTTGAAAAGATGTGAAAAAGAGTCCTAAAGTATTGTTTGTTGAAGAAGGGGTCCAAAACTTTGAATTCGGCCCTAATTATTGCTTGAATCTTCCCGTCGTGTTTAAAAGTTGATTTCTGCAATCTAAGTGAATTCTAAGTTTCAAGTTCATTACTTTGCTTGCTATTGCTTTAAGAACGTTTGTTATCCCTATCCTTCATTTGTTAGCCAACACCCCAAGCCCGTTACAACCTTTGACTTCAATCTTGAGTGTTATGTGTTTCAATTTGTGGAGTTTGAATTTGGTATGAGCATATGGTGTCACTGGTTCTCGCATCTAAGTAGTAGCATTCCATTCATGAGATCATATCTAAACATGCTTATTAACTCCAGAAATTGCTTTCTTTGTGATACATATATGTGAGCGTTCGTTTTCATATCTACATCAATCTTCTCACATATAACTAGTATAGGGTGTGTAGTCAGAAAATCTGAGTGACAATTGAGTGCATATCTTGTAAGAAATTGAGTGAATTCTCTAAGGCATGTTACTACATTCAAAACATTGTTTTAATTGCTTAAATGTGAACTAGTAAGTAGTGACTATGATTAAGTATGTGCTTAAGTGTAGAGATGACTCAAATCTGTGGGGATGATAATCTTTAACATGTCATGTGCATTGGAAATCCCTGAGGCAAATGTTGGAAGGTTTAGGTTGTGTTGTATTCGTTTCGTTTCGTTTTATTTCTTTGTTTGCTCGAGGACTAGCAAAAGCTAAGTGTGGGGGAATTTGATAGGAGCATATTTATGCGACTTAGTTGGCTTATTCTTGTGCATTTATGTCGTGTTTCCTTAGTTATTTTAATGTTTAAAGTCATTTTCAAGTGTTTTCAGATTTTAAGGACAAAGTAGGCAAGAAGATGCATTTTGGAGCATTTTGGAGCAAAATGGAGCTTGGAATGCATGTCACATATTTGGAACCAAGGTTTGGACGAAATTGAAGACTTAAAGAGGTTAAGAATGTGAAGAATTAGTGTACAAAGGATCATGAATTCAGCCACAAAAGAACAAGAGCATCCTTGCCGTGCAATCCACATTGCATCCCCTTTGGATTCCCATGCATGCTTAATCATCCTTGTCCCCTAAAATATTTCTGATTTCATGCCCCAATACACTCAATTATCACACTCAATTACTGCATACCTCTTGTTCCCTTCACCCATCTGATTTCACACAACTTTCACAACCATTCCATGCACCAATTGATGCTCCATCATCCACATTTGGGATCCAATGCCTTATGCAACACATGTTGCTGCACCTTTAACTAATTTCTGAAACATTTCACCTCCCCTTTTCATTTCCATGCAATGAACACAATCATTCATGCTCCCTAGCTGAAATACCACTCCATTTTACCCTCCATACTTTGCATCATTGCTCCATTTTCATCCTTGGACCATTGCACACCACAAATTCACCCTCCTTGCTGTGCATTTCCCCACTGTCTAATCTGATTCTCTAGGGTTTTTGGGGCCTATATATACATGTTTACAACCCTTGGCAAAGGGTTGAACCTCCCATATTCATCATTCATGCAGAAAATTCATCCATACTCACCCTAGGCAGCAAAACACCCCAAAAACACCATTCTAGTGCCCAGAAAACATAACAGCCACTCCACCTTATTCCACCATCTTTGCCGAGTTCTCTACCACCCTCCAACCATCAAACACTCCTCCACACTCACCCTAAACCTTTCCATACCATTCCCCATCCATTCTACACCATAAAACTACCCAAAACCTGTCCATAACCCAATCTGCCGCAAGCAAGGGAAAGGAGGAATCTTGGATGCACTTGCTGCCAAGTTGGAGCATTCTAGGTGTTTTCTTTCTTTGGATTTTAATGTCTAATTCATGTAATCTTTGTTTTGCTTTAAGTATGATTGGCTAATTTCGTTTTTGGCTAAGGGTGTATTCAAAACCATGATTATATATGCGAAATGAGTTGATTACTTCCAGTTATTGTTACATAAGTTGTGAATACAATTTGCTTAACCATTTGATTTAGAACTTATTCTTGTATTTTGATTGAGAGTGCACGCTTAATTTGCATGCTTGGATTTGATGCTAGGATATAGATTTGTTTCACCTAATCGTTATGAATTTATATTCGTAAGTAGTGAAGGTCGCTAGTCACGATCGTGTTAAGTAGATTCCTGGCAAGAGTATCATGCTTTTCATAGTTACGAATGCCTTGTCGATGCTTATGATTTCCAAAGAACGTAATGATTCTAACTTGTGTCTTTATCATGCTGTTCATATAAAGAACTTGTTAGGAATAATTTGTTTGCGATGCATATTCATCCAATTCAATGATCCTAGGGAAATCTGAAGGTTAATTTAAGCGGACCTAATTAACTTGGAGTGTTGAGGTTCATAACTTATTGAATTGATAACTGGAAATTGATTTACGTTGCATATATTTCATGTGTGGAGAAAAACCCCTTAGCCATTCCATCATCCATTGATTCTTCATAACTTTGTATTACAATCTGTTTCTCTTACAATCTGCCATTTAAGTTTATTTTCGTCCAAATCAAATCCCCAATTATTTTGAATTCCTAGATTAATTGGAAAGTGTGTTGGTTTATGTTTTTAGGTGTTTTAGGTCACTAGGAAACCAAAATTCGTCCAAGTTGAGTTAGAGTCCCAAAACTGCCCAGAAAGTGGTTTTTAGGCAGTTTTGAGTGTTTGGTTGCTGTTTTGATTCTTTTGGTTCGTTTTAGTATTTTAACATGAGTTTTGCATTCTTTGAGTCTAATCTAGTGCTTTAAACTTTGTTTTTACATTTCTAAGTCAGTTTTCAAGTGTTTAGCAATCCCTCCTAATCCCCGGTCTAGAACGATCCCTATTTATATACTTTGCTACAATTGATAAAAAGAGGGTTTAATTTTGTGTGTTAACTTATTTTTCACATCAGACCCGTCGCAATTTAAGGTGAAGGTTCAGTTGATCTTGCCTTGTAGGTAGGCAGGCCTCGAGAAAGACCATAAACATAAAAATAAAATAAAAAAAAAGGAACTCAAGTAGAGACTAAAAAGCATTTTCTCTTTGCTTACAGTCTAGCGATACTATTTACATTTGTAGGAATGCATAGGGTTATTTCTATAAAGCACTTTATGAGGCTTTACTACTTCCATAGGTGGCCGGAGGAGCTGAATAGGCGATAGAATGAGGAGCTACTAGCCTAGCTGTAAACTTAAATGTAGAGGTTGGGAAACAATGTGCAGCGCATAAATCACTGAAGAATGCCATCAGATGATCAAAAGATTCAGGATCAAGCGGAGGTTCCTATTCCACTACTAGAATGGTGATGACTTTATCTTAATTAGTACCTTCCTCTTTCTTTGGTAATGGCAGTCACTTGCTTTAGCTGCCGTAAGATATTGTAGGTACTTAAATGACCAGATGCCATAAAATAGCATTACTTTTATATTCATATCAGGGAAAGTAGCAAGAACAGTGATAAGAGGTTCGTTCCCTCCTTTTTCCCTTCTTTTCTAAGAGGACAACTAAAGCAACAAAGAACTGACTGGCTGAGTGTATTCCCTCAACAACACCCAACACAATCAGGATCAAGAGTTATAGCTAGGGATTCTGTTATTAACCGCTTTAACAAAGTGCCCTTACTAGGTCCGAACTCAATGATGGAATGGCTAGGCTGGGTTGGGCAAGGGATATGAACGGTGCCTGGAATCAGAGATGAACCAAAATGTGTGTCTCCCTAAGAAACCTTGCTTGAATAAAAGTTTACAAACGTACTCAGTAAATCCTTTTTTTTTACTCACCCTTGTATTTTCTTGTTTTTTCATTGATTATGGTTTTGTGCTTGATCAATCACATAAAGATTCGTGGACAAGTACAGGTGAAACCAACACTCCTCATCCAGAAAAGGAAGTTGATTTCAAGTATTCTTTGAAGTAATGCCTTCGCACTTTATTCTAGTCAATTTCTCTTTGGGCACAACTTCCAAGTGGATGGATTGAGGTGGGCTTTACCTTCACTTTTCTCATTCACTTTTCTAATTGATTTGTTACAATATAGACTGACGACATCAGCACTAGTTACACCGCTCTCATAATAATGAACCTTTCCCCATGAAGTACTTTCATTTTCTTGCATTCCAAGTGAATTCTTTTAAAAATATAAAGTCTAGCTTCGAATAATTCAAATTTATACTCCTAAATATGGAAGATATAATATCTACTTGGGATGAGCTGAGCCAATACAAAGAATCAAAAAAGTTCTGAGCTTACCTGATTAATAGGCCTTTGTACCGCACTCATCATTTAGATGGGTCCCAAAAAGCAACATAGGAAAGATAGAAGTGTGAAATTATGAAATTAAAAAATTCAAAGAGATCAGATTAGATTCGATTTGTACTGGATCTGAAATGAATCATATCTAGGCTTCTGGGTCTTTTAGTCAACTTACTTTGGATATGGTATGAAGTATGCTAATTATTTTTAGCAAGAGGAACATTGTTTTGAGGGAAGGAAAGCGTAGTTTTCTATTAGACAGAAATGGCTGGCTCACAATCTCTTTCTAATGTACAAATTTACCCGTAGCATAGAATTGATCGGTCAGTACATTTCTATCCATGTTGTAGGTTTTTCCTTTGCAAACTTGTTAACATATAAAAAAAAGAATAAAGAAGGATTTTAAGGGCTAACTTTGTAAGGCTAGACAAGAAGATAGCACAACTTGCCCGGTCTTCACACCCGTAAAATTTTTAACGAATGAATCGCATGGGTTGGATTGATACATCTCACACACCCTGACTCAGAATGTCCACTGGACTCTAAACTGAGCTGTGTTGGCCGACACCTAAAAGGTGACGAAACCATAAAGTATAGTGAGGTGAAAATTTTGAATAAATTTAAACCTAAAAGTGCCTAAATGGAAAAGTGCGCATGTGAGCGGGATTGAACCCAATTCACATGATGTCATAGCATAACTAATGTATTGTAAAAGTAGAATGAGAATTTTACCAATGAAAGGAATATCTTATACCAATAATTGCCAAGAATCCTTGTCGACATGAAAGCTCTGCTACTAAAACCTGGAGGGGTGAAAAACAAGCGTGAGTGGGCCTAAAAATAAAGCTTTGTAAAAACCTTTTCGAAAACATAATAACCCCTTGTCGTAAAGCATGTATAGTTTCCAAATATAGCATACTACGTATAGTATGAAAATACTACCGTAGCCAACAATACCTCAAAAATGCAATACTTCATAATAATTCGAAAATAAGCATATAACTTCCAATAATCACAATATCTCGTAGAGATACACATCAACACATGATGGCACATGAGTTCATGTAGAGATATTCTGACATGAGTAGGACTGGGTGTAATAATGATTTACACTCTAGTACTACAATCACGTGAAGACTAGCACTATGCGCGTCGCATACGAGTCCTAATTGCTTATAGCAATCTAGGACATGACTAGTGTATACAATGGATCTAAAGTGAGCGTACGGTATGATGTGAACATACACGTGAAAGACAAGTCCTGGCTCGAGCCAGTACTAACACTAGTGCAGCACACAATGAACAGATAACGTAAATATGATCATGCAATAGTAAATCGATAATTCTAGTCAACATAACACTATTCATGGCTACAAATATAATTAAGGCATCCCATAATAGTACACATACATGTGCATCCCGTAGGATTTAAAATAATTTCATAAATCTCAACAGTACGACATTTCTTATAAATGTTAATTTAATTATGGCATCACAAAGAAAATTCATTATTAAGTATATACAGAAACTAAAGAAATAAATACACACACACAGACATATATATATATATATATATATATATATATATATATATAACTTATTTTCAAATTATAATTCCATCATTATTTTGAATTCATTATTTTCATAACTACTACTTTTGAATGGCATAAAATTCTTACTCACAGTTAATTCATCAAATATCTCAAATCAAGGTAAACATAGATGAATCCTTCATTCAGTTTTTCTTATTCATTTATAATAGTTGGTTTCATGGTTTAATCAATCTTGGCTATCCACCATATCAAATCTCTAGTTCAACCAATTCACATGATTTGTATCATTATTGCCCTCATCATCATCATTAGTTCCACCCCATTTGGTATCAGAGCCTAGTGAGTGGAAATTGAGTTATCATCTTTATAATCACTATATTATGTTCATCATTCAAACTCTCATTTATAGTTGATCTTATTTGTTAACTTTCTAAGTAGGATTGTTTGCTCTCAACCCAAACAATAAGGTGTGTTCCAAACAATAAGTCCATAGGATCGGCATGAGCAGATCGAATGGAAGAGAGAGAGTTTAGCAATTACGCGAGGAAGGTAAAGCTAGTAAGATTTTTGTATTTTGAAAACCTGCATTTTGAGCATTATGAGTAGATTATTTAGATCTAATTCAATAGCTAGCACTATCTTCAGATCCAGTTTAAGTAGAATTTCAAACATAGTATATGAAGAACAAAAGTTAGTGAAGGAAAAATTTTGTCCTAGCTAAGAACATGTGAGAACATTTGAACACAAAAGCAAACTAATAACACTTTAAAGTAGGCATGCATATTCTAAAACCCATGACTTTCAAAGCCTAGTGAATGGTGAACCACATGACTCTTTAACAACATTAAAGAGAAGGAAGGATTTTGAGATTCATTACCCTTGAAGCTCATCTTTGTTTAAACAAGGGATTCACCCAAGTTGAGGGCCTTCAAGTCACCTCATAGCTCCTTAGATCTTCCTTGTGATTTTCTTCCTTTTGATACTCCTTTGCTCCTTGAGGATGTGAGGAAAGGAACTCCAAGAACACCAAAGGTTTAGTGTCTCTAAGTCTCCACACCAAGGATGAGGTGTGAAGATGAAATGGATGACTTAGAGGAAGAAAGATTGCTAACTATCCTTCCCCTAAGTGGCCGGCCTCTATGGAGAAAAAGAGAGAAAAAAGTTTCTCTTCTTTGCCTCAAGAAAACCCTAATGAGGGAATGGCTATAAAGTTGCCTTTATACCACCTTACAAGTGAGTGGCAAACTTGTAATAAGTCAATCAACTCACTCTCCTTAATGTGGCCGGTTTTAGCTTTGTTCTTGGGCTATTTTTCCATTTAATTTTAGTTGTCACACAACATAAACTCAATGGGCCTTGTGGACCAAAAACCCTTTTGGGCCCCAAAACCCAAAACTAAATTGAAAGCCCAATACGAACCTTTCATATAATTTATTGACTAATTAATTAATCATGACCATTCTCAATTAAACCATTTAATTGTTTATCCATCTCATTTACATTTCTTCACATTCATCCTTACTCGGTGTACGATCTATTAGGTTCCAATTAGTGAGGCAGTGGGCAATTGTTACTCTTAATGATCGATTGTGAATTGAAACCACATTTCAATTCTCCCTTTGATGAAGATTAGTGTTTGCTAATCTTCAAGGCTTCAACAAACCATGAGTGACACCTAGCAATATGTCATGGCTACCCAAGCTAAGTAGAAGTGGTTGGAGAACCTATCCAGTTACAATTACAATGCAATACGGTCATTCTCTAATACAATACTCTTAATCACATTGTTTAAGTGATAGTTTGTTTCACGTCTACTATCCAATGTGATACTTCTCTATATGATGCAATTGAATATGATTTGGAACAAACTTCCTAAGTCATATTCTTATGCTTTGGCCAAAGACTCCCGAATCATATCTTAGAGTATTCTCCCTCTACCATTGAAGGTTAGAGATCCCTTGTTGTGCATTCATATGCCACATGACTAGATAGCTTGACCCTAACAATGTCGTGGACACTCACAATGAAATGCCATTGACATGATCAAAGATCAATGACCTAACCATTAGACATCTAAGATGCCTCAGGTCAAAGGACTACTTTGCATATTGCAACTTACGAGTTCTTACATGACATGTATGTTCAAACTCCTTATTGATCGTTGTTCAGTGTACTCAATTACCTTTTGAGCACCTATGTGTTTGTCTCAGTGTCCAACACTAAATGACTTGAGACTAGTCATACTCACGCTTGAGTTAACATAACACATACTAACCTTAGCGGATTGTCAATGCCCAATTAGCAATCCTATGGTTACAATTACATTCACATAGGTCTAGTCCAAATAGCAGTCAAACCCTTAATAAGAAGAGGCCTCAATACCTCTAATTTGTTATGCCTCCGAGATGTAAGATTCACTAACTTCAGTGATAGTATTCTTGGGATGATTGAGTAAAGTCTTTACAACAGGCCAATTCATTTTGATTGTTTCCCAGATCTCATGATAAGTCTTTCAGATCCCCACATGTTGAAAGCACTCACATTAAGCATCAAAACTTCAGGGTACCAAGTTCTTGAAGGAGTCTAACCATTAGCCTTAATTTTTAGGGTTTACTACAAACTTACAGGAACAAACATGAATTTCCAAGCCTTAGTTAAAAGTCCTATAGACCATACACTCTTGATGCAAACCAATCAAGAAAATGCCAACGTCAAAATACCCAGAACTATCAAATGGTCAAATATCAATCTACCTTCAGATTGGTGCTTGATCAATGAATGCAAACCAGTAACCTTACAAAATAGCTTAGTCAACCGAGACAACATAAAACAATATTTTGACGGAATGGTTAAAATCAACTTCAACCCTTTAGCCAGAAAATCTAGTGTCCACTTACACGAGTTAGCCTAGTCACACAAATCTTTAGAGCTAAATAGAAACTCTTTTTCTGGATCCACATCAACTGATATGTTAGGTCGAGATCAAGATCTCATTAATTCCTCAGTCAACAAGAAATTAAAATCAGTTAAAACTAGCTCAGTAGTCACCCAACAAGAATTAATTAATGACTTAATCAACATGAAGTTAAAATCAGTAGAAACAACCTCCCAGGTTACTCATCCAAGATACCAACCTAACACCCAAAATCAAGGAGAACAAACTTCTTCTCCAACAGAATCTAATTTCAAAACAAGTCAAGTCAACCACCAACTACTAGTCCCAAATAAACCATTCAAAATTCTATGGAAGAAACTTAATGTTGACATCGAAGCAATAGAAAACATTCCTAGAAGAAACATCTTTAGGGAAACATATACAAAAGAACAAAAATTGGACATTTACAATTGAAGGGAAATTTATGAGATTTCATGTGGGATTTCTAGTGACTAGCATGCATATACAATTCAAGATTTATATACAAAAGCAACGGAAGCATGTTATCAAATAATATCAAAGCTCTAGTCATGCAAATCCCCTTCAAGATGCATAGGTTTATGTAAGATGCATCAAAAACAAATTCATATAAAAGAACAAAGTTTAGGAGTAGTTTTATACCTCTTGATCTAGATCTTAGACCAAGGATGGACCACCTCCAAGACCTTTGCTCCTTGAACTCCTTGAGCCTAGCCTCCTTCCTTGCCTTCTCCACTTTGTTTAAAATGAGTGCTCCTAGGTTCTCTTCAAGTTTCCAAAATTGAAAACCTCTAAAGATCCTCACCCACTAGTGTAGTGAGAAGGATGAAGGAATAACCAAAAGGGTGAGAAAATGATTAGCTAAATCACCCTTATGGTGGCCGGCCTTGTGTGAGTTTTGAGAGAGAGAGATGGTTTCTTCCTTTTGTGAAAAACAACACACAAAACCCTAATAAACTTTTTCACTATAAAGTTCCTTTTATAACACAAAGAAACCTAGCCAACAACTTGACTTCCTATCTCTCCTTTTCACTCTATATGGCCGGCCCCCTTAGTGTTGTTTGGGCTTTTGGGCTTTTATTTATTTCAAGTCATCCAATGCTTGAATAAAAGCCCAATGGGTTTAGGCCCAATGGGCCCAATTAACCCCGAACGTTTCTTTAAGCCCAAAACGATCTTATATCGCTTTTATGATTTCTTTAGACTTTCTAATTAATCACAACACTTAATTAATCCAATTAATTATTTCCATCATCCATTAGTTACTCACTACAAGAGTGTATTGGTGAACAATCGTTTTAGGTTCTAATTAGCAAGGCGATGAGGTGATTGGCACCAATCCAATTGATTATATTTAATCCAATCACTTAGTGAATTAAAACTTACTTTTAATTCACCTTCTTCTTTGATGACTACATTTAATCATCTAGAAGAACTCACAAGCCATGAGTGACATCTAACCATATATCATGGCTACCCAAGCTAATGTAGAAGTTGTTCGGAGAACCTATTCAGTTGGAATTACAATGCAATTCGATCCTTCTCTAAAACAATACTCTCAATCACATCACTAGGGTATAGATATAATATGTCAAACCCCTAATGTGATTATTCCATGTTATATGATTCAATTGAGTCGTATAGGAACGCTTTCCTTTATTACGCTCGATACTTCGGCCGAAGATTCCCGAATCATATCTTAGAGTATTCATCCTCTCATAACGAGGATTAGAGATTCCTTGTTAAACATTCACTTGCCTTCATGACTAAGTGGCTTAACCCCGACTATGCCATGGACACCCGCGGATGGAGTGACTTTGACATAATCAAAGATCAAGTACTTAACCACAAGACAATGATGATGCCTTAGGTCAAATGACTACTTACACTATTCCAACCATTAGAGTTACTTGCTTGACATGTGAGTAGACCTCCATGCAAGTACTCTCGTTCGATTGTGTTCAGTGATCTGATTCCCTTAATGAGCACCTACATACTTGTCTTAGTGTCACTACACGAATGGGATGAGACTTTCCATCCTTCTAATTGAAGCGGACATAGTATGTACCGTCTATGCATTGTCAGTATCCCTCCGACAATCTTATGACCAGGAACCTTTTTGGACATGATGGTTATGTGAAGAAGGTCTCTATAGTCTAACATCATTAGATTACTTCTTCCATCAATCCATTGTCCATGGATTCACTATTTATGACATATATCGTTTATAGAGATAGTCCTAATTAGTATTTTTGCCATTTGATGTATAAGAATCATCCATACATCCATTCATTGTCTTGAAAGGTTTCTTCCAAAGATTGACTTTCAGGGCATATCTCCAACAATCTCCCACTTGCACTAAAGTCAATCACTAGTATATCTTATATATGCTAGTTGAGTGAGCTTATGCTCGTAGGTTAACTTGGTTATGCATTAATCCTTTTAATTTATAAAAGGGATTTACTTATCAAATGTTTCTAAAACATTTGATGATGTCTCTTTCTTGTGTTCTAATACTTTGATGAGATCTTGATTCCATGGCTTGAGCTATCGCCCCATTACGTCGTAGTATCCTACTAACGACCTTATGGTTTGGATTCAATCATTGGTTCTAAAAGAACCCCTTCCATTCAAAACACCTTTTGAAGCAGTTTCTAAAACAATATATCGTCATATATTTCGTTTGTATACTTTATACAAACTTTGCTCCAACCTTGAGACCATTGTAGTACAATACTTACAATACATTCATATGATTAGTACTTCATCCATTATGAAGTTCCATTTGTTAAAATGGGTTATTTTCACTTTGGTTAATAACCTAAGTGAATGCACGCTTCCAGAGTCCCACTCTGATGTTCCTTTCTTAAAGGCAATAATACTCTATCAGTTGCTTTGGTTCTGATCCTGGGATATTGTAATATCTTAAAGTGACAACCCATGTGGTTTTTCACCTTTGGATATCATCTCACAAGTCCATACATGTGTCCCTTTTGTGATTTTATGACACATATCGTTATAAGGATTATGAAAGTGATTTTCTATCATATAAGAAAATACTTTCTCAAATCTTCAACATTTGAGATTTAATTTCCCTATTAAACATTCTTGAGATAGCCTTGCTATATCAATAAGTCCAATTTCAAGTCTATACTTTAAAATTGACCGTGTCATGTTTTGTCAATTTTCGAGTAACATCTATGTTCTATCAAGTCTATCAAATAGACTTTATTCATATCTTGTTGCCCAAATTATGACATCACTCCCACTGGCCTTGTTGTAACTTAGCATTCATTCAAAAACTTAACGATTATATTTTCTTGATTTGAATGCATATTGCTCCCACTAACTTGTCTTGGATCTATTGACAATCATTGGGATCCATTAGCTTATTGATGATGTCTCAACAATTTTGAGACTATCAACAACGCTAGCTAACACAAGTTATTTAAACGAACATACACAAAAGAATTCCTTCTAAAGTAACTCCATTTGAAATGTGTGACTTGCTTTATCAAGCTCATTCATTTAAATTATATGGTGTCATACACCATATTACAAGTTTTAGTCATACTAAGACCTTTAATGTAGTCATATAAGAATTATCCAAGTCTTTAGTGGAAGCATGGCTCCTACTAAGGATATAGAAACTCAACCATTCCTTCTAGGTGGTTGATATAATTCTTTATCAAAACTACATAGAGCGTTATAGTTACAAAAGATGTTGAATTTGGATTGTCTTGTTGTTAAACTATATGTTGTGACTCATTTTGAAACTATTCCCTTTTGTTTCATCAACTTGTCCAAATGCTTTGTTATTAGCTTGTTCTCATAAAACAGAATGATGGACAACTCCCAACATATAACCATTTTATGCTAGGTTGACGAAACCAACATTCATAGACTATTCTATAGAATGTTACACAACATAGAATTTTAACGTTTTGAAGAGCTTGTGTCTTTTAACAATTAAAATTACAAACTCTTAATAATAGTGAAATACTATTATTCTTTAGACAACTATAAACCAATCATATTCAAGTTTATATCCATTTTCATACCTCCCACTATTTCTCATGACTTTAATGAGAAATCACTTCATACATTCAAAATGTATAAACGTGGAGTATACGGGTAGAAGACATTGTGTAGTAGCTTTAAAACCTTTCAAGCTCGTTTGTTTCAATCTTCACTAAGTTAATGTCTCGTTATTAAGTGACTAAAGTCTTTAAACATTTTATAGATTTAGACACTTCTTTCTTGGTTTAATCACTAACACAATTGACATTTTAAAACAATTTAAAGAATGCCCAATTAGTTGTTCAAAACTACTAATTGAATCAAGAGTGATCTTGATTATTGTGGTTTAAGTGATAACCATATAAGAAACGTTTTTCTTATTACTTATATCATTATAATGTGATCTTCCTTTTCTTTAAGAAAGGAATCTCTAGACCTTTGTCAATTCATATAGAACTCATAGGTAGACAATTGGAACCAAATCTAAAGATTTATTGTATCCTTTTATGTCCTACATGTGAGATCTATCCATAATTGATAAGTCTAAAGTTTGGTTATCACATTACAATAAGTGATATAAATCTTGTATCTCAACTAGGATACAACAAGACAATATTCAATTCATAACACTACTTTAAGGAAATAATATATTAGAAGGCATTCATCACATTACATTGATATGATCATTTAAACATTCATAATGTTTAATACAAAAAGAATTAGCTCTATACATTTAGAGACTAATTATATACCTCCATGTAGGCACTAATAGTGGTCTTCCATCATATGAAGCCACATTATAAGTTCTTAACAAAATAAGAAAGTTTAAAGACTATCTTTAAATGCCTAACAAACTTCCTAAGTAGTAAGCAAAAAAAAACATAGTGGCTGAACCCTTCTCCACATTTTTCCTTGCTTGTTCCTCTTCTACTTGGCTCCTCCACCTATATACAATTATACAAGTGATTAGCCCTTTATATCAAATATAAATTTTAGAAGATCTAACAATTAGAATTGACAATAAGAACATAAACCATACCTTGTGGCTTGTCCTTAAGAGTTGCAAGGTATAACCTGCAATTCCTCTTCCAATGCCCCTCATTTCCGCAGTGGTGGCAAGTCCCCTTGGGCTCCTTTGCCTTCTTTTTCCTCACTCCTCCTTGCGGCTTAGGAGTGGGAGACTTCTTCTCCTTCCCTTTGCCTTTGCCTTGCGGCTTGGCCTTGGAAAATGATGGCTTGTTGTAGGCTACTGCAGCAGTCCCTACAACGTTCTCTTTCTTCATAGTCTTCTCGGCAATTACTAACATGTTTAGTAACTCAGAGAGAGTACTATCCATCTTATTCATATTGTAGTTCATTACGAACTGCGAGAATGAATCAGAAAGAGAAGCCAATATGAAGTCCTAGGCCAATTCCCCGTCAAGTGGAGTACCTAGGTTCTCCAATTGTTCAATGAGTCCTATCATCTTCAGTACATATTGATGCACTGGAGCCCCCTTGACCATCTTGGTCTTCACAAGTTCACTGACAGTGCTAAAGCGACGGTTGCGCGTCCCTTCACCATATAACTCCGTAAGATGGAGTATGATGGAAGATGCATTGTCCATGCCCTCGTGCTGTCTCTGTAGCTCCTCATTCATGGAAGCCAACAGATAGCACTTGGCTTGTGTATCATCCTCAACGTGCTTGTCATACTTAGCACGTTCATCCTCAGTGGCCTCGGGGCCGAGAGGTATGTGAGGTGGGGCCTTGTCTAGCACGTAAACAATCTTCTCCAATGTTAGGAGAATCTTAACATTATGATACCATGATAGGAAATTGTGCCCCTCTAGGCAATGTTTGTCGAGTATTTTCGCGAGTGTGCTTCCAACCATATTGAAATACATAAACAATAAAATAATTAGTTTGATTGTTGATTAAGTCAAACGATTCGGGTCTTTAAACCGAATGACACCACCCACCATTTTTGGCAAATTCCATATCCCTCAAGATGGAATCCGGGAGATTTCAAAGAAAGCTCCTAGCGGGTTACGGGAGGCTCACTATTACCAAGCCCACCTCACGATGATACGATGTCGGCTAGAAAAAATAATAATGAGAGGGTACAAGTACCCATTCACAACAACCTCTTGTGATTACCCATCTTTTTGGCCTCTAGAGAAAAATGCCTCACGATGATATGATGTTGGCACCTTTTCTCTTAGTTAAGTTTTGACCCACCATGCCGGTTTAGATAGGGGTTCAAGTATGACCTCACGATGATACGATGTTGGCCACACTCGTTGCCTACCTTCACCTCATCAAATGTTTTAAATAAACTCCTCCTGAGTATAAGCATGCACTTTGCACTCCCCGATGATAGGGTGAAGGCGGTGTACAAGTCATAAACGATTGGAGCCTACCATGGTGGAAGGCCACGAAAAAGTGTTCAAAGCACTCTTACACTTTCAACTTAATATTGTATGTTGGTTGAGGGATTTAAAGGTCTCATCAATGTTTATTTATTTAATCATATTCAAATAAATTGTCCTATTATAACTATTAGTCCAAAGTTAATGAACTTAGTAGCATATGATATCCCCACTATTTGTTTTCATAAAACAAATCAATATTAAAACATTTTTCAAAATATTGGAGATATATATAACTACTAATTGTATTCATTATAGTTTAGTAGCGTATGATACTCCCACTATTTGTTTTAAGAAAAACAAATCAATATCAAAAACGAATTTTTCAAATATTGGAAGTAACTACTACTACTACTACGGTTTTTGTATTCCTTTGAAATTGGACTTTATAGTTATCTTAGGCTGTTGGATGACCATGGACTTATTGGGTTATTTCAACAACGAGCCAACATTGTTGAATAAGAACTCGGGGAGGTTGTGTCAATTTAATTATGTGCTTTTCAATCCAATTAAAACATTTTCATTGAGCCATTAGAAATGAAAGACAATCATTCATTGCTAATTAGGGCGTTGGACCCATTTAATCTTTAATCTCATGTCAAAACCCTCTTTTAGTTATGTCTCCTTACCAATAGTTAAAGAAACTCTAGTCTAGCACTAGAGGGAATAAACTAACTAAAAGAGATTAAGAAGTAATAAGAATTACAAACCGATTTGCACAAATTCCTACAAATTACACATACTAAGAGGGAGAGATAGATTAATGTCCTAGGTGACAAGGTCCAATTGAAACAGTAATTAAAACACATTCCCAAGGTTCAAACAATTTGAGTTTAGCGCCTTATCTCATAGCTCAATTATCGTTTAAGGCATAAGTCCATAGTCATCCATTTTTCTAACTACTTAATCACATTAAATAATCATATGGAATGCAACATAAACAATTAGATTTAGTGCATATGGGCATAATAATATTATGAGTTTAAACAACGAATAAAATTAAAATCAAATATTTTAACTTTTTATATGGATGGGGCCTATTATGCAAATATGAAAAGTTAGGGGTCAAACCGTAAATACTTGAAAGTAAATATCAACTTTTCAAAGATTACAAAATAGCCCCACAAGTGGATAAATCCACTAGGGAGGCCGGCCACTTAATGGGGATGGGAGGTTTCTTACACAACATGCATTAATTCAACATTATGAAGAAAAAAATTAAATTTTGCTTGTCACTTGGTTTTGCTTTAAGGACTTTAAGAAAAGGATGATGGAAATTCACCTAGTCAAGTCTAGGATTGAATTAAATTTTTGGGAAGGCTATGGATGGTATGTGCATCATCCAAAACCTCAAAACAATGTATGAACACAAAACAAAACCATTTTCACCAAAACCAAAACCATGAACACCAAGAACAAAACCATGAACACAATTTCAAGATTTGTACATTCTTGATGATTTTTCAAACCCAAAAACAAAAGTGACAAGAACTCTTCTTTCTAGCTTTAAAAGGATGTGAGAGTGGTTTACAATAAAACACAAACACAACCCAAAACCACCCCCAAAACCGTGCCCTCCCATTTGGAATAAAAACCCCAAATTTTAGTTCTAAACTCAATCTTCATTCATGCATTCAAAACACTTTTGCATGCATATCTTTTCAACTATTGATTTACATTTTTCAACTATTGAAAAACAAAAGATAAACATACTTTGAATGAAGCAGTAATATATCATACATAAAATTAAAACCCATATGCATAAAATCCAAAAGGACATATCTTACATAAACCTTTGGCTCTGATACCACTTGAAGGGAAATTTATGAGATTTCATGTGGGATTTCTAGTGACTAGCATGCATATACAATTCAAGATTTATATACGAAAGCAACGGAAGCATGTTATCAAATAATATCAAAGCTCTAGTCATGCAAATCCCCTTCAAGATGCATAGGTTTATGTAAGATGCATCAAAAACAAATTCATATAAAAGAACAAAGTTTAGGAGTAGTTTTATACCTCTTGATCTAGATCTTAGACCAAGGATGGACCACCTCCAACACCTTTGCTCCTTGAACTCCTTGAGCCTAGCCTCCTTCCTTGCCTCCTCCACTTTGTTTAGAATGAGTGCTCCTAGGTTCTCTTCAAGTTTCCAAAATTGAAAACCTCTAAAGATCCTCACCCACTAGTGTAGTGAGAAGGATGAAGGAATAACCAAAAGGGTGAGAAAAAGATTAGCTAAATCACCCTTATGGTGGCCGGCCTTGTGTGAATTTTGAGAGAGAGAGATGGTTTCTTCCTTTTGTGAAAAACAACACACAAAACCCTAATAAACTTTTTCACTATAAAGTTCCTTTTATAACACAAAGAAACCAAGCCAACAACTTGACTTCCTATCTCTCCTTTTCACTCTATATGGCCGGCCCCCTTAGTGTTGTTTGGGCTTTTGGGCTTTTATTTATTTCAAGTCATCCAATGCTTGAATAAAAGCCCAATGGGTTTAGGCCCAATGGGCCCAATTAAACCCGAACGTTTCTTTAAGCCCAAAACGATCTTATATCGCTTTTATGATTTCTTTAGACTTTCTAATTAATCACAACACTTAATTAATCCAATTAATTGTTTCCATCATCCATTAGTTACTCACTACAAGAGTGTATTGGTGAACAATCGTTTTAGGTTCTAATTACTTACTCACTACAAGAGTGTGATTGGCACCAATCCAATTGATTATATTTAATCCAATCACTTAGTGAATTAAAACTTACTTTTAATTCACCTTCTTCTTTGATGACTACATTTAATCATCTAGAAGAACTCACAAGCCATGAGTGACATCTAACTATATATCATGGCTACCCAAGCTAATGTAGAAGTTGTTCAGAGAACCTATTCAGTTGGAATTACAATGCAATTCGATCCTTCTCTAAAACAATACTCTCAATCACATCACTAGGGTATGGATATAATATGTCAAACCCCTAATGTGATTATTCCATGTTATATGATTCAATTGAGTCGTATAGGAACGCTTTCCTTTATTACGCTCGATACTTCGGCCGAAGATTCCCGAATCATATCTTAGAGTATTCATCCTCTCATAACGAGGATTAGAGATTCCTTGTTGAACATTCACTTGCCTTCATGACTAAGTGGCTTAACCCCGACTATGCCGCGGACACCCGCGGATGGAGTGACTTTGACATAATCAAAGATCAAGTACTTAACCACAAGACAACGATGATGCCTCAGGTCAAAGGACTACTTACATTATTCCAACCATTAGAGTTACTTGCTTGACATGTGAGTAGACCTCCATGCAAGTACTCTCGTTCGATTGTGTTCAGTGAACTCATTCCCTTAATTAGCACCTACATACTTGTCTTAGTGTCACTACACGAATGGGATGAGACTTTCCATCCTTCTAATTGAAGCGGACATAGTATGTACCGGTCTATGCATTGTCAGTATCCCTCCGACAATCTTATGACCAGGAACCTTTTTGGACATGATGGTTATGTGAAGAAGGTCTCTGTAGTCTAACATCATTAGATTACTTCTTCCATCAATCCATTGTCCATGGATTCACTATTTATGACATATATCGTTTATAGAGATAGTCCTAATTAGTATCTTTGCCATTTGATGTATAAGAATCATCCATACATCCATTCATTGTCCTGAAAGGTTTCTTCCAAAGATTGACTTTCAGGGCATATCTCCAACAACAATAAATGGACCAATTTCATGAAACAATACAGATTTAAAATATTTTTCTTCGATTTCGTGGAAAAACATTACGAGTCTAAAAAGAAGTTAGAAGTCATCACCAAAGAAAATTGGGTAAAAGGAGACAAAACCATAGTCTTTTCTAGTCACCCTCCACGAGAAACAATTTTAATTACAACTGCAAACACACAGGTACTAGCCATCCATTTCAAACATCCCAAAGAAGATGCAGGACTCAAGCATGTCATTGACCAAAACAATTTCACAAACCAAAGTCTACACACCATAGGAAAACAGCTAGATAAAATGGAAACAAAAATAGACAGACTTTCACATCCCAAACCAACAATTAAGGAAAAACTCTTAGTCAACTTCCCAGAATCTTCCTCTAGCACAACCTCTTTGAAAACACTTTCCACAAGTTAAAAAATAGATCAAATGTTTCAAGAATTAAAACAAGAAAAAATAGTCAATGTCTTGCCATCCAGAAGAATCTCAAGCAGAAACAACTTTTGCATTATGGGATTTAGAAGGTGAAAGTGAAACGAGTTCAATTAAGAAAGTAGAAGAAGCTTTTCAAAATCTTGAACTAAAACGAATCACAAATAAAAGAGTCAACCCAACAACTCTCACCAAAAATTGGTATCCAATGCCAACACCTCTGGATATTCAAGTTGAGGAAAG
Source organism: Malus sylvestris (assembly GCF_916048215.2). Taxonomy (NCBI): domain Eukaryota; kingdom Viridiplantae; phylum Streptophyta; class Magnoliopsida; order Rosales; family Rosaceae; genus Malus; species Malus sylvestris. The sequence continues at coordinate 31,471,948 of NC_062272.1, forward strand.
AAACATTCAAAACCAATTCTCAGTCTCAGCTGATAAACTCTATGAATGGAACATAGATGGATTATCAGAACAAGAACTTCTAAATAAACTACAACATATCTCCATGGTTGCTAATAGTTATATTACCAATCATAACCTCAGTCAAACCCAAGTTGTCGACCTTTTGGTCACTAGATTTACAGGAATGCTCCATTCCTGGTGGGAAAAACATCTTACTGAACAATCCAGAAATGAAATAAAAAATGCAGTCAAAAGAGACAAAGAAGGAACACCTATTTTTGATGAACATAACGGAAGAGGAGTTCCAGATGCAATCACTGAATGGAAATCTATGAGATTCATGTGAGATTTCTAATGACTAGCATGCATATACAATTCAAAATTTATATACAAAAGCAACGGAAGCATGTTAACAAATAATATCAAAGCTATAGTCATGCAAATCCCCTTCAAGGTTCATAGGTTTATATATGATGCAACAAAACATTTAAGTAAAAAACAAAGTGTAGGAATAGATCTATACCTCTTGATCTAGATTTTAGACCAAGGATCGACCACCTCCAAGCCCTTTGTTCCTTGAACTCCTTGAGCCTAGCCTCCCTCCTTGCCTCCTCCACTTTGTTAGTATGAGTGCTCCTTTGGTTCTCCTTTAGTCTGCAAAGTAGAAGACCTCTAAAGATCCACACCCACTAGTGTAGTGAGATGGATGGAGGAATGACCAAAAGGGTGAAAAGATGATTAGCTAAAATCACCCTTAAGGTGGCCGGCCTTTGGTGTTGAAGAGAGAGTAATTTTCTTTTTTCTCTTTAGTTGTTTTGAACACACAAAAACCCTAAGTAAAAATATCTCTACAAAGTTCCTTATATAGACAAAAAGAAACCTAGTCAACAACTTGACTTTCACTCTCTCCCTTTCCCTTTAAGTGGCCGGCCTTTAGTGTTTTGTTTTGGGCTTTGGGCTTTTATTATTTCAAGTCATCCTATGCTTGAATAAAAGCCCAATGCGTCTAGGCCCAATCGGCCCAATTAAACCCGAACATTTCTTTAAGCCCAAAACGATCTTATATCGCTTTTATGATTTCATTAGACTTTCTAATTAATCACAACACTTAATTAATCCAATTAATTATTCCCATCATCCATTAGTGGTATCACTACAAGAGTGTATCGGTGTACAATCATTTTAGGTTCTAATTAGCAAGGCAGTGAGGTGATTGGCACCAATCTAATTGATTATATTTAATCCAATCACTTAGTGAATTAAAACTTCCTTTTAATTCACCTTCTTCTTTGACTACTACATTTAATCATCTAGAAGAACTCACAAGCCATGAGTGACATCTAACCATATATCATGGCTACCCAAGCTAATGTAGAATTTGTTCGGAGAACCTATTCAGTTGGAATTACAATGTAATTCGATCCTTCTCTAAAACAATACTCTCAATCACATCATTGGGGTATGGGTATATTATGTCAAACCCCTAATGTGATTACTCCTTCTTATATGATTCAATTGAGTCGTATAGGAACGCTTTCCTTTATTACGCTCAATACTTCGGTCGAAGATTCTAGAATCATATCTTAGAGTATTCTTCCTCTCTTAACGAAGATTAGAGATTCCTTGTTGCGCATTCACTTGCCTTCATGACTAAGTGGCTTAACCCCAACTATGCCGTGGACACCCGCGAATGGGGTGACTTTGACATAATCAAAGATCAAGTACTTAACCACAAGACAACGACGATGCCTCAGGTCAAAGGACTACTTACATTATTCCAACCATAAGAGTTACTTGCTTGACATGTGAGTAGACCTTCATGCAAGTACTCTCGTTCAATTGTGTTCAGTGAACTCATTCCCTTAATGAGCACCTACATACTTGTCTTAGTGTCACTACACGAATGGGATGAGACTTTCCATCCTTCCAATTGAAGCGGACATAGTATGTACCGGTCTATGCATTGTCAGTTTCCCTCCGACAATCATATGACCAGGAACCTTTTGGACATGATGATTATGTGAAGAAGGTCTCTGTAGTCTAACATCATTAGATTACTTCTTCAATCGATCCATTGTCCATGGATTCACTATTTAGGACATATATCGTTCATTGAGATAGTCCTAATTAGTATCTTTGCCATTTGATGTATAAGAGTCATCTATACATCCGTTCATTTGTCCTAAAAGGTTTCTTCCAAAGATTGACTTTCAGGGCATATTTCCAACAATCACCACCTTACTTTTCACAATCATATAACACTGCATAGTAACTTAAGATGTCCAACCCTAAGTGATTTTAGGTGGTATAAAGATGTTTTCATGTCCAAAGTCATGCTTAGAGAAGATAGTAATCAACCATTTTGGAAAGAAAAATTCCTTAATGGATTACCAAATTTATTTGCCCATAAAATCAAAAACGTTTTAGTTAATGAAGAAGGTATCTTACCATATCACACCCTTACTTATGGAAATATTATTAATATTATCCATAAAGAAGGATTGAAAATGTGTATTGATATGAAAATTACAAAACAAGTCAACAAAGATAAGTCAATAGCCAAATACGAATTAGGAACGTTTTGTGAACAATACGGATTACCTCTTATTGCTCCATCCAACAAAAAGAAAAAATCAGAAGCCTACAATAGGTACCCAAATAGGTGCTCCAGTAGGAGACATCCCAAATAAATTAAATTCAAAAATAAGAATTTTGAAACAAATAAATTTTACGAGAAACCCAAGTCCAGCATGTGGAAGAGGAAACTGTCACAACCCGTCCCGAATTATTATTTTCGGTGATGTAAAATGACGGTTTTATCCTTGGACGTTAAATGATGTGTGTGAGTTATTATTGGGTTAAATTGTTTTAGATTGGTAGCCCAATTAGAACTAAGACTTTTCTTAGTGTTGATTGGTGGCTTTTGAACCACACAAACACCCATATTTTTCTCTCTCCTTCGTACAGACCAACCCAGAAACCCTCTCAAACCTTGTAGACCGAAGGTTTTAAGATCACCATTGTGTTTGTGAGGACCATGCGAGTTCAAAGGTACCATTTTCAGGTAAGGAAACCCTCGAAAACCCGTGAAAATCCTAGCTTCGATTTGAGGTACTATTCATGTGGACGTAAAATCTTGTGTTTCAGGGAATTTTAAGGACATAGGGAGCTTTAGGAGGTCTTCATGAGGCTCAGAGTAGTTCGTTGGAAGAAATTGGACGTCGGGATAGCTAGTTTCGAAGTTGGTCGGTTTTCTCAAATTTCTCCAACAAGAATTCGTGGGTTACAGGTCCTCAAACAGGTATAACGTTGTTCCTCTCATCTCCAGCTTTCCAAAGGTGCAAATTTCATAGAAAATGGTGAAGAAACGAGTGAGAAAATAAGATTTTTCGAAATCCCCAGTTTCCGACGACGGCGACGGTCGCCAGGGATTTAGGAAGAAGACGACGGAATATTTCGTCAGAATTGATGGAATATTCTGACGCTATCTGTTAGAGTTAACAATTACCGTTGGGTTTTAACGGAATATTCCTAACAGTAGTTAGAGAATCCGTCAGGATTCCCTGCGAGTGGCCGCGCGTGTTACCGTACACTCGCCAGCGTGTGGCCGCGCGTGAGGGTCAGAAAAATATTCTAAAAATTTAGGAATGATCATGAGGTTGTGTAGGTCACTGTGGCATATTCAAATACCAAAATTGAGCATTGTATGAGAAGTTATTAGCTAGTTTTGCCTATGTGCTTTAAATAATGTTTTTATATTTAATTCGCATATAGGTGAGACTTATCCTGAGGACGAGCGTGTTCAAGGGCGACTCGAGGGCTACGACCCTTCGACATACCAGTGAGCAGGCTTTTGTTTTTAGTATATATTAATATACTTGATATTTTCCCAGAAAATATGTTTAAATGAGAGTATGCCTTGAATGCCATGCATATAAATTATATTTCGTATATGAATTGGTATATGATGCATTATATATAATTATGGTGTTGTGGACACTCAGGTAAGCTCATGTGAGTTATGTTTGGTTATGTGAATTATCAATGGTGCGATATGTGATTGAATAATGTTGAGCTCATAAGACTGCACTTAGGGTGATTAAGATTTAGCCAGAGATATGGCACAAGCCTGAAAATGTCACCTCCCACACCATATGCTCACATTGGATCCAAATTAGGTGCACAGTCCTGTCATATAGACCATCTTAGGTGATTCCGACTCGTAGGTGACTAGTGATTTATCGCCCAGCTATTATGTGTAAGTAGTTTTGAGCATGATTATATTACACCCATTATTGTCATATAGACCTTTTCATTTGGTTCTGACTGTTGTGCAGTTTAATGTCGTATAGGTCATTGTAGTAACTCCGGCTAGATTGACTTTCGAGCTTTGAATTCAGTCGTACAGACTACCACAGGGGTTCCGGCTATCATGTTATATTTATATGAAATTATTCTCACCTGAATTGCTTACTTTGTTATATCTTGTCATGGCATACATATGAATATGATATTGTGAAGCATGATTTCAATTAATATATTTACATATATATTTATGTATATGCTTATCTTCTAATTCTGGGAAAAATTATACATGTTTTACAGTGAGGGGTTAGAAATGTTGATAAATGAAATGGTTTTGTAAAACATTTGTTTTTGCCCACTCACGTTTCCTATTTTGCGCCCCTCCAGGTTTTAGGTAAGCTTGCTGTCAGTGGCCTTGAGGATTTTGACGGTTCTGACATATCTAAATAACAGTAGGACATTCCTGGTACTGTATAACTAGTACTTGTCCTACTGGACTGCACCTAGACTTATTATGCTCTGATTAGGAGTATTTACTTTTGTAACTGACTCCTAACACTTCCTGTTTTCTAGTGCACTCTAGTAGTTTTGGTTTTTAAATATTTGTATATTTCTTATCTTAATTGCTTCCGCACTGTGCACATGGCTACGTCACCCTCACGTGACAGCCAGCATGCCTTGATCTCGGTCGGGGTGTGTCAGTTTGGTATCAGAGCCTAGGTTTAGCAGTCCTGTATAGTTTTTGAATATTCTAATCCTTGTGATGTCTTCTGTCAGAACTATGCCGCCTCATAGAGAGCCCCGTCACTCAGTAGAGCCTAGTTTCCCCAATATTGCTCAGTTAGGGGAAGCTATAGTTACTGCCATTCAGTCTGCATTCCATCCTCCTCAAATGACTCATTTTGAGACTGTGTATAATCTCAAGCTGAATCACTTCATAGGAAATAAAGGACATGAGGGAGCAGAAAATGGCTTAATCATATCGAGAAGACCTTTCTTGTGATGCAAAGTCAGGGGAATCTTTCTCCTGATAGGTGGGTCGAGATGACTACCTGGTTTTTGGGAAAGCAACCTGCATCCTGGTGGAGACAAGAGTCTTACCAGTTGACCCCAGCGGAGATTGCGGACTGGGAGTATTTAAAGAGTTGTTTCGAAAAAGGTTCATTCCTCCTGAGTACATTGATCGTAAGAAACAAGAGTTTACTCATCTGAAGCAAGGAAATATGTCAGCTGATAAGTATTATAGGACGTTCACTAATTTGTCGCGTTATGATCCGGAAGTTACTGCTAATCCTGTCGGGATTTGTCACTGTGCACATGGCTACGTCACCCTCACGTGATGGCCTGCATGCCTTGATCTCGGTCGGGGTGTGTCAGAAACCCTCAGGAAAATTCCACTCCAAAAACCAAGAACAAAAAGGAAATTGCTACAAGTGTGGCAAATTCAGTAATTATGCAAAATAATGAAGAATCAAGAAAATAATCAATTAGTTGAAAATCTCTGAGGAACAGAAGACCCAGCTACTTCAAGTCTTAGAGTTAAGAGACACAAACCATAGTCAATCTAAAGACGATTTTAATTCATTTTCTTCCAATAATTCCTCAAGTAGTCTTTGATCCCCTGACATTAAGATAGGGTGTACAGATGCTTGTTCTAAAAAGATTTCAGTCCTCAATAAACATGAAGATATTCTTATTGAGTTAATCAGTAAAGTAGATGACCCTGAGTTAAAATTATTTTATTTAAAAAAGTTTAAGAAGTTAGTCTCCCAAGAAGAAGCCAGTCAACCACAAGTAACCCCAAAAATCTGTCATATTTTCAAATTATAATTGCATCATTATTTTGAATTCATTATTTTCATTATGAATATTTTCATAACTACTAATTTTGAATGGCATAAAATTCTCACTCATAGTCAATTCATCGAATATCTCAAATTCAAGGTAAACACTGATGAAAAGTTGAAGCCGTTCAGACTAGGAAAGTTGGAGTCTCCGATAGTAATCGCACCTAAGCATAATATTGGGACTCATTAGTAAAACTCAACTAAAATGATTAAATTTGGAAAAACAAAGTGCGGATTTGGAATCAGGGCGTCGAAATACGCTAAGAAGGGTCCTGACAATTTTCGTAAAAAGTCAAAGAAAAGTCAACGATCAACCCCAAAAAGTCAACCGAGACACCGAGCTAGTCAACTACGTTAAAACTTCGAAACTTCACTAAACAGATGCCAAAATCGGACCCAGGACATTGAAATTTCAACTAGGAGGTTTCCGAGAAAATTTCAAAAAAGTCAACAAAAGTCAACTAACGGTCAAAAGTTAACTTTAACGAAATATTCCATTCTCAGACGTAATATTCTGTTAAAGTTAACTGGAAGGTTAAGGGAATATTCCCTCTAAATTCGTAAATGGATCCGAGTCAGATTCGGGTCGGGTCGAATCGAAGTTAGGTTTAACAGGTCTTGGGCTTAGGGTGGTTCTCGGAATTAGTTTGGGCCCCTTTTTTCTTTTCTTTTTTTTTTTGTATCGGGTTGAGTGAACCCATTTGGGCTTGCGAGTCGCACCTGCAGGACCCAATGAAGAAGAAGGCCATATCTCGTAGGATTTGGCCGGGAAACCTCCCGAGCTTGATTTTTAACCATTTCAATCCAAATTTAAACCAAAATAAAGGTAAAAGGGTGAGGGAAATGAATCTACCTTACCCAAGTAAAATAGGTGGCCGGAGATGCCTGAAAATCACCTACAAAAATTGCAGTTTTCACAAGAAAACAGGGGAAGTCTGCTTTAGTTAATATTTGCACTAGATCGTCACCAAAACATGTATTCAACTAAGAAATCGAATCAGAACGTCAAAGAGGAAGAGATCGAAGGTATTTCGAGTGTTACCTCAGTCGAAAAAAATCAAGAATCCGTTGAAATTCTCGATCTCCTATTTCTTTGGTTTGAGTGCGGGCCCGAGGGTTAGTTCAACTTTTTGGGCTTGAGGAGAGAGAGATAGGACGACATGATAGTTTGGGCTGTGGTGGCAGTGCTCACCGGAGTGGTGAGTTGGTGACAGTAGCGTTGCCGTTGATGTTGCAAATGATGAAGGATTATTTTGTGAAAACAAGTTCATTTAAGCAACATCAATAAGCATGCAATTAACAATTAAAGGCGGAATCATGCTTGCATGCACTTAAAAACAAAACTTTAACCATGAAATTCAAAGCCTAGTAGATTGGTGAACCAAGAATCAACTCAAAACAAAGTGAGTTGAAATTTATACCTTTGTAGATTCCTCTTTGCATAAGCAAAGGCTAATCACCCAAAGAGAGGGCCTTCATTCCTTGCATCTTAAATCTATGGATTTGGATGGAAGAATAGGTTTCTCCAAGTTCCCAAAATTGAGAACCTCTAAGTCTCTTCACCAAGGAGAGATTGGAGAAGAAATGAGTGACCTTGGAGTAGTGGGATTGCAAGATGCACCCCCAAGGTGGCCGGCCTCTTTAGAGAGAAATGGAGAGACAAGTTCTCACCAATTTTCTCCAAAACAAACCCTTAATGAATTTTGGCTATAAAGTCATATTTATACCTTTATTCATTTGAGTGGCAAACTTGTAAATAAGTCCAAGTTCACTACCCTAAACAATATGGCCGGCCATTAGGATATTTTGGACTAATTGGGCCTTTGTGAATCATTATTCTTTAAGTTGTCATACAACTTAAATTAATGGGCTTGACGTTCGAAGCCCATTGGGCCTTAAGGTCCAAAACTATCCCGAGGTCTTTAACGAACTTATTCGTTTGATTAATTAACATATTAATTAATCCTTGCCATAAATAAATGATTAAACCATTTAATCATTCTTACTCATCTCCATTGTTTCTTCAATCTCCTCCTTACACGGTGTGCGATCCATTAGGTTCCTTTTAGCGAGGCAGTGGGCGATTTAAACCATTTTACATCGATTGTGAATTGAAACTTACTTTCAATTCTCCCTTTAGTGATTACACACGTTTAGGGCTTCCACAAACCATGAGTGACACCTTGCAGCATATCATGGTTACCCAAGCTAATCAGAAGAGGTAGAGAAAACCTATTCAGTTTGGGATTACAAATGCAATACGGTCTTTCTCTAATACAATACTCTTGACCACATTGTTTGGTTTGATAGTTTATTTATTCATGTCTACTATCCAATGTGATTCGTGTGCTTATATGATTACCTTGAATGTGATTTGGAACGCATTCCTAAATCTCATTCATACTCTGGCCAGCGATTCTAAATCATATCATAGAGTATTCTCCCCCAACGGTTTGAAGGTTAGAGATCCCTTGTTGCGCATTCACTTGCCTCCATGGCTAAGTGGCTTAACCCCAACGATGCCGTGGACACTCCAATGGAATGACGTTTGACATAATCAAAGATCAAGGACTTAACCACAAGACAACTGTGATGCCTCAGGTCAAAGGACTACTTTGCATTATCCCAACCATGAGTTCTCATGTGACATGAGTATGAGAACTCTTCGTTGATCGCGTTCAGTGAACTCATTCTCTACTGAGCACCTACGTACTTGTCTTGATGTCACACACACCAATGACTCGAGACTAGTCACTCTCCCTGAGAGAAGACATAGCACGTACCGATCTTGACGGACTGTCAATGCCCAATTGACAATCCTATGATCAGGAACATTTAGGATGTGTCTACGAAAGAATGGTCTCATGAATCTAACTTCATTAGATTGCATTCTCCCAATCACATATTCCTTGGACTTTATCGTTTAAGCATATAACATTTATATGAGACGGCTCAAACAATAATATTTGCCCTTTATATTTAAACTAAATTAGTTTAACATGTGAAATGTCCGTAAAGTATCATCATATGATTGGCTTTAGGGCACATTTCCAACAAATGAGAGACTCAGGAGAGAGGTGAGGAAAGTGAGGGAGAAGAGAGAGAGGAATCTTAATAATTTTGGGGATGAGTGACACATGGAAACAGAGGAGAGGAGAGTTTGGTGTGGGTGTAGGCCCTATAGGCCAGAAAATATTAAAATAATTAAAATATCCCACCAGAAAAATATTAAAATAATTAAGGACCAAAATTCAAAAATACAAAATTACTAAAGTACCCTCACACTCATGTTTCCATAAAATCTTCGTTGTAACTCCGAATTCGGTTACGCTTACGCCTACATGTTCATGTTGTTGAGTACTTCAAGAATACAGTAAAATAATAGCCCATACCTGTCATGAAATGATGGTCAAAGAAAGTCACTCTTTAAAATTAATAAAATCGTAAAATGAAGGACTGGTTGTTACAATCTACCCACCTTAAAAAAATTTCGTCCCCGAAATTTGAATTAAATTGCTATACATAAAAATACTTTGAAAGATAGGAAGAAAATATATATAAAGAAGATATCAAGTCAAAGTGGTTGCATAAAAGAGAATGCACATCGCGATCGGATGCCAATGATTCCTCTTTCATGCTCCCAAACTCAAACTTTCCTTCTCCTTCAACATAATACTATAATATAATACCTTTATAAAAAATAGAGTTAAAATATTTATATATATGTATAAGATCAAGTCAAAAATACATACATAAGAACGTAAAGTTAAAATAATTGTATTAAAATCAAAACTGAACATATAAATGATTTTCACCTACGCACTCGTGGCGTCATGTACTCCGAGGATATATGTGTCATATCTTTAGGTCAAGCCCAAATAATAAATAAATAAATAAAATATTAACGTAAACGAGCCTACTTGCCTACTTGCTTAACAAATCCAACAAATAAGTTATCGATATTACAGTTTGCAGCTCGCAACACCGACAACTCACTGTTGTCTCAACAAGCAAGTAATAAATTTCTAAGGGTGCAATATTACCATATTGCCTCTCATTGGAAAATACACATAAATCGTCCAATTAATGTCTTGATCGCGCTCACGCACTAACCTCTTAGGTGACATCATCAAAAGTACATAATTTCCTATATCGTAATCTCGATCATTCGAATACCTGATTGTCATACTCCTTTATCTATCGAGTACTATCCGCTTAATTCTCTATACAACATCTCTAATGATGCCATACCCAGCAATGGAAATTGTAACCGTAGTTACATGGAACTCTAACAAAGATAAGTGTCTGTTACAACTATACTAAGTATGTAGAACAAATAGACGCAACATGTTCTTTAGTCTGGATAGTTCATTCAGACTGGCTGTTTGTTTGAGGGTGAAATGTGGTACTGGACAACAACTTAGTACTCATATCCTTCAAGAAGACTTCCTAAGACTTGGAAGTGAAATGCGCATCACAGTGATGTACAGTGACGTGCACCATGTAGCCAAACAATGTAGTTCACAACGTTATAGCGAGCTGATTCATATTGACTTTCTCTCGGATTTAAAGAAAAACTATGTTGAGAATGCTAAAAGAACATTCAAGAACTTGAGGGCCAAAACAAGTCCATTAAATCTATAATAAAAGGTAACTAGAATGAATGCACGACATCTCACTACAACAGTAGCTTCTGAGAGATTCAATCACCAATAATAAAGATTTGTTCAACAAAATATTTGTTGGGTGGTTGAGGAATTAATGGTCACGAGTAAAATTTCAAGGTCCGATCGATTCTCCTAGGTGGTCTGTCTACATCAAAAATAATTAGAAAGGCAGTGGGGTAGACACATACCCACGGTTGACTGAAATGCTTTCCAGCACAAGAAGATGAAAATGGAATCACAGTCAGAGTGGATGTTGATCGAAACACCAGAAAATTTGATAAATTCAAGAATGAGAAATGTTATTAAGTGTTCTAAACTGTAGTCCCTCTAAACCAATATAAAGTAAGCAGACTTGTCAAGTCGGTCGATAATCATCGAAACATTATCATAATATCCACATGTACAAGATACCTCATACCAGGAGCTTATGGTGATATTTCTCTATCTCCATTCGAATACAAAAAGTGATTATAACCACTCAAACGATTTTTTGATGATTTATAACCATTCGTGAATTCTAGCTGAAATGAAATAGGACAGGCTGAAAGTGTTCAAGGGTAGATATGTCTTTTGCTGCAGTAAACGGTAACTACGTTTGCACAACTAGGGTGATACACGATGGTGCAATCGTAGGTGTTAATTTGGTTCTTCCATTGTAGCTGTTAGAAATTTAGTTCCTTTTAAATAAAGACGGTAACCGTTGACTCTAGGTCATGAGTAAGATGGTTCATTTCATACGGTTCCAACCGTTAGGAACATAAGCAACACGCCATTATGTTGCATCACACAGCCAAAACATCCAAAGAAAACATCATTGTGGATTTCAAAATGATCAATGTCATCGAAATGTGTAAAACAAAGGTGAGGTGAGACAACAATTCGGTGGTCAAAAACTTTATTCATAGTCAACATCACAAACTAAACCTTTCCTCGGTCGACAAGTGAGGAGAAACGCTATAGCTGAAAAATCGCTAATAAATCGTCAATAGAAATCGACAAAACTAAGGATCGTATTTCACAACACTTGTGAGGATTTCAACTTTCTTCCGTTACAACCTTTTGGGGAAATGAAAATAATATCATATGCTAGATCACGTGTCCCAAGAAAAGTACTTGATCTAAACAAAGTTACACTTGAGGAACTTAGTATAAAGCTGACTGTCGGTGTTTTGAAAATTTGATTTCGTTGCTGAAGTAGGTGAGAAAGTCATCAATAAGACTACTATGAATACATTAGGCTAAGGAAGAAAACTCAGGCTCAAAAAGTTGGTCAGGTCGACCATCAATTTGAAGTATGGGTTAACGGTTTTAATCGTCACAGTTGAGTTGCTAAAATCTAGGTACGATCCTAAGGTTCAGTCTTTTGCCTTCACGGATAGGTTTGAGGTTCCCTAAGGTAAAGTGTTGGGTTGGGTAAATTCCAAATCAATAAGCTGTTACAACTAAGTTTTCTCAAGGTTGAAGGAGTCGTTCGAAATAATGCAAAGAGGATAAGTATGGTATTAGAATGGTGGATCGATGGTGTACTCTATTTGCTGCATCAGTGGTATCCCAAATATAATTTTGAGAGATGACGCCAAAGATATTCATCCTCGAAACGTACCATACTACCTCCCTTCTATATACCACGTACTATAAGGTTTTCACAACTTTCTCAATGCTCATTCCACTCTTACAGCAAGAAACTAACTCACACTTTAAACTAATATTTGGTTATGGAAGTGATCATAAAGATGATTGGTAGTTGAAAAATGATAATTTTTTGTCAATGCTTCACCAAAGGGATAATTACGATGTAGTCAATTCGTATATTGGATAACGTGGAAATCCATGATATCCAACGAAATGGATTGACTGGCATCATTAGATAGGTAAAAAGAATGGTGCATCCACCGTATTCGCACGGGACAAGACAAACTTTGCCTCGTGGTATTAGGATTCCCAAAATTTACTCAACTAGGGTAATAGGTGATTGAAATATTTGAATAGCTACAGATGATACGATGAATTGAATGATACCCAAAGTAAACAAAGTCCTAATGAAGGTGTCCTAAATTCGTACTCGGGACTAGTTAGGAATGTTCTGGTTACCTAGGTGGGTGATATGGTTAAAATAACTACAAGTTTATTATCCTTCTACAAGGCTTGCACCTAAGTTTCCATGATTTAATTTCTTCGGCCCAGGTTGTCACTGTTAATTAGTCTATCAGTCACACAGCTAATTAACATATTTATAATATTTTGATATTGTTCGTTACCCTGAAACTGTGAACCAGCGCTCTAGAACAAAGGTATCACTCCCAGATATTAGCATGTGTCTGGTATCATAAATCATGCCGCCTGAATACTGGTTGACAGCTCCTGGATATGTGACAATATCGTCAATAAGTAGCGCCACCGTAAGCTGATTACAGGTTAGAGCCCGCTTGGGTGGATGGTTTCAAACGATTGGAAAGGAACTGATTCTGTGAGTTTGTTTCGTTGATTCTAAGGAAAAATACTTACTACTTTCAAGATTTCTACTAACCGTAGGTATAACAACTCGTACACCCATACCTATACTCATTGAAATGACGAGTACAACACTGAAAGAAATTCAAGGAACTAGTATTAGTTGGAGTGTTCTAAGGATGGGAAAAGCAATTCGCTAATAATATATTTTAGAACGAGGTTTAACTGAAATCAATCTTCCTCCTAAAGATTCAAAATTATAACTGTGACGACCCATCCCTAATTTTCCTATGTAATTTCTCCTCGAGTATGTGTATTGACGATTATGCCCTTATTGGCAAGAGACATGGACTTATTCTTATCGCTTTCCTTTTTACTTCTCTCTATCGCATTTAAATTGTACACGCTAGTACAAGTAGATGTACATTTTAAAGTGTAAAAATGTCTACTTCGGATAGATTTCGATTTCCTTTTACTGCAGGAAATCTAAAAACCTATCCTTGGATTCCTTTTAAACCCATCCCGTGCACTTCTCTGCATTATTCACTGTCACCTATCTCATCTCTTCTTTATTTTCTACTCCCTCAATCAAAAAAGCAAGCATCTCTCTCTCTCTCTTCTCCCTCTCCGACGCCACATTTCTTCTTCTTCTTCCTCTCTGCAACAACCACAAAACACACCAAAACACACAAATGTGAAAAACCAACGACACCATTGTGATCATCTCAGTCCCACGATCACAACCATGTCCTTCAAATCTGGTATAGACGAGTTTTGACTCACCAACTCGGAAGGTCGACTCGGTGAGTTCAAAATATCGATTTTTAGGCCATGCATGGCTTAGGTAAGCCTTGAGAAACCCTTAAAACCTTCATTTCACTTCTATGGGTTGTTATTGATCCTTTGTTTGTGTTTTGAACGTGTAGTTTTACCTAGAAACTCGAGAATAAGGAGAACCTGCCATTTTTCACTCAAGAACAGTGGCCATTTGTTCACTTTCAAACCATTTTTCTGGTCAACCTCGACCACAACTAGACTTCTTCTAGGTACAAACTTGTTCTCTACATTCCCAACTTCAAAATGGCTTTTGAATCACTGAGTTTGGCTAAGTAACGAGTTAGAAATCAACTCTGGAAGTTGGGAAGAAAATTTTAGTTTTCTGGAAAATTTCAGCCGTGGTATTTTGGCCACTTTCAGGCTAAATTTCTGATTAACTCAGACCATATTCGAACTTTCTGTAAATTGGGATTAGTATATCACATTCCTTGCTTTAATTTGGCTTTTGTAGAAGTGAATTTCGTTGAGAATCGAGTTCGTTATAGGCTCTGGAAGTTGGCCTAAAAATCTGCAAAACTGCAGATTTTAACAAAGAAGGCAAGTACAGTGTACTCGCGGGGGCGCGTGGGGGTGCGTCTAGCCTCCGGCCGGCGGATGGTTGACACGTGTTGTTTGTGTCGTCGAGTAGATCGATTTCATATATTTACACCCTAGGTTTGAGCAAACTATGGGGGTTTTATTTAGGTTTCCATTATGTACTTTAATTAATGTTATTTAGTTATTTCACATATAGGCGGAACTTATTCCGCGAATTTTCGAGGCGAAGCTAGGCTCGGGGGCTACAACCCAGCGACGTACTTGTGAGTGGGCAATTCTTTTATACCTATATATATTTATAGTTTCCATAAATGCGTATTTACTTCACTTTTACGCCTATATTGCCTAGTATCATTATTGTGATATAAATTGTGATAAATGCTACTATATGGTTGTGATAGTACAATCATGGTATTCATACATATTTGTACTTGCTCAACTTGCTTGACCCGGTGTTAGTACTCGCCCTAGGGCCAGGGCCAGTCCTTCACGTGTATATTCACATCTGCACCGTTCGCTTGTTGGAAATGTGCCCTAAAACCAATCATGTGATGATACTTTACGGACATTTCACATGTTAAACTAATCTAGTTTAATATAAAGGGCAAAGATTATTGTTTGAGCCGTTTCATATAAATGTTATATGCTTAAACGATAAAGTCCAAGGAATATGTGATTGGGAGAATGCAATCTAATGAAGTTAGATTCATGAGACCATTCTTTCGTTGACACATCCTAAATGTTCCTGATCATAGGATTGCCAATTGGGCATTGACAGTCCGTCAAGATCGGTACGTACTATGTCTTCTCTCAGGGAGAGTGACTAGTCTCGAGTCATTGGTGTGTGTGACATCAAGACAAGTACGTAGGTGCTCAGTAGAGAATGAGTTCACTGAACGCGATCAACAAAGAGTTCTCATACTCATGTCACATGAGAACTCATGGTTGGGATAATGCAAAGTAGTCCTTTGACCTGAGTCATCACAGTTGTCTTGTGGTTAAGTCCTTGATCTTTGATTATGTCAAACGTCATTCCATTGGAGTGTCCACGGCATCGTTGGGGTTAAGCCACTTAGCCATGGAGGCAAGTGAATGCGCAACAAGGGATCTCTAACCTTCAAACTATTTGAGGGAGAATACTCTATGATATGATTTAGAATCTCTGGCCAGAGTATGAATGAGATTTAGAAAAGTCGTTCTAAATCACATTCAAGGTAATCATATAAGCACACGAATCACATTGGATAGTAGACATGAATAAATAAACTATCAAACCAAACAATGTGGTCAAGAGTATTGTATTAGAGAAAGACCGTATTGCATTTGTAATCCCAAACTGAATAGGTTTTCTCTACCTCTTCTGATTAGCTTGGGTAACCATGATATGCTGCAAGGTGTCACTCATGGTTTGTGGAAGCCCTAAACGTGTGTAATCACTAAAGGGAGAATTGAAAGTAAGTTTCAATTCACAATAGATATAAAATGGTTTTAATCGCCCACTGCCTCGCTAAAAAGAACCTAATGGATCGCACACCGTGTAAGGTGGAGATTGAAGAAACAATGGAGATGAGTAAGAATGATTAAATGGTTTAATCATTTATTTATGGCAAGGATTAATTAATATGTTAATTAATCAAACGAATAAGTTCGTTAAAGACCTCGGGATAGTTTTGGACCTTAAGGCCCAATGGGCTTCGAACGTCAAGCCCATTAACTTAAGTTGTATGACAACTTAATGAATAATGATTCACAAAGGCCCAATTAGTCCAAAATATCCTAATGGCCGGCCATATTGTTTAGGGTAGTGAACTTGGACTTATTTACAAGTTTGCCACTCAAATGAATAAAGGTATAAATATGACTTTATAGCCAAAATTCATTTAGGGTTTGTTTTGGAGAAAATTGGAGAGAACATGTCTCTCCATTTCTCTCTAAAGAGGCCGGCCACCTTGGGGGTGCATCTTGCAATCCCACTACTCCAAGGTCACTCATTTCTTCTCCAATCTCTCCTTGGTGAAGAGACTTAGAGGTTCCCTATTTTAGGAACTTGGAGAAACCTATTCATCCATCCAAATCCATAGATTTATTATGCAAGAAATGAAGGCCCTCTCTTTGGGTGATTAGCCTTTGCTTATGCAAAGAGGAATCTACAAAGGTACAATTTCAACTCACTTTGTTTTGAGTTGAGTTTTGGTTCACCAATCTACTAGGCTTTGAATTTCTTGGTTAATGTTTTGTTTTTAAGTGCATGCTAGCATGATTCCGCCTTTAATTGTTAATTGCATGCTTATTTATGTTGCTTAAATGAACATGTTTTCCCTAAAATATTCCTTCATCGCTCACCTTGGATCTAAGTTTAGGTGCCAGGCTTGTCGGGTAGATTGCATTAGGCGATCCGACTTGTATATGATGTGCTTTTGCAACAGTCTTCACGTGATCGTAGTACTAGAGCATATTGATTACACCCAGTTCTGTTCGTGTCAGAAACCATCTGTTCGAACTTGTGTGTTAGCTTAGATGGATGAGCACTTAGTTATATTGATTATCACATGATTATTATTGTGGCATATGATACATCATTTACTTGGCATATTTCTGGTTATATGGCTGATATATTGGATTTCATACATACATAGTATGTTTTGAGGAAACTATACTTGTTTTACGGTGAGGGGTTAGTATATTCAAAAATAAAGGTTTTCTTATAAGCATTGTTTTGCTGACCCACTCAACTTTGTTTTTCGCCCCTCTTGGACCTAGATAGCTGTACTTTCTGTGGCACTCGAGGAATCACGGTAGTTCTGACATTTCCTTCTGTTTAGACGTACGAACTTATCATATTATGTAATAAGTGTACTTTGGTTGCTTTGAATACTCTTTTGTAGTCTCACTGTCTATTACGCTCTGAATAATTGTAGTGGGTTCAACCCACAAATTGCGCACTCTTTCACTGTTTAGTTCTAATTAGTTTTAATTTTATTCACTTTTTGCATCACTTACCCTTATGGTTACGTCACCACACGGTGACGGCCAGCATGCTTCGACCTTTCCAGGTCGGGGTGTGTCAGCTTGGTATCAGAGCATAGGTTTAGACAGTCATGCACTTCCTAGTGTGTTTTAACTCTTGTTTTCTTATGTCAGAACCATGTGACCTCGTAGAGAGCCACGTTCTCCAGCGGAGAATAACTTTCCAGACTTTGGGCAATTTGGTGAAGCTATCGCCGCTGCTATTCAGTCTTCACTTCGTCCTACCCCGAGAAATACTCTGGATATTGTATCCCGCCTGAAGATTAATGATTTCTATGGTAATGAGGGACCAGAGAAGTCAGAGATATGGTTTGATCATGTGGAGAAGACTTTTCAAGTTATGCACAGGCAGGGTAATCTTTCCATAGAGAGATGGGTAGATACCGTGACCTAGTTCTTTCGATTGGGAGCAGAATCTTGGTGGGATCATAAGAGGAAATCCTTATCTAATGTGGATGCTAAAGACTGGGATGTTTTCAAACAATTATTTCAGACCAGATTTATTCCTCCTGAGTATTTGGATAGTAAGAAGAATAAGTTCATAGACCTGAGGTAAGGCAATATGTCAGCCACTGAGTATCATCGAAGGTTTATTGACTTATCCCGTTATTACCCCGAGACTGCTGCTAATCCCGGGAAATGCTTCGTTTCTTTAAGAGGGGAACTTGCAAGAAATGGTGCACTATATCAACCGCTACTCCCTGTGCTATTTACCAGGAGTTTTTCGATGTCCTGTTTCGGATTGAAGATTCAAAGAATGCTCCTAACGATGAGGATGAGGAGGATGTTGGCAGGAATGTCCAGAGGTACAATAACAGGGGGTGATCATCATTTGGCCCGAGAAAGGCTCAGAATTTTAAAGAAAGTGGACATAGCTCTGGATCCTCGAGCGGGGGTTCTAAATTTGGTACACCTCAAAGAGGAGGCAGGTCCTCTGGTAGTTCTCGTTTTCAAAACCAAGGAAACTTCAGCAGTTCAGGTGTTCAGTTTTGTCGCACGTGTAACACCCATCACTATGGCGAGTGTAAAAGGGGAAGCAGAGGATGTTTCACTTGCGGACAAACAGGGCATATGGCTTATAATTGTCCTTAGAATCAGAAGAATCAACCTGCTCTACCATCGGCAATCCCCCTTCAGCAGCTTCCAACACTTGGTAACCGTCAGCAGTTAGGCCACGGTGGAGCTTTCCACTACCAATGGGGTATAGTCCCGAATCAGGAAGGACCATACCAATGTACACCTGAGGTTCCCTACTACCAGGGAGGCTATCAGCAGACTCATGGAGGTTATCCATAGTTCCAGGGAGATTATACGCCATATCAAAGTGGCGGAGCACAGATGTATACTAGAGGGCAGTATCAGAACCTAAACGTAGCGTCTAGCAGTGGAGGTTCAGGCATACAGGCAAATCTACCCTAGCAGGGCCGAGGTAATCAACGTCGAGGTAATCAGGTTCAAACAAACAGGGGTCATGGAGGCAGATAGTAAGTTCAGGGAAGAGTTAACAACATCATCCTTCAGGATACTCAGGCTAATCCGAACTTGATCATGGGTACGTTGAATGTTCTAGGCCATTTTGCTAAAGTTTTAATTGATTCTGGTGCTACACATTCAGCTATTTCCCATAAGTTTGTTTAAACGACTCAACCACATCCTACTTCACTCGACTACGAGTTGGAGTTCTCGATGCCTAGGGGTGAAATCTATTATGTTAATTAGGAATATTAAGGATGTCCCATCCTTGTCGAAGATGTAGTCATGCCGGCTAATCTTGTTCCTTTGGATATCATTCATTTTGACGTTATCTTAGGCATGGATTGGTTACACTACAATCATGCCAGATTGGACTGTTATGAGAAAGTTGTTACTTTTCACCGACTGGGCATGCCTATTGTCACGTTTATCGATGAGCGTAGTGGTCTAAAGCACGGAGTTATCACTGTCATGAGGACAAGACGACCGTTGAGTAAAGGTTGTCAAGGTTACTTAGCTCATATTGTGCTAGCGAATGAGACTACTGCATCTGTGGAAGACGTTGGAGTAGTTAGACACTTTCCCGATGTTTTTCCTGAGGAATTACCTGGCTTACCCCCGGATCGTGAAGTGGAGTTCATGATCGATCTACTTCCAGGTACTAATCCTATTTCTCTTACACCTTATCATATGGCTCCTGCAAAGTTAAGGGAACTTAAAACTCAGTTGCAAGAGTTGGTGGATAAGAGTTTCATTCAGCCAAGCACTTCCCCGTGGGGAACTCTAGTTCTGTTTGTAAGGAAGAAAGATAGAACCTTGAGGTTATGCATCGATTACAGGCAGTTGAATCGGGTGACGATTAAAAACCATTATCCGTTACCTCGTATTGATGACCTCTTTGATTAGCTCAAAGGTGCTTGTGTGTTCTTGAAGATCGATCTGAGGTCTGGTTACTACCAATTGAAGATCAGAAGCGACGACGTTCCGAAGACAGCTTTCAGAACTCGATATGGTCATTACGAGTTCCTAGTGATGCCATTTAGATTGACTAATGCACCAACAGCTTTCATGAACCTGATGAATCGAGTATTTCATCCATATCTCGACAGGTTCGTCATTGTTTTCATAGATGACATTTTGGTGTATTCGAAGAATGAAACTGATCATGCCAGGCATCTTCGTTTGGTTCTAAAGATGCTAAGGGCAAATCAGTTGTATGCTAAGTTCAGTAAATGTCAGTTTTGGCTGGATCAAGTGTCATTTTTAGGGCACGTGGTATCAGCTTAGGGTGTGCTTGTGGATCTTCAGAAAATAGCAGCTGTGGAAAATTGGGAACAACCTCGGACAGTTACGGAAGTTCGAAGCTTTCTTGGTCTTGCTGATTATTATCGACGCTTCGTGAAAGATTTTTTGACCATAGCACTACCTCTGACAAAATTGACTAGAAAAGACGTTCCTTTGGTGTGGAGTAGTAAGGGTGAGCAAAGTTTCCAACAATTGAAGTATCTTCTCACTTATACACCTGTCTTAGCACTTCCCGATGATGGTGGGAACTTCAAGATCTACAATGATGCGTCTCTGAATGGTCTTAGTTGTGTGTTAATGCAGCATGATAAAGTGATTGCTTATGCATCACGACAACTAAAGCCCCATGAGAAGAACTATCCTACTCACGACCTCAAGTTGGCAGCGATCATCTTTGCTTTGAAAATTTAGAGGCACTATCTTTATGGGGAAAAGTGTAAGATCTTCACTGACCATAAGAGCCTTAAGTACATCTTCAATCAGCTGAACCTCAATCTCCAGCAGCGAAGATAGGTAGAGTTGCTTAGTGATTATGACTGCACCATTAAGTATCACCCAGGTCGTGCCAATTCAGTAGCTGATGCTCTTAGTAGGAAGTCTCATGGCCAACTTAATGTTCTTTATGCTAGTCGCATTCCTCTTTTGACTGACCTGAGATCCATTGGAGTAGCATTGAAAGAGGGTCGTCGGGGTGCCCTAATTACCAATTTTCAGGTCAGACCAGTTCTGTTGGATCGTGTTCTCGAAGCCCAGAGGAATGATACAGAATCTCAGGAATTGATACAGGCCGTGTCAGACAAGAAAAAGAAATACCTCTGGATTAGAGATACTGACAGCATGCTTATGCAAGGTGATCGATGTTTGTGCCAAATGTTAAGGAATTAAAGAAAGACATATTGGATGAAGCGCATATCTCTGTGTATGCGATGCATCCAGGGAGCACTAAGATGTATCATACCATCTGACACTTCTATTATTGGCCATGTATGAAAAGAGAGATTGCAGAGTATGTTAGTCGTTGTGCAATTTGCCAGTAGGTTAAGGCAGAAAGAAAAAAGCCGTTTGGATTGCTGCAACCACTCCCGATGCCTCAGTGGAAATGGGAAGATATTACAATGGATTTCATGTACAAGTTACCTCGTACTCGAAATGGTTACGATGGTATCTGGGTAGTAATTGATCGACTTACCAAGTCAACACACTTAATACCCGTTCGTGATAATTACTCGTTGAATCAGTTGGCCGAACGGTTCGTCTCTGAAGTGGTTAGGTACCACGGAGTCCCAGTTACTATCATTTCTGACCGGGATCCCCAATTCACATCGAAGTTCTGGTAGCTTTTTAGGAAGCTTTAGGATCGAGATTACTCTACAACACTGCCTATCATCCCCAAACAGATGGGCAGTCAAAGAGAATTATCCAAACTTTGAAAGATATGCAGAGATCGTCAGTTCTACAGTTTAGAGACGCTTGGCACAAACGCTTACCGTTGATAGAGTTCGCATACAACAACAGCTTCCATTCTAGTATTGGTATGGCACCATTTGAAGCGTTGTATGGGAAACCGTGCCGTACACCACTTTGTTGGTCCAAGGTCGGCGAACGAGTTTTAGTGGGCCCTGAGATCGTGGAGGAGACGACATAGAACATTCAAGTGATAAAGGCTATCCTGAAAGCAGCCTAGGATTAACAGAAGAGTATCGCTGACAGACATTCTATCGATAGAGTTTGTAAGGTTGGTGATTGGGTATTCTTGAAGTTATCGCCATGCAAAGGTGTTGTGCGATTCGAAAAGAAAGGGAAACTCAGCCCTAGGTACATCGCACCGTACCAGATCGTTGAACGAGTCGGTGAAGTTGCTTATCGACTTGCCTTGCCACCAGAGTTGGCGAGAGTGCACAATGTGTTTCATGTATCGATGCTACGGAGGTACATTTCTGATCCGTCACACATAATCCCTCCTCAGCCACTAGAGATCAATCCAGATTTGACCTATGATGAGGTTCCAGTGACTATCCTAGATTGGAAGGATAAGGTTCTTAGGAACAAGGCCGTGCGGATGGTGAAGGTTTTGTGGAGGAACCACTCAGTGGAGGAAGCCACTTGGGAGACAGAAGAGTGTATGCTAGATATGTACCCATGTCTATTTTATGGCTTTAATCGTAGTCAGTATTGAAATTTCGGGGACCAAATTTTTATAAGAGGGTAGATTGTGATGACCCGTCCCTAATTTTCCTATGTAATTTCTCCCCAAGTATGTGTATTGATGATTATGCCCTTATTGGCAGGAGACGTGGACTTATTCTTATCGCTTTCCTTTTTATCTCTCGCAATTGCATTTAAATTGTACACGCTAGTACAAGTAGACGTAGATTTTAAAGTGTAAAAATGTCTACTTTGGATAGATTTCGATTTCCTTTTACTGTAGGAAATCTAAAAACCTATCATTGGATTCCTTTTAAACCCATCCCATGCACTTCTCTGCATTATTCACTGTCACCTATCCCATCTCTTCTTTATTTTCTGTTCCCTCAATCAGAAAAGCAAGCATCTCTCTCTCTCTTCTCCCTCTCTCACGCCACATTTCTTCTTCTTCTTCCTCTCTGCAACAACCACAAAACACACCAAAACACACAAACGTGACAAAACAACAACACCATTGTGATCATCTCAGTCCCAAGATCACAACCATGTCCTTCAAATCTGGTGTAGACGAGTTTTGACTCACCAACTCGAAAGGTCGACTCGGCGAGTTCGAAATATCGATTTTCAACCCATGCATGGCTTAGGTAAGCCTTAAGAAACCCTTAAAACCTTCATTTCACTTCTATAGGTTGTTATTGATCCTTTGTTTATGTTTTGAACGTGTGGGTTTACCCAGAAACTCGAGAAGAAGGAGAACCTACCATTTTTCACTCAAGAATCGTGGCCATTTGGTCACTTTCAAACCATTTTTCTGGTCAACCTCGACCACAACTGGACTTCTTCTAGGTACAAACTTGTTCTCTACATTCCTAACTTCAAAATGGCTTTTGAATCACTGGGTTTGGCTAAGTAACGAGTTAGAAATCAACTCTGGAAGTTGGGAAGAAAATTTTAGTTTTCTGGAAAATTTCAGCCGTGGTCGTTTGGCCACTTTCAGGCCAAATTTCTGATTAACTCAGACCATATTCAAACTTTCTGTAAATTGGGATCGGTAGATCACATTCCTAGCTTTAATTTGGCTTTTGTAGAAGTGAATTTGGTTGAGAATCGAGCTTGTTATGGGCTCTGGAAGTTGGCCCAAAAATCTGCAAAACTGCAGATTTTCACGAAGAAGGCGAGTACAGTGTACTCGCGGGGGCGTGTGTGGGCAGCAACTTTGGGCGGCACATGGGGGTGCGTCCAGCCTCCGACCGGAGCGTGGTTGGCAAATGTGTGTTCGTGTCGTCGAGTAGATCGATTTCAAATATTTATACCCTAGGTTTGAGAAAACTATGGGGGTTTTATTTAGGTTTCCGTTATGTACTTTAATTAATGTTATTTAGTTATTTCACATATAGGGGAAACTTATTCCGAGGATTTTGGAGGCCAAGCTAGGCTCGGGGGCTACGACCCAGCGACGTACTTGTGAGTGGGTAGTTGGTTTATACCTATATATATTTATAGTTTCCATAAATGCGTATTTACTTCACTTTTACACCTATATTGCCTAGTATCATTGTTGTGATACAAATTGTGATAAATGCTGCTATATGGTTGTGATATTACTGTCATGTTATTCATACATATTTATACATGCTCATCTTGCTGCACCCGGTGTTAGTACTCGCCCCAGGGCCAGGGCCAGTCCTTCACGTGTATGTTCACATTCACATTGTTCGCTCACCTTGGATCCAAGTTTAGGTGCCAGTCTTGTCGGGTAGATTGCATTAGGCGATCCGACTTGTATGTGATGTGCTTTTGCACCAGTCTTCATGTGATCGTAGTACTAGAGCATATTGATTACATCCAGTCCTGTTCGTGTCAGAAACCATTTGTTTGAACTTGTGTGTCAGCTTAGATGGATGAGGACTTAGTTATATTGATTATCACATGATTATTATTGTGTCATATGATACATCATTTACTTGGCATATTTCTGGTTATATGGCTGATATATTGGATTTCATACTTACGTAGTATGTTTTGAGGAAACTATACTTGTTTTACGGCGAGGGGTTAGTATATTCAAAGATAAAGGTTTTCTTATAAGCATTGTTTTACTGACCCACTCAACTTTGTTTTTTGCCCTTCTTGGACCTAAATAGCTGTACTTTCTGTGGCACTCGTGTTGGAAATGTGCCCTAAAACCAATCATATGATGATACTTTACAGACATTTCACAAAGTTAAACTAATGTAGTTTAAATATAAAGGGCAAAGATTATTGTTTGAGACGTCTCATATAAATGTTATATGCTTAAAGGATAAGTCCAAGAAATATGTGATTGGGAGAATGCAATCTAAAGAAGTTAGATTCATGAGACCATTCTTTCGTAGACACATCCTAAACGTTCCTGATCATAGGATTGCCAATTGGGCATTGACAGTCCGTTAAGATCAGTACGTGCTATGTCTTCTCTCAGGGAGAGTGACTAGTCTCGAGTCATTGGTGTGTGTGACATCGAGACAAGTACGTAGGTGCTCAATAGAGAATGAGTTCACTGAACACGATCAACGAAGAGCTCTCATATTCATGTCACATGAGAACTCATGGTTGGGATAATGCAAAGTAGTCCTTTGACCTGAGGCATCACAGTTGTCTTGTGGTTAAGTCCTTGATCTTTGATTATGTCAAAGTCACCCAATCCGCGGGTGTCCACGGCATCGTTGGGGTTAAGCCACTTAGCCATGGAGGCAATTGAATGCGCAAGAAGGGATCTCTAACCTTCAAACCGTTTGGGGGAGAATACTCTATGATATGATTGAAAATCTCTGATCAGAGTATGAATGAGATTTAGGAAGGCGTTCCAAATTAAATTCAAGGTAATCATATAAGTAAACGAATCACATTGGATAGTAGACATGAATAAACTATCAAACCAAACAATGTGATCAAGAGTATTGTATTAGAGAAAGACCGTATTGCATTTGTAATCCTAAACTGAATAGGTTCTCCACCTCTTCTGATTAGCTTGGGTAACCATGATATGCTGCTAGGTGTCACTCATGGTTTGTGGAAGCCCTAAACGTGTATAATCACTAAAGGGAGAATTGAAAGTAAGTTTCAATTCACAATCGGTTTGAAAGAGTTCTAATCGCCCACTGCCTCGCTAAAAGGAACCTAATGGATCGTACACCGTGTAAGGTAAAGATTGAAAAAACAACGGAGATGAGTAAGAATAATTAAATGGTTTAATTATTTATGGCAAGGATTAATTAATATGTTAATTAATCAAACGAATAAGTTCATTAAAAGACCACGGGTTAGTTTTGGGCCTCAAGGCCCAATGGGCTTCGAACGTCAAGCCCATTGACTTAAGTTGTATGACAACTTAATGACTAATAATTCACAAAGGCCCTAAAAGCCCAATGAAACCCAATGGCCGGCCATTTAGAGATGGAGTGGGTTTTGGATTTATTTACAAGTTTGCCACTCCAATGAATTAAGGTATAAATGTGACTTTATAGCCAAAATTCATTTAGGGTTTCTTTTTGATAAAAGATGAGAACACAAAGCTCTCTTTTCTCTCTAAAGAGGCCGGCCACCCTAGAGGAAATTAACTAGCAATCTTGCTTCCTCTAGGTCACTCATTTCTTCATCAATCCATCCTTGGTGTGGAAACTTAGAGGTTCTCAATTTTGGGAACTTGGAGAATCTATTCTTCCATCCAAATCCATGGATCTAAGAAGCAAGGAATGAAGGCCCTCTCTTTGGGTGATTAGCCTTTGCTTATGCAAAAAGGAATCTACAAAGGTATAAATTTCTCAACTCACTTTGATTTGAGTTGAGTCTTGGTTCACCAATCTACTAGGCTTTGAATTTCATGGGTAATGTTTTGTTTTTGAGTGCATGCTAGCATGATTCCGTCTTTAATTGTTAATTGCATGCTTATAGATGTTGCTCAAATGAACATATTTTTACAAATATTTCCTTCAACTCGAGGAATCACGGTAGTTCTAACATTTCCTTATATTTAGACGTACGAACTTATCACTTTTATGTAATAAGTGTACTTTGGTTGCTTTGACTACTCTTTCATAGTCTTACTGTGTATTAACTCTGAATAATTGTAGTGGGTTCAACCCACGAATTGCGCACTCTTTCACTGTTTAGTTCTAATTAGTTTTAATTTTATTCACTTTTTGCATCACTTACCCTTATGGTTACGTCACCACATGGTGATGGCCAACATACTTTGACCTTTCCAGGTCGAGGTGTGTCAATAACTAACGCATTTGAGAGATTGGTATTGTTGGGGACAAAAAGTGCTTGTCCCCTAAATGTTATTTCGTCGAGTGCTACCACTTTAGCACAACATTGTCACTTGAGACAATTCCAAAGATTTCGACGAAACGTGAAACTTTGTAGGAATTTTGATTGGTGGTATACTAATGGGTTCTGCCAAGGAATCAAAACTATTTCTAGTTTCATATCTTGAAAGGGTTGGTAATGATGACGTGATAATAGTGGTGGGATTGATGGGTAAATCTCCGAATGTGCACAGCAACAGATACATTAGCCCTACTTCAGGGCCACAAACTTATCTACAATTTAAATCTTTCCTTGGCAGGTAAATTCTTCACTTAAATTCTGAATGTGTTGGCCAAAATGATCTTCTAGAATGTCGATAAGTTGTCTAAATTTCCCAAAGCTTAGGAAAAGCTAACATGTTTTCCGTATTCAACGAGGTGGCAAGGTTCGACATTTGATTCAAAAATCGAGAATGCTGACATCACGCGTGTGATGAACGCAATACTGCCCTAAATTACGCTTTGATACCAAACGGACATACTCCGACCTAGAATGCCCACCTGGACTTCGAATCAAGTTATGTTGGCCGACACCCAGAAGGTAACGAAACCATAAAGTGTAGTGAGGTGGAAAATTTGAATAAATTTAAACCTAAAAGTGCCTAAATGGAAAAGTGGGCATGTGAGCAGGATTGAACCCAATTCACAAGTGATGTCAGAGCATAAGTAAAGTACAGTAAAAGTAGAATGAGAATTGTACCAACGAAATGAATCTCCTATACCAAGATTTGCCAAGAATCCTCATTGACATGAAAGCTCTACTATTAAAACCTGGAAGGGTGAAAAACAAAAGTGAGTGGGCCTAAAAATAAAGCTTTGTAAAAACCTTTTCGAAAACGTAATAACCCCTCACCATAAAACAAGTATAGTTTCCAAATATAACATACTACGTATAGTATGAAAATACTTACCGTAGCCAACAATATCTCAAAAATGCAATACTTCATAGTAATTCCTAAATAAGCATATAACTTCCAGTAATCACAATATCTCGTAGAGATAAACATACCACATCGAGTGCTCATCGACACATGCTGACACATAAGTTCATGTAGAGATATTCTGATATGAACAGGACTGGGTGCAATAATGATTTACGCTCTAGTACTACATTCACGTGAAGACTAGCATTATGCGTATCACATACGAGTCCTAATTGCTTATAGCAATCTAGGACAGGACTGGCACCTACAATGGATCCAAAGTGAGCATACGGTGTGATGCGAACATACACGTGAAAGACTAGCCATAACCAAGCGAGTACTAACACCAGTGCAGTACACGATGATCATATAACGTAAATATGATCATGCAACGATAAATCAATAATTCTAGTCAACATAGCACTATTCATGGTTGCAAATATAATTAAGGCATTCCATAATAGTACACATACATGTGCTTCCTATAGGATTTATAATAATCTCATAAATCTCAACAATACGACATTTCTTATAAACGTTAATTTAATTATGGCTTCACAAAGAAAATTCATTGTTAACTATATATGGAAACTAAATATATATATATATATATATATATGTGTGTGTGTGTGTGTGTGTGTGCACGCGCGCGTGTGTGTGTGTGTACGCGCGCGCATGTGTGTGTGTGTGTATATTTATGTGTATATATATATATATACTGTATAAAAGAAAAGACCCCTCACTGATTCTTGTGAGGTCTCAATCGTTCGAACTAGGAAACTTGTAATCTCCGATAGTAATCGTACTTAAGCACAATATTGGGACTCATTAGTAAAACTTAACTAAACGATTAAATTTGGAAAAACGGAGTGCGGATTTGGAATCAGGGCATCCAAATACACTAAGAAGCGTCCCGAGCAATTTTCGTAAAAAGTCAACAAAAAGTTAACCGAGATGCCGAGCCTATCAATTACGTCAAAACTTTGGAATTTCAGTGAACGGATGCCAAAATCGAACTCGGGGCATCGAAATTAGCCTAAGAGGGTTTCAGAGAAAATTTCGAAAAAGTCAACAAAAGTCAACTAACAGTTAACTTTAACGAAATATTCCATTATCAGAAAGAATATTCTGTTAAAGTTAACTGGTAGGTTAACGAAATATTTCAGGGGAATATTCCCTCTAAATTCTTAAATGGATGCAGGTTAGATTCGGGTCTGATCCAGGTTAGGGTTAACAGGTCTTGGGCTTGGGCCGGTTCTCGGATCTGGTTTAGGCCCTTTTTTCTGTATCAGGTCAGGTTGACCCATTTGTGCCGCGTGTCGCACCTGCCGGACCCAATGAAGAAGAAGGTTGGATCTCGTAGGATTTGGCTAGGAAACTTCCCAAGCTCCGATCAAACTCGATTTTTAACAGTTTCACTCAAAATTTAAACCAAAATAAAGATTAAAGGACGACGGAAACGAATCTACCTTACCCAAGTAAAATAGGAGGCTGGAGAGGCTTGAAAATCGCCTGCAAAAATCGCGGCTCTCGCCGAAAAACTGGGGAATTCTCCCCGAGTTGATTTCTGCACTAGATCGCCACCAAAACATGTATGCAACTCAAAAATCAAATCAGAATGTCAAAGCGGAAGAGATTGAAGGTATTTTGAGTCTCACCTTGGTCGGAAAAATTCAAGAATTCACTGGATTCTCCATCTCCTATTTCTCTAGTTTGAGTGTAGGCCCAAGGTTTAGTTTGAATTTTTGGGCTCGAGTTGAGAGAGATGGGACGAGGTGATAGTTTGGGTTATGGCAGTACTCGCCGGAGCAGCAAGTTGGTGATAGCGGTGTTGCCGTTGATGTTGTAGAGGAGAGACTCGGGAGAAAGGTAAGGGAAGTGAGGGAGAACAAAGAGAGGAATCTGAATAATTTTAGGGATGAGTGACACATGGCAAGAGAGGAAAGGAGAGTTTGGTGTAGGTGTGGCCCCACGGGCTAGAAAATTATTAAAATAATTAAAATATCCCACCAAAAAAATATTAAAATAATCAAGGACCAAAATTCAAAAAAAACAAAATTACTAAAGTACCCTCACGTTCATATTTCTGTAAAATCTTCGTCGTAACTTTGAGTTCGGTTTTGCTTGCGCCTATGCGTTTGTGCCATCAAGTACTTCAAGAATACGGTAAAATAATAGCTCATACGCATCACAAAAGGACGGTCAACGAAAGTCAATAGTCTCGTCACTTAGAGGCATTTTCGTGAATTCACTCTTTTAAAATTAATAAAATCGTACAATTGGGGACGGGTTGTTAAACGTCTACCTTACCAATTTGGCAGGTGCTCAGATTTTCTTATTCGAATAGAAAAGGGGTTCCAAACCTTGATTCCCTTATGTATGTCGAGCGAATGTGCTTTAATGAATGCAGGTGGTTGGTACAATAGTATAATAGAACACACATTTTTTACCGGATCCCACACACCACAACATTAGATTACAGTATATCCTGTTTCTCACATCTCTCTTGTCAATACGAACCGAACTGTTAAAAAATATGGAATGAGGGCCATTTCGAAATATTCTGTTAACGATACGAACCGTTTATCTTTTGGAACATCATTCATGGATCATCCTTGCAAAAAAATTAAATAAAATCCAAAACCGTTAACACATTCATTTGTAGTGAAGAAAATGGACGGATACGATTCTACAAAAAAACCTTTATATGGTTTCGGATTTGGGTGATTGTTGGTATACATGATCTTTGAGAAAAGACCAAAAATATAGATGATTCAGATCGTTGAATTACATTACAAAGTGGGCCCTACAAAAACGTGTGTAAAAAATTGTAGAAAAAGTGGTGCCACGGATTTCTCCCATATATATCATTCCAATTTCTACTATTTTACAAGGGGCAACTTACATAAAACGGTTGACTGTTATTGGGGAGAACAACTTACATGGCAGAGGTTCAAAGCCACATTGTTGCAAGTGTGCCCTAAAACCAATCATATGATGATACTTTACGAACATTTCACATGTTAAACTAATCTAGTTTAATCTAAAGGGCAAAGATTATTGTTTTAAGCCGTCTCATATAAATGTTATATGCTTAAACGGTAAGTCCAATGAATATGTAATTGGGAGAATGTGATTTAAAGAAGTTAGATTCATGAGACCATTCTCTTTTGTATACATCTCCTAAATGTTCCTGATCATAGGATTGCCAATTGGGCATTGATAGTCTGTTAAGATTAGTATGTGTTATGTCTTCTCTTAGGGAGAGTGACTGGTCTCGAGTCATTGGTGTGACTGACACCAAGATAAGCATGTAGGTGCTCAATAGAGAATGAGTCCACTGAACATAATCAACGAGGAGTTCTCAAACTCATGTCACATGAGAACTCATGGTTGGGATAATGCAAAGTAGTCATTTAACCTGAGGCATCATAGTTATCCTGTGGTTAGGTTCTTGATCTTTAACTATGTCGAAGTCACTCTGTCAGGGGGTGTCCACGACGTAGTTGGGGTTAAGTCACTTAGCCAGGAAGGCAAGTGAATGTGCAACGAGGGATCTCTAACCTTCAAACCGTTTGAGGGAGAATACTCTATGATATGGTTAAGAATCTTTGGCCAGAGTATGAATGGGGTTTAGGAAGTTGTTCCAAATCACATTCAAGGTAATCATATAAGTAAGAGAATCACATTGGATAGTAGACATGAATAAACTATCAAACCAAACAATATGGTCAAGAGTATGGTATTAGAGAAAGACAGTATTGCATTGTAATCCTAAACTAAATAGGTTCTCCACCTCTTCTGATTAGCTTGGGTAGCCATGATATATTGCTAGGTGTCACTCATGGTATGTGGAAGCCCTAAAGGTGTGTAATCACTAAAGGGAGAATTGAAAGTAAGTTTCAATTCACAATTGATTTGAAGAGTTCTAATCGCCCACTGCTTCATTAGAAGGAACCTAATGGATCGTACACCATGTAAGGTAGAGATTGAAGAAATAACGAAGATGAGAAAGGATAATTAAATGGTTTAATTATTTATGGCTATGATTAATTAATATGTTAATTAATCAAACGAATAAGTTCGTTATAGACCTTGGGTTAGTTTTGGGCCTCAAGGCCCAATGGACTTCGAATGTCAAGCCCATTGACTTAAGTTGTATGACAACTTAATGAATAAAGATTCAAGAGGGCCCAAATAGCCCAAAGACCATAGAAGGGCGACCATATTGATGAAAAAGGGTTTTGGCTCTTTTTGTCACTTAAGTGAAGTGACTATATAAAGAACTTCATAGCCAAAATTCATTAGGGTTTTCTAAGGGAAGAGAAGAGAACACAAAAGCTCTCTCTTCTCTAATGAAGGTCGGCCACCCTAGAGAAATATAGCTAGCAATCTTCCTTCCTCTAGGTCACTCATCTCTTCATCAATGCTCTCTTTGGTGTGGAGACTTAGAGGTTCTCTATTTTGGGAACTTGGAGAATCCATTCATCCATCCTCCTCCAAGAAATCCATGGAGCTAAGAAGTAAGGAATGAAGGCCCTCTCTCTTGGGTGATTAGCCTTTGCTTATGCAAAGAGGAATCAGCAAAGGTAAAAGATTTCTCAACTCACTTTGTTTTGAGTTGAGTCTTGGTTCACCGTAACTACTAGCCTTTGAATTTCATAGGTAAAGTTTTGTTTTTGAGTGCATACAAGCATGATTCCGCCTTTTAATTGTTAATTGCATGCATAGATGTTGCTCAAATGAACTTGTTTTCACAAATATTTCCTTCACTTGTGGCGTCCCATACTAATGAACGAATATCATGTCGACAAAAACTTATACATGTTTTTGTTTCATTGGCACGAAAACTCTACCGAGAAGTGAACTAGTGCCATGTAAATTTTTTTTCACTAATTAAGTAAGAGCATCTTAATAGTGCAGGCAAACAAAATAGACAAAATTGTACAATAATGGTTGATATGGCAAAAGTGCTTACTTGATGTGGCAAAGGTGCTTACTCAATTACCTCATGAGAAAGAAAAAAAAAATCGTCTCACTTTAGTGAAATAGGCAAACCATGTAGAAATTTTTTTTTTTATTATTATTTATTTCATCTTTAACATCTACTTTTATCTTTTATTTTTTGTCTTCTTCCTCCACTTGAAATACTTTATTATAGAAAATGACATGGATGCAATTTGATTATAATATGGAAATATGCAACATTACCTACTTTGGAGAAATAGATAAAACTAAGATGTGGCAACAACACCCATCTCTCTTAACACAAGTCAGCATCTCCACCCAACACGGAATTGAAGGGTAAATTAATAAATTCATTGTTTAATAAAAAAATTAAAGCAGTTGTGGACAATATTTTTTTGTTGGTTGTTAGAAGAGAATAATTTGCCTACCTAATTGACTACACCATTGAAGCATATTTTGCCTACATAACTATTTAAAATGAGTTTGATTACTCGTATGACTTCATAGGCCAGTATCCTATTGAAATAAAATAAAAACTAATTAAAAATGCTTGAAAACTTTGAGTTTTAATGATAAGGAAAAAATAAAGGGTAAAGTGAATAGTACCAAAATTGACTTTTTAATGTAAAAATGTGATTTTTCGTTAAAATGAACAATACCGGGAGCTTTTTGTTAAAGTTCCCTTAAATAAAGGATGTGAAAATGAGAACACCTGAATATATTAAAGGCATACGTATTTAATATGAAATTAGAGGACTTACTTTTCATTATATGAAATTACTATTCACATTAGAGAATTATTTATTCCTTTAATTAAAATGCTTCCCAATCTTTTTCTTAACATGAGATCAACTACAACTCAATCCTTTTTTTTGGCTTATTATATTAACACCCCACAAATTGTTGAATAAACCTGACATACTTAATACACCCCACATTTGCTTTTTCACTTAAAAATTATCTTAATACACCCCACATACTTTCCCATAATACCCCACACCTCACATTCTCAATATACACCTTATATTTTGTACATACACCCTACATTTTCTATACACTGCACATTTCTCAAATCTTATAACACTCATTTTTTAATTTTTAGAGACTGAATCTAACCATTTGAACGTTTAGTTTGCTGAAAGATTTCAAATCATCTGAAAGTGGCAAGGCCTAGAGTTATGGGGCAACGTATACAGGGCGTCCTTGTACGAAATTTCGACTAATTACAACAGTACCATTTGATGATGTTCTTAACTACAGCAAGTTGTCAATACAAATTCCACCCAAGACAAAGCTTGAAATCAAGACAATACTGAAAACAATGAACGAGATCATATACATTTAGGAAATCCCAACAACAACAGGCACTGCTACTAGCTTATAGTAATAGTTATTCCCAAACAAGCAGTACAAGCAAACCAAACCCCTATTAAACACGAGAAAATAACAACTAAACAAAGTATCTATCCATCCATCTGACATCCATGAATGACGACGATGGAGCTTATTCCCAGACAGACATGACATACGAACATAGTGCAGAAACTCAAGATAATAAAGACTAGACATGACATATGAACGAGCTTAATAATCATGCAACAGCTGCATGCAATGCAATCTTCCCGATTCCTCAGCTATTCCTCAGCAATTCAGGATGATGATATTGTCTCGTGGGAGGGGTTTCATTTTCTATCCGCATTGGGCACTCAAAGTACATGTGTTGACCTTCCACTCCACAATATCTACATGACACATTAAAGCATGCAACCTATCATGACCGCAAGAGTTATCATATTGACCACAAAACGAACAAACCAATCGAAAGCCCCAACCAACACTAGTTACGTTTCTCAGGACAAACCTCATGTACGGGCAAAGTTCACGAGGGTGATGACCCTTACAGCAGACTGCCTAGTTATCATACTGACCATAAAACGAACAAACCAATGAAAAATATGAAGTCTTACCTCATGTGAAGCTTCCCAAACATCGATTTCGTGTTCCATTCGTCAAAAATAATTTTTCTCAATCAACATTTTGTAGTTTCATTGGTTAAGGTTTTGTTCAACAATGGAGGGTGTGAGGATTTTGATAGTTGAGAAGATAAAAAACCCTAACCAATGAAACTAATATGCTAAAGGTGATTTGGGGTGTATTTAGAAATTTTTATTTAAAAAGAAAACCTAATAAGGTTAAAATTGTCATTGCATAGTGGGGTAAATAAGTCATTTAATATTAAATTTTAATGTGGGGTGCATTCAACATTTTGTGGGATGCTAATATAAAAAGCTTTTTTTTTTCAATCTCTCCACCTTATATAACTCTCCTTACAAAAAGAAAAAGAAAACTTATCTAGGCCTAAAAAAAAAATTGTTGTAGGACTATATTATTGAGGGAAAAGATAAGGAGATAAGGAGAAGGCTGGCAACAGACAGAGAGAGAATATAGAGTATAAAGTTCTTTGGTATGATTTATCACGCTATTGTGCTTTTATTTATAGTAATAAAAAAGAGAGAATCTTTGCTCTCCAAGTACTACAATTACAACTAGAAAACTCGTAATAGTGGGCAATGGAAGGATGCAAAGAGGTGGTAGGGATGATAGCTGGGGGTTTTGTTTAATTATTTTATTTTATTTTTATATTATTGGATTTTAATCTTTTATTTAAAATAGGTAAGTAATTAAAATGTTCATACCACGTAAGGGTGGGCAAACAGGTAGTGGAACCGAGGGTCGGGGCAGGCAATCTAGGTTCGGGGCGAGTACGGGGCGGTTCCAATTTTTTTGGAGAGTAAACGGGGCGGGGCGATGACAATTAAGGGGCAGGCTAAATCTAAATATTGAGAAGAACGGGGCCTAGGCCGGCCCGTTTCTAATTATAATGAACGGCCCGTTTCTTAGTCCATTATCTAGGATCTCATCACCCAATCTGTAACTCAACTCTCTGTCGTCTCCTTCCACCCACATACTCTCTGTCACTCGTCTTCTCTTCCTCGACCTCGACGACATCAAACTCAAAATCATTGCCGTCGTCGCACCACACATCTCTCGATTTTCCTCCTTAATGACATCTCAAACTTAGAGAACCCAGGTCCTAGAACCACGACAGCTTGATTAGCTCGTCCTCGATAACATCACATTGAACTCTATAGTCCCAAGCAAAGAGGACGAAGACCCCCATCATCAGCGCCTTAAGATTGTCAAACACCACCATGGTCAGCGCCATGCGAATCGAAATTGACCATAACCCCCTCTGTTCTTAGTCTTCCAGTATCTCCTCTCAGATCTTAATTCTCTACAAGATTTGGCATCTGGCCCATCTGGGTTTTCATTAATCTGTAGGTATGGTGGGAAATCTGAGATGGTTTTTTTTTTCCCTAAATTTGTTGTGGAGTTTAAACTTTAGCCTCATCCTTCTTCGATTTTGTTTCTAATGGTTAGATTAAGAAAAAAATTGAAGGACAATGTTTCTTGCATGTTGTTATATGTGTAGTCATCTTGCAATCAAAGGGTATAAACCCAGATCCCTTTTGTTGATTTTGAAAAGGAACTAGAGATAAAGTGGAACCCATTGGTTTTGAGTCTAATATTGAAATGGTATAAACTTAGATCCCTTTGTTGATTTTGGATAAATGATGCCATGATTTTATATGATGGATCCACGGGTCCAGAAATTTATTGTCTCAAAAGATTTATTGAATCAAATGATGCCTGAATCATTTTGGTCCCCAAAAACTTTGTTCTCTGTCTTATCTGTGAGTCCTTGATTTTATGTGCATGCATCCATGGGTCTATAACTCTGAAGATTTATTGATATGCTTTGCAGGAGTAGCGAGGTCTGTCGTGGTGGTTTGCCTCAGTGCATCAGTGCAGCGAAGTAGAAAGAGGGGGGGTCGAGAAAGTTCGGATTTTGCCCTTGTTTTTGGTCCAACAAATGAGTGGTGGTAGTGGATGGTGTTGAACCTCGCGCGGGGATGGCAACTGCTGTAAAAATTCAGTTTTTTTTTTTTTTTTCCAAAAAAAAAGAGGACTCGTGGACCTGACCTGAATTGGCATGTTTCAAATGGGCGGGGTTAGGTCTGGTTCCTATATTAAAATTTGTTGTACCTGCCCCGACCCGACCCTTTTCTTTTAAACCAGAGTCCGGTCTGGTCCCTTAAAATTTGGGCCCAACCAGACCCATGCCCAGCCCTAATACGTCAACGATTTAACAATTTATGTGACCCAGTTAACTTAACAGAGTAAAGTGAGATACAAACAATGAGTACAAATGGTAAAGTAACAGAAGACAATGTAGGGGCTAAAGTCAAATTTTGTGTGGAGTACAAATGTGATGGCTAAAATGAGTCCTCAGGAAGAGATTTAGATATCTTTCTCAAATATTTCTTAGAGGCGGACATGACAACATATACAATGGTTGAACTTGGACATCAATGTATTTTGTTTTATTTTTTATACAATTTTTCTAGTTCTACCGCAAGATACATGTACTATGACTACAAGTCTGTTAAGATTCCTAAAAGATTGCCGTTGTAGTGGCACCTTGTAAGAGTGGTCATTGTTCAGTTTAGTCTAGCTCACTCCCCAAATCGAAACCTAAATTGAACTATTGCACCAAGTCCCAACCCCAAGACAAAAAATTTGCAAATAGAAACCAAACCAGTTCAATTTTTGGTTTTTTACAATCTTGACCTTGATTTGTCTTTCGTTCATTCAGCCTTGACGTCTCTTGTAACACTGTTGGACCATCGTCATCTACAAAATGTGGTGGTTATACAAGTGGAGGTTAAATACATAAAATTAAATTAGAATTTGAAGGTCTTAAATTCTAGGTTTTTTAACAAAAAATTTCTAAATTTTTATGTTTTAAAATCCAAATAAGGATTTTGTCTTTTTTTTTTGGTCAAACGATAAATCTTGTTAGATTAGCCACCGATGAGGTTTAAACTTGCAGTGAATAGTTTTGAAAGAAACTTAGAAAGTGAAATTGAAAGCCTTCCCCATGTTTCTGTCTATTAGACAACATTAACAATATTTCACAAATGATTACTATTGAGAATGAATTTCACATTAATGTGATAAGGACCTTGCATAAATTTATAAGTAAATTAAGTTACTTTCTATAAAACCAATTAATTTTATGACGAAACTTCGACTTTCTTCAATTTTGATTGATATAAGTTGATAAGATAAGCATTTGTCAAATTAGGTCTTTGGTAAAAAATTATATTCTGCTTATCCTCAAGATTTAAAACATCCCCTACCCACTAACAATTCAATTGTGATTAACATACAAAAATTCAAGTGGGCCCACATCCCTCGATGGAATTGATATATGTCAACAAATTGACATATGTTTTCTCTTGCATGTATATAATATTATTGTTTAACGGTCATAATAATTATATTAAATATACGTAGGTGCGTATCCAAAGATGTTTGTTAAGGCAAGTGGTGGTTGGTTTTGTTTGTCAAATCTGAACATAAACCTTTAATTCGTATGAAATAGCTTTTAAAATGGTTCAAAACGTTTTTAGTTATATTGATTTTTGAATCCAATAGTACTTTAAATGCTCTTTAAAAGATTTGAGGGAAACACTTAAAATGCCTTTCAAAGATCAACTTGGTGTTTTATTAAAAATTGATTTCAAAAACAGTTTTACCAAAAACACTTTCAGTCATTTTAAAAATATTTTCAAACGAGTTACTTAAAATTTTACTAAGGAGGCGTATTCAATTGGGATTATGAGAGATTTTAGTTCTTTTAATGAATCTAGCAGTATTCAATCATAATTTTAAGTGATTCTCTGAAATTCAAAGTGTATTCAATTAGAATTTTAAGATATTTTATTAAAATCCTAAGAAATCCGAATGTATTTAATTAGGATATTAAAGAAGTTTATAACATTCCAAGTGTATTCAATTAGAAACTGATTTGAAAGAATTTGAGAAAATTGAGGAATTAGAGGGAATTTGAGAGATTTCGTAATATATTTTAAACATCCACAAATCTCACCTTCCCCCATGAGATTTCTATAAAATTGAATCAAAATTTTATTTGGAATCTCTATAAATGAATTAGGAATATAAGAGGATTAAAGACTCCTACAAAATTCATATAGATTTTAAAGAATTTGAATGGATTGTGATGGAAGGATTTGAAATCCTAAGGGGTGAGGTTTGATTCTTTTTAGTTTTGGTTATATATACTTTTTGCTCTCAAATCCTACAAAATCCATAACTTATTGAAATCCTCCAAAATCTTCATTTTTTTTAATACAGTTAGATTTGGATAAATTTTAAAATCCTTTAAAATCTTTTAATTGATTACACGTAAATTTGAATGAATTCTAAAATTCTTTAAAATATTTTAATTGAGTACACTAAAATTTTAAAATCCGTTAAAATTCTCTCAAATCCAAATATTACTACAACCTTTAACTTTATAAACATTTACGAATTTATAAATCCATTAAATTCCTGGAATTCTCACCAAACCACTGTCACTCTCTCTCTCCTGCTGAGCTCACCTACCTCTCTCTTTCTCTCTCGTCCGCTACTCTGACCTCATCAGATTTGCAACACACTGAGACAGAAAATATCCCTCAAATTGTAGGGGAGATGCTGTGAAAGGGATTTGAGCCCAAGGATTTGGATTCAGCTTTCTCCTTCTTGCCATGGAATTGAGGAAGGAAAGGCTTGTCAGGTGAATTGCCCACAATGTTTCCTTCTTTATTTTTTTCCATTTTTAATAAACTATTTCTCTATTTAGTTTTTCTGTCTGTTTGGTTGCTCAGAAAGTGAATGAGAAATATTGAGGTTGACAAATAGGTAGGACTAGGCATGGGAAAATATGACAGAAGCACAGTTTTTCTAGGAATCCCATTTTTCATTTCCCTCTTTCTTCTTTAAGTGCTTGTTTGGATAGTGAGAAAATGTGATGAAAAATATCTGAAACTCTTTTATATATGAAAACCATCTGAAATGATTTACTTGTTTTTATTCTGATTGGGATTGGACCATTGAAAGCTATGCTCTTCTCAGTTATCCATATACTTTAATAGGCTTCATGTCTTACCCTTCTATAAATCCCTACAACTTCGAACTTGTTTAGTAATTTTTTCTGGGAATCTGTTTGTTTCTAGAGGAAATATGAATAATTGAATGTTTTCAATTGATTGGGAACGTACAAACGAATTCCGTCTGGTTGGAACCTACGGCCTAGCTCAGCCAATTTGTGTGATTTGATTAGGGCTTACATTTGACAAATAGCACCTGGAGGGTCTGCAGACTCTGCACAAATACTACCCAAACTGAACTCTTGATGAAAACAAATGGAGGCTGGACATTCACATTAAAACGTGAGTCTGGTTGGTAAACTGGCAAGATTTTTAGTTTGGGTAGAATTTGCACACAGCCCTAATAGTCCAGGTGGTGTTTGTGCAATTTTCCCTTTATTTTACTGTTTACAGTTTTGTTCATTTGCTTAATAAGACATCCTTTTATTTAATGCATCTAATTTGTGGGATATTATCATCAAGTTCCTTAAGTTTAATATGAGAAACATGAATTATAATTAACTTTTAAGACAACCTTACTCAATCTAAGCATCGGGACACTCTTTAATACTCTGCTCACCTTTAATGTGATTTAGGTTTTATTCTGATAAAAAACGGCATAAAGAATCTTTATGGCGAAGAGCTGAACCATCTCAGCTTGAAAAGTCATCGTCTGCATATAAGTCATCTTCATTGCTTAAATCTGACACTGGACTAGTGGGGGGAAGAAATAGGTTTGTTGAAACTTTCAGCATTGGCCATTCAAAGGTGTTTCCAGAAGATCATGAACCTTGGCGAAAGAGAATACTTGACCCGGGTAGTGAGATCATGTTGCAATGGAATCGGGTTTTCATTGTCTCGTGCTTGGTGGCACTTTTTGTTGACCCCTTGTATTTTTACTTGCCCATGCTGGGAGGGGATGCAAACACGTATTGTGTGAAGACAGACTTGAGGTTGCGAATTGTTGTGACTTGTTTCCGGACTATTGCGGATATCTTTTATATGTTGCATGTGATGATAAAGTTTAGGACAGCTTATGTTGCGCCAAGCTCTCGCGTTTTTGGGAGGGGTGAACTTGTCATGGACCCAAAGAAGATTGCGCAGAGGTATATTAGATCAGACTTCTTCATTGATCTCATAGCCACATTGCCCCTCCCTCAGGTATTTTTTTTGGAGGATAACTGATTCTTGACATTGTAGATTTTCTTACCTACTTCTCATTTCTGTTTAAGTTATGTGCATCAGGGAATGAGTGAAAGAAAATTATTGTATCCATCTAATATTAAAGAGAAAATATGTAAAAGAGCTAGATTAACCGAATGCTACTCTAAAATTTACCGGAGTGATGACAGCCAGCAAATAAGCCTATCACGTATCCAATATCAATGTGAATAAGAGTACGCAAAGAAAATGTGTATGAATTGTTGCTTATTTGTGAGGGTAGTATTAAATAGGTAATGCAAATGGTTATAGCAATAGTGATCAGCCTGATTTGATCAAAGTTAGTTTTTCTTTGACAGATATGTTTTGTTTTACATTGTCAATTTTACTTTAAACTTTATAATTATGTCTTGTTTTATAGGTTACAATTGTGTCAACATGACACAATTATTGAACATATCAATAGGAGATTACTAAACATGTCATTTCTCGTTGTGTTTGGGTTAGGTTAGTTGGCTCGATACACAAATGCTTATTGTTCATGTTAAACTGGTTGACACAATTTCCACTTGATCATGATTACACCCAACCAAAACCTGTGCTTATTTCATGTTGTTTCAAAGCACCCCTTTGTCTGATGGTGAGGTTTTGGCAATCTTCACTAGAAAGGCAGACTGCGAAATTTGGTTAAAATACTTAGTTATTAAATACTGTACAGACTCTTTAGAGGAAATCCTAGATTCATTAACATGAGACTGACCCTAAATCTGAAATGCTAGGTTCATGGATTATGTAAAGTTTTTTGGGTGAGAAAGGTGAAGTATAGCTGATTGAAAATTTTGTGCAGATAGTCATCTGGTTTATTATCCCCGCAACAAGAAGCGCCCAAACGGATCATAACAACAATGCTCTTGCTCTAATTGTTCTGATCCAATATGTCCCCAGATTATATCTTATTTTTCCATTAAGTTTGCAAATAATCAAAGCAACTGGAGTGGTCACAAAGACTGCCTGGGCAGGGGCTGCATATAATCTTCTATTGTACATGCTGGCCAGCCATGTATGTATCTTTGGTTGCTTTTGTCTTCCTATTAAATCTTTATTCCACCCCCTCCCTCTCTCCCTCCCTCCCTCCCTCCTCTCCTCGCTGAGTTCCAGAACGGGAGCTAATCTATTACCTCATTTGTTGTTACAGGTGTTAGGGGCAGCATGGTATTTACTATCAATTGACCGATATACCTCATGCTGGAAGTCATTTTGTAAAAAGGAACTGAACACCACAAAATGTTCGCTTTCTTATCTAGATTGTGACAATCTTAGCAGAAAAGGTTGGGCAAGTAGTACAAATGTGTTTGAGAATTGTAATCCTGCAAATGACAATTTCAAATATGGCATATTCGAAAGCGCAGTAACAAAAAATGTCGTTTCCTCAAACTTCATCATGAAGTACTTCTATTGTTTATGGTGGGGCTTGCAACAACTAAGGTATGATGTTTTTTCCTTTTTAAGGTAGAAAGGTATGAATAAAATATTAAATCAACAAAAACAAAGTTAGAAATTTAAGATGTCATGAAGATTTAGATGCTATGTTATTATTCGCAAACTAAAATCAGCAAAGGCTTCTTCTATTACCAATGGTTGTTATTTTTATTCACTAAGAACGATCGTGGCTATGGTTGATTACTTACTACTTATCAGTGTTGGTTTCCTGTTTCTTTTTAAAAGAGTTTTCGGTTTTTCACTGGCCGAACTTTGAAATATTATTTAAGTCTGTGGACCAGTTTTTACTTCATTAAATACCAGTTTAGGTGCTAAATTCCCTTATATGACCTGCAGTAGGATAAAATCCAGCGGCACCTATAATGATTACCATGCCAATATAAATGAGGATCAACTCTATTAATTGGTTCTATACCCACTGTCTAACACTATGTTTAATTTAGTAGTAAATTATTTAAGCAATGATGGTACTCAAATTAAAAAGCGGAAACTAAATCATGCCACTAATAAATAATTTGCATAAACATTTATGCACCGTGTGCAAAAATGTTTTTAAAGTTTAAAAAGAGAGAGGCAGTGGGCAGCACCCACATAAGATGGATTGTGAATCTTTTATATGTGTTGTTTATAGGAGTGTGTGATAAATCTTTTTGGGATAGTGGCATAGTCAAAGAGTATTGGTTAATGGCGGAGGAAAGTGCAGAAGTTGTTGATTACAATGACCCATGGATCAAGAAAGGTTGATGGCTTGAGGCTTAACTGTGTGTTAGGTTGACTAATCAATTACAAAGCTTCAGGCTCACATCTTGTAGTCTCATCCAACGTTATGAAAACTGGACTGGTTATTGTACTGGAACAGGGAGGGTTCAGGCTTAACCAATGACATAATAACTTTATTTAACAGCATTTATGCTGAAGTTCCAGTTATA
Organism: Malus sylvestris; assembly: GCF_916048215.2. Taxonomy (NCBI): domain Eukaryota; kingdom Viridiplantae; phylum Streptophyta; class Magnoliopsida; order Rosales; family Rosaceae; genus Malus; species Malus sylvestris. The sequence continues at coordinate 31,515,430 of NC_062272.1, forward strand.
GTTTAGTACCCTATGGTTTACTTCAATTGCATGTTGATAGCTGTGGTCTTGAATTTGACAGTTTATTCAATATTCTTTTGGAGTATCGCCATTGTGAACTGTCTGTTAGTCTGACTGTCAGGAAATCCATTAAGTGGTCTTGTGACATACGTGGGAAAGAGAGGGAGTGGGCCAGTGAGGTTGGGGTGGGATGCTTTCAGCATGGGTAGTGGTGGACCTGGTGGTTTGGGTAGAAGATGGGGTTGGTCAGGATGGAGATTGTTTGTGTTTACTTTTGTGGCACCGGGAAGGGGTGGTTAGGGGGACTTTTGGCGTTTGAAGACTTACAGTGGGTCCTCATTGATGAAAATTTGGAATGTAAAAGTACGACTGAAGGGATCATTGATTAAACCATATGGATAAGCATGCAATATGAGGTGAAACATAAGGTACTAAGCTGCAACCGACCCTTTATTTAAATATTATACAGTAAATACAACCATAAAAATTATAGCGCTAGATGGATAGTATATGCTCTTCAACAAATGCAAATTGAAAAGATATAAAACTGTAAACTTCATGACTTAATACTTTGTACTGATTATGAAGCATAAAGTATTAGTACAAAAATTTGTAGCAATGGGATAACAGAGATGATAGTGCCTCAGTAGTACCTTTCCTTATATTTTAAACTACAAAACAATGCTTGCAAACATCCACAATGAGTCCATAATTTCATGGCTGAACTGGTTGGTTTAATGGTTTTACCCTACTGTTCAAGCATACAGATATAGGATACGACCTGACATATGATAATAAGATAATACGTGTAATGTGGGGTGTTTGTGAGTGTGTTAAATGCTGTAATTAGTCATCTACAGTTACCTCAAAATTATTACACTGCATCTCTTGTTCAACTAACTTCAGGATTTAGCCATCATCTAACTTCTTCAGTTATCACCTATCTTCAGACTTCAGTCGTTATCACCATCATACTCTATAGATGTGTATGTATGTATGTATAGTGAGATTCTTTCTGCAGGGCATCCATTCTTAGTTAAATGAAAGTGAAGAAAATCTCACTATTGCTGAATTTTTTTCAACTTTGATCCCATTTATTGAGAGGGTTGATTATTTAGGGATTTAGAGTATCCTACCAAAGCCTGCATGTGCAACATCTGTCACCATGTTTTTTTCCAAATGTCAGACTTTCAGAAATTCAATTGGTTTTTATAGTATCTGATTTGTGTTTAGTTGTGTTTAGATGTAGCTGGATGAACTGCTTCAAAGGGTTTTGGTGGTAAATCGAACCAGCAGACAGCTGGTTCCCGGTTAACCTGGTTCAATCAGCCAGTTTTGTGTGGTTTTCAGAACTATGATGTCGTTTGTCTTTGAACTCTGTCCCATGAGCTTAGGCAGAATCTTGCATCTTTTCTGTGATTCTTGTCATAGTACTATGGTTTCTGTGGTAAATTGAAGCTGGTTCCGGTTAACCCGGTTCAATCAGCCAGTCTATTTTAGCTTTTAGAACTATGTTTTCATTGGTCTACTGTGCAGTCTTGGGCTTCATATGGAGCATCTGTGCATAACTGTAACAAACTGAAGGCAGATTTTGTTGTTCTGAACACTATGAAACAACTTATTCAGTCAATCAAGTTCTAATAATTTGGTTAAAGTATGAAAAGGTCTTACTGGAAATGTATATTTTCTTATCCTATTTTTTCCCAAAACTAAATTTCTTCATAAATCTATATATATTGCCTAATGTAAATTTTAACCCTCCTATCTGATTTTAGATGGACAATCACAAGATGGGTTTCCACGTCAGAGACATACTCAATATGCTTTGACCACCAATGATTTTTTGTAGCTTGCCGTCTAGAAAGAATCATTTGCCAAGGCATGCATTAGAAAAAAATGAAAAGAGAATGAATATTATCAATGTGATTCTCTGTAGTACTCAGTTAACGTTTATTGAAATTCTGTGAAACTGAATCTTAGATGAACTTTAGAATGGCTTGAATATGGTTTTGCCTTTGGATTTTAAACCAATGCTTCCCCTTTGGTGGAGTAGACCTGCACCTTATGTACAGGGGTCATACTAATCACTTCAAAATATACAGGTTATTAACGATTGATTGGTTTTATGCTTATTGACTGACAAGGATAATAGCTCGACTGCCAGAGTGTGAACGTTAGGTTGTTGGACATATATTACATGCATATAATTTGGCAGAACAGTTTCTATAAGAAATGGAAGTCTTTTATATACATACATACATACATATATATATATGGGCAGAATTTGATAATTTTACATTTTTTATAGCCGTTGAAAATTGTTGATTCATATTGTGGCTTTCTTGTTGTCTCAGTTCCTATGGGCAGAATTTGTCAACAAGTACTTTTATTGGGGAAACGTCATTTGCCATTCTCATTGCCATTGTGGGCCTTGTATTATTTGCCCACTTAATCGGAAATATGCAGGTAACTATAGGAACGCTTCTTGCCATCATTTCTTGCTTTTAGTATTACATTTCTGCTGCTTGAAGTCTGGAATGTTTCTTCATCAATTTTTTGTCATTAAATACCAAGTGACGTTTGGGAGAAACTTATTAATTAATTCTGGCCCACAAAGTTTCATTTATAGAATATTATCTACAATGGTAACTTTCTTCGTTGGGGACATGCCTTGGACTAGTAATTACATTTAGTTAACTTTGTGATTCAATTATATCGGCTTACTATTTTAAATGATCATTGATGCTTGTTGAATTGATACATTAGACTTTGGCATTATCTTTAGGCTTTTTATCCAAAATGGTCCTTGAGATTTGCATAACTCTTCATTATGGTCTTTGAGATTTGAAATCGATAGAATTGGTCCCTGAGTTTGTCCACAATCAATCATTTTGGTCCTTCCATGGAAAATCTCCATTAAATAAGGATACAATGACAAAAATACCCTCAACTTTTGTCAAATCATTGTGGCCTATTGTTTATTAAATTTAGGGTAGTTTTGTCATTATAATCTTTATTTAACATAACTATTCATGGAAGGGCCAAAATGATTGATGGTGGACAATCTAAGGGACAACTTGTATTCTCAGGGACCACAGTGAGGAGTTATGCAAATCTCAGAGACTATTTTGGCTAAAAAGCCTTATCTTTATATTGTAGACCTATCTCCAATCAATCACTGTGAGGCTTGAGGAGTGGAGGCTTAAGAGAAGAGACACAGAGGAATGGATGAAGCATCGTCAACTCCCTGAAGATTTGAGACGACGTGTTCGACGCTTTGTTCAGTACAAATGGCTGGCAACTAGAGGAGTTGATGAAGAATCCATCCTTCATGGCTTACCTGCTGATCTTCGTCGTGATATTCAACGCCACCTATGCTTAGATCTTGTTCGAAGAGTATGGTTCTCCCCAAGTATTTATAATTTTGGGCTTGAAGGCAATCTCATTCAGTTAATATCATATATGCATGCCTAGCAACTATTAGGGAAAAAAAAGGGGTATTTGTAGTAAAACAACTGGAGCCTGCGTCTGATGGTGTCTGAAGGCTCCAGTTCCCATTGTATGTTGAATTAGGATATAGGTTGAAAGCTTAACTCATTAAACAGGCATCAAAAATTAATATGATGCCGTTGAGAATGTCTCAAAGTGCATGTGTTTGCTACACTTGGGAACTTGTCCTAATGTAGTGTAACCGCTTACAATGTCATAGATTTTGACTAAATAACTGATATAAAAGCTCTGATGATTCATGTGCTTTGAAATAAGATGGAAATAAGAATTAACCCATTTTCCTTTCTCATTTCGTCAGGTCCCTTTCTTCTCACAGATGGATGATCAGCTTCTCGATGCAATATGTGAGCGTTTGGTGTCCTCCCTAAGCACGGGGGGTACTTACATAGTCCGAGAGGGTGACCCAGTGTCAGAAATGCTTTTCATTATAAGAGGGACTCTGGATAGTTCTACGACCAATGGAGGGCGGACTGGATTCTTCAACTCAATCACATTAAGACCTGGAGACTTTTGTGGTGAGGAGCTGCTCGCATGGGCTTTGCTCCCAAAATCCACTGCTAACTTGCCTTCTTCAACACGAACAGTTAAAGCACTTAGTGAAGTTGAAGCTTTTGCATTACGAGCTGAAGATCTCAAATTTGTGGCTAACCAATTCAGACGCCTGCACAGCAAGAAGCTGCAGCACACATTTCGGTTTTACTCTCACCATTGGAGAACATGGGCTGCCTGCTTCATACAGGCTGCTTGGCGCCGCCACAAGAGAAGAATGACGACAAAAGATCTGAGCATGAGGGAATCATTTGCTTTGGATGAGAATGTGGCTTATGAGACTGAGCAAGCGGAAGAAGATCTTTCTGTTGTTTCAAATCCCTCTTCCCAAGCAAAAATGAATCTTAGGGTCACAGTACTGGCTTCAAGATTTGCAGCAAACACAAGAAGGGGAGCTCAGAAGCTCAAAGACGAGATGCCAAAATTACGAAAACCTGAAGAACCGGACTTTTCCACTGAGCCAGAAGATTAGTAGGTTTTCTTAAAGTAGGTTTATGGGTGCAAAGATAGCTATAGCTTTTTCGGACAAGGGTGAAGTGAAACTCATTCATGTACAAGATAATCATCTCAGTTTGCAGGACTGCATATTTCAGGTTTTACACAAATCCCTGCTGATTGCGATGCTAGATATCATTGGCATCCGAATTATGCCCTCACAAGTCATAATCGACTAATCGAGGTGATTTTTGGAGCTTTGGATGTTGGAGAAGTTGGACTTTATTGTCTCGTGGTACATCGAATGTATTAGAAATAACTGTATATTTATCTAATCTTTGTTTGTGACACTTTCAGGGGTCAACACGCAATTTTCAAAGTTTAAAGTGGGCCAATTTAAGGGTTAATGTTCCAAATCTCTCCAAAAAAAATAAAAAACCATTAAGTAAAAATAACAACCTAATTTTAATTGATTTTAAAAACATTCCAAATAACTACCTAGTTTTAAAAAATGGACATTCATTAGGTCGCCAACGTTAATTGATAGGGTCATGAAGCGTTAAAGTGGTGATGTGGAGAAATATTGAAGTTAGTTTTCGCTGTGATGTCATTTATGGAGTTCTTAATACCTAAATTGACTATTTTTGTTCAAGTTTAACCCTAAATTTGCTTGGCTTAAAGGAATCAATTTGAGGATATAAAGCTCCTTAGGTGATGTGAGTGAAAACTCGCCTTAATACTTGTCCACGTTGTCATTTAATATAGTAATCATATGAACGAAAACTAGTCATCATAGAGCTTCGACTCGCCTGAACCAGTCACATAGTTTGGTCGCAATGATGCAAGTGACTTTCATATGGCAAGATTAACCTTGTATGGAACAGATACATCACTACATGACATCCTGGTTTAATAATACAATGTCATTTAGAAAAGAAACTTACACATGACATTGTATTATTAGGATGTGATGTCACGATAGCAGTAAACTTATTCCATGTAAGTCAAACCTAGAAACAGATCAATATTTACAACATCATCACTCTTCTTAGGTGTCGTATCATTAATTTAACGAAGGATTATGATAAATTAATTGAGGAGTAATATTGATACAATTCCAAAACCTCATTACGCAATTGAGATGTTTAAGTTTAAATAGAAAATTCAACCAATGCAATTCTGAAAATACTACTATAATTTTAGTAAAATTACATGATTGTCACTGAATCCTACCAGATTTTGACCGGTGAATTATTTTTCAACAACCGGCCTATCAAATTTTCGAAGTTTTTGTAATTTTATGATGTATTCATGTTAAAAAAAACAAGCAAAATAGCTGTTAATTGTGTTGACTCTGCGTTCTCTCTCCGTCCGACAAAATAATTGAAGCCATGGCATGGCGACTGAACCTTCGTTGGTACGAAGATGTGGAAATCAGTGGGAAGCGTTGTGTTGCTTGTGTTGCTGTCTTTCTTTCTAGTTTTGGTATTTTCGGTGTTGAATGTGTTTGATCTGCTGCATCCTCGTACTCCTTTTTCCTTCAATTCCACTCTCGCATCCCATGCCCAACACCACCTCCTTCACTACTTTCCCATCAGGTCTTCCTTTTACTTTCTTTTTCGTTTTTGTATGACAGTTTCTTCGATTCTAATTTATCATGATTTTTATCAATAATTTTGAAATAATTTGATGGGATCATTGGATTTTCTTTTGTTTATTTGTTGATATGGGTTTTCTTTTCCAAGTTGAAAATATTTGCAGAAACATGTAATGTAATGCTGAAAAATTATGCAGAAAACTAGATAGAATATTTGCAGAAACCGCAACGACCGCGCCTGCAACCCCGAATGTAAGTATGAGGAAGGACTGTTACCTTGAGGGGCCTGTGTTAGAGGAATACACGTTTCCTGCACATTCTGCTCCCTTCAATAGCTGTCATGCTTCTACCATTGTTGAGGTTGTGCAGGAGAAACTTTATTTCAAAGAAAAAAAGTAATGAAAGATATGTAGTTCGTTACTATTCTCTCAACATGTTAACTAGCCAGTGCTTGTTTGTTGTCTGTGTAGGTTGATAAAGATCACTTCTTGGTTGCCTATTTCGGAGGTACGTCAGAGGGTGCACCTGATGTGAAGATTTGGTTGCAGACCTACAAGGTAACGGTAGTGCTCTGCTCACTTTATGAACAGCAAAGGTTGTACTCTTAATTGCAATGATTTTCATTTTTGAAATTTGAAAAAAAAAACACAAACACAATATCCGTGTGCGTTTACTCCAGTATTTAATTGCAACTGGCCTCGAATTGGCTGAATCTAAGTTAGTAGAATTCATGGACTTCTCTTTCATTCTAAGGATACTCTCTTCTCTACTTTTCTCCCATTTTTCTCTGTTCTATGGTTTATGTGATCTTTTGTTAGGATATAAATTACAAAACGCACTGCAACTGAAGTTATCTTAGTCTTGTGTACTGATAGTTTATTACTAATTCTTAGTGAAGTCCTGACAGGACTTTATGTGAATTATTAACACTAACGGGTACAATTTTTCGTTGCAGAATGGCTATTGGCAGTCACCTGTCGTTGCTGATGAACAACTTGACACCCCAATGTGGAACCCTGTATTGTTCAAACTTCCATCAGAGGAGCTGCTTCTGTTCTATAAAATAGGACCAGAGGTTCAAAAGTATATTTTTCCTACTAATACTATAAAGCATTTGCAGTCACGTTTTACTGAACACTTAAGTTTTTTCTTTGTATCTCTTTATGAGCATGTTCCTAACTGTTTTTGTACCGATAGGTTTGAATTTTGCTTGGCTTATATATATCACACAAACAAAAAGAAAAGGAAAAGCAACACAATTGTTCTTCATGATTTGAAATCATTTTCATGGCGTTATTAATTCTGGAAGAAAATTTTTCATGTATCTCCCAACTAGTTTAGTTTGTCAAGTCTCTTGACTTGGCATCCTAGGCCTAGGATCAAATTGTTAATTCACTTAAGCTAGTTACTAGCTTAGGCAAAGGCTACTGCCTCTCTTGTATAATCCAGAATTTATTTATTTATTTTTTTTTATTTTTTTGAACGAAGTATAATCCAGAATTTAGACCAGAAGAGTTCATCTTTATTTTGTTTTTGTTTTTTTTTAGTTCAGAAAAGGAGTATCTGTAAACTAATGCATTTAATGTGGGTGATGCCGTCGAAGTTGATGGGCAATTCATGCTCAAAATTGCTAGACCTTGAGATAATCTAGTTAATTCTCACGAAATTAGAAAAAAAAAAAAAAAAGAAAAAAAAAGCACCTTTGGCTGTTATCATGTTTTCTCAAACTGTTTTTTTTTAACTTTAAGAATGATCCTGTACTGCTTTGCACTGCCATCGTACTAATGATGTTTTGTACACATTTTTTTTTACATTTGTTAGCTTCTGCTAACTATCCGTTGATGGATATCAGATGGAGTGGATGCATGAAGCGGTCATATGATAAAGGTGTTACTTGGACAGAAAGAGAGCAACTTCCTCCTGGTATATTAGGACCAATAAAGAATAAGGTATTACTTGAACTCATATGAAAGATACTCATATGTGTCAGCAATTGTAAAACATCGTTAATACTAAAATGGTGATTTTGCTATACCTTCTGCTTTATTATTGTTCAGCCTATCTTGCTGGAAAATGGTAATTTGCTATGTGGATCCTCTGTCGAAAGCTGGAACTCTTGGGGCGCATGGGTGGAGGTTGTCACTGAAACTCAATTGCATAGAGTGGTTAAACTTTCAAGATGTTCAGAATTGGTGCCTAACATGTATGATTCAACAGGTCGCAACAGATTCTGTTAGGTTGTGGAGAAAGTACGGTCCTATTTATGTTGAAAACGAAACTCTTAGTGTCATTCAACCAGTTCCTTACCAGACTGCAAAAGGGACCTTGCGCCTTTTAATGCGATCCTTTGATCAGATTGGGAGAGTTTGTGTTGCAGAATCCAACGACGGTGGCCAGAACTGGAATCATGCAATACCTACTGAACTCCCCAATCCAAACTCAGGTTTGTGGCCGAGTCATAGTTTTTTCATTGTTTAAGGCAGTATATATACATCCGAGTGTGGTAAAATGTTTGCCACAACATTGTTCTGAATTGAGTTTTTCTTTAGCACTGCGTCTTCAATCAGTAAACAAGTTAATTTCATTTGCACATTTTCTGTTATATTTAGAATTTGTCGTTTCTTTATAAATTGAAAGTTTTTCTTTAGCACTGCGTCTTCAATCAGTAAGGGTTGTACCCAGTGCACAAGGCTAGCATGTAGCATGTAACTGTTCATTAAACGTCCCTTGTCATTTTTTCATTCTCATTTCAATCTTTCTTTATGCCAATGTTCTTATTAGGTATTGATGGGGTAAAGCTAAGAGATGGCTTTATTTTACTTGCTTATAACACGGTGTCAAGGGGTGTACTTAAAGTTGCACTCTCGAATGATGATGGGGACTCATGGCGTGATGCTGTGACATTGGAGGAGACTTTGGGAATGGAATTCTCGTATCCAGCTGTTATTCAGGCCAGTGATGAGTCTATTCACATCACTTACACTTATAATAGGACACAAATTAAGGTACTTCTTTGATTTCTGATATTCGAGATGCATTTTGGTAAATGAGATCCATGGTTGATTAGATATTATCATTTTATAACTTTTCCATTCGAATATATGAGTAACTATCTTCTTTTGTGGGTGTTATTCTGAGATGCATCTAGATAAATTTTTCCGTGAGATGTGTAATTTCTTGGGTCATGAATTTTGCAGCATGTTGTCCTTAAGCCAAGATTATGCGAGGACCCATGAACAAAGTAAACTAGAAGACATGTCTTATTCTGTCTGCATTGCGGACCAATTTGTGAGCAGAGTATCATTACATGTACAATACCATAACTGGTAACAATCCTTTGTAAAATTCAATTTGCTCAAGTATAATATCTACTGTGTGCAGCAAAGAAATTGACTGTCAAGTATTTGTGGTTTTTAGTCTCACCGGTACAAAAATCAATATTTTTTCTTGCCTTATGTTCATTTGATTTCTGTTAAACTTTTGAAGTTGGTATCTATGTTTATGTAGTTTCCTTTCCATAGTAACTTTTTAATTTAATTGGTTCCATCCGGCTAATAGAAAGCAGTGGGTAATTGTGAGTCAGAATTCTTAACATAGTCATATGTAGTTCCTTCTGTTGCTGGTTTGTTTCTGTTTAAGTAAATAGGTAAATTATTCTTCTTACTTTTACCACTTACAGTTTCTTCTCCGTTCTCAGTACGTGGAAAAATTTACCGTGTCTCATGTAAGTTGTAACGATTTTTGTTATCCCAGCTATTAGCTTCTGTACTGTTAGAAAAGGTAAAAATCCGCACAAATATTAGCAATATTTTGCCAGGAACCTCGTTTCTTGTCCTACTCGGTTAAAAATCATTGATCTGGATGCTATCTGCATTCGTACTGTTTTGTTATGTGAATCATACATCTCCCTTTCAAAACCCTGCTGTGCCACTTTAATTTATACTCGGCGAGCCTCTCCATAAATGGGGGTAAGGCTAGCCGACATTCACCTCTCCCAGACCCTGCGTAAAGCGGGAGCCTTGTGCACTGGGTACGACCTTTTTTTGTTTGTTTTACTGATGGTTAGCTGGGAAGTTTACTTGAATTTCCAAGTGATGTTGCTGAAAAGGCTCCAGGTATGCGAATCAAACTACCTCAAATCTCGATTTTCTTTTATATTTGTTTGTTTCACCTGTGTCTGTGTAGTACTGTCCGAGAAGATTATTTGGAACAAACCTACTTAAAGTATTTCTTATCTGTTTAGAGATGACACGGACAACAATAAAGCCTTATCTCACTAAGTGAGATTGACTGTATGAATCCTGAAACATTAATGCGCTCGGTCTTAGCCTTCGTTAGCCTTATTTGTAGGGACACTTGAACTAAATATTTCCCTCATCGAGAGTTGCTCCAGCAACGCTAGCCAAAATTTGGTTAACTTCAACATGTAACGACACACAAATTGTTTACAAGTAGCCACTTTTGGAGCACCGGGTTGTTCTTGGCATTTGGTTTTAGAGTTAGCAACCATAGTTAAGGTTCGAGTCCTCATATAAACATTCATGAGCATCGCTCATGTCAATCAGCTTCGAAAGCTTCATTTACAGAGCTCTAGCTTTAAAAGCTTCATTTACAAAAGCTCCAGCTTCGAAAACTTATTTGTAGGGACACCTAAACTAAATATTTCCCTCATTGAGAGCTGCTCCAGCAACGCTAGCCAAAATTTGGTTAACTTCAATATGTAACGACACATAAATTGTTTACAAGTAGCCACTTTTGGAGCACCAGGTTGTTCTTGGCAATTGGTTTTAGAGTTAGCAACTGTAGTTAAGGTTCGAGTCCTATTATTCCATTAGAGTTAGCAACCGTAATTAAGGTTCGAGTCCTCATATAAACATTCATGAGCACCACTCATGTCAATCAGCTTCGAAAGCTTCATTTACAGAGCTCTAGCTTTAAAAGCTTCATTTACAAAAGCTCCATCTTCGAAAGCTTCATTTACAGAGCTCTAGCTTCAAAGTTTCACTTGCAAAGCTTCACCCACAAAGCTTCAGTGCAGGGTATACAAATACCGTCTCCGAACAACCGCCACTTCAGCCCATACATGGATTTAATTTGAAGTCTCCAGCCAGCAGACCCTATTGACTGAAGACTTGGGGGACTACACTATGTACCATATATTGGGCTTTCGCAATTGGGCCTCATGAAAAATACTTGGGGGACTTAGCCCATTATTCATGTATTGAGGAGCGAGCCCTTATTTTATAAAAGGGACTCTCTCACTTTCATTAGAGAGCACCTATCATTCATGTATTGAGGAGCGAACCCTTATTCTATAAAAGGGACTTCCTTACCTTCACTAGAAAGCATCGCTGCCAGCTGAGCAACTGCCTCGCCGCGAGCATCACTTATAACCCATCACTTATGTATTGAGGAGGAGCCCTTATTCTATAAAAGGGACTCCCTCACCATCATTAGAGAGCATCGCCGCCAGCTGAGCAACCGCCTCGCCGCGAGCATCAACTCGAACCCATTATTTATGTATTGAGGAGCGAGTCACTATTCTATAAAAGGGACTCTCTCACCATCATTAAAGAGCATCGCCGCTTGTTGAGCAACCGCCTCGTCTCAAGCATTAACTCTTAGCCCATCACTTATGTATTGAGGAGCGAACCCTTATTCTATAAAAGGGACTCCCTCACCATCATTAGAGAGCATCGCCGCCTGCTGAGCAACCGCCTTGCCGCGAGTATCCATTCTAGCCCATCATTTATATATTGAGGAACGATCCCTTATTCTATAAAAAGGACTCCCTCACCATCATTAGAGAACATCGCCGCCTGCTGAGCAACCATCTCACCGCGAGCACCAATTATAGCCCATCTTTTTTGTATTGAGAAGCAAGCCCTTATTCTATAAAAAGGACTCTCTCACCTTCAGTGCCACAAGCCAAGCCAACCAAGGCAACATAAGCCACAAGCAGAGCAGCCTCGCAACATGTGCTACTTCTAGTTGGACGTCATTTCAGATTGGTCACCGCCTCATATCGAGTATCAGTTCTAGACGACATCTAGTTACTTCGTCTCACACATGGACTGAATTTCATGTTTCCAGCCAAAAGACTCTCTTGACTGAAGACTTGGGGGGACTATTGTTTGTACCATACTTAGGGCCTCGATATTTAGACCTCGTATAAATACTCGAGGGACTCAAGTGTAATTATGTAATGAATGAAGGGGCAAATATGTAATAAGTGAGGAGCCCTTAGTCTATAAAAGGGACTCCTCACCCTCACAATCCTCAAGCCTCACTCTCACATTACAGGCTCTGATCCTCACATAGAGAAGCTCTATCTCCCTCACAATCCTCTCACAAACAGAGAAATACAATATCAGTATGGACGTAGCCCAAACATTGGGTGAACCATGATACATCTTGTGTTCTTTACTTTCTTGCAGATTCACGGTCAGATTTACGTTTTTCCAAGACCTCTCCGATTTTGTGCGTCAACATATATAAAATCACATTTCAATAGAAATCACATTTATAAAACCAGGTCGTAATCACAATTGATATTAATATAAGAATTTAAGGTAATCACCATAGCCCATATATTCAAGTTACTCTCTAACCAATGTAGGCCCACTAGGCCTCACTGCGTCTCCCGTAGTACTAATTTTAGTATTTAGAACATTTCGAGACATGTTGACCAAAAGTCAACTCTGGATCAAAGGTAGGGTTCACAATTCTACATAACTCGATCTATAAGATCCGCACGTTGGATTTTGGATCTGTAACTTTCTAAAATTCACATTATTCCTTTAAAACAACATACTAAAATTTCATTACGATCCGACAGTCGGATCTCCGCCAATTTCAAAATTCAAGTGGCGGGCGACATTTAATTTTACAAACTTAAAAATCCAATTAGGGAAGATCCGTACGTCGGATTCCCAATCCTTAAGTTTCTATGATCCACAAATGTTATGTTCTATCACACATTAAGGTTTGGTGATGATCCAACGGTCGGATCGTCAAATCATATTTTTGACGTAACCACGTATCGTAATGAACTTAGGTTCAACGATCAATCCATGTCATACAAATATCAAATACAAAGTCAAGACATCTAATTGAACTTAGAAATTCATTGTCGGCCCACTGGCCACGTGCCGCCGCAGGTGGCGGTCGGCCAACTCGACTTGCCAAAAAATTCAACTATTTTCAAAAATTACAAAATTTAACAGGCAAGTATATCTCGGTGAGGGGAGCAATTTTCATACCTGTGACCAAGGCCAATTTTGCCGGGAAACACCTCGATTTTACACAAACCCGCCGGAATCCTAGAAAAGGGTGTGCTTCAATTCGGAATCCATACGAGCTCCGATGCCTCCACCACTGCTTGGGCTTTGTTCCTGGGGTTGAGAGGAGTCCTTTGGTGGTGGTCATCAACGGTGAAGCTTGCCGGAGCCACCGGAAAAAGGATAAAACCGTCCGAACACCCGTGGGTTTATGGCTTCTAACTGAAAAAAATGGGAAATAAATTGAGAAATCTAACACTACAGAGATGTATGGCTCGTTAAGGGCTTTCCATGGACATCAAGATCATCCAAAACGGAGTTCGTATGAAGGAGATATGAGCGGTTCAATTTTGAAGGTTCGCGGGTCAAAATGACCCATTTCGGGTCTCCCTCCTTTCCCCCTCCTTTCCTCCTTTCCGATTGGCTGTCCCCCTCCTCTTTTCTCTCCCGCACTCTCTCCTTTCTCCCCTCTCCCTTGCTGCCACTTGACAGCTTCTAAACTTTTAATTAATTTTTTTCCAACAACTAAAACGTCTCTAACTTCTTCGTTATAGATCTATTTCACGAACGGTTTGCGCCTATGCATTCGTGAGATCGAGCTCTATCCAAAGATATAAATAGTGACCTCGAATGGTCTACGAATTTTAAATAATTAATTTCCAAACTCTAAACTTCGCAACTAGTTTAATTAAAGTATAACTTCAAATAACTTAATATAAATTCTTGAAAAAATAATATAAAATCTCAAGAATACAAACACGTGCATTATAATAGTGAAATCCGGGAACGGGATTTCACATTCTTCCCTTCTTAAAGAAAATTTCGTCCTCGAAATTTCAGTATCAATTCCATATTCACCAATGCCACATATTAAACAGATAATGATGCCCTGATGACATTCACACTTTCATTATACTCGAATTTGGCTATCGTCAAGTTCGACAACATCGAACCACAACTCACATATTCAATTTTCATCGTCTCAATAGTATCTCAACACCAAATCTTTGTACAAGCACAAAGAATGCCACTATTAATAAGAATTCATCAATATACTCATGATTCAGGCAACTAAACCAACCACATTTGAAATTACAAACTTTCCCCATCATTCCATTTATAGTGAATAAAATCATAAAATCAGTCTACGAGTTTATTCAAACTCAAAATAAATAAGTCAACGAATAAATCATTGTGATTCTCACTCATACACTCAGATTCCCAGCAACATTTATTGGTAGGATAAATATCAAGAATTCTAGCCATAGACATTGGCAAAATAATTATCAAACATCAAGCCGCAATTCTCATTGGCCAAATAAATACCAGAATTTCAAACCAAACCATCAGAATTAGCAAATCAAATATAAAAAATTCCGACCAAATCATTGGAATTTCAAATCACAATTATTCACCACTATATATTAAACCAATCATAGCCTCGGGTTGTGATTTCGTTCCCATTCATAAAATCATTATGACTGTCATAAATACTAAAATTTCCAGCCATAATTATCATGGCCAATACACATCACACATATTTATCACTTCAATAATTCATTCTCGCAGGTCACACATGGAGCTTCTCCCCGGAAACATTGGGTCATTATGCCCACTCATTCATTGCTCACCTTCCATGGCATTTTCGCCCCGAATCAATATTTCTCAATGGCACAAGTACAATACGACTTTTCCATCTACTTGTTACAATTTCACAATCATCTTAATGTTCGGAATTTTCATAACGCATAACACAATATCACCCAATTCAAGATTAATTCGAGACTTTACTCAAACGCTCATCTTGGAAGCTATAACATGAAATATGATATTTTAAAATTTTCCTTTAGTGTTGTTTTCAGAGCATACCTACGTCATATATTTTACTACACAAGGAACGAGATCATAGGTATCAATGTGAACGTTGTGAAAACAATCTTTGAATCAAGAATAGCTATCATGGCAACAATTATTCTCTTTCATACAAATGAAGGGTTAAACTTTAGTCAACATGCCACATTCAACCAATTTGTTTTGAATCAAGGTTATAATGGTAAGACGAGCATCGATATTAAGATCATTTATTGGCTGAGTTGTGCAACAACAATTTTATAATCTTTCACATACTCCAACACAATGAATAAGATAGTAATAATTCAACCAATTTGTTCTCAATTTTTCACCAAACAGATATGCAATCAGTTCATGTATCAATTTAAAGATAGTCTCAATCATAGAACTAATTTATCTCACATTGACAAAGTCACATGCCAAATCTCAAGCCATGACTAACGTGGCTAACCAAACATCGGAATTTCACACCATAATGCGTTAATGGCAAACCATAATCACAGTTTATAATTCCCTTCAACAAATCACCATATCTTCCTTAAATATTAACATTTCCAACCACATTTGTCATTGGCCATAACATTTTAAAATTTCTATCCACACTTATCATTGACAAAATAATGATTTCACCATCATTTTCCTTTATTTCAATCTGTGACTAGTAGGTTGGAAAAGATTGTAATATACCTGACCAATACACAACACACTTGCTTTTTCTTTTCTTCTTCTTCTCCTTATTTTTTTTTCACATCTACGGGCCTTTTCCGCCCATTTTCACATCCAATGGCCTTTCTCGCCTAATTTCACATATCCACGGACCTTTTTGGTCAATTCAATTTCTCAAGTGCCAGGTATAATAAAAATTCTCCATCTACATATCACGACCTCACAATCACCTTAACATTCAACATTTTCATAATACATAGAAAATAACTACGTAGGCAGTGACGTGACTTCCCAATGCGGATTAACCAAGCAGAGTTACACCTACAAAACTGTTAGGCAGTGATCACCCAATATGGATTAACCAAGCATGATCACCCCTAAGTATAAATGGCCATAAGGATCGCCCAATGCGGATTAACCAAGCGCGATCCATATATAGTATGGTCCCCCAATGCGGATTAACCAAGCAGAACCACTAATGACACCCTATCGTGGATATACCAAGCAGGTTCATGGTCTTGAAGGGAAATAATGAGATTTATGTAGGATTTCTAGTGACTAGCATGCATATACAATTCAAAATTTATATACATTTGCAACAGAAGCATGTTATCACATAATATCAAAGCTATAGTCATGCAAATCCCCTTCAAGAAGCATAGGTTCATATACGATGCATCTAAGAAAATATTGAAGAACAAAGTGAAGGTATAGTTTTATACCTCTTGATCTAGACTTGAGACCAAGGATGGACCAGCTCCAAGCTCTTTGTTCTTGGAACTCCTTGAGTCTAGCCTCCCTCCTAGCTTCCTCCACCTTGAAAGATTTAGAGCTCTTTTCTCCTTTAGTCTCCAAAGTAGAAGACCTCTAAAAGATCCACACCCACTAGTGTAGTGAGATGGATAATGGAATAACAAAAAAGGGAGAGAAGATGATTAGCTATTTCTCCCTTATGGTGGCCGGCCTTTGAGTGTTGAGAGAGAGAGACTTGTTTTTCTTCTTTTGTGAAAAAGAACACTCAAAAACCCTAATGAAACTTTTTCACTAAACTTCCTTTATAAATGTCTAAGAAGTGAGTCAACAACTTGACTCTCTCTCTCTCTCTCCTTGGCCGGCCCCTTTTGTGTTGTTTGGGCTTTGCGCTTTTATCATTTCAAGTCATCCTATGCTTAAATAAAAGCCCAATGGGTTTGGGCTTAATGGGCCCAAATGAACCCGAACTTTTCTTTAAGTCCAAAACGATCTTTCATCGCTTCTATGATTTCTTTAGACTTTCTAATTAATCATAACACTTAATTAATCCAATTAATTTATTCCAACATCCTTTAGTTGTCTCACTACAAGAGTGTTTCGGTGTACAATCATTTTAGGTTCTAATTAGCAAGGCAGTGAGGTGATTGGCACCAATCCAATTGATTTGTATTAATCCAATCACTTAGTGAATTAAAACTTACTTTCAATTCTCCTTCTTCTTTGATGACTACTTATTTAATCATCTAGAAGAACCCACAAGCCATGAGTGACATCTAACCATATATCATGGCTACCCAAGTTAATGTAGAATTTGTTCGGAAAACATATTCAGTTAGAATTACAATGTAATTCGATCATTCTCTAATACAATACTCATAATCATATTACTAGGGGTATGGATATTTAATGTCAAATCCCTAATGTGATTATATCAAGTTATATGATTCTATTGAGTCGTATAGGAACGCTTTCCATCATTACGCTCGATACTTCGGTCGAAGATTCTTGAATCATATCTTAGAGTATTCATCCTCTCATAACGAGGATTAGAGATCCCTTGTTGATCATTCTGTTGGAGATATGCCCTGAAAGTCAATCTTTGGAAGAAACCTTTCAGGACAATGAATGGATGTATGGATGATTCTTATACATCAAATGGCAAAGATACTAATTAGGACTATCTCTATAAACGATATATGTCATAAATAGTGAATCCATGGACAATGGATTGATGGAAGAAGTAATCTAATGATGTTAGACTACAGAGACCTTCTTCCCATAACCATCATATCCAAAAAGGTTCCTGGTCATAAGATTGTCGGATGGATACTGACAATGCATAGACCGGTACATACTATGTCCACTTCAATTAGAAGGATGGAAAGTCTCATCCCATTCGTGTAGTGACACTAAGACAAGTATGTAGGTGCTCATTAAGGGAATGAGTTCACTGAACACAATCGAACGAGAGTACTTGCATGGAGGTCTACTCACATGTCAAGCAAGTAACTCTAATGGTTGGAATAGTGTAAGTAGTCCTTTGACCTGAGGCATCATCGTTGTCTTGTGGTTAAGTACTTGATCTTTGATTATGTCAAAGTCACTCCATCCGCGGGTGTCCACGGCATAGTCGGGGTTAAGCCACTTAGTCATGAAGGCAAGTGAATGTTCAACAAGGAATCTCTAATCCTCATTATGAGAGGATGAATACTCTAAGATATGATTCGAGAATCTTCGCCCGAAGTATCGAGCGTAATAAAGGAAAGCGTTCCTATACGACTCAATTGAATCATATAACATGGAATAATCACATTAGGGGTTTGACATATTATATCCATACCCTAGTGATGTGATTGAGAGTATTGTTTTAGAGAAAGATCGAATTGCATTGTAATTCCAACTGAATAGGTTCTCCGAACAACTTCTACATTAGCTTGGGTAGCCATGATATATGGTTAGATGACACTCATGGCTTGTGAGTTCTTCTAGATGATTAAATGTAGTCATCAAATAAGAAGGTGAATTAAAAGTAAGTTTTAATTCACTAAGTGATTGGATTAAAAATAATCAATTGGATTGGTGCCAATCACCTCACTGCCTTGCTAATTAGAACCTAAAATGATTGTTCACCAATACACTCTTGTAGTGAGTAACTAATGGATGATGGAAATAATTAATTGGATTAATTAAGTGTTGTGATTAATTAGAAAGTCTAAAGAAATCATAAAAGCGATATAAGATCGTTTTGGGCTTAAAGAAACGTTCAGGTTTAATTGGGCCCATTGGGCCTAAACCCATTGGGCTTTTATTCAAGCATTGGATGACTTGAAATAAATAAAAGCCCAAAAGCCCAAACAACACTAAGGGGGCCGGCCATATAGAGTGAAAAGGAGAGATAGGAAGTCAAGTTGTTGGCTAGGTTTCTTTGTGTTATAAAAGGAACTTTATAGTGAAAAAAGTTCATTACGGTTTTGTGTGTTGTTTTTCACAAAAGAAGAAACCATCTCTCTCTCTCAAAAACTCACACAAGGCCGGCCACCATAGGGGTGATTTAACTAATCATCTTCTCACCCTTTTGGTTATTCCTTCATCCTTCTCACTACACTAGTGGGTGAGGATCTTTAGAGGTTTTCAATTTTGGAAACTTGAAGAGAACCTAGGAGCACTCATTCTAAACAAAGTGGAGGAGGCAAGGAATGAGGCTAGGCTCAAGGAGTTCAAGGAGCAAAGGTCTTGGAGGTGGTCCATCCTTGGTCTAAGATCTAGATCAAGAGGTATAAAACTATTCCTAAACTTTGTTCTTATATATAAATTTGTTTTTGATGCATCTTACATAAACCTATGCATCTTGAAGGGGATTTGCATGACTAGAGCTTTGATATTATTTGATAATATGCTTCCGTTGCTTTCTTATATAAATCTTGAATTGTATATGCATGCTAGTCACTAGAAATCCCACATGAAATCTCATAAATTTCCCTTCACATTCACATGCCTCTGAGAATAAATCACTGACCCCAACAATGCATAGAACACATCCAAGATGAGATGTGGTCACGTCTCATTATCAAATGATCAGCAACGTATCCCCAAGACAACTGTGATGTCTCAGGTCAAATGATTACTTACATTATTCCAACCAGTAGAGTTACTTGCTTGACATGTGAGTAGACCTCCATGCAAGTACTCTCGTTTGATTGTGTTCAGTGAACTCATTCCCATAATGAGCACCTACATACTTGTCTTAGTGTCACTACACGAATGGCATGAGACTTTCCATCCTTCCCATTGGAAGGGGACATAGTATGTACTGGTCTATGTATTGTCAGTGTCCCTCCGACAATCCTATTGAAGGAAAAAATTTGTCCTAGCTAAGAACAAGTGTGAACATTTGAATACACATGCACGCTATTAACACTTTAAAGTAGGCATGCATCCAAAAACAATTCATAAAAACCATGACTTTCAAAGCCTAGTATATGGTGAACCAAAATAAACTCTTTAACAACATTAAAGAGAAGTAAAGATTTAGAGTTTCTTTACCCTTGAAGCTCATCCTTGTTTACACAAGGGATTCACCCAAGTGGAGGGCCTTCAAGTCACCTCCAAGCTCCTTGAATCCACCTTGTGTTTTCCTCCCTTTAGTGCTCCTTTGAAGATTTGAGGAAATAAGGATTTGTTCTCCAAAACACCAAAAGCTTGATGTCTCTAAGTCTCTTCACCAAGGATGTATCTTGTGAAGATGATATGGATGACTTAGGGAAGAAGAGATTGCTAGATGTCCTTCCCCTTAGTGGCCGGCCTCTTAGAGAAAAATGAGAGAAAATGTTTCACCCAATTTCAACAAGAGAACCCTAATGAGAAAATTGCTATAAAGTTGCTTTTATAACATTTTCTTTGGTGAGTGGCAAACTTGTAATTAAGCAAACTTGCCCATTCACCCTAATGGCCGGCCTCTCCTTGTTATTGGGCTAATTTGCCCATTTTGTTTTTGTTGTCATACAACTTAAACATAATGGGCCTTTTGGACCAAAACGCTTTTGGGCCCCGAAACCCAAAACCAACATATAAGCCCAATACGAACCTTTCGTAAAATTAATTAACTAATTAATTAATCTTGACCATTCTTCAATTAAACCATTTAATTGCTTATCCATTTCATATAATTTCTTCACATACATCCTTACTCGGTGTACGATCCATTAGGTTCCAATTAGCGAGGCAGTGGGCGATGTTACTCTTAACTATCGATTGTGAATTGAAACCACATTTCAATTCTCCCTTTAATGATTAGTGTTACCTAATCATTTGGGCTTCCACAAACCATGAGTGACACCTAGCAGTATGTCATGGTTACCCAAGCTAAGTAGAATTGGTTGGAGAACCTATCCAGTTACAACTACAATGCAATACGGTCATTCTCTAATACAATACTCTTAATCACATTGTTTAAGTGATAGTTTGTTTCATGTCTACTATCCAATGTGATACTTTCCTATATGATTCCCTTGAATATGATTTGGAACAAACTTCCTAAGTCATATTCATTTGCTTTGGCCAAAGACTTTAGAATCATATCTTAGAGTATTCTCCCTCCACCATGGAAGGTTAGAGATCCCTTGTTGTGCATTCATATGCCTACATGACTAGATAGCTTGACCCCAACAATGCCATGGACACTCCAAAGGAATGCCGTTGACATGATCAAAGATCAAGGACCTAACCATTAGACATCTATGATGCCTCAGGTCAAAGGACTACTTTGCATATTGCAACCTTAGAGTTCATACATGACATGTATGTTCGAACTCTCTTTTGATCGTAGTTCAGTGTACTCGAGTACTCTTTCGAGCACCTATGTGTTTGTCTTAGTGTCCAACACCAAATGACTTGAGACTAGTTATACTCACGATTGAGTCAACATAACACATACTAGCCTTAGCGGATTGTCAATGCCCAATTAGCAATCCTATGGCTAGGAACGTTTTAGGAATGAACATAAGAGAAAGGTCTCGATAATCTAACTCATTAGATCACTTATCTCTTAGAACAAATACATTCCTTGGATTCCCTTATTGCTTAAACACATGATACAATAAATAGTGATTAACAATAAGATTTGCCCTCCATTAAACATATAATAGTTTAACACAATAAGTATTCCAAAAAGCTATTACATCAAATGAGTGGCTTTGTGGGCATACTTCCAACAATCTCCCACTTGCACTCAAAGCCACCTTCCCATGTATCTAATACCCATCTTTTCCATATGACGGTCAAGCTGGATCTGAGACATTGGCTTTGTCAGTGGATCTGCTACGTTATCGGCTGAAGCAACTTTGAGGATGTTGACTTTCCCCTCGGCAGCATATCTTCTAATGATATTAAAGCGTCTGTCAAAATGCTTGTTCTTTTGATGTGCCCTGGGTTCCTTGGCTTGAGCTATCGCCCCACTATTATCACAGTACAAAGTTACTGGTGATGTAATGGTTGGAACCACCCCAAGTTCAGTGATGAACTTCTTCATCCAGAACGCTTCTTTGCCGACTTCAGCTGCAGCGACATATTCAGCCTCTGTCGTGGAATCAACAATTACACTTTGCTTCTTACTTTTCCAACTAACAGCCCCACCATTCAGAGTGAATACATATCCTGAGTTGGAACTTCTATCATCGACGTTAGATTGGAAATATGCGTCTGTATAGCCTTCCACTCGCAACTCTGATGCTCCTCCATACACGAGGAACATGTCCTTAGTTCTTCTTAAGTACTTAAGGACCGTCTTGACAGCTCCCCAGTGTTCTGATCCTGGGTTAGATTGATATCGACTAGTAATGCTCACAGCATATGCAATATCTGGCCTTGTGCATATCATGGCATACATGAGACTTCCTATGGCTGAAGCATAAGGAATACAACTCATTTGCCGTATCTCTTCAGGAGTTTTAGGTTCCATGGATTTAGAAAGGTGAATTCCATGTCCAACAGGAAGAAAACCTTTCTTAGAATGTTCCATCTGGAACCTACTTAGCACCTTATCAATGTACATAGATTGGGATAATCCAATTAATTTTCTGGATCTATCACGATAGAGCTTTATCCCAAGTACATAAGATGCATCTCCCAAATCTTTCATGTGGAAGGTTTTGGACAACCACACTTTTACAGAAGAAAGTACTGCAGTGTCATTCCTGAATAGTAATATGTCATCTACATATAACACTAGGAATACAACTGCATCCCCAACGACCTTTTGATAAACACAATTGTCGTCTTCGTTTTGAGTAAAACCAAACGTTTTGATCTCAGTGTCGAAACGAATGTTCCAGCTCCTGGAGGCTTGCTTAAGTCCATAAATGGACCTTTGAAGCTTGCATACCTTAGTCTTTTCAGACTTGGACACGAAACCCTCGGGTTGAGTCATATAGAGCTCTTCCTCTAGGTAGCCGTTCAGAAAGGCCGTCTTCACGTCCATTTGCCATATCTCATAATCATGGTACGCAGCTATCGCAAGCAAAATCCGAATGGACTTAATCATGGCTACATGAGAGAAGGTTTCTTCATAGTCAATCCCTTCTATTTGCCTGTAACCCTTGGCTACTAATCTAGCCTTATAAGTCTCCACGTTCCCATCAACGCCTATCTTCCTCTTGAAGACCCATTTGTTTCCAACAGGTACAATACCTTCTGGAGGGTCTACAAGAGTCCAGACCTGATTTTGATACATGGAATCCATCTCGGATTTCATGGCCTCTTGCCATCTCTTTGAATCAATGTCGGACATTGCTTCATTGTAGTCTCTAGGGTCCTCCTTTGTTTCATTGACACCTAGAAGGTACAATTCATCAAAGTCATTGTCTAAGCCATACCTCTTTGCTCCAACCTCGAGACCATTTTAGTACCATACTAACAATACTTTCATATGATTAGTACTTCATCCACCATGAAGTTCCATTTGTTAAAATGGGTTATTGTCACTTTGGTTTATAACCTAAGTGAATGCACGCTTCCAGAGTCTCACTTTGACGTTCCTTTCTCAAAGGTAATAATTTTCTATCAGTTGCTATGGTTCTGATCCTGGGCCATAGTAATATCTTAAAGTGACAACCCTTATGGTTTTTTTCAGTTTTGGATATCAACTCACAAGTCCATACATGTGTCCCTTTTGTGATTTTGTGACATATTCTTTATAAGGGTCATGAAAGCAATTTCTCTAAAATATGTAGAAATACTTTCTCAAATCTTCAACGTTTGAGATTCAGTCTCCTTATACAACTTTCTTGAGACAGCCTTGCTGTATCAATACGTCCATTTTGAGTCCGTACTTCAAAATTGACCTTGTCACAATTTGTTATTTCGAGTAACATCAATATTTATTACGTCTATCAAATAGACTTCATTCATAATATGTTGCTCAAAAGTATGACATCACTCCCACTGACCTTGTTGTAACTAAGCATTCAATTGAAACCTTAAGAAAAACATAACACTTATATTTTCTTGATTTGAATGCATATAGCTCCCACTAACTTGTCCTGGATCCATTGACAATCTTTAAGATCCATTAGCTTATTGATGATGTCTCAACAATTTTGGACAATCAACAACTCTAGCTAACACAAGTTATTTAAACGAACATACACAAAAGAATTCATTCTCAAGTAATTTCATTTGAAATGTGTGACTTGTTTTATCAAGTCCATTCATTTAAATTATATGGTGTCAAACATCATATTTCAAGTTTTTTTCATACTAAAACCTTTTAAAGTAGTCATATAAGAATTATCCAAATCATTAGTGGAAACATGGCTCCTACTAATGATATAGGAGTTCAACCATTCCGACTAGGTGGTTGATTTAATTCCTTGTTAAAACTACATAGAGCATTATAGTTACATGAGGTGTTGAAATCGGATTGTCTTGTTGTTAAACTATATGTTGTGACTCATTTTGAAACCATTCCCTTTTGTTTCATCAACTTGTCCATTTGCTTTGTACTTAGCATGTTCTCATAAAAGAGAATGATGGACAACTCCCAACACATAACGATTTTGTGCTAGGTTGGTGAAACCAACATTCATAGGTTATTCTTAGAATGTTACACAACATAGAATTTTAACGCTTCAAAGAGCTTGAGACCTTTTAACAATTAAAATTACAAGCTCATTAATAGTAGTAAAGTACTATTAATTTTAGACAACTATAAACCAATCATATTCAAGTTTATATCCTCTTCTCACCTCCCACTGTTTCTCATGACCTTAATGAGAAATCGGATTATACATTCATAGTGTATAATTATGAAGTATACGGGTAGAGGACATTGTGGAGTAGCTTAGAACCTTTTAAGCTTATTATTCCAACTCCACTAAGTTCATGTCTTGTTATTAAGTGACTAAAGTCTTTAAACCTTTTATAGATTTAGACACTTCATCATTGGTTTGATCACTAACATATTTGACATTTCTTAAAACAATTTAAGAATGTCCAATTAGTTGTTCGAAACTTACTAATTGAACCAAGAGTGATCTTGGTTATTGTGGTTAAGTAAGTGATAACCATATAAGAAACGTTTTTCTTATGTATTACTTATGTCATTATAATGTGATCTTCCTTTTCTTCAAGAAAGGAATCTCTAGACTTTCTCAATTCATATAGAACTCATATGTAGGCAATTGGAACCAAATCTAAAGATTCATTGTATCCATCTATGGCCAACATGTAAGATCTATCCTTAATTGATAAATCCAAGGTTTGGATATCGCATTATATAAGTGATACATTTCTTGTATCTCAACTAGAATACAACAAGACAATTTTCAATTCATAATACTACTTTGAGGAACAAATTTAGTAGAAGGCATTCATCACATTACATTGATATGATAAGTTAAACATTCATAATGTTTTAATACAAAAGAATTAGCTCCTACATTAGAGACTAATTATATACCTTCATATAGGCACCAAAAGTGGGTCTTCCATCATATGAAGCCACATAATAAGTTCTTAGCAAAATAAGAAAGTT
Source organism: Malus sylvestris (assembly GCF_916048215.2). Taxonomy (NCBI): domain Eukaryota; kingdom Viridiplantae; phylum Streptophyta; class Magnoliopsida; order Rosales; family Rosaceae; genus Malus; species Malus sylvestris. The sequence continues at coordinate 31,541,099 of NC_062272.1, forward strand.
TAAAGACTATCTTTAATGTGCCTAACAAACTTCCTAAGTAGTTAGACAAAAAAATAATGGCCGAACCCTTCATTCCATTCTTTTCTTTGCTCGTCCATCTTCTACTTGGCTCCATCACCTACATACAATTGCATAAGTGATTAGCATTTTATATCAAATATAAAGATTAGAAGATCTAACAATTAGAATTGAAGATAAGAACAAAAGCCATACCTTGTGGCTTGTCCTTCAGAGATGCTAGGTATAACCTGCAATTCCTCTTCCAATGCCCGTCCTTTCCACAGTGGTGGTAAGTCCCCTTGGGCTCCTTTGCCTTCTTTTTCTTCACTCCTCCTTGTGCCTTAGGAGTGGGTGACTTCTTCTCCTTTCCTTTGCCTTTGCCTTTCGGCTTAGCTTTGGAAGTGGACGGCTTGTTGTAGGCTACTGCAGCAGTCCCCATAACGTTCTCTTTCTTCATAGTCTTCTCAATGGTTACTAACATGTTTAGTAACTCAGAAAGAGTGCTATCCATCTTGTTCATATTGTAGTTCATAACGAACTTCGAGAACGAATCAGAAAGAGAAGCCAAGATGAAGTCCTGGGCCAATTCCCCGTCAAGTGGAGTACCTAGGTTCTCCAATTGTTTAATGAGTCCAATCATCTTCAGTACATGTTGATGTACTGGGGCTCCCTTGACCATTTTGGTCTTCACAAGTTCACTGACAGTGCTGAAGTGACGGTTGCACGTCCCTTCACCATATAACTCCGTAAGATGAAGTATGATGGAGGATGCACTGTCCATACCCTCGTGCTATCTCTGTAACTCCTCATTCATAGAAGCCAACAGATAGCACTTGGCTTGTGTATCATCCTCAACGTGCTTGTCATACTTAGCACGTTCATCCTCAGTGGCCTCAGGAACAAGAGGTATGTGAGGTGGAGCCTTGTCTAGTACGTAAACAATTTTCTCCAAGGTTAGGAGAATCTTGACATTACGATACCAAGATGGGAAATTGTGCCCCTCAAGGCAATGCTTGTCGAGTATCTTTGCAAGTGTGCTTCCAACCATATCTAAATACATAACAATAAAATAAATTAGTTTGATTGTTGATTAAGTTAAACGATTTGGGTCTTTAAACCGAATGACACCACCCACTATTTTTGGCAAATTCCATATCCTTCAAGATGGAATCCGGGAGATTTCAATGAAAGCTCCTAGCGAGTTATGGGAGGCTCACTATTACCAAGCCCACCTCACGATGATACGATGTTGGCTAGCAAAAATAATAATGAGAGGGTAGAACTACCCATTCACAACAACCTCTTGTGATTACCCATCTAGTTGGCCTCTAGAGAACAATGCCTCACAATGATATGATGTTGGCACCATTTCTCTTAGTTAAGTTTTGACCCACCATGCCAGTTTAGATAGGGGTTCAAGTACGACCTCACGATGATACGATGTTGGCCATACTCGTTGCCTACCTTCACCACATCAAATGTTTGAAATAGACTCCTCCTGAGTACAAGCACATACTTTGAACTCCCCCATGATAGGGTGAAGGCGGTGTATGAGTCATAAACGATTGGAGCCTACCATGGTGGAAGGCCACGAAGAAGTGTTCAAAGCACCTCTCTGCTTTCAACTTAATATTGGATGTTGGTTGAGGGATTTTAAGGTCTCATCATTTTATTTATTTAATCACATTAAAATAAATTGTGTCCTATTATAACTACTAGTCCAAAGTAAATGAAATTAGTAACATATGATATCTCCACTATTCGTTTTGGCAAAACAAATCAATGTCAAAACAATTTTCAAAATATTGGAAATATATATTACTACTAATTGTGTTCATTTTAGTTTAGTAGCGTATGATACTCCCACTATTTGTTTTTGAGAAAAACAAATCAATATAAAAAATGAAATTTTCAAATATTGGAAGTAACTACTACTACCAAGGTTTTTGCATTCCTTTAAATTTGGACTTTATAGTTATCTTAGGCTCTTTGGATGACTATGGACTTATTAGGTTGATTCAACAACGAGCCAACATTGTTGAATAAGATCTAGGGAGGAATGTAACGTTTTAATTACGTGCTTTCAATCCAATTAAAACATTTTTCATTGAGCCATTAGAAACGAAAGACAATCATTCATTGCTAATTAGGGCGTTGGACCCAACAAATTTTTAATCTCATGAAAAACCCCTTTTAATATGTCTCTTTACCAATAGTTAAAGAAACTCTAGTCCAGTACTAGAGGGGATCAACTAATTGAAAGAGATAAAGAAGTAATAAGAATTACAAACCGATTTGTACAAATTCCTACAAATTACATATACTAAGAGGGAGACAAAGATTAATGTCTAACATGTTGAGGTCCAATTGAAATAGCAATTAAAACAGATTCCCAAGGTTCAAACCATTTGAATTTAGCGGCCTTTCTCATAGCTCAATTATCGTTTAAGGCACAAGTCCATAGTCAACCATTTTACTAACTACTTAATCACATTAAATAATTAAATTGGAATGCAACATAATCAATTAGACTTAGTACATATGGGCATAATTATATGATGAGTTTAAGCTACAAACAAAATTAAAATCATAACATTTTAATCTCATAAAGAGGTGGGGCCAAAATGCAATTATGAAAAGTTAGGGGTCAAACCGCAAATACTAGAAAGTATAATCAACTTTTAAAATTGCAAAATAGCTCATAGAGGACCCATCAATAGGGTGGCCGGTTATGTGATGGGGGGAGAGGGAGTGTGTCATACATGTTCCCTAAATTTCAAAATAAAGCAAAGGCCTAGCTATCCTTGTCACCCACTTGTGCAAGTTGGCTTAAAAAGGTAAGAGGGGTGTAAGGTCTCCTAGTCAAGTCTAGGATGGAGTCAATCAATGGAAAGCTATTGATGGCAAGTTTATCACCCAAATTCAAACAACAAAGTATGAACACAAAACCAAAACCTTTTACACCAAAATCAAAACCATGAACACCAAGAATAAAAAAGATTTGTACTTTCTTGGTGATTTTTCAAACCAAAAAACAAAAGTGACAAGGCCTCTACTTTCTAGCTTCAAAGTGTGTGTGTGTGTGACTTAAAAGAAAACACAAACACAAGCCAAAAAATCCCCCCAAAACCGTGCCCTCCCCTATGGTACACAAGCCCCAAATTTTGTTCAAAAAACTCACTCTTCATTCATGCATCCAAAACACATTTTGCATACATATCTTTTTCAACTCTTGAAACACATTTTTCAACATTTGAAAAACAAAAGATAAACATATTTTGAATGAAGAAATAATATGTCAAACATAAAATTAAAACCCATATGCATAAAATCCAAAAGGACACATCAAATATAAACCTTTGGTTCTTGATACCACTTAAAGGGAAATAATGAGATTTATGTGGGATTTCTAGTGACTAGCATGCATATACAATTCAATATTTATATACATTTGCAACGGAAACATGTTATCACATAATATCAAAGCTATAGTCATGCAAATCCCCTTCAAGAACATAGGTTCATATACGATGCATCTAAGAAAATATTGAAGAACAAAGTGAAGGTATAGTTTTATACCTCTTGATCTAGACTTGAGACCAAGGATGGACCAGCTCCAAGCTCTTTGTTCTTGGAACTCCTTGAGTCTAGCCTCCCTCCTAGCTTCCTCCACCTTGAAAGATTTAGAGCTCCTTTCTCCTTTAGTCTCCAAAGTAGAAGACCTCTAAAAGATCCACACCCACTAGTGTAGTGAGATGGATAATGGAATAACAAAAAAGGGAGAGAAGATGATTAGCTATTTCTCCCTTATGGTGGCTGGCCTTTGAGTGTTGAGAGAGAGAGACTTATTTTTCTTCTTTTGTGAAAAAGAACACTAAAAAACCCTAATGAAACTTTTTCACTAAACTTCCTTTATAAATGTCTAAGAAGTGAGTCAACAACTTGACTCTCTCTCTCTCTCTCCTTGGCCGGCCCCTTTTGTGTTGTTTGGGCTTTGCGCTTTTATCATTTCAAGTCATCCTATGCTTAAATAAAAGCCCAATGGGTTTGGGCTTAATGGGCCCAAATGAACCCGAACTTTTCTTTAAGTCCAAAACGATCTTTCATAGCTTCTATGATTTCTTTAGACTTTCTAATTAATCATAACACTTAATTAATCCAATTAATTTATTCCAACATCCTTTAGTTGTCTCACTACAAGAGTGTTTCGGTGTACAATCATTTTAGGTTCTAATTAGCAAGGCAGTGAGGTGATTGGCACCAATCCAATTGATTTATATTAATCCAATCACTTAGTGAATTAAAACTTACTTTCAATTCTCCTTCTTCTTTGATGACTACGTATTTAATCATCTAGAAGAACCCACAAGCCATGAGTGACATCTAACCATATATCATGGCTACCCAAGCTAATGTAGAATTTGTTCGGAAAACCTATTCAGTTGGAATTACAATGTAATTCTATCATTCTCTAATACAATACTCACAATCATATTATTAGGGTATGGATATTTAATGTCAAACCCCTAATGTGATTATATCAAGTTATATGATTCTATTGAGTCGTATAGGAACGCTTTCCATCATTACGCTCGATACTTCGACCGAAGATTCCTGAATCATATCTTAAAGTATTCATCCTCTCATAACGAGGATTAGAGATCCCTTGTTGATCATTCACATGCCTCTGAGAATAAATCATTGACCCCAACAATGCATAGAACACATCCAAGATGAGATGTGGTCACGTCTCATTATCAAATGATCAGCAACGTATCCCCAAGACAACTATGATGTCTCAGGTCAAATGATTACTTACATTATTCCAACCAGTAGAGTTACTTGCTTGACATGTGAGTAGACCTCCATGCAAGTACTCTCGTTTGATTGTGTTCAGTGAACTCATTCCCATAATGAACACCTACATACTTGTCTTAGTGTCACTACACGAATGGCATGAGACTTTCCATCCTTCCCATTGGAAGGGGACATAGTATGTACTGATATATGGACACATATATATTTGAGATACATATATGGATTAGGATTGTCGGAGATGGTTGTATGCATAGTGGTTGTATTGTCATAGTATGTACATATTCTAATAATTATGACCAGGACATAGTGGTTGTATGTACTGGTCTATCATTTGCTCTAATACCATTAAAGTTGTCACGCCCTGATCCCAACATACGTCCAGGATCGACACGTGATGTCACCAATTACCTGTATATCTATCATACCTCGCCTCCTGAATATATACAAAGTATCTTTCAAGATCCAAATGCACAATAATTTTTCATATACTTTATGGCTGCATCTAACCTCTTCATTAGACTGCCTACATACCCTTAATAGGGATCAAGCCATTCGTAGTTCACCTTATCACAAAATCAGACGTTTATCCACTAAGTTCAAGCAGAAAAGCATAGCATTCCTCAATCATTTATTATAACCTGACAACATGTAATTCCTGGACTCAAGCTACATAACCAATCCCCATGAAAACATGATTTCTCTCCCACCAACATATAAATCATTATGTCTCATCATGATATCGCAATTCACAACACACATCATATTTAAGAGCTGATGAAACACAAAACCATTCTCTAGCCACATTAATTAATTAATTTGATCAAAGTAATAACAATCATTCCCATATCTTCTCATTTCATACCTTATGAAATCATAATCGAATCATAGAAAATCTTGAAGAGTCATTCAGAAGTCCAACATCTCTTCTAACTCAATTCACAAGACTCTCGAAACCATTGACACACACACACACATATATATATAACTAAGGCTAGAGTGACACAGTTAGGCCAAGCCTACTTCTCCAATTAATGGGATTTAAGGCCACTCCACGAAATTCAACAACCTCGGGTTCCGGACCACTCAACTGAACCAAACCAAATATGATCCCCTATACAATGTACCAAGTACAACCAATCATCATCACCTCTAGAATGTGTATGGTCCCCCATCGCGGATATACCAAGCAGAACCATAGGCATAATATCATCGTGCAAGCAATGATCACCTATCGCGGATATACCAAGCATGATCACCCCTGAATACATATGGTCCCCCATCGTGGATATACCAAGCAGGACCACATCCATGTACCATTACTACGTGGTGCAATCTCATCATCACACATTAAACATAATTATACGCATACATGTTATCGATTCCACATATCAACCAACATTTAGTCATATGGAACACAACACAAGGAATTCCCTTAATTACTATTTCTACTAAAAATATAATAAAGTACCTAACTCATCTCCATCTCAAGCTAGGTAGTAATGCCAAGTTCAAATAGATATTCAGTTGGCAATCATATCCAAATAATTATCAAACAATAATTAAATCTCATAATTGTCATAACATTCATCATAATTATCAATCACATTATTAAAAAGATAATTAAACACATATATATCACAAACATCATCAGTGTACAAGCCAAATCCTATTTAATAAGCATAAGTCTATGGCTAAATATATTGTTTGTACCATACTTAGGGACTCCATATTTAGACCTCGTATAAATACTCGAGGGACTTAAGTGTAATTATGTAATGAATGAAGGGGCAAATATGTAATAAGTGAGGAGCCCTTAGTCTATAAAAGGGACTCCTCACCCTCACAATCCTCAAGCCTCACTCTCACATTACAGGCTCTGATCCTCACATAGAGAAACTCTCTCTCCCTCACAATCCTCTCACAAACAGAGAAACACAATATCAGTGTGGACGTAGCCCAAACATTGGGGTGAACCCAGATACATCTTGTGTTCTTTACTTTCTTGCAGATTCATGGTCGGATTTACGTTGTTCCAAGACCCCTCCGGTTTGGTGCATCAACATTTGGCGCCGTCTGTGGGAAACGATACAAAAAGTTGTGCCGGTTCTCTTTCATTTTTTTCACCTCCACCGTGGATCTGCAAAACCCAAGAGACAACCAAAACTCTATTTGCCTCTCTTTTGCTTCTAATCTCTTTCACCTCTTCAAACAAAACACCACAATCCCCAGTTCTCTCTCTCACAAACCACGAACCAAAAAATCCTCTCTCTAAAAAGATCATGAACCCCAGCACAATCTCTCTCAAAAGCTGTTAACCATAACACAATCCGGTCCTGATTCGAAAAAAGCTTTAAGCCCAGAAAAAGTTCAGTTTCATTAGAAGTTTGTTTTGATTTTTTGTGGAAGAATTCCAGCTTTCAACGCTTTGTATTCTTCAATTACAGGACGCAGGAGGATCTCGATTGGATTTGGGGAAGCTGAGGAGTGGTGGCTTTGGCGTATCGGTAGGGCTAGATCTGGGTGGCCATGGCGTTGTTAGGCATGCGAGGCCTCTCTGTTTTCATTAGCGACATTCGGAATTGTCAGAACAAAGAGCAGGAGAGGCTCCGGGTAGTCCAGGCCGTCCCCGAGGACGAAGGCTATCGCAAGGCCGTCGAGAGCTTCACGCGCCACCGCCTCAATGTCTGCCGCGAAGAGGAAGATTGGGATGCTATCGAGAAGAAGCTCGGTTGCGGCTAGGTCGAGGAGTTTATCGAGGAGGCGCGCGACGAGCTCACTCTTATCGGCAAGATGATCGAGTGGGATCTGTGGGGTGTTCTTGATGATTACGAATGTGAGGTGATCGAGAATGATGCTTAAATTCCCAAGCTCGTTCCTCTGCACCAACCTGGTCCTCTTCTTGAGGAATTTTACAAAACGTTGGAAAGCCTTACTACAAACCAACCAAAGTTGGATGAGGCTAATGAGGCTAAAGTCACCTCTATTGTTTCAGAAACACTTATTCGCACTAGACTTTTTGCAGGGTGGTAGCCATGTGAAATCATTTTTTGAGAAAAAGCAAAAGCAAGTCTGCAGATGAGTATGTCTAGAGGTGGAAAGACAAAGAGAGGCGCAGTGGAAAACAAAAGCGAAAGCAAAGCAGAAAAAAACCGAGAAAAAACAGAAAGCAAAATGGAGGTTTTCCTCTGCGAGAGCACATGGGGACACTGCAAAAGCAAGGAATAAACACCCACACTACAAAAGCAAGGAATAAACACCCCACCAGAATGATGTGATTTACTTTTCTTGTTTTTGAATGGTGTGATTTATTTTTCTTATCTTTTGGAGACATCTGTATAAACCCTATAAGAGGGTTAATAAAAAAAAAAAAAAACGGCAAACCCAAAATAATGGGCTGGAATGTTATGGGGAGGGCCAAAGCCCATATGCCCAAAAGAGCCAGGCCCTATGGCCCTAAATTTATTCGGCACCCTACTGCTATTATCACCAACCAGGTGATCAAAAGTACGCCCAGTACTCCAAAATTATTCAGTGCCCTGCCGCTATTATCACCAACCAGGTGATCAAAAGTATGTCCAGTACTCCAAAATTATACATGAGCATCACTCATGTCAATCATACATAAACATTCATGAGTATCACTCATGTCAATCATACATAAAACATTCATGAACATCATTCATGTCAACATTCATGAGCATCACTCATGTCAACATTCATGAGCATCACTCATATAAACATTCATGAGCATCACTCATCTCAATCAGCTTCGAAAGCTTCATTTACAGAGCTCTAGCTTTAAAAGCTTCATTTACAAAAGCTCCAGCTTCGAAAGCTTCATTTACAGAGCTCTAGCTTCAAAGCATCACTTGCAAAGCTTCACCCACAAAGCTTCAGTGCAGGGTATACAAATACCGCCTCCGAACAACCGCCACTTCGGCCCATACATGGATTTAATTTGAAACCTCCAGCCAACAGACCTTATTGACTGAAGACTTGGGGGACTACACTATGTACCATATATTGGGCTTCCGCAACTGGGCCTCATGAAAAATACTTGGGGGACTTAGCCTATTATTCTTGTATTGAGGAGCGAGCCCTTATTTTATAAAAGGGACTCCCTCACTTTCATTAGAGAGCACCCATCATTCATGTATTGAGGAGCGAACCCTTATTCTATAAAAGGGACTCCTTCACCTTCACTAGAGAGCATCGCCGCCAGCTGAGCAACTGCCACGTCGCGAGCATCACTCCTAACCCATCACTTATGTATTGAGGAGGAGCCCATATTCTATAAAAGGGACTGCCTCACCATTATTAAAAAGCATCGTCGCCAGCTGAGCAACTGCCTCGCCGCGAGCATCGACTCTAACCCATTATTTATGTATTGAGGAGCGAGCCCTTATTCTATAAAACGGACTCTCTCACCATCATTAGAGAGCATCGCTACCTGCTGAGCAACCGCCTCGCCACGAGCATCAACTCTTAGCCCATCACTTATGTATTGAGGAGTAAGCCCTTATTCTATAAAAGGGACTCCCTCACCATCATTAGAGAGCATCGCCGCCTGTTGAGCAACCGCCTCGTCATGAGCATCCACTCTAGCCCATCAATTATATATTGAAGAGCGAGCCCTTATTCTATAAAAGGGACTCATTCACCATTATTAGAGAGCATCGTCGCTTGCTGAGCAATCGCGTCGCCGCGAGCACCAACACTAGCCCATCTTTTTTATATTGAGAAGCGAGCCCTTATTTTATAAAAGGGACTCCCTCACCTTCAACGCCACAAGCCGAGCCAACCAAGGCAACATAAGCCACAAGCAGAGCAGCCTCGCAACATGTGTTACTTCTAGTTCAGCGTCATTTCAGATTGGGCACCGCCTCATATCGAGTATCAATTCTAGACGACATCTAGTTACTTCGGCCCACACATGGACTGAATTTCAAGTCTCCAGCCAAAAGACTCTCTTGACTGAAGACTTAGGAGACTATTGTTTATACCATACTTAGGGCCTCCATATTTAGACCTCGTATAAATACTCGAGGGACTCAAGTGTAATTATGTAATGAATAAAGGGGCAAATATGTAATAAGTGAGGAGCCCTTAGTCTATAAAAGGGACTCCTCACCCTCACAATCCTTAAGCCTCACTCTCACATTACCGGCTCTGATTCTCAGATAGAGAATCTCTCTCTCCCTTACAATCCTCTCACAAACAGAGAAATACAATATTAGTGTAGACGTAGCCCAAACATTGGGTGAACCACGATACATCTTGTGTTCTTTACTTTCTTACAGATTCACGGTCAGATTTACGTTGTTCCAAGACCCCTCTGGTTTTGTGCATCAACATATATAAAATCACATTTCAATAGAAATCACATTTATAAAACCAAGTTGTAATCACAATTGATATTAATATAAGAATTTAATGTAATCACCATAGCCCATATATTCAAGTCACTCTCTAACCAATGTAGGCCCACTAGGCCTCACTGCGTCTCCCTTAGTACTAATTTTAGTATTTAGAACGTTTCGAGACATGTTGACCAAAAGTCAACTCTCGATCAAAGGTAGGGTTCACAATTCTACATAACTCGATCGATAAGATCCGCACGTTGGATTTTGGATCTGTAACATTATAAAATTCACATTATTTCTTTAAAACAACATACTAAAATTTCATCACGATCCGACGGTCGGATCTCCGCCAATTTCAAAATTCAAGTGGCGAGCGACATTTAATTTTACAAACTTAAAAATCCAATTAGGGAAGATCCGTATGTCAAATTTACGATCCGTAAGTTTCTATGATACAAAAATGTTATGTTCTATCACGCATTAAGGTTTGGTGACGATCCAACGGTCGGATCGTCAAATCATATTTTTTACCTAACCACGTATCGTAATGAAATTAGGTTCAACGATCAATCCATGTCATACTTATATCAAATACAAAGTTAGGACATCTAATTGAACTTAGAAAGTCATTGTTGGCCCACTGGCCACGTGCCGCTGTACGCGCCGCCACAGGTGGCGGTCGGCCACCCTAACTCGCCGGAAAATTCAACTATTTTAAAAAATTACGAAATTTTACAAGCAAGTAGATCTCAGTGAGGAGAACAATTTTCATACCTGTGACCAAGGCCAATTAGGAAACACCTCGATTTTACACAAACCCGCCGGAACCCTAGAAAAGGGTGTGCTTTGATTCGGAATCCATACGAGCTCCAATGCCTCCACCACTTCTTGGGCTTTGTTCCTGGAGTTGAGAGGAGTCTTTTGGTGGTGGCCTTCAACGGTGAAGCTTGCTGGAGCCACCGGAAAAAGGATAAAACTGTCCGGACACCCGTGGGTTTGTTGCTTCGAACTGAAAAAGATGGGAAATAAATTGAGAAATGTAACATGACAAAGATGTAGGGCTCGTCAAGGGCTTTCCATGGACATCAAGATCACCCAAAACGGAGTTCGTATGAAGGAGATATGAGTGGTTCAATTTTGAAGGTTCGCGGGTCAAAATGACCCATTTCGGGTCTCCCTCCTTTCCCCCTCCTTTCCTCCTTTCTGATTGGCTGTCCCCCTCCTGTTTTCTCTCCCGCACTCTCTCCTTTCTCCCCTCTCCCTCGCTGCTACTTGGCAGCTTCTAAACTTTTAATTATTTATTTTCCAACAACTAAAACGTCTCTAACTTCTTCATTATAGATCTGTTTCACGAACGGTTTGTGCCTACGCGTTCGTGAGATTGAGCTCTATCCAAAGATATAAATAGTGACCTCGAACGGTCTATGAATTTTAAATAATTAATTTCCAAACTCTAAACTTCGCAACTAGTTTAATTAAAGTATAACTTCAAATAACTTAATATAAATTCTCGAAAAAATAATATAAAATCTCAAGAATACAAACACGTGCATTATAACATGAAATCCGGGAACGGGATTTCACAACACTTACGCATTATTCTCGTGCAAATTTTACAAGTTTTGAATGCAACATGTTTACACTAAGAGAGTGAGATTAGGTTAAGCCACATAATAGGTTGACCATAATATTTAGTATCCAACTTGCCATTTATGCGATCAAACTTAAGATGTTGCATATAAAAAATATAGAAATAACACTAGAATGAAGTATTAAAAGCAGCAAACCCTTTTTCCATTTGAACGTGCTTCCTTTGCTCCCCCAAATTTCTTGTACTATGTTATTTTTACAGAAATGAAAATTCAGTTTTCGATCAAAAAAGTCTCGGGTGATGAAAAAATTGTATCACGACTGTGTTCAGTGTCGTCCTCTCTCTCTTTCTCTCTCTCTCTCTCTCTCTCTCTCTCGCGGATATGTATATGGTTCACATTGAATTCCGTATGCCTTATGTTCCTCCTTTATTCATTTCACACTCCATCTTGTCAACCTTTCTCCACCAAGTTTGTTTTTACTTGCACCAATGCATTCAAATTCAATGTACTCACACATAAACAAAATTATATTTACTAAAGCAAAAACCCCAAAATATATACATATTTGGTTCTATCTTCGCGATATGTCTAATTTTGTTACTAAGCACAAGAATGAAAGTCAATGTCGCATTCAGTTCAAGGGTTATATTTGATCCTTTCTTCGCAATATATTTGATTTCACTACTAAACTAAGAATCTGAATGAAATTCGATCTCGTTCTTGGTCTCAGAATAAATATTTACTATTGTGTGGACCTATAACTTTAAGTAGTAAAGAACTTGGTCATATCTTCCCAATAAGAAAAGAGAGTTATTTGCCCGAGAGCAATACAATGTATGTGAACATTACTATTATTACTATTTAGAGATTAGATCCAATTATTCACACCTTTATTTCTAGTTATGTTTCCCAACAATAACATCGACATGTAATAAAAGAAAACCCTAAAAAGAAAAAAAGATGAGGTCACGAAAGCTCCCATTGTAGGGATTCTCTTTGTAAGGATTTTAAGAATCCTCACATCCTATTTATTCATCGTACATCGTGTGATCAGAAATTGTTATGTATTTAATTATTTAAAGTTAAACACAAACAATGTCTAACGAAAGTTGACCGTAACATATATGATACAACAACAACAACAACAACAACAACAACAACAACATATATGATAAACGGATAAAATTTAAGGATCCCTAAGATCCTCACACATAGGATACGGAAAGGATCCTCATTCCATTTGCAGCACCAATTACACACACAGATAGCAACACCAATTCTGGGAGCTTCTACATTCCATTTTAACCGTAGAATCAGATTTTAAAGACTAGAATTATTTAATCTTTGGGTTCCGGATGTAAATATCTGGAGAGGAAATGCTCCCCATTTGCAGCACCAATTACACACACACACACTCAGCAGCACCAATTCCGCCGGGAGCTTCATCTCATCTCAACACCTACGTTTAACTTTTTTAATTAAATGTGACCCCTTTTCTTTCAGTTATCTCAAACACTTTTCCCACCCATTTATTGTGGAACATAAAGAAGAAAGTTGAATTCCATGCCATGCGCCATCCAATGCGAACCCATAAAAGGAGGGCCTAGTAAAAGTGAAGAGCATAGTACCATAGAACGAAGAGAGCATAAATTGATGGCAATTTTGTAGGTAGGGTTAATCATGCATGGTGAAAGAAAGAAGAGAAATGTAAAATACCATCCTTTTCGTTCTCTGATATGTTTTCACTTTTGTAGGTAGGGTTAATCATGCATGGTGAAAGAAAGAAGAGAAATGTAAAATACCATCCTTTTCGTTCTCTGATATGTTTTCACTTTGGACAGAATGACAGTAGGCTTTGTTTGCGCACGCTAAACTCGAAAGTTGCTGAAAAGATGCGAGTCCTTGACAAAACAACAAACAAATGCCAGGCTCTCTTTTTTCCTTCTTTCTGGGAATTAACGTGGGTTCCTGAATTAGTCTGCTTTTTGCCCACTGTTTACAGGAGCATGTTTGATCTTAAAGAGCAACTCTTCACCCCTATGGCCCCTTCAATCGTTCAACGAGAGCGATTTACATAAAATAGTTTTACTGTTGCATGGTGTTTTGGTTTATTAATTAATAAATATTATGTACCAAATTTTCTTCACATAACAATGGATAAGCAAAGTAAAACATCACGATAACGATAGGCTTGTTGTAACTAAGTTGATCTCTCAATCTCACACACAAAAAATCCAAGTGCATAGATTTCTTTCTTGGGTTGTATACATGTACTGCTATAAGATATGAATGGCTTCTGGGTTGCTGCAGCTTTTAGTAGGCATTATTATTGTGCGGTATATTATAAGACGTTTTGTCTTTACAGTCTTTGTCTTTAACTAGGTAAAAACTCCACGAGAATAAGAATCTTTCCGAATTTTCTTTCTATGGCAAAGTTAAGTTTTATGTTTTTCGAAAGGGGAATGTTGTGAAATGAATGTGAATGTTTACATAAAAATACATATAGTTAAGAATAAAAGATGGAAGTATAAAAGTCAAAATTATATAGCTTAAGTAATAGAGTTCGATTTTTACTACTATTTTGGCGTTTAAGCTTTCTATACACAATTACACATTAAAAGAGATTTTGGGCGCAAACCTTTATATATATATATATAAAAGATGAAAAACAGAAAGTAACAATCTTGCTTTCCTCACCTCCCTTTCTAAATCTTCATTTCTCTTGTCTGATATCAGTAAAGAAAATAAATATAGTGATCATTGCTCCTGTTTTATATCAATCTCTATTAGGGGTGTGCATGGTTTGGTTTGGTGCGGTTTTGGGTGAAATTGCAATCGAAACCAAAACTTTTTGCGTTGCGGTTTTGAAGTCGAAACCGAAATGAAACCAAACCGATTGGTTTGGTTCGGTGCGGTTTCAAATGGTTTCGATTTGGTTTTTGAGAAAAAATATACAATTTAAAATTTACATCTACGTACGCATAAGATGATCTCATTTTCCACACAATACATTAATTAATAAACTTGTAGATTGTGTTCGAGCAATTGTCATTATCAAACAACTCCAAAAACAGCAAGGGTGAAGGATCTAATCTTACCGAAAACTAGATGCTTATTTCATCCGATCACAACGTAATTTTCAATGTATACATATTTTAATTCTTTAAATGTTTAGTATAACTTGCAAATATTTCTTGTTCCATGTCATATAAAAGGCTGTGTATATCATTCATTTACATAGTATTTCTTTTTCCATATTTTAAAATCTGGAGATCAAAATAACAGCGACCATTACATGGATTTTTTTTTTTTTTTTTTTTTTTTTTTTTTTTTTAAAAATGGTTTGGTGGTGTTGTTGTTGTTGTTTTAAACCTAGTGTTGGAGAACGATGGTTTATTCAGAACGAAAGAAGCACCAAAGGGTGAAAATTAGGAAACGGATAACATTTTAGTGTGGTTGAGTCCATACTAAATGTATGGATTAACAAATAACCAATTAAAACATGACATCTAATTGAGGTGCGGTTTCGGTTTCGATGCGGTTTTCAAAAGCTAAAACCGAAACCAAACCGCTTCCTACATTGCGGTTTAGTTTCAAAACCGCAATCGTATCAAAACCGCAAAACCAAACCGTTCGGTGTGGTCTGATTTGGTTCGTGTTTTGGTTTTCAGTTTCAAGTGCCCACCCCTAATCTCTACCAAAGGTTCTCTCTCTTTTTGTCTATTTGTAACACGTTATAGCACCACAGTCAACACGTTTTCATTCACCTCAAAATGTTTTCTATAAGGATCTTACTGTTTCTTTCTCTTCTCTCCATCACCTGCTTTGCACTCCCTCGCCACCACGATGAAAATCTGTAAGTGCCATGCCTTCTCCTAGTCCTCATGTTACCAACAACTCATATTTTTTTTTTATTTTTTTTTTGCTATTTGGTGTAACACCTGAATACTAACTAGTATTCATTTATGCTAATTATACTGCAAACTTGAGTGATATGGTATAATCTCTCGTTCTACACTTTATTATTTTGATGAGAGTGATGATAGCTATTTTACCACCTACAAAAGTAGGGATAAAATCACACAAAATACTTGCAAGAGAACAAGGTTGTTGTAGTGTAAACGGCTCAAGCAAGGTCGTTTTCCGTTGGGATTATTTAAAACAATTTATGAAAAACCCTAATCCTAGTTAACTATTTAAAAACAAAGATTGGAAAATGGTGATTTAATAACCTAAATTAAGAAAAACGAAATTAATAAAAAATGCTAATTAAAATCTGCAATTTCTAAAGAAAGAGAAAGGAAACAATTTTTTAGATTTCAAAATTAGAAAATACTAGGGTTCCGCCGTCACCCTAACAATCTTACGTGGTTCTTCTACTTCCTTATGAATTACACATGCATATTTTGAAGGTTAGGTTTTCCTAAAGTATGCCCTACTTGGAACCCCCAACATAGAGCGTATATCTAATCACGCAACCCGTCCGTAGCGTCCAGATCGAATGTGAACATGCAAGACTCATTAAGTTTTGTGAAAAACTTTTGAAAAACCATATAACTCCTAAGGCGTGTCGTCCATCCTAAGTAGTTACATATGTTAACCACAAGAAGCCTTAGTCAATTTTAGGGACAGCCCTCCACCAAAATTGCATCAAATTACTTTTCTAATTATTCTAATGGTCGCGAATGACTAAGACAAATAGATAGTTTAGAGCACAGTGATCAACAATCCAAAACTTACATGCATAAAGTCATAAGAAAATTAAAAAGAGACTACATATTCTTGCTAAGGATCATGGCCTCACCCTAGCAATAAAAAATTAGCTACATATTCATAATTAAAATTAACATAATTATATTAAATTAGAAAAAGAATGGAAACACCTGAAAGTAAAAGTCTTGAATTCTCTAAGTTTTTCCCAAAATCTTCTTCTCAAATCTTGCGTAGGTTCTTCGAGCCCAACCCTAGGTCTGCCAAAGGATTATTTATACTACTCTAAATAAAATCCTCCTAGTCAAAGGTGTTAGAACAAAACTAGGAAACTAAATAAATTCTAATAAAATAGGAAACATAATCCTAAATTAACTTGGTAAATTCGCCTAGAAATCTGCACATCCATGTTCTGGACCCAAATTAGCTCCAAAACTGGCCCAAAATAGCTAGATCTAAATTTTGGACTATTCTAAACATTTCTCCAGAAGGCCACGAACCCATCTGAGGTCGTCTTGGGCTCCAAAAATGCAATTGAAGCCCAAAAACGTCACTTTCCAGTAACGCGCACTGCTTTTTCATTAAATCGCCAGAAAATAACCGCTTGGTAGAAATTGCTGAAATTTTTAAACAACCAAGCTAAGGAACACATGAACGTCCTTCAATTTGAATCACTCCAAAATTCGTCCGTTTGGTCACATTTTGCTCCAGAGGAAGTCGAATGTCCTATATTGAAAATATAAAGCAAAGTATCAAAATTCTACCAAAATAATACTAAGAATAAGGTAAAATATATAATATAATATTGACTCATCAAAATACCCCCAAACTTAGCTTTTTGCTAGTCCTCAAGGAAAACAAAACTTAAAAACAAAAATAAAAACTAACAAACTAGAAACTTAACTAAAACTAAATGACAAAAATTTCACCTTCAAGTTGCAATCCATAGAAAATATTAAAAATCAGAACATCTTTTCAAAAGTTCCAGCTAATCCCACTACAAAGTCTAAGCCATTTAGAATCGATTAGAAAATAATTCATGAACTTCCTCTGGTGTAAAGTGAACCAACATAAC
Source organism: Malus sylvestris (assembly GCF_916048215.2). Classification (NCBI taxonomy): domain Eukaryota; kingdom Viridiplantae; phylum Streptophyta; class Magnoliopsida; order Rosales; family Rosaceae; genus Malus; species Malus sylvestris. The sequence continues at coordinate 31,558,657 of NC_062272.1, forward strand.
TAAGGAGACTCCACTAAAACCCTTACCTCTCGTCCTTTTATTTCACACATACTATATTTAAATATAACTATTTTTCTTTTTTTTTTTTTCGATCTTTCCCTTTTTTTCTCATCTCTCTTTTTTTTTTTTTTTTTTTTTTTTTTTTTTTTGTTAGTAATAGTAGTGGTCGTGCAATGTCAGTTCACTTAAGCTTTCGATCTAACCCATATAGCGAGCTTTAGGTCAATGACTCCCAGACCACTAGGGCTTTAAGGCACTAGGTGTAGAACACCCCTAGGGACTTATTAACTTGAGCTGCAAAGGCTACGAAACCAACTAACCACCCTGCCCCATGCCAAGACTCTACCGTTTGATGCGACAATCACTGCTGATTAGGCAGGACTGGCCCGGTTACTAGGCAAAGCCTCAGGTGAAACAATTATTACTTTATAACACATACTAACTTTACTAAGAACAGAAATTTAAAAATCAACTTAGACTAAAAGTAAGTGTTCAATCTCACTCCCCACAAACCATGTTGATGTGAATGTGCAAATTTTTAAAGTATAACTCATGAATTAGTGTCTAAGCAATGATAAATAGAAAAGACTACTATTGTGGGATTAATCTTCACCCTGTCCATTGGTTCTAACGTTTAAAGTAATCTATGGATATTAACTTAAAAAGAATGAAAATTTTATTTTATTGACTAACCGCAAATTCTATTTCCCACCCCCAAACTGAAAGTACACATTGTCCACAAGGTGTGAAAAATGAATAAAAGAAAAGAAACAAAAATATGAAATCCTAATATAAAACGTAAAACTACTATCAAAGAAAATGACCTAAGAAAAAGAGAATATCAAATAACAAAGACACAGAAAATAAGAGAAAAGAAAAGGGAATGGACACACCTGGGGATCGAAGTGGCGACTTGAGGCAAGGAAAGTATACGCTGGACAACACGTCGAAGGCCACATGTGTGTTGACCTTTAGCAATGGCTATTATATAAATGGGTGCAGCCTCTGTATTTGACAGTTGAAAAACCCTAGCAACTACACCTACTCTCAGTGCAACTTGTGATGACATCGAGCCCAGAGCCCAAACGGCTCTCTCCCCTCGTGAATTCAAACTGTGTCCTAGGGAAGCATAAAAGCTGATGAGGCACACACGTGTCATGCATCAGGAAGGGGAGCTCCATAGGATTCCAATTGAAAGGTTCTCTCTCATTTCTGATTACAAGTAGAAACCCTGGAGCTCTTTCTTTTTCTCTCTTTCTCTTTCTCTCCTCAAACCGAATAGAACCTTTATGCTTTCATCCCTCTCTCTCACAGCAATACAAACCCTAAGTAAAATCCATAGTCGCTCCTCCATTAGCAGGTACAAATTCCGTCATCTCCAAACTGCAGTTTTAATTTAGTGGTTGAGCTCCATTTTCTTGTAGTTGCATGACCACACGGCAAAGAAAGATAATACTTTATTTTCTGTTTGATGCACAGGAACTGACTCCGAGGGCTTTAAGAACGGTAGAGAGCACTAAAGGGGGGGATACAGATTGTAAACCAAAGGTAAAGATGTATGCCCTTAGTTGACGGCGCTAGTCTTGCATGTGTAAAATCTGTTGAGTTGCATGAAGAATAACAGTTGAATCTAACATGTGTGTAAGGTGTGAACGGTACTTGCCTCTCCAAGGTAGAGAGACGAATCGCCGCAACCCACACAGATTTGAACATGAAAAAGGTACAACTCATGGCTAAAAAAAAAATGTAAAATGCCAAATGATCAAAGAATGGTTGAATGTCACTGCATATTGTAAATGTCTGTCTCTGTGACTGCAACAGATAAAAAAAACGCACCCCTCTGCTCTTATGTTACTCAGCATGTATGGCTTCAACTCATCTGTCTTATGATATTCCGAATCTGATAATTGGGACTTATTAATGCTAAAAAAAATCAAATGGAGATATGGATGTGAATGATGATGTCGGACTTTGAACACCCTCTCCCCCGGAATAGAACTGAATGAAAATCTGAGCACCCCGGAACATATGGATGGACCAGTTGGCCATGAACTATATTGAGGACAGAGAACGAACTACCCCCAAACTTAAAGAATGGCATCCTTGAATGTAAAAAAAATAGATCCCCAATAATAGTTTTTGATATACGGACTATTTCCACTGGAACTCATACGCCTGATTGTTCTATTGCAGGAAAATACCCCAGATCGACAAAGGCAGCTTGAGGACAATACTCGACACTGAAGAATGGCCGCTTAGCAAAATAGAGAGGTATAACATTCTGTCTTTCTGTGGCTGGATCTATGAGTCTACAAGATCTTTCAGATTTCTGCAGTATATTTCAGCCTTAAATAATCTCGCTGCATAAATGCTTGGTTGTTGTCTGCAAAAACCCACGGTATGAACTCAGAGATCGAATATATAAAATAGTAACTGAAAATTAAAAATTAAAAAAAACGAAAACAATTTTATTTATATTTATATTTATTTATTTTTTGTTTTTTTGTTTTTGTGTGTTTTTGTTTTGTTTTTTTTTTACACTAAATAACATCTTAGGAAATTAAATGCATCTAGACTGAAAATAATGAAATAAAAGAGACAGAAAGTAAAAAAGTTAGAAAATTGGGTTGCCTTCCAATAAGCGCTTTATTTAATGTCTGTAGCTAGACAGAACGGAAGCCCAGTGATTAGATTGCTGGATCCCTCAAAGTCATTGACTCACAGGCACTGTCGAAGGGTGACTCCAAGTATGGTTTCAGCCTGTGACCATTCACCTTGAATGTGTTGCAATTAAGCTCATTTGTAATATCAATATCCCCATGATGATAAACCTTTGTAACCAAATAAGGCCCATTCCAACGAGATTTCAATTTCCCTGGAAATAACTTTAATCTGGAACTGAATAACAACACTCTCTGCCCTGGGTGGAAGTCTTTTATGAGAATTTGTTTGTTATGGAATGCTTTTGTTTTGTCTTTGTATATGCGTGCATTATCATAAGCATCATTACGAATCTCTTCAAGCTCATTGAGCTGCAACTTACGTTTTTCCCCTGCTGAATCGTAAGCAAAATTCAACTCCTTGATAGCCCAAAATGCCTTATGCTCTAGCTACATAGGTAAATGACAAGCCTTGCCATAAACAAGCTGAAACGGGGACATCCTAATCGGTGTTTTAAAAGCTGTTCTATAGGCCCAAAGTGCATCATTTAATTTCAAGCTCCAGTCCTTGCGAGTGGAGCCAACTGTTTTCTTCAAAATACGCTTGATTTCTCTGTTGGAAACTTCAACCTGCCCTGATGTTTGTGGATGATAAGGAGTGGCAACACGATGAGTTATCCCATATTTTGCAAGCAACGCAGCAAACTGTTTATTAATAAAATGCTTTCCCCCATCACTAAGCATAACTCGCAGGATTCTAAATCGTGGAAAAATAGCACCTTGGAGGAATTTCAGAACCACTGATCCTTGATTGGTTGGTGCTGCAATAGCCTCGATCCACTTAGAAACATACTCAACAGCCACTAAAATATATTGATTTCCATGTGAGGGTGGGAATGGTCCCATAAAATCAATGCCCCAAACATCAAATAATTTAACTACTAGTATTCCTTGCTGTGGCATTTCATTTTGCTTGGATTGATTTCCCACTTTTTGACACTTATCACAAGCTTTGCACCAATTGTTTGCATCTTTGAAAATTGATGGCCAAAACAACCCACTTTGCAATATTTGTTCTGCTGTCCGCTTGGGCCCAAAATGTCCACCACATGCATAGTGGTGAGCGAACTTCAACACACTTTCCTGGTCACTCTCAGGAATACAGTGCCTTATAATCTGATCTGCACAATATTTGTATAAATATGGCTCATCCCAAAAATAATGTTTAGCATCGGCTAAAAACTTCTTTTTCCGCTGAAAAGAAAAATCAGGAAATAACACTCCTTTTGCCAAATAATTCACAAAATCAGCAAACCTCGGGGTATTGTTGTGGACAGCGTAAAGTTGTTCATCTGGGAAGCTTTCACTCAGTGGGAGTGAATCTTTTTCAGCAATAGTTGGAAGAATTAATCTGGATAAATGGTCAACCACCACATCGAATTAACCTAGGCTTGGCATCTTTCTTAGACAACAAATATTTAAGGGCAGCATGATTAGTATAAACAATAACCTTAGCTCCCACCAAATAGGACCGAAACTTCTCTAAAGCAAACACAACTGCCAACAATTCCTTCTCTGTGGTTGCATAGTTGAGCTGTGCATCATGGAGAGTACAACTTGCATAATAAATGACATGGGGAAGCTTGTCTATACGCTGCCCTAAAACTGCCCTAATTGCATAATCTGAAGCATCACACATCAACTCAACAGTAAGCTCCAATCTAGGGTTGCAATAATAGGGGCTGATGTTAGAAGTGCCTTTAACTTGTTAAATGCCTCCAAACAATCTGCATCAAAATTAAAAATTGCATCCTTACCCAACAAATTACACAAAGGTCGGCTAATCTGGAGAAATCCTTGAGGAATCGTCGATAAAAACCTGCATGCCCAAGGAAAGATCTCACAGTCAATTGTAGTGGGAGGTGGCAATTTGGTAATAACGTCAATCTTAGCCTTATCAACTTCAATTCCCTTGCTAGAAACTAAGTGACCTAGAACAATACCTTGCTTAACCATGAAGTTGCGTTTCTCCCAATTTAACACCAAGTTTGTTTCTTGACACCGTTGGAGGACCAAAGACAAATTTTGCAAGCATTGATCAAATGAATCTCCAAATACTGAAAAATCATCCATAAATACTTCTACAATCTTCTAAACTAAACCAGAGCAAATACTCATCATACAACGTTGGAAAGTAGTGGGTGCATTACATAACCCAAATGGCATCCGTCTGTAAGCAAATGTTCCAAAAGGACATGTAAAAGTTGTTTTCTCTTGATCTTCTGGTGCAATTGGAATCTGATTGTAACCGGAGTAGCCATCTAAGAAACAATAAATGCCCGACCAACTAATCTCTCCAACATTTGATCAATAAAAGGCAAAGGAAAGTGATCTTTTCTGGTAGCTGAATTAGGCTTCCTATAATCAACACACATGTGCCAGCCAATAGTTAAACGTGTAGGAACCAGCTCATTATTATCATTCTTGACTACTATAATTCCAGTACGTTTAGGCACAACCTGTGTAGGGCTCACCCATTGGCTATCTGAAATTAGATATATCATACCTGCATCAAGAAGTTTCATTACTTCAGTTCGAACCACTTCCTTCATGATTGGATTAAGGTGCATTTGAGCATCAGCTGTGGGTTTTACGCCTTCTTCCATGCTGGGTTGATTCCCTTAATATCTGCAATAGTCCACCCCAATGTATCCTGATATTTTCATAACACTCTCAGTAATTTTTCCTTCTTAGAATGTGTCAAGTCTGCTGCAATAATAACTGGCAGTGTCTGGGCAGCCCCTAAATACACATATTTCAAGTGTTTGGGCAAAGGTTTCAGCTCCAATTGGATGGTTTTAATGGCTGTTTTGGCTCTCCCAAACTTTCATAAACATGTCTCCATTTAGGTAAAAATTTAGGCACGCTGTCTAGAGTTTGAACAACTTCTAGGATGTCTTCATCATGTGTTTCGAAGTCAAAATTCCCATATAAAACCTTCTACAATGGATCTATTATTGAATGAGTCACATAATTTGTATGAACACACCCATCTAAAACATCAACACGCATACAATCAAGTTTTGTTGCTAGCTGTTTGGCTGCTTCAAATAAATTAAACACCACTGATTGATCTTGAACCCTTAGTGTTAAAGTTCCTGCTTCCACACCAATTAATGTTCTTGCTGTTGCCATAAACGGTCTGCCCAAAATTATTGGCGTTTGTAAATCTTCGTCCATGTCCAAAACAACAAAATCTGCTGGCAAATAGAGATTGTTAACTTTGATGATGAAATCTTCAATGATGCCCCTTGGATATGCAACTGACCGGTCAGCTAATTGTAGGATGACTGAAGTAGGATCTCCTTGACCTAGCCGTTGAAAACATAGAATAGGGCATTAAATTAATACTAGCACCTAAACCAATTAAAGCACGCTTAAAAACAAAACTTCCAATAGTGCAAGAAATAGTGAAACTCCCTGGATCTTTCTTTTTCAGTGGCAGTTTGTGTAGTAAAACCACAGTGCATTGTTCAGTGAGAATCCTTTTTTCAAAGTCCACGAGCTTTTTCTTGTGTGTGAATGCATCCTTAAAAAATTTGGCATAAGATGGAATCTTTTTTATAGCATCCAACAATGGTAGATTAATCTGAACATTTGCTAATGTTTGCATGAAATCTCTTAACTACTGATCTTTGAGCTTTGGTTGTAACCTTTCGGGATAGGGAAGAGGAGGATCATAAACACGCTCCGGATTCTGTATTAGGGCAGAATCTGGGCTGTTCAAAATCTGTGCAGAAACAGATTCTGCATCTTTTTCTGCAGTTACAGAAACTGGGTTGTTAACGGATCGTCACTTAATTGGCAATCTTATGTTTAGGAATGTCTAGGATATGGATACGAGAGAGAATTGCCTCATGAATTTAACTTTTTTAGATCACAATATTTTAATGACATATTCCTTGGACTTATTGTTTAAGCATATACCATTTATACGAGACAATGTTAAACAATAATCTTTGCCCTTATATTAAACTAGTTTAGTTTAACATGTTAAATGTTCGTAAAGTATCATTATATGATTGGGTTTAGGGCACATTTCCAACAATTCCCACGCATGATGGCGTGAATCGCCTCTAAAAGGTTGCCAGTAAGCTTGAGTCCAAGGAAGTGGATGCACTGTCTGCTAGTGAGAACCTAAAGAAGGAATTGGATAAGCTCAAGATGCTTACACTGGTCTGGTTGAAGAGAATGAGCAGCTAAAGAATGAGAAGTCGGCCACAAAGTTGCACTTGCTTCATGTTAGGCTGATTTCTACAAGCTTGGCTATGTAAACCATCTCTAGGGTAGGCTGTCAGATTATGAGTTTTTCGGGAAGGACTTTTGAACTTACTCTATTTTTAAGAAGATCTGTTTGACTTCTCATTTGAGGTTACCTTTACCTAAGGCGGTGCAATTGTTGAAGGCATGGCACCTGAGGATCTAGTGATCGTCCGAGCTGCTGATGAGTAGTCTTCTTGATTAGACTTAGGATTTTTCTTCTTTTCCTTTTTCTTTGCATTATTTGAACTTTGTTGGCCTTCGAGCAAGTTTCTTAATTTGCTAGAAATTTAATAAACTATTTTCTTCACTTTATTTCATCTTCGCAATTTCATCTTTTTTTTTTTGCAAAACTTACCACAGGACGGTCAGGTGGGTCAGATGCCTCGATGAATCATGTAAACCCACATGCTCACTTTAGGATTCAGTCTTGGCTTGACTACTCCTGGAGCCTTGCCTACTTAAAGCGATTTGAGAAACTTTTAACTTGTAAAATCAACAGCCAGAGGCGTTGCTTTTTATAAAAATAGATGAATCTGTGTAACTACTATAGTCGTGAGCTTTGGCTTTGCTACTTGCAAAACTTTTAGCCATAAGTTTTCAGCTAGATGCGTTGAGTTTTAAATAAGCAGACAAGTCCGCATAGCCATAGAGGGTCTAACTTTCAGCTTAAAGATTTCATAGAGCTACTAGTCGTAGGGTCGTCGGTCGGGGTGTCATACTTACATAAGAAGATGGACCTGCATGGCCCCCTGAGGCATTAGCCCTGGCCTTCAGAGGTGCCTCGACATAAGCCTTAGCCTTCTAAGGTGTCAATTTCCCAATCCTTTGAGCTGTGTACATGATCACAACTCAAACAAGATTTATGGGACATGAAACTCGCTAGCTGATTTCACCATAGGTGTGTAGTAGATGCTTTTCACATTAGGTAATCGATATCGTAGGTTATGTGACTAGCATGGCACACTTTATGAGTCAAGTTATGATCATGAAGATTGCACATCGATCGCACAATAAGCATGTTGTCATGTAAATTTTTCATGGGTAGGGATCCTGTACTTAGTGTCTCGAAAACACCCTGGCTCTTGTGTAATTAAATTTTTCAGTCGGCTAAGACTTTGAGAAAATATTATCATGGTCGATTCAGGGAGTGTCTGACTCAAGTTATCGTGCACTTTAAGCGAAATAGAGGTAGTCAAAACCCGTTTGTGTTTGGATTTTCTGGAGTAGTTTACCATTTCCGAGCAAGAAAGTATACGCAATGTCTACAAAGGCAGGCGCGTCTTTTGTGAAAGCAGGAGTCATTAGTTTTTGTAGACATGTAGTTGACCAATGCTTGTGAATAATTTCTTCGATCTTCACTAAGAATAGAGAAATGTATTAACTTTGTTGGAACATAGAAATTGCATAACAAATGGATAATCCTCTGTATGCGAGGTTTTGTTTGTCGAGCTGCTTGAGACTTTGAAATTTATTTTTCTTGAATAGGGTTCAAGGAGAGATGGGAGATCACACATAGTACTTTCTCAAGTTGTCATAATTCCACTGCTTTTCAATCTCTTTATCGTTCATAATGATGAGGGTGTAGATGCCCTTTTCGACCTACTTGACTAATCTTGTATTGACCTTCCTATATGGGATCCATCTTTTTCAAGCTTTCCCGCTGGACAATGATGAAGGTTTTTCTGAGGACTACATTTCTTAGCTGGAATTGCTGAATCTTTGCCCTCCTACTACTGGAGAGAAGGTGTTGCTGGTAGGCCATAATATGGGTTATAATCTCCTCACACTCTTCCTCTACCAAGTCTAAGTTTGTGGCCATCTTCTTTCCATTATGCTTGGAGCTTGGTAATAAAGTGCAACTACTAGGCATTATGACATTGAGATGAATGACTACCTTAGAGCTAAACGCCAGGGTGAAAGGAGTTTTGCCAGTTGCTCTTCATTTGGTGGTGCGATATTACCAAAGAACACTAGGGAGCTCGTTTGTCCACTTTCCCTTTTTGTCTGAGAGGGACTTCTTGAGGCAGTCAAGGATCATCTTGTTGAACGCCTCGGCCTACCCATTACTCTAGGGAAACTTGGGGGTGGCCATGTGTTACTTGATGCCATATTTCTGGAAGAACTTTACCAAGTTTTTGCCTACAAATTGCGGGCTGTTGTCTGTGATGATGGAATGAGGGATGTCGAAGCAACATAAAATGTTCCTCCATATGAAGCACTCTATATCCGTCTGGGTGGTTGTGGTCATGGGTTCGGCTTCGACTTATTTTGTAAAGTAGTTGGTCGCTACAATCATTATGCCTTTGCCCCTAGTAGCAAGGGGCATTGGTTCCATTAGGTCAATCGGCCACTAGATGACCATGTGCTCGTCTAGGTGAAGTTTGTTGGCAGGAAGTGTGGGTATAAGCTTAAAGCGCTGGCAATTGTTTCACCTTTGAACATACTTATTGGCTTCTTAGTGCATAGTTGCCCAATAGTAGTCCGCGTTAAAAGCTTTTTGTGCCAGGGAATGACCTCCTGAGTGGTTTGAACAAAAGCCTTCATGGATTGGGCGAAGATTCTTAGGTCGTTGGGAGGCGCTAAGCAGTAAAGATATGGTATTGAGAGGGATTTTAGAATGGGCATGCTCCACATGTAATAGCATCCTGCCTTCGTTTGTAGCTATCTTGACTATAATCTATCTATACAGAGCATTCCATTGACTAAGTAGGATCTTGCCAACTCGGGGTTGTGTTGATCTGTACTCCTTCGACTGCTGGTTTCGTATCTATGCTCGACTTTGCCAAGTACTCAATTGGATGTAGCATTTGAGTTGATGATCTAGGGTAAAGCCTAGGTCTACTAGTGCGTTTGCATAGGCATTTTCAACTCATGGAACCTAAGTGAGAGCGTATGTCTAGAATGACACTAGTTGTTCTCATACCTTCACCCATATATATTGTCATCCTTGGATGTTTTTCCTTGAGGTTTGGTTGGTGATCAACTGGGAATCAAAAGGCTAGGTCCTTCGCCAATTGTAGACCTGCTAGTAAAGCTTCATACTCTGCTTCGTTGTTTGATGCTTTGAAGCTTAAAATGATCGCATGCTTGAGCATCTAATCATCTGAGGTAGTGAAAATTACACCTGTTCTCGAGCCGAGTAGCTAGATGAACTGTCAACGTATAATCTCCAGATATCTTCTGCATGTGGGGTTGGTGCGACTGCGGCGTTCTCGATTACCTCTAGGGCATTCTTAGGCTAAGTCGCTACTTCATTTAGGCTGGTGGTAAATTTTGTTATGACGTCTAATAATGCCTGGGCCTTTATTGCAGTGCGGGGTCTATAAACTAAGCCATATTAGCCAAGTTCCAGCCCCTACTTCATCACTCGTTAAGAAACGTATGGACTACAAGGCTAATCGTAGAGGATACTGTGTTATGACAATGACCGGATGTCCTTAAAAAGTAGGGTCTATTCCAAGCTACAAAAATTAGCTTTTCGAAATGTAGAATACAGACAGTTGTGCCCCCAACTCTTCTCGTATGAGATCAGAGCTTACTGTTACTTCGGATACCACCAGATAAATATATAGGTCCTCTGTTGCTTCTGGCTTGGATAATAGAGGAGGTGATGTACTTCTTCTAGTCTTGGAGGAAACGGTTGAGTGCCACTGCTCGTCTGGTCAGACTTTGGATCTCCTTCATAGTAGTGTGGGAGTCCATATCTAGGATATTTTTTATCTGCCTTGGATTCGGATGTGCCTTGATTCCTCTCTGGGTTACCAGGTACCCTAAGAATTATCTTGAGGCGACTCTGAATGTGCATTTGGGAGATTGAGCTCTATTTTGTACACCTTGAGGATATTGAATGTCTCTCCCAAGTTTTTGATGTGGTCTAACCGCTACTTGCTTTTAACCATGATATCGTTGATGTAGAATCACACCCCCCAACCCTAATAACACAAGTTACGAGGCAGTGATGCGTTGGCCATCACTAAATTGACCGGATGGCCCAATCGGAAGATGACATCACAAGCCAACTCAATGAGATAAGCCATAGTAAGATATTTATGATTTACAAGAATTTGAACAAAACGTTCATTATTGATAAAATCCTAAGCTACTACAAAGTTCACTTATCAACCTCCCCACTTGGGGACACAAGTCTAGGGATAAGATCCCATTATTATCACATCACATTAGAGCAACTAGAAGTTTCACATACTGTGAACACATAAGGGTGCAGTGCCATGTATAATCAAAAGTATGATCATGCAATTATTACAAACTAGCATAAACTGCAACAAAGGAATCATCACGTTAAGTCCAGAAGATGGATGCCTCGCTACCAAGCTCACTCGTCACCATCGGGGTTCTCCTTATTCTTGCAACATCCTAAGGGGTTCCCGGTGCCACACGCCATTGTTGGAGAGAGTTAACAGAGCTAATGGAATATATTTGTCGGAGGAGAATATGTCGTTAAACCTAATGACACAGTTGACGTCGTCGTTAAATCTAATGGAGACTGTCGTTGATCATCACCGAAAAGTGAAAAAAATGCAGAACACGATCAGGTTCGATTTTTCAATTCAAATTCGATGGATTTTCACCCTAACATGAACCAAAACTAATCCCAGAGGTCAATAAACTTACCCAAACATGGAATAGGGCAAATGGGAGTCGAAGCCACCTGAGATTCGACAGAAACTTGTCGGAGTTCTTCGTCTAATTTTGGAAATGAAGACTAAAGAGCATGCATGTTAGAATCACTGAGTTTTTCCCAGCTAAACACATATGTAATGGAGTATTTAATTACCTGGAATTGGTTCTAAGCAAATTTGTGCACCACTAGCCACAAACTCGCAGGAGTTTGCTCAGACAAGATAACCGGTGATTGGATATATGCATAGATGAACATGCAGGGTTAAAAACCCATGATTTCAAGTTAAATTCAGCCACAACACACCATTTCAGCAAGATAGAAGCAAGCCATTAAAGATTTCCCAGAAATCTCACCTGGTTCGAGTTTAAAGCTTTGAAGCTCTTAGCATTAATGGCAGAGCAGCTCATGGTGCTCCGATAATGCATTCAAGGGCAAGGTTGGGTTTCTCATGTCCTATAGACTCAAAATATGTGATTTTGGAGGTTGATTTTGGTCGTAGTTGAAGGGAGACTGTAGGGAGAGATAGAGAGAGAACAAAGAGTTAGAGATATAGTGTTTACGAAAATGAGGGAAAGAGAGACGAAGTGGTATGAAACCCAATAAAACAATTTTAAGTGAAAGTGCCAAATTTCCCCTTTGAGTTCCAATTATTTCAATTTAGCCCTCGATGCTTCGAATTAAATTTCATTTTCGATTTCACATTCACGTACATGAAAGTGGTAGGAAAACCCAAGAAAGTATAAGAAATTGGATCTCGAGTTGAGGCTCGATAATTATATAAGACACCCACCCATGGGTAAAATAGTCAATTCATAAGTCTTGGGAATAAAATATATTATTTTAAAGAATGGGATGTAACAGATGCCTCTATGGTTACTCTGATCTGCTTCTTGAACATCATGTTTACCAGCCATAGATAAGTAGTGCCTACATTCTTAAGGTTGAAAGGCATGACTTTGTAGCAGTTGGTGCCTTGCTCTATCACGATTTTATCCTTGTCAAGCTCGTGCATGTCAATTTTATTATAGCCAGAGTATGCATCCAAGAAGTTGAGCAGCTGGTTCCATAATTTAAGTCAACAAATAGGTTAATTTGGGGAACTGGGTAATTGTCTTTAGGGTACGCCTTGTTAAGGTCGATGTAATCGACGCATACTCTTCATTTGCCTTTCTCTTTTTTTCATCACTAGTACAACATTGGCCAGCCATGCTGAGTACGTCACTTCTTCAATGAATCTGGCCTCTAGTAGCTTGTCAATCTCCTACTTCAATGATTATCACTCGTTTGTGTGTGAAATGTTATTTTTTATGAATCATTGGTTTGGCAGTAAGGTCAACATGCAGCTTGTGGTAAGCTATCGTTGGATCGATGATGAGCATGTTAGAAGGTGACCACGCGAAAATGTCACGGTTTTCCCTAAGAAAAGCCTTGACTTCCTCATTTCCTTCATGTTTAGACGTGACCCTATCCTAACCATCTTCTTGACTGCTGGGGGTCAAGAAAGATGTATTCAACATCTTTTTCAGGTTTCCATCTCATCTTGCCCACTGTCATTTCATTGTTGATGCTATTTTCTTGATTCATTTGGTGTAATTGGTATTTGGTGGAGGTAGAATTGTCTGGTATTTGGTGGAGGTAGAATTGTCTTTCTATACTTTAGCTACTATTGATGGGGTGGAAGACTTCTTCTTCGTCTCCTTAAGAACTTGTACAGTGCATCATCGAGACATAACCTGGCTAGACTTGATTTTTTCGATTGCTTATCCCTGGATGAATTGGATCTTCTGATACTCGATCAAGGTCACAAAATCCCGTTATAGGGAGACTGGTCGTTAACAATCATAAAGGTCTACGATGAGATATTTGAAAGATTGCTTATGTCAAGTGTGATATTGCCAAATACAGTTAAGGTAAGTCCGTTGAATTTGATCAAGACCTTTGTTTCCGTTTGAGTTCTCCAGGCCCATCTTCAGAATTGCTGACAGTTGTAAAATGTTGACTGTGTTGCCATTGTCCACCATAATTCTATCGATGATGGTGTGGGCCAGTTGAACAAATATCACCAAGGCATCATCATGCGGAAAGTTTATTCCCGTGATGTCCTGCTTGGTGAAGCTGATGATCGGCCTTGGTACAACATCTACGACTTGAACCTAGAAGATCGATCTTGCTTGCTCGATCCTCCTATTCTTGGAATTGTTGGTGAGCCCAGATGCTTAAAATTGATGAAGATGTTGTTGATTTGTATTGTCTTAGTTGAAGGGTTCAGCATTGGTGTTTGTGCCTTGCCTCGGCAGCGCTGCTGGCTTGTCCACATGCTTGTCACATTTGCTTTCCTCCACATGATTCTTAAGATACCTCTTCCAAGTGAGGTAGTCATTCGTCGTGTGCCTTGGACCTTTGCGAAATGCATAATACTTCGACTGGTCCATCTTGGAAGTATCTCCCTTCATAGGTTACGACATCTTGAACAATGGCTCGTTCTTAAGTTTGCGGAGAATCTGGTTAATTAAGATTGAGAACTTGGTGAACACCTTAGGCGCTGAGGCTTCTTTCGTTAGGGATCGGCCATTGCGCTTGCTTCTTACCTTGCTTTTATCATTGAGCTACTTCTTGCTTACTCTTCTTTTGAGCTACCTCTGAGTCTTTCCATGGTTGCTCAGATGGCTTCTAGGCACACTTGGCTTCATCCTATAGTAGGTGTTTTTCTACTAAAGCATAATAGTCTATCAGGATTAAGCCCTTGCCCATGATTTGCTCTTTGAAGAGGGGGTGATCCACTGGGAACCCCATCTTAAAAGGTGAGCTTACAATGATATCATCATATCTGAGTTGCCTTCTCTACCTTGAACCTCTTGATGTACATGTAAAACGACTCATTTGGATCCTTCTTCATGTTGAAAAGGTGGTCACACTTCTTCTTGATAGAGCAATAGGACGAATATTCTTTGGTGAAAACCAAGGAAATTAGTCGAAGTCCTAGATTGAGTGCGGCGGTGAGGTGCCTATCTTGATCTTCATCTCCCTTGAAAAGGGTGAAATATGGCAAGCTAAACTTCTGCGGTGGTTCCGTCTGCTCGATCTCGTCCTTGAACGGTGACCTACTCATGTTAGCCATATCTTTTTGAAGGGCATTATCAGGATTTTAATGTGTTAGAATCCGCGCATTACGAGCTTTTATACTTCTTTCTAGATTTACCTCTTCTAGGGCAGCAAAGCCTCCAGCTGCCCCCGGTGTTGACTTACTAACATGTGCTACTTTTTTGCTTGTCATGTTCATATATGCTGCCATTACGGTGCACGTGGTTCATATCTGGCTGGTGAACAAATTGCTCGATGTTGGTGTGGGCTACTAATTAAACTCGATTTGGACTACTCTCTTGCTTCCCTCTGTTCGTCGTGCTGTTATCTTCTTTCATGCTTTGTAGGATGATCTCCTTATAGGCCTAGCCGTGTGTGGACGCTTAGCTTGGAATGTCCAGAATACTTGTCAAAGTGTAGACCTGTTGGAACCAAATTTGCGCGTATCCACGGACGAAGGCAAGAACCAAGTCAGAATTGTCCATGACCACCGGCAAGAGGAGAATATGGTTGATTGGGAGGTGTTGTTGGATTCGGAAAAGACAACCTACATATCTCTGGGAAGAAGAATCAAACCACGGTGTAGTTATAAGGAAGAATGGCGTAAACCATCATTGACAAATAGCCTATAGTGGGGTGTTGGGAGATGAGTTCTCCATGGATGTGTTTATATGTAGACAGCAGCATAAGGGCCTCTGTTAGGCATAACGAGGATAAGTGTATTGTGGGTTTATAGGGAGAGATATGTGAATATAGGTGAATAACTATGGTAGTTTTGTAGAGAATAAAGTGGTCGTCCCTTGATAAATACCGATGCTAGTGAATTTATAGGGATCTTGAAAGTCCTTGTAGGGAAAGTAATCTTCAACAAATCGAGACTGTGACGACCTGTCCCTAATTTACGATTTTATAAATTTTAAAAGAGAGATTCGATGAAAATGCCCTAGAGGCGAGATTATTGACTTTTGTTGGCCGTTAGGTTATGATGTGTATGAACTATTACTTCACCGTATTCCTGAAGTACTCAACGGTACGAACGCGTAGACACAAGCAGAATCGAAATCGGAGTTACGGACAAATTGGTAATTTCATGTTTAGAGATATTTTGTATTGCTTTGTGAGACACATGGGGCCAACACCCCATTTCTACCATTTCCGTGTCTCCCCCTCCAGAAGTCTCAGATCTCTCTTTCTCATTTCAATATCACTTTCTCACTTACCTATCCTCCTTCCTCGAGGACCACGCACTCATCTCTGACGAGCCATCGTACAGGCCACCACTTCATCTTTCATTTTCTCTCATCCTTTCTCATTCTCTCACTCACTTTAACTCGCCCTCTCTCCGTTGAACCCACGCCATGAGATTGTAACCACCGGAGCCTAGGCAGCAACCACCTAACCCTCACTAGTTCTACCTCTCTTCTTCATCTCAAACCTTAAGGCCCTCTCTCTTCTCCCTACGTTCACTACTTAGATGTAGTAAAACCGTGATGCATCCACCACCGGCACCAATGAGATGTTGCTAGAATTCGACAAAGGTGAGTCAAAAATACCTTGGAACAAATATCTATGGTTGCTTAGTGTATATCTGAGTGTGCTTAGTGTAAATCTCAGTCTGTTAAGTGATTTTGCGTAAGTTTTGTGACATAAATAATTCGGGAAAACTATTTCCCAGTTTTCCGGTGACTGGACCCGAGAGTGCCAAGTGTTTTCCGACCACAGCTAGTCCTTATGTGGACAAATCCTTATTCTCCTTCTCCTTAGCTTTATTTTGATATAAAGATTGATGAAAATGGTTAAGTTTCAAAGCTAAATGGAGCCCAGGAATTGTTCCGGCCAAAATCCCCAAAATCAGATGGTTGCAGTGGCAACCGGCTGAAGAAGAAGAAGGTGAAAAAAAAGGGCCTTAAGCCCAAAACCCGACGCATGACCTAAGCCCAGATTTGTGGGCTAAATTCGGCCCAAACCCATTTCTAAATTGGGTTTGGAATATTCTTTATGTTGGCTTTTTCATAAATTTTTTGAAAACCCTCCTCGGCTAATTTCGATGTCTCGAGTCTGTTTTTGACATTCATGTAGTGAAATTTTGAAGTTTTAATGTAGTTGACCACCCGGGTGTCTCGGTTGACTTTTTAGGGTTGACCATTGACTTTTTATAAAATTTGTCGGGGACCCACCTTAGCGTATTTGGACGCCCTGATTCCAAATCCGCACCCTGTTTTCTCAAATTTGATTGTTTCAGTTGAGTTTTACTAACGGGTCCCAATATTATGCTTAGGTGTAATTACCATTAGAGACTCCATCTTACCTAGTTCGAACAACTACGACTTCGCAAGTATCTGTGAGTAGGTCTTTTCTTTGATATATACATATATTTGTTTAGTTTCCATATATACATCTAATAATGAATTTTCTATATGACTGCCATAATTAAATTAACATTTATAAAAAATGACGTAACGATGAGAATACCATTATAAATCCTACAGGATGCCTTAGCTAAACTTACGGCTATGAATAATGTTATGTCGACTAGAATTATCGAATCACTGTGGCATGGTTATATTTGTGTTAATTGGTCATCGTTTGCTTTCACGTGTATGTGCACATCGCACCATATGCTCACTTTGGATCCATTGTAGATACCAGTCTTGTCCTAGATTGCTATAGGCAATTAAGACTCGTATGTGCTGTGTATAGTGCCAGTCTTCACGTGATTGTAGTACTATAGCATATATTATTGTTCCACCCAATCTTGTTCATGTCAGAATATCTTTGCATGAACTTGTGTATTAGCATGTGTTGATGAGCATTCGATATGATATGTTTGCTATTGTGAGATTATGTGATTACGGGCGTCATGTGCTTACTTACACAACATTGTACCTTATTGAATTCTTGAGATTTTGCAGGCTACGGTAAATATTTTCTTACTATACGTAGTATGTATATTTTGAAAACTATACTTGTTTTTGAAGGAAATTTTGTGAAAAACATGTTCATTTAAGCAACATCTATAACATGCAATTAACAATTAAAAGGCGGAATCATGCTTGTATGCACTTAAAAACAAAACATTAACCATGAAATTCAAAGCCTAGTAGATTGGTGAACCAAGACTCAACTCAAATCAAAGTGAGTTGAGAAATTTATACCTTTGTAGATTCCTCTTTGCATAAGCAAATGCTAATCACCCAAGGAGAGGGCCTTCATTCCTTGCTTCTTAGATCCATGGATTTGGATGGAAGAATATGTTTCTCCAAGTTCTCAAAATAGAGAACCTCTAAGTCTCCACACCAAGGTAAGATGTGAAGAAGAGATGAGTGACCTTGGAGGAGAAAGATTACTAGCTAATCCCTCCAAGGGTGGCCGGCCTCTTTAGAGAGAAAGGAGAGCTTTGTGTTCTCTCCAATTTTCTCAAAAGAAACCCTAAACGAATTTTGGCTATAAAGTCATATTTATACCTACATTCATCTGAGTGGCAAACTTGTAATTAAGTCCAAAACCCACTCCTTTAACTAAATGGCCGGCCATAGGTTTCATTGGGCTTTTAAGGCCTTTGTGAATTATTTGTCATTAAGTTGTCATACAACTTAAGTCAATGGGCTTGACGTTCGAAGCCCATTGGGCCTTGAGGCCCAAAACTAACCCATGGTCTTTTAACGAACTTGATTCGTTTGATTAATTAACATATTAATTAATCCTTGCCATAAATAATTAAACCATTTAATTATTCTTACTCATCTCCATTGTTTCTTCAATCTATGCCTTACACGGTGTACGATCCATTAGGTTCCTTTTACCGAGGCAGTGGGCGATTAGAACACTTTCAAATTGATTGTGAATTGAAACTTACTTTCAATTCTCCCTTTAGTGATTATACACGTTTAGGGCTTCCACAAACCATGAGTGACACCTAGCAGTATGTCATGGTTACCCAAGCTAATCAGAAGAGGTGGAGAACCTATTCAGTTTAGGATTACAATGCAATACGGTCTTTCTCTAATACAATACTCTTGACCGCATTGTTTGGTTTGATAGTTTAATCATGTCTACTATCCAATGTGATTCATTTACTTATATGATTACCTTGAATGTGATTTGGAATGACTTCCTAAATCTCATTCATACTCTGGCCAGAGATTCTTAATCATATCATAGAGTATTCTCCCTCAAACAGTTTGAAGGTTAGAGATCCCTTCTTGCGCATTCATTTACCTCCATGGCTAAGTGGCTTAACCCTAACTATGTCGTGGACACCCTCCTGATGGAGTGACTTTGACATAATCAAAGATCGAGGACTTAACCACAAGACAACTATGATGCCTCAGGTGAAAGGACTACTTTGCATTATCCCAACCATGAGTTCTCATGTGACATGAGTATGAGAACTCCTCGTTGATCGTGTTCAGTGGACTCATTCGTTATTGAGCACCTACATGCTTGTCTTGGTGTCAATCACACCAATGACTCGAGACTAGTCACTCTCACTAAGAGAAGACATAGCATGTACTGATCTTAATGGACTGTCAATGCCCAATTGGCAATCCTATGATCAGGAATGTTTAGGATATGTATACGAAAGAGAATGGTCTCAGTAATCTAACTTGTTTAAATAACATTCTCCTAATTACATATTCCTTGGACTTATCGTTTAAGCATATAACTTTTATATGAGACGGCTTAAACAATAATCTTTGCCCTTGTTATTAAACTAGATTAGTTTAACATGTGAAATGTCCATAAAGTATCATCATATGATTGGTTTTAGGGCACATTTCCAACAGTTTTATGGCGAGAGGTTATTACATTTTTGAAAGGGTTTTTACCAAGCTTTGTTTTTAGGCCCACACACCTTTATTTTTCGCCCTTCCAGGTTTTATTGCTGAGCTTTCATATCGACGAGGATTCTTGGAAAATCTCATTAAAGGTGGCTACCTTTGATGGTATAATTCTCATCTTACTTTACTGTACTTTACTTATGCTTTGACATCACTTGTGAAATGGATTCATTACCGCTCACCAGCGCACTCTTATATTTAGGCGCTTTAGGGTTTAAATTTATTCACAATTTTCCACATCACTACACTTTTTCGTCACCCTTCGAGTGTCGGCCAACACAACTCGATTCAGAGTCCAAGTGGACATTTCGGGTCGGGGTGTGACAGAGAGATTATCCAGGAGGAAATCTAGGATAAGATACCCAATCTTTCTCGCATCTTAATTATATTGCCTAATACCTAAGGTATCCTAATTTGTCTTTAATTAGGGCTTCTTTACTTGGAAAAAAAGTAATATCTTTAATCAGCTTTGGCCTAGTCTGTCTGACTTCACTTAGTATTCTGACTTCATCTGACTCGGTCCACTCTGAATTTGACTAAGTCTACTCTGAATCTAACTAGGTCAACTCTGAATCTGACTAAGTCAACTTTGAATTGGACTCGGTTTACTCAAATTTGATTATGTCTAGTCCTCTTTGACTATAAGAGTAACCTATTTCGATCCACATCAAGCCTCCCAGCTTATCCACCTAAATATCATGTGCTATGAGAATTCTGATCTTTCTTGCCACTTAAGATACCACATGTCTTGAGTCTAGAAAATCATGGTCCAATAGGACCTAACTTCAAATTCACACTGGCTCGTGGGCCAAGTTGGGAATGGACGCTTTTCTATGCACTGAGGGGGGGGAGAAAACATTTTCCCAAGGGCCAAGCAAAGAGAGTACACTACTAGAACTCTCATTTCGTAGTGGGTTGAGTGGCCACTTACTGAGACGTTGATGGAAAAAGTCATGATCATTACCCCTTGTTTATCTCTAGACACTTCGTTTGGGGCGTGCTATGTCTCAATGTGCTTAATGAGTAATTCACCATGATCGTCTACTACACGAGGGCACTAGTTAGGTGGGTGACATGTTGGGATAGGTGTTATTCTCCATTTGGAGTGGAAAAGCTCAGATGATGGGCGTCTCCATGTGTGGTGGAAGTGCAATGAGTAGCAGGTCCAAAATTCGGGCCCTAAATAGGCACATTTGTGAAGAAAAAAAGAGGAGTGAAAATATCCTTGATTTAGTCACCAATTTGGTTGTTAGACTCCAGATCACCTAAATTGGTCTTGGACTAATTCAGGCCGCGGGGCAAGCCAACCCGCTTGGTTAGCTGGGCTAGCGCTTAGGCCACTTGTCCGTGGCCCGACATTGTGCATTAGGTTGCTTCCTCTACAGGCTAGGCCTGGATCTAGGCTCTTGCTAATGGGCTCCTTTAGTAGTAGTGGTCTTTACATAATTTATTATGTATGAGATTGTGTGTTTAATCCCTCGAAATGTTTATCATTTTGTTTATTTTTTTAAATTATTTAACAGACACATGAGCATTTTTATTTTTCTATGGGTACCAAAGTATTTCCCAATTATATTTAGTTCATATATATATATATATATATATATATATATATATATATATGTATGTATGTATTTATTTATATTAAAAACAAACAAAAAAAAAAGCTAGCAAATGAACAGTCTTCCCCTTTTTCAAGAAAATTATCTAATGAATAGTGCCTCCTTTCTAAAAAATTTCATTTGAACTTTTGTTCTTCATCTCATTAGTGATTCAATGCCAAATTTGTTTCATGAATCATCAAATTAACATCCAAACTCAAAACCTTGTCATCTTGATTTTTTTAGCCATGTTGCCGTTGTTGGAAATGTGCCTTAAAACCAATCATATGATGATACTTTACGGACATTTCACATGTTAAACTAATCTAGTTCAATATAAAGGGAAAAGATTATTGTTTTAAGCCGTCTCATATAAATGTTATATGCTTAAACAATAAGTCCAAGGAATATGCAATTAGGAGAATGTGATCTAAAGAAGTTAGATTCATGAGACCATTCTCTTTCGTATACACATCCTAAACATTTCTGATCATAGGATTGCCAATTCGGCATTGACAGTCCATTAAGATTTAGTAGGTGTTATGTCTTCTCTTAGGGAGAGTGACTGGTCTCGAGTCATTGGTGTGACTGACACCAAGACAAGCATATAGGTGCTTAATAGAGAATGAGTCCATTGAACACGATTAACAAGGAGTTCTCATACTCATGTCACATGAGAACTCATGGTTGAGATAATGCAAAGTAGTCCCTTAACCTGAGGTATCATAGTTATCTTGTGGTTAGGTCGTTGATCTTTGACTATGTCAAAGTCACTCCATCAGAGGGTGTCCACGACATAGTTGGGGTTAAGCTACTTAGCCATGGAGGCAAGCGAATGCGCAACAAAGGATCTCTAACCTTCAAACCATTCGAGGGAGAATACTCTATGATATGATTAAAAATCTCTGGCCAGAGTATGAATGAGATTTAGGAAGTCATTCCAAATCACATTCAAGGTAATCATATAAGTAAGAGAATCACATTGGATAGTAGACATGAATAAACTATCAAACCAAACAATGTGCTCAAGAGTATTGTATTAGAGAAAGACTGTATTGCATTGTAATCCTAAACTGAATAGGTTCTCCACCTCTTCTAATTAACTTGGGTAGCCATGATATACTGTTAGGTGTCAGTCATGGTTTGTGGAAGCCTTAAAGGTGAGTAATCACTAAAGGGAGAATTGAAAGTATGTTTCAATTCACAATCCATCGTTAAGAGTAACAATCGCCCACTGCCTCACTAAAAGGAACCTAATGGATCGTACACCGAGTATGGTAGAGATTGAAAAAACAACGAAGATGACTAAGGATAATTAAATGGTTTAATTATTTATGGCTAGGATTAATTAATATGTTAATTAATCAAACAAATATGTTTGTTATAGACCTTGGGTTAGTTTTGGGCAGCAAGGCCCAATGGGATTTGAATGTCAAGCCCATTAACTCAAGTTGTATGACAACTTGAAAATACAAAGGGCTTGAAAGCCCAATGAACCCTTAATGGCCAGCCATATAGAGAGGGGTAGTGAACTTAGCTTAATTGCAAGTTTGCCACTCCATTGTGAGGTGGTATAAAGGCAACTTTATAGCCATTTCATCCTTAGGGTTTCTTTTGGAGAAAAGATGAGAACACAAGCTCCCTTTTCTCTAAGAGGCCGGGCACCCTAGGAAGGTTTTACTAGCATCTAAATCTTCCTAGGTCACTCATCTATTCATCAATGCTCTCCTTGGTGTGGAGACTTAGAGGTTCCCTTTATTGGGAACTTGGAGAATCCATTCTACCATCCTCATCCAAGAAATCCATGGAGCTAAGAAGTAAGGAATGAAGACCCTATGTCTTGGGTGATTAGCCTTTGCTTGTGCAAAGAGTAATCAACAAAGGTATAATATTTCTCAACTCACTTTGTTCTTGAGTTGAGTCTTGGTTCACCACACTCAGTAGGCCTTGAATTTCATGGGTAAAGTTTTGTTTTTGAGTGCATACAAGCATGATTCTGCCTTAAATTGTTAATTGCTTGTTGTAGATATTGCTCAAATGAACTTGTTTTCACAAATATATCCTTCAGCCGCCAAAAGGTGTTAGTGTTTTGTATTCGAATTAGGCTTTGATTTTACAAATTAAAAACTGAAAATAAATTAGGAATGAGGAAGATGACCATTGCAAACCCAAACATGAACATTTTTCTTTTTCTACGGGCACCAAATTATTTTTACTCCATATATATATATATATATATTAAAAGTGAAAAAATAGCAAATAAACCATCTTTCCCCTTTATCAAGAAAATTAGTAAATGAATAGTGCTTCATTTAAAAAAAATTAAAAATAAGGGCCCGTTTGGCACCTTGCTCAAAAGCTTTGGTTGTTCCTAAACATAATTTTCAAATAACACCACTTAAAAATAGTTTTCTTTTAAGTCTCAAAATTTCAAAAATTTGTTTGGTTGAATTTTTAAAAATAATTTTTTTAGTTTGAATTCAAACTTCATTGAGAAAAAATTGGAGGAGGGAAAGAATTGGGAAAGAGAAAATAGAGAGAAAATAGTTGGCGATGAGAGAGAAAGATAGGGAGAGGACGAGGAGGATAGGGAGAGAGCAAAAAGTTACAGTGAGAAGGTGAGGAGTGAGAAGAAAGAGAGGGTGATGAGAGAGAGAGAGACAAGACAAAGGCCGAGGAGAGAGAGAGGAGAGGGTGCAACGTGGAGAGAGAAGAAAGAGAGGGTTGGGAGAGAAAAAAAAGGGAGTTAGGAAGGAGCAAAAGAAGATGTTAAGGAGAGAGCAGAAAAACTCTAAAAACTCGTTTTTAGTGTTTTTAAGAAATAACCTATGTTTTTAAGTTAGTTTTGAATCCAATGCCAAATTGTTTTCATGAAGTATTAAACTAACATTCAAACTCAAAGCCTTGTCATCTTAATTTTTGCAACTGTGCTGCCGAAGAAAAATCTTAGAGTTTTGTATTTGAATCAGGCTTTGATTTTATTAATTCAAAACTGAAAATCAATAAGAATGAACAAATAAGAATGAGAAAGATGACTGTTGCAAACCCATTCACACCTACAACATGACTCAACTCATGTGCACAACACATGTACAACTTAGACAAACAAATGCTGTAATAATTGTCATTAATATAGCCTATGAGCTAGTTCTAATCTTTAGCCATTCATTGTAGACAATAACATAAAAACAAATAAACCCAAGAATTCTACATTTAAACAAAGTGTAATCTGCACAAATGCTTCATTGAGTGTTAAAAGGTATTCATCTCTCGATCTATAGCTTTTCAATTCATTTTATTTTAACTTTTAATCTTAGCTTCGTTTGTGTATTCAATTGTGTTATGCATAGGTTTCCTCTCCTTCAGCTGTAGTTCCTTTTTAGTTCACATATATTATTTTCTTATCCTGATATTGTGTCATTGTTAATAAAATTAGTTAGTTTATAAAAAGAATGTTGTGGATGCAAATTTCTACTATCTTCTCATTTGACGAAAATGCACTTGCAAATAATAACACCTAAGACTAAGGGCAAATGCCTCACGTGCCCACGATGAATTGCCGAGGACCGGGGGCTTTGGCTGAAGAATCTTCGATGTCAAAGTTAGAATTTTGAAAACAATGTATTTGGGAGTTCATGGATATCAAATGACTTAGCATTTTAGTGGGATAAGTGCAGTACTTATAGGAGGGTGGCCAGTCCTTTTGGTTAAGAGTGGCCGACCATATATGGTGTAATTGGGTTAATAATTGCAAGATATTATGTGAAATAATATCTTTCAATTAACATGGCACTTATTCCTAATTTAAATAGGAAGTTTTGGGAGTTACCTTTTGAATAAAATCAATAAGGGATTGATGAGGAGTATTGAGAGGAATTTGAATAAATTGATCACCTTTGTCTCTTCCTTGATTGAGCCATTGTTGTCCGTATTTCCCGTCATTGTACTTTTCTTTTATGTTTATTAAAAAAATTTATAGAAAAGTCTAGGAATAAGAACGTATGAAAAATCTACGAACGAACGAGAAATGAGAAACTTTGAATGTGAGAGTCTTCTTCGAGTGTGTGGATCAAACTCTCAGTGAAAGCATCAATTTGTGGATGTAAATTTCCGCCATCTTCCTTTGACAAAAATGCACCTGCAAAATAATAACACCTAAGATTAAGGCCAAAGCCCTTGCGCCCCCATGATGAATTGGGGGAGGGGGCTTTGACCAAAGAATCTCTGATACCGAAGTTAGAATTCTAAAAGGAATGTATTTTGGAGTTTGTGGGTAGCAAATGGCTTAGCATATTAGTGGGATAAGTGGGGTACTTATAGGAGGGTGGCTAGCCCTTTGGGCAGAGAGGGGCCAACCATATATGGTGTAATTGGGTGGATAATTGCAAGATATTATGTGAAATAATATCTTGCAATTAACATGGCAATTATTCCTAATTTAAATAGAAAGTTTTGGGAGTTACCTTTTGAATAAAATCAATAAGGGATTGATGAGGAGTGATGAGAGGAATTTGAATAAATACCATATTGATCAACTTTGACTCTTCCTTGATTAAGCTGTTATTGTCCGTTGCATATGCATAGGAATATTGGTGTGCGTCGAGGGTAATCTCATCTTTGTAACCCAAAAGTCCACATGTCATTTCCATGATTTTTTGGATTATTTTTTGCTCCACAAATGTCTATAAATCAATCTACAAAAGGCACTATTTGAAATTTTGCCTAGGTACTTGAAAACTCATGACCAGCCCTGGATGAATATTACCAAAGTTAGGACTGTTGGAATTTGGAGGGGATTAATACTGAGTTGAATTAACCATAGAGAACAGAAAAAAGTGGTGAGACCTATGAAAAATATTTTTTTCACCACCTTACAGTGATGGTGATGCTCACCATCCTACTATTTACGGTTCAATGAGTTTAATTTAATCTATCTATGACACAAATCTTGAAATTTAAATTAATCTAACAGTAATTATTAGGATGGTGAGCAAAAATGTTGTCATGCCTCGATCTCGAGATACGTCTAGGATCGATACATGGCAGTAGAAAGTAACGGTATAATAATACATAAAGTCATCTGGGATTCCTACACAATAACATCAGATATTTAACAGAAACAAAATTACAATAAAGGGTAACAAACCTTACTCTCGAGTGCATTACACACATCAGCTACACCTCTTGAAAAGCTATTCTCTAACCTCTACCTATACTCTACAAGAAACAACCCTAGACTATGAGAACAATCCACTAGACAAAGTAAAAACCCAGATAAGCTATGAAGCTCGTGTGAATAACAACAATATGACATGTGATTTTAATACAATATTTAGCAATTATTTGCGTATAAAAATAACTTTGATTGATCCACACGAGAACTTAATCATCTTTTTCATATATGATACAAATGTAGCAATAAATATAAATCAAATGTACAGTTTCTAACACTAAATAAATTTATTTTGAAATGGTTAAAAATAATTTAATATAAATGTAAGCACGAAAATTCTGTAACGAATGAAACGAGAGCAAGTGTACAAAGTAGATATGTATTGATGAATTTGTAGGTTACAATCTCTGTTTACAATTTTCCTCAGATTCAGTCTTCAAATTTGATGTAGATGCGTAGGTTATTGATCCAAGGGTTGTGATGACTTGATCTTGGACGAACGATTGAACGATTACTTCAAGTTTTGAGCTTGAAACAATGTGTGGATAGTCTTCACCTCAATACTACGGGAAAGGTAATGTTGATGTAGGATTTCGTTGATTCAAGGGTCTTGGCGACTTGATCTTGAAACAAACGTCGTTACAAGTTTTGAGCTTACAACAAAGTCTTGAAGGAATTGGCACAAGTTCTTATTGATTCTTCAAGGGAATGCTTCAGCTTTGGTCTAAAGAAAGCTTCCGCTTTGGTTGTACGTTCTTCGAAGAGAACTTTGGATGCATATTAGTCTTCAAAGATTTGGCAGAGGTTCTCCTTTTGTGAGAATTTCGGCCTTTCAATGTAGAAATTGTCGACCTTTATGCTTGTATGAGGACCTTGTATTTATAGACTTCTCAAAGCTTGCCTTTGGACCTTTATGCTTGTCTGAGGACCTTGTATTTGTAGACTTCTCAAAGCTTGCCTTTGGATGGATTTGGCTTTGATTTGTGTCTTGATTCATCCATGGGAGAATTGGGGCATGTTATGTGTCTTAATTTTAGCCACTTTCCCTTGCTTGGCCGAAATATATAAGGCTTTCTTGCCTATTTTGTGAGCAATCTTCAATTCTTACTTGTTTTGTGAAGACGCTTTAGCTTTCTTTTCGGTTTTGGGAGCAATTTGGGCCCCTTGCCGATTTTAAGGAGATTTATTTCCCTTTGCTGCATTTTAGGAATGCTTTTGAGTTTCCTTTGCTTGATTTGTGCCACATGTCATTGATGACTTGTTCATTTGTGATAAGTCATATGCTACGTGGAGCTTTGTGATGCATCATTTGCATGCAACAAAATTTACATGTCTACAAATGCCCTCACTTCAAGGCGCGTTGTAGGCACTACAATGTGAATGTTCTAACTCAAGGGTCGTCAAGACTTGATCTTCAATTAGTTTGCTTCTTCAAGGGCCGTAGAGGTGTATTTCTTGAACGAAACATTTCTTCAAGGGCTATTGAGGCGTATTTCTTGAATTGAAATGATGAATTTCATCAAGGTCTGTTGAGGCTTGGTCTTGAATGAAATGAAAATTTTCTTCAAGGGCTTTAAAGGCTTAATCTTGAATAAAATAGAAATTTTCTTCAAGGGCCGTAGAGGCTTGATCTTAAATGAAATGAAAATTTAATTCAAGGGCCATAGAGGCTTGATCTTGAATGAAAATTTTGAAAATGGATAAATCGGCACATACTTATTGTTGATTTTCCATAATTTTTTACAAAATACACTAATGTATTTTGAGGCTTGGATTTTTTTCTTGTGGGTGTGGGAAAAATGCTTTTTCCTTGCTTAGGTAGGAGCCTCCTTCAATTTTGGCAATGAGGGTGATTTCCTTCAAGGTTTTGGAAAGATTTAATGCTTGTCCTTTGGTAAGTAGGATTTCCATTTTTTTCGTTTGATTTCTGATGAGTAGATTTTATATTATATATTTTACCCTAATCTTAGTATATTTTGGTTAATATTTTGGAAGAATTTTGATGCTTTGAATTGTATTTTCAATATAAGACTTTCGAATTCCTCTGGAGAAAAACAGGATCAAATGGACGAATTTTGGAGTAATTCTAGTTGAAGGACGTTCGTGAGTCACTTAGCTTGATCGTATCAAAATCTGGGATTTTTCCACCAAGCGGTTATTTTCTGGCGATAAAATAAAGGAGCGATGCGCAGTGCTGAAAAATGACGTTTTTGAGCTTAAATTGAGTTTTTGGAGCCCAAGATGACCTCGGATGGGTTCGTGGCCTTCTGGAGCAGCTTATGGGTCCAAAACGTGGCTGTTCAGATTTTAGACGAATTTTACCATTTAATTTAGGGCTATGTTTCCTATTTTATTTTATTATTATTATTAGTTTCCTAGTGGGAATAAATGACCTGTTTTTAGGGTTTGTGTGTGTGTGTGTATGGGGGGGGGGGGTTGGCAGATTTATTGCTTGGCCGTCTACCATATTTCTCTACGCTTTCTTTATGCAATTTTGGAGGCAGAGAGAATTGTTAGGGTTTTGGAGACTTTTTACTTGAAGGTGTTTTCAATCTTTTTCTTGAATATATTTTCTATTATTTCAATTATGAATATGTGTAGCTAATTCTTTTTGCTAGGGCGAAGCCTTGAGCCTTAGCATGAATATGTGATTTTTATTTAATTGCTTATGATTGATTGCATGCATACTTTGAATTATTAATCACCGGGATTAAAACTATCTAATTGTTCTTAATGCCTGATCACCATTAGGATCTTTAGAAGAGTAATTTGATGCAATTTTGGTCGGAAGGTTCCCTGAAATTGACACTAGCTTCTTGTGATTAATAATTGTAATTTCACTTAGGATAAACACCACGTCTTAAGGATTGCATGGTTTTTCAAAGGGTTTTCATAAAGCATAATGAACCTTTCCTTTTCAGATAAGCTCCAGACATCTATCGTTCTCTTCTATGTCGGATCAGCATTCTGTAGCTCCTTCCGCAGAAGCACACATGCATTAGATAATTTTCATCCATTTTTTTCCCCAAATCTAGGCATATAAAAAAAAAATCAAAGGGAGATGTGGATAAAAATTACCCATGAATGTGTCGAAATCAGAGAGGGATGTGATCTGTGGTGTCATCTTTGCGGTTGTTGATATTATTGTTTGAGGGTGCTCGATTTCTGAGGATGAAGGAGCAACTGTGGAAATGAGGGAAAATGTGTGGGAAGGATGTCTATTTTTCATTTTACAGAGATATGGGGTCTAAGTGAAACAAAGAGGGAAGGCTGAATTTCTAAAGAGACAGAAAGCTCTTGCGTTTTTTAGAGTTGATGCGAAATATATAAGCACACAAATTAAACCCTCTTTTTATCAATTGTAGTAAAGTATGTAAGTAGGGATCGTTCTAGGCCGGGGATTAGGAGGGATTGCTAAATTACTTGGAAACTGACTTGAAAACGTAAAAACAAAGTTTAAAACACTAACTAGACTCAAAGAATGCAAAACTATACTTTAAAACACTAAAACAAACCAAAAGACTCAAAACAACCCCTAAACACTCAAAACTACCTTAAACACACAATCTGGGCAGTTTTGGGACTCTAACACAAACTTGGACGAATTTTGGTTTTCTAATGAACTAAAACACTTAAAAACATAATCTAAGACAAGTTCTAATTAATATGACTCAAAGAAATAAGATGGGGTTGATTTTGGACGAAAATAATTAAATTAAGACAAGAACAAAGTAAACAAATTCTTAGACAAATTTAAGTGAATCAAAACAGATTGTAAAATGAATTTGAATGAAACTTATGGATGGAAGGCTAGCTAGGAGGTTCTTCTCCACACATGTCACACTTGCATACAAAACAATTTCCAATTGCTTTTCGATAAGCTATGAATACTCAACGCCCCAAATTAACCGTGAATTGCACTAATTAACCCTCAGTTTTTTCCACAAGTTATTAGGTTGGATGATTGCATACGACAACCCAAAACATTCCCTACAAGTTCCCTACATGAATTGCATAATAGAGATACAAGCAAGAATCATTAAGTTCTATGAAAAACATAAGCATTGACGAGGCACTCGTTACTATGATTTGCATGAAACTTATGCCAAGAGTTTACTTAACGTGATTGTGACTAGCAACCTTCACTACTTGTGAATATAAGTTTATAACGATTAGGTGAAACTCCCTTATATTCTAGCGTCAAATTCATGCATGAAAATTAAGCGTGCACTCTTAACCAACATACACAAATTAGTTTTTATATGAACGGATAAGTAAATCGAATTCACAACTTATGAATCACAACTGGATGTAATCAAATCATATTGCAAGTATGAACATAGTTTCGAATCACCCCCTAACTAAGAGGGGTTTAGTTCCTCATACTCACAAAGCAAAGATACATAAATTTAGACATTAAAATCAAAGGAAAGAAAACACCTAAAATGCTCCAACTTGGTAGCAAGTGCATCCAAGATTCCTCCTTTCCCTTGCTTGTGGCAGATTGGGTTATGGACAGATTTTGGGTAGTTTTATGATGTAGAATGGATGGGGAATGGTATGGAAAGGTTTAGGGTGAGTGTGGAGGAGTGTTTGATGGTTGGAGGGTGGTGGAGAACTAGGCACTAGAATGGTGTTTTTGGGGTGTTTTGCTTCCTAGGGTGTGTATGGACGAATTTTTGTGATAAAATGATGAATATGGGGGATTGTCCTCTAGCCAAGGGGTGTAAACATGTATTTATAGGCCCCAAAAACCTTAGAAAATCAGGTTAGGTTAAGGATGAAATGCATGGCAATTTGTGTGTGTGGTGTGCAATGGTCCAAGGGTGAAAATGAAGTAATGATGCAAAGTGTGAAGGGTAAAATGGAGTGGTGTTGTAGCTAGGGAGCATGAATGATTGTGTACATTGCATAGAGATGGAAAAGGAGGTGAAATGTGTCAACAAATGGGTCAAAGGTGCAACAACATGTGTTGCACATGGCATTGGATTCCAAATGTGAATGATGGAGTATCAATTGGTGCATGTAATGGATGTAAATGTTGTCAAAAATCTAATGAGTGAAGGGAACAAGAGGTATCAAGCAATTGAGTGTAATAATTAAATGAATTGAAGCATGAAATTAGAAATTATGTAGGGGACAAGAGTGATCAAGCATGGCATGGAATCCAAAGGGAATTCTATGTGGTTTGCATGGCAAGGAATGCAAGTTGGGGTGACAGATTTTTGGGCTGTTTTCTTCATCTTTTGGACCATAATTCTTCATATTCTTGGCCTCTTTAGTTCTCAAATTCGTCCATCCACTTGGCCCATGCATTTGCTATCCATTCCAAGCCCGAAACATGCTCCAAAGGCCTCCAAAATGCATCTTCTTGCATACTTTGTACTTAGAGTCTGAAAACACACAAAAATAACTTTGAACACTAAAATAACTAAGGAAATACAACGTAAATGCACAAGAACAAGCTAACTAAGTAGCATAAATATGCTCCTATCAAGAGTCATGCAGAAGAGAGAGAGCATAGATGGATTAGTTTGAAATGAAAGCCATGAGAGATGTCTCTCATTTTTCTAGAGAGAACGAGAGCCTTCGGGGTTTGCAAATCACATTATTATCCCTCTTCATTTGACGATTGAGGCGTTTGGCTCTACGATCGAGGCTAGTGAAAAGGGAATCCTATGCGTGCTCGGGTTTTTCAATTGACAAATGCAGCTGCTGCCCCAGATTATATTGTAATTGTTGCCAGGATTTGACACACGTGGGGCTTGTAAGTGTTGGCTAACGCGTCTTCGCAAGTTCCCAGCTACCAAGTCCTGCGTTCGAATCCCTGAAGTGTGCATTAGTATTTTACTTCTCCATATTTTTGTCAGCGCACCTCAGCAAGTTCACAGTTCCACCCTTCAACTCTTTGGTGTGTCAATTTTTAACACTTTTCCTTTTCTTTTATTTTATTGTTTTTCTATTTCTTTTTCCTATTTTCTTTTCTTAGGATTTTTTTTTCTTTATCTTTGATTTTCGTTCTACATTTTCTAGGATTTAGTTGTTTTGTTTATGTTCTTGTTTCTTTTGTTTATTTTCCACACCTTGAGGACAAAGTGTGAAATAAGTTTGGGGGTGGGAAAGTAAATTTTAGTTTTTTTTATTATTGTGTCAGTTTAAAATTTTCATTCTTCTTAAGTTAATATCCATAGATTATTTTAAATGTTAGAAAAAATGGACATGGTGAAGGTTAATCCCACATTAGAGTCTTTACTATTTATCGTTGCTTAGAAACTAATTCATGAATTATACTTTGAACTTTGCACATCACACCAACATGGTTTGTGGGGAATGAGATTGAAACACTTGCTTTTAGTCTAAGTTTATTTTTAATTTTTGTTTTAAGTAAAGTCAGTTATTATTGTGAATAAAGTAATAATTGTCTCACCCGAGGTTTTGCCTAGTAACCGGGCTAGTCCTGCCTAATCAGCAGTAATTCTCGCGTCAAACGGTAGAGTTTTGGCATGGGGCAGGGTGGTTAGTTGGTTTCGTAGTCTTTTCAGCTCGGGTTAATAAGTCCTTAGGGATGTTCTACACCTAGTGCCCTAAAGCCCTAGTGGTTTGGGGGTCATTGACCTAAAGCTCACTACATGGGTTGGATCGAAATCTTAAGTGAACCGACATTGCACGACCAATACTGTTACTGAAAAAAAAAAAAGAGAGAAAAAATTGAAAAAAAGAAAGAAAAGAAATATGGTTATATTTAAAGTTAGTATGTGTGAAATAAAGAAGGACGAGAGATAAGGGTTTTAGTCGATTCTCCTTAACTATGTTGGGTCACTTTACACCAAAGGAAGTTTGTGAATTCTTTTCTAATTGATTCTAAATAGCTTAGACTCTGTGGTGGGATTGGTTGGAACTTTTGAAAAGATGTTCTAGTTTTTAAAATTTGCTATGGATTGCAACTTAGTCTTGTTTTGTCTTGGTTGAGTTTTCGCTAGTTGTCTAGTTTGTAAAGTTTTTATTTTTTATTTTTAGTCTTGTTTTGCTTGAGGACAAGCAAAAAGCTAAGTTTGGGGGTATTTTGATGAGTAGATTTTATATTATATATTTTACCCTAATCTTAGTATATTTTGGAAATATTTTAATGCTTTGAATTGTATTTTCAATATAAGACTTTCGACTTCCTCTGGAGAAAAACAGGATCAAATGGACGAATTTTGGAGTAATTCCAATTGAAGGACGTTCATGCGTCACTTAGCTTGATCGTATCAAAATCTGGGATTTTTCCACCAAGCGGTTATTTTCTGGCGATAAAATAAAGGAGGGATGAGCAGTGCTGGAAAATGACATTTTTGGGCTTAAATTGCGTTTTTGGAGCCCAAGATGACCTCGGATGGGTTCGTGGCCTTCTGGAGAAGTGTTTAAAATATTCCAAACATTAAATCCACCTATATTGGGCAAGTTTTGGAGCAGCTTATGGGTCCAAAACGTGGCTGTTCAGATTTTAGACGAATTTTACCATTTAATTTAGGACTATGTTTCCTATTTTATTTTATTATTATTAGTTTCCTAGTGGGAATAAAGGACTTGTTTTTAGGGTTTGTGTAACATCCCACATCGCCCAGGGGAGTGATCCTTAAATGTATATTCTTATCCCTACCTAGCACGAGGCCTTTCGGGAGCTCACTGGCTTCGGGTTCCGTAGGAACTCCGAAGTTAACCGAGAAGGGGGCCATAGCCCTCCCATGATGGGTGACCCACTGGGAAGTTGCTCGTGAGTTCCCAAAAACAAAACCGAGGGAATGGTAAGCCCAAAGTGGACAATATCGTGCTACGGTGGTGGAGCGGGCCCGGGAAATGATCCGCCTGGGTCGGGATGTGACAATTTGGTATCAGAGCCAATCCCTGGCCGGAAGTGTGCCGACGAGGATGTCGGGCCCCTAAGGGGGGTGGATTGTAACATCCCACATCGCCTAGGGGAGTGATCCTTAAATGTATATTCTCATCCTTACCTAGCACGAGGCCTTTTGGGAGCTCACTGGCTTCGGATTTCGTTGGAACTTCGAAGTTAAGTGAGAAGGAGGCCAGAGCACTCCCAGGATGGGTGACCCACTGGGAAGTTGCTCGTGAGTTCTTAAAAACAAAATCGTGAGGGAATGGTAAGCCCAAAGCAAACAATATCGTACTACAGTGGTGGAACGGGCCCGGGAAGTGATCTACCCCAGGCCGGGATGTGACAGTTTGTGTGTGGGGCTTGGCAGATTTATTGCTTGGCTGTCTACCATATTTCTCTACGCTTTCTTTATGCAATTTTGGAAACAGAGAGAATTGTTAGGGTTTTGGAGACTTTTTACTTGAAGGTGCTTTCAATCCTTTTCTTGAATATATTTTCTATGATTTCAATTATGAATATGCGTAACTAATTCCTTTTGCTAGGGCGAAGCCTTGAGCCTTAGCATGAATATGTGATTTTTATTTAATTGCTTATAATTGATTGCATGCATACATTAAATTATTAATCACCGGGATTAAAACTATCTAATTGTCTTAATGCCTGATCACCATTAGGATCTTTAGAAAAGTAATTTGATGCAATTTTGGGTGCAAGGTTCCCTGAAATTGACACTGGCTTCTTGTGATTAATAATTGTAATTTCACTTAGGATGAACACCACGTCTTAAGGATTGCATGGTTTTTCAAAGGGTTTTCATAAAGCATAATGAGTCTTTCATGTTCAGATTTGATCCGAACGTCCGGACGGATTGCAAGTTAGATATACGTTCTATATTGGAGGTTTCAAGTAGAATATAAATTAGGAAAACCTAACCTTCAAAGTGGCATGTGTAGATCATAAGTAATTGGTAAAAGTTCATAGGATTGCTAGGTGATGGTGGAACCCTAGTGTTTTCTTAATTTGATTCTTCCAAAACTGTTTTCTTTTTCCCCCAGTTCTACTATTGCAGATTGTTTATTTTAATTAATTAAATTTGTTTTTAATTTAAGTAGGTTATAAAATCAATCACCTCAATTTCTACTTTAGAATAATTAATTGGAATTTGGTTAGTTTCGAATTATTTAATAATCCCTGTGGAGAACGACCTTGCGAGATCCGTTTATACTACAATAACCTTGTGATTCTTGCAAGTATAATAGGAGTTTTTAGCCCGTTCACATGAGTAGTAAAGTCCCTATCAATTTCCTTCAAGGGAATGTTTTCCCTCTTGGTTTGGGAAACTTGAAAACTTGTCCTTGCTTTGGAGGGATTACCTTTTGTATTTTGGCAAGGAAAGGTACTTTGCTTTGATGTTTTGGAAATTTTGAAGCCCTTTCCTTATTTTTTTTTGTTTCCTTTTCTTTTCTTTGCTGATTTGTTACAAAAACAGCGTGCTTTTTTCCCTTTGTGGCCAAAATCACCTTGCCATTTTTGCTTGGAATTTGCTTCCTTCTTTGGGTTGGAATGTACTTTTGTTTTTTTATTTTCCTTTTGCTATTTGGTATGTATTCTCCCTATAGCATTAGGAAGCAATTGATCCTTATTTATAGGACAATTAGGTGTGTGTTTTTGGCACAATAAACTTTGCCGTGCACATTGACTCTGCTTGCTGCCGCGGGATTTTTTTTTTTACTATTACTGCTACCATGAGTTTTGGTGTTTAGAGCTTGTTGCATTGCGTCACATTTTACCGCGTGGTGCTGTGCAAAAGACTGCAATGAGGTTACGCTATGTAGTGCCTTTTGGTCACAGTTTCCCTGGGTGGTGACGTTGTCGTGCAATGCAAGAAACTGCTTGTGTAATCACTACGAGGTTGCATAGTGCGATTGCGTAGCATTTTGGTTTTCTTTGCTACTGTAGCATGCTTTGAAAGACTGTCTTGTAGCTACCCTCCTTGCTATGCTACTTAAGCTTTGTGGTTGATTTCTTTTCGTCGTTGTGACTTTGTCATCATCATCCTTCGACGCTCATGAGGTTTGTCTTGCATGTCTTTTCCTTTAGTGAGGCAATCTTCTTTTTTTCTTCTTCTTGCCATCCCACCTTATGCTTATGTTGTCTTTTTTTTTTCGTTGCAGCCATGATATATTTCAGTAGCTTTAAGATCTATACCATCATTATTCTTATGAAGGAAGGCGATTCACAAGAGAAGGGAACGACGTTGAAACTTTATGTGCCATTGACTGGCCCTTAGGCGCTTGTTCTTCCTGCAAAAGAAAACTCGATGCATATCAAGTCATGTTCTTTTGAAATATCTTGGGAGGTGACAGATTTTGGTCGACCAAATACAAAGAAGGCGTGTACGTCGAGGATTGTTATCTTGAATCCTTCTCACCATGTTCGTGACAATCCACTGGCTTCGTTTGAGCTTTTGGGCGATCGCATCCGTAGCGGAGCTATGACAGGGAATAGCACCTTGTCGATTACTGGAAAAGTTATCTTTGTTGAATTTTATTGGGAGTGGCTTAAAGATGTCTTGAGCCGATCCGAAGATGTGCTTACTAACGTTGGCCTTTATCACGCCATATACGTATCTTTGTTTAGTTATGATCGTCATCCTTCTATCCTTCGTTTGTTCTTTGAGCATTGGTGCTTAGTGACTAACACACTTCTCACAGCTTAAGGGAGATGTTGATTTCACTTTGGGAGCTCCATAAGATAGGAGGCTTGCCAATCCAGGGTAAGTTTTACGACGAGGTTTTTCCTAGCATGGAGGAATTTTCTCATTACAACAGTCGAGGATTGCCTGTGAGTTGCAGCTATTTATTTTCAACGTATCACAAGCTTTTCCAAAAGCCTCAGGGTAAGTTAGATGTGAAGATATCTTCATGGATCCGATTTTTGTATTGGGGTTCCATGAAGTGCATGAAGGCTTCGAAGAAAAATGGCCGCAACAAGACAACCAAGTTAAAGGGAGACTTAGATCCGTCAGGTGCCATTGGTTCAGTTGGGCCCCTTACCCTTGCCGAATTGAAAGCAACAACAATAACAACAACAACAACAACAAAGCCTTTTCCCACTAAGTGGGGTCGGCTATATGAATCCTAGAATGCCATTGCGCTCATTTGTGTCATGTCCTCCGTTAGATCCAAGTACTCAAGTCTTTTCTTAGGGTCTCTTCCAAAGTTTTCCTAGGTCTTCCTCTACTCCTTCGGCCCCGAACCTCTGTCCCGTAGTCACATTTTCGAACCGGAGCGTCAGTAGGCCTTCTTTGCACATGTCCAAACCACCGGAACCGATTTTCTCTCATATTTCCTTCAATTTTGGCTACTCCTACTTTACCTCGGATATCCTAATTCCCAATCTTATCCTTTCTCGTGTGCCCATACATCCCACGAAGCATCCTCATCTCCGCTACACCCATTTTGTGTATGTTGATGCTTCACCGCCCAACATTCTGTGCCATACAACATCGCTGGCCTTATTGCTGTCCAATAAAATTTTCCCATGAGCTTCAGTGGCCTACGACGGTCACACAACACGCCGGATGCACTCTTACACTTCATCCATCCAGCTTGTATTCTATGGTTGAGATCTCCATCTAATTCTCCGTTCTCTTGCAAGATAGATCCTAGGTAGCGAAAACGGTCACTTTTTGTGATCTTCGCTAGATTGCTCCGGTCATTAGTGTGGATAAGTATGTAAATGGATAGAGATAGGAAAGCAAACACAAGATGTACGTGGTTCACCCAGATTGGCTACGTCCACGAAATAGAGGAGTTCTCATTAATTGTGAAGGGTTTACACAAGTACATAGGTTCAAGCTCTCCTTTAGTGAGTACAAGTGAATGATTTAGTACAAATGACATTAGGAAATATTGTTGGAGAATGATCTCGTAGCCACGAAACTTCTAAGTACCGGAGTGTGGTATCGTCTTGACTTGCCTTATCTGTCTCATAGGTAGATGTGGCATCTTCTCTGGAAGTACTCTTCCTCCATCCAGGGGTGGTATCTGTAACTGGTGGAGATGCACAAGGTAATGTATCAATTTCACTTGAAGCTTACTTGTAGTTTCATGCTTGGTCAAGCGAGATACAAACCATGTAGTAGGAGTCCCCCAAGTCGCCGAGCTGGGGGATCTGCTGAAAGAGGTGACAGACAAGGTAAGCAATCAGAGCTCCGGCTGATTGTTCACATTCTCCCTATCTTGCAGGCAGCATGAAGGATAAAGAGAAGAAAAATAAGGAGAGATGATATGGGATACTTTTGCTTTTGAAGAAGTAACTTTCCACAGGCTTATTCTTGAACTGAGCTGGAGGGTTTTCTGGTTTCCTCCAGAGTATAAGGCCGACTGAAGAATTTGAGGGTCAAAACAAGTCCATCAGATCTAGAGTACGTTCGACCCTGCTGATATGGGATACTTTTGCTTTTGATAGAGTAGTGGATGTATCGGCACGTGTGCTGTTACGCTTGTCTCCACATGCTTCCTTGTATCATTCTCACTTGCCCTATCTGTTCCTCAGGCAGATGCGGTATCTTCCCTGGAAGCATAAGATGTTGAAGATGAGTACTTGAGAGCAATGCCAGGTAAGTAACCAGGTAAGGGGTTCCAGGCAGTCAGTTCCTGGCTGGAAGCTTGATTCCAAGTGCTGACTGATTGCTCTCTTTCTCCTTGTCTTGCAGGTAAGAACAAGGCCAAAGGAAAAGACAGGGAAAAAGCATGATATGGGATACTCTTGCTTTTAACCCTGATGATATGAGATATTCTTGCTCTAGTATAGCTTGTTTACAGAGGTATTATCGGGGGGAAAGAAAGCTGAATATTTCGAAAGGCTTTGTTGGGAGTGCCCTCTCAGATAAGAGAAAGGGTTGAGCATTTTTGCAGGTCTGCCTGTCCGTTAGGGATGAAAGTCGACATATATAGGAGTCTCCCTAACATCAAGTAATAATGCTATTCCTTTACCCTGCTTGGTTATAGCACGGTAGTGGGAGCTGCCAGCTTCACATGTTTTAACTCTGTCAGAGCACTTTGAAAAAGTGGTTTGTGGTATCTGGAAAGCTGATGTTGCGTGTGAAGATTACAGACCTGTCGGGGGTCTGGCTCTCGAGATTCGGAGAGCGGTGTCTCTTCGATTTTTGAGAAAGTAATCATGTTGGGAGTCTGGCTCTCGAGATTCGGAGAGCCGTGCCTCTTCGATTTTGGAGCAAGCAATCTTGTTGGGAGTGTTTTCTCGAATGTGAGTAAGGTTGGGCATATTTGCTAGTCTACCTTGCCACGAAGCACAGAGGTTGACACACAGGGACTTTCCAATTATCCAGCAGTGGTACTGTTCATTTACCCTCTCTTCGATTTTGAGAAAGTAATCATGTTGGAAGTCTGGCTCTCGAGATTCGGAGGGCGGTGCCTCTTCGATTTTGGAGCAAGCAATCTTGTTGGGAGTGTTTTCTCGAATGTGAGTAAAGGTTGGGCATGTTTGCTAGTCTACCTTGCCACGAAGCACAAAGGTTGACACACAGGGACTTTCCAATTATCCAGCAGTGGTACTGTTCCTTTACCCTCTCTTCGATTTTTGAGAAAGTAATCATGTTGGGAGTCTGGCTCTCGAGATTCGGAGGGCGGTGCCTCTTCGATTTTGGAGCAAGCAATCTTGTTAGGAGTGTTTTCTCGAATGTGAGTAAAGGTTGGGCATGTTTGCTAGTCTACCTTGCCACGAAGCACAGAGGTTGACGCACCGGGACTTTCCAATTATCCAGCAGTGGTACTGTTCCTTTACCCTTGTGGGTAATAATATGGTAGCTAGACCTTCAAAATTTATGTGTCTAAACTTTGTTAGTGTTGTTTCTTTGCAATTCTTTTACCCTTCTTGGTCAGAGCGATGTAGTGGGAGCTGCAAGCTTCACGTGTCTCAACTTTGTCAGAGAACTTTGGCAAAGTTATCTGTGGTACCCATGAGCTACTGTTGCGTGTGGGAAGTGGGTGATTGAACAGTACGATTCATGTGCTTTCTACTTCGCCAGAAATCTTCGACAGAATGCCCATAATTTCCGCAAAGCTGAGTGTGCGTGTGACAGGTGCTGACAAGGCTGGAAAAGTAGGTGCCTCTTCGATTTCTGAAATCGGCCCTCGTGGTCTCTGAGCAGCCCAGCTTTTGAGAAAGCAAGCCTATTCGATTTCTGAGATCGGCCTTTGTGGTCTTTGAGCAGCCCAGCTTTTGAGAAAGCAAACACCTCTTCGATTTCTGAGATCGACCCTCGTGGTCTCTGAGCAGCCCAGCTTTTGAGAAAGCAAACGCCTCTTCGATTTCTGAGCAGGCGCCTCTTCGATTTCTGAAGCTTCGTCGAGTGCAGATTTTTATAGGGGCTGACATTAAGTTCCAAAGCACACTTGAATATCCACCAGTAGAAGCTCCATTCTTGCACTTCTAAGATCTTGATTTGTCCGACCTCTTCTCTCTTCAACACCTTTGAAAATGTCTGCCCCTCCGACCGTCGTTTTGACTTGAACCTTGTTGAAGAGGCAGCCCCGCCTTCTCCAGACAACATATGGCGCCCATCCGTTGGGGATTCCGTGATGGATTCCGTTGGGGGGGCAGACATTTTCCGTAATGAAGAGGCAGCCCATTCGTCTCCCCTACTGGTCCTCTTACCGTTGGG
The DNA here is from genome assembly GCF_916048215.2 of Malus sylvestris. Taxonomy (NCBI): domain Eukaryota; kingdom Viridiplantae; phylum Streptophyta; class Magnoliopsida; order Rosales; family Rosaceae; genus Malus; species Malus sylvestris. The sequence continues at coordinate 31,599,545 of NC_062272.1, forward strand.
GATTCCGTGATGAAGAATGATATGACCGCTGCGGTAGTGGCCAGGAACCTTCTCACTCCCAAAGATAACAGACTACTTTCCAAACGGTCTGATGAGTTGTCTGTTAAGGATTCTCTGGCTCTCAGTGTTCAGTGTGCAGGTTCTATGTCTAATATGGCCCAACGCCTATTTGCTCGAACCCGCCAAGTTGAATCATTGGCGGCTGAAGTGATGAGTCTCAAACAGGAGATTAGAGGGCTCAAGCATAAGAATAAACAGTTGCACCGGCTCGCACATGACTATGCTACAAACATGATGAGGAAGCTTGACCAGATGAAGGAATCTGATGGTCAGGTTTTACTTGATCATCAGAGATTTGTGGGTTTGTTCCAAAGGCATTTATTGCCTTCGTCTTCTAGGGCTGTACCGCGTAATGAAGCTCCAAATGATCAATCTCTGATGCCTCCTCCTTCTAGGGTTTTGTCCAGTACTGAGGCTCCGAATGATCCCCCTCCGGTGCCTTCTCTTTCTGGGGCTCTACCGACTGCTGAGACTTCTCCTAAGCAACCTTTGTGAAGGCTCCCTCTTGTTTGTTTATTTTGACTCAAGTATATGTACATATTTGTAACTTATCGGGGATATCAATAAATAAGCTTTCCTTCATTTCAACGTATTGTGTTAAATACACCAAAGCCTTCTTCGCTAAGTTCTTTGAATTTTCTTTTGTTGAAGCTTGTATGTTGAAGCTTTGTGAGTGGAGCATATAGGTTGAGGTAGTGTTCCCTTAATTTCCCGAGTGAGGAAAACTTCTCGGATGGAGACTTGGAAAATCTAAGTCACTGAGTGGGATCGGCTATATGAATCTTAGAACGCCATTGTGTTCTGTCCTGTGTCATGTCCTCCGTTAGATCCAAGTACTCTAAGTCTTTTCTTAGGGTCTCTTCCAAAGTTTTCCTAGGTCTTCCTCTGCCCCTTCGGCCCTGAACCTCTGTCCCATAGTCGCATCTTCTAATCGGAGCGTCAGTAGGCCTTCTTTGCACATGTCCAAACCACCGTAACCGATTTTCTCTCATCTTTCCTTAAATTTCGGCTACTCTTACTTTACCCCGGATATCCTCATTCCTAATCTTATCCTTTCTCGTGTGCCCACACATCCAACGAAGCATCCTCATCTCCGCTACACCCATTTTGTGTACGTGTTGATGCTTCACCGCCCAACATTCTGTGCCATACAGCATCGCCGGCCTTATTGCCGTCCTATAAAATTTTCCCTTGAGCTTCAGTGGCATACGGCGGTCACACAACACGCCGGATGCACTCTTCCACTTCATCCATCCAGCTTGTATTCTATGGTTGAGATCTCCATCTAATTCTCCGTTCTTTTGCAAGATAGATCCTAGGTAACGAAAACTGTCGCTCTTTGGTATTTCTTGATCTCCGATCCTCACCCCTAACTCGTTTTGGCCTCCATTTGCACTGAACTTGCACTCCATATATTCTGTCTTTGATCGGCTTAGGCGAAGACCTTTAGATTCCAACACTTCTCTCCAAAGGTTAAGCTTTGCATTTACCCCTTCCTGAGTTTCATCTATCAACACTATATCGTCTGCGAAAAGCATACACCAAGGAATATCACCTTGAATATGTCCTGTTAACTCATCCATTACCAACGCAAAAAGGTAAGGACTTAAGGATGAGCCTTGATGTAATCCTACAGCTATGGGAAAGCTTTCGGTTTGTCCTTCATGAGTTCTTACGGCAGTCTTTGCTCCTTCATACATATCCTGTATAGCTTGGATATATGCTACTCGTACTCCTTTCTTCTCTAAAATCCTCCAAAGAATGTCTCTTGGGACCCTATCATACGCTTTTTCCAAATCTATAAAGACCATGTGTAAATCCTTTTTCCCATCTCTATATCTTTCCATCAATCTTCGTAAGAGATAGATTGCCTCCATGGTTGAGCGCCCTGGCATGAACCCGAATTGGTTGTCAGAAACCCGTGTCTCTTGCCTCAATCTATGCTCAATGACTCTCTCCCAGAGCTTCATTGTATGACTCATGAGCTTAATTCCCCTATAGTTCATGCAATTTTGTGCATCGCCCTTATTCTTGTAGATAGGCACCAAAGTGCTCATTCGCCACTCATTCGGCATCTTCTTCGTTTTCAAAATCCTATTGAAAAGGTCAGTGAGCCATGTTATACCTGTCTCTCCCAAAACTTTCCACACTTCGATTGGTATATCGTCTGGGCCTACTGCTTTTCTATGCTTCATCTTCTTCAAAGCTACACCCACTTCTTCCTTCCGGATTCTACGATAAAAAGAGTAGTTTCTACACTCTTCTGAGTTACTCAACTCCCCTAAAGAAGCACTCCTTTCATGTCTTTCATTGAAAAGATTATGAAAATAACCTTTCCATCTGTCTTTAACCGCGTTCTCTGTAGCAAGAACTTTTCCATCCTCATCCTTGATGCACCTCACTTGGTTTAGGTCCTTTGTTTTCTTTTCCCTTGCTCTAGCTAGTTTATAGATATCCAACTCTCCTTCTTTGGTATCTAGTCGCTTATACATATCGTCATAAGCCGCTAACTTAGCTTCTCTCACAGCTTTCTTCGCCTCTTGCTTCGCTTTTCTATACCTTTCACCATTTTCATCAGTCCTATCCTTGTATAAGGCTTTACAACATTCCTTCTTAGCCTTCACCTTTGCTTGTACCTCCTCATTCCACCACCAAGATTCCTTTTGGTGTGGGACAAAGCCCTTGGACTCTCCTAATACCTCTTTTGCTACTTTTCGGATACAACTAGCCATGGAATCCCACATTTGGTTAGCTTCCCCCTCTCTATCCCACACACACTGGGTGATTACTTTCTCTTTGAAAATGGCTTGTTTTTCTTCTTTTAGATTCCACCATCTAGTCCTTGGGCACTTCCAAGTCTTGTTCTTTTTTCTCACTCTATTGATATGTACATCCATCACCAACAAGCGATGTTGATTAGTCACGCTCTCTCCTGGTATAACTTTGCAATCCTTACAAGTTATACGATCCCCTTGCCGAATTGAAAGCATTTGACGAAATTGGTGTAGCGTCAGTGCATGTGGAAGAATCTTAGCCAACATGGCTACAAGATGGCTGCAGGTGAATTTTTCAGCCTTGCTATTCTAGTTTTAGCCAACATTTATGACGGCTTAAGTATTGTTTCAAACTCAGCGAGCACTGAAGATCGTGTTGCAGTACTTCCCTACCACTATGTGTACGTTTAGTTAGGTGAGTACTTTGGCATTCATTTTCCTTCGTAAACTTTAGACAAGTTGAGGCCTTCTTTGTCAACTTCAGTCAAGTCGGGGCCTTTGATGACAAAGCATTCTGGCGTGCTTTCTGCAAAGAGCCTTGATGATTTACAGGCGCAAACGTTGTTTAAAAGTTGTGAAGGTTTGAGAATAGATCACCTGGCAAGGGTTGGCTCGGCACAGCAAGTCCTTGTAGATGATTCACATCTTCGTTTCTCAGACTTGTCTTACCTTACGAGTCTTCGTTTGGGGTATGTTTCATTGCGGCAAAGAGACCGATGTATCATTTAGTCGTATAGTCCTCACCGTTTCAGCAGGCAGTTTGGTTTTGTCCAACATGTGCTAGGCAAGCTGAAGGAAAACGTATAGTCAGAATCATTGCAAGCCATGTATATCCTTTGAGAGTCTTGTCCCGTGCATGCATAAATGCTTCTATCACACTGCCAGCCAAAGACGAGTTTAAGAGTAATCCAGTGACCCCTGCCTACATATGTTGGTGGTCAAAGGTACATCATGAAGACCTAGGGATGGCAAATGGCACCAATTCTTCTCATTCACACCATGACATGCTGATAAAGGGTTGTTCTACGGTTCATACACAGCTGACACCTTTTGATTATGCGAGTGTAACTCATTTGCAAGATGGACCTAGGACTTTAGCTTCTTGACGCCCGTGTTTGTCTTCTCATCATTTAGATGCTTCTGAAAAGGTAGGTGACGAAGTTGACTAGCACGAAGATGAACTTATTTTACGGTAGCGTCAATAAGTTTTGAACAAGCAACCGCTTGAAGGTGCTTAGGATGACATTGATGTCAATTTTCGTCATAAGAAGAAGAAAATGTTTAGGCCTCCTCAATTCGATGGCCCTGTGTCACTTGAGAAAGATGTGTGTATTTCCTTCTTTCTTGTGATTTCTTTTGGTTTCATTGGTTTAGCTTTTGTTTTTAACATCTTTCTTTGTCTTCTTTAGGCTGGGCCCTCTTGTTCTTTTGATTTGGCGAACATGGGCGTTCATTCCTTTACGGAGATGTTTTTTGGAGGCAATCTATCTATAGACGAGAAGATTGGAGATCTGCCTGGCGAAGAGCTTGTTCCGAATCTGCCATGTGACCTAAGGTTGTTGAATGTAGATGTAGGCATGCCAGAGCTTGTTATACGTCCAATACCTTTGCGAGCTAATTCTGAGATTTCTTTTAGAAGGTTGAACCTTAATGGCGCTAAGCAGCTCATCCATCGCATCAACCTTCGCGCGACTGTAGATATCAAGAGCCACATTGAGAAGAGGATTTAAAAGTGCCCATTGGAGGACTTTGCATTGCTCAAAGAAGACTTGTCAAAACTTGTTTCTGCAATTGACAACCTTAACGTTGATTCCTCACTCTTGAGAGTCAAGATTGCCAAGCTTATGGCTACCTCAACTGAGTATTCTTCTTTGCATGCTGTTTCCTTGAAGAAGTTGAATCCAGAGGTTAGAGCTCAGCAACCTGCGACAATAAACTTATCAATTGCCCAAGTTCGGTATTCACAGTAAGCCGCTTCGGAAGGTTATTAAGCCACATAGACTTTTTTGGCTTCTGTCCAAGAGCATCTAGAAGCGTTGGCACGAGAACGTGAGCATTTGGAAGTCGAAGCATCATGACTTCAAGGTGTTCTCTCGGAGCAAGAAGCTACACTTTCTCAGCATCAAGAGGAGATTTCACGCCTAGAGCAAGAGAAAGGCATGGTTATGGAGTTGTCCATGTTGTCTCCCACCGATGTGGAGACTTTGAAGACTTTGGAAGGCTTGCTTGAAGATCGTCGCCATAGTTTTAGAGACATAGCTTTCAAGTAATATATCTTCTGTTCTTTGTACTTTAAGCCGTTTTTTTTTTTTTTTTTTTGTAATAAGGCTTTGGAGCCGACTTTTTCCTTTAAAGAAATAAAGTATTCACATTTTGAATTTGCTCCTTATTCTTCAAAGTGCTTGCATTTTTTTTGTTGGTGATGTGACTGTACTTGAAGTTTTGAAGTTTCAAGTGGCCTACGTACCATCAATTGAGGAGATATCAAGTCATGATATAATTCAAAGGAATGATGGTTTGTTTTTTTATGGTTTTGATGGTGATTTCGATGATGATTTTAATTTTTGATTTTACCGTTCATAATTTATGCTTTTGCAGGTCAGGAGCATTGAGTGCAGCCCTCATGCAAACAAGGAGCATTGAGTGTTGCCTTTTAAGCTCGTGCGAACAAGGAGTGTTGTGTGTCACCTTTTAAGCTCATGTGAACAAGAAGCGTTGTGTTGTGTGCAGTTTAGGGTCATGCAGGTGATGAGCGTTGGGTGTCGCCTTTTAAGCTCGTGCAAACAAAGAGCATTGTTGCCGTGTACAGTTTAGGTTCATGCAAGTGAGGAGCTTTGTGCAGTTTAGGCTCATGTAAGAGAGGAGCATTGGGTATCGCCTTTTAAGCTCCTACAAACAAGGAGCATTGGGTGTCGCCGTTTAAGCTCGTGTGAACAAGGAGCATTGTTGCAGTGTGTAGTTTAGGCTTGTGCAGGCGAGGAGCTTTGTGCTATGTACAGTTTAGGCTCATGCAGTCGAGAAGCATTGCTTGTTTAGTTTAGGGGTAGTAACGCTTCAAGAATCTACCAATGATAGGGCCGATCTTTAGGCCGTCTTCTGCCATGATTACGTAGGCACCATTGGTGTAGACCTTTTGTATTACGTAAGGTCCATCCTACATTGATGTGAACTTACTTTTTATCTTGTGAGTGGTGATGATAGGCCTTCGTAATGCCAAGACAAGATCTCTAGTTTGGAAAGACCTTGGGTGGACTTTCTTATTGAATGCCTTGGATAGCTGTGCTTGGTACAATTCCAAGTATTGTTGAGCTTCAAGCTTCTTTTCATCAAGTGCTTCCACTTCGTGAAGTCGTAGCTTTTTATTTTTCTCTTCAGTCAAGTCTTCTTGTATAGCCATCCTTAGTGAAAGGATTTGACTTTCGAGTGGCAAAACATCTTCCACACCATATACGAGAGAGTAAAGCGTAGCTTGGGTAGGAGTTGTATGTGTCGTCCTATATGCCCAAAGTGCTTCACTTATTCTTTCGTGCTAGTCTCTCTTTGTTTGCTCAATCAACTTCTTGAGGAGGTTGTACATCGTTTTTTTTTAATGCTTTCGTAAGACCGTTGGCTAAAGCATGATACATGGAAGACTTGTGTTGCTTGGAGACGGAAGTTCGGTCTTGACCACCAATGCGATCAAGTGCTGAAATTCTAGGTTTTGAACGATTCAGCCTATCAAAAATTAACATTCAAGGGGCGGGTTTAGGCTCAGCTTGATTTTGTTCAATGCTCACGCTGATGTATTGAGCGCTAAGGTTTTTCACTTTGCTTGAAATCTTCACGAGTGTATTTGGTGTGAAGCCAAGTCCAGCTTTGTTGTTGTCAACTCTGTAACCATGCTTTTTCAACTTCTTTTGAGTCTCGGTGAGGTCGCGTTCTTTGTTGTTAACAGTGTTGGCATTCTTCTTTCCAAGATTTGAAGAGGAGGCAAAATTGTACCCAGCCTTTGACGTAGTTTATAGGCGTTTGGGCAAAACTTTCTTCGGTCCTCTTGGTTGGAAGAGTGCTTGGTTCCGCCCCATTTGGTAGGGGTTTTACGAAACCTTGCAGTGGTTTTGAAATTTTAGTGTCGTCTAGCTATGTCAGAGGTAAAACTGTATTTGTCTTGAGCAGATTTACATCGTCCTTGAGCAGCTATGTGTCGGCTTTACTTGTTCCAGTTTGGAATGGAGATTGCCCATTCTTTCTTCTCAACATTATGATGTATCGGAAGTCGGGTGTGTTTGGTCCTTTTGAAGGCGTCACACTTCCTTTGATTGTTGTGGGCTTAGCGGGCTCATTGTCATTTTTGCTTGAAGATGGCAAAGCTTCCCCTTCTTGTTTCTTGGGCATAACTTGCCACTCTTGTTTCGGGCACCATGTCTTCATCCATGTAGAACTTGGCGTCCGCAAAGTGTGATTTGACTTCAGTGAATGGCATGGTGTCACCTTGTATTACCTTTACTCATTCTCAGTAGAACTTTAAACATTGATGAAGGGTGGATGACACTACTCTATTCTCGTGGATCTAAGGCCTTCCTAACAGCAATTTGTAGCAATATCTTGCATCAATCACGTGGAATAACGTGCTTTTTATCCTCATGCACTGACGCTACACTCGAATCATGCCCATCGCTTTTTATCCTCCTTGCTTAAAACCTTGGATTAGGAAGGGGCTTCGGGATAGTTCATCAACCTTGATGTCGATTGTAGTCATTGTTGACTTTGGCATGATGTTTATGGCCGACCCGCCATCCACAAGTATGCAGTTGATTTTATTCTCTCTCACGTACCTAGAAACGAAGAGAGGACAATTGTGAGGCTTTGATCCCAACAAGTCTTCGTCAATGAAGTTGATTACGTCATAGGCGGCACAACATGTGGCATATTCATGTGGCCGAAGCTTCATGCCTTTGTCCTTGCTTACTTGCACCTCGTGGTCATTGGGGCTTGCTAAGACCCCTACTAGTGCTTTTCTCATTTCCTTGGGCAATAGTAGTGCTTCCTTGATGCTAAAGTATGTTGGTAGACCTTCTTTGGGCATGACGTTCTTCTATTCCTTGATGGCGATAGCTTTGCCTTTTAAGAGCTCTTTTATCTCTACTTCAACCATGTGACAGGCAACGGTAGTGCACTGTTGGAAGAAGTCCTTTAGGAAGTACTTGTGCAAAGAGACGGGAATGCGTGGCTTTTGCTTCATAGGTCCCCCAGCGTATGTTGGCTTAGCATCTCTAACGTTTCTTTTGGGCTTCCTACTGTTATAACGGCGGTGCTTTCTCCCTTGTTCCACCTTTGGCCTTGTGGCTTGTGGTCTTGGCAGCTCTAACGTCTCTTTTTGTAGGTCACCAAGGTCTATTATTCTTCATCATCGGTAGGTGCATTTTGGTCGCTTTCCTCTAGCGATGGTTATGCAGAAGGTGCCGTATAGTTTGAGCATAGACGGGAGTGGTCAGGCGTCACTTGGAAAGGCATTGGATCGAAGGATCCTAACACAATCATGGTAGTGTGTGTTACAGCCGTGTCTTCTAGGTCAAATTCAATTTGCCCTAGTTATGCTAGCTTCATGATGAGCTCCTTGATGATGAAGCACTTACCGACAGGATGACTTACAATATAATGGTATTTGCAGTGCCTAGGATCGTTAACATGATTCATCTTTTTAGGGTGCTTGCTTTCAGGTAACTCAATCACCTTCTTTTCCAGCAAGTCATCTAGCATTGCAACCACGTCAGAGTCAAGAAAAGGGTACATCTTATGCTCTAGTTCCCTCAAGGTGTTTTTGTACCTGTCTTGGGTATGAGAAAGCTCACCTCCTTTCATCTCCTTCATTTTATTTTTGGAGAAGATCTTGACTGGCATGGAAGAGGTCTTGATGGGGGTAGTATGGACGATAAAAGCTTCCTTGGCGGGCTTTTTCACAGTCTTGTCTACCTTTGGGGTGAACACTTTATCCTTTTTGAAGCTGATGATTGGCTTATTCTTCCCATGATTGGCAATACTTAGCTCTATATCATGGGATCAAGTTGCCAATTCTTCAAATGTTCTTGGTTTTATGCCTAGAAGGATGTAATGTAACCCTCAGTGCATGCCTTGAACACACATCTCAATGGCGGAGGTTTCAAAAAGTCGATCTTTGTAATCCAGACTTAATGAACGCCACCTATTAATGTAGTTGACAACAAGTTCATCATTCCACTATTTCGTACTTGTTAGCTCCAACATGCTTATGGAACCGCGAGTGATGTAAAAGCGGTTGAGGAATTCCCTTTCAAGCTGGTCCCAATTTTTTATAGACTCGGGCTCGAGGTCGGTGTACCAATCAAAGGCATTACCTTTTAGCAAGGGTACAAACTGCTTGACGAGGTAGTCTCCCTCCGTCCCAGCATTGTTGCAGGTTTCAATGAAATGGGCAATATGAATTTGGGTGGCTGATAACCCCTTGGTATCCTTAAGATGTCAATCTTTTTAGACAATGGCTTTCAGTACAATACGAAATCATGCAAGCTTCCTTCATATTACGCCTTAATTGTGCTTGTGATTATCTCTTGCAACTGTTGGATAGATAGAAATCCCATGAGCATTGTAGCTTGGTCCACTTCTAGCTTTTCTTTAGCTTTGTCCATCAGAGGCTCTTCCTTTTCGTTAGTTTCCTCCTTTGGTGGATCAAACTTTGGGTTAGCTTTCTCAACATGCTGCACCTCTAGGCGGTTGAAGAATGTAGCAATCTACAAGTCCTTTTCCTCTACGGTCCTTGTCAGCCTTGCGATTGCTTCGCTTATTTGTGCCAGTTGCTCTTCGATTGAAGTTGCACCAGTAGTCATGACTTGCATGGCTATGGGATATAAGCTACTATTTGAGTCAGCATTGGAGGTAAACGACTTAGAGTACCTCCTTGGGCTTTGTTCCCTTGGTGCCTTTAGGTAGGTCAGGGTGATCACATGCTCGTGTCTCGGGTGCTCTTGCTCCTTCTGCAGAGTTGATGTAGAGGTGAAAGGGACAGCAAAGAGAGCTCTTGCCTTGCTTCGAGTAGTGACTCCCAAAGTGCCATTACTTTTAGCAAAGATGTTCTTGTTCTTCGTGTTGGTTGCGGGAACAAATTGATCATTTCTTGATGCCATATGTGTTTTTTGTGGATTTGAAGACAAAGATGAAAGGCAGAGAGGTCCCACTGGGCATGCCAAATTTGTAAACACGAAAACTCTATAACGAATGAAACGAGAACAAGTGTACAAAGTAGATTTGTATTGATGAATTTGTAGGGTTACAATCTTTGTTTACAATTTTCCTCTGATCCAGTCTTCAAATTTGATGTAGATGCGTACGTTATGGATCCAAGGGTCGCGATGACTTGATCTTGGATGAACGATTGAATGATTACTTCAAGTTTTGAGCTTGAAACAATGTGTGGATATTCTTCACCTCTAAGCTACGGCAAAGGTAGTGTTAATGTAGGATTTTGTTGATTCAAGGGTCTTGGCGACTTGATCTTGAAACAAACGTTGTTACAAGTTTTGAGCTTGCAACAAAGTCTTGAAGGAATCGGCACAAGTGCTTGTTGATTCTTCAAATGAATGCTTCGGCTTTGGTCGAAAGAAAGCATCAGGTTTGGTTGTACATTCTTCGAATAGAACTTTGGCAGCATATTAGTCTTCAAATATTTGGCAGAGGTTCTCCTTTTGTGAGAATTTCAACCTTTCAATGTAGAAAGTGTCGACCTTTATGCTTGTCTGAGGACCTTGTATTTATAGACTTCTCAAAGCTTGCCTTTGGATGGATTTGGCTTTGATTCGTGTCTTGATTCGTCCATGGGAGAATTTAGGCATGTTTTGTGTCTTAATTTCAGCCACTTTCCTTTGCTTGGCCAAAATATATAGCACTTTCTTGCCTATTTTGTGGGCACTCTTCAATTATTGCTTGTTTTGTGAAGATGTTTTAGCTTTCTTTCCGGTTTTAGGAACAATTTGGGCCCTTTTTCCGATTTTAAGGAGATTTCTTCCCCTTTGCCGCATTTTAGGAATGCTTTTGAGGTTCCTTTGCTTGATTTGTGCCACATGTCATTAATGACTTGTCCATTTGTGATGAGTCATATGCTATGTGGAGGTTTGTGATGCATCATTTGCTTGCAACGAAATTTACATGTCTACAATAAAATTTACCAATGCTGATAAGTAAATACTTTATTATTGAAATAATAACATGAATAAAAACCAAAAGACCTTGATTAGAAATTGAAAAGAAACCTATTTATCCATCTTTAATTCTAAATATTAGGTGTGGATGCAAATTTTGGCCTCCTTTGTCTCGGACAAAATTGCACCTACAAAACAATTACACCTTAGGGTCAAGGCCAAAAGCCCCACGCACCCACGATGAATGGGGGCGGGTGCTTTGGCCGAAGATCCTCGGATGCCAAAATTAGAATTTAGGGAGAAAAGTGCTTTTGAGAGTATTTGAAATTTTTGCTAGAGAATTAGACACCCACTTTGAAGAAAAGAAAGGGGTTTAAACAGAAGAGTGGCCGGCCTCTTAGGGTGAGAGAGGACCGGCCACTTAGCCTTGTTTCTGGGTTTTGTTCATGATTTATGATGATTTGGGAGTTATGTGATTAATTGACTAATTAATTTGGTAACATAGGATTATTACCAAATTAATTAGCTAATCAATGGGATAAAATGGGTAAATATGGTGAGATCAACTAGGATGGCCGGCCCTTTGGGATTTTTTGAGGTAAAATGGATGATTTAATTACCAATTAACATATTGTTTAGGAATAAATATATTAATGGCTAATTAATATTATAAAAGGAATGTATTCGGGAATTTATGGTATAATTAGCTAATCAATGTCAAAAAAGGAAAATTTTGGTGGAAAGAAGGAGAAAATGGTCAGCTCCATTTGGAGAAGGGATATCCGGCTTTTAGGGTAAGTTTTGGGCTTAATTGATAATTTAATTGGTTGATTAATGAATTATTTATGAATTAATTCATTAATTAACCAATTAATCTCCATTTATATGGAATAATTTAGAGGTTTTGAAATGATTTTCTAGTAGAGAATATGGAGCAAAGATGGATGAGATAAGTTTGAACTTATTTACCTTTTTTGGGCATTTTGGACTTTGTTAAGGATGATTGCCCACTACCCGCGCATAGGAATCCTGATACACCTTAAGGGTATTTTTGTCCTCCTCATCCAAAAATCCATGTGTCGCCTTATGATTATTTTTGGCTCCACAAATGCCTCCGCACCTGTTAGGCTGCTTGTAAAAAAAGGCAACAGGTGTAAAGATTCTCCTGCCTTAGGAAACTTTGAATTGCTTCCCTTTTTTTATGATGATTCTCTCTTTTAATAGGAAATTAGATCCTTCTAGGAAAAGGAAATAAATCCCTCTCAGAGTTTATTTATGTCCACCTTAAGTGGATTATTAAATCAACTTTTTGAGAGAAACTTATTTCACCCTACAAGCGAGAGAAAGCTTAGAGGATATTTATTCCCCCTCCTCTAGCCATTTCTACATCTTGCCCATGATTTTTCCATCTTCAAAATTTTCTTGGAAGTCTTGGGACTTGAAATTGGCTCGATGGGGGTCAAGGAAACTTTGTAATTTTTTTTTTTGAGAAGCCATGGCATCATTACCGTGGGTTGTGGAGTGCAGTAGGGTGGCTGGGTTCGGCTTGGGCCATGGGGGAGAAAAATATGTGGGGCACCTGCCCCCTGTTAGTCAAATCTGGGCCTCGGGGCCGAGAAGAAAGAAATGGGGGAGCCAGCATGGGCTGGGCTCCCTGCTTTGCCCCTTTCTTATTTTTTTATTGGGCCCATGCCCTAGGGAAGAATGAAGGGCTGAATGCCCTATTGGATTTTGGGGCCTTTATGCCGTGCCTTTTCCACTTTTTTTTTTTTTTTTTTTTTGTTGAAAACAACTCTCTAACGAATCCCACTTGTGTTTTTTGTAGAATTTTCAAGCATGTCTTCCTCGAGCCACAAGAATGATGATGGTGTGCCACCGTTGTACTTTAAAACTGGTCACTTCAAGATTAGCTCCGATGATTTGTTTAGAGATTTTCTTGAAGTGTATTGGCATGCCATTCCGTCGGGAGTGCGTGTGAGGTGAGTTAAGGAAGGTAGTAGCCGAGAACCATGCAGTGGAACTCGGAGAGCCATCAAGTTCCACCCCTACTATTTTGTGTTAGGGTTTACTTTCCCCATGCCGCGTTTCTTCCAAGAAGTGCTTTCCTCCATGAGATGTGCCCCTGCCCAATGTTCCCCGAACATGGTTCGCATGATGGTGGGATTCCACAATTTAAGCCAATTCTTTGACTTAGATCTAACCGTCAACGAATTTTGGCACTTCTTTGACATAGGTCACATTGACGGAGTTGGGCAACTGCAATCTCGTCATAAGCTTTTTGATAACTCGAGCAAGGGAGATCATGATTGGGCCAAAGAGACTTTGGAGATAAGTGGAGAATGGGAGTCTGACTCTTCCTCCGAACTGCGTGTATCAACGGTCTTTATATCTGGTAAGCAGGTTGCTTAATCTTCTTGGCTACTTTGCTTTAGTGCCAAGTTACTCTTCAATTTTCTTATTGTCTTCCGTTGTTTTTTGTAGATTCAGAATTCGGCTCAACTCCTAAGGTTTCTCCAGACATGAAGAAAGTACATGTCGCTCTAGGTATCCCTTCTGAATATCGCGAGTGGCTGCTTAGTCCTCTTCGTAGGAAAAAAGGTGGGTTGCCCCTAAAAGAAGAGATAAAACGAATCAAGGCAGACGCGATGGCTCGTCCTATCACTGTGATGGAGCCTACTATCAATGAAGGTAGGAAAAAGAACCATTCCCCGCCTGCTCAAGAGATGTCTGCTGAAAAAAACTGACGATTGCTCGTGGGGATTCTCCGGCTGTTCCCAAGATTGTGATTGACTTGACTTCTTCTAAAGGTAAGAAAGAATGAACAGCTAGATTTATGCCTGTAACGCCTAATGCTTCGAAGGCTACTAGCTCGATTGCTAAAAAAATTGCCCAGCGCAGAAGTTCCTTCGTGCCTTCAGTACCGAAGCGTTCGTCTGGAGCTAAGTCTGGCTCACCTTTAGAGAGGCTTGCTACTATGAAGAGTGACAAGGTGTCTCTGCGTGCTAAAGTGGCGCCTACTTCTTCCGCTACTACAACCAACTCGTTTGCTGATAAGAAGGAAATTGTTCGTTCAGGCAAGCTTGACGAATCCACCAAGGCTGTTTTGGGGAATTTGCTGAGGTTTGCGTGCTTTTTTGAAGCCAAATCTACTTGAAGACATGGATATATGTGCCAAGTTTATTGATGGCATCAAGGAGATTATTGCTCCAAGTCTTTTTGCGAAGCAAACCTCCAAGTATAAGAAGACTGCTCTGCTAGCCATGATTCAGAAAACAACAATTCTGGCAACCGAGTCTATGCTCATTGACCAAGCGAATACCAAGGTTATTAAAGAGATGGCAAGAACCATGGTTGTCGAAGCTTACTCCTCGGTTGAAAAAATCAAGAAATTGGAATCTGAGCTTGCTGCTTTGAAGGGATCTAACATTTTTTCTCCCACTTCTCTGCAGTTTGAGGCCGCTCGCCAAGAAATCATGGATTTGAAGACTAGGCTTAATGCGATCCAAGTAAAGTACGAAAGTGCAGAGAAGGAAATCGAGGGTTACATACCTCAAATTTAAGATCTTGAGCGTTCCTCTCTGAATTCCGCTTCGCTACTTATGCAAAGGATGAAGAATTGATCGTTGCTTACAACCAAGCGATCCATTTCAAAAAAGTTTTTGATAGGCTTGAGCCTCAAGTGTTGGAACTTCAAAGTGCTTTGAAGATCAACGACAATTTGAAGAAGGAAATTGAGGAGTTGCAGCAAGTCCGTGCTTGCCTGCTTAAGGAGAATGAGCAGTTGAAGGGTGAGAAGGCTAGGTTCGAGGCTTCGGTTACTCAGAGTCAAGCTGATTTCTACAAGCTGGGTTATGTGGATCATCTCTATGGGCGACCATCTGACTTTGAATTTTCCGGTAAAGACTTCGAGACCTTTTCTATTTCTCTAGAAGACTTGCTCGCTTTTACTTTTGAGTCTTCTATCAGTGAAGTAGTTAGAGAAGTTGGTGCCCAGGCTGGGGTAGCCGATGGTAAAGCGCCGGATGATGCCGTTACTGAGAGCATCAAGGCTGCTGAAGGTGTGGCGACCGAGTAGTCATGAGTTGTCAAACTATTGAAAAGTAGTCTTCTAGGTAGCCTTTAGGATTTTCTTTGTTTTCCTTTGTTGCTTTTGCTTGAACTCCTTCGATTTTTGCTAGTTGTTTATCAATTTTTGCTAGAAAATTTAATAAACTTGCTTCCTTCGCTTTTCTTCATCTTCGATTCTTTTTGGCCTCATTTGTCTAGGACAAAATTGCACCTACAAAACAATTACACCTTAGGGTCAAGGCCAAAAGCTCCACGCACCCACGATGAATGGGGGCAGGGGCTTTGGCCGAAGATTCTCCGATGCCAAAATTAGAATTTAGGGAGAAAAGTGTTTTGAGAGTATTTGAAATTTTTGCTAGAGAATTAGACACCCACTTTGAAGAAAAGAAAGGGGTTTAAATAGAAGAGTGGCCAGCCTCTTAGGGTGAGAGAGGACCGGCCACTTAGCCTTGTTTGTGGGTTTTGTTCATGATTTATGATGATTTTGGGAGTTATGTGATTAATTGACTAATTAATTTAGCAAAATAGGGTTATTACCAAATTAATTAGCTAATCAATGGGATGAAATGGGTAAATATGGTGAGATCAACTACGATGGCCGGCCCTTTGGGAGTTTTTGATCTAAAATGGAAGATTTAATTACCAATTAACATATTGTTTAGGAATAAATATATTAATTGGCTAATTAATATTATAAAAGGAATGTATTCGGGAATTTATGGTATAATTAGCTAATCAATGTCAAAAAAGGAAAATTTTGGTGGAAAGAAGGATGAAATGGTCAGCTCCCTTTGGAGAAGGGATATCCGGCTTTTAGGGTAAGTTTTGGGCTTAATTGATAATTTAATTGGTTGATTAATGAATTATTTAGGAATTAATTCATTAATTAACCAATTAATCTCCATTTATATGGAATAATTTAGAGGTTTTGAAATGATTTTCTTGTAGAGAATATGGAGCAAAGATGGATGAGATAAGTTTGAACTTATTTACCTTTTTTGGGCGTTTTTGACTTGGTTGAGGATGATTGCCCGCTACCCACGCGTAGGAATCCTGATACACCTCAAAGGTATTTTTGTCTTCCTCATCCAAAAATCCACGTGTCGCCTTATCATTATTTTTGGTTCCACATCCGGGTATTTGTGTATTATTTACTAAAACCAAAAATGTAAAACATCCATCTAGCATGCGCAGATATATCCACGGCTTCACTATATATTTGTGTTTACTTGGTGTTGTAATATTGACTGCATCATCTATTTAAGTCATGGATATTCTATATTTTAATTATTTGTTGACATTGACACACAGTCAAGCCTTTTATCTACATTGTTGTTTGCATACGTTTTCGTGAGATCTACTTTATAATGTATTTCAATGACTTAATCATCTATCTTTAATGTCTTACTTAAAAATTCATGTTTACTAAAACTCTTCCAAATTCAAAACCATATAACCGTTGGATTACATTAGTGTTTCTTTGTAGAATTTTATTTGTCCGTTTTCTTCACTACAAATGAATATCTTAATGGATTTGACTTTATCTAATTTCTTGGAATGATGATGTATGAATGATGCACTAAAATGTAGATGATTCAGATCGCTGAAATACATTACAAAATGAACTTTATAAAATGAGTATCAAAATATGTGTCAAAAGTGTAACATCTCACATCGCGCCAGGGGAGTGATCCTTAAATGTATATTCACATCCCTACCTAGCACGAGGCCTTTTGGGAGCTCACTGGCTTCGGGTTCTGTAGGAACTCCGAAGTTAAGCAAGAAAGGGGCCAGAGCACTCCTAGGATGGGTGACCCACTGGGAAGTTGCTCGTGAGTTCCCAAAAACAAAACCGTGAGGGAATGGTAAGCCCAAAGTGGACAATATCGTGCTACGGTGGTGGAGCGGGCCCGGGAAGTGATCCGCCCCCGGCTGGGATGTGACAAAATGGTATCAGAGCCAATCCCTGGCCGGAAGTGTGCCGACGAGGACATCGAGCCCCTAAGGGGGTAGATTGTAACATCCCACATCGCCCAAGGGAGTGATCCTTAAATATATATTCACATCCCTACCTAGCACGAGGCCTTTTGGGAGCTCACTGGCTTCGGGTTCCGTAGGAACTCCGAAGTTAAGCGAGAAAGGGGCCAGAGCACTTCCAGCATGGGTGACCCACTGGGAAATTGCTCGTGAGTTCCCAAAAACAAAATTGTGAGGGAATGGTAAGCCCAACAAGGACAATATCGTGTTACGGTGGTGGAGCGGGCCTGGGAAGTGATCCGCCCCGGGCTGGGATGTGACAAAAAGTGTGTGTTCCCAGATCCTTCACTCACCAGCTCCATATATATATATATATATATAGCGAGCTGGTGGTTGAAGGATACATTGAAGTGGAACTTACAACCTATTGTGGATGCAAATTTCTTCCTTCTTGCTCGTGGACAAAATTGCACCTACAAAACAAATAACACCTTAGGTCAAGGCCACGAGCCTCACACGCCCATGATGAATTGGGGGGGGGGCTTTGGCCGAAAAACCTCCGATGCCAAAGTTAGAATTTTGAGGGAAAAGTGTTTGAAGAATTTAGAGAGTTTAGCAAGAGAATTGGAATTGAGTTTTGGAGAGAATGAGGGGGTTTATATAGGGCCGGCCACCTTGGGAGGAGATGAACCGGCCACTTGGATGGATTTGTGTGTTAGGTTTATGATTTGTGTTTAATTAGCTAATTGATGGAATAATTATTTGATTAATTGGCTAATTAATATAATAAAAGAGGAAGAATTTGGGGGTTACCTTGTGGAGAAGATATGATGAGGATGGATGAAATAGGTTGTATATAAATACCTATTTAGGCACTTTTGACTTGATTGAGGGATAATTGTCCACTGCTTGCGCGTAGGAATTCTGGTGTGCCCCGAGGGTAGTTTTTGTCCTTTTTACCCAAAAATCCACGTGTCGCCTCTTGATTATTTTTAGCTCCACACCTATGATCTGCTTGGCCATTATTTCTCTCCTTTCAAGTGTATATATGCATAGTTTAGGATAAATTACACAAAATTACCTCAACTATATGTGAGTCACATAACAATCTCATACCTCATGTTTCAAACATTGCAATGTCATAGCTCATTTTATGAGTTTGTTGTAATGTCACACATCCGTCAACTTTTCTATTAAATGCTAACGTGACATGAGCGGGGCCAACTCTTTTCTAATTTAGAATAAAAAATTAATTATTAATAATATATTATTTGTTATTTATTTAAAAATTAATATTAATTATAAACAAACAATAATTTATTGCATCCACTAATACGTACATGCATGCATGATTGCATATTATATTACCATCGGCAAGAGCCTTTTTTTATTATTATTAGTTTTTATTTCGAGAAAGGAATTTCAAAAAAGCTAAGAGTATACAGATCCATCACCATGAGAAGCCTCCAACCCCGGAGGAGCTTCTTCCATCCACACTTTACACGAACTATAAATTTTGCCAATATATGAGCAACAAAAAACATCGTCGTGGAATATAAAAGTAAATTAAGTGGAGAAAGCTTATATGTTGTACCAGCGTATGCATAGTATTAGTTGTTTCTTCTTTTTATCTTTTATTCATGAAAGATAAAAATCAAACTCTTGTTGTGAGTCTGGAAAATCTCCGTATGTGAGTAAAATTAAGAGCCTGGCAAACATGAAATCAGTTTAGAAATATAGTGCTAGATCAACTTTAATTAATATTAGAAATAGTTTTAATAACTTGCAAAACACCTCTTTGATTTTGTCTCTAGCTAGTATATACAAAACTTAAGCATGATACGTGATAGCATAAGAATATATCTTCCACTTTGGAAAGGCATTAGGTGAACCTCGTCACACTCTGAAGGCTTTTTCGACCACTTTTTAGAACATATACATCTCGCTCAACTTGGATGATCAGTCGACCTACTTCTCTCATCAGTTTGAATTAAAACTTGCTTTCCCCACCTTTCTACATAGCCTTTGGCTCAGCATCATTATAAAAAGGTCTTGCTTTGTAGTGATCCTTCCTTCGTAGGGAAAAAGTTTATTTCCCACTACCATACAATGCCTTTTCAAGCCCTCCCACCCTTGCAATAACAGAGGAACCATAATAATGCTAATGAAACTTTCTTTTGTTTTTTCTTCTTCCCACCAAGTAATGATTGATAGATCCACCAATAACCCTAGTTCCAAGGATTTTCCAAGTTGGCACTCATGTGATTAATTCGTTAGAATTATGAATCAAATAATATTTATTTAAATGTTTGGTTTAGTTTAGCAATCCTAACCATATACTTCAAATTTTAATTGGTCAAACCCTTAAGTAAGAAATTCAAAAATCGCAAAATCAATTAGTGAAGATAATGGGTGACGATCGAATTTTCCAAACGAGAATGCTAGGGGCGTTTAAGTGATGAGAGGTGTGGCGTATTGTGTTAAGCATTAAATAGGCTTGTGATTCAATTCCTTACAATACATTTTTTTTCATAAAAGTATAATATATGAGGATGAGAGAATATATTAATTACAAATTCAACATTCTCGAAATTCAAATCTAAGATCCTCCATTTACAAATTAAAAAAAAAATACCGTTACATCATAATACTAAACAGAAATTCCATACAATATTAAAACAAGTACAAAAAAAAAGTAATACTATTCATACCATGTTTTTATACCACATTTCTATATCACCTTAGGTGGCATATGGTGTGAACAACCACATCATTTGAAAAAATTGCATAACCCAAGGAAATGAAGAAGAAAGACTCCTCGTATACCATAATCATCATTTAATTAACTAGTTTTTCTTAATTATTAGTTTATTAAATAATGAACTAAATTTAAAAATATGATTAATTCAAATGATATGGCTGGCCATATCAAATGTCACCTAAAGTGATATGAAAATGTGGTACAAAAACATGGTATGAATAGCATTACTCAAAAATAAGTTCTCCAAAAAAGTCTTATTGATGGAATATCATGAGACAAAAGGGCCCGTAACTCTTTTCACTAGTGCAAGGAAAACACCACGTAGCCCTTCTTTTCTTTTGTTTTTATATGCGACAATCATGTCACCAAGGTCAAACTTTAAGCATAAAATAGCTACAAATCATTCACAGCTGGGAAGAATTGTGAATTGAGAGTTGTCCCCTCCAAAAGGTTTTTGGTAGCTTCTTGCACTCGAAGCAAGCAAGACTTTGAAGCCCCCTCCTTTTTTCCATCCCTCCTTTTTAGTTTAGAATAAAGAAAAAGTGGCCTGGCCTTTTCATGAGGAATGAATTCGATCGGCGAGAGGAGCACCAATCAAGCAAAAGATAACCATTGGTTCTCCTTTAATTTCACCAGTGTACTATCATCTAGGTTTTATTTTTATTTTTTGCCTTGATTGTATCATCTATTTGATTAAAAAGAAACTACAGGAAAAAGTTTAAATTGTGATGTCAAATGCTGAATCAACTTTTTTGTTTTTCCTTTCAAAAGTGTCTACAAGAGAAAATAGGGAGAGTATTATTAAAAAAGTTACATTAGACCATCTCCAACCCTTGGGCTAAAAGCCAAATTTTTTAGCCCGGAAAATTTGGCTTTTAGCCCAGAAACATCTTTTCTGCTCCAACCTTTCTGCCCTAAAATTTTAGCCCGGAATTATTAAAGAATGAACTTAGGCTAATTTTTTTCTTAAATCATTTTTAAAAAAAATAAATAAATATGTAGATTATTGTAAATTAATTTTATGAACATTTTAATCTAAAAAAATTTAAATTCCGATAAACATGTGGCATTTAGCCCGGGGGGAAAGCTGGGGGGTATTTGACCCAGAAATAACATTTGGGATTTAACCTAAAATTTTAACATGGGTTGGAGAGTGTTTGGGGGGGGTAATTTGAGGGGTAATTTGGTTTTTAGCCCAGGTTTGGAGATGGTCTTAGGACTGGAATTTGTTTGATAAAATGTTAAAAATAGACGGAAAATTGGCTTATTAATTCTCTGAACAAAAGTTCAAAAGAGAAATCGGAAGTGAAGTTCAAATCGAGATGGAAGTTTGGCAGTTTACACCAATAACATATGAAGTGTCCGAAAGAGTATAGTACTACATCTACATAAAAATAGATCAATTCCAATTCTGTATACAGGTTTTAGAAAATTATTTATATGATTAAAGCATATATAGTTTGTTTATTAAGTGTAAAAATCTTGATGATGGGAGCACCGCCCATCAAAGTTTACTTCAAATTAACTGATTAACTTTCTTCATTCCCCAATGACAATTGAAATACGCCGAATCTCCACCTCAAAAGCATTGTTGAAAGAACATGCATTCCCTAGTGACCTTCCTTTTTTTGTTTCATTGGATCATCAATTTGCTTTTATTTTTTGGAGTTATGGAATCCTTAAGAGTACTAACAATAGAAAATCCCACTTAGAACAGAAGAAAAACTACTTTTTTTCCACTGATGGTGTGCAAAATTGGTTTTGTCTAGCACTGATCTCTTCTACTTTACACATAAAGAATTCAACTTTATGAGAAGAAAGCTACTTTTAACAAAAGCTTTCTAAAGAACGACTGACCCTTTTAAGCACATTGCAAAAGGAAGACATGCCTACGTGAGACTCTTAAACCGTACATTAATGTATCGACAATATTGTTGTGGATTTCAATTAAAACCATAAAGTTATGTTCTAAGATGTGCTTTTAAAAGTTACGAGACCTACTGCATTAATCAATTTATTAATCACTAGTGGTTAACGTGATATATATCTCCATGAATACAAGTATGGTAGTACGTTCAACAAATAATAGCCAGTGGAAAACTAAATAAACATGATAGATATGAGTTTGTTATATTCAGTCCCGAAATTTTATTTATTTATTTACGAGTATGCTAGCTATTTGTTGATTTTCACATTTTGAGATAAGACTTATGCATTTTGTTAGGCATTGGGTTGACCAATCTAGTGTTGTTGTCCCAGTAGGGCCACTTAGACTGACATTTGACTTTTTATTCAACATGCTCCAAATTATTCTAGTGTCTTGTTCATCTATAGAATTTTGAGTTAAGACTTGTGCGTTTTGTTAGGCATTGGTCGTGTCAGAGTGTTTAGATCTTCGTGTGAGTTGGTAGTAGTCTAATTTCTAGGTGAGTGATTTTAATATTATGTGATAAACTATTTTGCATATGAAAATATCATGTTAATATACTTTGTGGATATAACGTGAATTTATAGATGTGTTTAATGCTAGGCATCGTGTTGGAAATGTCACTTCCCAGTCTTGACTCCGCCATAGCACGATATTGTTCGCTTTGGGCCCTAGCCAAGCCCTCACGGTTTTGTTTCTAAGAACTCACACGAGAACTTCCCAGTGGGTCACCCATCCTAGGAATGCTCTCACCTGAACTCGCTTAACTTCGAAGTTCCGATGAAATCTGAAGCCAGTGAGTTCCCAAAAGACCTTGTGCTATATGGAGGTGGGCATGTACATATAAGACACATCACCCTCTCTCCGTTGGTCGATGTGGGATGTTACAGCAAATGTGCCCTAAAACCAATCATATGATGATACTTTACGGATATTTCACATGTTAAACTAATCTAATTTAATATAAGGGGCAAAGATTATTGTTTAAAGCCGTCTCATATAAATGTTATATGCTTAAATGATATGTCCAAGGAATATGTAATTGCGAGAATGTGATCTAAAGAAGTTAGATCCATGAGACCATTCTCTTTCGTATACATATCCTAAACGTTCCTTGTTTGTACCATACTTGACCAATCCCGAAATTACTGAGCACCTGTCAACGTTATACCGTCAAGGACCCAGAAGAGTTTCCCTCCAACCAGAAGGCCAATCACAGTGCGACACGTGTCGACATCAGAAGCCAATCATAGCGCTACACGTGTCAACATCAGAAGCCAATCACAACACGACACGTGTCAATGTCAGAATGAAACTAGAAATTCTCTTCTATAAATAGAGATCATTCTCTCACAATATTTCCTAATGTCATTTGTACTAAATCATTCATTAGTACTCACTAAAGGAGAGCTTGAACCTATGTACTTATGTAAACCCTTCACAATTAATGAGAGCTCCTCTACCTCGTGGACGTAGCCAATCTGGGTGAACCACGTACATCTTGTGTTTGCTTCCCTGTCTCTATCCATTTACATACTTATCCACACTAGTGACCGGAGCAATCTAGCGAAGGTCACAAACTTAACACTTTCTGTTGTACCAAAGTTCTCGCTGATTTTGTGCATCAACATTTGGCGCCGTCTGTGGGAACGACACTTATTCCCACTCTCTTCAGCTTTGTCAAGGTGGTTTCCACCATTCGTACACTCTCTTTTGAC
Organism: Malus sylvestris; assembly: GCF_916048215.2. Taxonomy (NCBI): domain Eukaryota; kingdom Viridiplantae; phylum Streptophyta; class Magnoliopsida; order Rosales; family Rosaceae; genus Malus; species Malus sylvestris. The sequence goes on from NC_062272.1 coordinate 31,622,980, forward strand.
CAAGCATCCCTCTTCAACATGGGGAGCGAAGGAAGCCACAGTACACAGAATGACACCCCTCTTGCACCTAGTGCGAAGCAACGAAAGAAGGAAAGAAAAAAGGTTGCTTTTCAAGCTAAAGTCGATGAGCTAGAAGCTCGGAACAATAAGATAGCAATGAAGAATAAGGTCATCCAGGAGCAGTATGAGAAGCTCTTTGAGACACTCCACAAAACTAGGCGTACTTAAACACGCGAGCTCGTTGCCTCCGTCGACATCAACCATCATCTCGGTGCCCCCTAACACGGAGGGTCACCTCCCTTCGACATGAGTATCCCTGATGAGGAGCGAGCTAATCATCAAAACATTGATCAACATGAGACTTCACTCAACCCAGATGCTTCGACCCGAAGCATGAGAAGTGGAGGAAGACACCTCATTGCAGAAAGGTTGGAAGGATCAAAAGCCATTTATCGCGACTGCCGAGCCTTCCTAAAGAAACATCGAGAAAATCCCCTCCATATATGCTCGAAGATCAATGACCCAAGGGTTTTTGAAAGACTCAGTCCCATCCCACGACCCAGGCCAGCTGCCAATTTAGAGAAGGAACGACAGGTCCCAGAGGAACATGAAGGTACAGGGGCCTTTAAGGTATTCCGACAGACTCGCCCTAGAAGTCAGTATAGCGAGTCCAAGGAAAAACCACACGCTCTTGCTCAAACTTTTCTACTTCCAAGAGGCGATAGAGACTTACGAAAGAAAATTCCAGTGGTACATGACTCCACTCAGGACTCCCTTGTCCTACAGCTTCTTGAGGAAGTAAACAAGTTGAAGGCCGAACGTCAGGCTGAGATACCTAACTGGAACCAACCCAGGCTTGGCCCTCTCACAAGGAGGATCCTCGACACCCCCTTCAAGCGAAGGCACAACAAAAGCTTGGTTTACAACTCTATACTGGAAGTGAAGACCCAATTGAACACTTTAACCTCTTTGAGTCCACCATGGCATATCGGATGCACACCGACGAAGAGCGATGTCTTCTCTTCCCCTCCACCCTCTCTAGCGGAGCTCTAAACTGGTATTGTCATCTTCCACCTGAGACAGTAGAATCATTTAAGGAACTAAGGAAACTGTTTGTTTCTCAACACATCTTCCAGACCGATCACTTGCATTCTGCAGATGACTTGTACACTATTCGCCATAAGCCGGACGAGTCACTACGAGAGTATGCCAGTCGCTTCAGCCATGAGTATTCTCGCTGCGCTAAGGCAAATGACAAAACCGCCCTCAAGGCCTTCACGGCAGGCCTACGTGATTGTTTCTTCAAGTACATGATCAATGCCAACACTTGGAAGACTTACTTTGAGGTGATGGCACAAGCTTACAACCACGCCTCTGCTGTTGCAAGGACATACCAAAGGGACCCTCATAGGGTTTACCCTTATCAACAAGTGGGAAGTGGAAGTCAAGTTCTACTAAGTGAGGAGATCTTGGCCATTCAGACACCCATTGCATCATCTCCTGCCTCATTTAGCTACTTGTTAAGTCACCAAACGTATCTGTCTTTTGGTAAGAGGAATGGTTTTTACTCTCAGCAAGCCCATTACAACAAGAGGGATAAAAGTTCGTATCAAGACAACCAGGGGTGAATGTACCGTCGACTATTATGACTATGGGGCCAAGCCTCACTCTTTCAAAGTGGAGGACTAGGTACTGAAGGAAATGCTATTATAAGAAGGCGTACACATTACAAATGTTTTGACTCTCAACCACTTGAGATCTTTTGTCACACAAGCCATTCGGTAAATATTTAAAGAAAAGGGAATTCAGACAACTTCTTTTGAGTCTTTTGCGTTCCTAGCACTGGAACATTTGGTCTACGCTGACCTACCCTTATACTCCAACTCAGAGCTTCAACGTGTGTACTTTGACACAAAGTATGTGATATTAAGGGTTACAACCAACATGGTTCACATATCAAAAGCATGGATCCCTTCATGCATAGCAAAAGATTCATAAGCATCACTCATATCAATCAACATAAACATCATACATTCCAACACATTCATACATAAACATCATACATTCCAATACATCCATACATAAGCCAACTGTGCTTCGAAAGGGTTCAATATACGTTGTGTCATTCGACACTTGCTACAATGTTCCTAGACACCTTACCCTTATTCTCACCAACCAGGTGATGAAATGTAAAGAAGGAACTCATCTTCATGCCACCAACCAGGTGATGAAATGTACAACCCGTACTCTAATATCATTTGGCAACTTGCCACTCATGCCACCAACTAGTTGAAGAAGGAACTCATCTTCATGCCACCAACCAGGTGATGAAAGGTACAACCCGTACTCTAATATCATTTGGCAACTTGCCATTCATGCCACCAACCAGGTGATGAAATGTACAACCCATACTCTACTTCATGCCACCAACCAAATGATGAAATGTATAACCCGTACTCTAATATCATTTGGCAACTTGCCACTCATGCCACCAACCAGGTGAAGAAGGAACTTATCTTCATACCACCAACCAGGTGATGAAATGTACAACCCATACTCTCCTTCATGCCACTAACTAGGTGATGAAATGTACAACCCCATATTCTAATATCATTTGGCAACTTGCCATTCATGCCACCAACCAGGTGAAGAAGGAACTCATCCTCGTGCCACCAACCAGGTGATGAAATGTGATGAAAGGTGATGAAGGAACTCACATTCGTACCACTAACAAAGTGATGAAAGCAACTCACCATTCATTCCACCTACCAGAAGACGAGTGTTACAACTTGTACATGTGAACTCCTAGCATTCACAAATTATCAAAAACCCTCAAGCTTGACAACTCAACTAGGGGAGCACTTATGCCCAACAAGAGTTATTGTCACCAACAAAGTCTTATTGCAAGCCAACAACAACTTCAGTGCATGGCATACGAAGATCAAGCTATTCAGCCCTCTTGCATCTGCTTCAGACATTTCCCCTCTGTAACAATGCAAACACTACAACTCGTAGAAAGCTTCACACACTTTTGATCAAGACAGTGTGAAGCAAAACCAATTTATGGTGCTAACAAGAGCTTCATCAAAGGAGGGCAACCATAATTCTCAAAAGCTTCACACTCTTGATCAAGATAGTGTGAAGCAAAATCAATTTATGGTGCCAATAAAAGCTTCATCAATGGAGGGCAACCACAATTCTCAAAAGCTTCACACACTCTTGATCAAGACAGTGTGAAGCAAAACCAATTTATGGTGCCAACAAAAGCTTCATCAAAGGAGGGCAACCATAATTCTCAAAAGCTTCACACACTCTTGATCAAGATAGTGTGAAGCAAAACCAATTTATGGTGCCAACAAGAGCTTCATCAAAGGAGTTCAACCACAATTGTCAAAAGCTTCACACACTCTTGATCAAGACAGTGTGAAGCAAAACCAATTTATGGTGCCAACAAAAGCTTCATCAATGGAGGACAACTAGAAATTCTCAAAAGCTTCACACTATCTTGATCAAGACAGTGTGAAGCAAAATCAATTCATGGTACCCAACAAAAGCTTCACCCATAAAATCTTCACCAACAAAAGCTTCAACTCCGAAGCTTCATCAATGGAGGACAACTACAAATTCTCAAAAGCTTCACACTATCTTGATCAATATAGTGTGAAGCAAAATCAATTCATGGTACCCAACAAAAGCTTCAACTCCAAAGCTTCGCCTACAAAGCTTCAACTCCAAAGCTTCGCCTACAAAGCTTCAACTCCAAAGCTTCGCCTACAAAGCTTCAACTCCAAAGCTTCACCTACAAAGCTACAACTCCAAAGCTTCACCTACAAAAGCTTCACCCACAATAACTTCGCCTACAAAAGCTTAAAGCTTCACCCACCACAAAAGCTTCACCCACAAAAGCTTCACCCACCATAAAAGCTTCACCCATAAAAGCTTCACCAACAAAACCCACCACAAAAGCTTCACCCACAAAAGCTTCACCCATAAAAGCTTCACCAACAAAAGCTTCACCCACCACAAAAGCTTCACCCACAAAAGCTTCACCTACAAAGCTTCAACACAAAAGCTTCACCTACAAAAGCTTCACACTATCTTGATCAAGATAGTGTGAAGCAAAATCAATTCATGGTACCCAACAAAGCTTCAACCTTAAAGCTTCACCTACAAAGCTTCAACACCAAAGCTTCACCTACAAAAACTTCACCCATAAAAGCTTCACCCACCACAAAAGCTTCACCGATAAAAGCTTCACCCACAAAAGCTTCACCCACAAAAGCTTCGCCCACCACAAAAGCGTCACCCACAAAAGCTTCCCCCACAAAAGCTTCACCCACAAAAGTTTCACTCATAAAAGCTTCACCAACAAAATCTTCACGCACCACAAAAGCTTCACCAACAAAGCTTCAACACAAAAGCTTCACCTACAAAAGCTTCACACTATCTTGATCAAGATAGTGTGAAGCAAAATCAATTCATGGTACCCAACAAAGCTTCAACCTCAAAGCTTCACCTACAAAGCTTCAACACCAAAGCTTCATCTACAAAGCTTTAAAATATATATATATATATATATATATATATATATATTTTTTTTTTGGAAATTCAAAAATTAAAAAATTCAAAAATTCGAAAATTTGAAAATTCGAAAGAAAAAAAATTAAAAAAAAAATTTCGACAAAAAAAAATTGCCTAGGCCTCCTCTTCTTTGGGCCTAACAACTTTCATAACAAATATATATGAAGAAGGAGTTTTGGGCTACCACTTAGAAAGGAAATGCCTCATTCGTCAACTCCCTCAACCGGAGACTTGGGGGACTCCTACCATATGCTACTGCACCTTGATACTCAGAAGTCTCACGACCACTCAGTGACTTGGATTTTTCAAGTCTCCAAATGAGAAGTTTTCCTCACTTGGGAAACTAAGGGAGCACTACCTCAACCTACATGGTTCACTCACAAAGCTTCAACATACAAGCTTCAACAAAAGGAAAAAATCAAAGAACTTAGTGAAGAAAGCTTTGGTGTATTTAACATAATACGTTGAAATGAAGTAAAGCTTGTTTATTGATATCTCTGATAAGTTACAAATATGTACATATACATGAATCAAAATAAACAAACAAGAGGGAGCCTTCCCAAAGGTTGCTCAGGAGAAGTCTTAGGAGTCGTCAGAGCCCTAGAACGAAGAGGCACCAGAGGGTGATTATTCGGAGCCTCAGTACTAGGCAGAACCCCAGAAGGAGGAGGCACCGAAAGTTGATCATTTGGAGCTTCATTACGCGGTACAGCCCTAGAAGATGAAGGCAATAAATAAATGCCTTTGGAACAAACCCACAAACCTCTGATGATCAAGTAAAATCTAACCATCAGATTCCTACAGCTGGTTGAGCTTCCTCTTCATGTTTGTAGCATAGTCATGTGCGAGCCTGTGCAACTGTTTATTCTCATGCTTGAGCCCTCTGATATCTTGTTTGAGACTTATCACTTCAGCCGCCAATGATTCAACTTGGCGGGTTCAAGCAAATAGGCATTGGACCATATTAGATACAGAACCTGCACACTGAACACTGAGAGCCAGAGAATCCTTAACAGCCAACTCATCAGACCGTTTGGAAAGTAGTGTGTTATCTTTGGAAGTGAGAAGGTTCCTGGCCACCACCGCAGCGGTCATATCATTCTTCATCACAGAGTCCCCAACGGTAAGAGGACCAGTAGGGGATAAGAAAGATGGGCGCCATATGTTGTCTTAGGAAGGCATGGCTGCCTCTTCACTAAAGTTCAAGTCCAAACGACGGTTGGATGGGCCAGACATTCTCAGAAATGATGAAGGAGAAATGAGGTGCAATAAATCTCTGAAGTAAGGGGAACATTCCTACAAGCAATAACTCTCTGAATGTACTTCTTGCACACAATTGGTGCCCTTATAAAAAAAAAGGCAACTGCGCCATTGGTTCAAAAATCAAAATGGCACCACTCTCCGGATTTCGAAGAGGCACCACTTTTCACACGCAACATCAGCTCCTCGGGTACCATAGATAACTTTGCCAAAGATCTCTGACAAAGTTTAGACACATAAATTTTGAAGGTCTAGCTACCTTACTATTACCCATAAGGGTAAAGGAACAGCACCACTGCTTGATAACTAGAAAGTTCCAATGTGTGTCAACCTCCGTGGTTCGTGGCAAGGCAGATTGGCAAAAATGCCCAACCTTTACTCACATTCGAGAAAACACTCCGAACAAGATTGCTTGCTCAAAAATCAAAGAGGCACAGCTCTCTGAATCTCAAAAGCCAGACTCCCAACAGGATTACGTGCTCAAAAATCGAAGAAGCACTGCCCACCGAATCTCGAGAGCCAGAGTCCCAACAGGATTACTTTATCAAAAATCGAAGACACACTACTCTCTAAATCTCGAGAGCCAGACTCCTAATAGGATTACTTTCTCAAAAATTGAAAAGACAATGCTCTATGAATCTCAAGAGTCAGACTCCCTACAGGATTACTTTATCAAAAATTGAAGAGACACTGTTCTCCGAATCTCGAGAGCCAGACTCCCAATAGGATTACTTTCTCAAAAATTGAAGAGACACTGCTCTCCGAATCTCAAGAGTCAGACTTCCAACATGATTGTTTTCTCAAAAATCGAAGAGGCACCGCTCTTCGAATCTCGAGAGCTAGACTCCCAACAGGATTACGTGCTTAAAACTCGAAGAGGCACCGCCCTCCGAATCTCGAGAGCCAAACTCCCAACATGATTACTTTTTAAAAAATCGAAGAGACACTGCTCTCCGAATCTCAAAAGTCAGACTTCCAACATGATTGTTTTCTCAAAAATTGAAGAGGCATCACTCTCCGAATCTCGAGAGCTAGACTCCCAACAAGATTACGTGCTTAAAACTCGAAGAGACACCGCCCTCCGAATCTCGAGAGCCAGACTCCCAATATGATTACTTTCTAAAAAATCGAAGAGACACTGCTCTCCGAATCTCAAGAGTCAGACTTCGAACATGATTGCTTTCTCAAAAATCGAAGAGGCACCGTTCTCTGAATCTCGAGAGGCAGATCCCCGACATGATTGCTTGTTCGAAAACTGAAGAGGCATCGCTCTCCGAACTTCGAGAGCCAGATTTCCTTGGATAAAGCTGGTCTGCAATCTTCACACGCAACATCAGCTTTCCAGATACCACAGACCACTTTTTCTAAGTGCTTTGACAAAGTTAAAACACATTAAGCTTGCAGCTCCCACTACATTGCTATGACCAAGAAGGGTAAAGGAATAGCACTACTACTTGTTGTTAGGGAGACTCCTATATATGTCGACCTCCATCCTCCACAGCCAGGCAGACCTGCAAATAAAAAAAATGCTCAACTTTTCTTCACATCTGAGAGGGCACTCTCAGCAGAGTCTCTCGAAATACTCAGCTTATTTTATTCCCGATAATACCTCTACAAATATGCCACACCAGAGCAAGAGTATCTCATATCATCAGGGTTAAAAGCAAAAGTATCCCATATCATGTTTTTTCCCTGTCTTTTCATTTGGCCTTGTTCTTACCTGTAAGACAAGGAAAAATAGAGCAATCAGTCAGCACTTGGAATTAAGCTTCCAGTCAGGAACTGACTGCCTGGAACCTCTTACCTAATTACTTACCTGGCATTGCTCTTGAGTACTCATCTTCAACATCTTATGCTTCTAGAGAAGATACCATATCTGCCTGAGGAACAGATAGGGCAAGTGAGAAGGATACAAGGAAGCATGTGGAGACAAGCATAACAGAACACGTGCCGATACATCCACTACTTTGTCAACAGCAAAAGTATCCCATATCATCAGGGTCGAACGTACTCTAGATTTGATGAACTTGTTTTGACCCTCAAATTCTTGAGTCGGCCTTATACTCTGGAGGAAACCAGAAAACCCTCCAGCCCAGTTCAAGAATAAGCCTGTGGAAAGTTACTTCTTTAAAAGCAAAAGTATCTCATATCATCTCCTCTCCATTTGCTTCTCCTTATCCTTGTTGCTGTTTATGACACAAGGAGAAGGAGAACAATCAACCGGAAGCCAAAGTTGAACCTCAAATCCAGGTTGCTTGCTTGGAAGTCTAATTGCTTACCTTGTCTGTTACCTCATTCGGCAAATCTCATAGCTCGGCAACTTGGGGGACTCCTACTATAGGGTTTGTATCGCACTTGACCAAGCCTGAAACTACAAGTAAGCTTCAAGTGAAATTGATACATTACCTTATGCATCTTCATCGGTTAAAGATACCACCCCTGGATGGAGGAAAAGTACTTCCAGAGAAGATGCCACATCTACATATGAGACAGATAAGGCAAATGAAAATGATACCACACTTCGATACTTAGAAATTTCGTTATTACTCAATGGCTTGGATCTTGCAAGTCCCCAACCGAGGAGCTTCCCTCACTCGGGAACTTAGGGGAGCACTGTTTGTACCATACTTGACCAATCCCGAAACTACTAAGCATCGGTCAACGTTATACAGTCAAGGACCCAGAAGAGTTTCCCTCAAACTAGGAGGCCAATCATAGCACGACACGTGTCGACATTAGAAGCTAATCATAGCGCGACACGTGTCACATCAAAAGCCAATCACAACACGACCTATGTCAATGTTAGAATGAAACTAGAAACTCTCTTCTATAAATAGAGATCATTCTCTCACAATATTTCCTAATGTCATTTGTACTAAATCATTCACTAGTACTCACAAAATGAGAGCTTGAACCTATGTACTTATGTAAACCCTTCACAATTAATGAGAACTCCTCTACTCCGTAGACATAGCCAATTTGGGTGAACCACGTACATCTTGTGTTTGCTTCCTTGTCTCTATCCATTTACATACTTATCCACACTAGTGACAAAAGCAATCTAGCGAAGGTCACAAACTTAACACTTTCTGTTGTACCAAAGTCCTCGCTGATTTTGTGCATCAACATTCCTGATCATAGGATTGCCAATTAGGCATTGACAGTCTGTTAAGATCAATATGTGTTACGTCTTCTCTTAGGGAGAGTGACTAGTCTCAAGTCATTAGTGTGACTGACACTAAGACAAGCATGTAGTTGCTCAATAGAGAATGAGTCCACTAAACGAAATCAACAATGAGTTCTCATACTCATGTCACATGAGAACTCATGGTTGGGATAATGCAAAGTAGTCCTTTGACCTAAGGCATCATAGTTGTCTTATGGTTAGGTCCTTGATCTTTGACTATGTCAAAGTCACTCCAAGAAAGGGTGTCCATGACATAGTTGAAGTTAAGCCACTTAGCCATGGAGGCAAGTGAATGCACCACAAGGGACCTCTAACCTTCAAACCATTTGACGGAGAATACTTTATGATATGATTAAGAATCTCTAGCCAGAGTATGAATGAGATTTAGGAAGTCGTTGCAAATCACATTCAAGGTAATCATATAAGTAAACGAATCACATTGGATAATAGACATGAATAAACTATCAAACCAAACAATGTGGTCAAGAGTATTGTATTAGAAAAGATCATATTGCATTGTAATCCTAAATTGAATAGGTTTTCCACCTTTTCTGATTAGATTCGGTAGCCATGATATACTGCTAGGTGTCACTTATGGTTTGTGGAAGCCCTAAAGGTGTATAATCACTAAAGGGAGAATTGAAAGTATGTTTCAATTTACAATCGATTTGAAGAGTTCTAATCACCCACTAGCTCACTAAAAGAAACCTAATGGATCGTGCACCGTGTAAGGTAGAGATTGAAGAATCAACGGAGATGAGTAAGGATAATTAAATGGTTTAATTATTTATGGCTAGGATTAATTAGTATGTTAATTAATCAAACGAATAAGTTCGTTTTAGCTTTTGAATAATTATTCGACCTCAAGGCCCATTGGGCTTAGAACCGTCAAGACCCAAAAGGGTGCAAACAACCCAAAGCCTTTAGAAGGCTGGCCATATTGTAAATGAATGGGTTTTGGTTCTTTTTGTCACTTAAGTGAAGTGACTATATAGAGGACTTTATAGCCAAAAGTTCATAAAAGGGTTTTCAAGAGAGAAAAGATGAGAACACAAAGCTCTCTCTTCTTTTAGGAGGCCGGCCACCCTAGAGGAAAATAGCTAGTGATAGGAGCATATTTATACGACTTAATTGGCTTGTTCTCGTGCTTTTACGTTGTGTTTCTTTAGTTATTTTAGTGTTTAAAGTCACTTTTGTGTGTTTTCAGATTCTAAGGCCAAAGTGTGCAAAATGATGTAATTTGGAGCCTTTTGAAGCAAAAGGAATGGATGAATTGAAGACTTGAAGAAATTAGGTTTCCTAATCAATGAAGGTTTCCTAATCAACGACTAATCAACGAAGGATTCCTAATTGAAGATGGATTCCTAATCACATGAGGATTCCTAGAAGAACAAGGATTCCTACTCCAACAAGGATTCCTACTTGAAGTAGGAAAGTTAAGCCAAGGTTTCCTATTTTGGTTTGACCTTTCCTAATTCTAAAAATACTTATGTTCCAGCCACTTTGAGGACTTCATATGCACTTGAGGACACAAAACAAAGGCCCTAGAACCCTTAGGGACCTTTGTCGCACTTACCCCATATTCCACCTTCCTTGTTGTGCAAGGGATCCACTTTCCCTTCAGTTTTAGGACATCTAACCTTCCCTAAAACCCATGCCACACCTTGTGAGGGATTTCTGACCTTTCCTCTTCCTTGCCGTGCAAGGGAGAGTGATTCTTTCCTATTTTCTGAATTAAAACACATTCCTTTTGTGTTTTAATCCCATGTCGCACCTTTTAGCTTATTTCCTTTAAATTTCTGATTTGTTTCCCTAATTCTGGAAGCTTTTCACTTAATGTATGTTTACCTAAATAACCTAGGGTTTTAATTCCTGAAATCCCTTTTTATTAACTTCCTTTGTGTAGCCACAAATCATCTGTTCACTCCCATTCACGCCAGAAATCAATCACCCATCCTTGCCACGCCCATCCTTCACCATTCTCCATAGTTTCTGACCCCAAACACTCCTAGCCGCACCATACATCCATCCTAAACACCATTCCACGCTTCTACACCATCCATAACCCCCAAAACTCACCACCAACCCTTGTGCTGCAGCAAAGAGGAAGGAGGAGAGCCCTTGGACGTGCTTGCCATTCGACTTAGGATTGCTGGAACGTTTTAGGTGTAATCTTTCTTTTGTTTTCAATGTTTCAATTCAATAATCTTTGTATTGTGAGTATGAGGAACTAAACCCCTCTTAGTTAGGGGGTGATTCGAAACCATGTACTTACTTGCAATATGATTTGATTACATCCAGTTGTGATTCATAAGTTGTGAATTCAATTTACTTATCCGTTCGTATAAAAACTGATTTGTGTATGTTGGTTGAAAGTGCACGCTTAATTTTCATGCATGAATTTGACGCTAGAATATAAGGGAATTTCATCTAATCGTTATGAACTTATATTCACAAGTAGTGAAGGTTGCTAGTCACAATCGCGTTAAGTAAATTCTTGGCATAAGTTTCATGCAATTCATAGTAACGAGTGCCTCGTCAATGCTTATGTTTTTCATAGAACTTAATGATTCTTGCTTGTATCTCTATTATGCAATTCATGTAGGGAACTTGTAGGGAATGTTTTGGGTTGTCGTATGCAATCATCCAACTCAATAACTTGTGGAAAAACTGAGGGATAATTAGTGCAATTCACGGTTAATCTGGGGTGTTGAGTATTCATAGCTTATCGAAAAGCAACTGAAAATCGTTTTGTATGCAAGTGTGACATGTGTGGAGAAGAACCTCCTAGCTAGCCTTCCATCCATAAGTTTCATTCAAATTCGTTCTACAATCTATTTTAATTACAAAGTTTTGTCTTGTTTTCAATTTCGTCAAAACCAAATCCCCCTTTATTTTAAAGTGTTAGATTAGTTAGAAATCCATTTAATTTGTGTTTTAAGTGTTTTTATTCAAGTTGTAACCCAATTTCGTCCAAATTTTTGTTTGTGTTCAAAACTGCCCAGAAAGTGTTTTTAAGGCAGTTTCGAGTGTTTGTTTGCTGTTTTGAGTCTTTTGGTTTGTTTTAGTGTTTCAAACTTTAGTTTTACATTCTTTGAGTCTAGTTTAGTGTTTTAAACTTTGTTTTTACGTTTCTAAGTCAGTTTTCAAGTGTTTAGCAATCCCTCCTAATCCCCGGTCCAGAACGATCCCTACTTACATACTTTACTACATTTGATAAAAAGAGGGTTTAATTTGTGTGCTTATATATTTCGCATTAGCTAGTAATCTTTCTTCCTCTAAGTCACTCATCTCTTCCTCAATGCTCTCCTTGGTGTGGAGACTTAGAGGTTCCCTATTTTGGTTGGAGATTCCATTCCTTCATCCATCCAAGAAGTCATGAAGCCCAGAAGTAAAGTTCCTCCATCTACATCCATGGAGTTAAGGAGCAAGGAGACTGAGGAAATAAGGCCCTCACATGGATGAATATCCTTTACTAAGCAAAGATGTGAGACCCTGTAATATTTATTTTCTGAATGTGACCTACCAAGTATTTTTCCTCTCTCCACTATTATTATTTATTCAAGCCATGTAGTTTGTATATATCCCTCAGATTCTTGTATTGACAGCACCACCTTCCATTTCATCATTCTCATCACTTTAGCAATCATTACGAGTGCTTATTGTGCACTCTATTGTGATGATCGTATGTAGCTATTAACTTATATGTGTTGCATGCTTAATCCCTGCATTTGAAACCTGCACCTACAATTTGATGACTCTTATACTTGGTAACCCATGTTCATGACACCTCCAACTTAAGTGGAACATAGCATGTAGCTGTCAATATCCTAGATGACTTCTTACATTCTATTGCCACCATTTCATTGAAAGGCTTAGTCATGTATTTAACATTAGTTATAGCTGACTCCAATTCCCTATAAATAGGAGCAAAGGCTCTATTCTTTTGAAACCACAGAAGCATGCAATGCATGCATTACGTAGAGATGATGTATATATAGTATATATCTATGTATATATATGTATATACATGTGTGTGTGAGTGTGTATATATTATATGTTTAGAGAGTGAGATTAGAAAAGAAAATAAAGTGGAAGAAATACATGGCATTAGGAGTGATCAAGGAGCTTGCTCAAGTACGTGAAGTCTAGCTACTGCAGTAGTGACATGGATCTTCGTTTTAGCTTTGGAATTGAGGTATTGGTGAGGAATATTGCTTGCTTGGCTTGGAGACTAGGTGGGGGGATCCTCACTTACCCTAGTTGTGGAATTTTGTGCATGTATGTATATGTAAATATATGAATGCCCGTGAAAGCTGCATAGATTTTGTTGTGATAGAACCATGAGGAAAAATGGATTTGTTTTATATCATGATATGCATGTTGTTTTATGCTACAAATTAAAGTGTTGACTTGAGAGTGAAGGGGGCATAGCGATCGCCTTGGGTTTCGATCCCCTAAACCTCTGGAGGGGCTATTACGAAGGCATTAGTATCGCTACCTTTCTAGGAAAGGTACTTGGATATCTAAGGGTAAAGCATTAAAGGACACTCTCGCTACACCTTACCATAAGTATATTCGTTCGAAGTTGGTGCAGGTAAGGGGGTAGTCGGTCATTGGACCGGTCATCAGGCATGTAGCAATTTATTGGGATCCCTATTTTCTTTTTAAAAGGAAATTGTGTGAGCATACAATATATTTTTGAAACTAAATCTTTTGTTGTGCATCAATCATTTTCCTATAGTATATATAGTGTTGTTTACTATTTTCAAACCTAGCTGGGGTGGATTCCCTGGGGGGGGAGCAATGAACGTTGGTGATACTCACCCCTACTTTATTACTGGACCGGTGCACCTACAAATAAATGATCTAGACTAAAGTCAGAACTAGCGTTGTTTGTTACTTGTCAACTTCTTGGTCGTTCATTGCCTCACTATCTTGAAAGAATCTTTTGTAGCTAAACTTAGCACCTTGTACTCTCCAAATCGTACCTAAGAGTTGGTTTAGTATGATAATTACCTTTAACTGTTTGGTTTTGTTGTAGATTGTGAAGTTCTTTTCCTATATAAAAATTTTATCCAAATTTTGTTGCCCTTTTGTTCTTCGCTTTACCAAAATGATTTCCGCTTTCGTACTGCTTAAAAATAAATTATATTACTTCCCCTCAAATAGCCTTACGTTCTATAGGGAATGTAATGCTATAGTGATGGAATTTAACACTATCGTATTGCGTTGCTAATAGAGCGTGGCACTGTTACGTGCCCCTTTTTGGGGCGTGAAAAAAGAGGTACTTCAAATGTATAAAAGTTTCTCAACTCTTTTCTTTCAGATTTGAGTTGTGTCTTGGTTCACCACAAATACTAGGCCTTGAATTTCATGGGTAAAGTTTTGTTTTTGAGTGCATACAAGCATGATTCCGCCTTTTAATTGTTAATTGCATGCATAGATGTTGCTCAAATGAACTAGTTTTCACAAATTTTTCTTTCAAGTGGTATCAGAGCCTAGGTCTAGTAGTTGGTGAATCCTTTTGGGTTTTGTAGTTCATAGTCTTTGATTTGAATGTTGCAATTGTTACAAGCTTTATTTTTGCTTGAAAATTTATCATCTCAAATGTTGTAGATGTAGTTCATATGAGCATGAATTTTGGAGCTAAAATTTGGTGCCATGTTTATGGGGAAATTCAGCCAAATCTAAAGGGTGGATTTTTGGGTTCATGTTTGTCTTGTTAAAAGTGTTTTAAAGTGACTTTTAGAACCCCCCTCTTTTAAGTAGTGAAAATTTGAGTTTTATTGAGTGAAAATATTCATGGAGCTCTTATATGTTTTCATGGATGTTCTTCAATGTTCTTGTTTTGTTCTTGTTATTCATACCAAGAACAAAAAGTTTGTTGTTTTGATTCAAAAAGGTGTTTGATTTTTCAAACAACACCCATACTCCTTTTACTATTCACACCATACAAATCAATTACAACTTCAATCACTTTTCAAACATACAAATCAACTCACACACACCATCACTACTCACCATGACCGGCCATGCCTATAATGGGGGTACTTTTAGGACTTTTATGCAATTACATAAAGTTTTGATATTTTTGTGTATTTGAACTTTGACCTGAAAGTTTACGTTTTTACGTAAACGCCGAAAATAAAGGACAAATTGTTTTGCACCTTTAATGAAGTTTTTGTATTTGTTGAAATTTTTGGGTTCTAGTTGTAAGTAGTGGACTTTTGTGTTTTTACAAAATGACTCAAAAGTTTGTGTTTTGCAATATAGCCCAAAAGTTGAGGTTATTGCAATTTGTCCCAAATTAATTGAGAACAGAATAGTTTTGTATCTTTAAATGAGAATTGGATTTTCATTTCATTTAGCTCCATCTAAATCAATTCTATGGATACAAAAACCAAATGATAATATTGCATTCAAGTTTAATTAGTTAAAGCGTTAATTAATTAAAGAAAGGGTAATTATGAACCTAAGCCTACGATAATTGAGCTATGTTAAAGGCCGTCTCTCAAATTTGTTTGAACCATGAGAATGTGTAGATTAGATTTTGGTTGTAATTTGATATGATCAAATGTTGTAAAAGAGCATAAACTCTTCTTCACTTTAAAGTAATTTGTTTTGATCAAATGTTGTAAAAGAGCATAAGCTCTTCTTTACTTTGAAGTACTCCTTTCTTGTTTTATTTGATATGCATGAAATTGGAGTAGTAGGGTCCAATGCCCAATAAGAAAACACGCCTTAATGTGATTAAATGCGTAACTAAAATAAATCAGCAACCCGAGACCGAGATCAAACACTAGGCTTATGTTGGATCGAATCAAAGGTTCATAGTCATCCTAAGGCCCTAAGGCAACTATATAGTCCATCAATGAATGCAAAGTTTATGTTCATAGTACCATATACTCTTGCTTTAAAAACCGTTTTACAAGTATAGTGGGAGTATCATGTACTACTAAATCAATCACATGAACCAATAGTTGTAATAGGACCAAATTGTTTTAATAAGATTAAAATGCATGCTTATATGTGATGAGACCTAAAAACCCTCAACCAACCGTTATTAAGTTGACAAGCATGAGAGTGCTTTGAACACTCTTTCGTGGCCTTCCACCATGGTAGGCTCCAATCGTTTGTGACTCATACACCGACTTCACCTTATCATGGGGGAGTACAAAGTATGTGCCTACACTTAGGAGGAGTTCTATACGCATACATGATGTTGTGAAGGTAGGCAACAAGAATGATCAACATCATATCAATGTGAGGTTGTTCTTGAACCCCTACACTAACTTGCATGGTGGGAATGACTTAAGTAAGTGCAATGGAGCCAACATCGTATCATTGTGAGGCATCATTCTCTAGAGGCCAAATAAGATGGGTACTTACATGAGATGTAAATGAGTAAGCGTACTCTCTCATTATTATTGATGCTAGCCAACATCATATCATTGTGAGGTGGGCTTGGTAATAGTGAGCCTCTCATACCCTACTAGGAGTTTCCTCCAAAACTCTTGAATTCCGATGAGGGATATGAAATTTACCAAAAATAGTGGGTGGTGCTATTTGATTTAACGACTCATATCAAATAGCTTAAAATCCATCAATTTATATTCGTTATGCATTTATTTACCGATATATTTACAAACACTATCCAAAACTTGACAAAGAAAAGCCGAAGGCTTTAGTTTCTGGAGTTGGTACCACAATCCCATAGATTGTCTTGAATGGATTGTATATGTACCTAAGTAGTCTCATCCTCACAATCTTCCTAGTGACAATGTATCAATGGAAGAATGTGGAGCCAAAAATAATCACAAGACGACACGTGGATTTTTGGGTAGAAGATGACAAAAATACCCTTAAGGCGTACCAAGATTCATACGCGCGAACGGCGGACAATCATCCTCAACCAAGTCAAAAGTGCCCAAAATAGGTAACAATTTAAAGCTTATTTCATCAAATCCTTAATATAAGGTAATTCCTAAAACCTAATTTATTCTATATATTTTGTATTCCATTATTTAGCTAATTAATTAGCTAAATAATATTTTCCTTTCATATTCCCTAAAAATTGATTGATTAAGGGATTAATTACCTAATCAATCCCTTAATTATCAATTAAAACACCCATTCACACCTAAAAATACTAAAAGGCCGGCTATCCCCATTCAAAACCTATCCATCACTTTTTCTACCTTTTTTCACCATTTCTTCCCTTTTATTAGCCAATTAATTCCATAACTACCAAAACATTTCCATAACTGCGAAGAACTTGCTCGCCTACTAGGAACGCACCACATGTACTGCATCCGTTGTATAGACGAGCCAAACACATGGAAGAGCAGCCTAGACCAGCAAGTCATAGCTGGGGGCAGCCGAGAGCTCCGCTACCCCAACAAAGGCAAATTCAGAAAGAAGTAGAAAGACTCTTGACCAAGCGATTGCGCGATTTCCAACGCAACGAGGTCACTGAAGAGGCACTACGACGGAACATGACCAACATAAGCAGGTCACCCATCACGGACGAGATCAAGTAGGCAGAGCCTCCACACGAGTTTAGCATGCCACATTTCATATCTTTCAAAGGGGATGAAGATTTGGAGAGACACTTAAAGTGCTACCGAAGCGCAATGATCTTTTATTGAAACAACGATGATCTCATGTGCAAGATATTCACCACCACTCTTCAAGGTGAGGCGCAAGATTGGTTCTACACCCTACTGCCACAATCCATCCAGAATTTCTACGAACTTTCTTTGGTTTTCACCAAAGAATATTCATCCTATCGCTTGATCAAAAAGAAGTTTGATCGACAAGTCGAGAAGAACCTAAAGGACCCAAAGGAGTCACTCCGCTGCTTCGATGTCAAGAAGAACCCAAAGGAGTCGCTTAGCGACTATGTGAGGATGTTCAAAGTAGAGAAGGCAAGGATAGTCGGATGCAATGACTCAATAGCTAGAGAAGCCTTCCAAAAAGGACTTCCAGTAGACCACCCACTATTCAGAAAATTGATCATGAAAGAAGATCTAACTCTGGCAGACTCTTTCATTCTGGCAGAGAAACATGCACTTTGGGACGAGGCTCGCCAATGCACATTCAAAGACTTGAAGAAGTACCCGACGTGATATCCCTACTATCCAAACTGGAAGCAGCGGAGGACTTATTCACGTGTTTGATGGTATCTAGAGCAGCAATAAGCTCTATCATCATGCGAGAAGAGTTGAGGGCCCGACTACCTAACTACCTGTATTCTACAGTTTAAAAGCTCTCCTCGATGCTATTAGGAATTCAAAAGTTAACTTTGGCAATATTTGTTGTAACCTGAAAGCTCAAGTTTTACCTTCAAACGCACGCAGTCATCATCATGACGCACTATTCCACCGAATCCAGACGTACGACAATAAAGGCGTAGACCTTGGCGGATGCAAAGTTTTCTGAAGAACACTAGAAGGACACACTCGGAAGCAAGTTTTGTCTTCGTCGCCCTAAAAAATTCTACATAAGAACAATATGTAGCGGCAGTTGAGCACTACCTCCTGCTGCGCATCACATGGCCCTAGCCAACCCTTGCTCCATTATTCATCTCTAGAGTGGCCCAATACCGGCAGTTGAGCATCTCCTGCTACATGTAACATGGCCCCAACTCCACGGCTCCCTATCGCGCCTTCACGCCTAGCCTTGACAACGCAACAGAGCGGCCCAACGACGCCCTGAAAGCAGCCGAGCATACTTTAGCAGCACATGCTCCCTCAATGGAGATTTCTGGCATTTGCATGTCGACGGCGTATCCAACTACAAAGGCTCGTGAGCAGCCGTGGTTCTTATCACCCTAGACGGCCGCATTTCCTCTAAAGTGAACCAACCTAGCCCTATAAATAGGATCCTATTTTCACCAAATATTCATTCCAACACTTTGGCAAAAATCCCAAAATTCTCTAAACACTCTTTCTTTCTAAATTCTAACTTTGGCATCGGAGGTTCTTCGGCCAAAGCCCCCCCATTCATAGTGGGCGCGTGACGCTCTTGGCCTTAACCTAAGTTGTTAATTGTTTTGTAGGTGCAAAATTGTCCAAGATCAAGGAGGAAGAAATTTGCATCCACAAAGAACATGTTAGATAAGTCTATCATAAAGAAGACAACACAAACAACTAGTGTTTATTCCTTTGTTGTATGAACAAAGGAACTTGAGAATATTAGCACAAAGACATGGATGCTTTTAGTGTCATAATTGTTCCATTACAAATCATTGTATGAAGAAATAAGAGTTGCTTTGAACAACTCTTAGTTAACACTAACACTAGTGCTTGTTTCTTTGTTACATGAAAAAAGAACTTGAGAAGTAAGCACAAGGGCATGGACACTTTATGTGCCATGATTCTTCACTTACAAATTGTTGTATGAAGAAATGAGAGTTGCGCTGAACAATTCTTGAAAGTTTGTAATCATGTTTAGAACATAATGGTTGATTGACAAAAATAGTAAATGTTAAACCACTTCAGGAGACAGAAACTAGGCAAGGACTTCACCTTTGAGTCCCTATCCAAATGGTTCACTAAGTTTATTGTAAACTATATAGTGAACAATAACCGCACACTCTCCAAATCGTTTGATGTGTATAACACAATTAAAATAAGTTTCAAGAGAGATAGTGGGAGTTTAGGGACCATGACTATTGTAATCAATGGAGAAGTCAAATGAAGAAGGCGAAATAACTCCAAGGGAATAAACTTTCTTTATGAAAGGATGGACATTGGAAAGGGGTTTCTGCAAGAAACGTCTTGCAAGTGTCAAGAACACACTTTTTGAAGGTGTTGTAAATTGTTCTTGAATAATTCAAAATGGTTGGTTCTTCTACTTGAATGCTTGATTCCGTATTAGTAACTATGTTTGACAATCGTTGTAAAAGTGTGGCTAATAAGAAGTAGAAGATTAATGAGAGAAGAAAAAGTACTTCACATTCGAAATGTGAATAAAATATAGACCTTTGCGAAAGCAGATAGTACTTACTTCCTCATATGAACTACCAAAGAAATTGGAAAAACAAAGATTGTCTTTACATTCCAATTTGAATAAGGAACTTAATGCCGTCACTATAAGAGATGGATTTATGTTTTGTTTGACAAAACATTGTTCTTTATTAATGAATGATTGGATTATTGTAATCTGATTGATTGTCTCTATAGTAAAGATGATATGGTAGTGTTAACTATTTAGAATATAACGATGCTTAAAACCCAAAAGGTTGCAAGGTAATGACTACTCCCACTGAGTTGTGACACCTCTAAAACATAAATTACAAGTTGGTCATAGATGGATGCTTTGTATCGTTAGATCCGGATCCAATGTCTTCTTGTTAAAATTGTATAGAGGCGAAATGTTCGAATCTTTATTCTTTTGAAAAGAAGAAAGAATCACAAAATTGTTGAGGTTAATTCAGTTAGATGTTAGTGGCACTTGTCCACAACATAATACTACTCATGTTGTATGACATTCACCGAAGATCGCTCTCGGTTGGATTATCATTTATTTTGAATAAACACAAGTCCGAATACCTTGCAAAAGGTTTTAAAGAATTCAAGAATGTAAGTTGATGAGTAAGACGTCTAAAGTATTTACCTCCTTAGATTTGATCCAAGGAAAAGAACACTTTAGAAGAGTTTCCTTGACTATATCAAGGAAAGTAGCATCATAAGATAATGGATTTCTCCATTGGGAGAAGAACAAACTCGAAAAGGATGTAGATCGTTGGATGTTATCAATTACCCATATATAGGATATATACTTCTAAGACAATATGATTGTCAATTAGAACATCTTCCAAAATTTTCATGACTCAATAGGATGTAGTTGGAAAGAAAGACAAGTCTTAAGCGTGTTAAGATTTGGGGTTGTGTGCTAATAAGCAATATTTGTTTTAGAACAATCTTGTGGGATATCCTTAAATTAACCTTTGAATATCACTTCTATAAACCAACTAACAAATGTTATTTGTTAGGTAGTTCATTGTAATCCTACAATAGGATTTGCCTAAGATAGAGCAAATGAACGAGACATAGAACTCAAAGAATGGGTTCTTTGAGAGACAAGATGATAATCAACAAATATAACAACCTAGTTCCTACACCACTAGCTCCAAGGTAGTCGAGAAGGATTTATAAACCATCTTTGTTGAATGGTTTGAACTTTATGACTATGTCATAGAGTTACACCTCTTAATTTGAAAGAAATAAGAATGAAAATCCTTATGACTACATTGAGTGTATATACGATATATACTCAAGGAAATGGTATAGTACCATTTGACCCGAAATAGTGAAACATTGATAGCTAATTGGTAGCTTAAGGTGACTACAATCAACGAGATTGGTTGACTTGGAAAAAACCATCTTTGACGTAGTCTTGGTTTTTGTTAATTCGAAGATTGCTAGCTACAACTAAATGGTGATTCAATGTTTGGACATAATATGGGTTTCCGAAACCATTCTTGATAATATATGTCTAAGACTAGGAATCACAAGACGTCTAAGTTGTAGAGATCCATCCATCGTGAATCTTAGCAAGCTAGTGGGAGCTATAAGTGTCTTATGTGACAAAGATCAAATCATTTGATTTATCATAAAGATGTAAATGAATCTGTTGTTTACTAGGTTTACAAAAGATTAGTAGGAGTTAATCATATTCCTAATTTTGGAAATGAAAGGAATTCTTCTTCGTTAAAGTTATGACTTTAAACATTCTATAACGATAGAATGTATATGGGAGACATAGTCCATATACATGGGATGTAAATCTATAATGATACATTTCAAGATATAATTGGATTATCTCAATCCCTATGGATAGACGAGAGATGTAGGAAATTTCTCGAATGATAAAATTTCAAATGAAAGGACAGTTCCAGTTAGACTGGGAAATTGCTCTTCTAAAAGGGAATGTACCCTTTTGACTCCCAAAGAAGCATGAAGCGTAAATAGAATCCTTTATGCATACGCAGAAAGGTGATTTATGTATTTCATATTGTATGAAAAACATTGATATGAGTTATGCCAAGATCGGTACAAAACGATATCAGTGCAAGCCCAAGATCACAACCATGGCAACTGTTAAGTGAGTCCTTAAGTATTTTAGAAATACTAAAGGGTAGATTCCTCAAGAATGGGGAAGAATTAGAGTAACGCAATGGAAGCGTAAATGTATTAGATTATGAATGTAATATTGTATCCATCATTGGATGTCTCTTCATTTTGAATGAAGAGATAATTGGATATCTCTTTATTATGACTAAAGAGATATTTGGGTGGAAACGTTAAAAGTAATGACTTTAGTGTGTTCCATCATGGAAAATTTATCGCCATATAGAAGCTTACAACAATATTGTTTGGATGGGAAAATTCATTTATGAACTCTCCATTCGGTTCCAACCATAAAGTGTCTCTAGTGTACCCACATTATGACACTAATGGGGTGATAGCTCAAGCCAAGGAATCAAGGTCTCATCAATATCTAAACTCAAATGAGAGACTGAACCACATGATTGAGAATCATGTATAACGGTGACATCGTTATTCTCAAGGTTGCTTCTATGGATAACATATAGATATCCATTGTCTAGGCCTACTACTCAAGCCATTTTTGAAATGAATTCAAAAAAGGTATCATCACTGATGACCAAGCTGGTTGGCTCTAGTGAAGTGGGAGATTGTTGGAAATGTGCCCTAAAGCCAATCATATGATGATACTTTACGGACATTTCACATGTTAAACTAATCTAGTTTAATATAAAGGGAAAAGATTATTGTTTACAACCATCTCATATAATTGTTATATGCTTAAATGATAAATCCAAGGAATATCTAATTAGGAGAATGTGATCTAAAGAAGTTAGATTCATGTGACCATTCTCTTTCATATACATATCCTAAACGTTCTTGATCATAGGATTGCCAATTGGGCATTGACAGTTCGTTAAGATCAATACGTGCTACGTCTTCTCTTAAGAAGAGTGACTGGTCTCGAGTCTCGAGTCATTGGTGTGATTGACACCAAGACAATCATATAAGTAAAAGAATCACATTGGATAGTAGACATGAATAAACTATCAAACCGCACAATTGTATTAGAGAAAGACCGTATTGCATTGTAATCCTAAACTGATTTGGTTCTCCACCTCTTTTGATTAGCTTGGGTAGCCATGATATGCTGCTAGGTGTCACTCAAGGTTTGTGGAAGCCCTAAAGGTGTATAATCACTAAAGGGATTATTGAAAGTATGTTTCAATTCACAATTGATTTGAAGAGTTCTAATCGCCCACTGCCTCGCTAAAAGGAACCTAATGGACTGTACACTGTGTAAGGTAGAGATTGAATAATCAATGGAGATGAGTAAGGATAATTAATGGTTTAAGTATTTATGGCTAGGATTAATTAATATGTTAATTAATCAAACAAATAAGTTCGTTTTAGCTTTTGAGTAATTATTCAACCTCAAGGCCCATTGGGCTTAGAACTGTCAAGCCCATTAACTTAAGTTGTATGAAGGGCCCAAACAGCCCAAAGCCTTTAGAAGGCCGGCCATATTGTAAATGAATGGGTTTTGGTTTTTTTGTCACTTAAGTGAAGTGAATATATAGAGGACTTTATAGCCAAAAGTTAAAAAAAAAGGGTTTTCAAGAGAGAAAAGATGAGAACACAAAGCTCTCTCTTCTCTTAGGAGGCCGACCACCCTAGAGGAAAATAGCTAGCAATCTTTCTTCCTCTAGGTCACTCATCTCTTCCTCAATGCTCTCCTTGGTGTGGAGACTTAGAGGTTCCCTACTTTGGGAACTTGGAGAATCTATTCCTTCATCCATCCAAGAAGTCATGGAGCCAAGAAGCAAAGTTCCTCCATCCACATCCATGGAGTCAAAGAGCAAGGAGACTAGGGAAAGAATGCCCTCACATGGGTGAATATCCTTTGCTAAGTAAAGAGATGCTTCCAAGGTATAAAAGTTTCTCAACTCTTTTCTTTAAGATTTGATTTGAGTCTTGGTTCACCACAATTACTAGGCCTTGAATTTCATTGGTAAAGTTTTGTTTTTGAGTGCATACAAGCATGACTCCACATTTTGTGTGTATGTGTTCACCGCTGAACATCATCAAACATGACGTTCCAATAAGCTACCTTCTTTTTCCTTAGTGGGAGTAACCGGATGGATAAGAAGCTACATCTAACAAAATTGATGTTGCATAAGTTATGACATACCTCGACCTAAATCAGGGCATGCTGGCCGTCACGTAAGGGTGACGTAGCCATGTGCACAGTGCGGAAGCAATAAAGATATAAGGAAATACGAATAACTGAAAACTAAACCAACTAGAGCACTAATTAAGATAAGGTACAAGTACGAGATTAAGTGTGAAATACACCATCAGAGCATAAATAGCCTAAGTTCAATCTGACCGGACAAGTACTAGATATACAACACCCAAAGGTGATCCTACATTTGTGATGTTTTGTCAGAACCACCGTCGAAATCCCCGTGAGCCACCAAAGTACTTCTACCTAAAACATGGAGGGGCGCAAAACAGAAAGTGTGAGTAGGCAAAAACATAGCTTTTCAAAATCATTTCATTTCTCAAAAGTTCTAACCCCTCACCGTAAAACCTGTATAATTTCCTAGAAAATAATATATGCTATAACAGAAATCATGCTCAGGATGAAAATCCATAGAAATATACCATGCCAAAGTGCCTCAATAAAATGTCATAAGTAATTCAGTTAAAAAATGTATCAATGCCAGATATCATATCAGCCGGATCCCCCTAACGTTACCTGCATGACTGATTATATAGCTCATAACCAATCTCAATCATATCAAATTCCGCACGTGAGTCGGAACCACCTAAAATGGTCTGTACGACAAGACTAGGTGTAAAATAAATATGCTCTAGTGCTACGATCACGTGAAGACTGTGCGAATGATCACAGGTCACCTACAAGTCAGAATCACCTGAAATGGTCTATACGACAAGCATGTGCACCTAACTTGGAAACAAGGTTAGCATATGGTGCGGGAGGTGAACATCACGTGAAAGACTGTGCCCTAACTCTGGGCGGGAGCACTAACACCGGGGTACAGGTGTATGAGCTCTTCATACATCACATCATATTTCGCAAGACTAAAGCAATTTCTTATCTTTAATTTATGAACTTATCTGGCACTTAACTGTGCATTCGCAGCACCAATCATAAATATATGCAACTACTAATGCATAAATAAAATAGGTAGATACTTTGCATGGCATTTCAAAACGTATAATCATTCAAATTCATTTTCTAGGAAAAATCTCAAGTATATAGGTATATACGGAAAAACCAAAAGCCCATTCACTGATATGTCGAAGGGTCGTTGCCCCCGAGGCTCGATTGATAGTGCTCGTCCTCCGGATAGTTTTTCCCTATATGCGAAATAACTAAATAAACGCTATTTAAAGCACATATACAAAACTAGAAAATAACTTCTCATACATTGCTTAAATGGGGTATTTGTATATACCACCATGACCTACTCAACCTCAGGAACATCCCCATATTTTAAGAAAAAAATTTCGAGCACCCACGCACCCACACACGCCAGTCCAGGCACAGCCAGATGCACGACCCACGTGCAGGCACGTGCCTGGCACACCAAACAGATTCCCTAACGACGTTAGGGAATATTCCGTTAAAAATAAGTATATACCGTTAACTATACCTGACACCGTTAATTGCTGTTAGGAATATTCCGTCAAAGTTGACGGAATATTTGTCTTCTTCTTCGGCGAGTCACCAAATTCCATCGCCATCGTCGGAAACTGGGAAAATTTTCTAAGCTTCATATCTTCTTCATTTCTCAACCAAAATTCATGAAATTTGTACCAAAATGAAGCTTACAACGAGTAGAAAAAAACCTTACCAATTTTAAGCCCTAAAATCCATGGGATCTTGCCGGAAAAAGGCACGATAATCCGGCCACCTCTTCTACTCGTCGAACTTGAGCCTCCCGACTTCCAAATCACTCCAAAGTTACTCCCCGAGCTTCGTGAAGATGTTTTAAGGCTTCCTATGACCTTAAAACTCGTTGCAAGATCCACATTTACGACTGCATGAACAGTGCTCATGATCGGGGTTCTTTGGTTTTCGAGTTTTACGAGCTCTCACGTCGAACTAAGGGCATGGGTGAGCTCCAGAGCTCACAAAGAACACAAAGACCACCTTCACAACCTTGATCCACACCTGTAAAGGTTGGTTTGAAGTTTGTCCTTACAATTGTACGGAAATGGAAAGAAGTTCGAGAGAGGGAGAAGAGAGTGAGAGTCAACGTGTGTGTGTGGGTGTATGTGTGGTCCGGATTGGTCCCCAACCAAAAACAAGAAAATAACTTAAGTTCCAAACACTTACGAATAAAAGAAATGGGTCTAAATCCTAAGTTTAGACCCCATAACCCCACAAAACGTTCAAGGGTACTTTAGTCATTTCAAGCCATAAAAAAAATTTCGGGATAGGCTATGACAAGTTATTAGATCAATTGTTAATAAAAATTTAGTATAAAAAATAGTAATTTCATAACACCATCGAGACCGATATCCGTTTAGAAATAGTACAAGCGTCTAAATTAAAACTACAATTTACGGAATATGTACTCACCGCTAAACATCATCAAACATGACTTTCCAGCTAGCTACCTTCTTTTTCCACAGTGGGAGTAATCAGATGGGTAAGAAGCTGCATCTGACAAAATCAATGTTGCATAAGTTATTAGATCAATTGTTAATATAAAGTTAGTAAGTCTATTAAAATTGGAAACAAATACATACCGATTGTTGAGCAAAAAGACCCTCTTCAGCTTCTCATGGGACGAATTTAAGTTGGTGTCCCAATGGAAAATCTGGGGTAATAACTCAGGGTTCTCTGTAAATTTAAAGTGATAATGTAAATAACTTGTAGTGAAAACAAATGAAAAAGGATGTTAAACTTAGAACAACAAAATAAAAGAGAAATTACTTGAAAAGCATAAGAAAACCCCCTTAAGTTATAGGAGTCCCAGATCATATCATCGATTTTTGTCTACATTTTTTTTCTTTTACAACCTTGTGGCGAGTCAAAGTGGTTGTGGTTATGCCTTGCATCGATAACTAGAATGATGCAAATCCCCGAGGATATGTCTCCCATTTTTCTTGATTATCTACCAACTCAAGTAGGTGGTAGTCGATGGATAAGTCCTTATCCTTGCCCAATACAACAACGTGGACGAAGTATAGAAGGCCCAGATTGTAGAGTTCGTCTTGGTTTTGACACAAGTTGAATTGATCCTCCAATTGTTTCAAAGTTATCTTTTTTCTTCCCTCTGAAATTGATCTCTCTAATACGACATTCATCTTCCTCCTTTTGGGGGGAAATTTTCTGAAACTAAGTCCGCTAACCAAACAGAATTCGCGGCTTTCGAAAGTCGCGACATGTTCCCCATAAAGGAAGGAGATGAAATCATCACTCAGTCTATCCTTAATAGCCCTAAGGATATCGTAGTGGTTGAGCAGCCCAAACCAGTCAATGCGGTCCACATCAACCAAATGACCGAAATAAGAATCCTCGAAAATTTTTCAATAGATCCTTGAAAACCATCTTCTAATATTCCCCAGACACCCCGAGATGTATGATAGACAGAAGATGGTAGTAGGAAACACCTCATCCAGTGGACCCAGAAGTTCCGATAAAAAGATTTAACTTTCGACCTGCAAAATTTTCAACATAATCAAATCAAATTAATAAGATAAACATGCAAACAGGATATGCACAGTATATGCGTATTCTATGCCCAAATTGAACCAGTTCATCAACCAAGTAAAACCAAATATGCCTAGCCACTACATATGCATAGAAGATGCACGTACTCTGCACAAAATATGCACATAATATCTACCAATTCATGAAAAAAAATCACTAAATTATTTCCAGCAATATCCAACGGATATGCACAGAATATACATACAATATGCACAAATTCAACTCATTCATGACCAAATTCAAGCTTGCCCAATATATAGACATGCACATATTATGCACACAGCATGAAATGATGGAAAATTTTCAATCAATTAATTTCCAGCAACATCTAATATAACGCACAATACAAATTAATGTCGAACAACTTAAAAATACAAAATAGTAAACTGCACCCAAAACCCAAAATTCCCAAATTTACAAAACCTAAGTCGAAATAATAAAATTTCATTTCAAACCGTACCTCTCTTGTGATTTTGCCATTGAAGATTTTTGAAAGGATGGATAACAAACTCAACTAGGTCGTGAAATATGTAGAAAGGATTTGAAAGTTAGTGTCGGTCGGAAACTGGGGTGGAAAAGGGTCGGCATCAATGATTTTTGAACAAGAAGGTGCAAATGCTGACTGGGTTTGACAAATTAACCCATTTATACACAAGGGACAATGAATCATTTTAAGGTGTAGGAAAAATCTTATTTTTGTCCTAGCACGAGGCTTTTTGGGAGCTCATTGGTTTCGGGTTCCATCGGAACTCCGAAGTTAAGCGAGTTCACGTAAGAGCATTCCCAGGATGGGTGACCCACTGGGAAGTTCTTGTGTGAGTTCCCAGAAACAAAACCGTGAGGGCGTGGTCGGGGCCCAAACCAGACAATATTGTGCTATGGCGGAGTCGAGTCCGGGATGTGGTGGGGCCCGGGCCGAGATGTGACAATTTGGTATCAGAGTCAATCCCTAGCCGGATATGTGCTGACGAGGACGTTGGGTCCCTAAGGGATATGACACTGTTCATATTAAAAAAAATTCTATTTTAATTTTAAAATAAAAAAACTAGTTCATTTATATCAATTTCCTTTTTTTCAATCAATTATTATTATCATC
Source organism: Malus sylvestris (assembly GCF_916048215.2). Lineage (NCBI taxonomy): Eukaryota > Viridiplantae > Streptophyta > Magnoliopsida > Rosales > Rosaceae > Malus > Malus sylvestris. The sequence continues at coordinate 31,651,911 of NC_062272.1, forward strand.
CACAATGTGCCTTTAGCACGTGGTGGCGAAAAGGTAATAAGGTGGGACAATGAATCATTTTAAGGTGTAGGAAAAATCTTATTTTTGTCCTAGCACGAGGCTTTTTGGGAGCTCATTAGTTTCGGGTTCCATCGGAACTCCGAAGTTAAGCGAGTTCGCGCAAGAGCATTCCCATGATGGGTGACCCACTGGGAAGTTCTTGTGTGAGTTCCCAGAAACAAAACCGTAAGGGCGTGGTCGGGGCCCAAACCAGACAATATCGTGCTATGGCAGAGTCGAGTCCGGGATGTGGTGGGGCCCTGGCCGAGACGTGACAATTTGGTATCAGAGTCAATCCCTAGCCGGATGTGTGCTGACGAGGACGTCGGGTCCCTAAGGGATATGACACTATTCATATTAAAAAAAATTCTTTTTTAATCTTAAAATAAAAAAACTAGTTCATTTATATCAATTTCCTTTTTTTCAATCAATTATTATTATCATCCACCATGTGCCTTTAGCACGTGGTGGCGAAAAGGTAATAAGGTGGGTAGTAGTTGTACAAAGCCAAATGTTCCTATGTTTATTAAAGGAAAAAAAACAAAAAACTAGAAAACTGAGAACAGTAGTGAGTCAGCAAAAAGTAAATAGGTAAAAAGGATGTGATATCCACACATCTCATTTTACTTTTCACACACTTTTTTAATTTTCAGCTGTCGAATTGGAAGAATTAAAGAAGATCAATGAACAGAAATTAACAAGGATGTGTGGATAACTCGTAGGCAAAAAGGTCGGTAGTGGTTGGGGCTTCGGAAAACGCCTAAAGGGCAAGGGTGAGGGCGTTTGTTACCAAAGGGAATATGATCATGATTTTTGTTTCTGCAAAGGCACGCTTTTCTCCTTTGGCATAAAGTGTAAAGTTTGGAATCCCAAAAAGTTGTATTTATTTTTTAACAAAAGATATTATCTACATTAAAAGGTAAGAAAAATGAGTCAAGTCTCATAATGAACTAGTAATAATATGATTTAAATTTATTTTTACGAGAATCAAATTTAAGATTTCTCAATGCACGAGGGTGTAATTACTCTTGCTGCCTACTCTGCTGATCTTGTACAGACCTTCCTAGAGTGTCATAAATCATGAGAGGAAGAAGGTTATACCTCTCGGGAGCTTCAAATCCCTCGAAAACTCGTCGGGAAAATCCTACCAAAATCTACCACTTTCGAACCTCGTGATCCCGACGTTAAAACCGAGCCAACGAAGCGCTACGAGCTTCATGAGAACCTCCTAGAGCTCGCTGTGAGCTTGGATTGTCCTAAAACATAACCATTCAAAAGTTCATGAATAGTGCTCAACTCGGAGCTTGAATTTTCAACGTGATATCAAACGAGTTCTTACCTGAAATGAGTACCTTTGAACTCGTATGGTCCTCACAAACACAATGGTACCATTTTCTTCCTCGATCTGTAAAGATTTGGCTTGGTTCAAGGTTGTCCGTACGGAGGAGAGGGAAGAGAGAGTGAGTCCGAGTGAGAGTACGGGAGAGAAGAGAGAGAAAGGGTATGGATGCATGTGTGTGGTTCCAAAATGTACACCAATCAAAACTCTTTAATCTTTTAGCTCTAATTGGGTGCAATTAGTTAGGGATAAAACTAATTGACCCAATTTCTTAACCCAAAATACAAACACACACCCGACGCTCAAGGGTAAATTCGTCTTTTCACAACTACGATAATTATTTCTCGGGACGGACTGTGACAGTTGTTTACAACATATCTCACATGCCTAAATACTTAAATATCATGCTCATTCATTACTTATCTTATTTCTAGAAAATAAACATACCCTATAAACAAGTTATTATTATGCTTATGTTATCAAGGTATTACTTTAATTATATACGTTAAAATAAGAGACATTTTGTGATAGTGCGCGGGTAAACAGTTCGACAAATTCTAAGAAAGGTGAGGGAAAATTCTCTTAAAAAAATACAGGAAGAGTCCAAATTGTGTGGTTGTGAGTGCCTTTGAACATTCTCGTATTAGGGACTTTGAACTTTTTTTAAGGGTAATGTTAATGAGACTAAATTTATAGATTAAATTTGTAAATTAAATAATGCGTCACTAATAGAGATAAACACATTTATCAACGTTTAAACCAATCATCAACTCCAACCCCACAAATTCCACCATGAACCCTTTCTCTTCCTTGATTGCAGGTGTGATCATTAAGCTGGATCAGACCAACTATCCTTTATGGTTGGCTCAAATTTTAAGACTCCTACAAAATTTATATGGGTTTTAAAGAGTTTGAATGGATTTTAGTTTGTAGATTTTGGTGGATTGTGGTGGATTTTAATATAATTTGTTTTATTGAAAAAAAGAAAAGAAAAATCTTTCCCCTTGCCCTACTGTACTCGATAGCTACTTTATTCCCTCCCTTTTCGAGTCCTCTTTCACAAAACCGCGGCTCTATCTCCTTCTCAATTGATAGATCAATATAATTTTGGTGAGCTTTTAAGCACTACACCCCCAACAACCATCACCATCGACTGCCCTTTTGCCATAGACGTACGTTGTGGTACTTTAGTAGTTCTTGTAGTACAACAGACATTAAAAAATTAGAATGGTGAGAGAGTAGTATTAACCAAAATCCTAGATCCATCATGTCCTTTGATGATCATACATGCCTAATTAAGGTCTAAGGGTCATAATAAGAGATTCTACCAAAGTAAATGGTGGTTACCTATGTGTGGCTAGGGTTAGTAGAGTTGTGAGGACTGCCCAGATGGAAAAGGATTTGAAATCCTAGGGGTGAGGTTGGATTCTTATGAGTCTTGGTTATATATACTTCTTGCTCTCAAATCCCACAAAATCCATAACTTATTGAAATCCTCCAAAATCTTATTTTTTTTTTAATACACTTAGATTTGGATGGATTTTAAAATTCTTTAAAATCTTTTAATTCACTACACCTAGATTTGAATGGATTCTAAAATCCTTTAAAATCTTTTAATTGACTACACTAGGATTTTAAAGTTTTTTAAAATGTTGTCAAATCTAAGTTTGACTACATTCCCTAATTTGCAAATTTAGTCTCCCTAGCATATTACCCTTTTTAATGAGGATATAGAGGATAGGCAATTCAAACTACTCATACGATTTGATCGTTGAACTACAAAAGTAACCTTACTCTCTAACATGCACAAAACAGTAAGAAAAAATCAAGCTTCGAAATTCAATCATCAACTATAAAAGTAGGTTATTTCTTTTTCGCTTCCAATTATTAGAAATGACTAACTTTCCGGTAAAACGCCCATCTTCGAAATTTTATTTAAATAAGAGGATGAAGCCAAGACCCCAAAAAACCCAAATATAACGTATGGTAACAGTTCTCATGGACAGAGAAAAAGGTTTAATTGTTTTTTATTTTGTTTTTGTTTTTTGGTAAATTGATTGTTTTTGTTTGGTAAAGGATATTGTAGTGGGTATTAATTGCCTTCAGTACCTTACATTTCACAGCTTTCCATTTTAACTACTTTGTGGGAGATAAAATGAGACAAGGATTGTCTGCCCTGTCACTTCTGGTGCCCTCCCGTGCCTTCATATTTGTGTGGTCACAATTAAGTTACGTCAACATTTTATATTACTATTCATTTTTGTCTTATTATCTCTATAAAAAAACAATATAGAAGTGGCTTAACCATGACCACACAAAATAGGAGGGCAGATAATCCTTGTCCGATAAAATGAAAAATTGATACAGGAATTCAACAACAGACCTGACCATCTGTCCCCAAAAAAGAATAGAGCCAGGTCAATCCATTTAATTAAACAAGAACTGGACTTTGCTGCTGTATATTCAGCAGCAGATCCAGCTTACACCCAATTCCGGCTGGACACGTATCCAAGTTTTGATTAATTAATCAAAACTTTACGTGTAAATAAATTCCGTTATGTATAAGACATTTTGGAACAGAACTAACCTGACCAAATTGACTGTTAGATTTTATTGGGCGGTACTAAGATTGTACCAATTAATATCAATTCCATTGAATTTGAAATGAACATTTTTCTATCAAATGGCCCTACAGATTTCATGCTTATCTCCATTTGAATTGATGTGGCACATATCTAATCTAATCAGTGATAAAAATTTACAATCCAGGAGTGCAAGCAAGATTGAACTTTTCTGCTAAAAAAATAAAGAATTGTCGTACATGTAACTAGCTAGCTAGCCTAAAGCAACTTGATTATTGCGGTTTAGCTTGAGGCACACTAGTTTGAAAACTTTGCCAAATCACCATCATTATATTTGAAGCAAAAGCATGCATCAACACAACCCATGTTTGGTTTATCTTTTCTTTTTGCCATGGTATGGGACCTATCATAACAATATATTATATGATTGTGTGTTAATTTAATAAAATTTAGAGTAAATTGTCGATTTACCCCTTGAACTTTCACTTAGCTTTCGATTTCCCCCTTGAACTTTGCTATTGGAAAATTAAGGACTCAAACTAATTTTTTTAACCGATTTGCCCCCTACCGTTAGTTTTTCATATATTCCATCCATATTTCTGTTAAGTAAGACCATGTGCACAACATGTGAAGGTAGTTAAATTATTTCACTCTTAAAAATGATTAAAAAACTGAAAATAAATAAATAAACAAAATTTTCCCTTTATTTTTTCCCGCTAATTCCTATCCTCAATTTTATTTTTCCCTCTCATTCCTATGCATGAGAAATGACATATGGTGTTATTGTCTTCATAAGTAGCTAAGTTAGTCTTTTTCTTGAAGCATGTACTACCATTTTTATTTTCTTTAACAAATTAATAATTTGAAAAATGCTCATGGTGTTATTGTCTCCAAAGCAGTGCATTAATACAAGAAACATGTTCATAATACTCATAAAAAATGCTCAAGATAATTACATACTTTTCATAATGTCATAATAATCTCAATACAATTCCACAAAATGATCGTTAAGAAGTTGGAAAACATAAGAGATTCTACCATCCATAAGGTATATAACCCATAGAATCTTGATTACAAAACAAGAGCACAAACATTCTGCTCGAAAAGCACATGACAAGTGGAGATCTGATCAACTGCCCTTTCCATGGCCTTCCTCGTTTGGTTGGAATCTTGTACCTAAACCTATTTTAATTTCTGATGGTTGAGTAAGGTTGAGGGTGTTATGTTTTCCAACTTGTTAAGGATCATTTTGTGGAATTGTATTGGGATTATTATAACATTATGAAAAGTATGTCACATTTTTTTTTTAAGTTTTTTTAATCATTTTAAGAGTGAAAATGACTTAACTACCCTCACATGTTGTGCACATGGTCTCACTTAACAGAAATATGGATGGAACATATGAAAAACTAACGGTAGGGGGCAAATCGGCTAAAAAAATTAGTTTGAGTCTTAATTTTCCAATACAAAAGTTCAAGGGGTAAATTGATAGTTTACTCTAAAATTTAATGTATTGACTTTCATTATATTTTACGTGCGCATGCGGTAATTAATTAATTGAATTTTTTTATTAAAACGTATTTAAAAATAATAAACTTACTAATCGCACGCAGTATATGACACACCCCGACCGAGATCGAGGCATGCTGACCGTCACGTGAGAGTGACGTAGCTATGTGCACAGTGCGGAAGCAATAATGATAATAGAGAGTACGAATAAATGAAAACCAACTCATAAGAGTACTAGTTAAGACAAGTGCTAGAATATGTGTGAATACACAATCAGAGCGTAAGTAGCATAAGTTCAGTCCAGAAAACAAGTACTAGTTAAACGAAACCCAAAGATGCCCTACATTTGTGATAACCTGTTGATGCAAAAATTATCTTAACACACAAATTTAACCCTCTTTTGACAATTGTAGTACAAGTATAAGTAGGAATCATTCTGGATCGGGGATTAGGAGGGCTTGCTAATAACCTCTAAACTGACTCAAAAACATAAAACTAAACTTAAAAACACTTAACAAGACTCACAAGACTTAAAGCAAACTTAAAATACTCAAAACAGCTTAATACAACTAAATAAACTTAAACTAGACACTAGGAATGACTCTGGATGAAAATTGACTTTTACTTGAATCAAAACACTTAAAAACACAAACTAAAATAGATTTGAAACACTTTAAAACAAGAAACTAAATGGGGGGTTTTGATTTGGATGAAGTTGAAACAAACAAACAAGTATGAAAAACTAGACAGATTGTAAAACAAATTTGAGAAATAAGATGATGGATGGGATATCTAGAGGCTTTTTCTCCACACATGACATGTATGCAAATAATTCGATTTCCAGTTACTACTTCATTGAATTATGAACGACAATGCTCCAAATTAACCGTGACATCACTAGTTAACTCTCAGATTTTCCTTGTTTTATTGGATTGGATGACATCATTCGACAACCAAAAACATTCTTCTAAAGTTCCCTACATGACATCATAATAGAGATACAATCAAAGATCATTACGTTTAATGAAAATCATAAGCACTGACAAAGCACTTACAACTATGACATCATGTCACTCATGCTAGGAATTGAACTTAACGCGATCGTTTATAAGCGACCTTCACTACATGTGAATATAAGTTTGTAACAATTATGTGAAACTTCCTTATATTCTAGCAACAGATTTATGCATGCCAATTAAGTGTCGACCCTTAATTAACAAATACAAATAAGTTATCAATCAAATAGTTAAGCCAATTGCATTCACGATTCAAGAGTTCATAACTAAAATTTATCAAATTATATTGCACACATAATCATGGCTTTGAAATCACCCCTAGCCAAGAGGGGTTTAGCCACTCATATTTACAACAAAACGAAAGGAAATACTTCCCTTCCTTTACTACGGCACAAGGTGTTGGTGAGTGTTTGAAGGTTTGTTTGTATGGAGGAATGGATGTGAAGATGAATGGATGTGTTTGGATGAAGGTTGTGTTGAAATGGGAGTGAATGATCTAACAAAGTATGAACTCAATTTATGTTACACACACTTCCTTTTATAGAGGAAGTGCATGGCAATGGAGGGGAACATGGAGTGGTGTAGTAATTGAGTGCAATGATTCAATGTAATGATACATGAATCTGAAATGATGGAGGGAACAAGGAGTGGTGTAGCAATTGAAGGCAATGATTCAATGTAATGATGCATGAAATCTGAAATGATGGAGGGAACAAGGAATGGTGTAGCAATTGAGTGCAATGATTCAATGTAATGATGCATGAAATCTGAAATAATGAAGGGGACAAGGGTGATTATACATGGCATGGGTGGAAAGGTGAGTAAGTGGTGAATCAATGAGTGCAAGGAGGTGAAAGGATATTGTGCACATGGTAGACAAAGGAAAGGAAGTGGAATGATGCAACAAATGAGTCAATGGGGAGAACATGGATGATGATGCACGACATAGGAATCCAAAGGGAGTGCAATGGTGGTGCACGACAATGATGGAAAGGTGAATAGTGGAGTGACACCCCTTTGTGGCTGAGCTCTTTGTCCTTTTTACATTAATTCTTCTTTCTCTTTAACACATTCCTAGCCTCTTTAGTCTTCAATTTTGTCCATCCACCTTGCTCCATGCATGTGCTATTCATTCCAAACCCAAAACTGCTCCAAAATGCACCAAAATGCATCTTATTGCTTTATAAGGCCTATGGACCTACAAACACACGAAAATAGCTTATAACACATAATTAACTAAGAAATAACAACATAAATGCATGAGAACAAGCCAACTCAGTCGCATAAATAGGCTCCTATCACCTGTCAGCACCTCCAATCAATCCTCGTGAGCCACCAACGAACAAGCTTATCTAAAACCTGGAGGGGCGCAAAGCAGAAAGTGTGAGTGGGCAAAAACAAAGCTTTTCAAAACCATTTCATTTATCAAATGCTTTAACCCCTCTCCGTAAAACATGTATAACTTTCCCAGAAATGGAATATAAATATATATATATATATATATATATATATATATATATATATATATTCAAATCATGCTTCACATATCCATATTCATAAGTATGCCCTGCCAAAATATAAAACAGAATAAATAAAATAAATTCATGCAAAAATAACATATTAGCCGGAACCCCTGCAGAAGTCTGTACTGCTGAATTCATAGCTTATTAGTCAATCTAGCCGGAGTCATTACAAGTGACCTATACGGCATTACAATGCACAAGAGTCAGAACCACTGTAAAGGTCTGTACGACAAGACTGGCTGTAATATAGTTATGGTCAATGCTATGCTCACATGACAGTTGTGCGATAAATCGCTAGTCACCTACGAGTCGGAACCACCTATGATGGTATGTACGACAAGACTGTGCATCATAATTGGATCCAATGTGAGCATATGGTGCGGGAGGTGACATTATATACTGGCTTGTGCCATATCTCTGGCTAAATCACTAACATCGAGGTGCAGGTTTATGAGCAAAATGTTTCTCAATTAATCACAACCGTTATTCACATTCACTATTCATAAACTCACCTGGGGCTTACTGAGAGTCCATAGCACCACAATTATATATATGCAAACATCATATGCATATTCTAAATGTAAAACATTTGGCATGGCAATTTAAATCATAACTCATTGAAATGCATTTTCCAAGAAAGATACCAAGCATATACATATATACTTAAAACCAAAAGCCCACTCATTGGTATGTTGAAGGGTCGTAGCCCCTGAGCGGCCCTTGACTGCGCTCGTCCTCGGGATAGGTCTCACCTATATGTGAAATAACTGAATAAACGTTATTTAAAGCACATAGACAAAACTAGTTAATAACTTCACATACATTGCTCAAATGGGGTGCTTGAATATACCAACGTGATCTACACAACCTCACGAACATCCCCATATTTTTAGAAAAATTTTCCGACCACCCACATGCCAGCAAGGGCACGGCCAGACGCGCCGCCCACGCGCAGGTACGTGCCAGGCACACTGACGGTACCCCTAACGGCGTTAGGGAATACTCAGTTAAATAATAGCATATATCGTTAAAACTAACTTGACGCCGTTAGAATATTCCGTCAAAGTTGACGGAATATTCGCTCGTCTTCTTCCTTCGACTTCGGTGATCGTTGCCGTCGCTGGAAAACTAAAAATTCAAAAAACCTTGATATTTCAGTCATTTCTTAACCGAATTACCTCAAATTTGTCCCAAATGAAGCTTGTAACTAGATGAACAAAACCTTACCAATTTCAAGGCTTGAAATCCACAGAATCTCGATGGAGAAAACTTGATAATCTGGCCAAAACTCACAACTGTCAAACTCGACTTCCTAATGCCCAAATTACTTCGTTTTTCTTTTTCGAGCTTCGTAAGGATGTTCTAAAGCTTCGTATAAGCTTGAAATCCTCTAAAAATCATGCATTTACGATTGCATGAATAGTGCTCAAATCGGAGGTTATGGTTTCTTGGGTTTTTCGAAGCTTTCACGTCCAAAAATGGTATAGATGGGCTTGTGACGAAGAGATGAAGATGATGATGGTGTCTACAAGCTCGATTCGCGAAGAAATGGGTTAGTTTGGAGATCGTCCGTACGATTGTACGAATAATGAAGAAAATTCGAGAGAGAGGAGAGAAAGAGAGTACACGGGAGAGAGAGTGTGTGGTCGTAGTTTGGGCTACCAATCATAACAAACCAAAGCTTACTTCCCATTGGGTCCCCAACTTAGGAGAAATTTTTATTAGCTAATATCCTTAGCCCAATACATACACACCACCACTAAACGTTAAGGGCAATTTTGTCTTTTCACATCTCTGAGAAAAATATTTCGGGACGGGCTGTCACAATCTACCGCCCTTAAGAAAATTTCATCCCCGAAATTCCAAATAATAAATACAATCCACTAATAACCATAAAACAATCGTGGATACATCTCTCTCATCTGATCTTCTATCTCCTAGTTGCCTCTTCCATTGAATGATTTCTTCATAGGACTTTCACTAAATGCACTACCTTATTCCTCAGTTTCTTATCTTTCCAATCCAAAATAGTCACTGGCTCCTCATCGTAAGTCAAATTCGAATTAATTTCCAATGGTTGAGGAGGTATCACATGTGAAGGATCTGTGACATAATGACAAAGCATAGAGACATGAAAAACATCGTGCACTCTTGATAACTCTAGAGGCAACTCAAGTCTATAAGCAACCTCACCGACTCGCTCGCTGATCATATACGGTCCAATGTACCTAGGACTCAGCTTGCCTTTCTTTCCAAACCACACAACACCTTTCCATGGTGATAGCTTTAGAAATACCCAATCACCTACATTATACATCCGATCAATGGCATGTCTATCTGCTAGACTCTTCTGTCGATCCTTGGCCATTTTCAGGTTAGACTTAATCATCTGAATATTATGAGTAGTCTCCTCCATTATCTCAAGACCCACTAAAACTCTTTCACCCACCTCTGACCAACACAAGGGTGTGTGACAAGATTTACCATAAAGAGCCTCGAAAGGTGACATACCAATACTGGAATGAAAGCTATTGTTGTAGGCGAACTCTATCAAATCCAAACAATCATGCCAACCATCGTTAAATTGCAGCACTGAAGATCTAAACATATCCTCTAACGTCTGAATAGTCCTCTCAGACTGCCCATCTTTCTGGGGATGATATGTCGTACTATAAAGTAATCTCGTACCAAGAGCTTTTTGGAACGCTACCCAGAACTTAAAAGTGAACCTAGGATCCCGATCCGAGATAATATCAACTGGAACACCATGGTACTTCTCAATCTTCGATATAAATAACTTAGCTAATTGACTTAATGAGTATTTTTCCCTCACTGAAATAAAGTGTGCTGACTCAGTGAGCCGATCAGTTATCACCCAAATGTCGTCATAACCATTCTATGTATGAGGAAGTTTATACACAAAATCCATGGTGGAATGGGAAGTGGCTGCATCAACCCAAACGACTTCTTCCTTTTAGCTTTAACTTACTGACAAATGGCACACCTACTCACATACTCATCAATTTCTCTTTTCATACCCGGCCAATAATAAAATGGTCGAATGGTATGATACATTTTGGCACCTCCTGGATGCATTGCATATGCCGAAATATGCGTTTCATCAAGGATTTTTTTCTTTAACTTAGCATTATTTGGTACATACATTCTGTTCTCTTGCATAAGCATGCCATCAGTTTCTCGAATTCTGAAATCCTTCTTGTTGCCTCAATTTCTTGCCTGATTTATTTCTTGGGTTTCTTCATCAACCATCTGAGCCTCGAGCACTCGATCAATTAATATTGGTCTGACCTGGAAATTAGCTAATAAAGCTTCCACTTTAACTTCCAATCATAATTTCACTCCAGTAGACATCAAATCTGTAAGAAAAGGAACATGACAAGCATAAATGGCATTAAACCTAACTGGAGTCATCCTACTAAGTGCATCTACTACCACATTCGCACGACCAGGGTGATACTCAATCATGCAATCATAATTGCTAAGCAACTCAATCCACCTCCGCTGTCGAAGATTTAGATCCCTCTGAGTAAAAAGGTATTGAAGACTCTTATGATCCGTGAAGATTTTACATTTTTAGAACCATAAAGATAATGTCTCCAAATCTTCAAAGCAAAGATGATAGCCGTTAACTCCAGATCATGAGTAGGTAATTCTTTTCATGAGGTTTCAACTGTCTCGAAACATAAGCAATCACCCTACCATGTTGCATCAATACACAACCCAGACCATTCAAAGAAGCATCACTGTAGACCTCAAAATTACCACTATCATCTGGGAGTGCTAAAACAGGTGCATGAGTGAGATAATACTTCAACTGCTGAAAACTTTGTTCACAATTATCATCCTACTCAAACTTAACATCCTTCCTAGTTAATCTCGTCAATGGTAAAGCAATAACTGAAAAATGCTTAACAAACCGTCTATAATAGCTTGCTAGGCCAAGAAAACTCCGTACCTCAGTAACAGTTCGAGGTTGCTCCCAATTCTCCACAGCTGCCACTTTTTGAGAATCCACTCGAATACCTTGAGCTGATATAACATGTCCTAAAAATGCCACTTGATCTAACCAGAATTGGCATTTGCTAAACTTAGCATATAACTGGTGTTCCTTCAAACTTTTCAACACCAATTTAAGATGTCTAGCATGCTCTGCTCTAGACTTAGAGTATACCAGAATATCATCAATGAAGACAATGACAAGCCTTTCCAAATGTGGCTAGATACTCGATTCATGAAATCCATGAAAGCTGCTGGTGTATTAGTCAACCCGAATGGCATCACCAGAAACTCATAATGACCATATCGAGTCATGAATGCCGTTTTCGGGACATCTTCACTTTTAATCTTCAACTAGTAGTAACTAGACCTCAAGTCAATCTTAAAGAACACATAGACACCTCGATGTTGATCAAACAAATCATCTATACGTGGCAACGGATAACGGTTCTTAACTGTTACCCGATTCAATTGCCTGTAAATAATGCATAGCCTTAAGGTTTCGTATTTGTTCCTCACAAATAAAACTGGAGCTCCCTAAGGTGAAGTACTAGGTTGAATAAATCCCTTATCAACCAATGCCTACAACTGAACTTTCAATTCCCTTAATTCAGCAGAAACCATTCTATATGGAGTCAAAGATATAGGATCTGTACCTAGAAGTAAATCAATAGTGAACTCTACATCTCTATCTGGTGGCAATCCAGGTAAATCATCAGGGAACATATTCGGAAAATGCCTGACCACACATACATCCTCCACATTATTAGGAGCATTATCATTCAACACCACATGAGCCAAATATCCCTGACAACCTTTCAACAACAATCTTTTGGCCTTCATGGTAGAAATAACACCATGCCTTACCCCGCTAGGCTCTCCTACAAATGTAACTTCACGTAATCCAGGACGATGGAAAGTAACTGCCTTTCCATAACAATCTATCTTGGCACGATTGTAGTGTAACCAATCAGTGCCCAAAATCACATCAAAATCAACAATGTCTAACGGAATAAGGTTAGCTGGCATGACGACATCCTCCACCATCACTGGACATCCTAGATATACCCGATCAACATAACATCTCTCCCCTCTATGAATAGAAAACTCTAAATCATATCCTAGAGGTATAGGATGAGGTTGCGTCACTTGAGCAAATGTATGAGAAACAACCGAATGTGTAGCACCATAATCAATTAATACTTTAGCAAAATGACAAAGAATGTTTGATGTACCCATGATTAAATCAGGATTGTTCTGAGCATCCTGCAGTGTCATGTTGTGGATACGTCCCTGATTTTGCTATCGTCCACCATGACCTTTGTTAGCATGAATACCTCATCCTTGCCTTGGCTGACCCGATTGTCTCGAAGATCCTGCACTGCTAGTAGCAATCTCTACTTGCTAGGGCCCTGGTACCATTGTGATCCACCTACTGAATATGGCTGATATGGCATAAAACCTCCCTGATACTGAGGGTAACCACCCTGTTAATGAGGGTCTTGTGAGTACTGATACTGCTCTGAAGTATAAGGAGCGGCGTCTCCCTAATAATGATAAGCACCTCCACGACCAGTCTAGGCATAACCATTAGGTCCTTAAACTTGTTGGGTCGGCGTAAGTGGTGATAAGGAAGGTTGTTGGGGCTTCTGCTGATTCTGAGGGCAATGTGCAGCCCTATGCCCTATCTGTCCACAGGTATAGCATGCACTGCTTCATTTCCTACACTCCCCAAAATGCCTATTATTACACCTACGGCATAAAGGAGTACCTGAACCACCACAATCCCTCTGCCTCTGAAATCTAGGACCTCTAGAAAATCTACCACCTCTCCTCTATACATTAGAGCTCAAACCTCCACTAGAAGAGCTGGAACTGACAACACTTCTCTTAAAACTCTAGGTCTTACGAGGTCCCCGAGATGATTGACCTTTACCTTTATCATCTCGTTTCTAGTTCCCGTTCTTTTCGTCTTCATCTTCGCTTTCACTGGGCATGTTCTCTGAGTCCTCAATCCACAGTAAAACCTCATAAAACTCTTGGTAAGTGGCACAGGGAGTCGATGTCGCTATAGAACACCATTTATTCTTAGTACCCAACCTGAAACGACAGAGCATCTTAACCGGATTAACAGCAACCTCCAAATCATATCGAGACAAATCAATGAGCCTTCTGTAATACTCATTCGCTGTCATATGTCCTTGTCTCAGATACGTAAATTCTTGTTTCTTGCGATCAATATACTCAGGGCGGATAAACCTTTTCTGAAACAACTATTTAAACATTTCCCAATCAGCTGTTACCTCTGGTGACATCTGATAAGACTCTTGTCTCCACCAAGATACAGGTTCTTGACCTAGAAACTAAGTAGTCATCTCGACCCACTTATCAGGAGGAAGATTCCCCTGACTCTGCATCACAAGGAAAGTCTTCTCGACATGATTAAGCCACTTCTCCGCTTTCTCATGTCCTTCATTACCCATGAAATGATTCAGCTTCAGATTATACACAGTCTCAAGAGGTGTCATTTGAGGAGGACGGAGCGAAGATGGAATGGCATTAGCTATAGCTTCCCCTAACTGAGGAATATCATGGAAACTAGGCTCAGCTGAGTGATGTGGCTCTCTACGAGGCGACATAGTTTTGATAGGAGACATCACAATGATTAGATTATTCACAAGATATGCAGGACTACTAAACCTAGGCTCTGATACCAAACTGACACACCCCGACCGAGATCGAGGCATGCTGGCCGTCACGTGAGGGTGGCATAGCCATGTGCACAATGCAGAAGCAATAATGATAACAGAAAGTACAAATAAATGAAAAACCAACTCATAAGAGTACTAGTTAAGACAAGTGCTAGAATATGTGTGAATACACAATCAAAGCATAAGTAGCCTATGTTCAGTCCAGAAAACAAGTACTAGTTAAAGACACCCAAAGATGCCCTACATTTGTGATAGTCTGTCAGAACCTCCAATCAATCCTCGTGAGCCACCAACGAACAAGCTTATCTAAAACCTGAAGGGGCGTAAAACAGAAAGTGTGAGTGGGCAAAAACAAAGCTTTCCAAAACCATTTCATTTATCAAATGCTCTAACCCCTTGCCGTAAAACATGTATAACTTTCCCAGAAATGGAATATAAATATATATATATATATATATATATATATATATATATATATATATTCAAATCATGCTTCACATATCCATATTCATAAGTATGCCCTACCAAAATATAAAGCAGAATAAGTAAAATAAATTCATGGAAAAATAACATATTAGCCGGAACCCCTATATATATATATATTCAAATCATGCTTCACATATCCATATTCATAAGTATGCCCTACCAAAATATAAAGCAGAATAAGTAAAATAAATTCATGGAAAAATAACATATTAGCCGGAACCCCTGCAGAAGTCTGTACGGTTGAATTCATAGCTTATTAGTCAATCTAGCCAGAGTCACTGCAAGTGACCTATACAGCACTACAATGCACACGAGTCGGAACCACTGTAAAGGTCTGTACAACAAGACTGGGTGTAATATAGTTATGCTCAATGCTACGCTCACATGATAGCTGTGCGATAAATTGCTAGTCACCTACGAGTTGGAACCACCTATGATGGTTTGTATGACAAGACTGTGCACCTAAATTGCATCCAATGTGAGCATACGGTGCGGGAGGTGACATTATATACAGGCCTATGCCATATCTCTGGCTAAATCACTAACACCCGGGTGCAGGTTTATGAGCTCAATGTTTCTCAATTAATCACAATCGTTATTCACATTCATAATTCATAAACTCACCTAGGGCTTACCTGAGCGTCCACAGCACCACAATTATATATATATATATATATATATGCAAACATCATATGCATATTCTAAATGTAAAACATTTGGCATGGCAATTTAAATCATAATTCATTTAAATGCATTTTCTGGGAAAGATACCAAGGATATACATATATACTTAAAACCGAAAGCCCACTCACTGGTATGTCGAAGGGTCGTAGCCCCCGATTCACCATTGACTGCGCTCGTCCTCGAGAAAGGTCTCACCTATATGCGAAATAACTGAATAAACGTTATTTAAAGCACCTAGACACAACTAGTTAATAACTTCTCATATATTGCTTAAATGGGGTGTTTGAATATACCAACATGATCTACACAACCTCACAAACATCCCCATATTTTTAGAAAAAATTTCTGGCCACCCACGCGCCGGCAAAGGCACGGCCAGACGTGCCGCCCACGCGCGGCCATGTGCCAGGCACACTGACGGTAACCCTAACGGCGTTAGGGAATATTCCGTTAAATAATAACATATACCATTAAAACTAACCTGACGCCGTTAGAATATTCCGTCAAAGTTGACGGAATATTCACTTGTCTTCTTTCTTCGACTCCGGTGACCGTTGCCATCGTCGGAAAACTGGAAATTCGAAAAACCTTGATATTTCAGTCATTTCTTAACTGAATTACCTCAAATTTGTCCCAAAATGAAGCTTGTATCTAGAAGAACAAAACCTTACCAATTTCAAGGCTTGAAATCCACGGAATCTCGACCGAGAAAACTCGATAATCCGGCCAAAACTTACAACTCATCAAACTCGACTTCCCGACGTCCAAATTAGTTGGTTTTTCTTCTTCGAGCTTTGTAAGGACATTCTAAAGCTCCCTATAAGCTTGAAATCCTCTAAAAATCATGCATTTACGATTGCATGAACAGTGCTCAAATCGGAGGTTATGGTTTCTCGGGTTTTTTGAAGCTTTCACGTCCAAAAATGGTATGGATGGGCTTGTGACGATGAGATGAAGATGATGATGGTGTCTACAAGCTCGATCCGTGAAGAAATGGGTTAGTTTGGAGATCGTTCGTACGATTGTACGGATAATGAAGAAAATCCGAGAGGGAGGAGATAGAGAGAGTATACGGGAGAGAGAGTGAGAGAGAGAGAGTGTGTGGTCTTAGTTTGGGCTACCAATCACAACAAACCAAAGCTTACTTCCCATTGGGTCCCCAACTTAGGAGAAATTTTTATTAGCTAATATCCTTAGCCCCATACATACACACCATCACCAAACGTTAAGGGCAATTTCATCGTTTCACATCTCCGAGAAAAATATTTCGGGACGGGCTGTCACAGTATAACTACATTTTTATTTTTTATATATTTTGAAAAATAATGAACTTATTAACCACCCACAGTCACACTACCTGGTATTTTTGGTGAAACTTTTTTTTATTTTTTATTTTTATTTGAATCTCTAATGAGAGAAGAACAATTTGAGTATTATGAAAGTTTTATCGTTTTTTCATTCTCGATCCTTTATCCTTGAAAGTTTTATTTTTTTATTTGAATCTCTATTGAGAGGAACAATTTGAGTATTATCGATCCTTGATCCTTGATGTTCCAACTTAAAGGTAACCCAATATTCAATTTGTTTCTTTACTATTATGATGGAGTGCAAAAGAACCCTGCATATTTGTAAACCAAACAAGTTGAAAGACATTAGGAGAAGCCTAGTGCAGTTTCGTGAGGCTTCAATTTATTATGTCTCCTGGACTTGTAATTTCTCATGAACTTGCTAGATTTACAGTGTCGTATGATGGGGTTGTAGCTTGGGTTGAAGAGGCCCTTTCTTGGTTGGAATCATTTATATATATATCAATAGGGATGGGCTATCTACAAATCCCTTTTTAACACCGTTTAATCCCCTTTTTAACACCCATCGGCACACTAAAATCCCAACCCTTGCTTATCAGCTAAGCCACATTAGAATAACTATAATTATTTATCAAATTCATCATCTATGATAATTATATACAAGACCGTTCACTTTTAAAAAAAGATAAATCCCCAAAAATGTGATGCTAATTGCCACATGTAGTCACATACAAATTTCAATTAAGGTTTTTATATAATTTATAAAGAATTCTTGTAGTACATTTAATGATAGACCTAAATAGTTATATCTAATAAAACACGAGTATAAACCTGATATGGAGTCAATAGTTTGATAGACCTACATAGCTATATCTAATAAAACACACGAGTATAAAACTGATCTGGAGTTGCCATGGTTGAGAACTTTGGTTGCTTAAACCTTCTACAAGTTGTTAACCCTTATGCAATTGACTCAATGTGGAAATATACATCGCTATCAATGGGAACACGTCATGTGTCTAACTTATCAAATATGACATTCTGTCTTTCAGGAAATACGCAGACCGTTAGTTAAACCCTAACGGGCTAACGGCTCACATTCACTACCAAGGCCTTAAAATTAATAGAGGTTCATCGCCACGCGACCTACATAGATTACCCTGATAAGCTATATAGGCTTGCTTATCAGTGTATTAGCAGGTTCACCTATGATGAAAAAGAAGTCTAAAGATCAGCAAATTGTATAAAAATAAAAAATAAAAAAATAAAAAAATAATAAAAAATAAAAAAAAGAAGAAGAGCACCGACCTAATTCGCCTGCCGAGCCGAGCCGTCCAGCCAAACATCACCCAACATAGTCAAGCTGACTCGACATGAATTGTCTAGTTGCCATGCCATAGCCTAGCGTGTATGCATGAGCAGCAACTACGCCAAATATTTTTTTGGCTACTTCTCCTTTTTTAAATGTCAATGCAGAGTAAGTTATTTTTATGCTCACAAAAAATTCAGAACTTTCTTAATCTTTGTTCTTGACCAATGTTCGTGTGAATATTTGTGAGATGAGTTGGAACCAAATTTTGCGCATCGTAGCGAGAATAGGAGGTGTGCAAGTTTGGCCAAGTTTGGCTACCTGTAAGAAAGTAAACAACCGAAGTCAAACCTTGGCACTGGTGAGATACCAACCAAAGGCTCTTTGATGGTTTTGTTCATAAGTAATATTAAGACTCAAATAATGAGCAAAAGAATAATGTATCCATTATGAAAGTGTTAACAAACGTTGACCCTAGATGAGGGTATTTATACTTAGCTGGGAGAGAGACCGTTAAGATAAAAATCAGCATTGAATCGGGAGAATCCAAGAGGATATGTAGATTATATATTGTGTCCTCTTAGGAGTGTGATTACTTGCTGCGCATACCAATTCCTAAATTGTAGGAATCTCCAAAAATATAGGAAACCAGTCTGGTCCCCAAATGGATCAGGTTTATGTGTCTTGCCAAATAAGAATGGTCAATCTCAACGAAGTCAGCGAATTTCGCCTAACTTTCTAGAGTACGACAAGATGTGGTGGCATCACTGGTCTGTTTGAGTAGATCAATCTGATTAGGCCTATTGAGTCCATGATCGGACTTTTGGTGTACACATATCTATTCCACCTTACTCTAGCCTTGGAAAATCATGGTCTCATAATTGCTCCTAACTATATATTTGAGGAGGCGTCCCTCGTAAGGATGGATAGTTATTCAAAGACTATACCTTTTAGAGTACATCGGAGTATATGTCGTTTGATATTCTTTTGATTCGTTGTGATTGCAAAGTAGTAGAGGTGTTCTGGATTCAAGCGTGCAAATTGAAAATTGTGTTATAGAGACAACAATGATGGAGGACACTGTGTGTGCATAAGGAGCTATTTTTTATGTTTTCAAGCAATTCCGACTATCAGATGCACAATTCTCGAGGTAAGACGTTACGGATTTAATGGTGAGATTATTCCGAAGGATCCGACTTTCATTCTTTACGCTTCCTAAGATTTCAAATCCTTCTGAACTTTAAATCCGCAAAAATACATAGCCCATTTTCAAGTTTCGAACTTTTAAAACATTCTCCCTCCATTCTCCAACCAACAATGAGCTTTCCCCAGTGCTCAACCAGCATTGGCAACTAACTACAACACCCATTTCGAGCCCTCCATTATCAAGGTGCACAGTCAAGAGGACTATGATGCCTTCACCCATGAACACCAAGATCTTTTGAACCGATGCAAGGTTCAGCGGAAAGTGGGCACTGATAGTCCTGCACTATTGTTACAACCTTCTGCCCTAGAGTGTCCATTTACCAAGATTCACCCTTGGTACCTAGATTGGGCTTAAAATTCCCAATCTCTAACCTTCTGAAGGAAATATTGATTTGCTACAACATTTCCTTCTGCAACCTTACTTTGGCATGGTACAAACACTTCCCTTTGCAGCCTTACTTTGGTATCGTATCGAATTATCACTTATTTTGAACTGCTAAACAAGTGGAACGGGGTGAAGCTCGAGCTTCAGTAATTTCGCATGGTGTAAACCATGAGGAAGAGTTCTAGAACCCACTACTTCTTCCAATCAAGGCCAAACTTCTTTGGGACACATACATCACTGATTTACCCAAGCATGACAATGATTGATACAAGGGCATCCTACTGGCAGATGGAGACTAGGAGGATGATATTTCAGAGTTAGTGTTCGGGGAACACTCAATCGATTGATTTGAAGTGCGACAACAATGTGAGGAATGTCGGATTGTGTCGACTAGAACTGATCAACATTGTGTTCCAAATTATCTTGTTGAAGAATCGAAAGTAGACATGGCTCATTTTGTGGGAGGAGTGCCATTGTCAAGCACTACATGGACATCCCCATCCTGGAGCCACTCTAAATTGAAGACGAGATGCCAAAAAGGGAGTTTTTCCGTCAGAGCTTCAGATATGCCAAAGCCCAAGAAAAGAAAGAAGAAAAAGTTCAACGATGTTGTGGAGAAGTTCGGCAGAGGAATTTGCAAGAAGAGGAAATTTGCTAAAAGGGGAGGTTTGAAAGTTTCCTAGAAAAGAACTCACAAGCCTTCCAAGGTTGGAGGTCATGTGTGGTTCGAGGTAAGAACCTTTGAGGAGCATCAGTAATGACAATAACATCAGTAACCACCACTTAAAGTGGTTAGACAAGAGAAAGAGAAGAGAGGTCATTGAGTGATGGCAGGGATTCATCGAAATCCTAAAAGAATAGCAACAATAGCCACAATAACAACAACAAAACAACAGCATCAACAATCGCCAAACCAAACTTCCGTTGAGGTAATAGTCTTTTGACCTCAATCTACTCTAATTTCATCCAACTTCAGCCAACTCTAGCCATCTAGAGATGTAAGTTTCTCCTCTACAATCACAGCTAGAGTTGAGCAGTCGATCCAACCTCCACTTCGTCTAAAGCCAGTTTGGAACCACCATGTGCTTCCAACTAATGCTAGCGAACTACACAATGTGGAGCACGCAAAGACATTGGTCGACACATTTATTGACTAATGAGCCTCAAAGAAGCCAACATTATATCTGTCAACTTGATAAAAAATTGTTATAAGTCGATGTCGTTCTCATAAGTCAAGTTGACAAAATTTGCCTATTGGAGGCACCGTAAAAAACAAACCTAGATGTAAAATCGAATTCGAGAAGCAACCAAAGGAGAAGTTTGCAGAGCTGAAGAAAACGCTGGCGGATCAACAAGTGGTGGTGAACGCCGATAAGCTAAAACAAAACGACTTGATTGACCAATTATATTGCAAGCAGATTAATGTTAAAGACCTTCAGAGAAAAGCTAGACAAGGTCAAGGTGGACTTGGAGTTGGCATTGAAGGTCAAGTCAGAAGTGAAATAAATGTTGGTGACATAGCAGAATAACTGGATGCGAATCATGCCATCCTTTAGTTGAGTGTGGACGGGCTGCTCCACAAGGTGGAGTTAAGAGAAAAAAGGCACATGCTGTGGCTTTTCGGAAAACCTGACCGAACTCTGCGTAGCCTTTAAGGAAGCATTGGAGTTGAAGTACTCTGAGGACTGTGATTGAGGATACATCATTGTTTTTTTTTTGCTAATCGCGATCACCATGAAAACTTGAATGCCCAAAGGAAGATGTAAGAGATAAAAAAAAGGCTAACTTCCTAAGTCATGTCTCCCTTAAAGATGAGGTTACACAGCTTGAATGATCAGAGGTCATAGGCACCGCATCGATCATAAGATGACTCTAAACGTACTTTGCCTGCCAGTCTCCATGTCATTCCCAAACCTCGATCTGCTGTCAAGAAAAGTAAGCAAAGTGTTTTTGTGAGTGATTTTGATGTTTCTTTTTAAGTATTTGGAGATATTATCTAGGAATTGGGGGCAATGTCCATTTCAAAATCTAAACACCTATTTTCCCTTGTCATCAGACTTTGGTTATTTACTTTTTAGGCAACTTATTTCTAAGTTTACATATTTTGGCTAAGCTATTCTACTCAAGTCATTGATCCTATTAGAGTAAAACACTGCAAACTTTTCATCCCTTGCTTCCTTTTTATGGAATATAGTTTAATATGATAATCTTTCGGAGTAAACCAACTCAGAGTACTAAGTGACGGATGGGGAGCCATAAATAATCCGACAAATCAAGGAGTTGACATGTGGAATTTTATCTGCAATTGACAAGAATGCCTTTATATTGGATTAGCAAGGCCCGTATTTATTCCACGCACAGTTCAGCCTTCTTGAAGACTTAAGCTACTGACTACAATTTCTCCAAACTCTGCTATCTATGGTAGGGAGATAAGACAAGGGAATTAAAGATAAGATTAATAACTAATCCTTATCCTTATGATTTCCTTATTCAAGATCAACTCAATAAAGCAAGGAATCACAACCATATACAATTAAGGATATTGCGAGATAATCCCTAGATATTATTTAATTAATAATATCTTTGGAATAATTATTTCCTCCATACATGGCATGAGATCTTTCCCCATGAACGGACATATTTCCCTATAAATAGCCCATTCTACACCAAACTTGGGATGCTTTGGCTACATAATTAAGCCTCACTCTCTCTTTTCAAAGAAACTGACTTAGGCATCGGAGATGCACTCCCCCCCCCCTTTAACTCCTTGTGCTCGTGGCTTTGGTTTTTGATAAAGGTTTTCAATTGTTTTGTAGGTATAAGTTCGTCAAGACTGAATACAATGGATTTTTACTACCATAAGTTGATGCTTCATTGAAAGCTTGATTTACTTCTCGAGGAAGCTCTCGCAATTAGCTTTGGGTTTTTGTTGGTTTTGAGTGTTTTAGTTGGTTTATGAGGCAACTGGTAAAGGTTGTCCTCTCCAGCCATTCCATGTGAACTAAGTATTATGGGCTTGGATTTTGGTGCTCCAAGTAGCCCAAAATCTTCACAAATTCAATAGGGCCAATGAACTTTCATAACAATCCATACAATGACCCATGATGCGAAATATATAAGCACACAAATTAAACCCTCTTTTTATCAATTGTAGCAAAGTATGTAAGTAGGGATCGTTCTAGACTGGGGATTAGGAGGGATTGCTAAATCACTTGAAAACTGACTCAAATACGTAAAAACAAGTTTAAAACACTAAACTAGACTCAAAGAATGCAAAACTAAACTTTAAAACACCAAAATAAACCAAAAGACTCAAAACAGCAAACAAACACTCAAAAGTGCCTTAAAAACACTTTCTGGGCAGTTTTGACACCTAACACTAAATTGGACGCAATTGGGTTATAACTTGAATCAAGACCCTTAAAAACACAAACTAAATTAATTTCTACTTAATCTAACACTTTAAAATAAATGGGGAATTGGTTTTGACGAAAATTGAAAACAAAAACAAAACTTGTAAATTGAACAGATTCTAAAACGAATTTGAGAAAAGTGAATGGATGGAAAGCTAGCTAAGGGGTTCTTCTCCACACATGTCACACTTGCATACAAAACGATTTCCAATTGCTTTTCGATAAACCATGAATTCCCAACACCCCAGATTAATCGTGAATTGCACTAATTAACCCTCAAATTTTCCTTAAGTTATTGACTTGGATGATTGCATACGACAACCCAAAACATTCCCTACAAGTTCCCTACATGAATTGCATAATAGAGATACAAGCAAGAATCATTAAGTTATATGAAAAACATAAGCATTAACGAGGCACTCGTTACTATGAATTGCATGAAACTTATGCCAAGAATTTACTTAACGCGATTGTGACTAGCAACCTTCACTACTTGCGAATATAAGTTCATAACGATTAGGTGAAACTCCCTTATATTCTAGCATCAAATTCATGCATGAAAATTAAGCGTGCACTCTCAACCAACATACACAAATCAGTTTTTATACGAACGGATAAGTAAATTGAATTCACAGCTTATGAAACGCAATTAGAAGTAATCAAATCATACTGCAAGCATAAACATGGTTTCGAATTCCCCCCTAGCCAAAGGGGGGTTTAGTTCCTCATACTTACAAAACAAAGAGTATTGAATTTAAACATTGAAAATAAGGGAAAGAAAACACCTAAAACGTTCCAGCAATCCTAACTTGAATGGCATGCACGTCCAAGGCTTCTCCTCCTTCCTCTTTGCTGCAGCACAAGGTTTTGGGGACAGGTTTGGATGGTATTTGTATGGAGGATGTTGGAAATGTGCCCTAAAACCAATCATATGATGATACTTTACGGACATTTCACAAAGTTAAACTAATGTAGTTTAAATATAAAGGGGCAAAGATTATTGTTTGAGCCGTCTCATATAAATGTTATATGCTTAAACGATAAGTCCAAGGAATATGTGATTGGGAGAATGCAATCTAAAGAAGTTAGATTCATGAGACCATTCTTTCGTAGACACATCCTAAACGTTCCTGATCATAGGATTGCCAATTGGGCATTGACAGTCCGTTAAGATCAGTACGTGCTGTGTCTTCTCTCAGGAAGAGTGACTAGTCTCGAGTCATTGGTGTGTGTGACATCAAGACAAGTACGTAGGTGCTCAATAGAGAATGAGTTCACTGAACACGATCAACGAAGAGTTCTCATATTCATGTCACATGAGAACTCATGGTTGGGATAATGCAAAGTAGTCATTTGACCTGAGGCATTACAGTTGTCTTGTGGTTAAGTCCTTGATCTTTGATTATGTCAAAGTCACCCCATCCGCGGGTGTCCACGGCATCGTTGGGGTTAAGCCACTTAGCCATGGAGGCAATTGAATGTGCAACAAGGGATCTCTAACCTTCAAACCGTTTGGGGGAGAATACTCTATGATATGATTGAAAATCTCTGATCAGAGTATGAATGAGATTTAGGAAGGCGTTCCAAATCACATTCAAGGTAATCATATAAGCACACGAATCACATTGGATAGTAGACATGAATAAACTATCAAACCAAACAATGTGGTCAAGAGTATTGTATTAGAGAAAGACCGTATTGCATTTGTAATCCTAAACTGAATAGGTTCTCCACCTCTTCTGATTAGCTTGGGTAACCATGATATGCTGCTAGGTGTCACTCATGGTTTGTGGAAGCCCTAAACGTGTATAATCACTAAAGGGAGAATTGAAAGTAAGTTTCAATTCACAATCGATTTGAAAGAGTTCTAATCGCCCACTGCCTTGCTAAAAGGAACCAAATGGATCGTACACCGTGTAAGGTGGAGATTTAAGAAACAATGGAGATGAGTAAGAATAATTAAATGGTTTAATTATTTATGGCAAGGATTAATTAATATGTTAATTAATCAAACGAATAAGTTCGTAAAAGACCACGGGTTAGTTTTGGGCCTCAAGGCCCAATGGGCTTCGAACGTCAAGCCCATTGACTTAAGTTGTATGACAACTTAATTCACAAAGGCCCAAAAGCCCAATAAAACCCTTATGGCCGGCCATGTTAGAGAGAATGGCTTTTTGGTTCTTTAGGTCACTTATTTGAAGGGACTATATAAAGGACTTTATAGCCTAAATTCTTTAAGGGTTCTTTCGGAGAAAATTGGAGAGAACATGTCTCTCCTTTTCTCTCTAGGAGGCCGGCCCCCTTGGAGGGATTTGCTAGCAAACCAACTCCACCAAGGTCACTCATTTCTTCTCCAATCTAACCTTGGTGTGGAGACTTAGAGGTTCTCTATTTTTGGGAACTTGGAGAATCCTTTCTTCCATCCAAATCCATAGATTTAAGAAGCAAGGAATGAAGGCCCTCTCTTTGGGTGATTAGCCTTTGCTTATGCAAAGAGGAATCTACAAAGGTATAAATCTCAACTCACTTTGTTTTGAGTTGATTCTTGGTTCACCAATCTACTAGGCTTTGAATTTCATGGTTAATGTTTTGTTTTAAGTGCATGCAAGCAGGATTCCGCCTTTAATTGTTAATTGCATGCTAATAGATGTTGCTTAAATGAACATGTTTTCACAAAATCTTCCTTAAAGAGGAATGGATGGGAGATGGTATGGTGGTGTTTAGGATGGATGCGGGGTGTGGCAAAAGAGAGAAAGATGACTGAAAATGTGTTTGTGATGTAGTGTATGAATGTGTAGATGGCTTTGGCTAAAAGAATGGATGGAGAATGGGTGGTGGTGTGGCTGATTGTATTTTTTTTGATGTAGTGTAATCTCTAGTGTTCTTCCCTTCACTCCCTATTTATAGAAGCTCCAAAGCAAAGAATCACTCAAGTGGCTTCAATAAACAATACAAACAAAGACCAAAATGATGCAAAAACAGCTAGTTTACATGCTCTTTTATCATTGTGTCTTGCCTTTAACAAAAGGCAATCATTCCTCTTTTGCTAATTCAACTCCTTTGTAGCTGTCCATGTGCCTTCATTCTTCAATTTCTGATGCATTTGCCTTGTATTCCATCCCTTTTCCACATGTACTAGCTGTTAGACAACTTTCACGCACATGTTTTGCATCATTTCATCTTGCAAACATCAACTTTCGGCCACTTTACACCTCTACACACATGCTATGCATCATTTCAGCTTGCAATTATGTTTGTAGTTGCTGGAAATGTGAATACATCTTGTAAAGCAATCCAACAAATGGCATCTTTCACTTCTTTTCCTTTCAAATTGTTCCTTAAGTGTATGTATCTGCACACTTCCACACTTCAACTTCATTATTCAGATTTTTGCATGTGTTGAAACCCTTTTTAAAACACCAAAAACGTCCATCTCACTTGCTCCATATGCATGCAATCCATTTTGGCCCAAAATTGCTCCAAATTGCACCAAAATGCACTTTCTTTCCAACTTAGTTATTAGGACCTACAAACACACAAAAATAGCTTAAAACACTCTTATAAGCAATAACTAACTAAGTAAATGCAAGAAAACATGTTAACTAAGTCGCATAAATATGCTCCTATCAAATTCCCCCACACCTAGCTTTTGCTAGTCCTCGAGCAAAACAAAACAAACAAACAAAACAAAGTAAACAAAACACATTCTAATCCTTCCAACATTTGCCTCAGGGATTTCCAATGCACATGACATGTTAAAAATCATTATTCCCACAGATTTTAGTTATCTTCACACTTGAGCACATACTTAATCACAGTCACCACTTACTAGTTCACATTTAACCAATTAAAATGATGTTTTGAATGTAGTAACATGCCTTAGAGAATTTGCTCAATTCCTTACAAGATACTCTCTATTTTCACACATTTTCTGACTACACACCCTACACTAGTTATATGTGAGAAGATTGATGTAACCATGAAAACGAACACTCACATATATGTGTTACAAAGAAAGCAATTTCTGGAGTTATTAAGCATGTTTAGATATGATCTCATGAATGGAATACTACTACTTAGATGCGAGAACCAGTGACACCATATGCTCATACCAAATTCAAACTCCACAAATTGAAACACATAACACTCAAGATAGAAGTCAAGGGTTGTAACGGGGCTTGGGGTAATGGTTAACAAAGGAAAGATAGGGATAACAAACGTTCTTAAAGCAATAGCAAGCAAAGTAATGAAATCGAAACTTAGAATTCACTTTAGAATGCAGAAATCAACTTTTAACACAAATGGAAGATTTAAGCAACACTTAGGGCCGAATTCAATGTTTTGGACCCTTTCTTCAACAAACAACACTTTAGAACTCTTTTTCATACATTTTCACAACTTTTTTTTTTTTTTTTCGACCCGTGCCTTATTAAGGACTTTGGCACACACACACACAAGAATCACTTCCCCCACACTTGTTTTCTGCAGAACATTAATCAAAAGGAATTCATTTTGAGTCATACTTTACTATGCTTCAAGAACAAGGGTATGGATGGTCCTAATCTAGGCTAGGTGAGGATAGTGTGGGTTAACAAAGAACGTAGGCTAAACAAGGCTCAACGAGGTTAAACTTAAACATATAATGAATGGGATAGGCTTTTTGGCTCTTGGATCACTAAACAACTTCATCTTGAATATGTGTTATGCAAATCAATAACATGCTTTGAATGAAATAGGCATGAGTTCTAGCATTTGGAACTAAATGATGAAACGCCTTCTAAGTAGCAACCAAGCAAAGAATAATGAGATCATGCAACGACTTTAGAAAACAATGATGCACAGTTTATTAATTCTCCAAATAAACGTTTAGGCTCAAGTCTCACAAGGTTGTAGCGTACATTTGAGTTCCTTCTTTCAAGCATGTTACAAAACTGATTTTTCCTTTATGATTGCATGTGAATTCATAAATTATAACCACAACCAAGCATACACCAAATAGTAAATCAAATGTTCATCCATGTTTATAACTCTCTTTAATAGTCATGTAATTAAAAACCAAATCCTCATCATTGTGTTGGAAGGTACCCTAAGACACATACAAAAACAACTCTTTTTGGTTTTTTTCAAAACAATTTTTCAAATTTTTATGAGATTTTCGGATTTTTATGTCAAAACACACTAAAATACTCCAAAATAGCTTAAAAACACTTAAAACAGCAAGGAACAACACTAGAAGTAATGGGTGATAAACTCCTACGAATTTCATGCAAAACAACTTGGTTACCCCCCCCCCCCACACTTAAATCAAACATTGTCCTCAATGTTTTAAGCATAAACTCACACAAAAACAAGCAAACAAACAATTAACAAATAAACATGACAAATATGGCAAAGTAAAAACCAGACAGAGTAGAGTTTAAGAACGCAAATCTGGTTTTGGATATAGATGAACTTGTTGACTTTCCACAGCTTTGATCTCGAACTGGTTTGGAATTCTGGGTGAGAAATATGAGAGTTCCTTGGTTTCAAATCAAACTCCTTCTGTTGGGATGATTTGATTGTGCAGTCTGCATTCTTCTCTGCTTGTTTCTTCTGCACGGCAGGCAGGCACAAGGTAAAGGTGTTGGTCTGTTTCTTTCTTCAATCTTTGCAAGTGCCCACCTCTTGCTTTCTTTCTCATTGTCCCTAGCTGAGGATGAATTGGTAAATTGTCTCCACATGCTTCGAGGTATCATTTTCACTTCCCTTATCTGTTCCCCAGGCAGATGTGGTAGACGAAGAGGAAGCATAAGATGATGAAGATGAGTACTCAAGAGCAAGGCTAGGTAAGCAATCAGGAAGGGGTTCCAGGCAGTCGGTTCCAGATCAGAAGATTGATACCAAGTGCTGGCTGATTACTCACTTTCTCCTTGTCCTAAAACAACGACAAGGAGAAGGACAAGGAGAAAGCATGATATGAGATACTCTTGCTTTTAACCTTCATGATATGAAATACTTTTGCTTTGGATGGGTTGTTTGCAGAGGTACCCCAAGGAATAAGGAACACTGAGTGACTCGAGAGGGTTTGTTGGAAAGGCTTTCTTGGAGATGACGGAAGGTTATGTATGTCTGCCTTGCCATGGAGGGTGAAGGTCGACATTTATAGGAAATAATAATCGGTATTGTTCTTTCACTCTTGTCGGCAACCGTTGGATGATTGAACAGTAAACTTCACATGCTTTCTACTTCACCAGAAATCGTCGACAGATTGTCCGTGATTTTTGTAAAGCTGAGTGTGCATGTGACAGGCGCTGACACGTCTGGAAAAGCAAGTGCCTCTTCGATATCTGGAATCGGCGTTTCGACAAACTGCCGTGATTTCCGCAAAGCTGACTCTGTATGTGATAGATGTTAACACGTCTGGAAAAGCAGATGGTTGGAATCGGCGCTTCGACAAACTGCCCGTGATTTTCGCAAAGCTTACTCTGCATGTGACAGATGCTGACACGTCTGGAAAAGCAGATGCCTCTCGATATCTGGAAATGCCTCTTCGATCTCTGAAATCCCGTCGAGTGCAGAGGTTGCATGTGACAAGTGCAGACAAATCTGGAAAAGAAGATTGGCCGTGGTTTCTAAGCAAGCCTAGCTTTTGAGAAAGCTAGCGCCTCTTTGATTTTTTTAGTTGGCCTCTTCGATTTCTGAACTCGCCTCTTCAATCTCTGAAATCCCATCACATGCTGATTTTTATAGAGGTACGCAGGACGTTCAAAGCACACTTGAATTTCTGCCTATAAAAAACTCCCTTCTTGCACTTCTACGATCTTGACTTGTCTGACCTCTTCTTTCTTTAACACCTCTGAAAATGTCTAGCCCTTCCGACCGTCGTTTTGACTTGAACCTTGGTGAAGAGGCAGTCCTGCCTTCTCCAGACAATATATGGCGCCCATCCTTCATATCCCCTACTGGTCCTCTTACCGATAGGGATTCGGTGATAAAGAATGACATGACCGCTGCGGTGGTGGCCTGGAGCCTTGTCACTCCTAAAGATAACAAACTGCTTTCCAGACGGTCTGATGAGTTGGCTGTTAAAGAGTCTCTGGCTCTTAGTGTGCAGTGTGCAGGTTATGTGTCCAACATGGCCCAACGCCTATTTGCTCGAACCCGTCAAGTTGAATCGTTGGCAGCTGAAGTGATGAGTCTCAAGCAGGAGATTAGAGGACTCAAGCATGAGAATAAACAGTTGCACAAGCTCGCACATAACTATGCCACAAACATGAAGAGGAAAATTGACCAGATGCAGGAATCTGATCGTCAGATTTTACTTGATCATCGGAGGTTTGTGGGTTTATTCCAACAGCATTTGCCTTCGTCTTCTGGGGCTGTTCCGCGTAGTGAAGCTTCAAATGATCAACCTCCGATACCTCCTCCTTCTGTGGCCCCGCCGACTGCTGAGGCTCCGCCGACTACTGAGACTTCTCCCAAACAGCCTTTGTGAAGGCTTCCTCTTGTATTTTTCTGCTTAATGTTCCTTTCTTTTTTTATGAATGTAAAAATACCTTGCATAACTGTCAGTGTTTCAAAAATAAACCCACACAAAAAACAATTAAACAAGCAACAAATAAAAATGATAATCAAGGCAAAATAAAACTGCAGAAAAGGGAAGGGTTTTAGAAACGCAAAACTGATTGTGGAGC
This sequence comes from Malus sylvestris, assembly GCF_916048215.2. Taxonomy (NCBI): domain Eukaryota; kingdom Viridiplantae; phylum Streptophyta; class Magnoliopsida; order Rosales; family Rosaceae; genus Malus; species Malus sylvestris. Next base: position 31,683,110 of record NC_062272.1, read on the forward strand.
AATTCAAAAATCTTCCTTATTTGAATACATGGGTTGCCTCCCAAGAAGCGCTTGGTTTAACGTCTTGCAGCCGGACGATACTCCTTTGAGGCTTCATTAGACCCCACGGCATGCAGGGATGCTTCCTCTCCAACCTGCCCTACAAACCACTTCATGCTTTAGATCTTTGAATGGAAGGGGATAATGATCCTTCCTAATTTTTGTGCTTTGCTTCCCTAAATCAACATGAACTCTCCCACCACTTTGAATACACCTAGGTACCTGCACCAAACAAGGTAACAACCTATTATTCGAAATGGGAATTGAAAGTGGAGAAGATGGCTTACCTATGTACGACAAACAAGTGGCAGCACAATGAACAGATGCACAAGGGGTGCTTTCGGCCAGATTTGGTGATTTCAAGGTTGGGGCCGTGCACCCCTTGTTGTTCACTCCAATTCCTTCCTTGATGGTGGTTCGAGGTACATTCTTCTTGATTAGTGTTGAACATTCCTGCCCTATATTTTCAATTACATTAATGGCACAACAAGAACGAACAACATTAGGAGTCTCAATAAATTCAGAAACTTTAAAACTAATCATGTCACCACCAAATGCCATAGTGACTTCCCCTTTGGCCACATCAATCTTGGTTTGAGCTGTTTTCATGAAAGGTCGTCCAAGTAAGAGTGGTGATGGTGGAGAGTGGCCTGAATCCTCCATATCGAGCACGTAGAAATCTGCAGGGAAAATCAAGTGGTCTACCTGCACCAAAACATCTTCCAAAACTCCCTTTGGACAGGCATTAGATCGATCCGCCAATTGAATAATCACACCATCATTTTTCAACTCGCCTAAGTTCATAGATACATAAATGGAATAAGGCATGACATTTATAGATGCACCTAAGTCTAACATGGTAGAATCAAAACGAGTATTACCAATTACACAAGGAATAGTGAAACTACCAGGATCCTTGCATTTAGGTGGCAGCTTTCTTTGCAACATGGCAGAGACATTCTCGCTTACATTACCACTTCTTTCTCCCGAAAACGTTTCTTTGTTGTACAAAGCTTCTTAAAAAACTTGGCATACTTCGGGATTTGCTTTATAGCATCAAGGAGAGGGATATTGACATGCACCTTTCTAAACGTCTCCAGAACATCTTTTTCCTACTCTTCGTTCTTGGCTTGCAAAAATCTGCTAGGAACGGTACATTTGGAGGAATAACATTAGAACTAATTGGAATTGGACCTTTCTTACCTGATTTGGACGGATTGGGGTGTGGAGATGGTGTAGGGGGTTACAGCAAGGATTGCTCAATCCTTGCCGTGGCCTTGGCATGATCCTCCTCTTCAATTTGCAACTTTTTATCCTTCTTGGGGACAGATTTAGATGGTTGTGGGTCAGTTCCTACTTCTTTCCCACTCCTTAGCATGATGGCCTTGGCAGTTTTGAATCCTCCCCTTGGATTGACAACGGTTGAACTTGGCAACTTGCCTTGCTCTTGGAATTGGCCCACAAACTCCGTAATCTGCCCTACTTGCTTCTCTAACTCGTCCACCCTCTTGTCCTTAATTTGCATACTCTACGCCATAGAAGTTAGTAATTGAAAAATCTGATCATTATCAATAGAAGAACCTGATTTGTTTTGGGCAGGTTCTGCTTGGGGTTGAGTTGGTGCAAACAGCCTTTGATAGAAACCAGGGGGTTGTTGCCTAAATGTGCTTTGTTGTTGGCCTTGTTGCGGTTCTCGCCATTTGAAATTTGGATGATCACACCAACCGGGATTGTAAGTATTAGAAAATGGGTCATTCCTCGGTTGGTATTGGTTGCCAAATCCCACGGCATTGAGGGTCTCCCAACCTCCATTCTCTATCAATTGTGGGCACTTGTCCGTAAGGTGTCCTTGCATGGAGCATACGCCACAAGCTGCCACGTTTTGCACTTTTGGACCTTCCACCACCTGAGAAAGCAAAGTAGTAAGGTTAGCCATTTGATTTTGAAGTTCGGTTATGGCACTTACCTCATTCACTTGGTGTTGCCGTGGGTTGCTCCTTTGTCCAACACCTTCGTATTGTTGGGCATTCAACGCTCGATTGGAGATTAATGTCTTGGCTGCCGTGGGGGTCTTATCCACCAAGGCTCCTCCCACCGAGGCATCTAAGATTTGACGTTTGATTGGTAGTAGTCCCTCGTAGAAGTATTGTATAAGAAGTTCCTCCTTCATCTGATGCTGTGGACATGAAGCAACAAGAGATTTAAAACGTTCATAGTAAGTAGGAAAAGATTCACCTTCATCTTGTTGAATTCCACTTATCCCAATTTCGTAGGAGGATGACTCGAGAAGTTGGGAAAAACTTCTCCAAGAAAGCCCGTTTCATGCTCTCCCAAGATGTGACCGTTCCGGGAGCTAATTCATACAACCAATCTTTCGCCTTTTCCATGAGAGAAAAGGGAAAAGCCTTCATCTTCAATATGCTCCCGTCAACATTGATTGGAGTCATGCTTGAACACACCACCTCGAACTCTTTCAAGTGCATGTTAGGATCCTCCATGGACAACCCATGGTACTTCGGAATGTGGTGTAGCAAACTTGACTTCAACTCGAATTCCTCGGTTTTTCCTTGGGCAGCCGCGGGATATTGAATACATAGAGTTGCGGCATTGTCTAATCCCGAAGCCGAAAGCTCCTTGATTGTACAATTGTCTTGTGCCATGGCTTCCTCTACTTCACCCACTCTTGCCGTGGGTTCCTCTTCTTCAAACTCAACTTCGGCTTCTGAATTTGAATTTGATTCACTAGGTTTTGGATTCTTCCTTTTTCGTCTCAATTCTCGCTCAAAATCATCGTCAAAGTCCAAGATGTGTTCACGAATCGGATGAGAACTCCGAGTCATAAACTAGTACCTAAAAACAAGAAAACAAAACAAGGTCAGAATCTGGAATTCATTAAAACAAACTGAAATAAAACAATCCAAGGGATTAGCAATGTTGCTAATCCCCGGCAACGGCGCCAAAAATTTGATGCGAAATATATAAGCACACAAATTAAACCCTCTTTTTATCAATTGTAGCAAAGTATGTAAGTAGGGATCGTTCTAGACCGGGGATTAGGAGGGATTGCTAAATCACTTGAAAACTGACTCAAATACGTAAAAACAAGTTTAAAACACTAAACTAGACTCAAATAATGCAAAACTAAACTTTAAAACAACAAAACAAACCAAAGACTCAAAACAGCAAACAAACACTCAAAACTGCCTTAAAAACACTTTCTGGGCAGTTTTGACACCTAACACTAAATTGGACGAAATTGGGTTATAACTTGACTCAAGACCCTTAAAAACACAAACTAAATTAATTTCTACTTAATCTAACACTTTAAAATAAATGGGGAATTGGTTTTGACGAAAATTGAAAACAAAAACAAAACTTGTAAATTGAACAGATTCTAAAACAAATTTGAGAAAAGTGAATGGATGGAAAGCTAGCTAAGGGGTTCTTCTCCACACATGTCACACTTGCATACAAAACGATTTCCAATTGCTTTTCGATAAACCATGAATTCCCAACACCCCAGATTAACCGTGAATTGCACTAATTAACCCTCAGATTTTCCTTAAGTTATTGAGTTGGATGATTGCATACGACAACCCAAAACATTCCCTACAAGTTCCCTACATGAATTGCATAATAGAGATACAAGCAAGAATCATTAAGTTCTATGAAAAACATAAGCATTGACAAGGCACTCGTTACTATGAATTCCATGAAACTTATGCCAAGAATTTACTTAACGCAATTGTGACTAGCAACCTTCACTACTTGCGAATATAAGTTCATAACGATTAGGTGAAACTCCCTTATATTCTAGCATCAAATTCATGCATGAAAATTAAGCGTGCACTTTCAACCAACATACACAAATCAGTTTTTATACAAACGGATAAGTAAATTGAATTCACAGCTTATGAAATGCAATTAGAAGTAATCAAATCATACTGCAAGCATAAACATGGTTTCGAATTCCCCCTAGCCAAAGGGGGGTTTAGTTCCTCATACTTACAAAACAAAGAGTATTGAATTTAAACATTGAAAATAAGGGAAAGAAAACACCTAAAACGTTCCAGCAATCCTAACTTGAATGGCATGCACATCCAAGGCTTTTCCTCCTTCCTCTTTGCTGCAGCACAAGGTTTTGGGGACAGGTTTGGATGGTATTTGTATGGAGGAATGGATGGGAGATGGTATGGTGGTGTTTAGGATGGATGGGGGGTGTGGCAAAAGAGAGAAAGATGGCTGAAAATGTGTTTGTGATGTAGTGTATGAATGTGTCAATGGGTTTGGCTAAAAGAATGGATGGAGAATGGGTGGTGGTGTGGCTGATTGTATTTTTTTTTTATGTAATGTAATCTCTAGTGTTCTTCCCTTCACTCCCTATTTATAGAAGCTCCAAAGCAAAGAATCACTCAAGTGGCTTCAATAAACAATACAAACAAAGACCAAAATGATGCAAAAACAACTAGTTTACATGCTCTTTTATCATTGTGTCTTGCCTTTAACAAAAGGCAATCATTCCTCTTTTGCTAATTCAACTCCTTTGTAGCTGTCCATGTGCCTTCATTCTTCAATTTCTGATGCATTTGCCTTGTATTCCATCCCTTTTCCACATGTACTAGCTGTTAGACAACTTTCACGCACATGTTTTGCATCATTTCATCTTGCAAACATCAACTTTCGGCCACTTTACACCTCTACACACATGCTATGCATCATTTCAGCTTGCAATTATGTTTGTAGTTGCTGGAAATGTGAATACATCTTGTAAAGCAATCCAACAAATGGCATCTTTCACTTCTTTTCCTTTCAAATTGTTCCTTAAGTGTATGTATCTGCACACTTCCACACTTCAACTTCATTATTCAGATTTTTGCATGTGTTGAAACCCTTTTTAAAACACCAAAAATGTCCATCCCACTTGCTCCATATGCATGCAATCCATTTTGGCCCAAAATTACTCCAAATTGCACCAAAATGCACTTTCTTTCCAACTTAGTTATTAGGACCTACAAACACACGAAAATAGCTTAAAACACTCTTATAAGCAATAACTAAATAAGTAAATGCAAGAAAACATGTTAACTAAGTCACATAAATATGCTCCTATCAACCCACTTGGCAAACCCTGTCATGCGACTTTTGCCCACTTAAGTGTGTCGCATGCTCGATGTGATTCGAATTTGAATATTAATGTATTAATATGAAAATTCGGCTTGGCACAATGAATATGCATGATTTTCATGGGGTTGGCGTGATTTTGTGAATGCCTAATTTATAAGATTATTTTATTGGTGTGACATGATTGTGAAATTTGCATACCCCTTGCTTTGCAATTTATGCATGAATTTAAACTTGGTTTACAAACAAATATTCAATGATTGGGCTTTAGAATTTAATTTGGCGAGAAGAAATTTTTGGGCCCTAACATTAGCCCCTGATTTTTTGGACAATGGCCAAAGAATCAAACCCTGGCCTAGAACTCAAACCACGATTTCTGATGGGACTCTTTCACTTCCTGCTTGCAAACTAATGACACTGTGATGATGCTTTTATCATAGTTTCCCATGCTTAATTCAGGAAACTCTGTGTATTCTCCTTGGTTGAAGAGTAGCAATTTAATGCTCTATTTTCTCCCTTAAGACAAATTTTTGTTCTTTTCCGCTTTTCCGCGTTCCAACTTCCTTCCTTCTGCACTTGTTTTTCCTTTTCTTTGTCTTGATTCCTTTTTCTAGTTTTGCGGGCTCATTCGTATTTAATGTTGCCACATAATTTGGCTTTTTCCAAGCTTGAGTGGATGGTAGAACGCGACCCATAACAAGAAAAGGAAGCTTTGATATACAATTTTGATCTTCTGCATGTGTGTATTTTTCCTTTTGTCGACTTTTGTAAAAGATTCGGGGGTGCGCCCTCCCTTTTGAAATTTTTATTCTTGTTGCCTTGTTCTCCCTCAATATTTTCTTTTCGATTTGTCTCTTTTCATGTGCTTTCCAAGAATTATTAGATTGTCGACATTTGCTAGGTTTAAGTAGTTGCTGGGGCTTTCAAGTTTGAGCATAGACTCCTTCCTTGTACTTCCAGTAATAAAATTTTCTTTTCAATAATCTTGTGCTTTATCTGCCCTTAAACATTCCTATGCATGTTTTGGCTAGTTTTACTTGTGGGTTTTAGAGCCTAGCTTGCTTGCTTGATAGTACTTTTCAAGTAGGGTTTGCCTAGGTATAACAATTAGCTCAGCATATTTGCTTTGGGAGTTAGCTTGGCATGATTGATCCTTTTTCTTGTTTATGAGCTTGATTTGATATGGATATTCATGACATGTTTCCTATTCTATACAATGTTTATTCTAGCATTTGTCAGCTTGATTTTGATATGGACATTCGCGTAGCATGTTTCCTGTTCCATTCAATGGTTATTCAAGTGCTTGTTGGATTGATAGGAAAGAGAATGATGAACATGAATAAGTGTATGGATGCAGGGAAGCTTCCTACACTAAAGTTGGGTGTTTGATGCATATGCTTAAGTTAATAAGAGAGAATTTCTCTCTCTTGGCGTGTTCGCTTGGCACTCAAAACTAAATTTGCACCCTTTTACTTAGATGAGTTTTCGCCCTTGTGGTATAATATGTGAGCTTGCTTGATTTAACAAGTTTTGGCTCTTTCGTTCCTTTTGTTTCTTTTAATGGTGGACAATTTGTTTTCCATAGAGGAAAAAATGCAAAGGGGAAGACCACCACCGCACCTCGATTTTCTGTATTGATTCAAGATGGTGGGAGGTTTGCAGCAGTTCCACTGCTCTTTGACTTCCCTTGGGCTACGTTAATCACTTTACAGTTTTGAAGAAAGCCAAATTTTTTTATGCAGTGTTTTTGATAAAGAAGCAAGCTATTCCCATTGAGGCTGATTTCCTCTTACATGTGGTTCGAAGGTGGAGCACAGAGACTCATACTTTTGTGTGTGCTCGGGGAGAATTTATGCCAAAATTAAAGGACGTGGGGAAAAATTCTAAGGAGTAGGAAGGTGACTTAAAGGCCCTCCACTTGGGTGAATCCCTTGTGTAAATAAGGATGAGCTTTAAGGGTAATGCATCTCAAACTCTCTCTTCTCTTTAATTTGTTAAAGAGTTTTACGGTTCACTATTCACTAAGCTTTGAAAATCTAGAGTTATAGAATTGTTTTGAGAGTATATGGCTACTTTGAAGTGTTATATGTATACTTGTATGCTCAAATATTCTTGTATGTTCTTAGCTAGGAAATTTTTTTCCCTTCAAGTGGCATCAGAGCCTAGCCTATTGTACGATGAATCCTTTTAGGTTTTGTTATTTCATGGTTTATGATTTAAATGTTGTAAGTGTTACAAGCTTTGTTTTTGCTTCTTTGAATGTAAATTTTGGTTGAAATTTTCCATCTCAAAAGTTGTAGGTGTAGTTCACATGTGCATGAATATTGGAACAAAAATTTGCACATTGTTTGATGGGGGTGGTTAGGCCTAATCTATTTAGAGGGGTTAGTTGTGTTCTTTGTTTAGTTTTTAAATAGGATTTCAAGTGACAATAGGAACCCCTAAGAATCCTAGATTTTTGTCCCCTTTTGTTTGAGAGATGTTTCAGTTTGTTTCAGTAAAAAATGTTCATGGAGCTCTTTTTGGTTTTTGTTAAATGTTTTCTTCATTGTTCTTGTTGTGTTCTTTATGTTTATAACAAGAACAAAGTTTGGGAGTTTGTGATTCAAAATTTCCTTAAGTTTTGTTTAGTGTTTGTTTGTTGTAGTGGTGTGATTTGATTTGTACTTTTTCAATCCTCACCTTACTTAACACTTTTTGAATTTTTAAACTTGCACACAAAAGTGTCTCACCCACCATCTCTTCTTCCAAAACCGGCCACCCTAGTAACTAGGGTACCTTCGGAGCTTTTATGTAAATACATAAAGTTTAGATACTTTTATGTATTTGCACTTTGACCTAAAAGTTTATGTTTTTACATAAAGGCCCAAAACCACTAAAGGATAAACTGTTTTGCCCCTTTAATGAAGTTTTTGTAATTGTTAAAATGTTTAGGTTCCAATTGTTTAAGTTGATTTATTAGTTAATGTGATTGATTAAAAAAATGGTCACTATGAACCAAAGGCCTACGATAATTGAGCTATGTGATTGGCTGCTTTAGATTATGAATGAATGGATTCAGTAGTTTAGATTTGAATGTGATTTGATTAGTTCAAATGTGATGTAAAAGGGCATAAGCCCTTCTCTTTATTTCATGTATTCATTTTAGTTTGTTTGCATGCAAATTGGAATAGTTGGGTCCAACGCCTAATAGAAAATAACGGTTTAATTGTATTAAACGCGCAACTAAAATCAACAGCTACCCACCTTAGGCCCAAGGTCCAACACAAGGCCCGTATTGGATCAAATAAAATGGTTTATAATCATCCTAAAACCTAGGATGACTATATAGTCTATATGAGGATGCTAAGCATTCATTAGTAGTTCCATATAGTCTCGCTCGTTTCTCATCTTAAACTTGGACCAATAGTTGTATAGGCGCAAGTCTTTTTTAATAAGGTTAAAATAAAATTGATGTAGCCCAACATTACTCCTTCAACAAAAATGTATATTAAGTTGATAAGCAAGAGATGCTTTGAACATCTCTTTATGGGCCTTCTACCGTGGTAGGCTCCAATCATTTGTGACTGACCAACTTCACCCTATCATGGGGGGGGGGGGTTCAAATTATGTGTTTACACTTAGGAGGAGTCTATATACATGTATGATGTGGTAAGGTAGGCAACGAGGATGGCCAACATCATATCGTTGTGAGGCTATCCTTGGAACACTACATGAACTAGCATGGTGCCAATATCATATCATTGTGAGACATCATTCTCTAGAGGCCAAACTAGATGGTTAATTATAAAAGTTGTAAATGGCTAAAGTGTTATCTTCTTATCATTATTGTTGCTAGCCAACATCATATCATTGTGCGGTAGGCTTGGTAATAATGAGTCTCCTTATACCCCGCTAAGAGTTCGACATAACTTTCCGATTCCATTTAGAGGAATGTGGAATTTGCCAAAAATAGTGGATGGCACTATTTGTTTTAAGACCCACCCAAGTAATTTTAGAATCATCAATCTAATATGATTTCTGTTATGTTATCTAGTTAACGACATGCCTAAAATTACATCTAGCATTTACTTAACAAAAGGGGCCTTAGGGGCCAACATTTCCTTGCTTGGTACTGAAGGGAAATAATGAGATTTATGTGGGATTTCTAGTGACTAACATGCATATACAATTCAAAATTTATATACATAAGCAACGGAAGCATGTTATCACATAATATCAAAGCTATAGTCATGCAAATCCCCTTCAAGAAGCATAGGATTATATAAGATGCATCAAAACATTTTATTGAAGAACAAAGTGTAGTAGTAGATTTATACCTCTTGATCTAGACTTGAGACCAAGGATAGACCACCTCCAAGCCCTTTGTTGTTGGAACTCCTTGAGCCTAGCCTCCCTCCTTGCTTCCTCCACTTTGCTAGAATGAGTGCTCCTTGGTTCTCCTTTAGTCTGCAAGATTGAAGACCTCTAAAGATCCACACCCACTAGTGTAGTGAGATGGATGGAGGAATAACCAAAAGGGAGAGAAGATGATTAGCTAAAATCTCCCTTATGGTGGCCGGCCTTTTAGAGTGAATTTAGAGAGAGAGAGATGTTTTTCTCTTTTGTGAAAACACTACACAAAAACCCTAATGAACTTTTCACTATAAAGTTCCTTTTATAACACAAAAAAACAAGTCAACAACTTGACTTCCTCTCTCTCCCTTTCCCTTTATTTGGCCGGCCCCTTTAGTGTTGTTTGGGCTTTGGGCTTTTATTATTTCAAGTCATCCTATGCTTAAATAAAAGCCCAATGGGTTTGGGCTTAATGGCCCAAATGAACCCGAACTTTTCTTTAAGCCCAAAACGATCTTTTATCGCTTTTATGATTTCTTTAGACTTTCTAATTAATCACAACACTTAATTAATCCAATTAATTATTTCCATCATCCATTAGTTGTCTCACTACAAGAGTGTATCGGTGTACAATCATTTTAGGTTCTAATTAGCAAGGCAGTGAGGTGATTGGCATCAATCCAATTGATTATATTTAATCCAATCACTTAGTGAATTAAAACTTACTTTTAATTCTCCTTCTTCTTTGACGACTACTTATTTAATCATCTAGAAGAACTCACAAGCCATGAGTGACATCTAACCATATATCATGGCTACCCAAGCTAATGTAGAATTTTGTTCGGAGAACCTATTTAGTTGGAATTACAATGTAATTCGATCCTTCTCTAATACAATACTCTCAATCACATTATTAGGGTATGGATATATTATGTCAAACCCCTAATGTGATTATTCCATGTTATATGATTCAATTAAGTCGTATAGGAACGCTTTCCTTTATTACGCTCGATACTTCGGCCGAAGATTCCCGAATCATATCTTAGAGTATTCTTCCTCTCATAATGAGGATTAGAGATCCCTTGTTGCGCATTTACTTGCCTGCATGGCTAAGTGGCTTAACCCCAACTATGCCGTGGACACCCGCGAATGGAGTGACTTTGACATAATCAAAGATCAAGGACCTAACCACAAGACAACTATGATGCCTCAGGTCAAAGGATTACTTACATTATTCTAACCATTAGAGTTACTTGCTTGACATGTGAGTAGACCTCCATGCAAGTACTCTCGTTCGATTGTGTTCAGTGAACTCATTCCCTTAATGAGCACCTACATACCTGTCTTAGTGCCACTACACGAATGGGATGAGACTTTCCATCCTTCCAATTGAAGGGGACATAGTATGTACTGGTCTTTGCATTGTCAGTATCCCTCTGACAATCATATGACCAGGAACCTTTTTGGACATGATGGTTATGTGAAGAAGGTCTCTGTAGTCTAACATCATTAGATTACTTCTTACATCGATCCATTGTCCATGGATTCACTATTTAGGACATATATCGTTTATTAAGATAGTCTTAATTAATATCTTTGCCTTTTGATGTATAAGAGTCATCTATACACACATTCATTGTCCTGAAAGGTTTCTTCCAAAGATTGACTTTCAGGGCATATTTCCGACAGGTACCATCACATTGAGAATGACCCAAAGGTGAATGGCATAGCATGTGTGCTCAAGCAAATTCCTCCTCATATGCCTCCTACGAAACTAGCTTCAAATGAGGTCTGTCAAAATTACACTAAACACTATGAGGGTGACTTACAATCCAAATGCTTAATCCTCGCTTCACTTAATAAGGAACTTAAGAAGCTACATAAGTGCATGGAAACTTCATGTGCCATGGTTGAAAGTTTGCATAAGATGCATGACATGGAGACTAATAAACTACAAAGTGAATAGATTCAATCATATTTCTTTAGGAGATGATTGACATGTGTTGTGAGTTTAAACAAAGTTTTAAAAGGGATAGTGGGAGTGAGAATGCAATCATGAGGAAAAGGTTGCATAAGAAGAAGGCAAGAAAGTCCAAAGCACATGCTTTCATTGTGGAAATGATGAACTTTGGAAGAAGAAATATACGGTGTGCTTTGCAAGCCTTATGACACAAACTTTTGAAATGACTATTTCTATCATAAAGAGTGTTTTTACAATGAGCTTCAATTCTTGGATATTTGAGTGAGGCATTAGTCAACATATCTGCAATTCGTTGCAGGGACTAATAGGGAGCAAAACACTGTGCAATAGGAAGATGATTGTGTGAGTTAGGAATGGCACTAAGATCTCTGCAAAAGCAGTAAGTACCTACATGCTCAAACTATCCTCTGGGAAGTCTTGGAACTTAAAAATTGTTTATATTTACCTTCTTGTATAAAGAACTTAATATCCATCTCTATGCTTTTAAGAGACAGGCACTTAGTATTGTTTAATAAGATGAGTCATATTTTAAAAGCAGGAATACCTCAAAACCCAAAAGTGCAAGAGAAGAAGTTAACCAAGAAAAGATGTGGCATCTTAAACTTGGACATGTGAACCTTGATAAGGTTCACAAGATGTCGAAAGACAGATATTTCCCCCCATTAGGTAAATGACCAAATGGGTACTTTATGAGTGCTGCTTAAAAGGGAAGATGTCCAAATCTCCATTCAATGGGAAGGGAGAGCAGAGCGCCAAATACTAGGGTTAATCCATAGTGATGTATGTGGACTTATGTCTACTACGTCAAGAGGATGCTTCTCCTACTATATCATATTCACTAATCATCATTCTCGGTTTGACTATGTCTATCTTATGACGTATAAGTCAGAATCCTTTGAAAAGTTTAAAGAATTCAAGAATGAAGTAGGAAAGCAAATTGGGAAGCAAATAAAGATCCAAAGATCATATCTAAAGGGTGAGTATCTGAGAAATGAGTTTCTTAATTACCTCAAAGAATGGAATAATATCACAATGGACTCCATCAGGAACTCCTCAACTTAATGGAGTTTCTAAAAGGAGAAACTGAACCTTGATGAACGTAGCTCGTTCTATGATGTGTTCCACCAATCTACCAATAACATTATAGGGATATACTCTATATATAGTAGCTTACTTGCTTAATAGAGTACCTTCCAAGTCAGTTTCACAGACGCCTTATGGGATATGGCGTGGCAGAAAGCCAAGTCTTAATCATATTAGGATTTGGGGTTATGAAGCATACGTCAAAAAGCTTGAGGCTACCAAGCTTGAAACAAGATCCATCAAGTGCTATTTCGTGGGATATCCTAAAGAAACTATGGGATATGATACCATCCTGATGACTAGAAAGTCTTCCTCACCAGAATGGCTAAGTTTCTAGATGACAAATTCATTCTCAAAGAAACTATATATAGAACAGTGGAGATTAATGAGATTAACGAAGAACCACAAACAAGCACTCACAAGTTAACAACCTCGTTCTTGAACCCCTAACTCCACGTAGATTTGAAAGGGTCAGCAATCCACCTCGAAAACTACATTAAAGCAATTTTCGACATTGATTCAAATAAGTGGTAAGAAGCCAAGAATTCCGAGATGGATTCCATGTATAAAAATGAAGTTTCGACTCTTGTAGACAATCCAGAAGGTATAATACATGTTGGAAACAAATGAAGCTTCAAGAGGAATATAGGTATTGATGGGAAGGTGGAGACTTATAAGGCTAGACTAGTAGTCAAGAATTACATACAATAAGAAGGGATTGACTATGAAGAAACCTTCTCTTGTAGTGATGATTAAGTCAATTTTAGTTTTGCTTGCTATAATTGCATACCACGATTATGAGATATGAAAAATGGACATGAAGACAGCCCTTCTGAATGGCTACTTAGAGGAAGAGCTCTATATGACTCACCTGAAGGCTTCATGTCAAAGTCTGAAAAGACTAAGGTATGCAAGCTTCAGAGATCCATTTATGGACTTAAGAAAGCCTCTAGGAGCTAGAACATTCGTTTTGACATTGAAATATCGTTTGGTTTTACTCAAAACAAAGACAACAATTGTGTTTATCAAAAGGTCGTTGGGGATGTAGTTGCATTCCTTATGTTATATTTAGATGACATATACTATTTGGGAATGACATTGCAGTACTTTCTTCTGTAACAGTGTGGTTGTCCAAACCCTCCCACATGAAAGGTTTCGCGGATGCATCTTATGTACTTGGGATAAAGCTCGATCGTGATAAATCCAGAAAATTAATTGGATTATACCAATCAATGTATAGAGATATGGTGCTGAGTACGTTCCAAATGAAACAAGCTAGGAAAGGTCTTCGCCCGGTAAGACAAGGAATTCACCTTTATAAGTCCATGAGAGCTAAGACTCCTAAAGAGATGCGGCAGGTGAATGTTATTCCTTATGCTTCCGCCACATGAAACCTCATGTATGCCATGATATGCACAAAGCCTGATATCATTTATGTTGTGAGCATTACTAGTCGATATCAATCTATCCTAGGATCAGAACACTTGGCAGCTGTCAAGATGGTCCTTAATTACTTAAGAAGAATGATAAGATTTTTACCACCTACAAAAGTAGGGATAAAAACACTTAAAAACTCTTGCAAGAGAATAAGGTAGTTGTAGCATAAGCAAGGTCATTCTCTACCGCGATTGAATGAATAATTTCTATTTAAACTAATCTTTAGCTAATTATTTGAAACAAAGTTTCGAAAATGGTTGATTTTGAAATTTAAAATAATAAAAATGAATTTTAAATAAAAACAATTAAATAATTGGCAAAGTAAAATTTACTAAAAGAAAACAGTTTTGTAAATCAATTTAAGCACTAGGGTTCCATCGTCACTACTAACAATCCTAAGCAATTTTAACAATTACTTATGAATTTCCACATACATGCTTTGAAGGTTAGGTTTTTCTAATGCATATTCTCCTCATGACGTTCAAGCAAAAACGTATATATAACGTGCAATTTGTCTATGATATTCAGATCAAATATAAACATGCAAGACTCATTAAGCTTTGTGAAAACCCTTTGAAAAACCATCCAACCTTTAAGAGCGTTATGTTCACCTTAAGTGAACTTACAATTGCTAATCACTAGAAGCCCTCCTCAATTCCAGGGTGATGTTTCAACAGAAATTGCATCAAATTACTTTTCTAATTACCCTAATGATCACGAATCATTTAGACAATTAGATAGTTTAAACACGGTGATTAATAATTCAAAGTAAGCATGCATCCATTCATAACCAAATTAATAAAAACACATATTCATGCTAAGGCTCGTTGACTCACCCTAGCAAAATGATTAATTACTATTATTAAGAACATAGATACAAAACACCTTATAAATAAACTTATATAGTCAAAAGCTCTCCAAAATAGTGCGTAGGGAACCCTAATGGATAAATAGCCTTATTTATACTACTACAAGATAAAATCCTACCTAGAAAAGGTATTAGAATAAAACTAGGAAACATAATAAAGTAATAAACTAGCAAATAAAAACATTTCCTATTTAAAATCAAATTCGGACATCTCAGAAAACTAGACTTTTGATTGACCAAACCAACTTCGATTTGATCTTAAAAGGTCTCTTTTGAAATATTAAAAGATTCCCAACAAATTCTGAGAAGGAACCTTCCTCAAAAGATGACATCTTGACCTCTCAAATACCCAAAACGTCCAAAAACGTCAATTTGGAAAAGTTGCACGCTTGGCCTTCTTTTCTTTCCCACAATCAAACGGCTTGGTATAAATATATGGAATTTTGATACAATCATCTTGAAAGATTCACAAACATTCTCCATTTTGAATAACTCCAAAATTCATCCATTTGATTACTTTATGCTCAAGAGGAAGTCGCCCGTCCTACATTGAAAATGCATAACAAAGTATCTAAATTCTACCAAAATAACCAATAAATTATAACTAAGAATAGGGTAAAATATATAGTATAATATCAACTCATCAAATAACTAAGGACATGTTCCTCATTTATAGATATGCAATAATGTTGAGAGTTGAAGCCTATACAAACGCAAATTTCCAATCTAACATCTATGATAGAAGTTCCAACTTCGGATATGTATTCCCTTTGAATGGTGGGGCTGTCAGTTGGAAGAGCAAGAAACAACATGTAATTTCTGATTCCATGACAGAGGAAGAATATGTCACTGCAGCTGAAGCCAGCAAAGAGGTGTTCTGGATGAAGAAGTTCATTACTGAACTTAGAGTGTTTCCAACCCTTACTTCACCAATAACTTTGTATTGTGATAACAATGGAATGATAGCTCAAGCCAGGGAACCCAAGGCTCTTCAAAAGAACAAGCATTGTGACAAATATTTCAATATCATTAGAAGCTATGCCGCTGAGGGGAAAGTCAACATCCTCAAGGTTGCCTTAACAGAAAATGTAGTAGACCCACTGACGAAGCCCAATGTATCAAGGCTACCCTGGTTGCCATATGGAAAAAATGAGTATTAGATACATGGGGAGGTGTCTTTGAGTGCAAGTGAGAGATTGTTGGAAGTATGCCCATAAAGCCACTCATTTGATGTAATAGCTTTCGGAATACTCATTATCTTAAACTGTTATTTGTTTAATGGAAGGGCAAATGTTATTGTTAATCACTATTTATTGTATCACGTATTAAGAAATAGGTGATCTTGTAAGTTAGATTAATTAGACCTTTCTCTTATGTTCATTCTTAAAACATTCCTAGCCTTAGGCTTGTCAATTGGTATTGACGGTCCCTTAAGGCTGGTATATGTTATGTTAGTTCAAGTGGGAGTATGACTAGTCTCCAGTCATTTAGTGTAGGACACTAAGACAAACACGTAGATGCTTGAAGGGTAATCGAGTACAATGAAAAATAATCAAAAGAGAGTTCTAACATACATGTCATGTAAGAACTCATAAGTTGCAATACGCAAAGTAGTTTTTGACCTGAGGCACCATAATTGTCTAATGGTTAGGTCCTTGATCTTTGACTTTGGCAAAAGCATTACATTGAGAATGTCCACAACAATGTTGGGGTCATGCTATCTGGTCATGTAGGCATGTGAATGCACAACAATGGGTCTCTAACCTTCCATGGTGGAAGGAGAATACTTTGAGATAAGGTACTGGCGCTAGAACTTCAAAACTTGTACAATGGCTTAGAACTCCACATATAAGTATAATTTGTATTGAACTCTGATCATGAGGCACTTGTTTTCTTAGTGCTCAAAAAAAGCTTAACCCAAGACATGCTAAATGGGTGTCATTTCTCAAAGAATATACATTTGTCCTTCGACCCAAATTAGGAGCAGTGAACAAAGTCGCCGATGCACTCAATCGTCGGGTATGTTTGCTCAATACCTTATCTTACGAAAATTATAAATCTAATCCGTTCTTTAGCAAAATTATGGAGGCGTGTGAGGTGGGCCAAAATAGGAATTTTACCATTGTCAATGGATATTTATTTAAGGGCACACAACTTTGTGTCCCTGAAGGTTTTTTTAGGCTCTAAGTTATTACTGAGTTGCATGGGGGAGGCTTAGGTGGTCATTTTGGCAAAGACAAAACTCTTGCTCTAGTCTAAGAGCGGTATTATTGGCCAAGAATGTCTCGAGATGTGGAGAGATTTGTTAGTCGATGTATGACTTGTCAGCAAGCCAAAGGTGGAAAACAAAATAGCGGCCTTTATCAGCTGCTTCTGATTCTGACTCAAGCTTGGGTCTACGAAGGACGCAAATGGGTAATGATTTAGTTTTAATAGTCAATCAATTCTCACAGATGGCTCATTTTATCCCTTGCAAAAACACTAATGATGCTTCGAAGGCAGCCTATTTATTTTTCAAGGAAGTGGTTCGATTGCATGGTGTACCCAAAACAATCACCTCTGATCGTGATGCACGATTTATAAGTCACTTTTGGAGAACTTTGTGGAAACTATTGGACACCAAGCTTCAATTTTCAATCACTTGTTATTTGCAAACTGACGGGCAAATGGAAGTGGTAAATAGAACACTTGGTAACCTTCTGCTATGTCTCGCAAGTGATAACCCTCTCCAATGGGACCTTGTCATTCCCCAAGCAGAATTTGCTTGCAATAGTTCCAAGTCTCGCTTGACACAAAAGACTCCATTTAAGGTGGTTTATGGTCAAAATCCCAATCATATTTTAGATTAGGTGTCTGTTCCTCTTTTTGGTAGGAATAGCATGAAAGCTAAGGAACTTGCTGACCATATCAAAGAAATCCATGCAAAAGTCAAGTCCAATCTGGAAAGGGCCTACAACAACTACAAACGAGCAGTTGATGCACATAGGCATCATGTAAAGTTGCTTATATAAGAAAAAAAAAGGTTCCCCACTGGAACATACAACAAGTTAAAGAAGAAGAAGATTGGTCCTCGCAGAGTGCTCAAGAAAATTGAGGCCAATACTTACAAAATTGAACTACCAAAGGAAATGGAAATAAGCTCCATTTTCAACATCTCTGATTTATATTTGTTCCATGGCAAGCCTGAGTTAGTTCCCATAACCACATGTCTCGAAACTACTAATGTGCCTCATCCATCCGCTAATTCATTGGAGATCATGGACAAACGTTCAATCTATACTCGTCATGATACCAATAGAAAATATCTTACTCATTGGAAGAACCAGCCCCTGAGCGAGGCTACATGGATCAGCGAACAAGGATTGCAAGAAACTGATCATGACTTATGGGAACGAATTCACAATCCCAAGGACGAGTTTTTTTTAGGAAGGGGAGATTCACACAGTAGGCAGTCATTAAATGTCAAGCTATAGTTGGAGATTGTAAAAGTCTCATAGAAAATAGAAGTATTTTAATATTGTTAAGCCTTTATAATTCTTGAGCTAAAATGATGTCAGTTAGACTTTGAGTGTAATTGATATCTTCCAGCAAACACTTTGCTAGTTCTAATAGGAAATCGTAGCTCTGGGAATCACTCAACTAGGCAAGACACTGGGACTCACTCAACCATAAAATAAAATGAGCAAAGTGTTTGTGGAAGATTTCAATTACATTCAAATTCTGACTAACATTCCTTTTAGCACATGAATTATAAGGCTTAAAATATTAAAATACCTCTATTTTCTATGAGACTTACAATCTCCAACAATAACTTGGCAATTTCTAAAAGACAACTTAATTAAACCTTATACTCACAATACACGTGAACTTGGCATTCAAAGACTGTCTACTGCATCATATATAATTCGGGATTCTTTGTCCAAAGCATATGAATATGACTTAGGAAGAATATTCCAAATCATATTCAATAGAATCATATAGAGAAGTATCACATTGGATAGTAGACATGAAACAAACTATCAGTTAAACACTAATCTTCAATAAAGGGAAAATTGAAATTTGGTTTTAATTCACAATCGATCGTCAAGAGTAACAATCGCCCACAGCCTCACTAATTGGAACCTAATGGATTGTATACCGAGTAAGGTTGAACATGAAGAAATATAATCGAGATGGATAATCGATTAAATGGTTTAATTGAGCGTAGTCAAGAATTAATTAATTAGTTAATTAATCATATGAAAGGTTCCTATTCGCCTTTTAAGTTAGATTCAGGTTTCAAGACCTAAATGCATTTTGGTACTCAAGGCATATTTAGGTTAGTTGTATGACAACTAAATGAAAATGAGCAATTAGCCCATATAGATAAGGATGCCAGCCACATGCAAGGGATTGGGGTTGGTGAACTTATAACAAGTTTGCCACACAATTGTGAAGGGGTATAAGGCAACTTTATAGCATTCCCCTCATTAGGATTTTCTTTGAGGCAAAGAGGGAAAACACTATCTCTATTTCTCTCTATAGAAGGTCAGCCATACTTAGAGGAAATTAGCTAGCAAGCTTCCTTCCACTACATCTTCAAACCATCATCCTTGGTGTAGAAACTTACAGGTTTGCAACCTTGCAAATTTGGAGATCCTTTCCTCAAATTCTCAAGGCACAAAGGAGAAGCAAAGAAGCAACCATCCAAGGAGAGAAGAACACAAACACAATGAAAGATCCAAGGAGTAAGGAGGTGACTTGAAGACCATTCACTTGGGTGAATCCCTTGTGTAAACAAAGATGAGCTTCAAGGGTAATGAATCTCAAAATCTCTGTTCTCTTTAATTTGTTAAAGAGTCTTATGGTTGACCACTTATTAGGCTTTGAAAGTCATGGGTTTATAGAATTGTTTTGAGAACATTCATACTTTAAAGTGTTATATGTATGCTTGTATGGTCAAATATTCTTGTATGTTCTTAACTAGGACAAAATATTTCTCTCAAAAAGATGGGACTGTGAAAGAGGAATTGCAAAGCATACACAGCCACCCTAAGTAACAATCCTTCTGAAGGTATAGAATTCCTAATTGAATTCTTAAATAATTTAAGTCTGTTTTAGAATGTCTTAAATATTAGTCATGCTAATAGTTTCATTGTTCCTAATGTAGGAGCAAAGAAGAAAAAAGTGTTGGAAAATAGTTATTTATTTAGTGTTTAGGTTTAGGCTTAGCCCATTTGAATTAGGTTTTTGTTTCCTTACTTATTAGGGATTAGGGTTAGTTTATTATAAATAGAGAGCTTTGTTATTCAAAGAGAATATGTTATTCACAATGTAGCATCATAGAGTTTTGTAGCCGTTTCGGCATTTTTGTTTGTTTAATAATATTCTATTTTGTAATCTTATTCATTACACACTTTGATATTCAACTTAGTATCAGAGCAGAGTTTGAACCTTTGGGGTTAAATCTGTTATTGGTAACTAGTTTGTTTGTCTAGTCGCGTTCTCTTATTCGCTGTGGTTTGTTCAGTCGTTGTGCCCTATTGTCCCTCTATTTAAAAAATCTGATCGAAGTCTAGATCTCGACTCGCATTCCACTGCTGCTCCAAACCGTGTCACACCTGATCCGTCGCCATCCTTGTTGCACCGCTTCTGTCCAGCATCACTGCAATCAGTTATGCCACCACCGTCCACCACCAACCGTGGCCAAACCCGCCTAAACAATCTGCAGCTGACCCATCTTTGCCAAGCCATACTAGATCCTCTTGCACCACTTTGATCTGCACCTATTAAACCTGCATCTCGCTCGCCATCGAACGTTGTCCCCACCACCTGCGGTCTGCAACCAAAAGTCTCGCAGTCGCTGTTTGCACTTGTTCACACAGAAAAAGAAAGAAGAAGGAAAAGAAAGAAAAAAAATAGAAAAAGAAAACAGGAAAAGAGGAAAAGAAGAAAAAAGTATGGAGCTCACAATCTGTTGGGCTATTATGATTTGTTTGAAGGCCATTGGTTGGGTCTTGTTGATTAAAGCCTGGATTGTTCGTTCGCTCGCTTGAATCGCTTGTCTTGTCGTGTCCACTTAACGGAGCTTGCCTTGTCGTATCCGCCTAACAGAGCTTGTCTTGTCTTGTCCGCCTAACAAAGCTTGCATTTGCATCTGCTTGTTAGAAAACTCATGACGTGTACCACCGTGAGTTTGACGGGGGTGTTGGAAAATAGTTATTTATTTAGTGTTTAGGTTTGGCCTTAGCCCATTTGAATTAGGTTTTCGTTTCCTTGCTTATTAAGGACTAGGGTTAGTTTATTATAAATAGAGAGCTTTGTTATTCAGAGAGAATATGTTATTCACAATTTAGCCTCTTGGAGTTTTGTAACCGTTTCGGCATTTTTGTTTATTTAATAATATTCTATTTTGTAATCTTGTTCGTTACACACTCTGATATTCAACTAAAAGCAAGCAATAATGTAGAGACTGCAAATTCATGACAACAGGAAGAGTCCCGAGATAGAAGATTAAAGAATTACTGTTGAAGATAGTTGATCTTAGTTTTTCATTCCGTTATAAAAAAAATTTGTTTTTATTATTTTGAATTTGAGTTATTTCAAGGATGATGATAATTTAAGGATTTTTATTATTATTTGAATGTTTTTTGGATTCATAAGTTTTAAACGGTAATTTAGATCCTAGTAAGAGTTAACCAGAAAATAAGAACAGCAGTGTACCCAAGCAAGATAGAACTAAAACGCATGATGAAAAAAAAAATTGCAATACCCTTGGCGTATTGTCGAAATTCTCCTATGGAAATTTTGGTATTTATGCTTCCTTGTTTGAGAAGTGCGAGTATTTGATTTCTAATTTTGGATTATAATCCAACTTAATCCGAATTAGATATTTGATTTGTATACCATAGTAGAATAAATCATGTCTCTTGGTGTGTTTGGTAAAAGAAATTTATTCCAAGCACTAAGGAAAGTTTCGAACCTTTCTATAAGTGGTGTTGAAATATTTTTCTTTCTACTTATGGTATATAGTAGCCTTTATTCATGTCAGGCAATAAGCGGAAGATTCATTCAAGTATTGAATTTAATCTTAATTCGATGACTAACTTTATTAATTGATGCGAGATAACTAATGAAGGTTCATATTTGGTCATAGAAATTTATGAATGAATGAATGTGGGTAGAATTAAATATGATTTAATTCACTGGCTACATTATGATTCACATAGTGGGAGCGTGCTTACGTTTCAGTAGTGGGACATTGGAAGTTTTAATGAAACACTTTCAGTACTGTTCACTTTAATGAAAAACTACATTTTACTCTAAAAAGTCAATCCTGGTATTATTCACTTACAACACATTTTTGTCATTTTCGTTAAAACTCAAAGTTTTCAAGCCCTTTTCATTAGTTTTCTTTAGATTAAATGACTTTTGGTATAATGAGATTTGCCTAGTTGTGGGACCATTATTTTCTGGGCCCATGATATGTGGAAAGAATGATTGGAATGCCCGAAGCGCATAGAGTGTAATCCGGTAGGATAGGCTTAGGTCTAGTAAAGATAATACTTGTCTTCCAAGTAAAGGAAACCCTAGTTAAAGTCAAATTAGGATATCTTGGAGATTAGGCAATATAGTCATAATTCTACCAACATTGGGTATCGTATCCTAGATTTCCTCCTAGATAGTCTCCTGATTTGATGAAGATTACCATCCCTACAAGAACTCTCAAAATCCCTTTAAATACACTAGCCTGGGTATTTATCAGTAGACTTCGATCTCTCTTTCTCAGGTTTATTCTCTCTAGAACGATCGCTTTATTCTTCAAGACTACCATAGATATCTACCCCCACATTCATATATTTCTCTCCACAAAACAACTAAACATATATCCTCTTTATATCTAACAGGGGTCCTCTTGCTGCCATCTATGCGTAGACACGTCCATGGAGAACTCATCTCCCAATGCCCTGCCATAGGCTATTCGTCAATGATGGTTCACACCATTCTTCTTTAGAACTATACCTGTAGCTTGATTCTCCTTCTTGGATTCAACCACACCCTAACCAACCCCATTCTCCCCTCATCGAAGATCATGGGCAAGTCTTCATCCATGGATGTGTGCGAATTTGGTTCCAACAATTAGTGCTTTCATTGAGAGTGAATTCATATTCCCCCGTCCAAATCACTCTATCGACTTGCAAATCTACTTTGGCAAAAAGTGATCAAACGAAGGAATTTTGGAGCAATTTCAATTGGAGTGCATTTGTGAGTCTTTCAAGATAATTGTAGCAAAATCCCAAAATTTAATTCCAAACGATTTGACTGTGGCAAAGAAAAGAAGGCCCAACATGCATCTTTTGCAGATTGACGTTTCAGGGCATTCTGGGTATTTTAAGGTCAAGATGGCCTATTTCAAGAAAGGTTCATTTCGAAGATTTGTTGAGGACGTCTGAAGATTTAAAAAAAGTGACATGTTTGGACAAAATTGGACTTGATTTGAAGGTAAAAATCTTATCTGTGAGAGATAACAAAAACAAAGGTGGTGGTCATAATTTCTTCCTGATTTATTGAAGAATCACAAGCCCCAACTCCATATGATGTCAAGAAGAGTTTTACCGCAAGGCCCAAATTTTCCCAGAGGAACACAAAAGGGGAAGGTTTCTAATACCTTTAATTTTTTTTCCAATACCTTATTACTTCGAAAAGTTTAAGTCGCTTTACCATGAAACAAAGAGCTCGACCTAACTATTTGTTATCGTTTTTTTTTTTAGGAGATATGTGCTGATTGCACATTCCTTCTTCCTTTTAGATCATGTGGTGTTGGACTAACTCAGTCCTACACTATTCTGGTGGAACCAATAATTCCAACAACGACACAATCTCTCTAACGAGCATGACAGAGTCTCAAGGCGAGGAGAAGTACACTAGGGGCAAGTCACCCCTAGAAAAGGCATAAATGTTCAATTCTGGAATTATCCATTTGAGTTCGAACCCAAATATGAATCACAACAGTTATGCAATGTAGCATAGCGATCATGCTACAACACAAAGAATTACAACAAGGATACAGAGAAAAACATGTCACAAAAGGAACGAAGTTCTGTTTGGCCCCGTGTGGACCAACACTTCATCACGAGTTCGACTCGTAGATCTCTCATCTCAAATCAATACAAAACTCAGTTCGAGTCCACCAACACTTCGACAGGGGAAAGTGTTAGCACAAAGTTCTGGGGGCAATATAATTGTGCCTTAAACCCATTATGCGCATTACAATGATTTCAACGAAAGGTAGATTCCCAAATGAGTTTCGATACAAGGCTAGTTGGAGAAACGCTAAGACACCCTATATCATTGTGTCAAAGTTCCAAATTTTTTTACTAAACCAATCTTTCCAATTTTACGTACGAAGTCAGTCAAAGCTGCATTCTAGTTAGAACTGTGCAACTATGGGAAAACAAAGATTTGAAGGCCTTCCTAATATTTTCCCCACAACATGCTACATATTCCTGGAAAGATAAAAAGTCGAGCTACAATATTCTTATTTTTTCAAAATTTTCCAGAAGGAAGAACAGTCTCAAATATGGCACATAAAGTAACTGAATAGCAAGCCAACACAAGTAGCACAGACAATTTCCTAGATTACATTATACCTGCTCGAAGAAAATTGGGCCTTGTACCATACATGATTACCAATATACGGAAGTTAGGTTTCTGTAGAATTTTGCAGAACTCAATTCCAAGTTACATAGAAGATGTTATTGTTGTTTTACCACTTATAGATCATGCTGGAATTTTCTGTGAAATTCCTCAAGTTCTTCATCTGCATTCATATCAAACGACGTACAACGTACTGCAACAACCTATGAGTTCAGGATGCACACAATCATATAATCAATTCAATGGTTAACCAAAGGTTCTAACCAATTTAAGTCTATTGGGATGAGTAAAAACTAAAGGTCACCCGCACAGCATTAGATGACAACTCCACATTTCTCATCCCCTACTACTAGCTTGTAATGGAAAAGGACATGGGGCAAACCATATGGAGTTAGAAGAAAATTTCCATGAATTTGAACGACCACTACACCACATGGTGGGATTCATCCAAATCACCACACTTGAAGAAGTTTGAATGACGAATTACTTTGCCTCACTCTGAAACCATTCAGAGTAAGGCGGATCGAAGTAAGAAGCGCCTTCGTAGTCTAGTCATAGACTCACCAGCTCTAAGCAAAGCTGTATCAGATGGAAAAGTAGTGCCACCATCACCCTATTTTGGGGCAATAGATGAAGTCCTTGCGACTTCGCTAGATGACCATGCTTATTCTGCAATACATGCGATCTAATCCAGATGTGGACTTAATCAGATCCTATAAGTCTTGAAGTTCCTACAATCTAGGAATTGGCATGCACCACACATAATCACACTTCTAAGAGGACATAATATCTATCCCTAGATATCCTCTGGAATTCTCAAAGGTATCATCAAAGACAAACAAGGAAAACAACTTGAAGGCTCATTCAACGATTGAACAACCTTGGTCCAAACCATGGTTTCACTCCAAGAGATATGTACATTTTTTATTATATACACAATTAAATGCATGTCCATAACAAAAGACTCAAAGTTAAGAATGATCTTTTCAGATCCTCGCATGTTATTTTTTATTCTTTCTTACATCATTCATTGCGGTACATGGAATACCCTAAATTCCAGAACTATGAAGGACTATGGAACTTCTGAAGGAAAAGAGTAGAGAAACTTTTATACCTTCGAAGCACCTCTTTGCTTAGCAAAGGATAATCACCCATGTGAGGGCCTTCTTTCCTTTGTCTCCTTGCTCCTTGGATGCATGGATGTGGATGGAGGAACTTTGCTTCTTGGCTCCATGACTTCTTAGATATGGATGGAAAATGGGTTCTCCAAAAGTCTCCAAAGTTGGAAACCTCTAAGTTTCGATACCAAGGATGGTTGATGAAGAAGATGAGTGACCATTGCAGAACAAAATGCTAGCAATGTTGTCCCACGGTGGCCAGGCTCTCTAGAGAGAAAGAGAGAGTTTGTGTTCTCTCATCTTTCCTCAAAGAAAATCCTAATAAAGAAAAGCCTATAAAGTTATTTTTATACCTACTTCATTGGAGTGACAAACTTGTAATAAGTCCAAAACCACTCCCTCTGTAAGTATGGCCGGCCTCCCTATTGCTAATGGATTAACTGCCCATTTTGTTTTAGTTGTCACACAACTTAAACCTTATGTACGTTGTGGACCAAAACCTTTTTGAGTCCTGAAACCCGAAACAAACTCAAGGCCTAAAAAAGAACCTTTCAATCTTCATTAATTAACATTTAATCAATCCTTGCCATATGCAATTAAAGTATTTAATTGTCCTTACTCATCTTTGTTATATCTTTCAATCATTATATTACATGGTATGTGATCCATTAGGTTCCTTTTAGGAAGACGGTGGGCGATTAGAACTCTTACTAATTGATTGTGAATTGAAATTTACTTTCAATTCTCCTTTTAGTGATTATACACCTTTAAGGCATCCACAAGCCATAAGTGACGCCTAGTAGTATGTCATGGCTACTCAAGCTAATCAAAAGAGGTTGGATAACCTATTTTGTTTGGGATTACAACGCAATACGATCTTTATCTAATACAATACTCTTGATCACATTGTTTGCTTTGATAGTTTATTCATGTCTGCTACCCAATGTGACTATTTTACTTATATGATTACCTTGAATATGATCTGGAACGACTTCCAAAATCTCATTCATACTCTACTAGAGATTGTTAACCATATCATTGAGTATTCTCCCTCAATGGTTTAAAGGTTATAGATTCCTTGTTGTGCTTTCACCTGCCTCTATAGTTAAGTGGCTTAACCCTAATTATGTCGTAGACACCCTCTGATGGAGTGGCTTTGACATAGTCAAAGATCAAGGACCTAACCACAAGACAACTATCATGCCTCAAGTCAAATGACTACTTTGCATTATCCCAACCTTAGGTTCTCATGTGACATGAGTTTGAGAACTCCTTGTTGATCGCGTTCAGTGGACTCATTCTCTATTGAGCACCGACATGCTTGTCTTGGTGTTAGTCACACCAATGACTCGAGACTAGTCACTCTATCTGAGAGAAGATATAGCACATACTGATCTTAATGGACTGTCAATGCCCAGTTGGAAATCCTATGATCAGGAACATTTAGGATGTGTATATGAAAAAGAATGGTCTCATGAATCTAACTTCTTTAGATCACATTCTCTCAATTACATATTCCTTAGACTTATTGTTCAAGCATATACGTTTATATGAGATGGCTTTAAACAATAATCTTTGCCCTTTATTAAACTAGATTAGTTTAACATGTGAAATGTTTATAATGTATGATCATATGATTGGCTTTAGGGCACATTTCCAACAACTTCACATGAATACAAGTCTAAAAATTCAAGGTGGTCAAATGAGTCTATATTAGGCTCATGAACGATTAACAACTTGAAAGGCTCGAGCCATAATAACTGCAGTTATGATTGGCAAGCTACAAGCACGGGCATATGGCACTTTGAACCGGAAGTCCAATGCACCATCCGGCCTCCAAAAAGTTTATGCAACCAGCAATGTTGTGGGTTATAACATTCAAACCCGGGCTCTACACCATCCGAGGGAATAGTAAAAAAAGGCAATCTGGAAATCATCTGAGGATGGCTTTGAACTCTGACCTTAAGTAGGACTACTTTTATCCTGAACCACCATACTAAGCCAAGTATGTTTTGCGACATCATTGTCAGCAGGTTCGAAGGAGCCAACTAGAATAGAAAATCCTCACGAGGAATTTATTCCAATAGAGCTTGATACGCAAAAGTGCCTTAGCCAAGCCAGCTAAGTGTAGTCTGACACATAGGGTTTAACAATAGGATTCATAAAGTGTTTTCTACCCATATGCAGGCAACCAAGTTCCTACCTAACTTTCGTTTAAGATTCACTAGAGATGAATCAGCAATTCGCACTGAAAAGGAAATCCTTTCTTGGTTAAACATTGCATTATCATCCTTTGACCTAGAATGGGGGCAAGGTGAAAGAAAAAACAAAGTCAACAAACAAGAAAGCTCAAACATGTTAAACTAACATCAAAATCTGTAGGCCATTTGGATATGTTTCAACACTTTCTCATCCTTAATCCGATCAATGCATTACTACAAGTATGGGGCAAAGGGTTCTCCATGGGTTTAATATTTAATTCCTGTTACAAAGTAAGTTGGTACTCCGGATATTGTGATAGGAATCTTTATCAACACTAAATTTGGAAGGTGACGTTTTTCTGAATCAAAGTCACCAACGAGGGTTTTGATGAACTCTGTCCTGGGCCTACAAGCTTACTTGTGTTTCACCTCAGTGCTATTTACTTTGAAGTTAGCTTACTCCAAAAAGATTGACGGATTAAACTATATTTCACGATTAGGAAGCAAAGGATGAAAAGTTCCAAGTGTTTTACTCTAACATGCTTAATGACTTGAGTAAAATAAACTTAGCAATATATTTTTAAGGAATCTAAGTCCTTCCAAGAATATACAAGCGCAATTTGCCTCGTATCCAACTTTTCACGTATGCATCTAGAACTTCGACCAGGGGTTTACAATATGGTTCAAAACTCCGAAAGATCAAACCACTAAAAGACAAGCAAGAAGGGCTAGCCAGACTTGGCTAGCTCTAGATCATCAAAAAGTTCAAAAGTCATTTTGACTCACATTTTGGAGAAGTTATTCTAGGATGAATCACTCATAGTTTGTTGGTAACTATCAATCTTTGAAGCATATCACATTCTCATAAGTATAGTTAGAGGAAATTGTAGGACCATGATTTTCTGGACCATGACACATGGAAAGAATGATTGGAATGCCTGAAGTGCTTAGAGTGTAGTCCAGTAGGATAGGCTTAGTCGTAGTAAAGATAATACTTGTCTTCCAAGGAAGCTCTAGTTAAAGTCAAATTAGGATATCTTAAGGATTAGGCATTATAGTCATAATTCTAGCAAGATTGAGTATCTTATCCTAGATTTCCTCCTAGATAGTCTCCTGATTTGATGAAGATTACCTTCCCTACAAGAACACTCAAAATCCCTATAAATACACTAGCCTAGGTATTTATCAGTGGACTTCAATCTCTCTTTCTCAGGTTTATTCTCTCTAGGACGATCACTTTATTCTTCAAGACTACCTTAGATATCTACCCACATTCATATATTTCTCTTTACAAAACTACTAAACACATATCCTCTTTATGCCTAACAGAAGTCCTCAAGTCGTCTACGCATAGACACGTCCACGGAGAACTCATCTCCTAACGCCCTGCCATCGGCTATTCATCAAGGATGGTTCACCCCATTCTTCTTTAGAACTACACCCAAGGTTTGATTCTCCTTCTTGGAGATATGTAGTAGTTCACTAGCTCTTCCCGGATTCAACCAACTAACCCCATTCTCCCCTTATCAATGATCATAGGCTAGTCCGACTAGGTTCTAACCTCTATCCATAGATGTGCATGAATTTGGTTCCAACACTAATCAATTATAGTTGAAATTTAGTTCGAAGTTATTTATCACATAAGGAATTTAAAGCAAAATATTAAGGTTCATAATACATGTGGAATTTCGAGATTGTAGGTCTTGACCAAAATTTTGGAATTAGATATGACATCAATCCTGCAAGTAATCTGCCAGGATTGAAAGTTAAATGATTACAAATTGCCGTACCATGTTTGTTTATTATTTAAAATTGTTATGAAAGAAATAAACAAGAATAATTCAACTAGGTTCAATTAAGGGTAAATTACATAATACCCCCTCAGTTAAGGTCTATTACAACCCCATACAACTTCTTTAAAACATTTCGCTTTCATACCTCACGTACTATTTTATTTCAAAATAATACCTCCGTTAGATTTTCCCTCTATTGTTCTGTTAAATACTGACGTGGCTGCCACAATTGTGCCGATGTGGCTGCCACGTGGCAAAAATAAAAATTTTTTATACATTAAAAATATTATAATATTACCCTTATTAAAAAAAATTAAAAAAACCCAGAAAAACCAAAACCTAGAAATCCTTCCCTGCAATCCTACATACCACCCCCACCCCCTTACCCATCTCTTCATTCTCGTCTATCCATCCCTTTACCCTTCCATCCCCTCCACCCGAGCACCCCTCAACGCGGGTCCCACCTCGACCTCTCTCTCTCCCTCCCTCTCTCTCCTAGAAATCCTTCCCCGCAACCCCACATCTCACCCCTACCCCCTTACCCATCTCTTCCTTCTCATCCATCCATCCTAACTTCGACGACCTCCTCCTCTTCGACCCTTCCAACCTCAATCTCTCCTACCTCACCTCCCCTAACCTCCTGCCATGTTTCTCGAGTCTGACGGCTCCTTGAGGGGCCAACCACCCGACCCCTTCTCCTCGACCCCTAAGCCCACTGATTCCTCCGGCTCCACTGCCACTGCTGCTCACCTCCAAAGCTTCACAGTTGACTCTAACTTTTTCAACGGCCTGGGCAGAACTCTCTACGGGTTTGGGGGGTTAGGTTATTAGGGTTTCGGAGTGGAGATTTTGTAAATGGGTTGGTTGGTGGGTTGAATTAGGTATGCAACTGCTTCAATAGGGATGAATCGCGGGCTGAGCAGTGGATTTTGTAAATGGGAGTTGCAGAGAGGTGAGGATGAAGGAAGGGGATCTGGGTTCGGGTTTTTCTGGTTTTTTTCTTATTTTTTTTCTTTTTTAATAGGGCTAATATTATAATATTTTTAATGTATAAAACAATATTTTTTTTGCCACGTGGTAGCCACATCAGAACAAATGTGGTAGTCACGTCAGCATTTAACAGACCAATGGATGGAAAATCTAATGGAGGTATTATTTTGAAATAAAATAGTACGTGAGGTATGAAAGTGAAATGTTTTAAAGATGTTGTATGGGGTTGTAATTGACCTCAAACCTGAGGGGGTATTATGTAATTTACCCTTCAATTAATGAATTTATTATTGACAAAATAATGTTTGTATTAATTAATTAAATGTGAACTGATTAAAAAGGTTTTAAAAGTTGGAGCTAGAGTGGTGCAAACTGTCTATGTCATGCCATTAGATTCTTAGATTGGATTATGAATGTTTGTCATAGTACAAAGTTTGAAGTATCAAGTAAAATTTTAAGGATACTCCAAAATTCCAAAAGTTGAATTTAAAATTCTAAGCCAATCAAGAGTGTCTGGTTTCCCTTAACTGGAGACTTGATGGGGCAATAGCTTAAGCCATAAGAACATATAGGCTTTATGGAGAAATTTTTGCAGCTTCTTCATATACAAGTGAGCTATGAGCATAAGAATTCTCAAAGGCAATAATCAAAACAACAGTAATGGATACCATTGTTTAATGAGTGATTGATGCACATAGTTAGAACGAGATTCATAATAGTATGAATTGCCTTGATAGTCCATTACCTTTTGTGTAAGTGAGAGATTTTTAGAGTATACTAGAAAACCAATTGATGTGGCAAAGATGTAATTGGTTATTCGGGACCACCCAATGTTAAGTCATCGACATCAAAGGGCAAGCGAAAAATTCATTCATTGAGTGCGTGACCTAATAGCAGATTAGGAAGGTTCGCTATTGATCGGGATAAGTCCATGAAATAACTTAAGTAGTAGGGACGGGATTGTAAAGATGTTTCAACCCTAAGATACGTATCATACGGATCTTAATTCCTAAATTATGTTCCTAACATAGGATGATCGAAAAGGCTATCAAACATCTATAATGGCCAGTTTATGTCGTATTTAGTAGTATGTCTCAGACTAATCATGTAGTGACATGGAATAGACATAAATGTGCTCACCTATGAGATCGCAATTGCTCCTTTATTTTATCGCCAGAAAATAACCGCTTGATGGAAAAATCCTAAATTTTGATACGATCAAGCTAAATGACTAGCGAACGTCCTCCAACTGGAATTACTCCAAAATTCATCCATTTGGTCCTGTTTTGCTCCAGAGGAAGTCGAAAGTCCTATATTGAAAATACAATTCAAAGTATCAAAATTCTTCCAAAATATTAACCAAAATATACTAAGATTAGGGTAAAATATATAATATAAAATCTACTTATCAACATTCATTGAACATTGACCAACTATAAAAGTATACGAATGGAAGATTACATGCTTGTCAATCGTACCACACTTCTAAGTTATGGATACAACTAGTTCTTAGACATAAGGCATCATTGGTTATCTCGTGTTGATGAATGTAATGCTTGGTTTCACCTCGAAGTTCTCAAAAAATAGTGGGGCCTTGTAGCATGAGATTCAAGATCATATGCATCAATATGGTGCTACATGAATGCACAAAAAGGAATCTGTCACCATCTAGGTGAAGGGAATTTTGTGAAAAACTAAGTTCATTAAGCAACATAACACATGCATTTAACGATTAAATGGCAGAAGCATGTTTCTATGCACTTTAAAACAAAACTTAAACCATGACATTCAAATCCTAGTAGTTGTGGTGAACCAAGATTCAACTCAAAATCTAAGATAAAGAGTCAATATTTCTTTATTCCTTTGAAGCAAATCTTTGCTTAGCAAAGCTTAATCACCCATGTGAGGGTCTTCTTTCCTTTGTCTCCTTGCTTCTTGGCTCCATGGATGTGGATGGAAGCATTGATTCTCCAAAAGTTCCCAAGGTAGGAGACCTCTAATTTTTGACACCAAGGATGGTGAAGGAAGAAGATGACTGACATTGGAAGAGTATGATGCTAGTAAACTCTCCCAATGTGGCCAGCCTACCAAAGAGAAAGAGAGAGCAAAACTTCTCTCATCTTTCCTCAATGAAAACCCTAATGAAGAAAATGTTATAAAGTTACTTTTATACCTACCTTCAATTGAGTGGCAAACTAATAAGTCCAAAACCACTCCCTCTCTAAGCATGGCCTGCCTCCTTATTGTTAGTGTGTTCGTTGCCCATTTTGTTTTAGTTGTCACACAACTTAAAACTTATGTGCCTTGTAGACCAAAATCCTTCGAGTCCCCGAAACCCAAAACTAACTTAAGGCCTAAAATGAACCTATCGTTCTTGATTAATTAACTTTTAATTAATCCTTGCCATATACAATTAAACTATTTATTTGTCCTTACTCATCTTTGATATTTCCTTCAATCATTACCTTACACGGTGTGCGATCCATTAGGTTCCTTTTAGCGAGGCAATGGACGATTAGAACTCTTACTAATTGATTGTGAACTAAAACTTACTTTCAATTGTCCTTTAAGTAATTATACACCTTTAGGGCTTCCACAAGCCATAAGTGACACCTAGCAGTATGTCATGACTACCCAAGCTAATCAGAAGAGGTTGGAGAACCTATTTAGTTTGTGATTACAATGCAATACGGCATTTCGCTAATACAATACTCTTGATCACATTGTTTGGTTTGATAGTTTATTCATGTATGGTATCCAATGTGATTCTCTTACTTATATGATTACCTTGAATGTGATTTGGAAGGACTTCATAAATCTCATTCAAACTCTGGCTAGAGATTCTTAATCATATCTTAGAGTATTCTTCCTCAACAATTTGAAGGTTAGAGATCCCTTGTTGTGCATTCACCTGCCTCTATAGTTAAGTGGCTTAACCCCTACTTTGTTGTGGACACTCTCTGATGGAGTGCCTTTGTCATAGTCAAAGATCAAGGACCTAACCACAAGACAACTATAATGCCACAGGTCAAATGACTACTTTGCATTATCCCAACCTTGAGTTCTCATGTGACATGATTATGAGAATTCCTTGTTGATTGCGTTCAATGGTCTCATTCTCTATTGAGCACCTACATGTTTGTCTTGGTGTAAGTCACACCAATGACTAGAAACTAGTCACTCTCTCTGAGAGAAGACATAGCATGTACTGATCTTAACAGACAGTTAATGCCCAGTTGGCAATCCTATGATCAAGAATGTTTAGGATATGTAAACGAAAAAGAACGGTCTTATGAATCTAACTTCTTTAGATCACATTCTCTCAATTACATATTCCTTGGACTTATTGTTCAAGCATATAGCATTTATATGAGACGGCTATAAACAATATTCTTTGCCCTTATAATAAACTAGATTAGTTTAACTTGTGGAATGTCCGTAAAGTATCATCATATTATTGGCTTTAGGGCACATTTCCAACAATCTCCCACTTGCACTGTTGCCAATTAGCTCCGCATCATTGATGATACCTCTTTTGAAGTCATTTCATAAATAGTTGAGTAGTAGGCCTAGACAATGGATATCTATATATTATCCATAGAAATAACCTTGAGATTAACGACATCACCATTATACATTATTCTCATTCATGTGGTTCATTCTCTCAATTGTGTTCGGATCTTGATGAGACCTTGATTCCCCGGTTTGAGCTATCATCCCATTAGTGTTGTAGTGTGGATGCACTAATTGTGGAATTTTTCAAGTCGACGGGCCGAGGGCCCACTCCAACAACACCGATATTGTCCCCACTTAACCACCTACACAATCCTCAAGTGTGGGGTTTTATCACAAAAGGCCTCGGTATTAGTTAAAGTGGGGTAATTCTATTTAAATTGCTTTACTTTCCTTCCCCTAGCCAATGTAGGACAAACAAGGGGTTCCAACACTCCCCTGCACATGAGACCCCACGTGAAAATCCACATCGGTAACCATGTGAAGCCATGTCAAGACTTACCCATCACGCAGGGCCAATGGGGACCCACCCAATCATGTGGCATCTTTGGCCTAAGTGGAGCCATGTCAAGACTCACCCATCTCGCGGGGCCAAATAGGGACCCACCCAATCACGTGGCTGTACGGGCTCGCCTCCTGTCTCTGATACCATGTGGAATTTTTAATGTCGACGGGCCGAGGGCCCACTCTAACAACATCGATATTGTCCCCACTTAACCACCTGCACAATCTTTAGGTATGGGGTTTTATCACAAAATGATGAAATTGAGGTTCCACCATAAAACCAATTGGCAATATAGGGAGTAGCCCAAGACCATATAAGCATATAGAAAACTTTGTCCATCACCGATGTGGGACAAGGTTTGCTATGTGCTTATATGATCTTGGGCTACTCCCCATATTGCCAATTGGTTTTATGGTGAACCCTAATTTCATCAACTAGTGACACTTTCTGGTTAGAACCAAATAGAGAGTTCATAAGTGAACCTTCCCATCCAAACAACATTGTTGTAATCTTCTATATGGCGATATATTTTGCATGTTGGTGGAACACACTAGACTTTTAGTGTTCCCACCCAAATTTCTCTTTAGTCATAATAAAGAGATATCCATAATCTAATACATTTACTCTTGTATTCGTTACTCTAATTTTCCTCATTCTTGAGGAATCTATCCCTTAGTATTTCCTAAATACGTAATGAGTCACTTAACAGTTGCCATGGTTCTGATCCTGGGCTTGCACTGATATCATCCTGTATTGATCTTGGTACAGCTCATATAAATGTTTTTCATATAATATGAAATACATAAATCACCTTTCTACTTATGCATAAAGGATTCTATTTACGAATTATGTTTCTTTGGGAGTCAAATGGTACATTCCCTTTTTAGAAGAGCAACTTCCTAGTCTAACTAGAATTGTCCTTCCATTTAAAGTTTATCATTTGAGAAACTTCGTACTTCTATTGTCTATCAATAGGGATTGAGATAATTTAATTATATCTTAAAATCTATCATTATAGATTTCTATCCCAAGTATATAGACTATGTCTCCCATATACATTCTATCATTATAGAACGTTTAAAGTCATAACTTTATCGAAGAAGAATTCCTTTCATTTCCAAAATTAATATATCATATATACATTCAAATTTAGGAATATTATTAACTCCCACTAATCTTTTATAACCCTAGTAAACAAAAGATTCATTTACATCTTCATGAGAAATCAAACGATTTGATACTTTTTCTCATGAGATGCTTATAGCTACCACTAGCTTGCTTAGATTCATGATGAATGGATCTCTAAAACTTACATATCTTGTGATTCCTAGTCTTAGACATATATTATTAAGACTATCTTGATAATGGTTTCGAAAACTCATGCTATGTCCAAACATTGAATCACCATTTAGTTGTAGCAAGTAATCTTTGAATTAATTAATACCAAGACTACGTCAAAGATGGTTTCTTCCAAGTAACCAATCCCTTTGATTGTAGTCACCTTAAGCTACCAATTAGCTTTGAAGGTTTCACTTTTTCAGGTCAAATGGTATTATAACATTTCCTTGAGTATATGTCATACACACACTCAATGTACTCATAACGATCTCCATTCTTATTTCTTTTGAATTAAGATGTGTAAATCTATGACATAGTCATAAAGTTCAAACCATTCAACTGAGATGGTTTATAGATCCTCCTCGACTACCTTGGAGCTCGTGGCGTAGGAACTAGGTTGTTACATTTGTTGAGTATCATCTTGTCTCTCAAAGAACCCATTCTTTGAGTTCTATCTATCTTTCATTCATTTGCTCTATCTTAGGCAAATCCTATTGTAGGATTACAATGAACTATCCAACAAACAACATTTGTTAGTTGGTTTATAGAAGTTATATCCAACAAGATAATGCTTATACAAACATTGCCCTTTTAACAAACATGCATTAAGTCAATTGACATATGCATGACAACCCCAAATCTTAACTTGATTAAGTTTTGTCTTTCTTTCCAAATACATCCTATGGGGTTATGAAACATTTTGGAAGACATTCTAATTGACAATCATATTGTCTTAGAAGTGTATATCCTATATACGTGTAAATTGATAATATTTAATGAATCATATCTTACTAGAGTTTGTTCTTCTTCCAACGGAGAAATCCATTATCTTACAATGCTACTTTACTTGATACATTTTCAAGCAAACTCTTCTAAAGCGTTCTTTTCTTTCGATCAAATCTAAGGAGGTAAATACTTTCATCTTACTCATCAACTTGTGTTTATTCAAAATACACAATTGTCCAACCGAGAGCAATCTTTGGTGAATGTCATACAACATGAGTAGTATTATGTATGGACAAGTGCCACTAAAATCTAAGTGAATTAACCTCAACATATTTGTGACTCTTTCTTCTCTCCAAAAGAATAAAGATTCGAACATTTCGCCTCTATACAAGTTTAACAAGAAGGCATTGGATCCAGATCTAACGATCCAAAGCATCCATCTATCACCAACTTATAATTTATGTTTTCGAGCTGTCACAACTCAGTAGGGTTAGTCGCTACCTTGCAACCTTTTAGGTTTTAAGCATCGTTATATTCTAAATAGTTAATACTACCACATCATTTCTACAATAAGAGACAATTAATTGGAATACAATAATCCAATCATTTAATAATAAAGAACAATGTTTTGTCAAACAAAATATTCATCCATCTCTTAAAATTATAGCGACGGAATTAAGTTCCTTATTCAAATTGGAATGTAAAGACAATCTTTGTTTTTCCCAATTTCTTGGGTAGTTCATATGAGGAAGTAAGTACTACCTATTTTCTTAGAGATCTATATCTTTATTCACGTTCCGAATGTGAAGTACTTTCTCTTCTCTCATAAATCTTCTACTTCTTATAAGTCACACTTTTACAACGATTGTAGAATATAGTTACTAATACAGAATCAAGCATTCAAGTAGAAGAACCAACTGTTTTGAACTATTCAAGAACAATTTACAACACATTAGAAGGGTGTGTTCTTGACACTTGCAAGACATTTCTTGCAAATACCCCTTCCAATGTCCATCCTTTCATAAAGAAAGTTTGTTGCCTTAGAGTTATTTTGCCTTCTTCATTTGACTTCTCCTATGACTACAATAGTCATGGTCCCTAAACACCCACTATCTCTCTTGAAACTTATTTCAATTGTGTTATACACATCAAACAATTTGGAGAGCATGCAATTATTGTTCATTATATAGTTTACAATAAACTTAGTGAACCATTTGGATAGGAACACAAAGGTGAAGTCCTAGCCTAGTTTCCATCTTGTGAAGTGGTTTGGCACTTCAACACTCAATGATTCAAAATTACCATAAGTCCATATTGATGGACTATTTTTGTCAAACAACCATCATGTTCCAACCAAGGTTACAAACTTTCAAGACTTGTTCAAGGTAACTCTTATTTCTTCATACAATAATTTGTAAGTGAAGAATCATGGCTCATAAGGTGTCCATGCTCTTGTGCTTACTTCTCAAGTTCCTTGTTTATTTAACAAAGAAACAAGCACTACCGTTTGCATTGACTAATGGTTGTTCAAAGAAACTCTTATTTCTTCATACAACAATTTGTAAGTGAAGAATTATGGCACTTAAAGTGTCCATGTCTTTGTGATAATCTTCTCAAGTTCTGTTGTTCATTCAAAAAAGGAACAAGCACTTGTTGTTTGAGTTATTCTCTTAATGATGGACATATCTAACATGTTCTTCCAATGATACATTATCAATAGGAAGGTGGTGAGGATGGGACTACTTGGGTACAAATACAATCCATTCAAGACAATCTATGGGATTGTGGTGCCAAGTACGGAAAGTAAAACCTTCAGCTTTTCTTTGTCAAGTTTGGATAGCATTTGAAAATATATCAGTAAACAAATACAAATTGATTGAGCTTAAGCCATTTGATTTGGGTCTTTAAATCGAATAGCACCACCCACTATTTTGACAAATTCCATATCCCTCAAAGGAATTCGAGAGTTATGGAGGAATCTCTTAGTACGATATGTGAGACTCACTATTACCAAGCCCACCTTAGAAGAATATCATATTGGCTAGCTTTAAAAATAATGAGAGAGTACGTTTACTCATTTACATCTCATATTGGCAACATTGCACTTAGTTAAATTATTTGGCCACTAGAGAATCATGCCTTCGAAGAATATCATATTGGCAACTTTGCACTTAGTTAAATTATTCCCACCAAGCCAGTTCATGTAAGGGTTCAAGAATAGACTCAGAAGAATATCATATTGACCATACTTATTGCTACCCGTCACAACATCATGTATGTATATAGAACCCCACCTAAGTGTAAGCACATACTTTGTATTCCCCAGAACTGGACAAAGACAGTGTATGAGTCACAAACAATTGGAGTCTACCACGGCAGAAGGCTATGAAAGAGTGTTCAAAGCACTCTCATGTTTGTCAACTTAATAACGGTTTGGTTACGGGTTTTTGTTGGAAATGTGCATTAAAGCCAAT
The DNA here is from genome assembly GCF_916048215.2 of Malus sylvestris. Lineage (NCBI taxonomy): Eukaryota > Viridiplantae > Streptophyta > Magnoliopsida > Rosales > Rosaceae > Malus > Malus sylvestris. The sequence continues at coordinate 31,722,268 of NC_062272.1, forward strand.
CATATGATGATACTTTACGGACGTTTCACATGTTAAACTAATCTAGTTTAATATAAAGGGCAAAGATTATTGTTTAAAGTCGTCTCATATAAATGTTATATGCTTAAAAAATAAGTCCAAGGAATATGTAATTAGGAGAATGTGATCTAAAGAAGTTAGATTCATGAGACCATTCTCTTTCGTATACATATCCTAAACGTTCTTGATCTTAAGATTGTCAATTGGGCATTGACAGTCCGTTAAGATCAATACGTGTTATCTCTTCTCTTAGGGAGAGTGACTAGTCTCAAGTCATTAGTGTGACTGACACCAAGACAAGCATGTAGGTGCTCAATAGAGAATGAGTCCACCGAATGCGATCAACAAGGAGTTCTCATACTTATGTCACATGAGAACTCATGGTTGGAATAATGCACAGTAGTCATTAGACCTAAGGCATTGTAGTTGTCTTGTGGTTAGGTCCTTGATCTTTGACTATGTCAAAGTCACTTTGTCAAAGGGTGTCAATGGCATAGTTGGGGTTAAGCCACTTAGCCATGGAGGCAAGTGAATGCACAACAAGGGATCTCTAACCTTCAAACTGTTTGAGGGAAAATACTCTATGATATGATTAAGAATCTTTGGCCAGAGTATGAATGAGATTTAGGAAGCCGTTCCAAATCACATTCAAGGTAATCATATAAGTAAAAGAATCACAATGGATAGTAGACATGAATAAACTATCCCAAACAATGTGGTCAAGAGTATTGTATTAGAGAAAGACCGTATTGCATTGTAATCCTAAACTGAATAGGTTCTCCACCTCTTCTAATTAGCTTGGGTAGCCATGATATATTGCTAGGTGTCACTCATGGTTTGTTGAAGCCCTAAAGGTGTATAATCACTAAAGGGAGAATTGAAAGTATGTTTCAATTCACAATCAATTTGAAGAGTTCTAATCACCCACAGCCTTGCTAAAAGGAACCTAATGGATCATACACCATGTAAGGTAGAGATTGAAGAAACAACGAAGATCAGTAAGGATGATTAAATGGTTTAATTATTTATGGCTATGATTAATTAATATGTTAAATAATCAAACAAATAAGTTCGTTTTAGCTTTTAAGTAATTATTCGACCTCAAGGCCCATTGGGCTTAGAACCGTCAAGCCCATTAACTTAAGTTGTATGACAACTTAACGACTAAAGACTCAAAAGGGCCCAAACAGCCCAAAGCCTTTAGAAGGCCGGCCATATTGTAAATGAATGGGTATTGGTTCTTTTTGTCACTTAAGTGAAGTGACTATGTAGAGGACTTTATAGCCAAATGTTCAATAGGGTTTTCTAGAGAGAAAATATGAGAACACAAAGCTCTCTCTTCTTCTTTTAGGAGGCCGGCCACCCTAGAGATGAGTGACCTAGAGGAATAAAGCTAGCAATCTTTCTTCCTCTAGGTCACTCATCTCTTCCTCAATGCTCTCCTTGGTGTGGAGACTTAGAGGTTCCCTATTTTGGGAACTTAGATAATCCATTCCTTCATCCATCCAAGAAGTCATGGAGCCAAGAAGCAAAGTTTCTCCATCCACATCCATGGAGTCAAGGAGCTAGGAGACTAAGGAAAGAAGGCCCTCACATGGGTGAATATCCTTTGCTAAGCAAAGAGATGCTTCAAAGGTATAAAAGTTTCTCAACTCTTTCTTTAGGATTTGAGTTGAGTCTTGGCTCACCACAATTACTAGGCCTTGAATTTCATGGGTAAAGTTTTGTTTTTGAATGCATACAAGCATGATTCTGCTTTTTAATTGTTAATTGCATGCATAGATGTTGCTTAAATGAACTAGTTTTCACAAATATTTCCTTCAGTTTTTAGGTCTCATCACAAATAAGCATGCATTTTAATCACATTAAAGCAATTTGGTCATATCACAACTATTGGTCCATGTGATTGATTTAGTAGTATATGATATTCCCACTATGCTTGTAAAATGATTTTTAAAGCAAGAGTATATGGTACTACTAACATAAGCTTTGCATTCATTGATGGACTATATGGTTGCCTTAGGGCCTTAGGATGACTATGAACCTTCAATTTGATCCAACACGAGCCTAGTGTTGGATCTCGATCTAAGGATGTTGATTGATTTTAGTTACACATTTAATCACATTAAAGCCTGTTTTTCCTATTGGGTGTTGGACCCAACTACTCCAATTTCATGCATATCAAATAAAACAAGAAATGAGTACTTTAAAGTAAAGAAGAGCTTATGCTCTTTTACAACATTTGATCAAATCAAATTACAACCAAAATCTTATCTACACATTCCCATGGTTCAAACAAATTTGAAAGACGGCCAATCACATAGCTCAATTATCGTAGGCTTAGGTTCATAATCACCATTTCTTTAATTCATCAACACTTTAACTAATTAAACTAGAATGTAACAACGTCATTTTAAGGTTTTGAATCCATAGAATTGATTTAAATGGAGCTAAATGAAATGAAAATCCAATTCTTATTTAAAGAGACAAAACTATTTTGTTATCAACCTAATTTGAGCCAAAATGCAATAACCTCAACTTTTGGGCTATATTGCAAAAACAAACTTTTGGGGTCACTTTGAAAAAACACAAAAGTCCACTACTTCATGTAATTACAACTAGAACCCAAAAATTTCAACAAACACAAAAACTTCATTGAAGGAGTAAAACAATTTTTCCTTTCGTAATTTGGGGCCTTTACGTAAAAACGTTAACTTTCGGGTCAAAGTGCAAATACATAAAAGTATCAAAACTTTATGTAATTGCATAAAAACACCAAAAGTACCCCATTATAGGGGTGGATGATTTTGTAGTGAGAGAATGGTGTCAAAAAAAAACCTTTGTAAGTTTCGAAATACAAAAGGTCATATGTCCATGAAACATGGAAAAAGTTTTGACATGAATAGTGATGTGAATAGTGTAAATCATCTCACATCAACTATTACAAACAAATATTTAAACAAATTCAAAAACAATTTTGAATCAAACACCCAAAACTTTATGTTCTTTGATATGAACATGAAGCACACATCAAGAACAATGAAGAACATTTATGAAAACTCATAAGAGCTCCATGAACATTTTTCACCTCAAGACACCCCGAAACCTCTCAAACTTAAGGCAAATAACATATTAGCATGCTTGGGTACTTAAAGGTTCCTAGTGTCACTTTAAAACACTTTTAGCAAGGCAAACAAGAACCCAAAAAATCCACCCATGGATTTGGGCGAATTTCCACAAACAAAAGGCACCAAATTTTAGCTCCAAAATTCATATTCATATGAACTACATTTACAACATTTGAGATGGTAAATTTTCAAGTAAAATTTACATTCAAAGAAACAAGAATAAAGCTTGTAACCATTACAACATTCAAATCAAAGACTATGAACAACAAAACCCAAAACCATTCACCAACTACAAGACCTAGGCTCTGATACCACTTGAAGGAAAATTTGCGAAAAAGTAAGTTCATTAAGCAACATAATACATGCATTTAATGATTAAATGGCACAAGCATGTTTCTAGCACTTTAAAACAAAACTTAAACCATGAAATTCAAAGCCTAGTAGTTGTGGTGAACCAAGATTCAACTCAAAATCTAAGATAAAGATTTGAGATTTCTTTATACATTTGAAGCACCTCTTTGCTTAGCAAATGTTAATCACCCATGTGAGGCCCTTCTTACCTTTGTCTCCTTACTTCTTGGCTTCATGGATATGGATGGAAGAATTGGTTCTCCAAAAGTCCCCAAGGTAGGAGACCTCTAATTTTTGACACCATGGATGGTGAAGAAAGAAGATGAGTGACATTGGAAGAGTTTGATGCTAGTAAACTCTCCCAATGTGGCCAACCTCCCAAAGAGAAAGAGAGAGCAAAAGTTCTCATCTTTCCTCAAAGAAAACCCCAATGAAGAAAAGGCTATAAAGTTACTTTTATACCTACCTTCATTGGAGTGGCAAACTTGTAATAAGTCAAAAACCACTCCCTCTCTAAGTATGGTTGGCCTCCCTATTGTTAGTGTGTTAATTGCCCATTTTGTTTTAGTTGTCACACAACTTAAAACTTATGTGCACCTTGTGGACCAAAACCCTAAACTAACTTAAGGCCCAAAATGAACCTTTCGTTCTTGATTAATTAACTTTTAATTAATCCTTGCCATATAGATTTAAACGATTTAATTGTCCTTACTTATCTTCATTAATCATTACCTTACACAGTGTGCGATCCATTAGATTCCTTTTAGTGAGACAATGGGCAATTAGAACTCTTACTAATCGATTGTGAATTGAAACTTACTTTCAATTCTCCCTTTAGTGATTATACACCTTTAGGGCTTCCACAAGCCATGAGTGACACTTAGCAGTATGTTATGGCTACCCAAGCTAATTAGAAGAGGTTGGAGAAGCTAATCAGAAGAGTTTGGAGAACCTATTCAGTTTGGGATTACAATGTAATACGGTCTTTCTCTAATACAATACTCTTGATCAAATTGTTTAGCTTGATAGTTTATTCATGTCTACTATCCAATGTAATTCTCTTACTTATATGATTACCTTGAATGTGATCTAGAAGGACTTCCTAAATCTCATTTGTACTCCAACCAAAGATTCTTAATCATATCATAGAGTATTCTCCCTCAACGGTTTGAAGGTTAAAGAATCATTGTTGTGCATTCACCTGCCTATATAGTTAAGTGGCTTAACCTCAACTATGCTTTGGGCACTCTCTGATGGAGTGCCTTTGACACAGTCAAAGAGCAAGGACCTAACCACAAGACAACTACGATGCCTCATGTCAAAGGACTACTTTTCATTATCCCAACTTTGAGTTCTTATGTGACATGAGTATGAGAACTCCTTGTTGATCGTGTTCAATGGACTTATTCTCTGTTGATCACCTACATGCTTGTCTTGGTGTCAATCACACAATGACTTAAGACTAGTCATTCTATCTAGGAGAAGACATAGCAAGTACTAATCTTAACAAACTGCCAATGCCTAATTAGCAATCCTATAATCAGGAAGATTTAGGGTATGTATATGAAAAAGAATGGTCTCATTAATCTAACTTCTTTAGATCATATTTTCTCAATTACATATTCTTTGGACTTATTGTTCAAGCATATAACGTTTATATGAGACGTCTTTGAAAAATAATCTTTGCCCTTATATTAAACTAGATTAGTTAACATGTGAAATGTCCATAAAGTATCATCATATGATTGGCTTTAGGGCACATGTCCAACACTAGGTAATCATGAATGTGATATTCCAAGAGCCCTTTAACGATCTATCCATAGAAGTCTTTGGCCAAAGCAATATTCAGGAGATACAATAGGGCGATCATATTCATGCTTAGAGTTTGACAAATGTTCCATGCTCTAAAATATATGATCACAATATAGTAGACAGAGGAACCGAATTGCATTGTAACCATAAATAAGGTTCTAAATATGTGGTGTATGAATTCAAACATATTATGAGTAATATAAGTAGCCAAAATTCATTGCTAGATGTTAATATTCGATTGTGGATAATCTTACAAGGTTGAATTAGAATGGTTTCTAATTGTGTAAAATTAGATTAATTTGATTAATCAAATTATCCACTGCCACCGTTAGCTGCAATCTACATGGTTGGTCACACATAATAGAATGATAGTGAAGGATAAAATTGGTGAATGTTGAATTAATATAAATGGTTTGTACTAAATTTGTTTATTTTTTATAAATTGGTTTGGGCCTTCTATTTATTGTTACTAGTGAACTAAAATAAAATAAGGAACCTCAGTCCGAAAGGAAAAGCTGGATTAAGTAAATAAATAAAATAAAGAGCAAACCAAGCCGAAGCCCAATGGCAAAGGAAAGGTGCGACAAGCCCAAGGAGGGGTTCCCTAAGGCTTGTGGCACATTTTTGGTAAAAGAGGATTAAATTGTAATCCTACTCGCTTACCAAATAGTTCTATATATGAACCTTAAGGGTATTTAGACCTTGTGATTTTTACATATTGTGAAATCAAAATTTAGAGAGAATGGAACTAGGTTTTCCAATTTAGAGAAATTGAAAAACAAAAAAATACACTACTCTCTCCTTGCTACCGCACCTATTAGAGGAAAAAGACCTATTAGCTCATCATCCTTCTGCTTCACCAACTAGGGATTCATTCATGTGGATACTAGAAGGCTAACACTTGGGAGCCAAAACAATGAATTCTTCATATGAAACCTAAACGTTGGAATTCTAAACTTAATTCAAGTTTATGCATGTGTTCTTAAAATTATTTTACATGAACACAAGCATGTCGATTATCATAGATCACGTGATTAATTTAATAAGATTAAATGGAATCTAAAGTTTTGTTAACCATCCTTGTAAATTGGATTATATATGCTTACGTCACCTTGTCACCCTTCTTTCTAACGACATCCTAGCAAGCAGCCACTTAACAAACCATGAACCAAGCATTCAAACAGTGTGCACTCTCTCCTTGGCCTCCACAAAATCATTTTCAACCTAATGGATCACGCACCGTGTAAGGTAATGATTGAAGGAAATAATGAAGATGAGTAAGGACAATTAAATAGTTTAATTATATATGGCAAGGATTAATTAAAAGTTAATTATTCAAGAACAAAAGGTTCGTTTTCGACCTTAAGTTTGTTTCGGGTTTCGGGACCCAAATGGGTTTTGGTCCAAAAGGCACATAAGGTTTAATTTGTGTGACAACTAAAACAAATGAGTAGATTGCCCTAATTAACAAAGTGTGGTCGGCCATAGAGAGAAGGGATGGTGTTGGTCGACTTATTACAAGTTTGCCACTCATTTGGAATGACTATAAAAGTAACTTTATAGCTTCATCCCTCATTAGGGTTTCTTTGAGGAATAATAAGAGAACTTTTGCTCTCTCTTTCTCTCTAGGAGGCCAGCCACATTAGGAAAGTTTACTAGCATCAAACTCTTCCAATGTCACTCATCTTCTTCCTTCATCATCCTTGGTGTCGGAACTTAGAGGTCTCCAACTTTGGAGACTTTTGGAGAGTCCATTCATCCATCCTTCTCCAAGAAAACAATGGAACAAAGATGCAAGGATTGAAGGCCCTCTCTTTAGGGTGATTAGCCTTTGCTCATGCAAAGAGGATTCATCAAAGGTACAATGTCTCTTAACTCACTTTGTTTTGAGTTGAGTCTTGGTTCACCACAACTACTAGGCTTTGAAGTTCATGGTTTAAGTATTATTTCAAAGTGCATACAACCATGCTTCTGCCATTTAAATGTTAAATGCATACATTATGTTGCTTAATGAACTTAGTATTTCAATTATTTTCCTTCACCGAGTTACTGACTATAGTTTCTTCAAGCTCTGTTGACCATGCAAGGAGATATTATTTAATTAATACTATCTTCAGGATAATTCTTTCCTTTATCCAACGGATGGCATTGGATGACAACACATGAAAAAAGAACTCCTTCCACATAACCCCACATCTCTCTATAAATACCTTATTCTACACCAAATTTTGGTAAGCTTTTCCTACGCAATTAAGCCCTAAAATCTCTTTCTTTTCAAATAAGCAAAGTTGGGTATCGAAGATCCATTGGCCAAACCCTTCCCCTCTTCTTTGGCATGCAGCTTTGGCCTTTAATCAAAGGTATTTTATTGTTTTGTAGGTACAAATTTGTCAATACTGAAGACAACGAATTTTTGCTACCATAATGGAGTCAAACACAAATACGTGAGCATGCCTAAGACTGTGGAGTATGTCGGCCAAAGGCTTTTCGATGGTCAAGTTAGCAAATAATTTTAGACTAAAATAGTGGGCAAGAGAATTGAAGTGTTTAGATTGCATTACTATAGATGAACCCTAGATGGGTGTATTTATACCATGTGGAGAAAAGCATTTTTAGGATAGAATCCTTGTTCTAAGTCGGCAAAATCCTAGAGGATATCCAGAAGTAGATATTACACCTTTTTAGGAGTTATGATTACTTGTGACGCATGCCAACTCCAAGATTGTAGGAACTCCAAGACCTATAATGATTTGATTGGGTCTGTATTAGGATTAGATCGCGTGACTTGTGGAACAAGCATGGCCATTCAGAGGAATCACTTAGACTCTGCCTATTGCCCTATAATAGGGTGACAGTGACATTGCTACTATGTTTGATCCAGCTCCGCCCAGAGCTGGTGAATCCATGGTCCCACAATTGCTCTTTACTATGCATCATAGAAGCAACCTATTCCCCTTAAGGATGAATTATTATGCACAGGCCATGCATTTCAGAGTAAGCTGGAATACGTATCGTTTTAGCTTGAATCTTCATGCCTTTATTCGACTCTTAGCATTAAAGTAGGGGTGTTTCAGATTCAGACGTGCTACCTCGAGTACCACACTATAAGTTTCACAAACATGAGACTTTGCGTTTGTTACGTGTTCACAAAACTCAAGAAATTTCCTACGATATCCTGCTTTAGGGATATAACCGTCAGATTCGTTGATCCCAAGGTGAACTGGCCCTTATTCAATGGGTGGATGATTTGAAATGTCCCCTTAAATATCCATCACACCTCTATCCTCATTTCTTCACTGAACCCCTAAACTTCCCATTTACCTAGAAAACACCTTGACTACTCTTTTCTCCAATTTCATCCCCATCGTCATCATATGTCCGCCATTTCATCTGTTCTTCCTACTCCCCATGTCAATTTCGACATCTTCTTTGAACTGCCATGGTCAAAGTTCTCAATAAAGAGGGGGAAGCATCATTCCTCGCTGGTTTCAGCAATCTACTAAACGAATGCAAACTCTAGTGGGAAGACAACAATGACATGAAAAATAAGCTTCCTGAGCCTTTAGATCTTAATCGTCCCTGCACCAGAATCCATCCTTACCACTTGGAGTTAGGGTTAAAATTCCTTCTATCGTCGTTATGGAAATAAATTCTCATTTTCTTTCAAATTAGCATCTGCAATCCCACCCTGTCATCCATACACGTTGTTTCCTACTTAGAATGCCTAAATGACTGGTACAAAGTTGAGCTAGGTTTATCAGAATTTCTCATTCTATATACTTTGTGAAAAAGTGCTGACTCCCATTATATTTTCCAATCTTGATCTAATTTCCAGTGGTCTGGTTATATTACTAAGTTGCCTAAGCAGCACAAAGATTGATACATAGACATCCTCTTAGTCGACAGGAATTAGGAAAAAGACATATCTGGAACTAGGTTCTCAATAAACCAAGTAGCAAGGTTAGTTGCAAAATTGAAATCAATGACATGGGCCTATGCCGGCCTCAGCTTATTAACAAAGACTTTCACACCATTCTTACTTCGCATCAGAGTTTGAAGTGCCTCATTGCACCTAAGAGGGAGAGAGCAGACATAAGAGACATCATCACATACATTTGCTCCAACCATCCTATTCCAAAAGCTAAAATCACCAGGATACCGCCAAAGAGTGCTAAAAGTGCCCCTTAGGCTAAGAAAAATGAAGATGAAGAAGTCAAAAGAGGTTGTTTTCTCTTTCCAAGGTTCATAAGAATATCAAGTCAGCGGGCAGCTTTGGTGGTCATCAGGGCAAAGCACTTGAGATTGTCGACCTTACTTCTATGGTTGAGGAAAGTTTACAGCGACATCCAGCAAATAGTGGCGGAGAAGGGATTGAATCCGCACTTGAAAAGACATTAATGCAAAAATATAAGTCTTCAAAGAAAAAGGGCTGCCGTTTTGGCAGAGCACCCAACCTCAGTCCTTCATTTCTCTAACTCTTGATCCCACGACTGAGCTTTTCTACAATCAAATTTCAATAGGGGAGTTGGCTAGTGACTTACTAAAATAGCCGATTACTCAACTCTATGCTAGTGAAGGGGCGATCGATGAGTTGTCATGCTTGATAATTAAACTGGTTCATGGGTCAGTATAACTTTATTCAAATACAAGTAATTTTCGTAATACAGGGCATCATAAGACTCTAGTTTGTTCTGCCATCTTCTCTACTGGATTTGGAGAAGTAGTGACCGAAGAAGACCTCCTAGAAAAAAGCTATTAGGGTAGATACGTGGTTAGGTTTCTTACTATCTTTGACTTCTAACATTGTTTTTGCCTTTTTTCTTACCCATACCCCTACATCCCTTCTTTAGGCAAATGCTTGGACAGAGGCCCTAATCTGTACCCAGAAGGACAAGATTTCTAAGCTTGAAATAGCTTACAAAAGTTAATTGTGTAGTAGGATGAAGTTCAAGCAGGATTCATGAGAGAATGGCTCTAGGCTTGAAGCGCTTTTGGATGCCAAGCAGTCGTGGAATGCCAAGTAGGAAACTTTGATGGCACGTTTGGACGAAGCGAAAGCAGCAAAGACTTAGATACAGCTCGGCAAGAAGTAAAGCTTAGCAAGAGGTGAACTTGGTAAAGAGGTGAAGGAATGAGTGATGGCATCAGAGCGAAGTTCTTAAGATACTAATAGGTTTGTCCTTCAATGAGACTTTGATACAGCTCGGCAAGAGGTGAACCAGGTCAAGAAATTTCATGCGAATAAATCTCAGCAAAACGAGGGTGATGTTGTAGAGCTACGGTAGCTGTATAATGAGGCTACTATAATAAAGGTTACCTTGATAGTTACACAGGGCAAGATCATCGTGAATGATGGAACTTCGTCTGCTTGTTGGAAGAGATTCGGGAGCCTGGTTTGCCCACACCTTCTTCTCTCGCGATCGAGGCTACAGAACTTGTGTTATCGCAAGGGAATAACTTGCCTTTTGATTTTGAAAAGGCTAACACAAAAGGTAGATGTGGTTGCATCCGAAGCCGTTCATGTTGATCTTTCCTCAGCAAATGTTTAGGGAATCGTTGATGTGACCCCTGATAGGTAGTTGTGTAGATTTTGTTTCCTATCTATTTATTATTCAACCAAGATGGGTCATTATTTTACCCCAATCATGGGTTTTGGATACACGTTTACTTAGTAGTATTTACTTGTTCGGTATGATCATGTTATGGCTTCGTTTCGTTAGCCATACCTTAATCCGACAACCTTTCCAAAGTAAGCTAACTCTGAAGTGGTAAGTGATAGAGCGGAGCATGAGTAAGCTTGTGGGCCCAAGACAGAGCTCAAGTGCCCCTCTTGGTGATGTTGATTCGGAAGAACATAACCTCCCAAATTTAGTGTCCATCACAATATCCAAAAGACTACCTTACTTCGATCCCAGGCATTCAAATATTAAACTTATGGAAAACCTCTTACTCTACCTTTACCTTCTCATAGTTACCAGACTAAAGAGAATTGTGGTTTGAAGTTAAGAATGGCATTCGGTTGTTTGTTCTATTTAATCCATGTCAAATGATCTTTAGATTTCTGAGACATGATGTTAAGAAAATGTGTTTTCCTTAACTCATATTGCATGTTCATCCTAAGTTAATCTTAAATGAAAATTCGTTGGAGGTCTAGTCACCTACATGCGAATTGGAATAAAATTCCTTTTGGGAATTGTTTAGTTTCGACGGCCTCTTCGAATCTGCTAACATATGATGTTGCAAAACATACTTATCTTAGTATGTCAGTTTGGGATAGAAGTACTTATACTTGGGGTAAGAGTTCAAAGCCAGCTTCGGATGATTTCTGGATTGCCCTTTCGACTATTCCCTCGAATCATGTAGAGCCCCAATTTGAATGTTATAACCCATAATTTTGCTAGTTGTATAAACTTTCAAAAGTCAGATAGTGCATTGGATTTTCAAGTTTAGGAGCCATGTGCATGTACCCGTAGCCCACCAATCATAACCGCGTTTATTATGGCTCAAGTCTCCCAAGCTGCTAACCATTCAAAACATAATGGGCTAAGAGAGGAAATAAATAACAGATGTTGAAAAATAAAACTTCTTTGTTCATAACCAAAATAGGATTGAATGAGGGGTGTTATTGAATTTGGGAAGGATTTCTATATAACTTTGGGATGGAGAATTAAATCACTAGTGTAAATCTAAGAAAAAGATGATATCATGTAAAAATTACATCATGGATCACTTTCGATGATAAACCTATGGTGGGGTGTGAGGAGATGAGTTCTCAGTGGACTAGTCTTTGCGCCGACTACAGTGTTGTGATTGAATCCATCTCAAAGTAATCGGTATTGGATTTCTTTTGATTCTTCATGTTGCCTCTCTATTATTAGGAGTTTTTCATCCTTTGTGGATTGTTAGTTTATGTTAAGGGTAGGATTTTTCTTTGGTCTTCGATCTTCATCATTAGTATGTTTGTCCGATCAATCCCTACGCTTAAGTTCAACTATGCCTTCTTTCTGTGCTTTGTCTCTGACAAAATCCCTACCGTGTCCCTGATCCAAGAGTTCTTTAATGTGATCAAGATCCCTCAACAACCCCTCAGCACTCGGCAGCTCATAGTGGCATACCTAGTGCTCTTATGGAAAGAGCAATACCATTTGGATTTTTCCTTGCTAAGTGCTACGGTAGTGGCTTTAGGCGTTTGAGGAATGGCTTTTCCATTATGCCATGGAGGATGTTGTTAATGGTGGTGTTTAGAGTGGTGTACTATTTCGACTTTGGAAAGGAAAGTTTGTCCCCGACATCCTCCTCTTACAGCATGTCGTGGATAAGGAGGATAAGTGTCTCCGTCAGCCCTTCTCCTGTCAATCTTCTTGGGGAAATTTGGTTTGGTTATTGTTCTTCTACTATTTGCATCACTGTCAATTAAATCGTTTGCAATGTCAAAGTATTTTGCCAAGGTGGCGTAGTCATACACTATTTTCTTCAATTTCTAAGAAATGGGTGAATAGATTTACAGACCCTACTTGAACGCCATAGTGGCCAATTTATCATTAAGTTTTTCCATTTTTACCAGCTCTACTCAGAAACATTTTAGGTAGGTCCTGAGACTTTAATCATTAGACTTAGGGATCATCCTGAACATGGCTTCATGACACCTGCAAATAGCACGGTACACTGGATAGGTGTTGGTAAACATGTTAGCCAAACTTTCAAAACAGTCGATGGATCTAGCTAGCAGCTCCGAATACCATCTAATTACTAGCCCATCTAAAGTAGACAGGAACATCTTGCACATCCAAGCATCGTTGTTGTTGTATAGTGCCATGGCATTCAAATAATTCATGATATGGTAGTCGGGGTTGGAATCACTGCGAAACTATTTGAACCTTGGCTAAGAAAACTTTTTCAGTAAGGGTATATCTTTAATTTCCATTGAAAGTGGTGTCCATACCAGGACTGTCAATCTGTTTAGGATGCGAGGATGATCATTTCTGACCAAGCTCATATGATTCTCTTTGTCTAAAAGGTGTCACCACTCTTGATCTTCGAAAGACTTAGGTTCATCGAATCTCAAGTGACAAGGCTCCGCTTTCAACCTTCCCGTTGTATCTTGTGGAGGTTTCCGCATGTTTTGTGGTCTTCCTTAAAAAAACTGCGTTAGTGACCTATCCATTGCGTAATGAACCCCTGCTCAAATCAATGACATTTCCTGATGTCGAAACAACATGTGACGTTATGGGATCTCCTTCGGGGGTTATAGTGCTTATGTTTTCATATTCAAAAATAGAGATTTAGGTTGAAGGGGTTCTTCTACTTTAATCTACAGGTTTTTCATGCACTTCTCCATGTCCACAAAGTTAGAGTGACTTTCTGCTTAAGTAAAGGTGGCATATTGACAAGATCCTTATCGTTTCTAGGTGTAGCCATTACTCTCTGCAGGCAATTACATGCCACAGGGGTTACGGTGATTTAAGGTGGCAAGTTGTCCACTCTAGGAAGGATAAACACATCAGAAGTAAACAACTATGAGCAAGCCTGAGACTAGCCGCACAGAAATGGGGAGTTATGTCCACCAAAGGCTCTCTGATGGTTAAGTTAGAGATTTGTTTTAAACTCAAGCGATGGTCAAGAGAAATAAAGTGTTTACATTGCATTACTAGAGATAAACCATAGATGGGTGTTTTATATTGTTTGGAGAGAATCCTCGTTCTAAGTCGGTAGAATCCTAGATGATATTTAGAAGTATATTGCATCTTCTTAGAAGTTATGATTATTTGTTACACATGCCAATTCCTAGATTGTAGGAACTTCAAGACTTACAAGGATCTAATTGGGTCAGTATAAACACCATATTACATGTCTTGCGGAACCTGCATGGTCATCTAGCGAAATTGCTTGGACTACGTTTATTGCCCTGGAATAAGGATATAAGTGGCACCACTACTTCGTCTGATCCAGTTGCGGTCGGATCTGTTAAGTCCATGACCAGACTTCTATGGTAACTGTATTCGAATTAGCCTTACTCCAGCCTTGGAAATCCATGGTCCCATACCTTCCCCCTCCTTGTGACACACCTGGACCCCGAATTGAGCTGTGCTGGCCAACACCAGAATAGTGACGAAGCCATAAGTGTAGTGATATGGAAAATGTGGATAAATTTAAGCCTAAAAGTGCCCAAGTATAAGAGTGCACTAGTGAGCAGGAATGAACCCATTTCACACATGATGTTAGAGCATAAGTAAAGTACGGTGAAGGTAAAAGAGGAATTATACCATAGGTAGTATTCCTACCACAACCTTTTGCCAGAAATCCTCGTCAACACGAAAGCTCAGCCACTAAAACTTGGAGGGGTGAAAAAACATGGCTGAATGGGCCTAAAAATAAAGCTTGGTGAAAACCTTTTGGAAAAAATAATAACCCATAGCTGTAAAACAAGTATAGTTTCCAAAATATACATACTACATATAATAAGAAAATACTTACCGTAGCTTGCAATATCTAAATAATTCATTACGGTACAATATCTCGTAAATAAGCGCATGAGGTCCATAATCACATAATCTCTCATAAATAAACATATCATATCGAGTGCTCATCAACACATGCTGACACACGAGTTCATGCAAAGGTATTCTGACATGAACAAGACTGGGTGTAACAATGATATACACTCTAGTACTACAATCACGTGAAGACTAGTGCTATGCGTATCACATACGAGTCCTAATTGCCTATAGCAACCTAGGACAGGACTGACACCTACAATAGATCTAAAATAAGCGTACAGTGCGATGTGCACATACACTTGAAAGACTAGCCTTGGCCCGATCGAGTACCAACACCGGTGCAGCAAATGATGAGCAGTTAACACAAATATAGTCATGTCACAATGATTTGATAATTCTAGTTGACATAACATTATTCATAGCCGTAAGTTTAGCTAAAGCACCCCGTAGGATTTATAGTGATTTCCTAATCCTCGTCGTTACGTCATTTTCTATAAATGTTTATTTAATTACAGCAGTCATATAGAAAATTCATTATTAGATGTATATATGGAAACTAACCAAATAAATATATGTATATATCAAAGAAAAGACCCACTCACAAATCATGTACTCGAGTCGAACCTGCCTCGTAGCATCAAGAGTCCTTGCAATGTGTTTAGCTTAGAAATGAAACCATTATGTAAATAGGTAATGTACTAACGTATAAATGTGTTTTTGTACAAGGCAAGGCTAATAAAGGAACTATTTTAAAATGATCAAATTTCAGAAAACGGAAGGCGGATTCAGGTCCGGCACGTTGAGAAACCAAAGGAAGAACCTCATGTTCCTCCAAGCGCCGCCAAAGGTGGCTGCACTGGCAGCCACGCACTGCATGCTCCACCATGCTAACCCCCTCGCGTGCGCCCACGCACCTGCGAGTACGACTGTACGCGCCTGCAGTTTTGCAGGTTTTTGGTCCAACTTCCAAAGCTTCAAAAGAGCTCAAATCTAAACAAAAATTGATAATTCAAAGACCTAAGTGAAGTAGGAAATGCAGGGAATAAATCTATACCAGAGCAGGGCCGAGAGATGGTCGGAGTTGGCTGGAAAAATCCTCTGAAAGTGGCCTAACGGCCACGATTCAAACTTCCGAAATTTATGGGAAAATTTCCCCCAAGATGTTTTTCTGCATCAACTCTACCAAATTTCATTGTGAAGTTTAAAGACCTTATCAGAAGTCCCATAAACAAAAAGATTTGAGGTTGAAGGCTCTCGAGACATACCCCTTGGTCGGAAAACTGAAACTCACCGGAGTTTGCTTCGTGGATGTTGATGTATTGTGGCTTCAATACTAGAAAAGGCAACAGAGACGAAAGGGAGAGAGTGTCATGCTAGACACAAGTGGTCCTTGTAAGGTTCACCCGAGAGATTGCACCAGCTCAGTGTTGCTGAGGAAAGAGAGAGAAAGCTATGAAAGTTGAAAAAGAGAAATTCGAGAGAAGAGAGGGAGTTGAGAGGGTTAGAGGGAAGAAGATGAGGTGGCATCATAAGAGGGTGAGTAAAGAAAGGGAGCTCAGCTCCATTGTTTCTACAGAGAGAAGACAGTGCTCGAGAGAAAAAGAGAGAGTGAGGGGAAAAGATATGAGACAGATAAGGATGCACGGGGAGGGAAACACGAGAGAAAGGGAAGGAATGGGGCGTGGGACCCACATGGCACGTAGCCCAAACCATAAAAGATGAAACAAGAATAAAAATTATCCCCCGTAAATGTGAAATTATCAAAACATCCTTCATGCTCCGTAGTTTGTAAATTCTTCATCGTAGCTCCAAATTTAGTTCCGTTTGCACCTACGCGTTCGTATCATCGTGTACTACACAAATACGCCAAAATAACAAGTCATACTTCTCTCTCAACAATGGTCAACGGAAGTCAAAATCCCTTCCTCTAAGGGCATTTTCATCAATTCATACTTTTAAAATTTATATTATCGTAAATTAGGGATGGGTTGTCGCACCTTGGGCACATGGCTTTGATCTTTGATCAAAGGCGTTTAGTTGTTTTGCAAGTACAAATTTGTCAAGACTGAAGACTGCGAATTTTTGCTACCACAATGGAGTCAAACACGAATACATTTGTAGGCTTAGGTTGACTATAGACCACTTTGATAACATTTGCAGGAAAATTTCATCCCCTAAACTTAGTGTTTATAAAGATTTCCACAACGATAATTAAAGTATTACCTTACTCTGCACCAGGACTAAGGCCCACAAAAAATCTCACTCTCAGAAATTTGCTTTGATGAATGGATTGGACAAAGGATGAGAAAGTAAAAAATCTTGTCCAGAATGACCTCTGGATCTTAGTGTGTGTCAATAGCCTTGTTGGCTGAATGACAATGATTTGCTAACACTTGCAGAAGATTAATCAAATTGTTGTATGAAAAGTTAAGTATGATTTTGATTTCGTTTGTTCATTCACCTTGCCACACATCGAGTTTGAGGATTTTAATAATCACAATGTATAACCAAGAGAGGGCTTCCTTCCTAGTCCCAGTTGAATGTTTGTCCCTAGTGACCTTCAACAAAAACTTCATTAGGGATTTGGTCTCTTGCACGTGGGATAGAAAAAACCATTGGAATCCCTTTGACATACCCTATATGCGTCGAACCTAAGCATTTCTGATCAGATTATACTTAACTGACTTGGCTAAGTTAGTTCCGCGAATCAGAGCTCTACTTAAATAAAATTCCTCTTGAGGACTTCCTAGTCTGGATGCCTCATTGGACTTGCTTTGGGCACGAGATTGCAGCATAACGTACTTAACTTAATACACTAGTCCCGGATAGAAGTAATCGTACTCTGGCCTAGAGTTTAGAGCCATTACTCGGATGATTTTTGGGTCACCCTTTTGATTACTCCCTTGAATGGGCAGAGCCTAGGTTTGAGTGTGTAACCTATAACCCTTAGGTTATAATTTTTTTTTGAAAGTCAGATGGTTCATTGTCCGCCTAAACGTGCTTAATACGTCTCAGTTTGAATTTTTTAAGACTACACTTTTGCATAGTTTTCAAAGTAGTGTGATATGTGCAATATTGGGTTATTCCCTGTACCGCAAAAAAAAAAAAAAAAAAAAAAAAAAAAAAAGAAAAGAAAAAAAGAGGCAAGAACAAACAAAAGTTATGCAATAATCAAACTAAATTCTTATTATAAAAGAATGGGTGTTTGATGGGTGGTGTGATTGAATCCGTATTGGACGACCTACATATATCCAAACTTGGAGAATCAAATTACAGGTCTAGTTCTAAGAAAAGATGACACAATGTATGTTTACGCCATCTTTGACAAAGGTGCCTTCACTTAGGCATGCTTTGGAGTTGCTTCTCCACGTCTACGTGTAGACTGGTGACATTGAAATTCTTTGTAGTTGAATTTGCACCTTGACTTAGGGGTTTTGTTCTTTCTAGAGTGGGTTTGGATATGAACTTTTTTATTTTTTTTATTTTTTTTACAAACAATAGCTTTAATAGGTTAAATTATTAGTTGTTTGCGAGAAGGACAATCGATGGGGATTAAACTTGCACCAAAGTAGATATGTATGATTGTTTTCCGTCGCTGCGTTAAATTGCCATCTACCGATATGGGCTATGCTTTTGGTAATGTGAGTTTTTAGTTGCTTATGTAAATTTTGTCAACTTTAGCTTGCCATTTGGAACTATTGTTCTTGCAGTCATCTTGAAATTGTGTCTATCATTGATTTATTTTAGAAAAAAAGCACCAGTCATAAAGAATTTCATCTTGACAAGAAAATGAACTAAAAAGGAAGTAAGCAACAAAATCTAAATCAATAAATTGAAAAAATAGACAGAAGATGACATTAATAAAATGAGATCGGAAATGCTGTGATCACAGAGCATTTACCAGAAATCCTTGAAAACTGTTGGCACTTCCAATTTCCCAACTCTCTCTCCATTTGAGAGACCCAAAGCGACTAAACTTCCTCTAGTTGGGTTAGTTTGTCATGCAAGCTTATAATATTTGAAAAGGTTGGGTTTATTTTTAAGGAAAACTAATGAAAAGGGCTTGAAAACTTTGAGTTTTAATGATAAAGACAAAATAAAAGGTAAAGTGAATAGTATCAGGATTGACTTTTTAGTGTAAAAATGTGGTTTTTTCGTTAAAGTGAACAGTACCGGGAGTTTTTCGTTAAAGTTCCCTTATTTTTACTGGTATGCTACACTTATCATTTATTATACCATCTTTAATAATATAGAAACTGTCGACACATACGGATCTTATCTCTATTACAAAAACGATATAAATAATAATACAATTATGTGGTTACAGTAGCGTTTTTACTGTTTTATTCCTTTCTTTTCCCCACTTTTTTTTATTTTTTTGATAAATGTTACTGATTCAAATAGATAGAGAGAGAGAAAACAGAAAAAGAGCGGGGGAGAGAGAAAGAAAGGGAGGTTCTTGTGAAGGGGGGGGGGGGGGATCTCATGTGCCCTTTTCGCGTTGAATTCTCACACGTATACACACACTTGGGGAAAGAGAAAAAGCAAAACAAAGAAAGGAGAAGGAGAAGAAGAAGAAGAGAGAGAGAGAGATCGGTTTGTGTCCTTGAATCTTTTGGGTTTGTATGAAAAAAGCTAATTTTGTGGATTGGTATTCTGTGAAAATGCAAATTTGTCCAATTTGAAGGCAGCATCCACACCTGGACCTGACCTCTCCCTGTAAACAACAACCACTTTGATTTCATTTGCTGCTGCTGCCTTTGTCTCTGCCTCTGCCTCTGGTGGGGTCCTTGCTGATAAGCTTGAATTCTCGCAACAAACACAACCCTCCAAAAAGCAAACGCTCTGAAGAAACTGCTTTTGCTGCTGCTGACTGCTTCTGCTTTTTCTGGGCGTTTTTCTGCTCAAAACCCAACTCCGGCACACATCGAATTCCCTGGATTTTGATTTGGATTTGGCTTTTGGTGTTTTTGCTCCTTTGAATTCCAAGAAATGAGAGCGGGGCTGAGTACGATCCAGCAAACGTTAACCCCAGAGGCGGCAAGCGTCTTGAATCACTCGATTGCCGAAGCGGGTCGACGGAACCACGGCCAGACGACGCCGCTACACGTGGCAGCAACCCTTTTGTCCTCCCCCACCGGCTTCCTCCGCCAAGCATGCATCAAATCTCACCCCAATTCCTCCCACCCTCTGCAGTGCCGAGCTCTGGAGCTCTGCTTCAGTGTGGCTCTGGAGCGGTTGCCCACCGCCCAAAACATGAGTCCCGGCATGGAGCCCCCCATCTCTAATGCTCTCATGGCCGCCTTGAAGCGAGCTCAGGCTCACCAGCGCCGCGGCTGCCCCGAACAGCAGCAGCAACCTCTATTAGCCGTCAAAGTCGAGCTCGAGCAGCTCATCATCTCAATTCTCGATGACCCGAGTGTTAGTCGGGTCATGCGGGAGGCTAGTTTCTCTAGTCCCGCAGTCAAAGCCACCATTGAACAGACGCTCAACTCTTCTGCCGCCGCCGCCGCTCACGCCGCCGTCAATTCATCCCCAATCGGATTGCAATTCCGCCCTGCAGGCCCCATGGTGCCACCCGTGAGCCGGAATTTGTATTTGAATCCGAGGCTGCAGCAGCCGCAGGGAGCTGCAACACAATCGGTACAACATAGAGGGGAAGAGGTTAAGAGGGTTGCTGATATTTTGTTGAGAACGAAGAAGAGGAACCCAGTTTTGGTTGGCGATTCGGAGCCTGAGGCCGTGACCAAAGAGCTCTTGCGGAGGATTCAGAGCAAGGAGTTGGGTGAGGGGCCGCTGAAGAATGTTGATGTCCTTCATTTGGAGGAGGTTGTTTCTTTGGATAGGAATCAGATAGTGTCAAAAATGAAGGAATTAGGGGGTTTGATTGAGACCCGGTTGTTGAATTTGACCGGGGGAGGGGTCATTCTTGATTTGGGTGACTTGAAATGGCTTGTGGAGCAGCCTGCGAGCTTTGGAGGAGTTCCGGGTCTAGTTTCGTCTCCCGTCCAACAGCAGGTGGTTTCGGAGGCAGGGCGGGCAGCAGTGGGGGAAATGCGGAAGCTATTGGCGAGGTATGGAGAGGGTAGTGCAACTGGTGGCCGGCTTTGGTTAATTGGGACTGCTACTTGTGAGACCTATTTGAGGTGCCAAGTCTATCACCCTTCAATGGAAACTGATTGGGATCTACAGGCAGTGCCAATTGCTGGCAGAACGCCACTTTCAGGATTGTTTCCGAGGTATGCTTGCTGTTCTTATTTGAATTACAAACTAAACTCTGTAACCATGCAACTTGTCTCTGCACTTTTGTATTGTCTGGTTTAATTTTGCACATGCTACACATTATATAGAAGGGTTTCGGTTGATTATTTCTTTCATGTTCTATGGATGCTATCAAGAATTGCTGCTTTCGGAATCTTGAATAGTTTTAGTTTTGTGTATGCTCAGAGACTTGCTTTATTTGGAAAATTTGGATAACTGATGGAAATATTTTTTGTTTTTTGAATGGGGCCAGGCTTGGTTCTAGTTTCAATTTGAAGTTTTTTGAATCAGACTTGATTAGCATCTTGGATGCTCTTCAACCTAATGGTATTGTGGGCATGTTAGGCATTTTTGGGGGGCTTGTTTACCCTCTTCGTCGAGTTTTTCTATGTTTTTGCTGACGTATATTCTCTTTTTAGGATTGGGGCGACCAACGGGATCCTTAGTAGCTCAGTTGAATCTTTGTCACCAATGAAAGGTTTTCCATCGGCATCAATTCCTCAACCAAGACTTTTGTCAGAGAACTCGGATCCTGCTCGAAGAGAAACATGTTGCCCGCAATGTACAGAGAGTTATGAGCAAGAGCTTGCAAAACTGGTTGCCAAGGAATCTGAGAAATCATCTTCTGAATCAGACGCAGCTCAACCACCGCTACCTCAGTGGTTGCAGAACGCTAAACCCCGTGATGT
This sequence comes from Malus sylvestris, assembly GCF_916048215.2. Lineage (NCBI taxonomy): Eukaryota > Viridiplantae > Streptophyta > Magnoliopsida > Rosales > Rosaceae > Malus > Malus sylvestris. The sequence goes on from NC_062272.1 coordinate 31,744,024, forward strand.
TCATGCCAGTACATTAGATCAGACGCAGGTGTGTTCTGCTCAAATTGATCTAAACTTTCTTGTTCTGCTATTCATTTGTCTCTCATGGTGTTAAAGACTTTAAGACATTTAGTTAATGGTATTTCATTTTTGTCATCATAGACTACGGACCAAAATTTGATCCTGAATCAAAGGACTAATGAATTACAGAAGGAATGGAGAGATACATGTTTGCGTCTTCATCCTAATTTTCATCAGCCCAGTTTCAGCTTGAAGAGAATTATTCCAACAACCCTCTCAATGACGGGCTTGTACAATCCAAACTTGCTTGGTCACCAACCATTCCAAACCAGATCACATGTGAATAAGAATCTTGGGACTCTGCAATTGAACACAAATCCGCTGACCAGCCAACCATCTGAACGGGCAATTTCCCAACCAGAAAGCCCTGTAAGGACAGAGCTGGTTCTTGGTCAAACAGAAGTCACTGAAATCAACTCCAAGCAAACGCATAAAGAGCGCATCAGAGACTTTATGGGCTGCATGCCTTCTGAACCACAGAACAAGTTACATGAAATGCAAACGGAGGATAAACAATTGTGTCAAATAGATACTGATTCATTCAAAAAGCTGTACAAAGGTTTAATGGAGGTGTGGTGGCAGCAAGAAGCAGCAGCCTCTGTGGCTGAAACTGTGACACAATGCAAGTTGGGCAATGGAAAGAGACGTCGTGCTGGGTCAAGGGGAGACATGTGGCTGCTGTTTATGGGCCTGGACAGTGTTGGCAAGAAGAAGATGGCATCAGCACTTTCAGAACTGGTATGTGGGTCCAACCCAGTGATGATCAGTCTTAGCTCCCAACGTGGTAATTTGCAATCAGATATGAGTTTCCGTGGTAAAACAGTGGTGGATCGAATAGCAGAAACAGTTAAGAGAAACCCTTTTTCAGTAGTTGTGCTTGAGGACATTAATGAAGCTGATCTGATAGTTCGTGGTAGCATAAAACAGGCAATTGAGAGAGGTCGTCTTGCTGACTCTTATGGCCGTGAAATCAGTCTTGGAAATGTTATTTTCATACTTACCGCAAATTGGTTGCCAGAAAATCTTAGGCCCTTGTCAAATGACAATTCACTTGAAGAAAAACTCGCCAGTATTGCGAGGAGCAGTTGGCAGTTAAAGCTATCGGTCTGTGCTAGGGCTGCAAAACGCCATGCCAATTGGTTAACAGATGAAGACAGGGCCACAAAGCCTAGGACAGATACTGGTTCAGCATTAGGATTCGATCTGAATGAAGCTGCGGATGCTGAGGATGACAGAACAGACGGCTCACTTAATTCAAGTGATCTTACGGTTGATAATGAAGATGACAATCGTCTCAATAACAGAACCTTACTCAAAGTCACAACCGCATCAGTACCCCGGGAATTACTGGATAGTGTTGATGATGCCATCGTGTTCAAGCCAGTGGATTTCAATCCCATTCGGCAAAACATCACAAACTCCATCAAAAAAAGATTCTCAAAAATAATGGGTGAGGGGATTTCATTTGAATTACCAGAGGATGCTGTTGAAAAGATCCTAACCGGGATATGGCTAGGCCGGACTGGCTTAGAGGAATGGGCAGAAAAGGTTCTCGCCCCGAGCATCCAGCAACTGAAGTCCTACCTTGGTGGCAGCACTGGTGTGATAGCCGACGAGTCATTGGTGGTGAGGCTTGAATCTGATGGTGCTTCGGACGACCGGAGCCCTGGAGATAGGCTCCCTAGTAGCATCAATGTGGGTGTGGTGCCTGATGGGTTGAGACAACGATGATGTTGGGTGGGGGGGGGGGGATGGAGTTGGTATTTTTCATATTGTATATATGATCAATGGTGTGGGGGGTAGTCAAAGACATCTGGGATTTGGGAGGGTAAATCGGTAAAGATAAAAACCGTTACAGGAGGGAAAACTTTGGATAGATTGACGGAACCATTTTTGTTTTTCCCTTCCTTTTTCTTTATTATTTTCTCATGTTTTCAGCTCTAAAGTTTATAGAATCTTATAATCATAAATATTTATTAATTACATGTTATAATTGATTAATAAGATGAGGCATTTCCTCTCATGGACTCTCTGTTTAATCAGTGTTTGTTAGGACCTCTAATTTGACTCTTTACTACAAGAAACCCAACTATCTCAATGTAGAAAAGAGAAGTCAACTAATGTGGTAGGGTTTCATTTGTTCATATTTGGCTATACTATTATGTGATGTCTCACTCAGTGCTATGACGTTTTACACATGACCTAACCGTTGCAAGATTCATTGGATCGCTATAATAATATAACATATGTATATATGTACACACGGTGTATGTATATTTGTCCTGCTGTGCTCGCAAAGGGCAAGGAGAAGAAGACTCGTCGTCAACCTCCTTCTCATCGTTTGAGTGCAAAAGCCATTAATGCCACTCGTAATGCGCGAGAGTGACGAGAGGGAAAACGAAATAAGTAAGAAAGACAAAAAGTGATGCTTCGCGTCTACTCCATATCCTTTGAATATATGCTGATATGCATATACAAATTATTAAAGCAGCTCCTCCTACTCGCTCCATCAAATCTCAAATCTCAAATCTCATTGAGTTGGATGATGAGCTCAGCTCATGTAAACCCAAACCCTACCCAACCCTACCATGCATCATGTATGCGTGTGTTCTCACTTACCACCCACTCCCTTCCTTTCTTCAGCCCCACTCTTTCTCCAATTATGCAATTCTACATCATCATGCATCCTTCGAGTTTTCTTTTGCTCGGTCACACACACATATTAACGTCAATTTTGTACACTCAGCTCAAATATCTGTACAACTTAACAAGGAGATATATGAGGGGTATGTCGACAGCTATACATTCTTTCTAACAGTAATCTTGTGCTTTCCCAAACAAGGAGATATATGAGGGAGGGGTATGTCAGAGCCAGAGTAAGCTCACCGGATTAGGCAGTCCGAACCTAGGTGGTCCCACACGCTCCGGAGTGATGGACGAGATTGATCCCGTCGAGAGGATTGTTTGTCTTCTAAGTATGAGAAACCTAATCGAGCACTGATTAAGAATGGATTCCGATGATCTTGGGAGTCCGGGGTTCGGGCTGCCTAAGCTAGCCCCTTAGCTCCTGAGCACCACATCCATTATGCTGGATATTGTTCAAAACTAAAAAATTGCTGAATATTTAGCTAGTGACTTGGGAGAAAATAGGATGAAAATTTAAGGCACGTAAATAATTACGCTAATGTTTAATTCTAATTAGCCCCCATAACAAGTGTGTAAGTTAAGGATAGAGATGTGAATTCTAATTAATTTGAACTCCCTAACATAACAGCCTTCCCTAATTTAATTGTGTATGCTGTTATTAGGCTTTCTATTGTGGAAAGAATCATTTTGATTGGGGCTAAGAAATTAAGGCAGTGGCAACACATACAAAACAAAAATGTTATTTTTACTATTTATTTGTACTATCATTTGTATTATCTTTCTACTAGAGATGGGACCCACATACGTTGGTCGGCCTACCTCTATTAGAGAGTAAGTGTAACATTACTTGTGAGAAAAATGTTCTTTTCATAGCTCACAAAAACTAATACAAGCAGTCTGATTGGCACGAATCATGCATGATGCATGTGTTCATATACAAAAAGAACAAATCATGCATATGTGTTTTTAAGATTGCTATTTAGTAAAACTCTGACCACATACACATATAATACATGCAAGTTCCAAAATCATATACATCATGAGTGACTTAGAATAACACTACGATGTGTGTGTATATATAATTACCAACAAAACAGAATAATAATAAAAATAATAAAAATAATAAAAGGTGTAAATAATTATTATATTATCAACAGAGAATTTGGAAGTAAGATGGCGGTCAACCACAAGGAAACAAAGGGGTAGTTTGGGGATTAAAATAAGGGGGAGGGGAGAGAGAGAGAGAAGGTCGTCGCCTCCTCTTTTTGCAGAAATCAGAATATTACTTGATCACAATTGGAAAGCTGCACTTGTTTTGTCCACATGCAGAAAAAGTAGATATAAAAAAAAAAGGCAGGGTGGCGTTTTCTTCCTTCTCCCAACCCACAAACCTTTATGCCTTTATGCTTGTGTCCCTTCTTCCAGTCACATCTGCCTTTTTAGAATGAAAACAAAATACTCCAACCACTATCCCTCTCTTTCCTTTTCCCACCTTCCAGACCCGATAATTTCTTTATATAATTTATTTTTATTTATTTTCTGTATTTATTTATGGAATCCTAGATCATTATACGTAGACTTAGTAGTTTTTTTTTATGTATGTATCATTTTCATGTTATACCTGATATCTTAACAAATCATATCATGTAATACCAATAAAAATAAATGAGTAATATGATCCTACCAAAACCCGACCTGTTACTATCAAATGGTAATATGACCCAACTAATTATTTATTAAAAAAAATATTTTTAATCAATAAATAGTCAAATAAAAAACATAATACTAAAGTAATATATGTTGGAAAATATTATTATTTAGATTTATTTTAATGTTTGGTATTTTGGGCTTAACCCGTTAGTATTAGGGTTTCGTTTCCTTGCCTATTAGGGTTAGATTACTTTTCTATATATATGGTACTTTGTAACTCTATAGAATCATAAGTTAGTCACAATGTAGCATCTTAGGGTTTTGTAGCCTTTTCGGCATTCTCCTTTATTTAATAATATTCCTATTATTTTGTTAGTTTTGTTTGTTGCGCACTCTGATATTCAACTTGGTATCAGAGCAGATTTGATCCTTCGGGATTTAATCTGCTTCTGTATGCTTGTATCAGTTTGTTTGTTTTTGGATTTCGATATTAGTTGTTGGTAGTTTAAACTACATCTGGAGCATCTGGACCCTTCACATTCCTACACTCGCATCATTGCACTCTTGTGTTTTGCAGGTTCTTTGTGGAGAAGACTGTAGAAAAAAAAAAAAGGAAAAACGAAACAGAAAAAGGAGGAGGAAAAAGACAAAAGGGAAATAGAAGAAAATGCTTTGTTTTTTGAGGTTTTGACTTTGTGCCCACACGGGCAAGAAAGAAGTATTGATATTGGTATTGATATTGGTATTGGTATTGGTATTGGCATTGGCATTGGCATTGGTATCGGCATCGGCATCGGCATTGGCATTGGTATCGGCATCGGCATCGGCATTGGCATCTGCATCGGCATCGGCATTGGCACTGGAATTTGGAGTCTTGCATCCACATCATTTTGGCAAACCCATGTCGTGTACCGCCATGAGTTTGACGGGGGGTGTTGGAAAATATTATTATTTAGATTTATTTTAATGTTAGGTATTTTGGGCTTAGCCTATTAGTATTAGGGTTTCATTTCCTTGCCTATTAGGGTTAGATTACTTTTCTATATATATGGTACTTTGTAACTCTATAGAATCATAAGTTAGTCACAACGTAGTCTCTTAGGGTTTTGTAGCCATTTCGGCATTCTCCTTTATTTAATAATATTCCTAGTATTTTGTTAGTCTTGTTTGTTGCGCACTCTGATATTCAACTATATATACATGCCACATTGTCACATAAATATTACATACCAAGAGCCTAATTAAAAATATCAAATGCTCAAGGATATGCAAAGTGAAGCGAGTTATGTTTCAAGGTTGTAGAATCTTGCACGTTTTGTGACAATAAAACCCTTCAATTTTCATCAATAACCAGGGGAATGGTATTGGAACTTTTACTTGATATGTTGTATTCAAGAGTTATATTATTGATATTTTCAATAAAGTTTTCCACATTAGCACTCTCTTCCACATAAACTAAGCATAAGAAAATTAAACATTGTAAACCATTCAAATTATGAGTACGAAAAATAATTATAACAAGAAATAAACAATATATAGTATATAGTGTGTGTGTGTGTGTGTATATATATATATTATAATAAAAATATATACCCCTCCCTTAAAAATACTATTCATGAGGGTTAATAGGGTTTTAAAAATTCAAACAACGATATACCCATCCTCAAAGCGTAGAGGCATCACGAGTGACACACCCCGACCTAAATCGAGGTGTGCTGGCCGTCACGTGAAAGTGACGTAACCATGTGCGTAGTGCGGAAGGGATAAGGATATAAAAATGTGAGTAATTAAAAACCAAGTTAACTAATTTACACTAAAGAAATATAAGTGCAAGCATGGTGTTTAGGTGTAATTACACAATCAAAGCATAAGTAGCCTAAGTGCAGTCCAGCAGGACGAATACTAATTATATAATACCAAAGGTAGTCCTACAATAGTGATAATCTATCAGAACCGCCAACGATTCCTCGTGAGCCACCAACAAGCACTCCTAACTAGAACCTGAAGGGGCGCAAAATAGAAAGTGTGAGTGGGCAAAAACAAAGCTTTTCAAAATAGTTCATTATCAAAAATAATAACCCCTCGCCGTAAAACCTGTATAATTCCCATAAAATAGCAGGCATGTCTATATCTCAAAACCATATTCGAAATAACAATTCCACAAATATACCATGTCAAATCTTAGCAAGAAATAAGTAAGCCAGGTGAAATAAACCAATAAGAAATAGAATGCTAGCCGGAGTCACCTAATGTGACCTGTACGGCTGAGTCCATAGCTTATCAATCAAATCTTGCACACGAGTTGAAACCACCTAATGTGGTTTGTACGACAGGCTAGGTGTAAATAAATACGCTTAAGCACTACGATCATGTGAAGGCTGTGCGAAGTATCGCAAGTCACCTACGAGTCGAAACCACCTAATGTGGTATGTATGATAGGCTGGCACTTGCCTTGGATCCAAGGTGAGCGTGTGGTGCAGAAGGTGAACGATCACGTGAAGGCTAGGCCCTATCCTCGGGCGGAGCACTAACACCGGGGTGCAGGATAATAAGCTCTAAATACATCTTAACACAATTATACTCACTACCATCACTACCATCAATATACTCACTTGAAGTTTACCTGGGCGTCCGCAACGTCAAACAACAATATATATATCCATACTAATACATAATCAAACATAGAGAGTATTTGACATGGATTTCAAAATATAAAACCATTTAATTAAGTTTTCTGGGAAAAATAACAAGTATATATATATTTACTGAAAACCAAAAGCCCACTCACTAATATGTGGAAAGGTCGTAGCCCCCAAGTCTCGCTTGACTGCGCTCTTCCTCTGGATATGTCTCACCTATATGCGAAACAACTATTTAAACATTATTTTAAGCACATAACCAAAACTAGGTAATAACTTCTCATACGTTGCTCAATTGGGGTATTAGAATATACCATCGTGACCTACTCAACCCCACGAACATCCTCATATTTTTAGAAAAAAATTTCGATGTCCCACGCGCCCTCACACGCCGACCAAGGCACGGCCACATTTGTCGCCCACCCGCAGGCACGTACCTGGCACACTGACGGATTCCCTAACGGCGTTAGGGAATATTTTGTTAAATATTAGAATATACCGTTATTTTTACCTGACGTCGTCAACATATTCCATCAAAATTGACGGCATATTCTTCTCCTTCTTCCTTGGCCTGCCGAAGTTCGATGCCGGCCACCGTTGCTATCGCCGGATTTTGGAAAACTTCAAACTTTAATAACTCGTCCATTTCTCAACCAAAATTCATAAAATTTTCACCAATTTGAAGCTTAGGATGAGCAGAACACATCCTTACCACTTTTTGGACCTAAAACCAACGGAATTTCGCCAGAAAAATATCAATAGTCTGGGCACCCTTGCAACTTGACGAACTCGAGTGTTCCGATGTCCAAAACCTTCCAAAACTCCTCTCTAAGCTTCGTGAAGAAGTTTTAGGACTTCCTAGGACTCTAAAACTTGACGAAACCTCTGCGATCACGACGGATGAACATTGCACTTCATCGAAGCTCCCTGGTTCTAGAGTTTCCGAGGTTCTCATGTCCAACCCAAGGTATAGTTGAGTTCATAAGGTTACAAGGAAGGTGATGATGGTATCCACAAGCTAGATCCGTGAATGGAGAGCTGGTTTGAAAGAGTGACCATACAATTGTACGGAAAATGGAAGAAAATCTAAGAGGGAGAGAAAGAGAGAGAGCCAACGCTTTGTGTGGGTGTATGTGTGTGGTCCAGGTTTGGGCAACCAAACAAAACAACTAAAAAACTTAATTTCTAATTGGATCCAAAACTTAGGAAGAAAATGGATTGGTCCCAAACCGAAGTTCAATTACACCATCACAATCAACCGCCCAACGCAAAATTGTCATTCCGCGCTTTTGGAGAATAAAATAGATTATATTTCGGGACGGGCTGTCACAATGAGTGTTTACATATTTTACACATTTTTTTTCATACTCGTAAATTAATTATTATAATTTTTTAATGTGTTTGGTATTTTTTTTTTAATTACTTTGATATTTATATTTTTTTAATGTGTTTTATAATGTTTTCATCTCACTTTTGAGAGGATACCACATGTATAAGTATGATTGTATGAGGGAGAGTAAAAACTTTGTTAGGCTATTGACTCTATAATTGAAAATCAGTATTTTTACTTATTCTAATACTATGCTAGTTTACTTGAATTTTGGACAATATGTCAAGTAAAATTTATCCTAGTAATGATAATAAGAAACTCTCATAAAAAAATAAAACTTAAACTTTTTTTTTTAACTTATATAGAATACTAAAACTACAATACATATTAAATATACAATAAATATACTATAGCTATTGTATTTTATAGTAAGTTTTTTAGTTTGTTAATAACGGGTTCTTAGCAGATAGCCCAATTAGTTATCATATTGACCCAAAATCTGTTATCTTCGTGTCGTATTATGGATTGTGTAAGAAATAGTCAAATCTAATTACGTCATATACTATTTGTCACAGCCCGTCCCAAATTTTTTTTATCGGGAGCGTGAAATGACGAGAATACCCTTGACATGTATTAAGGTACGTGTTTGACATATGTATATATTTTATGGACTAATTATCATCCCTAAACTTTTGGAGAAAATTGAGTTGTAAATTTGTGTGGTTAGGGATTGAAGTGGGATTGTTTTGATTGGACCACACCCTCACACACGGACTCACCTTTCCTTCCCCCTCTTCCCCGTGTCTCTCTCTCTCCTCCCTCACGACTCTCTCACTCTCTCTCACCCTCGATCGTACGGACAACACCAAAACCCTCCAAAACTTCGTGGATCGAAGCAAATAAGGTATGATTCTTCACCCTCTTGATGTTCTGAGTTGATTGGTACTAGTTTTAGGAAGTGAAACCCTCGGAATCGTCGTGAAACCCTAACCCCGAAAATGTGCACTGTTCATGCACACGTGAAATATTGCATTTCAGAGAATTTCAAGCTCACAGTGAGCTTAAGGACATCCTCACGAGCTTCGGGGTACTTCGTTGGTGATATTTGGACGTCGGAGGACCGAGAACGGAGGTTCTCAAAATTTCCGAACTATCGTGCTTCCCCAGGTAAAATCTAGTGAATTTTAGACCTTGAAACTAGTCCATCATGATTCTACATGTTGAGGGCTTCAAATTGATATAAAATTCAAAGAAATCGGTTGAGAAACGAAGGAGAACAAGCATTTTTAAAACTCGCCGGAATCCGGCCACCGGAAAAACCAGTCCGGTGACTGGTTGAGGAAGATGATGCGCGTGGAGGCGCGTAGGCCCGTGCCACCCACGGCGCGTGAGGGCGCGTGGCAAGCCTAAAAATTTTTCCAAAAATTCCTCGACGTCCGTGACGTCGAGTAGGTCGATGTGGTATATTCATATACCCAAATTGAGCATCGTATGAGAAGTTATTTCAAATTGTTGGTTATGTGTTTAAATTAATGTTTTTATAGTTGTTTCGCATATAGGTGACACCTATCCCGAGGACGAGCGCATCCAGGGACGTCACAGGGGTTACGACCCATCGACTTATCGGTGAGTGGGCAGTTTTGTTTTCGTATTACCTATATACTACTGTTTTTCCCAGAAAATGCATTTATATGAAAATATGTTTTAAAATGCCATGCATGCAATCGATGAGATATTTGAATTGATAATTGATGCATATATATGTGAATTGACGCTGTTGACGCACAAGTGAGTTTTTACATTATTCATACGATTTATTTTATGTGAATTGCATTGGAAGCTCATAACCTGCACCCTAGGTGATAGTGCTTATATTATTCACCACACCGCACGCTCGCCTTGGATCCAAGTAGGTGGATGTCGTACAGACCACTAAAGGTGGTTCCGACATGCCAGTCGTACAGACCATTAGAGGGTTCCGACTGGTGGGTGACCTTAGATTATGTGCACAGATGATTGATGAGAGAAGCACTAGAGCGTATTATTTCACCATCTTAGTCATACAGACTACTATAGGTAGTTCCGACTTATGTGCAGTGTAGTGTCGTACAAGTCACAGTTGGTGACTTCGGCAGGGCCGTACAGGTCATAGTTGGTGACTCCGGCTGGATGGGATAGTGAGCTATAGAATCAGCTGTACATGACCACTGTAGGGTCTCCGGTTGATTTATTATTTCACCTGATTTATATTGATGCATTCATATTATATTTTGGCATGGCATGGCATATTCTTTCTGAGATGTTATGTTGATAGATGGTGAGCGGAGTTTTGATGATATATGTATATATACGTTTATATACTATTTTTCTGGGAAAGTATACAAGTTTTACGGTGAGGGGTTAGAAACGTTTTAAATGAAATGTTTTTGGAAAATCTTTGGTTTTACTGACCCACTCATCTTTGTTTTGCGCCCCTCCAGGTTCTAGTTAGCAGTTGGTGGCTCACGAGGTCTTTTTCGGCATTCTGACAAACGTTCTGCATGTAGGACTCACCTGCAGGTGTTGTACTTTAATTATGGTCCTACTTGACTGCACTTATACCTACGCTCTGAATTCGTGTGTTTTACTTTATAACTCTCTCTTGTATGCTAGTAGGTTATTCTGCTAGTGGTTGGTTTAAATTCCTTCATATTTCTGTTATATCTTGCTTCCGTGTCGCACTTTTGGCTACGTCACGCTCACGTGACAGCTAGCACGCCTTGATTCTAGGATCGGGGTGTGTCACTATTATGATATTATTTCATATACTAATGACGCAAAAATATGTGTGAATTTTTTTCTATAGATTCTTATATTATGTTCAGAAAACACCACCACCGCAGCGGTGTAAATATGACATACAATTTCCTATCTAGAGTAGAAAAGATTACTTAAAATCTAGTTGGACCATCGATCATATTAAGTCAGCGCAATCTACAAATATATATCACCCATGTGGTCAAACCCAAAATAGAAGATCAAAACTAAAGACATCCAGTGCGTGTTCTGAATTTTGACAGGTCAGTTAGAAGGTTGATAAGGTGTCTCCTGGTATCGCAAAGAGACATTAGATTATTTTTTAGGGAATTTTAACGAAAAATTTCTGGTACTGTTCATTTTAACGAAAAACTATATTTTTACACTAAAAAGTCAATCATGGTACTATTCATTTTACCCTTTATTTTGTCTTTATCATTAAAACTTAAAGTTTTCAAGCCCTATTCATTAGTTTTCCTTATTTTTTATTTGGTTTGGTTGCAATATGATTCTATGAAAAATAATTCATATCATTGAAAGAGGTATTCTGCTAATATTATAAAAGTTTAGAGTTAATCGTTTAAAATTAAAATAATTAACTAAAATTAAAAGTTTAAAAACAAAATTCAACTCCTTTAAAGTTGATGAAAAAATCGACAAGTAACTCTTATTGAAAAGTCAGCCGCACCTCGTGATTTCCCCTATGTTTTTCTTTTATTTCGTATCACAAAATTACTATTTTTCCCTATTTTCTCCACATTTTTCTCCCTTTTTCCCCCACTTTTGACTAACTATATGCGTAGCCCTACGGTTCTTGTTTTGTTTGGGTTTGAACAAATAAAAATATAAGTATAAAAATAACAGTGAGCAGCTATTTCATTGTATGTAATCAAAAGATTTTTATTTCTCTTTTCGGAATCAAACTCAGACCTTCTACAACTACATGTAGACCTGACAATTTTTTATCTGATCTGTTAATACAACATATAAACAACATGAAAATAATAGGTTTCGGATGAACACGATAACTAATCGGATTATTATCAGGTCACACGGTAAGAACACATTACTAACGGATCCTTAACAAGTTTACACGAATGTGACATGCTAGTAACCTGTTTCGACACGTTAAAAAAAGAAGAAGTTATTTTGATGATTTTATTTTTATTTTGATGGTTTTAATGGAATATTCCTAACGGCAGTTAAGTTTCAGTTAGGGTTTGGCCGCGTGTGGGGGTGCGTCTGGCCGTGCCTTGGCTAGCGCGTGGCGGTACGTGGGTGGTCGAAAAATTTGTCTAAAAATTTGAGGATGTTCCTGAGGTTGAGTAGATCATGGTGGTATATTCAAATACCTCATTTGAGCAATGTATGAGAAGTTATTCCTAGTTTTGTGTATGTGCTTTAAATAACGTTTATTCAATTATTTCGCATATAGGTGAGACCTATTCTGAGAATGAGCGCCATCAATCGAGGCTTGGAGGCTACGACTCTTCGGCATATCAATGAATGGGCTTTTGGTTTTCCGTATATACCTATATACTTGAGATTTTTCCCAGAAAATGAATTTGAATGATTATACGTTTTGAATTGCCATGCAAAGTATCTGCCTATTTTATTTATGCATTAGTAGTTGCATATATTTATGATTGGTGTTGCAGACGCACAGGTAATTGCTAGGTAAGTTCATAAATTAAAGATTTGAGGTTACTTCAGTTATGAGAGATATGATGTAATGTATTGAGAGCTCATAAACCTGCACCCCGGTGTTAGTGCTCCCGCCCAGAGTTAGGGTACAATCCTTCACGTGATGTTCACCTCCCGCACCATATGCTCACCTTGGATCCAAGTTAGGTGCATAGGCTTGTCGTACATACCATTTTAGGTGGTTCCGACTCGTAGGTGACCCGCGAGTATTCGCACAGCCTTCACGTGATCGTAGCACTAGAGCATATTTACTTTACACCCAGTCTTGTCGTACAGACCACTTTAGGTGGTTCTGACTCGTGTGCAAGATTTGATTTGATATGATTGAAATTGGTTATGAGCTATATACTCAGCCGTGTAGATTGAGTTAAAAGGATTTGGCTGATGCGATATTTGACATTGATATATTTTGCCTAGATTACTTATAGCATTGCATTGAGATACTTTGGCATGATATACTTTTATGGATTTTCATCTTGAGTATGATTTATGATACAGCTTATTATTATTATTATTTTCTGGGAAATTATACAGGTTTTACGGCGAGGGGTTAGAACTTTTGAGAAATGAAATGATTTTGAAAAGCTTTGTTTTTGCCCACTCACAATTTCTGTTTTGCACCCTCAAGGTTTTAGGTAGAAGTGCTTTGGTGGATCACGAGGATTTCGACGGGGGGTTCTGACAGAACATCATAAATGTAGGATCACCCTTGGGTGTTGTATAATTAGCACTTGTCCTGCTTGACTGCATCTAGAATAATTATGCTCTGGTTGTGTATTTCACCCTTAATCTCGCACTAGCACTTTATCTTAGCTAGTTCTGCTAGTAGTTTGGTTTTTATTCCTTCGAAATTCCCTTATATCCTTATTGCTTCCGCACTGTGCACATGGTTACGTCACTCCCATGTGACGACTAGCATGCCTCGATCTAGGTCGGGGTGTGTCAATATGTGTTGATGTTATATAGTTTCTAGAGACTTTATAAGCTTTGGCCAATATTTTCACTAATGGGAAAACTATGAACGTAATATCAACGATCTGAACCATTCATCTTCCTGCATCCTCTAAGAAGTTTGGTTTCCAAAAAAAAGAAAATCTGATGAAAAAAAAACCAAAAACAAAATTCGGTGAGAAGAATGGAGCATAAATGTAAACGACAATCAATGGTTAAATTTAGATCTATAGTTTTTGTGATTATAGTGGTAGGAGTTGAGCCCTTCATGAAAGTTGTAAAGCTTGTCATTACGAGCGTTTATATATATATATATATATATATATATATATATATATATATTTTTTTTTTTTTTAATAATAAAAAAATTATAAATTAAAAACTAAAAAAATTAAAAGTTAAAAAAAATTAAAAAAAAAAAAACCTTACTTAAACAATAGCCAGAGAATTTAACCTTATTGATGTGAGATTAAATCTATATCGTTGGATATCCTTGAACATTTGTCATTTTGTAGTAACGTACTATAATGTTTTTTCATTAAGCTCTTATTTTGGGGTACGTAATACTTGAAAGGCAAGTGTTTGTTTTTTTTTAATGTTTTGAAGTAATATTTATGTGACAATGTGGATACTAATTTAGTATTTTGTTTTACATTTTTTCGGGTAATTATGTTTTTCATTTTCATTATTTATTGATTTAAATATATTTTCTTTAATGTGTAACGGGTTGGGTCACATTTGACACACTCGACCCAGAATGTCCACTAGGACTCCGAATCGAGTTGTGCTGGTCGACGACACCTAGAAGGTGACAAAGCCATAAAGTGTAGTGATGTGAAAAATGTGTATAAATTTAAACCTAAAAGTGCCTAAGTTCAAGAGTGCGCTATGAGAGAGAATGAACCCATTTCACACATGATGTCAGAGCATAAGTATAGTACAGTAAGATAGGGTGAGAAATAATACCATTAAAGGTAATCTCCAATACCAATATTTACCAAGAATCCTCGTCGATACGAAAGCTCAGCTACTAAAACCTGGAGGGGCAAAAAAAAAGGGTGAGTAGGCCTGAAAATAAAGTTTTAATAAAAACCTTTTGAAAAGTTATAACCCCTCGCCGTAAAACAAGTATAGTTTCCAAAATATTACGTATAATATGAAAATACCTACCGTAGCCTGCAAAATCATAAGATTTCCATACATCGCAATATTGCATAAATGAACATATAACAACCAATAACACATAATCTTGCCTGAACAAACATATCATATCGGGTGCTCATCGACACATACTGACACACGAGTTCATGCATAGGTATTCTGACATGAACAAGACTGGGTGTAACAATAATATAAGCTCTGGTACTACAATCATGTGAAGACTGGTGCTATGTGCAGCACATACGAGTCGGAGTTGCGTATTGCAACCTGTATGACAGGACTGGCACCTACAATAGATCCAAAGTGAGCATACGGTGAAATGTGCACATACATGTGAAAGATTGACCTTGGCCCAGGCGAGTACCAACACCAGTGTAACAAACGATGAGCAAATAACATAATTATAATCATGCCACAACCATTCAACAATTCTAGTCACTATCATACTATTCATGACCATAAATATAATTAAGGCATCCCCTTATAGTAAGCTTACCTGTGCATCGCATAGGATTATTTCATCATTTCCCAACAATAAGGCATTTCTTATAAACATAAGTTTAATCATGGGTGTGTGTGTGTGTGTGTGTGTGTGTGTGTCAAAGAAAAGACCCAATATGTGTGTATGTGTGTGTGTGTCAAAGAAAAGGCCCACTCACAGTTACTTGCGATGTCACATCCCTTTGAGCTAAGAAAGCTTGAGTCACCGATAATAATCGCACCTAAGCATAATATTAGGACCCATTAGTAAAACTCCACTAAAACAATTAAATTTGGGAAAACTTAGTGCGAATTTGGAATTAGAGCATCAGAATATGCAAAGGAGGGTCCCCTACATGTTTTACAAAAAGCCAATGGTTAACCTTAAAAGTCAACCGAGACGCCCAGGTGGTTAACTATGTTAAAACTTCAAAATTTTACTAAATGGATGACAAAAACAGACTTGGGGCATCGAAATTAGCCTAAGAGGGTTTTCGAAACATTTTCGAAAAGTCAACGTAACCAATATTCTGAGAATATTCCAAGAATATTCCTAGCTCAATTAGAAATGGGCCAGGTTGGCTGGTTATAATGGCCCAATGAATAGGGCCGCTTGGGTTGGACTGGGTTTTAGGTCTAAGGCCCCTCTTTTTTTTCTTTTTTTTTTCTTCTCTGGCCGGTTGCCACTACAACAGCGAATTTCTCGACAACAAGAACTCGAGCTCCAAATGAGCTCATAACTCAGCCATTAGCCATAATCTGCCTACCAAAATAAAGATAAATGAGTGTAGGTTAAGATTATACCTTTCCCCGAGTCAGCCGTGGCCAGAGTTGGGTGTTAAAGGCCCTACAACTCATAGTATACATCACCGGAAAACTAGGGAAGACTCCCCTAGGTATCTTTGCGTCCAAACATCACTAAAATCCTTAAGGAACACTATAAACATAGGGTAAACACGATCCATTGAAGATTTGGGTGGATTTTTAAACTTACCTTCGTCGGAAAATATAAAATCGCGTCAAGAAAAATGGAGGTCGAGGCTCGTATGAGGTTTCACGGCCACATGATAAAATGGCTTCGGGTTCGAGACGACGGTATCGTCTCATCGAAATAGCCACAGTGTGGTGGCGGTGGCGGCTTGCAACTCCCAGAGAATGAGGGTGAGTGAGATGAGAGTGCGCGAGAGATGAGAGAGAACTGAGGGATGAATGAAGAAAAAGAGAGAGAGAGTTGAGGGATGAAGGAGAGAGTGAGGTATTAATCATCTAGTGAATGATGGGTTGAAGGGATTTGAAAAATGGGAAAAATGGTGTCCCGAGAGATAGGGAGGCACGGGAGTGGTGAAGAAATGGGCGTGGGCCCCACATGTCTCACAAAACAATACAAAATATCTTTCAAAATGGAATTACTCATATGCCCTTTACGATCGTAGTTTCGTAAAATCTTCATTGTAGTTCCAATTTTGATTCTGCTTGCTCATACATGTTTGTATCGTCGAGTACTTCGAGAATACGACAAAATAGTAACTCGTCCGCATCACGAAAATATGGTCAACGAAAGTCAAAATCCTTGCCTCTTGGGATATTTCCGTCAATTCACACTTTTAAAATTTATAATATCGTAAAATTAGGGACTGGTTGTCACAATATTATAATATTAACGAGTGGATTTTGGGTCAGGTCCTATTACCCATTTACTTTAACTGGTGTTACACCACACAACCCATTAAGATATTGGGTATGTCACGAAAACGACACAAACACGAAAAACATGACACAAATGCAAGGTCTAACCACATGGCCCTCATTAGAGCTTTTCTCTTCAATTTATTGTGCTCCGATTTAAACCTCAAACTCCTTCTTACATAATTTAGTATAGTAATATGGCTTATAATTAAATAAATAAATAAAGGCCCAAAGAAACCCAAACCTCTTCCAACATGGAAATCGGCATTTGAAAAATAAATGTTATGAAAGGGTATTGAATATCCACAATTTTTTCTACACATCCATCCTACTTAAGATGACTATTTAATTAGGTTCTAAAAAAAATTTAATTTTTTTTTTATTTTGTACATGTTAATGCATAAACTCGGGTAGATCTTGAGTTAACTTAAAGAGTGATGTAAGGACTTTTGCGAGAGCGGTCTGGTCAAAGGTAGAAAGACGAAGCAACCTACAAGGAAAGTAAAGTAAGTGTTGAAGGACACTGTGTGGTCCCGTCTAAGAGCCTCCAAATGCTTAAGTTAACACAGTATATTTAGGGTGTCACGTGGGCGAGTTTAGTGATAATATAGAGTTGAATAATAAATGTTATTAACCTTTAGGAGGGAGAAGAAGTTAGCCTTTTATAGAGGCAAAGATGGAGTAGAATTTTTGACTTGGCCAATGTGGGATTGAATGCATTTAATATGATGTTGCCACTTGTCACATTGTGATTGGCCTCCCAGTTAAAGGGAAGTTCTTATTAGTCATGGGAATAGTCACATGTTGTGGCCTTCAGTTGTTATTTCATGTGCTTCAGCAAGGGTGCCGAAGGAGGGGTCCTTTGGAAGGTTACCAAGGCTTCCTAGTTAACCGATACTTGATGATTGAACGGTCGATAAAATATGGTACAAACAATACATAAACTGTAATTCAACGTGATAATCAACATCCTAAGAAACTTTCCTTTCAAGCTATCAAATTTGATCTCACAAGCCTTGTAGAACAACATATGACACGCCCAACCCCGATATCCTCCAAACACCAAGGTAGGCACATGTTGACCAACACCCAAAGGTGACGAAGCCATACTAACATGCATGAGAACTATGAAGAAAGAGTGAAGATAAATAAAACTCGTAAAATTAACTATAATGAATATGCAATTGTGGAACGTGTTCAGAACATACAACTAATCTAGAACATTTAAGAAGGAATATTATACAAATGTACGAACAAAGGAAAAGGGTCCTACACCGAGAGGACTCGAAGATACTGATGCGAAAGTGCCTTGACACGGGGATTGTACACCTCAATTCTAAGTCCTAAGGGGGTGCAAAACAAAACATGAGCGGACCAAGTTGATATATAAGTAGTACTAAAACAGCTATTCATTAACATATTAACCCCCAAAGTTTATGAAAACTCATCTAGCATAATATGTAATAGGTTTTCCAAAAACCCTAACATGCCATAAAACTTCATAAAACATATATTATATATAGTGTGATTAGTAGTGGTATCAAAATCGCCTAAAGGTAGTATCATTCACCCATAGGCCCTACATCACCCAACCAAAGCCATATAATGATATCATTCGCCTGTAGGCAGGACTAAATCTTCATTTGCCTGAAAACAGTATCATTTGCCTGTAGGCATTATCATTCGCCCGTAGGTAGATCGTATGAGTAACCACTAAATAAGCACATAAAAACATGAACATAATACTTCCAAAATATATGTGTGTGTGTGTGTGTGTGTGTGTCAACGAAGCTTAAATCATTTTCATGAATATCTCAATAAGCATAAATCTAGTGAAGCATGATATTTCATAAAGCATGAATCAAATTTTCTAATAAACTTTTCATAAAACGTATCCATAAAATCATGCTTTTCATGTATGCATTTCTAATAGTAAAATCATGCATTTTAGAAGGGTTCCACTCATAGATACTCCGTCGTCGAAGAGCCGTGCAAACTAGAGAAGATGGAAATGCCACTGACTCACCTAAGCACATAAAGGGACCAATTAATAAAACTATACTAAAACAATTGAATTTGGGAAAACGGACTTCGATAATGGATTCAGGACGTCAAAAAACCTACAAGGGTCCTGGGAAAATTTCGTGAAAGTCAACAAAAAGTCAACACAGAATATTCTCTAACAGAATATTCCATCTGGGTCGGGTCGTATCCGATTTGGATCAGGGTCAGGTCGAAATTGGGTTTGGGCCGGGTAGCTAGGTTGGCCCAAGTAAAGGGTTAGGCCTAGTTTTTGGGTTTGGGCCCAGAGTTAGGTTTTGGGTTGGGTTCGAATCCGGTTTTGGATATGGTTACTCATTTAGGTTTGGGCCGATTACTTAATTGGTTTTGGGCTGGGGTTTGGGTTTGGGTTTCAAATCCGGTTTTTGGGTACCGAGTTACTTGAAAGTCACTGCATTCCTCGTTGAAATCTGGGGAAGTCTCCTAAAGGTGTTTCCATGTTGTCTCGACGTCAAGAATACACAAATATGATCAGAAACGAATTATGAGGACAAAAGGGGAAGGTTTAGAGTGTTTTCGGAGCTCACCCACATCGGAGGTGATGGAAACTCATCGGAGTTCATGGAGGGAGGGAAAGAACAGTAATTTATGGCATTATAGAGTACTACTGACCTGTCCTGGGATGGTCATAGGGTGGCAGTGGTTTGTGGTATCATCATCGTTGTTATATGTGAGCTCGGAGAGAGAAAGAGAGAGAAAGAGCACCGGTGATAGAGAGAGAAAATAAGAGAGAGAGAGAGAGAGAGAGAGAGAGAGAGAGAGAGAGAGAGAGAGAGAAAGAGAGAGAGAACTGTGAGGTTTTCCCAAGAAAGACACGGGGAGAAGGAGAGGAGAAGAGAGATTGGGCCTGGGGGACAAACCAAAAGGAGTGGGCCCCACAAGGCACACTAATTAAGACCCAAAAGCAAACATTTCAAAATATCTCCCAACCAAAATGAAATTACAAAATTGCCCTTCCAATTCGTAAAATCTTGGACGGGTCGTTACAACATTAACAGTTCACTGGTGCTATGTATTTCATACATCGTACTGAATAAGTATCATATTAATACAATTCACATTCAAGAAGAGAAAAAAGTTTATTTTTGATGAATCGAACGTGAAATTGACATGTAACAACCCCCATAATTAAACAACAATAGTTTCTAAAACTCTATATTTGTGTCAATCACTAGTAAAATTTTCTTTTAAATTGGTATTTGCTTCATTTATAATTTTATACAATATGTAAAGTTCTCACAATTTACTTCTGCATAAGCAGTTTGATGAAATAGTGGTTTTAATAAAAAATAGTAGTTGAGGGTGTTAATGCAAGGTCCTTTTCGACATCTAAAATAGTATAGGCCTAAGAAAGGCCAATAAAGGCTCAAAGACAATCCAAAGGAATAAAGGAAGACATAGGCTTAATGAAGGAAAGGAAAAACAAAACCTAATCGAACTAGAAAGGGCAACTCCAAGTGCTACAAACAACAGCTCACGGTCCGGTTTGCCTGCCAACAAAGAAGCTAAACACCTCATCATAAAGTACTTTCCAACCGTTGGTGAAAGTTGGCATACCGACAACTTTATTACACAAAGCCCTAGGGGCAGGCCTACTTGGAGACCAACACTAAACTACATCTTGGTCATCAACATGAGTAGAAGCCTATGAAGGGATACAAAGGCTCTAAAATTAAGCACTCACGCATGGGTTTCCTCACACCCCAAGTCACACAAGGCGCTCAGTACGCGTTGGCTGATGAAAACATGCATTCAAACCTGAACAAACAACACTCCATTAACATGAGTCAACTAAATGATATAGGATTAGCTAACAAGTCATGTTTATGCGCTTTGTGCATTAAATGCGAGAGAGGTACAGTACTCGTGCCCATAGACTTTTGGAGCTCCCTGAGGGCTTATATAAGACGGATGAGTAACTCTTATAACATGTCAGACACAAGAGAGAAAAGGGAGAGTATACTATATTGAGCACTTCTTGTAACCTTTATTCAATGTATACAAGCACCTTAGTGGATGTAGCCTAATTTTTAGGGGTGAAACACAATCCTTGTTGTCAAGTTCTTGTTATTTTTACCCCGAGCCCACCAAAGGCCGACCGTACATGTCTTTGTTAAGCTCCCAAAATTTGAGAGTTAACAGTTGCCGCCGTCTAGCAGAATCGCACACAATTTGGTTGTGTTTTCTAACAAGCAATCCTAAGTACGCCCAGTGACAAGCAGTCATACACACTCCCTCAAGTATCATGATGAGTAAGAGAATGAGAGTGAGGGCTCTGTCCAGTGGCCCCTAGAGGGTAGCAAACGGAGAAAATGAGAAGAGAAGGCCATACTTGTCAGCATGGAGGAAAAAATGGGTGCCATTCTGGTCAATATTGGAGAAAGAAACGAGGTGGAGAAACCTCCTCCGTTCCCATAATAACACTTGACTCCAGAGAAACACATTGACCTCTTAGAGCAAATCATCTAGACCAAAGAAATGATAAAGAGCACCTTCCAAAGAGTAGACCACCCAATGGTCCGACATATGCGAACCTAGTTTTGAGGGTTGAACCAGTTAATCCTTGTTGTCAAGCTCTTCCTATTTTTAACCCGAGTCCACTAGAGCTGATCGTATTGGTTTTTAACAACTACATGGCGCTGATATGCTGTATTATTTTTAAGAACATGTAACATAATAAACTACCTATTAACAAAATTTATGTCAATAAAAAAAAAGTGAAAAGGCCAAATTAACCTTGTGAACAAATCTTAAGAAAAATAACCAAAATAAAAGTTATAGGCAATTTAGTAATTAAACACAAAATAATTTTACTATTTTTTTAAATCCTCACATCCAACTTAATTGCCTCCATTTTCATTTCAACATTTTTCTCCCAAATAAATAAACTTTTAATAGCACAATAATTATATAGAAACAATCATTAAAGATAGGAACAACTTCTTCAGTGACGAAAAATTATTTGAAAGTTGTCATCAAAAAGTTTTAGCGACCATTTTATATTGGGAACATTCATGAAAAGGGTTTGCGCTAAGTTTATTTTAATAAAAAAAACTATGCTATTACTTTATTTAATGAAAAAGAGTAAAATTTTAATGAAAAACTCTTAAATTTTAATAAAAATGACAAAAGACCTTAAATTTTAATGAAAAAGACATAATTTTAATATTAACAAAATAAAAAAAAAAAAAAAAAAACTGACCCACAGACAAGCACGTCCTCACACAAACTGTTATGAAACTTTCTACACTGTTTATCAAACTTAGCGGTACTACACTGTTTATCAAACTTAATATACTATTTATGAAACTTACAACTCTGTTTATGAAACTTACTACACTATTTATGAAACTTAACGGTACTACATTGTTTATGAAACTTGATGGTACTACATTATTTATGAAACTTGATACACTGGTTATGAAACTTAACGGTACTACACTGTTTATAAAACTTAACGGTGTTACACTGTTTATGAAACTTAACGGTACTACACTATTTATGAAACTTAACGATACTACATTCTTCTCTCTCCTCTTCTTGAATTTTCTTGGCAAATTCTCACCTTCCAAACACATTTTCTTCTTCTAATTTTCTTCGATACTCTTCAAATTTTCTTTGTATCTCTTCAATATCTTAACTTTCTACACCAATTACTTAATTTTCTTCTATTGTCTGCCCATCTACGGCTTCCTCTTCTCCTCCACCTACAATCTCACCTTCTCCCTTTGTAAAATAAAAAAAATAATGCAAATGAAATCAATAAATTCGAATACACCCATTGATATGAGCCCAGATCATACCCCCACTTCATGTCCTTCAATTTAGAAGCATCTCAAGTCTTCAATCATTTCAATATCTATGTGGACTTAAAAACCCTCAATTTTGATTACCATACAATTTCCGAAGCATCTCACGCTCCAACGGTTTTGTGGATGGAAATTGTTGGGAACATCACATTTGTCTCAAGGGTGCATCATATAAATCAAAATTGTAGGTAGTGGCTTGGTAAATAAAGTTGTACAAGGTACTCTTCAGTGCTTCATATGTCTATAATATATAATATGTAGTAGGGTGTGTATGTATATATATAGTACAAATATATAGAGGTTGTAAAATAGATATTGGAGTAGCCATGATTAGAGTTGCTTCTGGCAATTGATGAGTATTGGAAAAAGAAGCAGCCGAAAGATGCAGTGGCAAAGGAGACTGCACGCGCGTTTAATAAGTGTTTTTTTTTTTCCCTCTTGTCCTTATCATTAAATAAAATTATTAGACGACTTTTAGTTAAAATTCAAAGTTTTGAAGCCATTTTCATTAGTTTTCCTTTATGTTTTCTCTTTTTGTAAATTTTATTTTTTAAATTTAATAAGCACATGTATTGCATGTGTACAATTGCTAGTATAATGAAAATTATACAATACATTGTACAGTACCTATTTTATCTTGATATTTAGCTCTAGTGTAGCCTATAAAGACAAGCATAAACACTTAAATAAGCTCATTCCTTCATATTTTAATTTGTTTACCGAAACTTCATCCCAACCGCTTCATGGGTTTCATTTTTTTTCCTTTCCAGTTACTGTAAAGGTAAAGAATCAGCATAAACCTTTAGACCATATCACATGTAAATGTCCTGAGAATCCTTGACCAAAGAAAACAAAAGGTCTTGTATATTGTTTACTAAATTAACCGTCGAAGAGACTTTTACCAAGTCTTTTGATTAGCATTTCGGAGTTTGGAATTTGGGAACGCATTAATACATGTCATTCTCTAGGTAGGCTACTTGATTGTGCACAACGCGTTTTCTCGTTGGACCTTCGGCTGAGAGCGATTGTGTATGCATTTGAGATTTTTTTTTTTTCGCTGACCCTACACTTTGTCAAATATTGCAACTTGTCCAAATACTCCATCTCAAATGCATGCATGCATGCACGCATGCACGCATGTTAGAAATTGTTAGCTATTAAGTAAAGTAGGTCAAAAATTAATGAATCAGAAGCGGTCAGCAATGACTCAGCAGATACTTTTCTAGGGAAAAGAGACCCTCCCCGAATCTTTCTCTCCAAAGCTCAGGAAGCAAGTAATTCGGATCTCTAAAATTTAATCCAACGATTAAAAAGAGACGTTAGTAAAAACTTTTAAAAACTAGAATAATTTTTTATCGTTGGATCAAATTTTAGACGTCTGGATTACTTGATTCATGGATTTTGGAGAGAAAGATCAGAAGAGGATCTCTTTCCCTTTCTAGAACGGGCGAGGCCAATACCCTGTCGGCGGGTCATTGCCAGACTGTAGAGGCATCCAAGAATGGATATGGAACTTGTCCACATCTTTCCGACTCTTTGAGATTAGTTTTGAATCTTTTGATTAGTGATTCGACTAGTATCCTTTTTTCTTGGTCAAGATACATAACGATTTTAAGATCTAAATTCTCTTTGTAAATTATACAGGATAAAAGTTTCTTTCTAATTTTTGTTGTTTTTGTGTTGAAGATAAAAGAAAGGCCGAGGAATTAAGAGAAATAGAGACAAACTGATCATTATTATGATTCATTTTGATAATATTTTTAAGCTCAAAAATTAAAAGTCTTATACTGAAATGAACTGATGATTATCACGTGAGTCCGCAATTTTTCTCTTGTTTTTCATTTTCTTAAAAGATCAAACGAATCGATTGGACCCTCAACAACCCAAATTTCCATAACACCCAACCTTTCAATAGGCCGGTGCTTAACTTTATTCTTTCCCACGAAATTCCCATGCTTTTGCTTTACACCTTAAAAGTCCTTTTTTTAAAAGCCAAACAAAGAGGTATCATTAAAGTCTTGTTTGGCTTTTTATTTTTTTTTATTTTTTTATTACAAAAGATTGCTTAACTTTAAATTTAAGTAATATAAAATATTTAATAAAAGTAAAATATCCTGCATATTTTAAAAGCAATAGTCATTATACAATAATTTTTAAAAGCAACATGTAGGTTGCTTTTAAAAGCTGCTTAAAAAAAATAGAGTTAAACTTTTAGTGAATATTTTCAATTGTTATAATACCTTCATTAATTTTGTTTTTGAATGACATTATTTATCTTTCCACACACATTATCTCATAGAGATTAAAGTGACTGCTATCACCTATCACCATCATTGTTGCCACCACCACCACCACCACCATAACCACAACTTTCACCACTGTCACCACAATCACAACCACAACTGCCATTACCACTATTGTCACCACCATCACCGTCATCACCACCACCATAACTGCAATCGCCACCACTACCACCACAACCATAATCGCCACTACCACCATTGTTGCCACCATCATTGCCGCCACCGTCACCACCACCACCACCAAACTGCAATTGCCACCACTGCAACCACATCCATCACCACCACCAATGCAACCATCGCCCTACCACCATTGTTACCTCTACACCCAACCACCACATCCCTCTATTAGCACCACCACTATAACTCCACCATTGCTGCCACCATCACCACCACCGCAACCACCACCATCACCATTCACCATTGTCCTTGCCACTGCTCTCCTCACCACCACTCCTATTACTATGTGCATTATTACATTGTATATAATTATATCTGTTTACATTAAAATTTACCAAATGCTTTTACACTGCCTTTCATACTCACAACAGTTTTAAAATACAGTTAACTAAGTACTCCTCTACTTTACTTTATAACTGATTATTCTTAAAGTACATCATAATTAATTTTTTCTTTTTTCAAAAACATAGCAATTCCAGTGGCCCAAAGTTCCTTTTTTCTTAAGCCACGGTTCATGGTAAGCATGTAAACACGCATGCTATTTGGTAATTTAATCAAGGAAAAGTACTACAAAGAGCGTGGCCTAGTCTTCTATATAGGGATGGAGCGTACTTTAAATGGGGTTAGTTAAGCTTTGCTTTTAACCTATTTTGGTTATCCTTTTGCTTTTGTCATCTACGAGAAAGTAGGAGATAAAAAACTACAACAAAAGCTCTACCCATGAATTTTGTATCTGGGTAAGATACAGAAGCTAAACTTGTAGATTAAATTTGTTAAATATTTATTAGCGTGTTTATTTTTTATTGTTGACACATCATATAACGTACAAATATAACCTCATATTCTGTTCTACTTATCATTATATGTGTCGCCCTCTCCAAAACTTAATGAAAAACAAATGTGTAATATATATATATATAGTGCATATAGGTCCAACTTGTATTGGTTTACCTAAACCCCTAAAAAGAAAAAGATTGTCTTGGAAGAAATATTGAATGAATCAACTTTCTGATCGCACACATACCTTTACAAAGAAGATGCTGACATCTCGTGTTTTCTTTTGTCCTCCTAATTATTCTACAAAAGAGAATTAAAAAGATAAGGAGCTCTGTAAAGGACAAGCATGTGAATATATTTAATTATTCTTAGATCCTTTAAAATATTAATTATCTTAGTATAAACTAGTACAACATATGTGAATATATTAATTAAATTTGGTTAGTTTATAATATAGATGGAATGTTACTATTGTAGTCTTAGGTAAAGGACAAGCATATGATAAAGTGGAACACGCCCTTTTTCCCTGCTCGTCTTTTTGTAGATATATGCAGGCTTTTTGAGCAACCATGCATATGCTTACTTGTTGCGTCTCAACAAATTTTATGGCACTTTTACTTCACGATTGTTTGACGGGACAAAGTAATATGCCCCACCTTTTTACTAATTAAATGTCTACAATGCCAAAAATTGCATCGTACATATATTCTTTTTTATTTAAAAAAAAATTATAACAATAATCTTGTAACTTTAATTCAATTAGAGTAATGTTTCCTCAACTAAAAATTTATGATCATTGACCACTTAACTTATGAAAATGTATAGTTATGGTCATTTTCATCAACTCTTTTAAAACTTCTGTTAAAATAAGTCACGTGGTTAGAATCAAGGGGAAAATATTGGAAACTAAATGAAAAAATTGTAGAACTGGTCCCTTAACTTTAACTTAATTGGAGTAATGGTCTCTTAACTTTAAACCAATTGGAGTAATGATTCTTCCAACACGATTTGTTTTGACGGAAGTTCTGAAGGAGTTGACGAAAATGATCATAGTTGCACCTTTTGAGGAGTTAAAGGATCATTAGTCATGAATTTTTAGTTGAGAGACCATTGCTCCAATTGGGTTCAAGTTGAGGGATCAATGCTACAATTTTCTTTTATTTTTTTTGCTAAAGGAATATAAATGCAATAAAAGGTTTGATCTTTCACAAAAGGATTTTATTTTTTTTTGTCAAACTAAATTACTTTCATTAAACAAAAAAAGTAGTACAATGAAAAGATAGCCTAAAAGGTAACCCATAACCAAAATACAGCCCAACAACAAACAAGAAAATACAATAGAAAGCCCCAAAAGTGTTTAGTTGAACAACAACAACAAAAAATCTCTAAGATTGGAATGGAAACCAGCAGCCACCAAATGCACCTCCATCGCAAGGCCACCATCACCACCAAGAGAACAAACCAATGAAACACTTGGATCAATAGAAAAAGGGGGTGAGCAAGCCACCCTCATAATGAGCGCTCTTATCATCCTACCAAACAATGCTAAAAGCACTTTAATGGCTACCAACACCTGAGGAGAAGCACACGAGCAGAGTAGCAAAGACCGATGCATTAAGAATAAGTGTGCTCAAGTTTAGCAAGTCAGGTCTTCATTTGAAGGTTCCTTGTACGAGTTGCGACTCCAGAGGAAGGAGGTTGAGGCGGCCACGAGCAAAGTGCAGGCAAACTTGGATTCAGCTAAAGCAGCTTTGGCAAGCCAAAATGAGACTTATGGTGGCCCGAATTGCGCAGTTAGAGGAGGAACTCATGGTTAAGACTACCAAATTTAGCTGAGTGTAAAAGTTTCTGAGACAACTGGTGGTGGAGACCAGAAGAGTCTGCGAGGAGGAGGAGGAGGTTCACGATGTCATTCATGACTTGAAGGAAAGACTAAGCCAATAAAGGAAGTTTCTGGTTTCTCTTCCGCGAGTCCCCAGGGATCTCCTTCTCATGATTCTATAGTGTCTGCTCGCTCTGCTGCTCCTCCGTCGTGAATGTTGAAGTATCATGTTGTGAATCTATGCTGCTTTATTATTTCTGTCTTTTTGTTCGCTTTTCTGTTTTCAGTAACTACAAACATCCTTTTTTTTTTGTAAGTCAGGGCTCGGCTTTTGCATGCGGTTTCCTCGTGATTCTTAGTAATATTTTGATTTTTTGTTGAAGTAATATAGCTTTGCTTTACTTTGTGTTGTCCATTTTGGGTTTTTCTTCTTGTAGAATTTCGATTATATCTCTTTGCCCCCATATATTTGGAGTGAATAATTTTAGTTGACTCCGGATAGAGAGGTCGGATTGCCATAATTCGAACTCGTGTTTCATGCGGAATGCATTGACTTTAAGTAGATAGGTTGGATCGCTATAATTTGGAATTGTGTTTTCGCTCACTAAGGGGAGTGGTTTTAATTACACCCGATATGTGGCACAATGATTCTCAATCTTAAGTGGTTCGACTTGCAACTTTTTGCCCTCTTTTGTAATATTCGTTTTGTTTGCACAATGGCTGGGAGTAGATATTTTGTTTTTGAGGTGGATTTCGAATTTGAGAGGCCCCGTCACTAGTCGAACTCCGAGCGATATCGTAATGGACCTAAACTTCCGTGAGGTCGTTAGGTATGTCCACCCTAAAGTTTTCTAACTTTTAGGGTTATGGGGATTCATCATTGCCTGCGCCCCCTTCGAACCTTGCCACTCAAGAAGGAAATCGCCATTGAGAGTTTCACATGGTGGTTTGGGATAGAATTCTACATGTGTTGATGCACAAAATTAGTGAGAACTTTGGTACAACAGAAAGTGTTAAGTTTGTGACCTTCGTTAGATTGCTCCGGTCACTAGTGTTGATAAGTATGCAAATGGGTAGTGACAGGGAAGCAAACACAAGATGTACGTGGTTCACCCAGATTGGCTATGTCCACGAAGTAGAGGAGTTCTCATTAATTGTGAAGGGTTTACACAAGTACATAGGTTCAAGCTCTCCTTTAGTGAGTACTAGGGTATGATTTAGTACAAATGACATTAGGAAATATTGTGAGAGAATGATCTCTATTTATAGAAGAGAGTTTCTAGTTTCATTCTGACATTGACACGTGTCGTGCTGTGATTGGCCTCTGATGTCGACACGTATCGTGTTATGATTGGCCTCTGATGTTGACATGTGCTGCGTTGTGATTGGCCTCCTGGTTGGAGGGAGACTCTTGTGGGTCCTTGGCGGTATAATGTTGACTGGTGCTTAGTAGTTTCGGGGTTGGTCAAGTATGGTACAAATAGTGCTCCCCTAAGTTCCCGAGTGAGGGAAGCTTCTCGGTTGGGGACTTGCAAGATCCAAGCCATTGAGTAATCACGAAACTTTTAAGTACTGAAGTGTGGTATCATTTTCACTTGCCTTATCTGTCTCATATGTGGATGTGGCATCTTCTCTGGAAGTACTTTTTCTCCATCTAGAGGTGGTATCTTTAACCGATGAAGATGCACAAGGTAATGTATCAATTTCACTTCAAGCTTACTTATAGTTTCGGGCTTGGTCAAGTACAATACAAACCCTATAGTAGGAGTCCCCTAAGTCGCCAAGCTAGGAGATTTGCCGAAGGAGGTAACAGACAAGGTAAGCAATCAGACTTCCAAGCGAGCAACCTGGATCGGAGGTTCGACTTCGGCTTCTGGTTGATTGTTCTCCCTCTCTTTGTGTCGTAAACAGCAACAAGGATAAGGAGAAACAAATGGATTTTGCTTTTGAAAAAGTAACTTTCCACAAGCTTATTCTTGAACTGGGCTGGAGGGTTTTCTGGTTTCCTCTAAAGTATAAGGCCGACTCAAGAATTTGAGGGTCAAAGCAAGTCCATCAAATCAAGAGTGCGTTCAACCTTGATGATATGGGATACTTTTGCTGTTGACAAAGTAATAGATGAATCGGCACGTGTTCAGTTGCGCTTGTCTCCACATGCTTCCTTGTATCCTTCTCACTTGCCCTATTTGTTCCTCAGGCAGATGTGGTATCTTTTCTGGAAGCATAAGATGTTGAAGATGAGTACTCGAGAGCAATGCCAGGTAAGTAATCAGGCAAGGGGTTCCAGGCAGTCAGTTCCTAACTGAAAGCTTGATTCCAAGTGCTGACTGATTGCTCTCTTTCTCCTTGTCTTGTAGGTAAGAACAAGGGCAAAGGAAAAGACAGGGAAAAAGCATGATATGGGATACTCTTGCTCTGGTGTGGTTGGTTTGCATAAGTATTATTGGGGGGGAAGAAAGCTGAGTATTTCGAGAGGCTTCATTGGGAGTGCCTTCTCAGATATGAGGAATGGTTGAGCATTTTTGCAGGTCTGCCTGTCTGTGGAGGATAGAGGTCGACATATATAGTAGTAATGCTATTCCTTTACCCTTCTTGGTCGTAGCAATGTAGTGGGAGCTGCAAGTTTCACGTGTTTTAACTTTGTTAGGGCACTTTGAAAAAGTGGTCTGTGGTATTTGGAAAGCTGATGTTGCGTGTGAAGATTGCAGATAAGCTTTATCCAAGGAAATCTGGCTCTTGAAGTTCGAAGAGCGGTACCTCTTCGGTTTTCGAACAAGCAATCCTGTCGGGGATCTGGCTCTCGAGATTCGAAGAACGGTGCCTCTTTGATTTTTGAGAAAGCTATCATGTTGGGAGTTTGGCTCTTGAGATTCGAAGAGCGATGCCTCTTCGATTTTTAAGAAAGTAATCCTGTTGGGAGTCTGGCTCTCGAGATTCGGAGGACGGTGCCTCTTCGATTTTTGAGCAAGTAATTCTGTTGGGAGTCTGGCTCTCGAGATTCGGAGAGCGGTGCCTCTTCGATTTTTGAGCAAGCAATCTTGTTAGGAGTGTTTTCTCAAATGTGAGTAAAGGTTGGACATTTTTTCCAATCTGCCTTGCCACGGAGCACGAAGGTTAACACACATAGAGACTTTCCAGTTATCAAGCAGTGGTGCTGTTCCTTTACCCTTGTGTGTAATAGTCGGGTAGCTGGACCTTCAAAATTTATGTGTCTAAACTTTGTCAAGGATCTTTGGCAAAGTTATATGTGGTACCCGAGGAGCTGATGTTGCGTGTGGAGAGTGGTGCCTCTTCGAAATCCGAAGAGTGGTGCCTCTTCGATTTTTGAACTAACGGTCCTGTTGCCTTTTCTTTTATAAGGGCACCAATTGTGTGCAAGAAGTACATTCAAAGATTTATTGGACCTCATTTCTCCTTCATCATTTCTGAAAATGTCTGGCCCATCCGACCGTCGTTTTGACTTGAACTTTGGTGAAGAGGCAGTTATGTCTCCTCAAGACA
The DNA here is from genome assembly GCF_916048215.2 of Malus sylvestris. Taxonomy (NCBI): domain Eukaryota; kingdom Viridiplantae; phylum Streptophyta; class Magnoliopsida; order Rosales; family Rosaceae; genus Malus; species Malus sylvestris. The sequence goes on from NC_062272.1 coordinate 31,775,577, forward strand.
ACATATGGCGCCCATCCTTCTTATCATCTACTAGTCCTCTTACCGTTGGGGACTCTATGATGAAGAATGATATGACCGCTGCGGTGGTGGCCAGGAACCTTGTCACTCCCAAGGATAACATACTACTTTCCAAATGGTCTGATGAGTTTTCTATTAAGGATTCTCTGGCTCTCAGTGTTCAGTGTGCAGGTTCTGTGTCTAATATGGCCCAACGCCTATTTGCTCGAACCCGCCAAGTTGAATCATTGGCGGCTGAAGTGATAAGTCTCAAACAAGAGATTAGAGGGCTCAAACATGAGAATAAACAGTTGCATAGGCTCACACATGACTATGCTACAAACATGAAGAGGAAGGTTGACCAGCCGCAGGAATCTGATGGTCAGATTTTACTTGATCATCAGAGGTTTGTGGGTTTGTTCCACAGGCATTTATTGCCTTCGTCTTCTAGGGCTGTACCGCGTAATGAAGCTCCAAGTGATCAACCTTCGGTGCCTCCTCCTTCTGGGGTTCTGCCCAATACTGAGGCTCCGAATGATCACCCTCTGGTGCCTACTCTTTCTGGGGCTCTGCCGACTGCTGAGACTTCTCCTGAGCAACCTTTGTGAAGGCTCTCTCTTGTTTGTTTGTTTTGATTCATGTATATGTACATATTTGTAACTTATTGGAGATATCAATAAATAAGCTTTGCTTCATTTCAACGTATTGTGTTAAAATGCACCAAAGCTTTCTTCACTAAGTTCTTTGAATTTTTCTTTTGTTGAAGCTTTGTGAGTGAAGCATGTATGTTGAGGTAGTGCTCCCTTAATTTCCCGAGTGAGGAAAACTTCTCGGTTGGAGACTTGGAAAATTCAAGTCACTGAGTGGTCGTGAGACTTCTGAGTATGAAGGTGCAGTAGCATATGGTAGGAGTCCCCCAAGTCTTTGGTCGAGGGAGTTGACAAATGAGGCATTTCCTTTCTAAGTGGTAGCCCAAAACTCCTCCTTCATATATATTTGTTATGAAAGTTGTTGAGCCCAAAGAAGAGGAGGCCTAGGCAAATTTTTTTTTTCAAATTTTCAAATTTTCGAATATATATATATATATATATTTTAAGCTTTGTAAGTGAAGCTTTGGTGTTGAAGCTTTGTGGGTGAAGCTCTGAGGTTGAAGCTTTGTTGGGTAACATGAATTGATTTTGCTTCACACTATCTTGATCAAGAGTGTGTGAAACTTTTGTAGGTGAAGCTCTTGTGTTGAAGCCTTGTAGGTGAAGCTTTTGTGGGTGAAGCTTTTGTGGTGGGTGAAGCTTTTGTGGGTGAAGCTTTTATAGTTGAAGCTTTTGTGGGTGAGCTTTTGTGGGTGAAGCTTTTGTGGTTGAAGCTTTTGTGGTGGGTGAAGCTTTTGTGGTGGGTGAAGCTTTTGTAGGTGAAGCTTTTGTGGGTGAAGCTTTTGTGGTGGGTGAAGCTTTTGTGGGTGAAGCTTTTGTGAGTGAAGCTTTTGTGGTGAGTGAAGCTTTTGTAGGTGAAGCTCTTTTGTAGGTGAAGCTCTTTTGTAGGTGAAGCTTTTATGGGTGAAGCTTTTGTGGTGGGTGAAGCTTTTGTGGGTGAAGCTTTTATAGGTGAAGCTTTTGTGGTGGGTGAAGCTTTTGTGGGTGAAGCTTTTATGTTGAAGCTTTTGTAGGTGAAGCTTTGGAGTTGAAGCTTTGTAGGTGAAGCTTTGGAGTTGAAGACAAGATAGTGTGAAGCTTTTGAGAATTTGTAGTTGTCCTTCATTGATGAAGCTTTTGTTGGTGAAGCTTTGTTGGGTACCATGAATTGATTTTGCTTCACACTATCTTGATCAAGATAGTGTTTTTGAGAATTTGTAGTTGTCCTCCATTGATGAAGCTTTGTTGAATTTCCCAATTTCCTTTCCTTTTTTTTTCTGTTGGGAAAATTTGAAATTTGAAAATGTGGGAGAGATTGTGATGCAAGCCACATCTTGTAGTAGTCGAAGGTTTGGATGAACCATATAAATTGAATTTGCTTCGAACAGTCTTGATTAAGAGTGTGTGAAGCTTTCTACGAGTTGTAGTTACCCTTCATTGATGAAGCTTTTGTTGGCACCATAAATTGGTTTTGTTTCACACTGTCTTGATCAAGAGTGTGTGAAGCTTTTGAGAATTGTGGTTGCCCTCCATTGATGAAGCTCTTGTTGGCACCATAAATTGGTTTTGCTTCACACTACCTTGATCAAGAGTGTATGAAACTTTTGAGAATTGTGGTTGCCCTCCATTGATGAAGCTCTTGTTGGCACCATAAATTGGTTTTGCTTCACACTGTCTTGATCAAGAGTGTGTGAAGCTTTTGAGAATTGTAGTGTTTGCATTGTTATAGAAGAGAAATGTCTGAAGCAGATGCAAGAGGGTTGAATAGCTTGATCTGCGTATGCCATGCACTGAAGTTGTTGTTGGCTTGCAATAAGACTTTGTTGGTGACTATAACTCTTGTTGGGCATAAGTGCTCCCCTAGTTGAGTTGTCAAGCTTAAGGGTTTTTTATTATTTATGAATGCTAAGAGTTCACATGTACAAGTTGTACCACTTGTCTTCTGGTAGGTGGAATGCATGGTGAGTTGCTTTCATCACCTGGTTGGTGGTACGAAGGTGAGTTCCTTCATCACCTTGCATCACATTTCATCACCTGGTTGAGGGCACGAGGATAAGTTCCTTCTTCACCTGGTTGGTGGCATGAATGGCAAGTTGCCAAATGATATTAGAGTATAGGTTGTACATTTCATCACCTGGTTGGTGGTATGAGTGGCAAGTTGCCAAATGATATTAGAGTACGGGTTGTACATTTCATCACCTGGTTGGTGGCATGAATGGCAAATTGCTAAATGATATTAGAGTATAGGTTGTACATTTCATCACTTGGTTGGTGGCATAAATGAGAGTACAGGCTGTACATTTCATCACCTGGTTGGTGGCATAAATGAGAGTACGAGCTGTACATTTCATCACCTGGTTGGTGGCATGAAGATGAGTTCCTTCTTTACCTGGTTGGTAGCATGAGTGGCAAGTTGCCAAATGATATTAGAATGCAGGTTGTACATTTCATCACCTGGTTGGTCGCATGAAGAAGAGTACGGGTTGTACATTTCATCACCTGGTTGGTGGCATAAAGATGAGTTCCTTCTTCACATTCATCACCTAGTTGGTGAGAATAAGGGCAAGGTGTTGAGGCATATTACAGCAAGTGTCGAATGACACAAAGTATGTTGAACCCTTTCGAAGCACAGTTAGCTTATGTATGAATGTGTTGGAATGTATGATTGAACGAATATACTATGAAGCTGTTCGTTTATTTGTATAGTCTTGTTGACATATACTTAGACTTTGTTTCATGTTGGAAGCATTCATGTTGAAGCTTTGAACCCGAGTGTTTCATAGCTAGGAATGTAAGAGGATTAAGACCGAGTTGTCTAAATCACCTCTTTATTGAATTCATGCCAAATAGTCTTCGTTATATAGGATGCCGAACGACTGAAGCGTAACACTTGTACAATGTCAGTTTACTTGTAATAGTACTTCAAGTGATCAGCGTTCCATAGATGGGCAAGGGTCTTACCATCGGAGCTTCTAAGCTTGCAAGAGCCAGGGCGACTGATGCCAACAACTTCAAACGGTCCATCCCAGTTTGGACTAAGTGTTCCTTCACTCGAGACTCTGTCGCAGAGTAATCTTTTCTTCAATACCCAGTCCCCCACTTTGAAAGAACGAAGTTTGACCCTTGAATTATAGTAGTTGGAGATGCGCTGCTTGTAGGCGACATTCCTCAAGTGAGCCTAGTTTCTGTGTTCCTCGATTAGATCTAAGTTGAGAGTAAGTTGTTTGTCATTTTCGCTTTGCACGTAGTTCTGGACTCGGAACGTTGCTTGCTCAAGCTCAACTAGGACAACTGCCTCTGTACCAAAGGCAAGTGAGAATGAGGTTTTTCCTGTTGATGTCCGATACGAAGTGCGGTATGACCAAAGAACTTGGGGTACAAATTCTGGCCAACAACCTTTAGCCTTGTCCAAGCTGGTTTTCATAGTTCGCTTGATTATTTTGTTGATGGATTCAACTTGTCCATTAGATTTGGGATAAGCTGGGGACGAGCTTGGGAGGCAAAACATAAGTTGAAGTTGAACTTAGAGCAAAACATCCTGAACTTATTGTTGTCGAACTGTAGCCCATTATGAGTGACTATCGCATTGGGAATGCCGAATCTGCAAAGGATGTTCTTCCATACGAAGTCTTTTATTTTTGCCTCAGTAATGGTTGCCAAGGGTTCTACTTCGGTCCACTTTGTGAAGTAGTCAGCTGCAATGATTGCATAGTGAACCTTGCCCTTCCCTGTGGGTATTGGGCCGATCAAATCAAGTCCTCATTGGGTGAAGGGCCAAGGGCTGATCATAAGAGTGAGCGGCTCGGGAGAGGAGTGAGGAATAGTTGCTTAGCGTTAACACTTATCACATGAGCATGATATTCTAATGGCATCTTGGTAGAGTGTTGGCCAGTAATATCCTTGGCGAAAAGCTTTGTGTGCTAGGGATCGAGATCCAGCATGATCTCTACAGACTCCTTCATGTATTTCCTGAAGGACAGTTTTCGCCTCTGCGGGCGTAAGGAATCTTAGGTATGGTAGGTTAAAACCTCGCTTGTAGAGTTGGTCATTAATGATCAAGTAATGGGTAGCCTTGTATCGAATCTGCTTAGCTTGGACTTTGTCATTTGGAAAGGTGCCATGAGCAAGGAATCTATAAATCGGGGTAATCCAACTATCCCCTTGTTGTAAGTTGCACACTTCCGTAGCCATGGTGCTTGGTGCTGCCAACAATTCGACCTGAATTTTTCTCCCAATCTTGTCTTCCACCACTAAGGCGAGGTGAGCCAAAGCATCTGCATGACTGTTTGCAGCTCGAGGAATTTGGGTGATCTGGTAGTGGAAATGCTTGAGCTATAATTGTGTTTGTGCCAGATATGCTGCCATGGAGCTATCCTTAACGTCAAACTTGTTGGTGACCTGGTTAACCACCAATTGGGAGTCACTGAAAATATCAATTCGTTTAACCCCAAGGTGTTTGGCCAAACGTAAGCCTGCTAGGAGGGCTTCATATTCGGCCTCATTGTTCGACGCCTTGAATTTGAAACGAAGAGCATACTTCATTGCCACTTTGTCAGGGGTCGTAAGGACCAGTCCTGTTCCACAACCCTGTTGGTTGGACGAGCCATCAACATATAGACTCCATGCTGGGGCTATTGGTTCTATTTTCTGAGCTTCTGAGGGTAATGAAACCACTTCTTTAGGTGTAGAAACAATGTCAACAGAATATGTGAAGTCGGCGATGAAGTCTACCACTGCTTGGCCCTTCTCAGCTGGCTTTGGTTGGTAGAAGATGTCAAACTCACCCAATGCTATCACCTATTTGATCATTCACCGGGAAGTGTCAGGACTTTGGAGTATCTGTCGAAGATTATGATTGGTAAGCACGATGATGGAGTGTGCTTGGAAGTAAGGGCGAAATTTTCGAACAGACATGACCAATGCTAGAGCCAATTTATTAATGTTGGAGTATCGTGTCTCCGCATCTTGTAAGGCCTTGCTAGCGTAGTAGATAGGCCGTTCGACATTACCATCATTTTGAATGAGAACGGAACTTACTGTTGAAGCTGATACTGACATATAGATAATGAGAGTGTCACTAACCTCAGGTTTGGAGAGCAGAGTGGCTGTACTCATGTAGTCTTTGAGGTTCTTGAATGCCTCAACACATTCATCAGTCCATGTAATGTACTTCTTACTTCCCTTAAGTGCTTTGAAGAAAGGATCACATCTGTCTGTGGCTTTAAAGATGAACCTAGTTAAGGCTGCCAACTTGCCAGTAAGGCTCTAGATGTCTTTTGAAGTTACCGGGATTAGCCTCAATGCCTCGTTGGCTTATCATGAAGCCTAAGAATTTGCCAGAGCCTACACTAAAGGCACATTTGTTGGGGTTCAACCTCATTCGATACCTCTTCAGAATGGTGAAAGTTTCAGATAGGTTAGTGATGTGTTGGTCAGCTTGTTTGCTCTTGACTAGCATATCATCAGCATAAACTTCCATGCTCTTCCTAATCTGTTTGGCGAACATTGAATTGACCAATCTCTGATAAGTTGCTCCTACATTCTTTAGGCCGAAGGGCATGACTTTATAACAATATAGTCCCTTGTTAGTAGTGAAGGCAAGTGTGTTCTTGGTCTGAAGGGTTCATGAAGATTTGGTTGTATCCTGAGTAAGCATCTATGAAGCTGAGGAGTTCACACCCTGCCGTAGAGTCTATAAGTCTATCTATGAGAGGAAGAGGAAAGCTATCATTCGGGCATCCTTTGTTTAAGTCGGTGTAATCGACATACATTCTCCACAAGACCTTTTGGAGCAGGAGACTTTCCTTGGTCAGATTCTTCTTAACAAGGACAATATTTGCTACCCACATTGGATAATTGACTTCGCGGACGAAGCCTATGCCTTTGAGTTTTTCAACTTCTGCCTTCATTGCCTCGTACCGTTCAGCGTCATAAGATCTTCGCTTGTGTCTCACTGCTTAGTCTTGGGGTCAATACTTAAGTGATGACAGATGATATCGGAAGAGATGCCTGATATGTCCTCGTATGACTAGGCGAAGACCTCAGTGTTTTCTTGCAAAAAAGAGATCAATGCCAACCGAATAGGTGGTGACAAGGTGGTGTCAATCTTCACCATGCGATCTGGATAATCTTTTGAGATAGAGACCTTCTCCAACTCTTCAGCGGGTTGTGCTTGCTGGGTGAAAGAGTCATCTCGAGGATCGTCGGGTTGATTGTTGCCACTGTGAAGATCCAAGTTGGCTTCGTCTGGGCTGGTCTTTATGACTTGGTCATGTATAGAAAGGGTTTCTTTGGGTGATCGAAGTATTGTAACATGATCGTGCACTAAGTTAATCTCCTCTGATGTAACCATTGCCATAGGGGGTTGGAAATTTCATCAACAACATATGTGTGGATACCATGGCCTTGAGATCATTGATGCCTGTGCATCCCAAGATGACATTGTATGCCGTTGGGCAATCAACCACCAGGAAGTTAGTGGTAATGGTAGCTGTGTAAGGGCCTGTACCAATGATGTAAGGTAAGTGTATGCTTCCCAAATGTTGCACAATATCACCAGAGAAGCTTATCAGAGGAGAAATCAAGCGATCGAGCAAGTGTTCAGCTACATTAAATGCCTTGAAAGCTTCAGCAAACATGATATTGATCGAAGCCCCTGTGTCTACCAGGATTCGTCGTACTTCAAAGTTGGCTATGTGAGCTTCCACGATCAGTGGGTCGTTGTGAGGGTAGATGATGCCTCTTTCTTCCTCAGGGTATAAACATATTGGATCCCAGTTAGGTTTTTGATACTTGCCTTCCCTGATGTTTTCCACGTGAAACATTTGGTGGCTAGACCTTAAAGCTCGTTCACTATTTTTCATGGCCCTGTTGGAAGATTTAGATATAGGTGTTCCACCACTTATGGAATATATCACATTCACCTGGCGTTTGTTACGGTTACCCCTTGGAGGGTGAAGGAGGAATTGATCAATTTTTCCTTCACGTGCCAAAGCTTCAATATGATCACGAAGGGTGATACACTTCTCGTTGTCATGGCCGTTATGCTCGTGGTAGCAACAAAAAGTGCCCGTGTTCTTCGTGGGCTTGTAACCCAACTGCCTAGGCATTGGCTTTGGTATCAGGTGTGCTATGCTGGGGTAAATGGCCACACATGTAGTGTTCAAAGGTGTGTATGTCTCATACCTCGGGGTAGGGCTTGTCCTGGCACGTACTTGGCCTAAAATGAGACTGGTGAGGATGGAACTCTTTCCTTTTGCCCTGAGATTGATATGTCCGTTGACTTGGCGAAGTATTAAGTAAGGCAGGGGGAGGCACCGCTGCCGTTTGGAAGGTCGAGGTTTTCTCATTTAGTTGGATCTGGCTTCCACTCCCTTCTTGCTGATAAGGGGTGGCTGTTGGGGGTTTCCCTTGGTATGTCCTTGCCTCGACGGAGGCATGGTTATAAGCATGGGCCATCACCTCAGAGTAAGTTTTCCAAGTGTTGGCATTGATCATGTACTTAAAGAAACAGTCACGTAGGCCTGCCGTGAAAGCTTTGAGGGCAGTCTTATCATCGGCCTCAGGGCAATGGGAATACTTATGGCTGAAGTGGCCAACATACATATGTAATGACTCGTCTGGCTTCTGGCGAATAGTGTACAAGTCATCCGCAGAGTGCAAACGATCGGTCTGGAAAATGTGTTGAGAAACAAACAGTTTCCTCAATTCCTCAAATGAGTCTACCGTTTCAAATGGAAGACGGCAATACCAGTTTAGAGCTCCACCAAAGAGGGTAGAGGGAAAGAGAAGACATTGCTTTTCGTCGGTGTGCATCTGGTATGCCATGGTGGACTCAAAAAGGTTAAGGTGTTCAATCAGGTCCTTTTTTCCAGTATAGAGTTGCAAGCCAAGCTTTTGCTTTGTCTTTGCTTGGAAGAAGGTGTCGAGGATCTTCCTTATAAAAGCGCCAGGCCTAGGTTGGTTCCAATCAGGTATTTCAGCCTGTCTTTTGGCCTTCAACTTGTTTACTTCATTAAGAAGCTATAGGACAAGAGGGTCTTGAGTGGAGTCATGTACCACTGGAGCTTTCTTTCATAAATCTCCATCTCCTCTTGGAAGTATGAAGCTTTGATCAAGAGCATTTGATTTTTCCTTGGACTCGTTGTACTGACTTCCAAGGTATGTCTGTCGGAACATCTCTGAGTCCCCTATACCTTCGTGTTTCTCTAGGAATTATTGCCCCTTCCCCAAATTGGTAGCTGGCCGGGGACATGGAAGGGGACTGAGTCTTTCAGAGACCCTTGGGTCATTGATCTTCGAGCTTACATGGATGGGATTGTCACAACGTTGCTTTAGGAAATCTCGACAGTTGTGAAAGACGACTTTCGATCCTTCCACTCCTTCTGTAATGAGGTGTCTTCCTCCACTTCTTTTACTTCGGGTCGAAGCAGCTGGGTTGAGAGAAGTCTCATGTTGATCAATGTTTTGATGATTAGCTCGCTCCTCATCAGGGATACCCATGTTGAAGGAAGGTGACCCTCTGTGTTGGGGGCACCCAGATGATGGTTGATGTTCACAGGGGTAATGAGCTCGAGTGTTTGAGTACGCCTAGTTTCGTGGAACGTCTCAAAGAGCTTCTCGTACTGCTCCTGAAGGACCTCATTCTTCATTGCTATCTTGTTGTTCTAAGCTTCTAGCTTATCGACTTTAGCTTGAAGAGCAACCCTTTTTCCTTCCTTCTTTCGTTGCCTCGCACCAAATGCAAGAGGGGTGTCATTTTGCGTGATGTGGCTTCCTTCGCTCCCCATGTTAGAGAGGGTTGCCTGGTCAAAAGAGAGTGCACGAATGGTGGAAACTAGCTTAACAAAGCTGAAGAGAGTGGGAATAAGTGTCGTTCCCACAAACGGCGCCAAATGTTGATGCACAAAATCAATAAGGACTTTGGTACAACAGAAAGTGTTAAGTTTGTGACCTTCACTGGATTGCTCTGGTTACTAGTGTGGATAAGTATGCAAATGGGTAGAGACATGGAAGCAAACACAAGATGTATGTGGTTCACCCAGATTGGCTACGTCCACGAAGTAGAGGAGTTCTCATTAATTATGAAGGGTTTACACAAGTACATAGGTTCAAGCTCTCCTTTAGTGAGTACTAGTGTATGATTTAGTACAAATGACATTAGGAAATATTGTGAGAGAATGATCTCTATTTATAGAAGAGAGCTTCTAGTTTCATTCTGACATTGACACGTGTCGTGCTGTGATTGGCCTCTGATGTCGACACGTATTGTGTTATGATGGCCTCTGATGTTGACATCTGTCGCGTTGTGATTGGCCTTCTGGTTGGAGGGAGACTCTTGTGGGTCCTTGGTGGTATAATGTTGACCAGTGCTTAGTAATTTCGGGGTTGGTCAAGTATGGTACAAACAACATGCACAACTAGGTTGGGTCCAACCACATTCGCCTAATGTAGGAGAAATTCCTTCTATATATAGATGTGTCCACCAAATACCCCATAAGGAGTGCATTCACCAAGGTTGTGAATGAATCATCCCCGTTGGTGATTACCAGCCTTAGGAAATTTTGAACCTTAGCAGGGATCCAACCTGCTTTCCTTAGGGGAGTATGTGAGTTAAAACACATTTTCTTAATAAAACTTAACATATATGTTAGACAAAGTTTTTTAGGATCACGTATGTACCATCTTAGTGACCTGCCGTAGCTAAGTCGCAATTACACAAGCTCTAAGGCTGGCAGGGAGTACACGCTATTATTACAGACTGGTCCGGAATGCACGCCGTAGCTGTGCGAGTTCATACAAAAGAGGGGATCTTCTTAGTAATAGCATTTCAGGTTGGAGATATTATAGAGTTTCTGTATGGGTGATCCGTTTAGAGTAGCAAGGTTATAGGTTGGTTTGCCTCTCACTCCGACAATGTGGTAAAGATCTTCCCAATTCGCACCTAACTTTCTTTCACCTGGGATCTGTGTGTTTTGAAACACTTCTTGTAAGACCAGGTCTCTGACTTGGAACCTTCATGGTTTGACTCCCTTGTTATATTATGATCATACTTAATGTTGATAGGCGGATCTGAGCCATTTCTCTTCAGTCATCAAGAAAACCCAATTCCCTTTTAATGATATACGCATTTTTCAACTTAGTTCGCTCCACAGTTGGCATTTTGAGCTGTGATTCTGTAAGCCCAGAGGACTCCGGGTATTTCCACTGCCCATGCACTCTTATTTGCTTCAAGCATTTTCTTTAGGCAGTTGAGAATGGTCTTGTTAGAGGCTTCAACCTGCCCATTACCTTAGGGATATCGAGGAATGAAGGTGAGATGGTGGATGCCCAATTCCTTATACATGTCTGTTACGACAGAGCTAGTAAATTGGAGCCCATTGTCAGAGATGATAGTGTAAGGGACCCTAAACATACAAATGATGCTTTTCCATACGAAGGCTTTTATGGCCACGTTGGTGATAAGGGAAAGTGGCTCCACCTCAATCCACTTAGTGAAGTAATCCATTGCGACCACTAGATATTCTTTGTCGCCTTTGGCTTGTTTGAAAGGTCCAATGAGATTGAGTCCCCATTGCACGAAATGCCATGTGCTAGCCATCAGATTCATCTCTTTCGCTAGTTGGTGAGTCATGGGAGTGACTTTGGCACTTCCCACATCTCAAAGTGCAGCCCCTAGAGTCCCTGACCATCGAAGGCTAGTAATACCCAGGTAAGTGGGCTTTTTGTTCTAGTTTTTGTCCGGCGGAATGATTGCCACAAACTCCAGAGTGGATATCCACCAGGATGTTCAGTCCTTACTCTAAAGTGACATAAAGTAGGTGTGGTCTTGAATAAGAGTGGTGATATAGTTTATCCTAAAAGATAACGTGTCAGGATGCCTTCTGGATGACTTTCTTGCCAGTTCGCAATCCTCTAAGAGTGTGTCGTGCCTCCGTATATTGTTATTTCTAATTACCTATTTATCTATTGTTTTCTATTTCTTGTCTAATTAGTGTTTTTATTGCTCCTAATCATATTTGTGTTTCTCATACAATGTTGTTGTGAGATCATGCATTTCATGTTCTTTTAATTGTTTTCTTGATTTTATATGCATAGGTGATGAAAACTTATTGAATGTCAACATTCTTGCCCGAAGAAAAAATGTATGAATTGTTGAAGTTTTGATCAGTGTATAACATCATATTGATCAAGCCATATACTTGTCCAAAGACTTGATATAATTGCGTGAAAAGATCCTGTAATGGCGGGTGTACAATAAAGAATGAATGGATGCTTATAGTTTTACCTAAAGGTATGATATAAGCATGCGTTTGAACGATTTTAATGTTTACATGTCTTATTTAGTGAATACTTTGGCTATGAACCTATCCTCTATTAAACCTTTGAATGGAGGGAATTTCACGAAATGGAAGCAAGACATTGAGATCTTGCTGGGACTGATGGATCTCGATTTGGCTTTAAGAGAGGATGAACCAACACCACTGGATGAAAAATCAACTATTGATCAAAGGCTTGAGAAATGGGAGAAAGCCAACAGAATGTCCTTGATGGTGATGAAAAGAACAATGGGTGAGACAGTCATGGGTGAAATCACAGCTTGTGACCAAGCGAAAGACTTTCTAGATGCAGTAGGAGCCAAGTTTAGAGGGTTGGAGAAGGCAAAAATGGATGATTTGATGACTACACTCACCATTCTCAAACTTGATGAGAATAAGAGTGTGGGGGAGCATATTCTCAAGCTGGTGGAGATTGTTGCAAAGCTAAAAGATTTGGAAGTTCCAGTTGATGATGCCTTCATTGTTTGCATGGCGCTCAATTCTCTACCTCCAAAATTTGATCAATTGAAGACATCTACGACACATAGAAGGAGAAGTGGGCACTGATGAGTTGATCTCCATTTGTGCTCAAGAGGAAGCAAGAATCAGGAGGAATAAGATTTATGGCATCGTAAACTTGGTGCATGCTGTAAAATATCGATGATATCGGAAATATCGGTAGTCCAAAAACACGGAAATTTCGATGGAAATATCGGGATATTATCGATATCGATAAAAATTGAATAAAAACCACGGAAATTGTAAGAAAAACTTGGAAATTTTTATTGCAACTTTGCAGGATGTTTATTTAGTCAATTATCTACTAGTTTATCACAAAACAATTGGTAGGAAATGCATTGCATGATAGATATAACTGATTTAAGTTGATTATATAGCGAGCTGACAAACATTGTGAGTGTAGAAAATATGTTGTAATTAATGAAAGAAGTTTAAACACACCATAATCATTTATATATAATGAATTAGTACAATATTTTACACTTTATACATTGCATGGTAAGATACAAGAGTGACTTAGCAAGGTCTAAAATATCGATGATATTAGAAATATCGGTAATCAAAAAAAATATCGGTAGTCCAAAAACACGGAAATTTCGATGGAAATATCGGGATATTATGGATATTTTAGACCATGATGCTGACAAAGGAAAAAGAGCTGCATATTATCCTGGTAAGGTCTTTAAGCCTGACCCTAATTATACTACTGCTACCATGTATGCATCCTCTTCAAAGGGACCTGTGGCACATAAGGACATGGACAATATTAAGTGCTACCTTTGCAAGAAACTTGGTCACATGAAGAAGGACTGTGAGAAATGAAAGATTTGGAAAAATAAGAAAGATGAAACTTTTGTAAAAATTTTCGTTTGTTTTGAAACTCATCTTGTCGAAATCCCTCCAAATTCTTGGTGGTTTGACACTGGTTGTTCGGTTTATATCACCAATTCATTACAGGGGTTTACAAGAAGAAATACTACAAGAAGTGAAGATTTTCAAGTTTAGGGAATAAAGTTGAAATGGAAGCAGTAGGTGACCTCAAACTTGGGCTTTCTAGTGGTTTTATTTATGAATTATGTAATTTTCTTTATATACCTTCTATAAGAAGGAGTTTAATTTCTACTTCTCAACTTGTGAAATCTGGCTTTGCTTTTGTTGGTGACAATGAAAATCTTAAAATTTTCTTGAAAAAGAAACCATCAAATGTGCTTGGAATTTGTCTCTTAATGAGTGATCTTTGGCAAGTGTTTTGTACTATTTTAAATGAGATGGATTGTATGAATGTCACGGCTTCAATGCCTAGAAAGAGATTGTTTTTAAAATAAAGTTCTATGCTTTGCCATATCTCTAGGGCTAGAATGGACCGTCTGGTTAAAGATTAAATTTTTCCAAAATTGAATTTCAATGGCTTAGTGAATTGTATTAATTGTTGCAAAGGGAAATTGACAAATTTGAAAAAGAAAGGTTCGATTAGAAGTCAAAAGCTTTTAGATCATCCATACGGATGTCTATGGACCTTTTCCCACTAAAACTCTTTGTGGAAATGTATACTTTTTGATATTTATCGATGACTATTCATGGTACACATACCTCTATTTAATCTCTAAGAAATCTTCAGTCATGGATTGTTTTTGTTGATGCACAAAATCAGCGAGGACTTTGGTACAACAGAAAGTGTTAAGTTTGTGACCTTCGCTAGATTGCTCCGGTCACTGGTGTGCATAAGTATGTAAATGGATAGAGACAGGGAAGCAAACACAAGATGTACGTGGTTCACCCAGATTGGCTACATCCACGGAGTAGAGGAGTTCTCATTAATTGTGAAGGGTTTACACAAGTACAGAGATTCAAGCTCTCCTTTAGTGAGTACAAGTGAATGATTTAGTACAAATGACATTAGGAAATATTATGAGAGAATGATCTCTATTTATAGAAGAGAGTTTCTAGTTTCATTCTGACATTGACACGTGTCGTGTTGTGTTTGGTTTCTGATGTTGACACGTGTCGCGCTATGATTGGCTTCTGATGTCGACACGTGTCGTGCTGTGATTGGCCTCCTGGTTGGAGGGAAACTCTTCTGGGTCCTTGATGGTATAACGTTGACCAATGCTCAGTAGTTTCGGGATTGGTCAAGTATGGTACAAACAGTTTTAAAACTTTTAAAACTAGAGTAGAGAACCAATTAAATTTGTCCATTAAAGTGTTAAGGCCAGATAGAGGAGAAGAATACTATGGCAGGTATTTTGAGACAGGTCAAGCTAAAGGGCCATTGGCTTTGTTCTTTGAAAAATGTGGAATAATTGCTCCGTATATGAATCCGGGCACACCACAGCAAAATGGTGTGGCGGAAAGGAGAAATAGGACTCTTAAAGAAATGGTTCGAAGCATGATGTCACGAACAAAGCTTCCTCAATTTCTGTAGGGGAAGCTCTTAAAATGGCGATTCATATTTTGAACTGTGTTCCCATAAAGGTAATATTGAAGACTCCATATGAACTATGGACGGGACGCAAACCGAGTCTTAACCATTTGCATATTTGGGGTTGTGCAACAGAAGCTAGGATGTATAGTCCCATGGAGAAGAAATTAGACTTAAGAACAATAACGTGTAATGTTGTGGGATTCCCTGAAAGGTCCAAGGGATTTAGGTTTTACACTCCAAGCCTTCCTAACAAAATTATCGAAACTAGTCTGGCTAAGTTTATAGAAGATGGTGATAAGATTCAAGAGTCAGACACCGATAGAGAAAGCTCAAGGTTTGAGGAAATAGGTGATGCGTTGCCAGATAAAAGAATTGAGATTTTATTTGATAATGAAGCAATGGATGGCGTGCATGTGCATGGCAATCTAAAAACCACAAATCAGCCACAACCAATGATTGACTTCCAACTTATAATTTTGTTCAACCAATATATGAAAATGTCACTACCGAAACAGACGGATACTCATCACAAAGTAGAAAACAATTTATTGATCGTCAAGCCATTGTTGAGAGAAGACTATTGCCATCGAGAACAAGAAGGTTAGCTATCCCTGATGATTACTTAGTGTATCTCCAGGAGATTGGGATAAATGAAGACATAATTGATCCAATGACTTTCGATCAAGCCAAGCAATTTGAGCAAATCAGAATTGTAAACAAGAAAATTTTGTAACGAATGAAACAAGAACACGTGTACAAAGTAGATTTGTATTGACTGAATTTGTAGGTTACAATCTCTGTTTACAACTTTGCTCTGATTCAGTCCTTCAAATTTCATGTAGATGCGTAGGTTGTCAATCCAAGGGTCGCGATGACTTAATCTAGGATGAACGATTGAATGATTTGCTTCAAGTTTTAAGGTTGAAATGATGCTTGGATGGTCTTCACCTCAGGTTTAGGGCTGCAGCAATGGTAGTGTTGATGTAGGATTTCGTTGATTCAATGGTCTTGGTAACTTGATCTTAAAATGAATGTCGTTACAAGTTTTTAGCTTACAACAAAGTCTGGAAGGAAATGACACAAGTGCTTATTGATTCTTTAAGGGAATGCTTCGACTTTGTCGAAAGAAAGCTTCGGCTTTGGTTGTATGTTTTTCAAAGAGAGTTTTGGCAGCTTATTAGTTCTCAAAGATTTGGCAGAGGTTCTCCTTTTGTGATAATTTCAGCCTTGAATTTAGAAAATTTCAACCTTTATGCTTGTCTGAGGACCTTGTATTTATAGACTTCTCAAAGCTTTCCTTTAGATGGATTTGGCTTTGATTTGTGTCTTGATTCATCCATGGGAGAATTTAGGCATGTTTTGTGTCTTAATTTCAGCCACTTTCCCTTGCTTGGCCGAATTATAAGACCTTCTTGCCTATTTTGTGAGCAATCTTCAATTCTTGCTTGTTTTGTGAAGATACCTTAGTTTTCTTTCCGATTTTAAGAGCAATTTGGGCCCTTTGCCGATTTTAAGGAGAGATTCCCCCTTTTGCGAAATTTTGGGGAAGGTTTGAGCTTCCTTTGCTTGATTTGTGCCACATGTCATTGATGACTTGTGTATTCGTGATGAGTTATATGCCATGTGGAGCTTTGTGCCGTATCATTTGTATGCAATGAAATTTACATGTCTATAAGAATTATGGAAGAATGCAATGTTGGAAGAAATGAATTCCATGAAGGTTAATGGGGTTGGACTTTGGTTAATGCACCTTAATATGTGAGGGCTATTGGAAGCAAGTGGATCTTTAAGACAAAGAAAAATTCATCTGGCAAAACTAAAAGATATAAGGCGCAACTAGTAGCAAAGTGTTTTACACAAGCTGAGGGAATTGATTATTTAGAAACTTTTTCTCCAGTGTCAACTGAAGACAATCTCAGAATCATTCTTGCATTGGTTGCACATTATGACTTAGAGCTTCACCAAATGGATGTGAAAACGACATTTCTTAATGGAGATTTGGAGGACATGTATATCGAACAACCACTTGGTTCATAAAAGAAGAGTAAGAGAAAATGGTGTGTAAGTTGAACAAATCCATATATGGATTGAAGCAAGTGTCCCGACAATGGTTCTTAAAGTTTGACGAGAAGGTGACTGCTTTTGGATTTACTAAAAACAAGATTGATGATTGCATATACTTGAAAGTGTGTGGTTCTAGGTACATTTTCCTTAACTTATATGTAGATGATATTCTCCTTGCTAGTAACTCTATCAATTTGTTGATTGAGACAAAAGCCTTGCTATCTAAAACATTTGAGATGAAAGATATGGGAAATGCTTCTTTTGTTCTTAGGATAGAAATCACAAGAGATAGATCAAAAGGGTTACTTGGAATTTCTCAAAAGTCGTACATTGATAAGGCACTAATTGTTCAAGATGCAAGATTGCTCAAGTGGTGAAGTGCCTATAGGAAAGGGAGATAGATTGAACAAGTCACAATGTTGTAAAAATGACTTGGAAAAACTTAGTATGACATCAAAGCCTTATGCATCATTGATGTGAAAATTAACTCGACACACAAATTAAACCCTATTGTTCACAATTGTAGTAAAGATGTAAGTAGGGATCGTTCTGGACCGGGGATTAACTAGGGATGCTAATCAACACAAATAGGACTCAAAAACACTAAACTAGACTCTATAGACCCAAAACTGACTCAAAACAGTAACAAACAATAAAAAAGACTCAATTCTAGACCTAACAAGTGTGTTGGACGAAAATAAAACTTAACTTGACTCAAAAGACTAAAAGAAAACAAACTATGACTCAACTAACAAGACTTAATGAATGGGGGATTATTTTTGACGAATTTAAAACTTAAAACAGAAACTTTGCATAAAACACTTTAATAAAACGAATTTGGTGATTTTAAAAGGGTGAAAGGCTAGTTAAAGGATCCTGCTCCACACATGACATATGCAAACATAAACCAATTTCTAGTATTGTTCCTTTAAACCATGAATGACAACACCCCAAATTAACCGTGACAGCACAAATTAACCATCAGATTTTCCTTATTTCATTGAATTGGACGGGATACGCATCACAACCAAATTATCCTTCTCAAGTCCCTTAACTATGAAAAGCATGATAGAAAGCATATTAAAGGTCATTAAGTTCTTTGAAAATCATAAGCATTGACGAGGCATTCGTAACTATGAAAAACATGATACTCCTGCCAAGGATTCACTTAACACGATTGTAACTAGCAACTCCACTACTTGTGAATATAAGTTCATAACGATTAGGTGAAACTCCCTTATACTCTAGCATCAAATTCATGCATGCAAATTAAGTGTCGACCCTCAATTAACACACATAAACAAGTTTTAATAACTCAGATAAGCAAACCACATTCAAGACTCAAGAAACAATAACTGGATGTAATCAATTCATACAAAGCATATAATCATGGCTTCAAATTCACCTCTAACTATAAAGAAATTAGTTCCACATGTCTTTAGAAATTGAAGATAACATTAAATTAGACATTGAAAGTAAAAGATAGAAAACACCTAAGAACGCTTCAGTAATCCAATGTGAATGACAAGGCACGGCAAAGGGCTCCTCTCTCCTATCTCCTTGCAAAGCTACGGCACAATGAGTTGTGTGTGGTGAATGATGTAGAAAACTATGGTAGAGGGTGGTGGTTTGAATTGTGACAGAAAGGATGTATTTATAGGCTATAACCCATGGCACAATCCCTAAGGATTAGGATATGTTCCTGAAATCAAAGTGGGACAAGGTTTATGTAACCAAAACTCAAGTGGAATGGGTTAAAACAATCAGAAACCAAGGGGAATTAGGATTACACAGCAAAAACCATCAAGAACAAGGATATAGGGTGCGACACAACTAGGAAAAGGGATTCTAGAAGGGGTTGGGGCACCACTTTTGTAGGGAGAGGAGATAAGGCTTCTAAAATCTGAAATATGTATTTTAAATGCATAATTATCCCTTATAAATGGCTGGAATTAAGGCACAAACTAATTTGGATAAGTTAAGATTGGATAATGCTAGATTAGGAAAGGATAAGATAAGATAAGGTTAGTTTGGATAAGATAAGGTTGGATAAGGTTTTGGATAATGACTCCTTCTTTCGAGCTGATTCCTTATCTTCTTTGTCTTAGATTGATTTCTTCATCTTTTTATCACATTCCTAGCCTTTTAACTTCAAATTTGTCCATCTATCTTGCTCCATTCATAAGCTATCCATTTGATGCCCAAAACTGCTCCAAAATGCTCCAAATTGCACTTTCTTGCCAACTTTGTCATTTGAACCTACAAACACACGAAAATAGCTTAAAACACTATAATAAGTAGAAACTAACCATGAAAATGCAAGAAAACAAGCTAACTAAGTCGCATAAATATGCTCCTATTAATCATTGATTAGAAGTATAATGTATGCTCAGGTTTGCATGAGGCCTGACCTAGCCTTTGCAATAAGTGTATTGAGTAGATACCAAACAAGTCCAAGAGAACAACAATGGATTGCAACAAAGAAAGTGTTGATGTATTTACAAAGGACTAAATCATTCATGTTGACATATAGAAGAGTATAAGACTTGGAACTTAAAGGATGTGCTGATTCAGACTTTGCAGGTTGTGTGGATGATAAACAATCAACGAGTGGGCACATATTCTTTCTTGTTGGTGCAGTTGTTTCATGGAGAAGTGCCAAACAAAAAACATTAGATACTTCAACTATGGAAGCTAAGTTCATAGCCCTATTTGAAACAACTAAGAAAGAACTGTGGCTAAAACATCTCATATCATTTATAAGAATAGTGGATGAAGTTATGTAGTACATGAAATTTTGAAACCACAACTAGTTAGCGTCCATGTGGGAGAATGTAGGAATCCTATGTTGACTTAACTTGTAATAAAGGTGGAATTACATATGGATAATACAACTTCAATAAGAGTTTGATACATGGAAAACTAACATCCTATAATTATGGAAACACATTCGAAATGTTTGGGATGCAACTGCCATCCACTAACCCTTTTCTGCTGAACTTGATACAATGGGATAATAATCAAGAATGGATTCTGTGAGCATAGGGTTCTATTACCATAAGAATATAAAGGTCTTGAGTGAGTAGAAGGATTCCTTATGCAACTAATCATGTCTTCTTCATGTATCACTCTAATGCTTTCATGATAGTGATTAGGTCTTTCAGTTAAGTATTTGGAGTTAAATCCTACAAGTTGGCAACTCCAAATATGGATCAACAACTATTGTTGATCACTTATCCAAATGCAAAAGGAGGATTTAAGCTCAAGTTCGGCATGATTCACTCCATGCCTAAGTTCTATGGCTTCTCAACAGAGGATGCCAACAAGCATCTCACGGAGTTTCACGTGTATACTCAAGAATGAGACCAACAAATGTGGATAAGGAGCAAGTCAAGTTGCGGGCATTCCCATTTACATTAGAAGCTAAGGCTAAATAGTGGCTTTACAATTTACCTCATGAATTAATGAACACATGGAACCAAGTGAAGCAAACATTCTTGGAGCAATATTTTCCGGCCACAAAAGCTGCAAGAATAAGGAAAGATATATGTGTAATCCGGCAACAACATAGAGAGCCCTTTGGAGATTACTATGAATGATTCACGCACTTGGTTGCATCTTGTCCTACTTATCAGATTTAAGAGCATTTTCTCATACAATACTCTTATAAAGGATTGTGTGGCGCAGATCGTGTAATGCTTGAAGGATCAAGTGGAGGAGCATTCATGGATAAGACACCAACTAATGCTAAAGCATTGCTAAAGAGCATAACTGGCAACACTTCACAATTTGGAGGGAGAGATGAACTATCTCTTAAGAAAGTTAGTGAGGCAAGTGCTAATAATATTCTGGTATTGAATTACAATTAGCTAACTTGACTAATCTTGTGCAAAAAGTTATGGTGGCTCCAAAACAAGTGTGTGGTGTATGTTCAATGATAGGACATGCCACTGACATGTGCCCTTCGTTGATGGATCAAGGTGGTTTTAAGCAAGATAATGTGTTAGGAGGATTTCAAAGGCAACAAAGGCAAAAGTATGATCGATACTCCACCACTTATAATGCGGGGTGGCACGATCATCCACACTTAAAGTGGAACAATCAAGAATATGGGCAACAATCAGCTCCCAACAAATATAATCATCTACCTGGCTTATTTCAAGCAAGACCGCAAGCACCATATCAGCCTTAACAACAACAAGCTCCAAGTTAGTGTCTTGAGAATTTAATTGCTACTTTAGCTAACTCTACTCAATCTCATCAACAGAAAATGAACAAAGCAATTGAAAACATTGAGCAACAAATGAGTCAACTAGCAAGTTTGAAGGGGCATCAACAACAACCAGTAAGGTTGCCTAGCCAAACCGTGGTGAATCCAAATGCACAGCATATGAATGTTATGAATTTAAGGAGTGGAAAAGAATTTTTTGAGTAGCCTAGGATGCAAAAAAGAACTAGGAAAGATACAAATGAGCAAGAGGAATAGCCCAGTTTTTGTCAAATTTTAAGTAGTTAGGTAAAACAATCTTCTGCAAGAAAGACTCTTAGTTTCATATGCTACAATTGAAAAATCCTAGCGTTAATAAGGAAAATAAATAGGACATTTGCATGCTACTTCGTGGTGTGCCTTTAATCTTATCACAATCCCCGACATATCTTATGCCGAGTTGACTATCATGTAAAAATCTTGTAAAAAGCTCTTTCTCCTACGCCGAGAGCTTGGCTCTGATTTTGGCCGTGAGCTTTGGCATTTCTAGATCGAGAATTATATACTCGATGTCCTCATCCGCCTTAGACTCCGGCTTACCCTCACCCTAGGGGTCGAGATCAATGTTGAATTCCCTGATGTTCCTTAAAGGACCCCCAGTTTTTTATTTCTATGCAAAATTAATGGTCAGAGTAGGCACCTCCATCCGATTGGGCTTGCAGATGAGATTAAAACTTGAAAGTTGATCATAGGACTATAGGGATTGACGACGACCGGCAATTTAAGAGTCCTAGGGTTTGGACAAGTGTTCTTTTAGAAGCCATGAGGATTGATTAAGTCTTTGTGATGTCGTTGAGTAATCCCATGTGCTCTACAATATCCTTGAAAACCAGATTAACGCTAGCTTCCCCATCAACCAACATGTGACTCACCCTCGTATGCGTAATCTGCAAAGTGATGAAAGGGACATCGTCGTGTTGAGTGCACACTCGCTCCAAGTCTAGATTCGAGAACATTATTATGTTGCCATCAATGGGGAATGGTTTGTTGACAGAGGCCACCATCTTTGGCTTCTTGCAGGCGATCATTTGTTCTTTATGCGAAATCCCCACGTATTCATGTGCCCCATAAATGCAATTAATATAGAGCGTGGGCCTCTTTATAGGACTCTCTTCTCCATCATTTTTGTCCGTCTGAGCTATTTCTTAAGTGTTGCCTTGTTTACCTTTATTTGCCTCATCAACCACAAATTCCCAGCAATGATCACGATCGAGCAAATCCTCAATGAACTATTTGAGGTTTATGTAGTTCCTTGTTGTGTGACTACCTATAGGCCTTGTGATAGTTGCAATACTCCTTGGAGTTTGGATTTGAATTCACCATTAGGCGTGACTTCTTAAAAAAGGGTTTGTCCCTAATCCTATCCAAAGATATTGTTGAGAGAAGTGTTTAGCAGAATAGAGGAAGAAAAATCCCTAAGAGGCTCTTTGCGTGGTTCCATGTGGTCCATGTGCCTTGGGCGCCCATTTTTTCCTCCACTACGCTCTTACCGAGGTTTATTCATCTTCTTGCCTAGAAACCACAATACTGGGGAGAGGACCAAACTTGGATGGTTTTCCATTATGCCGATACTTCGCATCCCAAGAAAATATTTCTTCTGCCTTGTCAAAGCACTTGGCGAGGGTGATGTACTCGTACTTAGGTTTGTGGAGCTTGAGATTAAGCTCGAACTCGATGAGGAATCCCTTCTTGAACGTGATGATGGCCATGCAATCATTGAGTTTGTTTACCTCTGTGAACTCAATATGCACTGTTTGATAGTCTATGAGGCTCTCGTCGTCCCTTTGACGAATCAGGAATAAGGTGTTCGTCCCACACTTCACCACCCTGTATATGGAGAATGCCTTCATGAACTCGTCACTCAGAGTTTTGATGTCTGTGATGGATCCAGATAGGAGTCCAGCATACCACTTAATGGCATTTCCTTCAAGTGTGGCAGAGAGCATTTTGCACATCAAGGAGTCACTATGGCTATACAAAGCCATAGTGTTCCGATATGACATTATGTGGCTCAAAGAGTCGAAGTCCCCTTTGAAGTACCTCACTCTCGGCTGCATGAATTTTTCTGGTGGTGCATTGGAGAGAGGATCGTCTTCGTAACACTATTACGTGCTGCCCTCCAAATGTGCCTGGCTTGGGCCATTGAGGTCAAACTTCAGTCGCCTTGGGTTAACAAAGGGGGCCCTGGTTTTTAGACTCCACACATATCGAGATTACAAGAATAGAAGTGGCTCCAAATAGGCATTCCTCGCCCTTATAGGGGTTTCGATAATTGTTGGGGCATGGATAGAAGTTGGGAATGACGTCGAGGTCAGACCTTCCAAGGTGTTTAATACCTCATCCCAGTGATTGGGATACCAACAGTGTCATGATATGGGATAAATTCCAGTTGCAATAAACCCCTTTCAACATCACAAGCGGATGACGCATGGTTTGGTTGAAGGTTTTCTACCTCTGAGCTAATCTTTTCGAGCATGCTTCGCTACAGTGGCTGAGGGAATGCGGACACAGAACATATTCCGCCATCGACACAATGGGCATGTGGTCAGTAGGCAAGGGCTCGATCACGAGGGTGATGATCTGCACTTCAGAGGTTGGGAAGGAATCGACCATGAGGGGATAACACTGTTTACGAGGGAATATGAATGTAAACTCTTAATGGAAGCACCTAACTGTTGGAGCCGATTTCCAACAATCGAGGAATGAAACTTGAGCAAGCCAAAAACAGGTAAACACCGCAAGTCCAAGCATCGAGGAAGGTGATTCCTGGCATGAAGGCCCCGATGCTTAAGTTAGCAGTGGTAGAAGGAAAGAGATAAAATTTATTTTTGGGCTATAAATGTCTTACCTTTGCTGAGGAGTCATTAGATGTATTTATAAGCCCTACAGAGTCGGTCCATGTTACCCGACATTCTTCTGAGTGGTAGGGAATAAAAGAGGTCGGTGAAGAGACCGCTTTGACATACGGACGCCACATAAAAAAATACTATTTTTCTCTTCTCCATTGTGGTGTGGGGGAGCGAGTAGGCAAGACTTGTAGTGTGACACTTCACTGATCTAGAAGGTACTGTACAATTTAGTACCTGGATGGAGATAGTTGGCCGAGTCTGTATTTCGAAGTGGACTGACTCACTCTAGAGGTTAAGTCGATTATATTTGATCATACCGTGAATCACCTGATTAGATCAATCCCCTTTGGGGGGTAGGCTTGGCCTTCTACTCACTCCGAGTTTTGCTCCAAGGAGTGAGCGTATATTCTTTTCACTTTGAGGATGTGGTATTTTGGGCTTTACACGTACTGTTTTATTTCTTCAGACACGTGGCATCTCAGCTTCATTTCTTGTGAGCATCCTGAACATTGAGGCGTTCGGTATTCAAGCGCACTACATCGTGAATCATGCCTTCAATATCACAATGATGAGGATTAACTCAATTATTATGTATGTGTATAAAATAAAGTTTTGTCTGTTGCTTTCTCTAGTTAAATTTAGCTGCCTGATTTACTGATCTCGAGGTATGACTATTCATTTTCAACGGCAAGGTGATTCAGAAATATCTTCCTTAAATACCCTCAGATATTTTCATTTGATTCCTTAGAAATTCCAAAATCTTTCAGAAAGTGTTAAACTTTTCACCAAAAACCTTGCAACCCTTCTTCACTGTCTTGCTTAATTTCTTCGACTTTTCTCTGGAACAACCTCCTCTAATTTCTTCCTCTTCTTGTTTATCTCAGCCTCGGTGGCATCTTTTGTATTCTTAGATGCACCTTGAAAATTTTAGCCTCAACCCACTTCAGATCTGGATGGGATAGTTGGAGCAAAGGTTTTTGATCTCTCCCATGCAGTCTTTCTCTCTCCTATGTGCAATGAGCCACTTCCAACTCTGATGTGCGGCGAGGATGATACAGAAGGCTCTATTAAATGAGCTCAGGGTAACACAGGCTAAGGTCCTTGATGTTGATTTTGCAATCAACATTGATACTTTGTTTGTTGGGGACCCTCGTCCCAGATATATCTTCTTCCTAATTTTCGTCAACAAGAAGGATACCTCTATACCAATCTTTGTCTTGCCCAAGCAAATCAATAATGTAAGAAGGCTATCAGAGATTAAACCGAGATTGGAAATAGTATCGAGTGTTAGTACTCCTTCGCATTGTATAGAGGATGAGATATTCTGATATATCCAATTCAATTTTGTACCAATCATTTAGGCGTTCAAAGCAATAAACAATGTGTATCAATGAATGTGTAAGGTTGCAAAGGCGAATCTAGAAGAAAATGAAAAGTTCCTTGAATAACAGTGATAGAGGGAATTTTAGTCCAAACTATATAGTAGTAAGGATGGATTTTGGTGTTAAGGACTATTGGGGTCTAAAGGCTTAAAGAGGTCGCTAGTTACGTAATGGTTATCTTTCCCCCAAACCTTGCATCCATTCAGTAAGTGGTTGCAATTTGCGAGAAATGCTATCTCCTCTTCTTTGTTGCGAACCCTGACCATAGTAGGTTATGGGGAGCCAAATAAACAGACGAAGTAGCAGTCATGTTTCTGTTAAAAATGAGAAATTTTTAGAAAGTATGGAGGAAATAAGTGCAGGTTGAAGGTGAAATGATCAATATGATTGTGGATAAATGAAGAAATTAGGGATATGGTGAAGGAATAGGGATAAGGATGCAATAAGTATTTAAGAAGGCATTTCAAATCAAATAGTTGTTGAATACATACCAACTTACTTTGGGATCGGTGAATCTGACAACTAAAACATCAATACAAAATATCAAAGAAGATTTCTTTTTCTTTTCATTTACACAATTCAAATGCAAAATCTCACCATTACCAACTTTATCCTAAACATCTCCATTTTAACGCCAAGAGTCGGATCAACACATGAAATAGAAGACTGAACAATATGTATTCCAACTTACACCGAAAGGCATGGGTTTGGGTAACAATCCAAGTGAAATAGGTTGCCTCTTAGATGCATAGTTAGGGGCAATTATGGGACCATGATTTTCCAGGTTCGGAGTAAAGCTGATCCGAATACTGCTGCCTCATAAGTTCGGTCATAGACTTATCAACTCTGAGCGGAGCTATATCAAACGAGCAGCGGTGCCACAATCATCCTGTTCTAGGGCAATAGACGGAGTCCTAGCGATGTCGCTAAATGACCATGCTTGTTCTACAAGACATGCAATGTAACCCAGATATGGACATCTCAAATCCTTTAAGTCTTGGAGTTCCTACAATCTAGGAACTGGCGTGCGCTGCAAGTAATCATAACTCCTAAAAGGGTGCAATAGCTACTCTTAGGTACCCTTTAGGATTCTCTTGGTTTAGGACAAGAATGAAGTTTGTTGGAGTTATCCAGGGTTTTCATCATCTTCTATACATTCGTGAAGTTTGCGCGATTCTCTGCTCGAGAAGTAGTATAGGAATGGTGCAACTTATCAACATTAGAGTTGTTTTTTAACAAAGTATCCAATACATGATCAATAGTAGTAAGGGGCCTTACAAATAGAGTTTCTCTGCTCCCTAAGGTGGTTGCAGCATCAGGGGTCAGATTACTTGCTCCTAGAGAAGTGGTAATGTTTGGGACAAGGTTATCCTTGACCTGTGCGATGGAAGCATCAGAGGTCGGGATGTTGTCAGACGTCTGGTTAACATTGGCATTGACAAACCTTTCTTTTGTGTTAATGTCTGTGGTAAAGTAATTTGGTCAGGAGGAATATGAGTTCACTCTCAATGAAAGCAACAATTGTTGGAACCAAATTTGTGTACCGCCGTAAGAGGTGATGGTGTTCAAGCTTGTTTACCTATAATAAAACACACAACCATGAGTAAGCCAAATATGGAAGGCGTGTGTGCTGGTTAAAGGCTCTTCGACGGTCAAGTTAGTAGGCAATATTAAGACTTAATCAATAGGCAAGAGAATAGGTGCGCAAAGATTGTGGTACTAGAGATGAGCCCGAAAAGGGTGTACTTATACCAATCGAGGATATGACCTTTTAGGATAGTAGAATCCTTATTAAACTGGAAGAATCCCAGAAGATATCTAAGAAGTAGATATTGCATCCTCTTATGAGTGTGATTAATTGCGACACATGCTAACCTTTAGATTGTATGGACTCGAAGATTATAAGAAACCTACTAATTTCTTGCAGATCAAGTTCCCGAATCCTGCAGACCAAGCATAGTTAATCTTAGCGAAGTTGTTTGACTTCGCCTACTAATTCTAGAACAGGATGATGTTAGCATCACTAACTCGTTTAGTCAACTCCACATCAGCGGTTATGAAGTCCATGACAAGACTTCTAAGGTATTCACATTTCAACCCACCTTACTCTGAACATGAAAAATCATGGTTACACAAATGCCTAAGTTAATTTCTTTTAAAAGATAGAGTTTAGAGCTTAAGTGCGCAGCAAAAGCTTACCAAAAACTGGTGGAGATGATGTATTTCTAGGGAGGTAAGTGTAGGGTTTTGCCCTGCACATGGTAGCATCTCATTGGCCAAGGTCAATCCTGTGTAAGGTGGATGAGGAAAGAATAACCCCAATGATATTAATTGTTACATACTATCTTGGGATTATCATAGAAATATCCTTGATTGGATATGATTGGAAATCCTTTATTGTTTGAGTTGATCTTCAATCAAGAGAATATTAAAGATAATATTTAGTAGTGAATCATATCTTTAATGTCGTTGACGTTCATTTCCATGGGCAGGAGAGCTTGATGATGTCATAGTCAGGAAAAAGTTCACATAACTCCAGGATTTTTTTAAATTATTTTTTGCTCCACAAATGCCCCCACACCTGTTGTACTATACGTAAAAAATTACAGAAGGTGTAGAAGTCAAAATTGGTAAGCCAAAAGTTGTTTCCTAATTCACCTTAGATTATAAGCTTTGACTTAGATTTGAAGTCTTCTTGGAAAACGAAACCAACTGCCTTTAGAACTTATTTAAGTCTACCTTAAGTAAAGAGTTAAGTAAATTTAGATAGGAAATTTTATCCCAACAACAAAGAGATAGGAAATTTTATCCCAACAACAAAGAGAGAAAACCAAAGGAATTGTACCATCTTCCCTAGTTTTTTTCTTTGCTTACCCTTGCAAATAGTTGATCATCTTCATTGTCTTCTTCTTCGTGCTGCACCAATGTAAGAAAAATTAAAAACTTTCCTTCATCTTTTCTTCAGGGAGCCGCAATGGGCTCAACTTCGTGGTAGGTCACTTGGCTCAACTTTATGGAGGGTTGGCTCAGCAGTCAGCCGAAAGTATCAAGCTATGTGACAAAGATTAGCTTAGCTGAGGCCATGATGCTACAAGTGCGAGCCCTAGGCTCAGCAAGCAGTTGGATGAGACCAAATGCACAACTGGTAGGGGCTAAGAGTTGGGTTCTAGCCCCTTTGTGACATGGGTCGGTCGTTGGCTAGACATGGGAGAAAAGAGAGTGTGGCCTGGGGACACTAGGTTTACAAGAGAAAAAGGTGGGCCGCAAGCCTACCTTGTTGGTCCAGAGGGAAAGGCAGAAAGAATGGCCTAGGGCCACTGGGTTCATAAGAGAAAAAAGTGTCGCTAGCCTACCTTGTTGGTCTAGAGGAAGAAGCAGAAAGAGAGGTGCGGGCTTGGACCCGTTGTGCTGTTATGCTTAGTGTGAGAGATGAGGTGTTAGAAGGGCACAAACATGGGCCTACAAGGTGTCTAACTGAAACGGGCTGTGGGGACTAGGGCTTAGGTGTTGGGCACCTATGATCTTGGGTCTAAAGAATGAAGAAAGGAGGCTAGATTGTCTGCTAATCTAGCCTAGATGAAAGGGGCACAAGATGCCCTTTAACTGCCATTTGTCTTGGGCTGTGGGGCCAAGCGCTGGGTTCCTTGGGCCATAAATATAAATTTTCTTCTCTCTCCTTAAGCAATTTCATGAAGGTTTTTTCTTGAACCTTTTGTCCAAGATTTCTTCAAGATGTCTCCCTTTGGCTACAAGACTAATAGTATCTTCATGCCTAAGTATCGTCAAGGTGGATCTTCTAACGAAATGGGCCACTTCAAGGCTACCCATGTTAAAATAGGCTCTAAGGAGCTAACTCGAGGCTTTCTTAAGGCATACAGGCATGTCCTTCTGAAGTCAATGTGAAACGAGTGAAGTAAGGAAATAGTCACGAATCATGTACCGAGGCTGCCAAGGCAGGAAAGAAAGCCATCAAGTTCAACCCGTAATATTTTGTGTTAAGGTTTATTTTTCCCATATCGCGCTTCTTTCAAGAGGTGATATACCCCATGAAATGCACTAATTCTCAATGCTTCCTTAATGCAGTTCGTGTAATGGTGGTGTTCTCGATCCTAAGCAAATTCTTTGATTTGGGCTTGACCATCAATGAGTTCTGGTACTTTTTTTAGATCGATCCAAAGGATGGCGTGGGGCAGCGGAGATCTCGACACAAGTTGTTCGACTCCTCAAGCAAACGTAACCATGATTGGGTCAGGGATATCTTGGAGATAAATGGAGAGTAGGAGTCTGACTCTTCTCATGAGCTGCGCGCCCCAACTGAATTTATTGATGGTAAGTGAACTACTCCATTCTTGGTCTGCTTGGAATTCTTGTTGTGCTTCTCTTGACTTTGAATTATTGAATGTTTTATTTTCCTTATGTAGATTCGAAATTCGGCTCAAGTCCAAAGACCATGCCTGATATGAAGAAGGTTTACGTCACCCTAGGTATTCCTGCTGAGTATCACGAATGGCGCAAGCTGTTTTCCCCTATTCTCTTGAAGATCAAGGAAGATGCGTTTACCCATCTGATCAAGTAGATCATGCAAATCAAGGAAGACGCATTTACCCATTTGATCACCATTATCGAACCTGTTTCTAGTAAGGGTAAAAACTGAGGTCTTCGCTACCTCCTCGTGAGTCACAGGTAGAGAATAAGCCAAAGTCTGGTTCGGCATCCGAGAGGCTCGCCATTATGAGGAACGAGAATGTGGAATTATTTGTTAAAGAGGTGTCTATGCCTACTTCTCATTCCGTTGCCGTACCTGCTCCGCTTGCTGGGAAGGAGGAAACTGCTCCCAGAGCAGTTGTAAAGAATCCTCCGATATTATTCCTGGAGAGTTCCCTAAGGTTTGTTTGTTATTCTAGTCTAACCTACCTAAGAACCATATTGTTTACTCGGAAGGTGGTATGCTCGAGTTCCTTTACAAAACATCATGCTGAAGACATGAGAGTCTCCCTGCTTGCCCGTATGGATAAAGACTTTGATCTTGGTTTTTGAGGCTATGTGTCTTAACCAAGAGGTAGTTCATGCTGCAAAATAGGCTGAGGTGATAATGATAGTCAAAGCTCGTTTAGCTGCAACAAAAATTGAAAACTGGAGTTTAAGCTTGTCGATCTTATAGGGTCCAATGTTTCTACCCGTACTTTTACACAATTGGAAGCAATTCTTCAACAAGTTGAAAATATGAAGGCTAAGCTCGCTGTGTCTAAAGAGCTGCTGAAAGTTACACGGAAAGATATCCACCTCAATCTGCTGAAGATTAGGAGTCAAATTGGAGCTTTGTTCTTATAAGTTTAGCCGAGGATCAAGAACTCATCCTTTTTTCCAACTAGATCAGTTGTTTCTAGAAGGTTTCTAGTGAGTTTAATTCCAAGGAAATTGAGCTACTAGGTGTGCTGTCTACTAGCGAAAACCTGAAAAAATGAGTTTGAGGAGCTGTAGGATACCCATACTGGCTTGGTTGAGGAGAATGATCAGCTAAAGCAAAAGAAGGTAGGTCACAAGTGCTTTGTCTCAGCCGCAAGCCAACTTGGATAAGTTGGTTATGTTGGTCATCTTTAGGGTGGTCGTTAGACTATGAGTGTACTGAAAATGACTTCGTGACCTTTTCCATCTCTCCTAAATACTTGCTCGAGTTCTCTTTCAAGCCTGTCACTGATGGAATAGTCAAGGATCGTGCTGCCACAGTTGAGGCAGTAAAAGAAAAGTCTAAAAGCGACGCAGGTGCAGAATGTGAGCTAGCGGCTGAAGAACAGAGTCATCAGAGTTGCTGCAGTAGTCTTTTTGTTTGACTTAGAAGCTTTTCTTTTTCATTTAGACTTTTCTCATTTTGTTTAGCCTTTGTTGGACTTCAACATCATTTGAGCCAGTTTATAAATTTACTAGAAATTTAATAAACCGTTTTCTTCGCTTTACTTCATCTTCGTAACTTTGCTTTTTTGAAGCCTCTTGCAAAAATTTCAGTCATAAGACCCTTGGCTGGGCATGCTGCTTCAAAATAAGCAAATGATCGCAAGAAGTCACTTTAGACGTGTGTTTTGGTTAAATGTTTTAGTAACTTTTCTTGGACACACTGCTTCAACTTAAGGAGACGATCCCAGGAACTCACTTCTATACCCTAGAGTTTCAACTTAGAAACTTGCAAAGCTTTTAGCTATAAGGTCAGCGGCTAGACATGCTGCTTCTAAAGTGAGCAAATGAGTCTACGTAGACTCTATGGTTGTGAGCTTCATCTTAGAAACTTGTAGAACTTTTAACCGTAGGACCGGCAACTGCGCACACTACTTTTGAAGTAAGCAAACGAGTCCACGTAATCTCTATTGTCGTGACCTCCAGCTTAAAAACTTGCAAACTTTTAGCAATAGGACTAGCGATTGGGCACACTACTTTTGAAGTAATCAAACGAGTCCATGTAACTTCTATGGTCATGAGTCTTGGCTTCTTGAGGCGTTAAGCAGCTGAGCTTGTTGTGAGCGGTTTCCCCCTGACCATATGATGCTTAGCTGGTCTTCAAGTATGCGATCCTTTGAGCTGCGTAGCCTAATCACAACATAATAAAGATCATTTGGACACAAAATTCGTTAACTAATCACATCATAAGTATGCACTCGTTTGGAATTTTATGGGAAATAATTCAAGGAATGCAATGCACTTTATCTAACCAATCCAATGGGTTGTGAGCTAGTAGCATGTGTTAAGGACTAGTGTAAACATGAAAATCGCTAACTTACCACAGTAGAACTGTGTAATTGTTTAGAAATTCATAAGCAGTTACTGAAAGAGTTGTCCTGCATTTTGTAGTACATATGACCTATAGGTTGCGTAGCATGTCAACAACTGATAAATTCTTATATGAACACGAAGATTGCTAACTAGTCACAACAAAAGCATGCATTTGTATGAATCTTTGTGGGCAATCACATCGAAGGCATGCAGTTGTATGGATCTTCGTGGGCAGAGGTTCAGGGAACACATTACTCCTCTTCTGGTAGATAGACCCGAGTCTCAACAAATTAAGCCAAGGGGGTTGAAATTCTTCAATTAGCCAAGTCTTGATGAAGACTATTATGGTTAATTACGAGAATATTGGCGTAGGTCGTTGTGCACCCAATTACACCAAGGTAGTCAGGCCCATCCATGCCTAGATATTCAAGCAGCTTACCTCTCCCAGAAGGAGAGCATACCCCAAAAGGATGTCTGAGAATTAGTTTACCCTCTCACATTAAAGATTATGGGGGCTGTTGTGAGCATGTAGTTGAGGCAAGCTGTAGATAACTCTTCAAACCTTCATCGAAAATAAAAGAATATCAAACTCTGCTAAAAGGTAGGAACTGCAAAACAAATTAAATAATTCTCGACTTGTGAGGTCTTGTTCCTCGATCTGCTTGGGACATCGAACTTCAATAGGCCTGCACGAGTCCAGGTTATGGTGACAAAATGCGGGATTCCTTTTTTTAGAGCCTTCCCTAAGGGCAGAGATGAAGGCTTTTCTTGGATTAGATCTCTTGGCTGGAACTGCAGGATTTTCGCCCTTTTGTTATAACTAGAGAGGAGTTGTTGTTGGTAAACTGCGATGGGGTGGCAAACTTCACATGTTCTTCCTCTTCCAAGTCTAGGCTGGAGGCCATTTTCTTCTTGTTCTGCTCTGAACTTGGTAGTATAATGCTAATTCTCAGGACGATGACGTCGGGAGAGATTATCGCCTCTAAACCGAATGCCAAGGAGATTGGAGCTTCACTAGTTGCTCATCGTTTGGTAGCGAGGTATTGCCCATAGAACACTGGGGAATTCGTCTAGCCACTTCAACAATCTAAAATATTGATTGTGCTCATTTTCATTTTAATTTCCCCCCAATTCGAGAATGGGAGTGAGATTTTGCCAATAAAAAAGAACGGGGGCGGGTGTCAAATCAAATGTTTGCCCAATTGTTTTCAAGCATCCAGTCACTCACCATCAGCATCATAGACCACTGCATCTGTTTCTCTTCTTCGGTCCCTTTCTCTCCAACGTCACACCATCGACCACCACCGTCCACCACCGACGTCTTTCCCTTTCTCACTCCATTAGTCTTTCTTTCTTTCATTTCAAATCTTGAATAATTTGTTTTTAAAATGTTATCTAAAATTGGCAAATTTTATAAAGAAAACCCTAATCAACTAGGGCTGCTTCGATATGGGATACCGAACCGAAAACACTATCCCGAATCTCAA
Source organism: Malus sylvestris (assembly GCF_916048215.2). Classification (NCBI taxonomy): domain Eukaryota; kingdom Viridiplantae; phylum Streptophyta; class Magnoliopsida; order Rosales; family Rosaceae; genus Malus; species Malus sylvestris. Next base: position 31,809,273 of record NC_062272.1, read on the forward strand.
ACCGAAATTTTTCAAGACGGGAATTTCAAGACCAATGCCAAACCAAATTTTCGGGAATCCTGAAATATTTTCGGGATTTCGGGACAAATTGGGATTAGATTTTAAATTTGGGCTTTAGGGCTATTGGGTTGAAACTTGACATATTCGGCTTTTGGGCTTTTAATCAGTTACATCTTTTGGTGGGTTTGAAAGCTAATCTTCCACAAACCAAACTATAACTAACTCAAACCGGTTTCAAATCAAAATTCCTATTTGTAATTTGTAAGTGTTAACCAAATGAAAAAAACCTCAGAAAACAAAACCCAGATTACCAAATATGAACTCAAATGGTAGATGTAATCTGAATAAAAAGAAAAAGAGTTATAAATTTATGTTCACCTAGAAGTTAAACTCAAATCCTTTAACTAAGAGTTAGCTTTATAAATCTCTCTCACACACACACACCCTGTATAATAATATATCTAAACATACATACATACATACATATATATATATATATAGGGAAAGAGAGAGAGAGAGAGAGAGAGAGAGAGAGAGAGAGAGAGAGAGAGAGAAAACCCTAAAACCACCAAAGTAGAATTCCAAAGGATGAAACCTTCTAGGAGAGGTCCTGCAAATACAAATACTACAATCTTAGAAATACAACAACAACAAAGCCTTTTCCCACTAAGTGGGGTCAGCTATATGAATCCTAGAACGCCATTGCGCTCGGTTTTGTGTCATGTCCTCTGTTAGATCCAAGTACTCTAAGTCTTTTCTTAGGGTCTCTTCCAAAGTTTTCCTAGGTCTTCCTCTACCCCTTCGGCCCCGAACCTCTGTTCCGTAGTCACATCTTCGAACCGGAGCGTCAGTAGGCCTTCTTTGCACATGTCCAAACCACCGTAACCGATTTTCTCTCATCTTTCCTTCAACTTTGGCTACTCCTACTTTACCTCGGATATCCTCATTCACAATCTTATCCTTTCTCGTGTGCCCACACATCCCACGAAGCATCCTTATCTCCGCTACACCCATTTTGTGTACGTGTTGATGCTTCACCGCCCAACATTCTGTGCCATACAACATCGCTGGCCTTATTGTCGTCCTATAAAATTTTCCCTTGAGCTTCAGTGACCTACGACGGTCACACAACACGCCGGATGCACTCTTACACTTCATCCATCCAGCTTGTATTCTATGGTTGAGATCTCCATCTAATTCTCCGTTCTCTTGCAAGATAGATCCTAGGTAGCGAAAACAGTCGCTTTTTGTGATCTTCGCTAGATTGCTCCGGTCATTAGTGTGGATAAGTATATAAATGGATAGAGATAGGAAAGCAAACACCAGATGTACGTGGTTCACCCATATTGGCTACGTCCACGAAATAGAGGAGTTCTCATTAATTGTGAAGGGTTTACACAAGTACATAGGTTCAAGCTCTCTTTTAGTGAGTACAAGTGAATGATTTAGTACAAATGACATTAGGAAATATTGTGGGAGAATGATCTCGTAATCACGAAACTTCTAAGTACCGGAGTGTGGTATCGTCTTGACTTGCCTTATCTGTCTCGTAGGTAGATGTGGCATCTTCTCTGGAAGTACTCTTCCTCCATCCAGGGGTGGTATCTTTAACTGGTGGAGATGCACAAGGTAATGTATCAATTTCACTTGAAGCTTACTTGTAGTTTCAGGCTTGGTCAAGCGCGATATAAACCATGTAGTAGGAGTCCTCCAAGTCGCCGAGCTAGGGGATCTGCTGAAAGAGGTGACAGACAAGGTAAGCAATCAGAGCTCCAAGCAATCAGTCCCAGATCAGAACTTTGATTTCGAGTTCCGGCTGATTGTTCACATTCTCCCTATCTTGCAGGCAGCATGAAGGATAAAGAGAAGAAAAATGAGAAGAGATGATATGGGATACTTTTGCTTTTGAAGAAGTAACTTTCCACAGGCTTATTCTTGAACTGGGCTGGAGGGTTTTCTGGTTTCCTCCAGAGTATAAGGCCGACTGAAGAATTTAAGGGTCAAAACAAGTCCATCAAATCTATAGTACGTTCGACCCTGCTGATATGGGATACTTTTGCTTTTGACAGAGTAGTGGATGTATTGGCACGTGTGTTGTTACGCTTGTCTCCACATGCTTCCTTGTATCCTTCTCACTTGCCCTATCTGTTCCTCAGGTAGATGCGGTATCTTCCCTGGAAGCATAAGATGTTGAAGATGAGTACTCGACAGCAATGCCAGGTAAGTAATCAAGTAAGGGGTTCTAGGCAGTCAGTTCCTGACTGGAAGCTTGATTCCAAGTGCTGACTGATTGCTCTCTTTCTCCTTGTCTTGCAGGTAAGAACAAGGCCAAAGGAAAAGACAAGGAAAAAACATGATATGGGATACTCTTGCTTTTAACCCTGATGATATGAGATATTCTTGCTCTAGTATAGCTTGTTTGTAGAGGTATTATCGGGGGGAAAGAAAGCTGAATATTTCGAAAGGCTTCTTTGGGAGTGCCCTCTCAGATATGAGGAAGGGTTGAGCATTTTTGCAGGTCTGCCTGTCTGTTGGGGATGGAGGTCAACATATATAGGAGTCTCCCTAACAACAAGTAGTAATGCTATTCCTTTACCCTGCTTGGTCATAACACGGTAGTGGGAGCTGCCAGCTTCACATGTTTTAACTCTGTCAGAGCACTTTGAAAAAGTGGTCTGTGGTATCTGGAAAGCTGATGTTGCGTGTAAAGATTACAGACAAGCTTTATCCAAGGAGATCTGGCTCTTGAAGTTGGGAAAGTGGTGCCTCTTCGGTTTTCGAACAAGCAATCCTGTCGGAGATCTGGCTCTCGAGATTCGGAGAACGATGCCTTTTCAATTTTTGAGAAAGCAAACCTGCTAGGGGTCTGGCTCTCGAGATTTGGATAGCGATGTATCTTCGATTTTTGAGAAAATAATCATGTTGGGAGTCTGGCTCTCGAGATTCGGACGGCGGTGCCTCTTCGATTTTGGAGCAAGCAATCTTGTTGGGAGTGTTTTCTCGAATGTGAGAAAATGTTGGGCATGTTTGCTAGTCTCTTGCCACGAAGCACAGAGGTTGACACACAGGGACTTTCCAATTATACAGCAGTGGTACTATTCCTTTACCCTTGTGGGTAATAATATGGTAGCTAGACCTTCAAAATTTATGTGTCTAAACTTTGTTAGTGCTTTTTCTTTGCTATTCTTTTACCCTTCTTGGTCAGAGCGGTGTAGTGGGAGCTGCAAGCTTCACGTGTCTCAACTTTGTCAGAGAACTTTGGCAAAGTTATCTGTAGTACCCATGAGCTAATGTTGCGTATGGGAAGTGGGTGATTGAACAGTAAGATTCATGTGCTTTCTACTTCACCAGAAATCTTCGACATAATGCCCATAATTTCCGCAAAGCTGACAGGTGCTGACAAGGCTGGAAAAGTAGGTGCCTCTTCGATTTCTGAGATCGGCCCTCGTGGTCTCTGAGCAGCCCAGCTTTTGAGAAAGCAAGCGCCTCTTCGATTTCTGAGATCGGCCTTCGTGGTCTTTGAGCAGCCCAAATTTTGAGAAAGCAAACGTCTCGTGGTCTCTGAGCAGCCCAGCTTTTGAGAAAGCAAACGCCTCTTCGATTTCTGAAGCTCCGTCGAATGCAGATTTTTATAGAGGCTGGCATTAAGTTCCAAAGCACACTTGAATCTCCACCAGTAGAAGCTCCATTCTTGCACTTCTAAGATCTTGATTTGTCCGACCTCTTCTCTCTTCAACACTTTTGAAAATGTCTGGCCCCTCCAACCGTCATTTTGACTTGAACCTTGTTGAACAGGCAGCCACGCCTTCTCCAGACAACATATGGCGCCCATCCTTCGTCTCCCCTACTGGTCCTCTTACCGTTGGGGATTCCGTGATGAAGAATGATATGACCGCTGCGGTAGTGGCCAGGAACCTTCTCACTCCCAAAGATAACAGACTACTTTCCAAACGGTCTGATGAGTTGGCTGTTAAGGATTCTCTGGCTCTCAGTGTTCAGTGTGCAGGTTCTGTGTCTAACATGGCCCAACGCCTATTTTCTCGAACCCGCCAAGTTGAATCATTGGCGGCTGAAGTGATGAGTCTCAAATAGGAGATTAGAGGGCTCAAGCATGAGAATAAACAGTTGCACCGGCTCGCACATGACTATGCTATAAACATGAAGAGGAAGCTTGACCAGATGAAGGAATCTGATGGTCAGGTTTTACTTGATCATCAGAGATTTGTGGGTTTGTTCCAAAGGCATTTATTGCCTTCGTCTTCTGGGGTTGTACCGCGTAATGAAGCTCCAAATGATCAACCTGTTGGAAATGTGCCCTAAAGCCAATCATATGATGATACTTTACGGACATTTTACATGTTAAACTAATCTAGTTTAACTATAAAGGGCAAAGATTATTGTTTGAGCCGTCTCATATAAATGTTATATGCTTAAACGATAAAGTCCAAGGAATATGTGATTGGAAGAATGTAATCTAATGAAGTTAGATTCATGAGACCATTCTTTCGTAGACACATCCTAAATGTTCCTGATCATAGGATTGCCAATTGGGCATTGACAGTCCGTCAAGATCGGTACGTGCTATGTCTTCTCTTAGGGAGAGTGACTAGTCTCGAGTCATTGGTGTGTGTGACATCAAGACAAGTACGTAGGTGCTCAGTAGAGAATGAGTTCACTGAACGCGATCAACGAAGAGTTCTCATACTCATGTCACATGAGAACTCATGTTTGGGATAATGCAAATTAGTCCTTTGACCTGAGGCATCACAGTTGTCTTGTGGTTAAGTCCTTGATCTTTGATTATGTCAAAGTCACCCCATCGGGGTGTCCACGGCATCGTTGGGGTTAAGCCACTTAGTCATGGAGGCAAGTGAATGCGCAACAAGGGATCTCTAACCTTCAAACCGTTTGAGGGAGAATACTCTATGATATGATTTAGAATCTCTGGCCAGAGTATGAATGAGATTTAGAAAAGTTGTTCTAAATCACATTCAAGGAAATCATATAAGCACACGAATCACATTGGATAGTAGACATGAATAAATAAACTATCAAACCAAACAATGTGGTCAGGAGTATTAGATTAGAGAAAGACCGTATTGCATTTGTAATCCCAAACTGAATAGGTTTTCTCTACCTCTTCTGATTAGCTTGGGTAACCATGATATGCTGCAAGGTGTCACTCATGGTTTGTGGAAGCCCTAAACGTGTGTAATCACTAAAGGGAGAATTGAAAGTAAGTTTCAATTCACAATCAATGTAAAATGGTTTTAATCGCCCACTGCCTCGCTAAAAGGAACCTAATGGATCGCACACCGTGTAAGGAGGAGATTGAAGAAACCATGGAGATGAGTAAGAATGATTAAATGGTTTAATCATTTATTTATGGCAAGGATTAATTAATATGTTAATTAATCAAACGAATAAGTTCGTTAAAGACCTCGGGATAGTTTTGGACCTTAAGGCCCAATGGGCTTCGAACGTCAAGCCCATTAACTTAAGTTGTATGACAACTTAATGAATAATGATTCACAAATGCCCAATTAGTCCAAAATATCCTAATGGCCGGCCATATTGTTTAGGGTAGTGAACTTGGACTTATTTACAAGTTTGCCACTCAAATGAATAAAGGTATAAATATGACTTTATAGCCAAAATTCATTTAGGGTTTGTTTTGGAGAAAATTGGAGAGAACATGTCTCTCCATTTCTCTCTAAAGAGGCCGGCCACCTTGGGGGGTGCATCTTGCAATCCCACTACTCCAAGGTCACTCATTTCTTCTCCAATCTCTCCTTGGTGAAGAGACTTAGAGGTTCTCAATTTTGGGAACTTGGAGAAACCTATTCTTCCATCCAAATCCATAGATTTAAGATGCAAGGAATGAAGGCCCTCTCTTTGGGTGATTAGCCTTTACTTATGCAAAGAGGAATCTACAAAGGTATAAATTTCAACTCACTTTGTTTTGAGTTGAGTTTTGGTTCACCAATCTACTAGGCTTTGAATTTCTTGGTTAATGTTTTGTTTTTAAGTGCATGCTAGCATGATTCCGCCTTTAATTGTTAATTGCATGCTTAAAGATGTTGCTTAAATGGACATGTTTTCACAAAATAATCCTTCACAACCTCTGCTGCCTCCTCCTTCTAGGGTTCTGTCCAGTACTGAGGCTCCAAATGATCCCCCTCCAGTGCCTGCTCTTTCTGGGGCTCTACCGACTGCTGAGACTTCTCCTAAGAAACCTTTGTGAAGGCTCCCTCTTGTTTGTTTATTTTGACTCATGTATATGTACATATTTGTGACTTATCAGGGATATCAATAAATAGCTTTCCTTCATTTCAACGTATTGTGTTAAATACACCAAAGCCTTCTTCGCTAAGTTCTCTGAATTTTCTTTTGTTGAAGCTTGTATGTTGAAGCTTTGTGAGTGGAGCATGTAGGTTGAGGTAGTATTCCCTTAATTTCCCGAGTGAGGAAAACTTCTCGGTTGGAGACTTGGAAAATCCAAGTCACTGAGTGGGATCGGCTATATGAATCTTTGAACGCCATTGTGCTCGGTCCTGTGTCATGTCCTCCGTTAGATCCAAGTACTCTAAGTCTTTTCTTAGAGTCTCTTCCAAAGTTTTCCTAGGTCTTCCTCTACCCCTTCAGTCTTGAACCTCTGTCCCATAGTCGCATCTTCTAATCGGAGCGTCAGTAGGCCTTCTTTGCACATGTCCAAACCACCGTAACCAATTTTCTCTCATCTTTCCTTCAATTTCGGCTACTCCTACTTTACCCCAGATATCCTCATTCCTAATCTTATCCTTTCTTGTGTGCCCACACAACCAACGAAGCATCCTCATCTCCGCTACACCCATTTTGTGTACGTGTTGATGCTTCACCGCCCAACATTCTGTGCCATACAGCATCGTCGGCCTTATTGCCGTCCTATAAAATTTTCCCTTAAGCTTCAGTGGCATACGACGGTCACACAACACGCCGGATGCACTCTTCCACTTCATCCATCCAACTTGTATTCTATGGTTAAGATCTCCATCTAATTCGCCGTTCTTTTGCAAGATAGATCCTAGGTAACGAAAACGGTCGCTCTTTGGTATTTCTTGATCTCCGATCCTCACCCCTAACTCGTTTTGGCCTCCATTTGCACTGAACTTGCACTCCATATATTCTGTCTTTGATCGGCTTAGGCGAAGACCTTTAGATTCCAACACTTCTCTCCAAAGGTTAAGCTTTGCATTTACCCCTTCCTGAGTTTCATCTATCAACACTATATCGTCTGCGAAAAGCATACACCAAGGAATATCATCTTGAATATGTCCTGTTAACTCATCCATTACCAACGCAAAAAGGTAAGGACTTAAGGATGAGCCTTGATGTAATCCTACAGTTATGGGAAAGCTTTCGGTTTGTCCTTCATGAGTTCTTACGGCAGTCTTTGTTCATTCATACATATCCTTTATAGCTTGGATATATGCTACTCGTACTCCTTTCTTCTCTAAAATCCTCCAAAGAATGTCTCTTGGGACCCTATCATACGCTTTTTCCAAATCTATAAAGACCATGTGTAAATCATTTTTCCCATCTCTATATCTTTCCATCAATCTTCGTAAGAGATAGATTGCCTCTATGGTTGAGCGCCCTGGCATGAACCCGAATTGGTTGTCCGAAACCCGTGTCTCTTGCCTCAATCTATGCTCAATGACTCTCTCCCAGAGCTTCATTGTATGACTCATTAGCTTAATACCCCTATAGTTCATGCAATTTTGTACGTCGCCCTTATTCTTGTAGATAGGCACCAAAGTGCTCGTTCGCCACTCATTTGGCATCTTCTTCGTTTTCAAAATCCTATTGAAAAGGTCAGTGAGCCATGTTATACCTGTCTCTCCCAAAACTTTCCACACTTCGATTGGTATATCGTCTAGGCCTACTGCTTTTCTATGCTTCATCTTCTTCAAAGCTACAACCACTTCTTCCTTCCGGATTCGACGATAAAAAGAGTAGTTTCTACACTCTTCTGAGTTACTCAATTCCCCTAAAGAAGCACTCCTTTCATGTCCTTCATTGAAAAGATTATGAAAATAACCTCTCCATCTGTCTTTAACCGCGTTCTCTGTAGCAAGAACCTTTCCATCCTCATCCTTGATGCACCTCACTTGGTTTAGGTCCCTTGTCTTCTTTTCCCTTGCTCTAGCTAGTTTATAGATATCCAACTCTCCTTCTTTGGTATCTAGTCGCTTATACATATCGTCATAAGCCGCTAACTTAGCTTCTCTCACAGCTTTCTTCGCCTCTTGCTTCGCTTTTCTATACCTTTCACCATTTTCATCGGTCCTATCCTTGTATAAGGCTTTACAACATTCCTTCTTAGCCTTCACCTTTGTTTGTACCTCCTCATTCCACCACCAAGATTCCTTTTGGTGTGGGGCAAAGCCCTTCGACTCTCCTAATACCTCTTTTGCTACTTTTCGGATACAACTAGCCATGGAATCCCACATTTGGCTAGCTTCCCCCTCTCTATCCCACACACCCTGGGTGATTACTTTCTCTTTGAAAATGACTTGTTTTTCTTCTTTTAGATTCCACCATCTAGTCCTTGAGCACTTCCAAGTCTTATTCTTTTTTCTCACTCTTTTGATATGTACATCCATCACCAACAAGCGATGTTGATTAGTCACGCTCTCTCCTGGTATAACTTTGCAATCCTTACAAGTTATACGATCCCCTTTCCTCATTAGAAGAAAATTTATTTGTGTTTTTGACGACCCACTCTTGTAGGTGATCACATGTTCTTCTCTCTTCTTAAAGAAGGTGTTGGCTAAGAAGAGATCATATGCCATTGCAAAATCCAAGATAGCTTCCCCATCCTCGTTTCTCTCCCCAAAACCATGGCCACCATGAAAACCTCCATAGTTGCCTGTCTCCCTGCCCACGTGTCCATTTAAATCTCCTCCTATAAATAACTTCTCCGTCTGAGCAATTCCTTGCACCAAGTCTCCAAGGTCTTCCCAAAATTTCTCCTTCGAACTCATATCCAACCCTACTTGAGGTGCGTACGCACTAATCACATTGATAAGTTCTTGTCCTACTACAATCTTGATTGCCATGATTCTATCTCCTACCCTCTTGACATCTACAACATCTTGTGTCAAGGTCTTGTCCACGATGATGCCAACACCGTTTCTCGTTCTATTTGTGCCCGAGTACCAAAGTTTAAACCCTAAGTTTTCTAGATCCTTTGCCTTAAGACCAACCCACTTAGTTTCTTGTAGGCACATAATATTTATCCTTCTCATCACCATAACTTCCACTACTTCCATAGATTTTCCCGTTAAGGTTCCTATGTTCCACGTTCCTAAACGCATTCTACTCTCCTGAACTCTACCCTTCTGTCCTAGCTTCTTCACCCTCCCCCGTCCAATGGAATCAAAGTACTTCTTTTGTGTGTCCCGTGTAAAGTTGATAGGTGCATATGCTCCCAAACAACTTTGAGTGGAGTCGTTCGAAAAGAAGTTTCTATGGCCCCCTTGCTCATTTAACACTGCATCCGGGTGCCTATGGAGATACAGCGACCCTTGCTCACTTATCACTGTGCTCGGGCCACACAGCGCGCCACTTACGGGTGACGCCCTAGCTTTAGCGCGATTTCGTTCTGAATTCATTTTCATAAGGATTCGACGTAACTGTGGAGTGCCGGCTGTCGACTACCTGACGCCCTCCCCCTCCTCCTTTACCTGGGCTTGGGACCGGCAATGTAAGATAAACTTACATAGGCGGAGTTCAATCTTAGAAATAAGAAAAAAATTAACAAATATGAAACCTTCCAGGAGAGGTCCTGCAAATACAAATACTACAATCTTAGAAACGAGAAAAAAATTAACAAATTTACCTTACAAAGCCCCAAAATTTGAAGGCAAAAAGCATCAAAACATGCTTTTTTTACTTTCTGGTTTTCCATTTACTGAAATAAAAAATTAGATGATGCAAAGCCAGAAGAAGCAACAAAAATTATTATTATGAAAAATATACAAAACTTTCATGAAAAATAAACAAAGTAGAGCAGAAAGCACATCAAAATGTGGAGCTGCAAAACCCTTGGATTAAAAATGAAAATTTAGATGTTATCAATAAGAGATTTACAACCCACCAATTGAACAAAACCCACACAAATGTATTAAAGAATTAGACTTTCTAAGACCCTTTTGGAGGAACAAAGTAAAAACCCAGAAAACTTTACCTTGCAAATTCCAGTAATAGCATTATTAAATAGGAAAAAAAATTCATAAACCCTAACCTAATGGTAAACATAAATATAGAAATTAAATTAGGGCTGGAATCATGAACATCCAATCCAAAACATGAACAAATTTCACAAACCCTAATCTAGATTTCGAACCCTAAATTAATTCCAAAATTTACCTGATTTGATCGAGAATCGGTGCACAGTGAGGGATGAGAAGTCGAGAGAGAGAGAGAGATCAGAGAGGTGATAGGTCAGTCCAAAGAGAGGTGATCCACTTGTGTGATGTGGGTGTGGCCGGATTCGAAGACGGCAAATAAGGAGGAGAGAGATCGAGAGAAATCAGCAAGGAGGGTGAGGAAGTGAGGTCATGAGAGAGTGACCGAGTGAGGGTGAGGTGAGGTCAAGAGAGAGAGTGATGGAGTGAGGGTGAGGTCAAGGACTACGAGGAGGGTGAGGTGACGTGAGGTCGAGAGAGAGTGACTGAGAGTCTGAGACTTTGAGTGAGGTTTATTTGGAATCAACAGTTGAGAATAAATCTCAACAAAATCGAATGGCTGTTCCAATTCTAAATATATATTTAAAATTAAATAATATATATATTTTTTAATTTCAGTTCAATTCGGTATTGGGTACCAAAATTTTCGAGATTTTCGGTTTGAGATTTTTTCGATTTGGTTTCGGGATTTTTTCGATTCGGTTTGGAATTTTCGGTTTTTTTTCCACCTCTAAATCAGCCGTGCTTTTAAGTTTTGACGGTAAGAACCTGAGCATTACAAATTCATTTCGGCTTCCCTTTGAATTTCCAAACGTCTTGTTCAAATATTACAAGAAAATTGGTGGATGCGGTGCAGCATACGTACAAGCCTCAATCGATCTCTAGTATCTCAACTCGTACATGTCTAACAGATGAAACTCTATTCATGCCAAACCACATCCCCTCGTCCCTACTCGTTTCCTTTGCATACACATCCTTTGTACAGCAGGCTAAGTTTTTAATCTGTCATGCATTACGGGCCATACTTATCGATGTTATAGAACTCTATGTTCTTGTACTTCTGAGATATTATCTCTGCTTCAACTTTTCTTGCTGTGTCAGTTGCACAACCAACAAGGATGAGAACAGATGTGCCTGCGAATCCACGAAATGCAGTGAGGTGCGTCACTTGTTCAATTACTGAAGGACCAGCAGCCAGGATTGCCAGGAAGGCTGAACCAAGCACTGATATTCGACTTAGAACCTGCCTCCAACCATCGAAAGACATTAATAATTCATTTCAATTTTAAGACGAAAAGATCTAACATTTAATACTAAGTTCATGCTTTCTGACGGAGATCCACAGAAGAAGAAAAAGTAAGAAAATGGCATATGATAGAGAGAACTTAAAAACAATATGCTATGTTGTGAATCAATCCTTGAAGTCATAAATATATGAGAGGGTAACCAGAAATACGTATCAAGGACTCCATGTCTAATGAATATCAAGAATACCGTGCATATACGGAAAAAAGAGATATAATGGAAAGAACTTGGAAGCAATATACTATTTTGCAATACTCTTCAATGGAAAGTTGGATTGCAACCCAATAAAAGTAAAAGGAAGTTCACTGGATCAGCATGATGCATATAAAAATGCTTTGTGAATCAACCTTGAAAGCCATGAATATACAAGTTGGCATTACCGTGAATAAAAACAAATGCATAGTATCAGATGTCTTTATTATACTAAATAAGAGAGAGGTAACCCCAAATATCTTAAGTTCCGTCTGTTGAAATTAAGCTTTTTTTTTTCCACATCCTCACCGCTCAAGACATAAATTAAAGTTACTGGAAAGGGGAAAAACAGATGCACCAATCAACCTCATTTAGTTTTTTTATTTTTGGTAATATGGACCTGTTTGGACCCAGCACGCACTCGGTCCATATACTCTAAGCTGTTGTATGAGAAAAATATTGAGGACCATGATTTGTTTCCAGATAAAGGTTCGAATCAATCACATGATCAATCTAGCCTCAAAGTCCTGGTCGAAGATGACGAGACTTGGAGGCAATAGAGTTTCAACCCAGAATAATTATGTGTATATTCAGTAAATATGCCGAAGAATCAGAATATTTCAACCCGGAATAATTATGTGTATATTCAGTAAATATGCCGAAGAATCAGAATATTATCATAATTATGTCATCCGGTAGACTTGGCCATCACGGAATTCATCCCTATAAATACAAGAGGTTTTGCAACGTAGAGAGCCCCTTCTCACATCCCTAGGAAAAACACTAACTATCCTAACCCTGCTGCCAATACATCTTCAGTTTGGATAAGTGAACAACATTGTGTTTGCAACCGGGGACATCTTTAGTTCAAATAAGTGAATAGCACTAGAGTCATAGAACTAGGCGCTTTAGGAGCACTTTCAGTTCGGACAAGTGAACAGCACAGCTTCTAGTTAGTTGGTTATCTATCCAAGTCTCGGCTGGTAGAGTTTCGAACTTTTTGCATCGAAAGAGGTCACTTCATCAGCTTCCCAGCGAAGTGCAGTGTTCTATGATTGGTTACTCTCCGGTGCACTTTCGCAATTCAGCATTTAGACGGCCGAACTACGTTCACCATAAAAACGCTCATCTCTTTTGAATACTTGTGTCCTTACAGCCTTATACCGATTTGGCGCACCTATATTTTCACGAATATAGTTGAGGTGACCGAAGATGATGTAGGCCATCCTAAGCTTCACAATGATCTAGGAAACCTTGTCTTTAGGTTCTAGAACCCAAGGTCGAAATGTGTTCCTCTACCATAATCGCTCGAGTACAGTTGCATTCAACACCACCACCGCCACATCTATTCTACTTGTGCGACTGAGCTCAGCTGAGAGTTGGCACGCTCTCATTCACACGAATTACGTAGTTAGCTCATAATTACTCAGCATTGCACGCCACGTAGGCTTTGTAATTTCAAGGGTCAACAGAACCGACTCCAATCTATTCTCGTTGGACATTCAAGAAAACTCACGAAGGGAAATAGCTAAGACATTTAAGCGATAACTTAATACTGGATACTTCTATTTGGAAATCATAACCAATCTCTGAAAAAGTAAAACCAATATAAAGAAAGCTGCATGAGTCATTCATAATAACCTTTTCAAACTTGATACAGTTGGCAACAAAATGGACACTTAAGACAGGAAGATGCTATTAATATTCACTCTTAGCATCACAGGTTGATTGTTCGATGGCAATTCGCTACTTATTAAATTCGATGCTACTTGACAAACCAAGGAAACATGCCGATTTATGCACCCATCACAATTAACTCTACAAAAGAGTTTTATGGCTAATTGAGCATCAAACTGACTGATTAAACACATCCATGGTAGTAATGCAAATAATCAGCCACATATTTCTTTGACAAAGAAGAAACTTACTGTCTTAAGAAATGCAGCCGTACTTTTACCCGGTCGTACAAGTGGTATTGATGCACCTTGGCGCTTCAACTGTTCACTTACATCGTCAGGATCCAACTGTAGGAAAGTGTAGTAGTAGTTGAAGAAGGCTATTAAAAGGATGTTGGTGGGGAGATAGAAAGAACCTACAAAAAGTTAACTGGAAACATTTAGTATAACAGATGTTCCAAATGCTAAAAATGGAATATAAGTGCTAATTAGACGATGGAACTATTCCTCTTCTGTCATTCAATTTATTAACCTACATCTGTAATCGATACTACCGTTACAACTTCCCCAAGATAATTAATGATAATTTAAATGACAAAAAATCTAATTTCATCTCAAAACTCCATAGGATCTCTAGATAACCATAATAAAACCAAAACCAAAAAGCAAAATAACTAAAACCCCAAGTCCAGTCATCACTTAATATTGACAACGAATAAGAAATCTGTAGTTAATTATCAAGAAGATTGTCAAATTCAAAGCAGAAGACTTTGACGATAAAATATGTTTGATGATGCACTAGATGTATATACAGGTGAATAATGGAAAAAATGTGGCAGGTTTTCAAGCTCAATCATGCAGGTTGAAATGAAGATAGTGTATAAGTATATAAGCCAATACATAGTTGTTATTCTTTTCAACTTTTATGTCCAACTCCAACACCTATTACCACTAAAAATTGCAGCTTCTTACCCCCTGGATTTAAAGCCACTGCAGCGTTCTTCAATGCAGCTAAACCGGTGAAGCGTGCTATAGTACCAGGAAGAGCTAATGATGATGTAGAAAATATTATTGGCATAACTCCAGAACTATTCACCTGCTTAGTTGAATTATTTAGATAAGCTACATATTAGGGGAAAAAATGATTGGGCATAAGGACGGAAAAAGTGTATCTATAAATTAGCGTCAATATAAGCAGTATTCAAAATAAATCATCATTAACATAAGCTGAACAAAAGAAAGGAGAGCACTTTTGAGAAGCAACCATAGCACTGGTTGGTGATGTTCATAAAATGGAAAGGGAACTTTGTTACTGGCAAAGATCTTGCATATAGAATACTTGAAACTAGGGTGCTGGAAAAGAAATGGAAATATCAGAAAGAGAAGAATATGATGTATTCGGTAACACTAGAAGCCAAAGGTAACAACAATTATCTACAGAAAATCACTTGACCTAATATCAAGGATACTAAAGGATAGTGAGTACACCAGAGGCAGGCTCAGTTCATCATAAAGGCTATACCAATGCAGAATGCACGATGATATTATAAAACATATGAAATAAACCTAGATGTTGCAGATTAGTAAAATGAAACTTTTCTAATCACCTTCCTATACTTTGTTTCCTGAGTTGAGGTGTGCACCTATATTCATAAGCACGACATACATCTATTCATGAATACTGCATGAGTAAGCAGAAAATAAAATAAAAACAGAAGAAAAGGCAGAACCTACAAAGGTGTGGAAAGAGTTTTTTAGTTTTTTTGCTAGAAAAAGGTTATTCAATCACAAAACACACATTTGCATGCAAATGAGTATGTACTATGCACACATCTTAATGATCAGAAAATAATTAGTGAATTGGCCAGAACATGCATAAAGTGGCAATTTCATAGAAAGGATACTCCTACAGGGGGAAAAGTTGTGATAAAAGAACCTACTGCTGAGACTGGAGATTTGGTGATAGTGGAATAACACTACCAAAACGCATGAACATGGATACGGTATCATTCCAGTTGTTCTATTTCCATCTTTTGACAAGAAACATCACATTGAGGAATGCTTGTAAGGCAGTGAAAGACTTATATAAAAATTATTTCTCTTTCTGTATGACAGGGAACCCTCATCAACTAGAGGGGAATAAAATAGAAAAAAATGGTAGTAGTCTTACTTGCAAGACAGGCATACCCAATTTCTTGGCACTGTAACCAAGTAGGTATTGAGGAGACTCTCCAACAGAGTACACTTATGTGTAAGCAAGAACTAGTAATAGAACATATAAATTTGCTGAATGGTGACATAGTTAAAACATCTCTCTGCTGACCTTTGTGGGCGAACGAAGAGATTCTGTCCCATAAGGGGGTCTAAGTGATCAAAACCACTCTGAATTGGCGGGGAAAGAATTACATATATTTCCAAGTATGTCCACATTAGTATTTTCTAATCATTAGCATTATGACCATAAATCCTCTGAAATTCTACCACTTCAGAAAATTAAGAAGCAAGAATACAAACCTTAAAGGGTAGGTAAGCAGATCTTTGAAGCCCTCCACCTCTGTTGGTGTTATATCTTGAGGCATAGTTAAGTGGAATTTTCCTTTCTGCTTCCTGAAACCCTTTGTTTAGATTATTGCAAATGTTTCTCGACATCCAGAAAGCAGATATTTGTATTAAAAGAAGCATTTACCTGAACATATACAATACCAAGGACCAATACAAAGAAGGAGACAGCTATGGTGGCAAGTCCAACATAGTTACCATCCTGAAATGCCTGCGCAACAGTCCTACCAATGGATGCTGGAAAGTATGAGATAATGCTTGTGAATATCAAAAGAGATGTGCCATTTCCGAGTTTTAGGTCTGTGATTCGTTCGCCAATGTAAGTTGTCAATACTGAGCCAAGTGTCAATAAGGTAACAGAAGAGATGACCCACTCTGTACTGAAGTCATTGACATATGGACGAAGGTAGAATACTTGGCCAATTGCCTTCCATTAAAAAAGAGGCAGATATAAGCACACTGCAAGAATATCTCAAGAAATAATAATTTTTAAAAAGTCATGCACAGACAGCATATTCAAAAGTTATATTTTGATGTACATAAGGGAATTTTCAGAACTGGGTGCACATATTAACCTTCCAGACTGCCCCAATATCTTACAGTGAACTGCATACTTAGATTCCAGATTCATCTAGAGTATTCACCATTTTTCCTAATAAAAACTACCCAAAACCATCAGACACCGAACTACCCTCAGTTTTCATTACTTTTACTTTGAGTTCTCACGATACCATATTTTCATGAATACCAACGTTTCATCCTAACACTTATGTACTATTGTCATTTGTCACTATCACTGGGATGATATCAACACCACCATCATGCCACTTGTATCACCACATCATTCTAGCTTGAGTCCTTGACTATCAGTACTTCCTGTGTTGCCACCATAACTAGCAACTACTATTGTTGTAGTGCTTATCAATACAACTCTTTCCCTAGATATTTAACTGAATCCTCAATTACTTCTAGCAAAACAATGATATACATGCAAATAGATTGCAAGTTCCAAATGTTGTCATCAAAACATATATTATCATTTTGATTAATGAGTGCAGCAATTGAAAAGAAAGGCCTAACTCCCTAACCTGGACTATGGCAAACCCAACTGAAGCATATTGAGTATACCGAAGAATTTTCTTTCTTCCTGCTTCTCCTTCTCTTTTCTGAAGATCCTGCAACTTGGGATAAATTTGTGCAAGAAGCTGGAAGACAATCGAGGCATTGATGAATGGAACAATACCAAGTGAACATATCCCAAGTCTTCCAATGCCTCCTCCAGAGAAAGAATCCAAGGTGCTCAATAAACTATTACCGTCCAAATTTCCAACAAAAGCCTCACGGTTAACCCCACCAAGAGGTATATATATCCCGAGTCGAGACAAGGCCAGATATGCCAACAGCTTGAGGAACTTTCCGGGTAATGGGCCTTTAAAGAAGTCTCCAAAATCAATGGAACTGTCCTCTATTGCAGCTGTGAATGTCAAAGTATTCTAATCAACTGCTGTAAACTACAAATTTTAACTGCAACTTGAAAATATCTAAGGATCTTAAGCTATATTACTTATTCTTTACGAAACAAACCTGCCAAGCCTCTAGCTGAAGTGGGTTTCTCCTTCTTCGAACTTGAGGCACTCTCAAACGTTTGTGATAATATGCCTACGAAACTTTCCCATGTAGCATTTACACCAGAATTGACATCTGAATTTATACCCAAGGGATCAAAAACTGAGGCTTCTGAGCTGCAAAATAACTTAAATCAGCTCGATAACTTTCATATCTATATAATTCAGCTTTATAGTTCTAGGAAATACTTCAAGCCGTCTTTTTTTCTTCTTTTCTTTTAAATTGTACACAAAACAAATTGAATTCATACAGTATCGCGTAGCTTTCACTTTGATTGAATGCATTTCAAGATTCAATGGTCAAATATGCACTTGAGGTTGCAAATTGAGAGGGAATACTATCAATATTTTCGAATCCCAATTCTATCTAATCCAAACCATCAATTTAAATTTCTTGCTATTCTAACTGCTGCACTTGAGAATGGAAAAGTGTAAACAAACAAAGAAACAAACAGAGACTATAAAATCGTCACTGAAAACATGCGTTACAAACCAAAATCCAAAAGCCCAAGTGGGAGAAAACTCCAGAATTCCGTCAAAAGAAGAAGGAAATGAGAAATTACCGGCTGGAGAGAACGCCAAGCTTCCAAGATGTAGTGGTGGAGTTGGGTTTTCTCCGAACGGAGAAGCTGGTTTTGCAGACCGATCTTTTCAGTGCTGTAGAGGGTGAGGGAGTAAGATGAGAGAAGCTGTGGTTATGGCTATGGCTATGGCTACGGCTATGGGGGTTGTTGAAGCAAAGCGGAGAAGAAGAAAAGGCTCCTCTGAGCGTTATCAACATTATTATCTTTTGCTGCTCTCAACTCTCTCCCCCTTTCCCTCTCTTTCCCTCTCTTTCCCTCTCTGTGTCTGCTCTGTCGCTGGTCGCAGTCGCTCTCACACTCACTAGTCAGTGGCTAAGGCTTGTGTGTTTTTCACGCTATATTCCACCTTATTCTCCTCTTGTTTTTCTTTTTTTCTTTTTTTTTATTAACAAACAATATTAACTAAATTACATTTTACCATCTTAGGTTTAAGGTCGATTTCAATTCCTTATAATATTTTTAAAATATTTCACTTTCGTACCTCAAGTACTATTTTATTTCAATATAATAGCTCTGTTACATTTTTCATCCATTGATCCTTTAAGAGCTGACGTGCCTACCACATTTGCGCTGACGTGGCTGCCACATTTGTGCCACATGACAAAAAAATAATTTTTTATTCATTTCAAATATTATAATATTTTTTCCTATTACGAAAAAAAGAAAAAGAAAAAAAAACCCATTATTCTTCTCGTTGCCTTCCCCTTCCCTGCAACCCAAACACCATATCCCACCCCACCCCACCCCCACCTCCTCCGCAACCCTAACTCTAGACTGGTCACACCCCAAATCCCTCGAATTCGACCACGTCGACGACCTCACGTCCCTTAACCCCTTCTCTCATCCTCTCTCCTCAAACTCCTTCACGAACCTCCGCCACGACAACTCTCTGCTCCCGCTGCCTTCGCACCTAGACCTATCCCGCTCCCATCCAAAAACCCCAGAAAAAATCGCATCAACCACACTTTTATTGCCAAACTATCTCGAACTTGAAAGTCCCAATCGTCGTCGAACCGCAAGACGATTGCCTAAACTCAGCTCAACAAATCTACCCAAATTCACAAATTCCACAATCTGAGGATCCAAATCTACACCCATAAACCCAAACACAAAACAATGAAAAAAACAAGGGAAAGAAAGATGGAAACTTTATCCAATTACCAGAGCGGGCATGAAGGAGGTGGAAAGGGCAGTAGAAGCTTGGGTGAGGGAAGCCATTGGAGTCGACAGAGGAGAGATCTGATTTCGGAAGAAGTGAGAAATGGCGTCGGCCTGGTTTGTGATGGCGTGGGGGGTTGCGGGGGCTTCGACCATGGAGTGAAAAGGTAGGGAGGGTTGTTAGGGGTTGCGGGGGAGGTGGGGGGGGGGGGGGGTGGGGTGGGGTGGGGTGGGATGGGGTGTTTGGGTTGTAGGGAAGGGGAAGGCTACAGGAAGAAGATGAGTTTTTTTTTTTTAATAGGGAAAATATTATAATATTTGAAATGAATAAAAAAATAATTTTTTTGCCACGTGGCACAAATGTGGCAGCCACGTCAGCTCTTAACAGACAAATGGATGGAAAATGTAAATGAGGTATTATATTGAAATAAAATAGTACTTGAGATATGAAAGTGAAATATTTTAAAGATGTTGTAAGGAATTGAAATCGACCTCAAATCTGAGGTGGTAAAGTGTAATTTACCCTATCTTATTAACCATAATAATGAACTAACTATAATAATGTGGTTCAAATTTGTCTTTAACCAGAATTGAACTTAAGACCTCTCAGTTACGAATGAAAAACAATACACTAGACCGTAGTACTAAGTGATTTCTACATCTTATTCTTTACTTATAATTTTTATTCTTTCTTTCTTATTTAAATTTTTATTTATTTAAAAATTAAAGATATAGAGGAAAGTTAACTACCCACTAATTTCTTAGATTATAAATGATTTACCTTTTTGTCTTCTACTTTACATACAAAATTATTAAGAAAAATAATAAGAATATACAGTTATTTGTACATGTTCTATCACCTCTATACAACTTTGCTCTCCTAATTAAATCTCAATCGCACATTCGTGAAAAATCATGTACGGGACCTCTATAAGAGAACAATTTATATAGCACATGTACATCGTCAAGTGGTATCCCCCGTGCCAATGAAACAACGATATGTAAATAAAAACTTACACATATCTTTATTTTATTAGCACGGAATCCCTGTGTATCAAATAAGTCATCTTCCTATAATAAAGGTATGATAATATGGTATGATCATGTTACACAATATAGCATTACACAATAGAATCATTCTAGCATTATCCGTTTTTTTCAACAAAAAAGAAAAAACATTAAGAGAAACTTATTAGGATCAGATATAACCTCAAGAAGATAAGCCTCCATTTATGGAGGAGCTTCCTCCATGGACACATTAATTACAAAAATTACATGAAATAGAAAAAATTTCAATCTATGAGCAACAAAATTACAACGTCGTGAACCATATAGTTTCAATCACTTACATTTAATTAAACCATCAGCCTATTAGCTTCATCAATTCAGTGCCCATCAGCACCTCGACTCTCTTCAATCAATAAGAAATTTTGCAATTCAAAAATATCTGCCATAACTTCGTCACAGTCATGACCACCATCAATTTCACCCAATCATTTTTAATGATGGCACCAACAACACTACCAACTCCATATTTGGAAACATTCAATTTGAATATAATTGTAAGAAGGGGATTCCAATTACTCAATGGATTCTTCCTTATTGGTTTGTATGAATTCAGCAAGGAGTGATTTTAGCCTTCCAAATTAATTGTCCACCCCTTCACACTTCTTGTTAAATACTAGATAAACATCTCCAATTCAACTTTTGACAACGAGTGAAAAGCCCTATTTCATAATTCCTCAAACTACGCATTAGGAGATCATTTTAAAGCATCCTTAAATTAGGTTTTCTCCACACATATACCGCAAAATAGCAAATCCTAACTGCAATGATACAATCACGTTGTTGTTTGCCTACGAACCACTATACAAATCACGAACAAGAATGTTACCAAAAGGAGGATTCAGTTGCATCTAGCCCATCTAGATTGCCTACATACCTTGTACCAATGCACATGGATCAAACCACCGTAGTTCTTAGTAGACTCCTAAGTTTAAGATCAAAGGCGATACCCTAGAGGTGAAACTAAGAGAGAAACAGATTATTGGAAGAGTAGAGAGCTTTGCTTGTAATCTCTAAAGCTAAGAGAATTGTTTCTCAAGTCATTGTTAGTCCGTATCACCGGACTACAGTCCCTAATGATTATCTTGGTATTACAAACATTTCAGGATTTGTTTTTTGACAACTTTCATTTCTTCGTACAACTATTTGTAAGTGAAGAATCTATAGACATCCAAAATTTCGGTAAAACTAATGTTCACCAACATATTAAATTTTAACTCGTTGGGACTTACGTGGCACATACCATAAGTTGCACAAATTGCACACATGGCAAATGACTCATCAAAGTTGGGATGAATTATCAAGTGTGACAAGTGTCGACATCTGGTATCCTCACTAAACAAATCAAATCAAGTCAAAAAGAGAATTAACCTTAATTGATCAAGTCTAAATTAAATCAAATCAAATAAAAAAAATGGTCATATTAATCCTATTTTGATCAAATTATATCAATTAAGGTTTAATTTCCTAATAAAAATTATAATTTAGTTAAGAGCTAAATTAAATAATTAGCTCAAATTTAAATCAAATAAAATCACTCCCACAAATCACGGGATCCATATTAAGAATTCTAAAATAAGACTCAATCTCTTACCTATAAATACTAGGCTTGACACACCCCAACCGAGATCAAGGCATGCTGCCCGTCATGTGAGAGTGACGTAGCTATGTGCACAGTGCGGAAGTAATAGAGATAAGAATTATACGAATAATTAAAAACCGAATTACTAGAGTGCACAACTAAACAAGAAGTGATAAGAGTTAGTTACAACAGTAAACACTCCTAATCAGAGCATAATAAGTCTAGGTGCAGTCCAGTAGGACAAGTACTAGTTATACAGTACCAGGAATGTCCTACTATTATTTAGATAGGTCAGAACTGCCGACGTCCTCAAGCCACCAACAGCAAGCTTACTTAAAACAGAAAACGTGTGTGGGTAAAAACAAATGTTTTACAAAACCATTTCATTTATCAACATATTTAACCCCTCACTGTAAAACATGTATAATTTTTCCCAAAATTAAGAAATAAGCATATACATAAATATATACGAAATCATATCAATTCATGCTTCACATAATCATTTTCATATGTATGCCATGCCAAGATATAATAGAGTAAGCAATTCAGGTAAGATTTAATTCATAGGAATATAACATGTGAGCCGGAACCCCTAAGGTAGTCTGTACGACTAAATTCATAGCTCAAAGTTACTCTAGCCAGAGTCACTACAATGACCTATATGGCAACATACTGCACAAGAGTCAGAACCAAACAAACAGGTCTATACGACAATAATGGGTGTAATATAAACATGCTCAATACCATTCTCACATAATAGCTAGGCGATAAATTGCAAGTCACCTACGAGTGGGAACCATAATTAAGGTCTGTACGACAAGACTGTGCACCTAAATTGGATCCAATATGAGCATATGGTGCGGGAGGTGACATAATAAACAGGCATGTGCCATATTTATGGCTAAATCACAATCACCCTAAGTGCAGTTTTATGAGCTCAACATTATTCAGCACATACATTCTGCTTTCCTGCATAAGCATACTATCCGATTCTCGAATTCCGAAATCTCTCTTTTAATCTTCAACTGGTAGTAACCTGACCTCAAATTGATCTTAGAAAATACACATGCACCTCTAAGTTGATCAAATAAATCATCTATACGAGGCAATGGATAACGGTTCTTAATGGTTACCCGATTCAGTTGCCTGTAATTAATTCACAGCCTCAAGGTTCCATCTTTCTTCCTCACAAAAAAATTGGAGCTCTCCAAGGTGAAGTACTAGGCTGAATAAAACCTTTATCCACTAACTCTTGCAACTAGACTTTCAATTCCCTTAATTCAGCAGGAGCCATTATATAAGGAGTCAAGGATATAGGATTCGTACCTGGAAGCAGATCAATAACAAACTCCACATCTCAACCTGGCGGCAATCCAGGCAAATCCTCAGGGAATACATCCGGAAAATATCTGACCACACGAACATCCTCCACACTACTAGGAGCATCATCATTCAATACCATATGAGCCAAATATCCCTAACAACCTTTTGACAACAATCTCTTTGCTTCCATGGCTGAAATAATACCATGTCTCACCCCACTAGGTTCTCTTACAAATGTAACTTCAGGTAATCCAGGACAATGAAATGTGACTATCTTTCCATAACAATCTATCTTGGCATGATTATAGTGCAACCAATCAGTGCCCAAAATCACATCAAAATCCATAATATCCAACGGCATAAGATTAGCCGACATAATAACATCCTCTACTATCACTGGACATCCTGGATATACCCGATCCATAAAACATCTATCCCCTCTAGGCATAGAAAATTCTAAATTATATCCTAAAGGTGTAGGATGGGGTCGTGTCACTTGAGCAAATGTATGAGAAATAACAGAATATGTAGCACCACAATCAATCAATACTTTAGCAAAATGACCAAGAATATTTAACGTACACATGATTAAATCTGGATTATTCTGGGTATCTTGCAGTGACATGTTGTGGATACGCCCTTGATTCTGCTGTCGTCCACCACGACCTCTGTTGGCATGAATATCGCGTCCCTGCCTCTACTGACCTGACTGCCTCGAAGATCCTGCACTACTAGCAGCAATCTCTCCCTGTTGGGGCTGTCTTCATTGGTACCACCGAGATCCTCCGGCTGAATGTGGCTGATAAGACATAGATCCTCCCTGATACTGAGGGTACCCACTCTGATACTGAGGATCTTGAGAGTACTGCTGCTGTCCTGAGATGTAGGGAGCAGCGTCACCTTGATAGTGGTAGGCACCTCTTCGTCCAGTCTGAGTATAACCACCAGATCCTGAAGCTTGCTGGGTAGGTGCAGGTGATGGAAAGAAAGGCTGCTGGGGTCTCCGCTGACTCTGAGAGCATTGAGCAACCTTATGATCCATCTGACCACAAGTGAAGCATCCACTGCTGCCTCTCCTACACTCCCCAAAATGCCTAATATTACATATGCGGCATAAGGGAGCACTGGATCCACCTGAACCACCAAAATCTCTCTACCTCTGGAGCCTAGTGCCTCCAGTAAATCTACCACCTCTCCTCTGCATATTAGTTCAATCATCCATTAGAAGAGCTGGAGCTGCCACCACTCCTCTTAAAGTTCTAGGTCTTGCGGGGTCTCTGAAATGCTTGCCCTTTTCATTTGTCATCTCCTCACTTTCACTAGGCATGTTCTCTGAGTCCTCAATCTTTAGTAGAATCTCATAAAACTCCTGGTAAGTGGCACAGTGAGTCGATGTCGCTATGGAACGCCATTTATTCTTAGCACCCAATCTGAAACGGCGGAACATCTCAACCGAGTTAGTAGTAACCTCCGGATCATATCTCGACAAATCAGTAAACATCCTGTAATTCTCAATAGCTGACATCTTTCCTTGCTTCAAATGAGTAAACTCTTGTTTCTTACGATCAATGTACTCAGGAGGAATGAACCTTTTTCGAAACAGATCTTTAAATACTTCCCAGTCCGTAATCTCCGCTGGGGTCAACTAGTATAACTCCTGTTTCCACCAGGATGCATGCTACTCTCCCAAAAACCAGGTAGTCGTCTCGACCCACCTATCAGGAGGAAGATTCCCCTAACTCTGCATCACTTGAACGGTCTTCTTAATATGATTAAGCCATTTTTCTGCCCCCTCATGACCTTCATTTCCAATGAAATGAGTCAACTTCAGGTTATAAACTGTCTCAAGAGGTGTTCTTTGGGGAGTATGGAATGCAGATTGAATGGCAGATACTATAGCTTCCCTTAATTGAGCAATATCAGGGAAACTAGATTCAGCTGATTAACGAAGCTCTATCCGAGGCAACATAGTTCTGACATAAGACATCACAAGGATTAGAACATTCAAGAATTACACAGGACTGCTAAACATAGGCTCTGATACCAAACTGACACACCCCGACCGAGATCAAGGCATGCTAGCCATCATGTGAGAGTGACGTAGCCATGTGCACAGTGCAGAAGCAATAGAGATAAGAATTATACGAATAATTAAAAACTGAATAACTAGAGTGCGCAACTAAACAAGAAGTGATAGGAGTTAGTTACAACAGTAAACACTCCTAATCAAACATAATAAGTCTATGTGCAGTCCAGTAAGACAAGTACTAGTTATACAGTACTAGGAATGTCCTACTATTATTTAGATAGGTCAAAATTGCTGACGTCCTTAAGCCACCAACAACAAGCTTACTTAAAACCTGGAGGGGTGCAAAACAGAAAACGTGAGTGGGCAAAAACAAATGTTTTACAAAACCATTTCATTTATCAACATATCTAACCCCTCACTGTAAAACATGTATAATTTTTCCCAAAATTAAGAAATAAGCATATACATAAATATATACGAAATCATATCAATTCATGCTTCACATAATCATTTTCATATGTATACCATGCTAAGATATAATAGAGTAAGCAATTCAAGTAAGATTAAATTCATAGGAATAAAACATGTGAGCTGGAGCCCCTAAGGTAATCTATACGTTTGAATTCATAGCTCAAAGTTACTCTAGCCGGAGTCACTACAATGGCCTATACGGCAACATACTGCACATAGTCGGAACCAAACAAACAGGTCTATACGACAATAATGGGTGTAATATAAACATGTTAAATACCATTGTTAGGTTGATATAATAGGTATATTTTGTATCTCTTTTACCTATTAATTTAGTCATGGTTTGATATAAAACAGTTGGATTTGATGTATTTTGTGTGAATTTTATAGAAGTTATTTTTTCGGAGAAAACTGGATTTTTTAGAAGAATTACAAGGAAAGCACGAAAGAATAACGAAGTGGACTGATGCTATGTGAGAGTGGTGCTGGAATTTGGGCTTTATCAAATTAAGTCCAATTTGGGCTTCATAAAAACGGCATGTGGATTAGAGAACAAAAGCAAAGGGATAGAAGACAAAAAAAAAGAAAAAAAAAAAGTCCAACCGGGGGATGTACGGAACGGACCCTTCTCTCCAATTGATGGGGGAGATTTCAAGAGCCGCAAGAGGGGTGGAGACCTAAGAGAAAAATAAAAAAATAACACAATGCAGAGACATACATAAGCCGAGAGAAAGAAGAAGCAATTGGGGGAATTCTAGCTTTGCTGTGGAGTGGAGAATGGAATTTCAGTTGTTTCCTTCTTTGTTTTCGAATTCTAGCGTGGTGTATTTTATTTCGATCATGAACTAAGTCCTTTTGCTAGGATTAGGGTGTACTCTTATCATGAACATCTAATTCTTATTATTTCATATTGATCTCGGTTGTTTTCCATGTTGAGTAATTGTTATTGTGCTTTATCGTTATCAAATAACTGGCCATTATTTGTGTGAAGAACTAAATTGGGACTGACAGGTTGAGTTTAGTAGATTGCTTCTCATAACGATTACCATGAATTACATAATTGAGTAGACATACTGGTTATGATTTGTGTAGTATTGTGAAATTATCCATTTAGCGTAAAGGGATTCAATTATCTACTTCTGTGGCTAGACATAGCATGGGTAGATAGTTAGAAACACAGTTAGTATATTCTGAAAGGAAATATTGACGAATCAAGGGATAATTGCTAGCAACATGGGAATAAATTGAGTTTAATATGAATAACGGGATTAGATGGGATTGAGAATGAGGAACCTGATGTCCTAGTGCTTCAATATATTAATTTTTCATAATTCATTCACTTTTACTTCGTGTTTGTTCAATTGATATTTTCAATTTCGTTTGGGTTTTTGCATATTTTAATTTGTCATCGTTATCCATCTTTTATTTATGTTTAGTTTGAAGTCAATCTCAATAGTAAATTTAGGTTAATCCGATCCTTGTTTGAACGACACTCTACTTATCACTATATGACTTGGACGATATTGTACACTTGCAATTATCAATAACAAGTTTTTGGCGCCGCTGCCTCGGATCGAATTTAATTCTATTTTACTTTTGTGATTTTTATTTAGTTTATTTAAATTTTATTTTCGTTTTTTTTATTTTGATTATTTTTTTTCTCGGAGTATTCTCACCTTGTCTCATTGTTTCTTGAAGGTGAATGCTTGGTACTCGTTCGTCGGATTGTGTATTACTTGAGTTTGAACCAGAAATTGAGAAAATACTCCGTGAAATCCGAAGAGAACAAAGAGAAGTCAGTGAGAAAGAAAAGCAGCAAGAGAGCAAGATGGCGTTAGTTCAGAATGAAACGATGGGAGATCTTGATATGCTAACCATTCCGGAATCACCGTCGAGCATAGCTCTTCCTGCAGTTGCAAGGAATTATGAATTGAAGACTATCCACTTTAATATGATGCCTTCTTTTCATGGCATGAGCACTGAAGATCCATTGGCACATATTAGAGATATCTTCAATATGGTGTCCAACATGGCATTGGTAGAAGGAGTCACCGAGGAACATCTCAGGATGAAGGTCTTTCCATACACTATGAAAGACAAAGCGAAGACTTGGTTGAATTCTTTGAGGCCTAGAACCTTGACGAGTTGGAACGATATTCAGAATAAATTTTTGGAGAAATTCTTCTCGACCCAGAAGACCGATACCCTTAGAGATAGTATCATGCAGTTCACTCAACAGGCAGATGAGACGTTTTCTGAGGCATGGGAGAGATTTAATAATTTGTTGATTCAGTGTCCGCACCATGGTTTGCCTACTCTAGTTCTCATGCGGATATTTTATAAAGGATTAACAGTTTCAAGCAAAGCTGCAGTGAACAACTATGCAGGGGGATCAATTAAGAACAGGACGCCAACCGAATGTCAAGCACTTTTTGATACTCTAGCACTCGAAACACAACATTCTGAAGCAAGAGGAAGACGGGCAGGAGTTTTTGAGATTAATAATTCTACCGAATTTGCTTCAAAGGCACAAGTCGATGTGATTGCTAGTAAACTTGACACTTTGCTTTCTATGAATGGGATAGCATCAGTTCAAGAGGTTTGTTCCATATGTGCAGTTCCTGGTCATGCCACAGTTGGTTGTCCGTATAGTGTTGATTTTCCAGAATTTGTTCAAGAGCAAGCGAACATGGTGAATGCTTACAGACGTCCTGGTAACGATCCATACTCCAATACTTATAATCAAGGATGGAGAAACCATCCAAATCTCTCATGGGTTAATAATCAGAATGTACAAAAGCCACCATCTGGTTTCCAACCTCAAGAGAAGAAGAATAATTTGGAAGATGTCATTGCACAGCTTGCTGGTAACGTGAATACTCTTTCTGTCAATACAAATCAATTTATGAGCAAAACTGAGACAACTCTTCAGAACCAGGCTGCTTCAATAAAAAATTTGGAGATTCAAATGGGGCAGTTAGCTCATTCTTTGGCAGTTAGAGAAAAAGGTTCTTTTCCAAGCCAAACTGAAGTTAATCCGAGAAACCATGAGCAAGCTAAAGCAATAACTCTTCGAAGAGGGAAACAAGTGAAAACAGCAGCTGATTTTGAGAAAAACAATGAGGAAGAAAAGGTAGAAACCATTTCACAAGAGGAGCATCCACTGTCCGATGTTGTACAGCCACTAGCTATACTGGGAACCACTTCAAAAGCTTCACCACAATCATTCATTGCAGCCACGCCACTCCCTAAGCCTGTTGTCCAACCCGTGAAGCCATATGTGCCCCCTATTCCTTTTCCTCAACGGCTCAAGAAGAATATGTTAGATGAGAAGTATTTCAAATTCTTAGAGATGTTTAAGAAATTGGAGATTAATATTCCATTTGCCGATGCTTTGGAGCAGATGCCGAATTATGCTAAATTCATGAAGGATATCATCTCAAAGAAAAGAAAATTTGGTGATCATGAGAAGATTCAGTTGACAGAAGAATGCAGTGCAATCCTTCAAAGAAAGCTTCCGCTCAAGCAAAAAGATAGAGGGAGTTTCAAAATTCCATGCATTATTGGCACTAATTTATTTGAAAAAGCATTATGTGATTTGGGGTCTAGTATTAATTTATTACCTTTATCTGTTGCTAAGACCATTGGAATAGGTGAAATTAAACCCACTACTGTTTCTTTGCAGATGGCGGATAGATCAATTGCATATCCAGAGGGAATTATCGAAGATGTGTTAGTGAAGGTTGACAAGCAGATTTCTTGGTGTTGGATATGGAAGAAGATTATGAGACTCAGTTGATTTTGGGTCGGCCATTTCTTATCACAGCTAGGACTTTAATTGATGTGGAACAAGGGGTTTTGACATTGAGAATTGGGGAAGAGAAAGCAACATTCAAAGTGTTCGAGGCTGGGAAATTTCCAAGAGAAGCGGAAGATTGTTTTCGCATTGATTTAGTCGAGACCGCGATTTCTGAAAAATTCAGAGTTGAGAAGCCCAGTGATCCTATGGAAGCTGCACTAGTTCATGCTGCTACTTCAGAAGATGAAAATCAACTGTTAGCGGAATGTGCTCTTTATTTGGATGCTTTCAAATCAGTTACAAAGAGTGATCGATTGGAGTTCGAAGACCTTGGATCTGTACCTTCAAAATCGCTGCCAAGTATCATAGCCGCACCTACCTTAAATTTGAAGCCATTGCCATCACATTTAAAGTATGCTTTCTTGGGAGCTGCTGAAACTTTACCTGTTATAATTTCTACATATTTGAGTGAAGTTGAAGAAGAAAAACTATTGAGAGTGTTAAGAAGGCATAGAATGGCAATTGGGTGGAGTATTGCTGACATTAAAGGACTTAGTCCGTCCATTTGTATGCATCGGATCTTGTTGGAAGACAATTACAAGCCTTCAGTTGAGCATCAACGCAGATTAAATCCAAATATGAAGGAGGTGGTACGAGCTGAGATTTTGAAGTTATTAGACGCTGGAATAATATATCCAATTTCAGATAGTAAATGGGTGAGTGCTTTGCATTTGGTACCGAAAAAGGGTGGAGTTACAGTGGTTAAGAATGACAAGAATGAGTTAATTCCAACGAGGACTACAACAGGATGGAGAGTATGCACTGACTATAGGAAATTGAACAATGAGACTCGAAAGGATCATTTTCCTTTTCCATTCATTGATTTGATGTTGGATAGACTTGCTGGATATGCTTACTATTGTTTTTTAGATGGGTACTCTGGTTATAATCAGATTCCGATTGCACCAGAAGACCAAGAAAAGACGACATTCACATGCCCTTTCGGTACTTTTGCGTATAGGCGTATGCCTTTTGGGTTGTGTAACGCGCCTGCTACATTTCAAAGGTGCATGATGAGTATTTTTTCTGACTTGGTAGAGCGTTGTATTGAGGTATTCATGGCTGACTTCTCAGTTTTTGGCTCATCGTTTGATTCTTGTCTGGATAATTTGTCCTCGGTGTTGCAAAGATGTGAAGAAACCAATTTAGTTCTAAATTGGGAAAAATGTCACTTTATGGTGCAAGAAGGGATTGTTTTGGGACATAAAGTTTCGGTCAACGGCATTGAGGTAGACAAGGCGAAAATTGAGACAATTTCAAAGATACCACCACCCACTTCCATCAAAGGAGTTCGAAGTTTCCTAGGTCATGCTGGTTTTTATCGACGTTTTATTAAGGATTTCTCTAAGATTACAAAACCGTTGTGTAACTTGCTCCTGAAAGAAGCGGAGTTTGTATTCGATTCATCATGTTTTGAGGCGTTCAATGTGTTGAAAATGAAGCTCACGACAGCTCCTGTGATAGTTGCACCGGATTGGGAATTACCTTTTGAGATTATGTGTGATGCAAGTGACTATGCTATTGGAGCAGTTTTGGGTCAGCGGAGAGATAAGCTACTGCATGTGATTTATTATGCTAGTCGAACTCTCAATGACGCACAATTGAATTATGCCACTACCGAGAAAGAGTTTCTAGCCGTTGTCTTTGCGTTAGACAAGTTCCGTTCTTATCTCATTGGTTCAAAGGTAATTGTCTACACCGATCACTCAGCTTTAAAGTATTTATTATCCAAGAAAGATGCAAAGCCTCGGTTGATTCGATGGGTGTTGTTACTACAAGAGTTTGATTTAGAGATACGGGATAAGAAGGGGTCTGAAAATGTGGTGGCGGATCATCTTTCTCGAATTGTGCATCATGAAGGTGATAATGACTTAGTTCCTATCTCCGAAACTTCCCTGACGAGCAGCTCTTTACCATTAACTCGTCAGTCACTCCTTGGTATGCAGATTATGTCAATTATTTAGTTAGTAATATCATGCCTCCTGATTTGACTTGGCAACAGAAGAAAAGATTCATTTCGTTAGTCATACATTACTATTGGGATGAGCCGTACTTGTGGAAGCATTGTCCGGATCAATGTATAAGACGGTGTGTTCCTGATGACGAGATGGAGGAAATATTGCGACATTGCCATTCTCTAGCATGTGGTGGTCATTTTGGTGCCACAAAGACTGCTGCCAAGGTACTACAATCTGGTTTTTGGTGGCCTACATTGTTCAAGGATGCTCATACTTTTATTTCTACATGTGATCGCTGCCAACGTGTTGGAAATATCTCAAGTCGACATCAAATGCCGTTGAATAATATTCTAGAAGTCGAACTTTTTGATGTTTGGGGTATTGACTTCATGGGACCATTTCCATCATCTTATGGCAAGCAATACATCTTGGTAGCTGTGGATTATGTTTCAAAATGGGTTGAAGCAATTGCTTTACCTACTAATGATGCTAAGGTTGTTGTTCATTTTCTCCGGAAGCATATTTTCACTCGCTTTGGCACCCCGCGCGCCATTATTAGTGATGGAGGCAAGCACTTTTGTAATCGTCACTTCAATGCTCTTTTGGCGAAATATGGAATCACACATAAGGTTGCTACACCTTATCATCCACAAACTAGTGGGCAGGTTGAGATTTCCAATCGAGAGATCAAGAATATTCTAGAGAAGACCGTGGGACTTTCACGCAAAGATTGGGCTGCAAAGTTGGATGATGCGCTATGGGCGTATCAGACTGCATTCAAGACTCCAATTGGTATGTCTCCATATCGATTGGTGTTTGGAAAAGCATGTCATCTACCTGTGGAACTGGAACATAAAGCATTTTGGGCAGTGAAGAAGCTTAATTTTGAGATGGACGCAGCGGGAGAAAAGAGAGCTCTTCAATTGAATGAGATGGAAGAATTTCGGAATGATGCATATGAAAATGCTAAAATCTACAAGGAACGTACCAAAAAGTGGCATGATCAACATATTCTTCGTCGTGAGTTTTATATTGGCCAGCAAGTTCTTTTGTTTAATTCTCGGCTGAAACTTTTCCCTGGGAAGTTGCGAACACGATGGTCAGGTCCTTTTACAGTTGTTCAAGTTTTTCCATATGGAACGATTGAAATTCGTGATCATACAACGGATGCTACATTCAAAGTTAATGGACAGCGATTAAAGCCATATCTTGCTGCCAGTTTTGAGCGAAACACGAATGTTGTGACCCTTGCTTCTCCCGATTGATTGCAATGCCAAGTCGGGCTGAGGACTTTAAACTAAGCGCTTGTTGGGAGGCAACCCAACCAGGTTCATTCGTTCCTTTCTTTGTTTATTAGTTTTGCATTTTCTTCCTTTCTGTTCCATACTACTCATTGTGCATCTTTTTTTTGTGATTTTGCATTGAGGACAATGTTTAGTTTAGGTTTGGGGGGAGAGCCTAGTTTTTTTGTTAGTTTGGTTGATTCATTTGAATTTTTGTTTTTAAGGTCAACAGCTAAGGTTTTTATGTTCCAAGTTTAATAATATTGAGTTCTTCACCCACATGATGATTTGAACATGTTTAGTTTGTCATTTCAAATGTGTTTGGAGCGGCTTTGTTGTTATGTGCCAAAGAAATTGAAAAATTGCACTTTGAGTTCATATTTTGGTCATAATCAACTTATCTGCCTAAATTAATTTTGGATGTTTTTCAAGTTAATTTGGTGATGCTAACATGTTTAGAATGGTTAATATGATGTGTTGGAATAGTTTTGGGACAAAAATTCGACCTACATTGTGAATTGGGAGGTTTAGAAGCTCAAAAAGTGAAAATAAACATGTAAATTTGCTGCATAATTTCTGCAGATTTTCTGTCATAAAAGAGCTTTAGTGACGATCTTCAAAGATTTTCTCTGTCACAAAAGGCTTGTTCATACTTTTAGCGACGGTTTCTGGGAATTATTTTTGTCACTAAAAGTCAATTTTGCTTATTTTTGCAGATTTTTATCCTATGATGAAGGCAACAATTTTGGCTCGGAATTCATTATTTTTAAAGCCATTCCATCTTCCATGATGCCAAAAATAGGTGTATTCTCTTCCTATTCTCTTACTTTCTTTCATGCTTATATTTATACATCCTTATGTGATGAATTGTTTTGTTAAAATTGTTAGGATGAGGTAGGAATTAAAATTTTGGGATTGGGTGTTAGAATTTGTTGGAAACAATAAGAGCTTGGAAGCATAAGTTGTTAAGGTTATCACTTTATTCTATTAATGGCGATGTATATGTCTTGCTAAGAATTCTTCCTTTGCTAAAGGGTTGCCTAGAATGTTTTTGCATCACATTTTTTTTTTACCATTCATTTTGCCATGTCTC
The DNA here is from genome assembly GCF_916048215.2 of Malus sylvestris. Taxonomy (NCBI): domain Eukaryota; kingdom Viridiplantae; phylum Streptophyta; class Magnoliopsida; order Rosales; family Rosaceae; genus Malus; species Malus sylvestris. The sequence continues at coordinate 31,843,267 of NC_062272.1, forward strand.
AAGTACTTTGGTGGACAAACTGTCCATGTTTGGATGATGTGGAGAAATAGTGGAGACTACCCATGTGAGTTGTTGTGCCAAAGCTTTTCTTGAGAGGGTTAATTTGTTTCTACTCTTAAACACTTTCCAATTTCTTTCTTTAATTTTTATGATCTCATTAACATTATTTTGCATTGGGTACTAAAGAACTTTAATATATGTTGGGTATTCTTGCCATTGGGTTAGATGGAACTATAGAAACGAAGTTAGGCTATGCATGTTCTCCACCACTAAAAGGCCTATTCCCTACCTTTTGTGTGCTCCATTAACCCCATTGAAGCCAAACACTTAGCCTTATCTTTCATTACTCACATAAATTCTTATCCAATCTACCCTATATTAGCCATACCATATAGCTTGAGAGATACCAAGGTGATATCAAAAGAAATCAAGGTTGAGTTCTACATCAAAGTAGTGGCGTGTACCGAGGTACCATGGTTCTTATTATTATTTCTTGTAGTTATTTCCAAAAAAAAAAAAAAAAAAAAAAAAAAAAAAAAAAAAAAAGAAGAGAAATTGTACCATTCATTATAACATGAGTCCTGGATGCCACAAATCATATATCAAGTTTCAAAGAGGTGCCAACCGAACTACATACGAAAAGTCTTGGTGTTTCTCAAGTTTTTGTTTTTTTTTCTTTTCCATATCGTTTCTTTCTTAGCCCAAATACCTAGCCTTACATTACACCCGTTTCAAAGACCTAACGGATTTATAGGGAAGTCTAGCTTATTTGGTGAAGGTTGATACCCATGTTCTTAGTATTCGATTCCTTTCATGAGATCTATTTTCAGAAATTGCTGTTTTTCAATGTTGATCATATGTGATAATATATTGATTCCTTTTGCATAAACTCATCACATATGCTTGTTAAGAGAGAAAGTCTAGGTTCTATGAGAAAATTGAGTGATATCTTGTGAGGCTTAGAGTCGAGGCGAATTTGTACACACGCAAAGTGTGGTTGTTTTTAAGCCGGAGTGCTTGGGATGTTGGCTTCATACTTTCCATTGTGATGCATTGATTTATAAGGGCACAACTTTAGTTTTGGAAGTATGATTGGCATGCATTGGTCTTCATTAATTGATGGAAGTGATAACTGTAACACCTTTGCTTTTCAGTAAAGCGTTTGTGGGTAGCGTAACTAGTAAACCCTCAGGAGACACAACTCCTCCGACTAGGGACACCTAGGGGTTTAAAGGCTTGTTGCACATGCTCAGTGCAATCGTTTCGCCAGCGAAAGTGGGCTTAATTAGGTTTTTGTTTTTAGTTAATGTTATTTGTTTTTCATTTTATGTTTTGCTCGAGGACTAGCAAAAGATAGGTTTGGGGGTATTTGTTAGGTTGATATAATAGGTATATTTTGTATCTCTTTTACCTATTAATTTAGTCATGGTTTGATATAAAACAGTTGGATTTGATGTATTTTGTGTGAATTTTATAGAAGTTATTTTTTCGGAGAAAACTGGATTTTTTAGAAGAATTACAAGGAAAGCACGAAAGAATAACGAAGTGGACTGATGCTATGTGAGAGTGGTGCTGGAATTTGGGCTTTATCAAATTAAGTCCAATTTGGGCTTCATAAAAACGGCATGTGGATTAGAGAACAAAAGCAAAGGGATAGAAGACAAAAAAAAAGAAAAAAAAAAAGTCCAACCGGGGGATGTACGGAACGGACCCTTCTCTCCAATTGATGGGGGAGATTTCAAGAGCCGCAAGAGGGGTGGAGACCTAAGAGAAAAATAAAAAAATAACACAGTGCAGAGACATACATAAGCCGAGAGAAAGAAGAAGCAATTGGGGGAATTCTAGCTTTGCTGTGGAGTGGAGAATGGAATTTCAGTTGTTTCCTTCTTTGTTTTCGAATTCTAGCGTGGTGTATTTTATTTCGATCATGAACTAAGTCCTTTTGCTAGGATTAGGGTGTACTCTTATCATGAACATCTAATTCTTATTATTTCATATTGATCTCGGTTGTTTTCCATGTTGAGTAATTGTTATTGTGCTTTATCGTTATCAAATAACTGGCCATTATTTGTGTGAAGAACTAAATTGGGACTGACAGGTTGAGTTTAGTAGATTGCTTCTCATAACGATTACCATGAATTACATAATTGAGTAGACATACTGGTTATGATTTGTGTAGTATTGTGAAATTATCCATTTAGCGTAAAGGGATTCAATTATCTACTTCTGTGGCTAGACATAACATGGGTAGATAGTTAGAAACACAGTTAGTATATTCTGAAAGGAAATATTGACGAATCAAGGGATAATTGCTAGCAACATGGGAATAAATTGAGTTTAATATGAATAACGGGATTAGATGGGATTGAGAATGAGGAACCTGATGTCCTAGTGCTTCAATATATTAATTTTTCATAATTCATTCACTTTTACTTCGTGTTTGTTCAATTGATATTTTCAATTTCGTTTGGGTTTTTGCATATTTGAATTTGTCATCGTTATCCATCTTTTATTTAAGTTTAGTTTGAAGTCAATCTCAATAGTAAATTTAGGTTAATCCGATCCTTGTTTGAACGACACTCTACTTATCACTATATTACTTGGACGATATTGTACACTTGCAATTATCAATAACAACCATTCTCACATAATAGTTGGGCGATAAATCGCTAGTCACCTACGAGTCGGAACCATAATTAAGGTCTGTACAACAAGACTGTGCACCTAAATTGGATCCAATATGAGCATATGGTGCAAGAGGTGACATAATAAACAGGCATGTGCCATATCTATGGCTAAATCACAATCACCCTAAGTATAGTTTTATGAGCTCAACATTATTTAATCACATATCAAATCATTGATGATTCATATAACCAAACATAACCAAACATAACTTACCTGGGCTTACCTTAGCGTCCACAGCACCACAATTATATATATAACGTATCACATACCAATTCATACTTGAATTATAATTTGTATGCATGGCATTTATGGCATACTATCATTTAAAACACATATTTCTGGTAAAATATCGAGTATATACTATATACTGAAAACCAAAAGCCCACTCACGGGTATGTCGACGGGTCATAACCCCCGAGTCGCCCTTGGATACGCTCGTCCTCAGGATAAGTCTCACCTATATGCGTATTAACTATAAAAACGTTATTTTAGAGCATATAGACAAAACTAGCTAATAACTTCTCATACATAGCTCAAAATAGGTATATGAATATACTATAGTGACCTACACAACCTCAGGATCATCCCCAAATTTTTTAGATTAATTTTTGGAAGCCTCACACGCCCCCACGCACCGACAATGGCACGGCCAGACGCGCCCCCCAAGCGCGGCCATGTGCCAGGCACACTGACGGCGTCAGTTAACCCAGTCAGGAATATTCCAGGAATATTCTGTTAACTTCTAACTATTACTGTTAAATCTAACTAACGACGTCAACATATTCCATCCAAACTGACGGAATATTCTGTCTTCGTCTCCAGTGAGTCGCCGGTCGTTGGAAAACTGGGTAAAACTTCAAAACCTTTGTTCTCACTCGATTCTTCACCAAAACTTATGAAATTTGAACCATTGGAAATCTAACAACATGTAGAATCAGGTTAACTTGAGGAAGCTCGATAATCCGATCAACTTCGAAACTAGCTATCCCGACTTCCAAATTTATCCAATGAACCACCCCGAGCCTCCTTAGGACCTCATAAAGCTCTCTATGAGCTTGAAATTCCCTGAAATCAACATATTTACATCCACATGAATAGTGACCAAAATTGGGGCTAGGGTTTCCACGTGTAATCGAAGGTTTCCTTACTTGAAATCAGTGTTCGAAAAAACGGCCTAGGCGGTTGCCTAGGCGCTAGGCGGTTGCCTAGGCGCTAGGCGGGTTGGAACCTTGGCGATTTCGTGCAAAACGGCTGGAAAAATCAGGGTGGCTCTAAGCGGGCTAGGCAGCTGGACGATTTTTTTTTTTTAATTTTTTTTTTGAAATTTAAAAAAAAAAAAAAAACTTAGATTAAGCCTAATTCTAACCCGTGCCCTGCACTTTCTCTTCTTACTCTAATTTCACAAAAAAAAGCAAAAGCCAAAAACCAAGTCGTCGTCGTCTCTCTGTCTCTACCCATTTCTCAAACTCTTCAATTGTAGTGCACGGTGCTTGCGAGCTATTGTGCTTCCAGCCTCCAGGACCACGTGCTTGCGAATCGTGATTGTGCTTCTAGTAGCTTTGCCAATTTTACCTCGGGCAATAATAGGTAATTTTTCCATCTTCTTCCCTTTTCTCTTCTTCTCCTATCTTGTAGTGTCATGAACTCATGGGTAAAGAAATTTGAGAGTTAGGTATTTGATCTTGGGCTATGGTCTAACATACCAAATTATCTTTCCTCAATTTGATCTTAGGGTTAAATTTGGGTATTAAACTGGTAGGGCTACAATTCTCCAATCCACACCTCGATCATCTCTGCTAATTATTCAGGTATGTTTCTTTTTGAATTCTTTCTTTTAATCATCCTTTTAAGCATGTACATGCTGACAGAAAAAAAGCCATTGATTCCTCAAAGAGAGCACTTCCACTGTGTATATGCTTGAAGTTCAAAAAAAGCCATTGATTCCTCAAAAAAAGCCATTTATTCAGGTATTATGTGCACCTTTTGAACTTCTTTCCAATGTCGTTAGGCACTAGTGTATATGCTTGAAGTTCAATACATATTTAGTTTCAGTTATTAAACAAAGTCTATTATGGTTAAGCATATTCCTGCAGTTGTTCTTTTTGAATTCTTTCTTTTAATTAATTTTTCCTTCTTACACAAAGGTAGATCATAGAAGTATTATCTACTTAATCTGCTGGGAAAGGAAAGCATCGATATAATTATATATTCATGCTCGGTTCAATGTGCTAAATATGATGTGTAGTGCACTAATGTGTTTCACGTTGAGGGCAATCTATAATTTGTTATATAAATAGATTGGATGTGAATCAAAATGTAAGGCCAGAATCAAAGCTAACTAAGTCAAAATGCAATTGGAGTTTGAGCACTGAAATTAAGCTACTTTAGCACTACCATTCATATATTCCAAAACCCTAGCTCAATTCACATGCCATATATTTTCATTCATGCATGCATGGACCACTTGCTGCATTTTAAGGTTTTCACATTTGCAACCTTTCACATGTAGTGTTGCTCTTTTTTATTGGATGGGACGGTAATTTATAGTTTGTAATGTTTATTTTATATGAACTTTAGGATTGTTTCTTTCTTGTGTGATGACTGGTACCTCATCTTCTGGAGCATCTAATGCAATGTCGTCCTCCTTTCAAACTGAAAATGTGTTGAAGCGTAGCTCGAAAGATGTGGGATGGGAATATGGGATCTTGGCAAAACTTACAAACTCAGATAGGGTGAAATGTAAGTTGTGTAACAAAATCATTAGTGGTGAAGTACAAAGATTAAAACAGCACGTAGCCAACATAAGGGGAAATGTAGCGGTGTGCACAAAGTCTTCGGATGAGGATAAAGCTAAATGTAGAGCTACATTAGAAGAAGCAAAAAATAAGAAGAAACAAAGGGATAAGCACCTTGTGGAAGTGAGGGAAGAGGTGCGACTTTAACAAATTCAAGAAGAAGAAGAAGAAGACATTGAAGTGGTTGGGTCAAGGAAAAGGCCTCGCACTCTTGGACCTATGGATAGGTTTGCATCCTCTATCAATCCCAATTCTTCAAATGAGGGAAGTAAGAAGACTCGGCAACAAAACATCCATGATGCAATTTGGAAGGCAAGAGCACATCAAGTGGATCAATATGTGGCTCGATGGGTGTATGAAGCCGGTATTCCTTTCCATGCTATTGATAATGATAGCTTCAAGCGTGTGATAGAAGCGGTTGGTCAATTGGCCCGGGTTACCTACCTCCAAGCCAATACGAATTAAGAAAGCCATTATTGAAAGAAGAGGTAGAAAGAGTAAAAAAGTCACTCAAGAAACATGAAGAAGAGTGGGTTTTGAATGGTTACTCAATCATGACCGATACTTGGAGTGACCGAAAAAGAAGAAGCATAATGAATTTATGTGTCAATTGCAAGGAAGGCACCATATTTCTTTCTTCTAAGGAATGCTCTAGTGAAGCACACATCGGGAAATATATCTTTGAATATGTTGACAAGTGTGTTGAAGAAATTGGGCCTCAAAATGTGATTCAAGTGGTAACCGATAATGCTTCTAACAATATGGCGGCGGCAAACATGATGAAGAAAAAGAGGCCGAATATGTTTTGGACATCATGTGCCACTCATACTTTGAATCTCATGCTTCAAGGGATTGGTAATCTCCCTAGGTTCAAAGGAGTTATTGACAAGGCAAAGACTTTAACCATCTTCATTTATGCACATCATAAAACTTTGGCATTGATGAGGAAGCATACCAAGAAAAGAGACATAATAAGGTCCGGAGTCACTAGATTTGCAACTTCTTTCCTCACATTGCAAAGCTTGATGGATAAGAAAAAAAGACTTGAATGGTTGCTAGTGAAGAATGGGAACAATGCAAACATGTCAAGACTACAAAGGGAAAAGCAGCATATGCTACTATATTGAGTTCACATTTTTGGAGTGGGGTCTTACTTTGCTTGAAAGTATTTGAACCTTTATTCAAGCTACTTCAAATTGTGGATGGGGATAAGAAGCCATCAATGGGGTTTTTGTATGGAGAGCTACAAAAAGCAAAGATGGAGATTAAAGAGACATTCAAGAACAATGAGGCCAACTATCAACCAATTCTTCAAATTATTGATGAAAAAGCTCATGAGCGGCTTGATAGTCTATTGCATTTGGCAGGCTACCTCTTGAACCCTTATTATTTCTTCAAGGATCAAAGCATACAACATGATCCAATTGTCATGGAGGGGATTTTTACTTGTGTTGAGAAGTTCTTCCCCGATAACTATGAGGTTCAAAACCAAGTGATAAATGTTGAGATGCACAAGTATATAGTAAAAGAAGGTGGATTTGGAAGACATTTGGCCGAACTTGGATGCGTTGAGAATGATGAAAACTATAATCCGGGTATGAATATTATTCACATATGCTTATATTTTATTTATTAAATTTGAGTTTACTACTTATTTTTCATTACTAATTGTGTGTTTTTTTTTTTCATTAGTTGCATGGTGGTATAATTATGGAAATGGTGTGCCTAATTTGCAAAGGATGGCTATAAAGATACTCTCATTGACTACAAGTTCATCCGGTTGTGAAAGAAATTGGAGTTCTTTTGAAGGATACATACAAAGAAAAAGAATAGACTAGATACAACAAGGTTAAATAATTTAGTCTATGTCCAATTTAATGCAAGGATTATGAACAAGAAGAAAAGAGAAAAGGAGAAGAAAGTGGACATACTACTTGCAAGTGAAGCTAGTATGGCTCAAGGATGGATTGTGGAGGGTGGTGATGAAGAACTTGAGTTTGGCTCGGGAATTGGAGAGACATTGGAGGTAGGTAGTTCCTTAGAGCCTAGGGGGAGTTCTAAAAATGTTCAAGTAAGAGAACTTCAAGAAGAAGATTTTATATCGGATGAGGACACGGAAGAAGAAGGAGATGATGAAGAAATTGAGTTCGAGTCTGACACGGAGAGGGTCTTGGAGGGATATGGTGAAGAAGAGTTTGATGCCTAGTAACTTTCGTAGCTCGATTTTCTTTTCTGTCAGTGTCTGCATGTGTAGCATTCGAACATTTGAGTTGTTGTTAATTTTATCCTATGAAAACTTGTTCTGAAGTATACCATATTATTATGATTCGCAGATGTGAACTTGTTTTTTAGAACTGCTTTGTTCCAGAAGAAAATGTTCTCGGGTAGGAAAGAAAAGGTGTAGTGATGCTTTTATTACAACTTTGTTATTGGAAGGAAAGATCATTTGGATTGGTTGCATGTTAAAATTCGCAGCAAGAATTGATATGTTAGTTATAACCTGATTGCTCATCTGTCATATGGCTTCTGAGCTGCTGTTTAGTATAGGGTGATCAAAATTTACCATTAGCGAAGACTTTCACCATGGGACTTATTCCTGTACTGTTGGAACTGCTCAACCAGACTTGTTCTGGTAATATATGATGCCAACAGTTTTGTTGCGCCACTGGCCTCCCAGATTATCACCTAAAGAAAATAGACGACTTCATGAATTACTTCATTTATTGAAAGAAATATTTCTTTTGTACATTTTCTACCTGTTTTGTAAGAGTCACTATGCACTTATTCACAGGATATACAAAAAATTTATCTAAATCCGCCTAGCTGCCTAGGCGCTAGGCGCTAGCCCACCACCCGACTAGCGCCTAGCGTTTTTTAGAACCTTGCCTGAAATTGATACCTTTGAACTCGTAGGGTCTTCACGAACATAATGGTACCATTTTCTTCCTCGATCTGTGAGGTTTGAGAGGTTCTTGGTGTTTGTCCGTACAAGAAGAAGGATAGAGAGAGAGTCTGAGGAATGAGAGAGAGAGAGCACGGGAATAAGAGAGAAGGAGTGAGTGTGGTGTGTGTGTGATCCACGTGGTCACCAATCCAAGACCACAAAACAACCTCTAAGTCTCAATATGTCACACATACACACTACCATTTTCCTGTCCAAGGATAAAGCTGTCATTTTACATCACTGATAAATGAATTTCGGGACGGGCTGTGACAAGGCTCATTCTCAAGAAAGAGGTCAGAGAGAAAGCAAAGCAAGCTTAAGCCTTTGGAGAAATTGGAAAGCTATATGACCAAAACAAACACCAAACATACAAACACTCTTATGGCTTATTTACGTAACCATAATCAAAATAAGAGGAATTGGTTTGAGGAGGAATTGAATTGAGGAGGAGTTGAAATGAAAAGGAATCAGAATCAGATTCTTTTTGAAGTTGTTTACTTAAATATTATGGAATGGGAATATGAATGAAATTGAGTTCAAATATGTTGTTTACTAATTCACTTGAATCAGAATAAAATTTAATATGATTACTAAAATGCCTTTGTTCTTTTCTTATATTTATTTTTAATAATATTTTTATTTATTATTTTTAATTGTTTGGTTAAAGTGAAGACAATACCATTATTATAAATAAATTAATTATTTTTATTTGTTTGGTTAAAGTGAAGATTATATAATGTACCCATCCCCGCAGCCAAATTCATTGCTCCGAGCACAATCTGGAAAGAAATCAAAGCCGTCAAAGACCAAACAAGCCGGCATCACCAAGGTAGCGAGCAATCTGGCCCCAGACCTCCTGAACGAGAAGATGTCAAAGCTCTTTCCTTCCCTCTCTCTCTCTCTCTCTCTCTCTCTCTCTCTCTCTCTCTCTCTCTCTCTCTCTCTCTCTCTCTCTCTCTCTCTCTCTTTCTCTACTTTCTCTCTCATTAGCAAATTCCAATCATTTTCACTCACTCTCATAAAAGCCTCTGCATTTTTACAATCTTCAAATCCTCGATTTCTTCACAATCCTGTTTTGGGTACTTTTTTTCCGGCATCCAAACAGGTAATGCACGGTGAGCAAGAGGGCATAATAGGAACAAAAATTATATTCCGGATACCCTCACCCTTTGGGAATTAAAATACCTCATCTATCCAATGAATCCCGTTCTTCCAATTTCAGGAATCAAATTCCTAGTTTCGTGTCAGCCCCACCACTATTTTGATTCCCCGTTGTTAAGTAAACAACTGAATATTCTGTAATCGGAATTCAATTATGTTTTTTTATTCCGATTACCCTTATGCAAACGTGCTATTATTCTTCATCAAGCTCAGGGAGAATCAACAAGCACAACAAACACATGCCAAATCATTCACCACCAAAGCTAAAAATCACCCACCATGTGAAACTTCTCGTGATCCCATTTTATTCAAGATCAAGCCTTGACGACTCTTTAAGAAACCACAAGCTCAATTCAAGATCAAGTGTTCATCACCCTTAATCAAGTTCTACTTTGGAGATTGAATCAGAGAAATATTTTTGTGGAATAATAAACCACAAAGGTTGTAACCCTAAATATTTATTAATACAAATTTATCTTGTACATGTGATCTTGTTTCATTTGTTGTAGGAATTTTCGTGTTTACAAAATCATGGTACATAAATTGTCTATGTCCTTGTGGTAACTTCTTAAGCTTGATGTTCGTTGAACAAAGGTACAAGCACTTATGTTTGTGTTATCTTCTTCATGTTAGATGCATCTAACACTATTTTACATGGTTACATTATCATTGGGCAAAGTGTGAGGATGGGATTACTTGAGTACACATCAAATCCTATCACGACAATCTTGGGTTTGTGGTATGAAGTAAGGAAACTTTAGTTTTCGACTTTTCCTTGACTAGTTTTAGGTAGCATGTTTGCAAATATATCGTCTTAAGGCTGTATTAAGTCTCAACTCATCGTAGAATGGCTTCTTTTCTTTTGTTCTATGTTTTAATTACTATTAATACTATTGTTCATGTGACATGCTTGGAAGTTAATAGTATGATGTATTAAAGTTTGATATATATATATATATTATAAGCGTAAAACATATGAAAGTTGTCTACAAGATTTACATTCAACTGACCTTTTATCTCTATTGTCTCATATTGCATGTTAGGTGATATAAACCTCTCTTATTTCATGTTAACCATGCAATTGGCAAACAGTATTTCAGTTTCTGCATATGTGTTTGCAATTGGACGGATTTCGTAGGGCAACTTCAAGTAAATAAGATAGGTCATACACAACTCTATTTTTTCATGTTAACCGTACGATTAGTAAACAATGTTTCAATTTTCGCGCCTTTATATGCAATTGGACGGATTTCACAGGGCAACTTCTTGAAAACAGGAGGTGTGGATGCAAATTTCCTCCTCCTTCTTCTTGAACAAAATTGCACCTACAAAATAATTAACACCTTAGGGTCAAGGCCAAGAGCCTCATGCACTCACGATGAATGGGGGGGCTTTGGCTGAAGAACCTCCGATGCCAAAGTTAGAATTTAGAGAGAAAATATTTAGAGAGTTTTTGAAATTTTGCAAGAATGTGAACCTAGGTTTTTGGTGAGAATGGTAGCCAATATATAGGGCATGGCCGATCCTCTTTGGAGAAAGAGTGGCCGGCCCTTTATGCACATTTTGGGTGTTACTTGGTGATTTAATTAGCAATTAATATATTGATTAGGAATAAATATATTAATTTGGCTAATTAACATAATAAAAGGAACGTTTTTGGGAGTTTATGGTATAATTTAAAATAATGGCTTAATTGATTAACTAATCAATGTAAAAAAAGGAAGGATATGGTGGAAAGATGAAGGAGATTGCCGGTTCCCTTGGGAGAGAGGGTAACCAGCCTTTAGTGTATTTTTTTGGCATAATGGATAGTTTAATTGACAATTAATAGATTAATTAAGTAATAATCTCATTAATTAGCCAATTAGCTCAATTTATGTGGAATATTTTGTAGGTTATAGAATGATAGCTAATTGATTAGCTAAAAGAGGGAAAGTGAGGTAAAAAATATATGGAATGAAATAGGTTTTGAATTGTTACCTATTTTGGGCATTTTTGACTTGGTTGAAGATGATTGCCCGCTGCTCACGCATAGGAATCCCGTTGTACCTCAAGGGTATTTTTGTCCTCTTTTGTCCCGAAATCTACGTGTCACTTTGTGATTATTTTTGGCTCCACAAATGCCCCAAAGGAAAAGGAAATAAATTTCTCTCAACCTTAAGTGGATTATTAAATCAACTTTTTGAGAGAAACTTATTTCACCCTACAAGCAAGAGAAAGCTTAGAGGATATTTATTCCCCTTCCTCTAGCCATCTTCTACATCTTGCCCGTACAAAGGATCGTCTTTCGTTGCTTGCTTCGTCTTCTTACTGCTTCTAGGTAAGAAAACATTAATTATCTTGTCTTTGTAATTTTTTTTGAAACTTCGGAACTTGAAATTGGCTCGACGGGGGTCGAGGTGGCTTGGAAAAGTCATGACAGCTCTCTGCCGTGGGTGCCCTGGTGATTGAACTTGGAGTGGGACAAGAGGGAATCCGTGGGAATGGAGGAGAAAAGCCAGGCCGTGGGGCCTGGCAAGTTGGTTGGGTCCTTGCAGCTTGAAACTCTTGCTATTTATTTAATTTTTTTATTATTCATTTTTTTTTTTGCCGAGAGCTGCTTTCCTTTTTTTTTTTTTTTGGTAAACAACTCTCTAACGAATCCCACTTGTGTTTTTTGTAGAATTTTCAAGCATGTCTTCCTCGAGCCACAACAATGATGATGGTGTGCCGCCGTTGTACCGTCAAGGTGGGTCTTTGAGCAAGGTTGGCTACTTCAAGGCTGCTCACTTCAAGATTAACTCCGATGATTTTTTTAGAGATTTTCTTAAGGCGTATTGGCATGCCATTCCGTCGGGAGTGTGTGTGAAGCGAGTTAAGGATGGTAGCAGCCGGGAACCATACAGTGGAACAGAGAGCCATCAAGTTCCACCCCTACTATTTTGTGTTAGGGCTTACTTTTGCTATGCCGCGTTTCTTCCAAGAAGTGCTATGCTCCATGAGATGTGCCCCCAAACGCAGTCCGTGTGATGGTGGGAATCCACAATCTAAGCGAATTCTTTGACTTAGATCTAACCGTCAACGAATTTTGGTACTTATTTGACATAGATCACATTGACGAAGTTGGGCAACTGCGATCTTGCCATAAGCTTTTTGATAACTCGAGCAAGGGAGATCATGACTGGGACAAAGTGACTTTGGAGATAAGTGGAGAATGGGAGTCTGATTCTTCCCCCGAGCTGCATGTACCAACGGTCTTCATATCTGGTAAGCAGGCTGCTTAATCTTCTTGGCTGCTTTGTTTTAGCCAATTTTCTTATTATCTTCAGCTGTTTTTTGTAGATTCAGAATTCAGCTCAACTCCTAAGGTTTCTCCGGACATGAAGAAAGTACATGTCGCTCTGGGTATCTCTTCCGAATATCGTGAATGACGTTGGCTGCTTAGTCCTCTTAGTAGGGAAAAAAGTGGGCTGCCCCCAAAAGAGGAGATAAAACGGATCAAGGTAGAGGCGTTGGCTCGTCCTATCACTATGATGGAGCCTGCTACCAATAAAGGTGGGAAAAAGAAACATTCCCCACCTGCTTAAGAGATGCTTACTGAAAAGAAACCGGCTCGTCCTATCACTGTGATGGAGCCTGCTACCAATGAAGGTGGGAAAAAGAAACATTCCCCACCTGCTCAAGAGATGCCTGCTAAAAAGAAACCGAGGACTGCTCGCGGGGGTTCTCCGGCTGCTCAAGTGATACCTATTGAGAAGAAACCGAAGATTGCTTCCACTGCTCGCGAAGGTTCATCAATTGTTCCCAAGTTTGTGATTGACTTGACTTCTTCTAAGGGTGAGAAAGAAAGAACCGCTAGATTTGTGCCAGTAACGCCTATTGCTCCGAAGGTTGCTAGCTCGATTGCTGAAAGGATTGCCCAGTGTAGAAGTTCCTCTATGCCTCCAGTGTCGAAGTTTGTGCCAAGGCGTTCATCTGGAGCTAAGTCTGGCTCACCTTTGGAGAGGCTTGCTACTATGAAGAGTGACAAGGTGCCCCTGCCCACTAAAGTGGCTCCAAAACCTGTTTCCTCCGCTGCTGCAACCTACTCGTCTGCTAATAAGAAGGAAACTGCTCGTTCATGCAGGCTTAAAGAATCCACCAAGACTGTTTCTGGGGAACTTGCTGAGATTTGCACGCTTTTAAAGCCAGATCTACTTGAAGACATGGATATATGTGCCAAGTTTGTTGATGGTATTAAGTAGATTGTTGACCCGAGTCTTTTCGCAAAGCACACATCCAAGTATAGGAAGACTGCTCTACTAGCCATGATGCAGAAAACAACAATTCGGACAGCCGAGTCTATGTTCCTTAACCAAGATGATACCAAGGCTGCTAAAAAGATGACAAGAACCATAGCTGCCGAAGCTTACTCTTCGATTGAAAAAATCAAGAAATTGGAATATGAGCTTGCTGCTTTGAAGGGATCTAACATTTTTGCCCCCACTTCTCTGCAGCTTGAGGCTGCTCACCAAGAGATCATGGTTTTGAAGACTAGGCTTGATGCGATCCAAGTAAAGTACGAAAGTGCAGAGAAGGAAATCGAGGGTTACATACCTCAAATTCAAGATCTTGAGCGTTCCATCTCTGAATTCTGCTCCTTGCTTATGCAAAGGATGAAGAATTGATTGCTGCTTACAACCAAGTGATCCATTTCAAGAAGGTTGTTGATAGGCTTGAACCTTAAGTGTTGGAACTTCAAAGTGCTTTGAAGACCAACAACAATCTGAAGAAGGAAATTAAGGAGTTGCAACGGGTTTGTACTTGCCTGCTTGAGGAGAATGAGCAGTTGAAGGGTGAAAAGGCTGGGTTCAAGGCTTCCCTTACTTAAAGTCAAGCCGATTTCTACAAGCTGGGTTATGTAGATCATATCTATAGGCGACCATCTGACTTTGAGTTTTCCGGTAAAGACTTCAAGACTTTCTCTATTTCTCCAGAAGACTTGCTTACTTTTACTTTTGAGTCTTCTATCGGTGAAGTAGTTGAAGAAGTTGGTGCCCAGGCTGGAGCTGCCAAGGGTAAATCGCCAGATGATGCCGCTGCTGAGAACATCAAGGCTACTGAAGGTGTGGCGACCGAGTAGTCATGAGATGTCCAAGCTATTGAAGAGTAGTCTTTTATGTAGCATTTATGATTTTCTTTGTTTTCCTTTGTTGCTTTTGCTTGAACTCCTTCGGTATTTGCTAGTTGTTTATCAATTTTGGTAGAAAATTCAATAAACTTGCTTCCTTTGCTTTTCTCCATCTTCGTTTCTTTTTGTCCATGCCCTAACCTTTAGACCTTATAGACTAGTGGCAGGCGTGCTACTTTTCTATAAGCAGATAGGCCTGCGTAGCCTACGCAGCCGTAGATGTTGGTGTAGAACTTTTGCAAAGTTGTTAGCCATAGGGTTGGCAGCCAGATGCCTTACTTACAGAAGTAGATGAATCCGCGTAACCACTAGGTTGTTAACCTTGGCTTTTTCCAATTCCTTAGGATGTGTAGCAAGTATCACAACACTTTAAGACTTGGTGTAGGTTGTTCTGCGCTTGGTAGAGGTGAAGCTTATCGACTACGTAGCATGTCGGCGGTGGATAAAATCTTCGTGTATGCATGCTAGCTTGTTCAACCTTTCACAAAAATGTGCGGTTGTATAAGTCTAGCGTGGTTTTACCGCTTAAAGGGCAAGCCGTAGGCAATCTTTTAGAAAATCGTAGGCTACCTTAGTGCACTCGGTAGCAGCTTTAGGTTTCCAGGGCAACCATCCGTAGGGTGTACTGCGTAATGTGCCCCCTCCGTCTCTAGGGCCCGGTTCCTTGCGGATTAGGCTAAAAAACCCAAAATCCTTTAACTAGCTAAGCCTTGAAAAGATAATTGTGGCTACTTCTAGGAATACCGACGCAAGCCATCGTGCAACTAGGTATACTAAGGCAACCAGGCTCTTTCACGTCTGGATATTCAGAGTGTTGAGTTTATCATCCCACTTTGGAGAGCATGGTTGGTCCCTTGGGGGGTGCAATTCATGCGGTGAATCCCAAAAGGGGGTTCGATCTTCTTTTGAAGTGCATGAAAGATAAGTTGTTGTAGACATGTAGTCGAGCCAAATTGCAAATTATTTCTGAATTCTTTATTGAAAAATGAACAAATAACTTAGTTGTAAAAGACTACATAACGACTGGATAGTCCTCGGCTTACGAGGTGGTGCCCGTTGAGCTGCTTGAGTCTTCGGGTCTTGATATAGTGGGAAGTCACACATGGTATTTCCTCAAATTGTAGGCGTTCCATTGCTTCTCGATCTCTTTGTCATTCATGGTCGTGAGGGTGTAGTTACCCTTGCCGCCTACTCTGCTGATCTTGTACGGACCTTTCCAGATGGGATTCATCTTTTTAAGCCTTCTCTGCGAGTAGTGATGAAGGCCTTTCTTAGGAGTAGATCTCCGGGTTGGAACTACCGGATCTTGACCCTTTTATTGTAGCTGGAAATGAGCTGTTTCTAGTAGGCTGCGATGCAGGTGATGGTTTGTTCGCGCTTCTCTTTTGCCAGATCTAAGTTTGTGGCCATCTCTGTATTGTTTTGCTCAATGCTTGGCAGTAGAGTGTTGATGCTTGGCATGATGATGTTGGGAGGAATGATTGCTTCCGAACCAAATGCCAAAGAGAAATGAGTCTTACCGGTCGCTCATCTTTTGGTGGTACGATATGTCCATAAACATCTGGGGAGTTCATCCGGCCATTTTCCCTTTTTATCGGTGAGGGATTTCTTGAGGCAATCTAGGATCGTCTTGTTGGATGCTTCGGCCTGCCCATTGCCTTACGGATATCTTAGCGTGGACATGTGTTGTTTGATGCCGTACTTTTGGAAGAACTTCGTCAAATCTTTTCCCACAAATTACGGGCCATTGTCGGTGATGATTGACTGAAGGATGCCAAATCAGCAAATGATGTTCCTCCATATGAAGCGCTCTATGTCCGTCTTAGTCATGGTCGTTATGGGTTTTGCTTCTACCCATTTGGTGAAGTAGTCGGTTGCCACGATCATCATGCATCTATCCCCAATAGCAGGCGGCATAGGCCCTACCAGGTCGATTACCCACTACATGAATGGCCAAGGACTCATCTGCGGGTGTAGCTCACTGGCAAGCAGTGCTGATACCGATTTGTAGCTTTGGCAGCGGTCGCACTTTTGTACTAACTCCTTAGCATCTTGGTGCATGGTAGGCTAGTAATAGCCTACGTTAAAAGCCTTATGTGTTAAAGATCAACTTCCGGAGTGATTCCCACAAACACCTTTATGGATTGAGCTTAGAACCTTTAAGTGATCGGGAGGTGCTAGGCAGCGGAGATGCGGTCCGGGGTAAGATCCTCAGACGAGAATGCCATTCCACATATAGTAGTGTGCCACCTTGATTTAGATATTCCTTAACTCTAATCTTTTGGTGGGTAGTGTGCTGTTGACCAAGTAGTCTATAATAGAACTTTGCCAATTGGGAGTTACACTAACCTGTGACACTTCGGCTGTCAGCTCCATCTCTATACTTGGCTTGTCTAGATATTTCACCAGAATTGAACGTTTAAATTGGTGGTGGCTAGCGCATCTGCATGGACATTGTCTGCCCGCGGAAATTGAGTGAGAATGTAAGTCTGAAATGCCTTAAGTTGCTAACGTACTTTCTTTAGTTATTGTGCCATCCTTGGGTGTTTTGCAATGTATTCCCCAGTAGCCTAGCTAGTGATTAGTTGGGAATCAGAATGAATTGCGAGCTTCTTCACCATCAAGTCTTTTGCCATTCGAAGACCTGCTAGTAGGGCCTCGTACTCTGCTTCGTTATTGGATGCTTTGAAGCCTAGAGTGATCGCCTGCTCGAGCATTGAGCCGTCTGGGGTAACAAGGACCATGCCTGCTCCAGAACCTTTGTTGTTGGATGCGCCGTCAACATGCAAATGCTAGAAATCTTCGCTTGGGGGTGTAAGCATGGCTAAGGTATGTTCGGCTTCTGGAGTATTGCTAGGCTGCTCTGTTGCATCGCCTAGGCTAGGTGCGAATTCTGTTATGAAATCTGTTAAGGCTTGGGCCTTTATCGCTGTGCGAGGTCAGAAAACTAAACCATATTGGCCAAGTTCCAATGCCCATTTCATCACTCGTTGAGGAGCGTCCGGACCATGTAAGATTCATCGTAGAGGATACTAAGTCATGACAATGATTGTATGAGCTTGAATGTATGGTCTGAGCTTCTGAGCCGCAACAACTAATGTCAAAATTAATTTTTCGATCTTCGGATATCTTATTTCCACATCGAGAAGAGCTTTAGAAGTGTAGAACGGCAGCAGTTGGGCCCCCAGCTCTTCTCCTATGAGGGCAGAGCTTACTGCTACTTTGGAGACTGCCAAGTAAATGTATAAATCCTCTGCTGCTTCCGGCTTGGATAGTAAGGGAGGTGATATGAGATACTTTTTCAAGTCTTGGAAAGCTTTTTCGCACTCTTCATCCCATTTTTCTCGTTGTGCCCTCTTGATATCTTTGAAAAAAGGCTTGCATCATTCGGTGGATCGTGAGAGGAAGAGGTTGAGGGCAGCTGCTCGTCCGGTCAAGCTTTGGATCTCCTTCATGGTAGTTGGAGACTTCATCTCTATGATCACTCAGATTTGCTTGGGATGTGCTTCAATTCCTCGTTGGGTTACTAAGTACCCTAGGAATAGGCCTGAAGATAGTCCAACCGTGCATTTGGTAGGATTGAGCTTCATCTTGTACTTTCTAAGGATATTGAAAGTTTCTGCCAAATTGCGAATGTAATCTGACCGCTGCTTGCCCTTTACCATGATATTGTCAACATAGACCTTCATGGTTACCCCAATTTGCTTCTTGAACATCATATTTACTAGCCTTTGGTAAGTGGCTCCCACGTTTTTTAGGCCAAAGGGCATGACCTTGTAGCAGTAGGTGCCTTGCTCTATCACGAACGTGATTTTTTCCTTGTCGGGCTCGTACATGGCTATTTGGTTGTAGTCGGAGTATGCGTCTAAGAAGTTGAGCAGCTGGTTCTCAAAAGTTGAATCTACTAATAGATTGATCCAGGGGACAGGATAAGGGTCTTTTGGGCATGCTTTGTTGAAGTCGGTGTAGTCTACACAAACCCTCCATTTGCCATTCTCTTTCTTCATGACTAGTACAACATTGGCAAGCCATGCTGAGTGTGCTACCTCTTCTATGAATCCGACCTCCAATAGCTTGTCAATTTCTACCTCAATGATCACTACTCGCTCGGGTGCGAAATGTCTTCTTTTTTGGATTACCTGTTTGGCAGCGGGGTCGACGTATAGCTTGTGGCAGGCCATCTCGGGGTCAATGTCGAGCATGTCAGATGGTTACCATGCGAAGACGTCTTGGTTTTCTCTAAGGAAAGTTGTGAGTTATTCCTTCTTAACTAGGTTTAAACGTGAGCCAATTTTAGCCGTCTTTTCCGGCTGCTGGGGATCAAGAATGATGTCTTCGGCGTCCTCTTCGGGTTTCCATCCTATCTCGTCTGCTTGGGCGCCATTTTCTCAATCCACCTATTGTAATTGTTATTTGGTAGCCTCTTTGTCCCTTTGGACTTCGGTAGCCTTTACGGGGGTAAAGGTCTTCTTTTTTTATTCTTTCAACATTTGCACAGTGCATCGTCGGGATGAGGCCTGGTCAGACTTAATCTTTCCGACTCCTCCCTCTAGGATGCAGAATTAGATTTTTTGATAATTGACGGAAATGACAGCATCCAGATTGATCAACCAAGGTTTCCTAAGAATCCCATTGTAGGGACATGAATCGCTTATGATTGTGAACATTTGATTTAAGATGACTGACAGTGTTTTCACGTCAAGTGTGATGTATCAGATGGCAGTTAAGGTGTGTCTGTTGAACTCGGTAAGTACCTCTGCTCGGTGTATGATTGTGCTTTCCAGACCCACATTCCGAATGATTGAGAGTTGAAGTAGGTTGATTGCACTTCCATTGTCAACCATCATTTTGTCAACTATAGCATAGGCTAGTTGGACAGATACTACTAGTGCATCGTCATGTGGGAAATCGACGCCTTCTGCATCCTGCTCAGTGAAGCTAATAATGGGTCCAGGTTGGGTATCAACTGCTTGGACTTGTAAGATTAGTAAAGCCTGTTGAATCTTCCTTTTTTGAAGTTATCAGTGGCCCCTAAGTGCTCGGATTCGGCGAAAATACCATAGATTCGAATCATCTTGGTTGGTGACTCCTCATCATCATCTGCATTCATTCTTGGCTACACAGCTGGCTTGTCCAAGTATCTATCGACTTTTCCTTCTTTCATGAGCTTCTCCAGGTAGTTCTTCCAAGTGTAACAGTTGTCGGTTGTGTGACCAGGACCTCGGTGGAATGCGCAATACTTGGTGTGGTCTAACTTGGAAGTATCTCATTTTGATTGTTTCGGCAGCTTGAACCATGGCTCGTTCTTGATGTCACAAAGGATTTGATGAATCATAATTGAGAACTTAGAATAGCTCTTGGTTATCGAGCCTTCTTTGGTCATAGGTCGGTCCCTGCCCTTGCTGGGCTGCTTCCCGTCCTTCTTCCTTTGAGCAGCTGTCGACTCTTTTTGAGGCTGCTCGGGTGCCTTTTCTGCTCGTCGAGCCTCATCCCAAAGTGCATGCTTATCTGCCAGGGCAAAGGAATCTACTAAAGTTAGGTCTTCTTTCATCATTTCTTCGAACAGTGGGTGGTCTATTGGGAGTCCTTTTTTTAAGGCTGCACTTGCTATCGAGTCATCGCATCCGACGATCTTCGCCTTTTTTGCTTTGAACCTCTTCACGTAGTCACGGAGTGACTCCTTTGGGTTTTTCTTGATCGAGTGGCAAGATGAGTATTCTTTGGTGAAAACCAAGGAAAGATCATCAAAATTCTGGATGGATCGTGATGGCAAGGTGTGAAACCAATCTTGTGTCTCGCCTTGTAGAGTGGTGGTGAATATTTTGCACATAAGAGCGTCATTGTTCCGATAAAGGACCATCGCGCTTCGGTAGTGCTTAAAGTGCCTTTTTGGATCTCCATCTTCTTTGAAAGATGTGAAGTGCGACATGCTAAACTTGCTTGGAGGCTCTGCTTGCTCGATCTCATCCGGAAGTCACGCAACCGTTCATTGAAAAGTCTTTCTACCACTTCTTGGATTTTCCTTTGCTGAGGTAGCGGAGTTCTCGGCTGCCCCTGGTCTTGATCTTCTGGTCTAGGCTGCTCTTCCATGCTTTTGGCTTGTTCATGCTGCGGCGGCGGTGCATGTGGTCCATCCCTAGCAGGTAAGGGAATTCTATACAGGTTGCCGGTTGAACTTGATCCGGATTGAGTAATTGCATCTCTTCGTCCGTTGTGTTGTCTGCTCCGATGTGATGTGGAAAATGCTCCTTGCGGGCCTAGCAGAGAATGAACGCTTTGCCTAGAAGGCTGCTCGTGTTGATTATCGGAGTGTGGCCCCAACTGTGAATGAATACTTGCCTGTGGGCCTAGCCGAGAGTGCACGCTCCTCCGTGTGCTAAGACGGGAGTATACATTGTCTCGGGGGCCCAATTAGGAATGTATGCTGCCTGAATGCTCATTTTGTGGTTGGTCGAGTGGCTGCTTGCCAGACCATTATCGGATAGGTTCCACGTATGCCCTTGTCCTACTTTGGGACACTTTATCTGGGGCATGTTGGATCTTGGTGCATTGCAAAAGTTGATTTAACAGGGTCGTCTGTTGTGCAAAGGCGCTCGCCAATTCTATGACTTGTCGGGACAAGTTTTGTTCGCCATTCAGATTGGAAGAACTTGGATGGAATGCATATCCTTGAACAATAGAAAGGTGGTAGACTCTAAGCTCGAGATTTGAGTTGGGGAATGTCAAATCTGCTGAGAAATGTGGTGAAAATGCCCCTGGCTCAATGATTGGTCCGGATGGTTAAGATAGTCTCAGGCCGACTTAAGCTGCTTAGGAAGCCATGAGATGACTGGGCTACGGGAGCAAGCTGGGTCGTGGGAGCAGGCTGGGCTATGGAAGCAGGCTGCTCAGTGTGTGGTGCATGCGAATGCGAGGCTTGGGCTCAAGCTCGCGCAAGCTTGGAAGGCACGACTTGGGCCATGGTGGAACCTCGTAGTGGCACTCTGCTTACAACCACATTTTGCCTCGTGGATCTCCGCAATCCTATTTCTTGAGTATTGGAATTTTCACTTGTGGAATTTTCTAAATTTCTAGCCATTATATTTTTCTTATACGTTTTATCAAAGAACATTTGCAAATAAAAAATTCTAATAATAAGAACGTATGAAAAATATTCAAATGGACTAGAAAATAGAGAAAAAACCTTTTTATGCGAGAGCCTTCTACGAGTATGGATCTCGGCTCTCAATGAAAGCACCAATTTGTGGACGCAAATTTCCTCCTCCTTCTTGTACAAAATTGCACCTACAAAACAATTAACACCTTAGGGTCAAGGCCAAGAGCCTCACGCGCCCACGATGAATGGGGGGGCTTTGGCTGAAGAACCTCTGATGCCAAAGTTAGAATTTAGAGAGAAAAAAGTGTTTAGAGAGTTTTTGAAATTTTGCAAGAATGTGAACCCAGGTTTTAGGTGAGAATGGGAGCCAATATATAGGGCATGGCCGATCCTCTTTGGAGAAAGAGTGGCCGGCCCTTTATGCACATTTTGGGTGTTACTTGGTGATTTAATTAGCAATTAACATATTGATTAGGAATAAATATATTAATTTGGCTAATTAACATAATAAAAGGAATGTTTTCGGGAGTTTATGGTATAATTTAAAATAATGGCTTAATTGATTAACTAATCAATGTCAAAAAAAAGGAAGTATATGGTGGAAAGATGAAGGAGAAGGCTGGTTCCTTTGGGGAACCGGCCTTTAGTGTATTTTTTGGGCATAATGGATAGTTTAATTGACAATTAATGGATTAATTAAGTAATAATCTCATTAATTAGCCAATTAGCTCAATTTATGTGGAAATATTTTGTAGGTTATAGAATGATAGCTAATTGATTAGCTAAAAGAGGGAAAATGAGGTAAAAAATATATGGAATGAAATAGGTTTTGAATTGTTACCTATTTTGGGCACTTTTGACTTGGTTGAGGATGATTACCCGCTGCTCGCGCGTAGGAATCCCGTTGTACATCAAGGGTATTTTTGTCCTCTTTTGGTCTGAAATCCACGTGTCACTTTGTGATTATTTTTTGCTCCACACGAAGCATTTAATATAATAATTTTGTTCTACATCCCAAATTTAGGTTAAAAATTAAAACTATAAATACATTGCAGATTATTATCGTCCTTGCAAACAAACTACCAGTACCAAATGAACGTGTCTTGTTTCAATCAAAAGCATAGTTAATTCATCATTTCATGAAACAAAATCCCAGATATTCCACTGTTCCGTGATCTTTCAGTCAAAAGCATGATTACGTTGACCATTTCAATCGTAGTCATGAAAACGAACTCTTAACAACTCTACTATTTTGTGATCTAGAGAAAAAAAAGGGGGGGGGGGGGGGGGAACCAACACTCTGATTTTCTTTTCTATTCCTTTGTTGCTTCATGTTTGGGGTTTGTTGTCAAAATTAGATTAACCGAAATTAACCCAATTAAGTTCAAATTTTAATACTCGCAAATGTCCGGATCATAAAGTAGTGTAGTAGGCAAGCACAAGATCGTTCCAACTAAGATTGATAATTCTAATTATCTAACTTATTTTAATTGCACTTGAATTGAAATTTGTAACATTGATGATTTGCGAAAGGATTCTAAAATTGTGAATGTAAAAGGGAAATGAACTTAAAAAATGATTGAGAATAACAAACAAGTAGAGAAAAACAAATTATAATTTGATTGTGAAGGACACTAGAGCATTCGATTCACCATAACCAATCCAATTTAATTCCAACAGTTAATTATTAGTGCGTAATCATCCAATTTGACGATCTAGCTCCCATACTTTATATAATATCTATGGCATCTAGATTACTACGTATACTCATATGTGCTAACAATCTATGGCATCTAGATTACTGAATAATGACCAGCCCAATTTATACTAATCAGCCCTTTTTTTCTTCTTTGTCTTCCAAAATTTTTCTTGCTTCTTCTACTTGTTATCTTATTCTTTCTTTCTTTTCTTCTTCACTCTTTCATTGATTTCTTCAATAATGAGCAGCCTCAATTATATCTAAATTAATACCAATTATATCTAACTTAATGCAAATTAAACTCCAGCTGTTCCTTTTTGTTTCTTTTGCCTTTCCCCTTCAGCTTCATTCTTTCATTCTCTGTAACTAACAAAAGTTTAAAACCACAACCATAACCTTCATATTGCCCTCTTCAATTCTCTATTTGATTCGAAATGGTAATTGTATTTCCCAAATGGACATCCTCCAATTTTATTCTAATGAGTAACTGCAAGGAGATTGAAGTAAAACAAATTTAAGCCACGTGTATTTTTCTAAATCGTAATTTAAATTCATAGTCTACACTTCAATCAATGGTCATATGCATTTAAACATACCACCTGATTATATTAAAACTGAGAAACTAACATGATTTTGATCCAATTCATTAGTCTGACTATAAAAAATTTAAAGTCATATAATTCCTCTCATTTAAATCCAACATATCATCATAAAATGTAACCTTCAAGGTGAAATAAATAATAAAATATGCGCTCATCCCCCCAACTTAAATTTTTCTAGTTCTCGAGCAAAAGAAAGAAAAACATGAAAAAGTAAGAGCATGGAAAACATTAGCTTCCCCTTGTGTAACCTCAAAGAATCTCAATCCAGAATTCATAATAATAAATTATTTTCATACGCACAAAGTAAGTGAATCAACCATATTCCACATGTTAGCAAAAACCTTCCAATCATCTGTGAAGTGTAATGCGTGTAATAACCATGTCAATGCAATTCCAAGCTTTTTAAAATCATCATATGCAAACAAATGACCTTCTCACTGGGCATACTCATTCACACATATTTCTAGGTGAATGTGTTTCACATAAATGGTCCATTAAACATGCCGTCACATGCTTGCTTGTCAACCTAACTCAGTATCAAATTCAAGTATTTCCTTGGATCAAAAGATCTTTAGTTGGGTTGTAATGGGGCTAAGAGAGATAAGCTAATAAAAGAACGGATATGGAAACCAAAACTTTTTGAGAAAGTACACATTAGAAGTTTTCCAACATCAACAACCTTAATTTGAAAGCAAACCCAGCAAACCAAGTGATGCGAAATAGATAAGCACACAAATTAAACCCTCTTTTTGTCAAATTGTAGCAAAGATGTAAGTAGGGATCGTTCTAAACCGGGGATTAGGAGGGATTGCTAAACACTTGGAAACTGACTTAAAAACTCAAAAACAAAGTTTAAAACACTAAACTAGACTCAAAGAATGCAAAACTAAAGGTTAAAACACTTAAACAAACCTAAAACTCAAAACAGCAACCTAATGACTCAAAACTGCCTAAAAACCACTTTCTGGGCAGTTTTGAGAACCTAACAAGAACTTGGACGAATTTGAGTGAAAACTTGAATCAAAACACTTAGAAACACAAATCAAAACACTTTCTAACTAATCTAAGACTTCAAAATAAAAGGGGATTTAGTTTTGGACAGAAATTGAAAACAAAACAGAAACTTTAATTAACACAGATTGTAAAAACGATTTTGGTGAAAGGGATGGATAAAAGGCTAGTTAGGAGGTTCTTCTCCACACATGTCACACTTGCAAACAAAACGATTTTCAGTTGTTCTTCCAATAAATTATAAATACTCAACGCCCCAGATTAACCGTGAATTGCACTAATTAACCCTCAGTTTTTCCACAAGTTCTTAAGTTGGATGATTGCATACGACAACCCAAAACATTCCCTACAAGTTCCCTACATGAATTGCATAATAGAGATACAAGCAAGAATCATTACGTTCTATGAAAAACATAAGCATTGACGAAGCATTTGTTACTATGAATTGCATGAAACTTATGCTAAGAGTTCATTCAACGCGATCGTTTTCAAGCGATCTTCACTACTTGTGATTATAAGATTGTAACTATTAGGTGAAACTCCCTCGTAATCTAGCATCATATTCATGCATGAAAGTTAAGCGTGCACTCTTAATCAACATACACAAATAAGTTATCAATCAAATAGATGAACGAATTGAATCCATAACTCATGAAATAACAACTGAATGTAATCGAATCAAATTGCAAGCATGTACATGGTTTCGAATCACCCCCCAACTAAGGGGGTTTAGTTCCTCATACTCACAACACAAAGTTTATTGAATTGAAACATCAAAGACATAAGAAAGATTACACCTAAAATGCCAAAGAAGTCCACTTTGAAATCTGCACAGAAAGCTCCTCTTTCTTCTTCTCCTTGTTGCGGCAGAGTTGGTTTAGAGGCTGTTTGGATGGTTTTCTGATGTAGGAAGGGAATTAGGATGGTATGGGGGTGCGGCAAGGTGTGTGGGTGGTGTATGGAGGTGTATAATGGTGGCTGGAATGAAGGAGAGTTGCGGCAAGGTGTATGGATGTGGCTGGAATGAATGGTGGCTGCGGCAAGGTGGGGGAAGGGATTTTTTGCGATTTCTGATTTGTAGAATGGGTTATCTGTGCGGCTAGGGTGTAGAAATATATATATAGGCACTTAAAAACCCTAGCAATTCAGATTAGAACAATGGGCTAGGGTTAAGGTTTGTAAAATAGGGCTTTTTGGATGGAAAGGTGCGGCATAGGCTTAGGGATTTCCAATCAGATTTTGCATGTGAACAAGGCCTAGGTGCGGCTGAAACAATGGGCTAGGGTTAGGGTTTAGGTACGGCATAGGTCCAAGAGTTAAGGATGGGTCATCCAAAAGCCCAAAACCGAGAATAGAAACTCACGAAAATGGAAACCTCCAAGAATAGAAACTTCCAACTTTAGAAACTTTGGTTGCCAATTCCGATTTAGGAAAGATCAACCCAAAATGGAAACTTTTAGGCTTAGCTTTCCTACTTCAAGTAGGAAACCTCAAATCTTCAACTCTTCAATTTCATCCCAACCTTGCGTTCCAAGCATGTCCTTTTCACTTCAAGCTCACTTTCTGCTCCAAAAGCTCCAAATTGCATCATTTCATGTAATACGTCCGCTAAACCTGAAAACACAAGAAAGTAGCTTAAAAGACTACTTTAACAAAGAAAACATAACAAAAATGCATAAGAACTAGCTAACTAAGGCGCATAAATATGCTCCTATCACCAAGTAGTATTGAACTAAACATGGTAAATACCAATATTAAACTAAACATGGTAAATACCAAAAATATATATGACGATATTTGGGAATTTCTTATATATTCATTAATCTCCAAAGTGGAGTATATATAGGAGTTACAATTGGTATTACTTATGTACTTCACCAATGTGGGACAATAAACTACTATTTACACTCTAACTAATATATAACTCGCAACACTCCCCCTCAAGTTGATGCAAAAATGTCACGCATGCCCAACTTGTCAAGCGAGTTGGAAAACACACTATTAGACACAACCTTAGTAAGAGCATCAGCAAGTTGATCTTCAGATCTCACAAATGGAAACATAATAATTTCAGCATCCAATTTTTCCTTAATGAAATGTCGATCAATCTCCACATGTTTTGTTCGATCATGTTGCATTGGATTATGAGCAATCTCAATAGCAGCCTTGTTATCATAATGAAGTTTCATAGCACCTTTGGGGTTAAACCCAAGATCTCTCAACAATTTTTTCAACCACAACAACTCACATATACCATACGACATACCACGAAACTCTGCTTCTGCACTTGACCTAGCCACCACTTTTTGTTTCTTTCTTCTCCAAGTAACTAAATTACCACCCACAAACGTAAAGTATTCAGATGTAGATTGCCGATCAGTGATCGAACCTGCCCAATCTGCATATGTATACCCTTCGACATTCAAATGACCATTCTTGGAGAAAAACAGGCCTCTGCCAGGAGCCATCTTCAAGTACCTCAAAATACAGGTTACTGCATCCATATGAGCTTCACTAGGTGAGTGCATAAACTGAGTTACCACACTAACTGCATAAGCAATGTCAGGGCGAGTGTGAGACAAATAAATTAATCTCCCCACAAGCCTCTGATATCGTTCCTTATGAGTAGGAACTTGATCTGGAAATAAGCCCAGACGATGATTCTGCTCAATTGGGGTATCAACAGGTTTGCAATCTAACATACTTATTTTAGCTAACAAATCAAGAACATATTTCCGTTGAGATAGAAAAATACCATGCTTGGATTGTGCAACCTCGATTCCAAGAAAATACTTCAATTCACCCAATTCTTTCATCTCAAACTCAGTAGCTAGGTACTTTTGAAGACGTTGTATCTCCTTCTGATCATCACCAGTTACTATCATGTCATCAACATAAATAATCAATGCTGTTAGCTTACCATTTTGTCGCTTTAGAAACAAAGTATGATCTGAATGACTCTGGATATACCCAAACTTCTTCATTGAACTTGTAAACCTCCCAAACCACACTCTAGGAGATTGTTTCAAACCATACAAAGCCTTTCGTAACCTGCATACAACACCTTTCCCAGGAGATGTTCCAATACCAGGTAGGAGATTCATATACACTTCCTCCTTAAGATCACTATGAAGGAAAACATTCTAAACATCAAACTGCAACAGAGGCCAATCCTGGTTTGCTGCTAAGGACAGAAGAACACGCACAATATTAAGTTTGGCAACATGAGCAAATGTCTCATGATAGTCCACCCTATAGGTTTGAGTATAACCCTTAGCAACTAATCTAGCTTTATACCGGTCAATAGAACCATCTGCTTTGTGCTTAATAGTAAACACCCATCTACATCCAACGGCTTTTTTTCCGTTTGGTAAAGGAACCAAATCCCAGGTAGAATTCTTTTCCAAAGCTTCGATCTCAACTTGCATGACATTAACCCACTTAGGGTCAGACTAGGCATCTTGCAATTTTGTTGGAATTGATACACTAGATAGCTGACATATGTAAGATGCATATGGTTTGGATAAACGATGAGTAGACACATAATTGTTGATAGGATATTTGGCTTTGGCATGCATATCAGGCTCATATTGTACTTTAGGTTTTTCACGATTAGCTCGTGGAGGCAATTGATAAGTAGAAAAATCGTCAGAATTTACCTCATGTATGCCACCATCTTGTACCAAACTGTTAGAAGAATCATCACTGGACGAACCATCATCAGGCAACTCGTTAGACATATTAGCAGCAGGCAACCGATCAACCGATCATTAGAAGGCAATTCGTCGGACATACTAACAGGCAACTCGTTGGGTACATCTAATCTATCGTTAGTAGAAATAGTTCCGGGAATAACAGGTGACCGATCACTATATATAGTCGACATATGTAAGATGCATATGGTTTGGATAAACGATGAGTAGACACATAATTGTTGATAGGATATTTGGCTTTGGCATGCATATCAAGCTCATATTGTACTTTAGGTTTTCCATGATTAGCTCGTGGAGGCAACTGATAAGTAGAAGAATCGTCAGAATTTACCTCATGTGTGCCACCATCTTGTACCAAACTGTTAGAAGAATCATCATTGGACGAACCATTATCAGGCAACTCGTTAGACATATCAGCAGTAGGCAACCGATCATTAGAAAGCAATTCGTCAGACATACTAATAGGCAACTCGCTGGGCACATCTGATATATCATCAGTAGAAATAGTTCTGGGAATAACAGGTGACCGATCACTATCTGTAGTCGACTGATCAATATCACGCAACATAATAGGTTTTGTTCCTGATGTGAAAATTATCTTAACACACAAATTTAACTCTCTTTTGACAATTGTAGTACAAGTATAAGTAGGGATCGTTCTGGACCGGGGATTAGGAGGGCTTGCTAATAACCTCTGAACTGATTCAAAAACATAAAACTAAATTTAAAAACACTTAATAAGACTCACAAGACTCAAAGCAAACTTAAAATACTCAAAACAGATTAAAACAACCAAATAAACTTAAACTAGACACTAGGAATGACTTTGAACGAAAATTGACTTTTACTTGAATCAAAACACTTAAGAACATAACTAAAACAGATTTGAAACACTTTGAAACAAAAAACTAAAAGGGGTTTTGATTTGGATGAAGTTGAAACAAACAAACAAGTATGAAAAATTAGACAGATTGTAAAACAAATGTGAGAAATAAAATGATGGATGAGATAGCCAGAGGCTTTTTCTCCACACATGACATGTATGCAAATAACTCAATTTCTAGTTACTACTTCATTGAATTATGAACGAAAATGCTCCATATTAACCGTGACATCACTAGTTAACTCTCAGATTTTCCTTGTTTTATTGGATTGGATGACATCATTCGACAACCCAAAACATTCTTCTAAAGTTCCCTATATGACATCATAATAGAGATACAATCAAAGATCATTACGTTTAATGAAAATCATAAGCATTGACAAAGCACTTACAACTATGACATCATGTTACTCATGCTAGAATTAAACTTAACGCGATCGTTTATAAGCGACCTTCACTACATGTGAATATAAGTTTGTAACGATTATGTGAAACTTCCTTATATTCTAGCAACGGATTTATGCATGCCAATTAAGTGTCGACCCTTAATTAACAAATACAAATAAGTTATCAATCAAATAGTTAAGCCAATTGCATTTACGATTCAAGAGTTCATAACTGGAATTTATCAAATCATATTACACACATAATCATGGCTTTGAAATCACCCCTAGCCAAGAGGGGTTTAGCCACTCATATTCACAACAAAACAAAAGAAAATGAATTTAAACATTGGAAACAAAAGAAAGAAAACACCTAAACGCTCCAACGATCCAAGTTGGACCGCAAGCACGTCCAAGCACTTTCCTTCCCTTCCTTTGCTACGGCACAAGGTGTTGGTAAGTGTTTGAAGGTTTGTTTGTATGGAGGAATGGATGTGAAGATGAATGGATGTGTTTGGATGAAGGTTGTATTGAATGCGGCAAAGAGTGGAGAATTGTGTAGATGATGTGTGTGTGTGTTTTGGATTGATGTCTCCCCTGATGAAGGGTGGATGAATGTATTTATAGGCTAGGGAGAGGATGTAGTGGATGGTGGTAATGAGTGGATGTAGTGGTAGGTGAATGTGTTGGGTGGTTGTAATGAGTGGATGTAGTGGTAGGTGAATGTGTTGGGTGAAATGAGTGTGCTAAAATGGTTATTTATAGGGAGAGGATGATGCACAAACTTCAAATTTCGTCCATTCCTTTTGCTCCAAGCATATGCTATCCATTCCATGCCCAAAAATGCTCCAAAATGCTCCAAAATGCACTTCTTTACCACATTAACCCTTTGGACCTACAAACACACGAAAATAGCTTAAAATACTAAAATAACTACGAACTAACAACATAAATACCAAGAAAAAAGCTAACTAAGTCGCATAAATATGCTCCTATCAGTTCCCAACTCTGCCTGTAACACATCATCCATACCATCTCTTCGAATCTGCACTTCACTCCCTCTCTCCCCCTGAAGTGGAGAGTCGGAAGAGGGCTTCACAAAATACGAAACTTCCTCATGGAATGTGACATCCATGGTAATATAAGTTTTTTGAGTCGGAAGATGATAACACTTATAGCCTTTCTGATTGTTAGCATACCCAATAAAGACACACCGGAGAGCACATGCATCAAGTTTACTCCGCTGATGAGAGTAGACATGCACATACGCAATACATCCAAACACTTTCGGAGGAAGCTTTGATACAGAAACAAGAGAAACATGTTGTTGTAGCACATCGAACGGTGTCTGAAAATCAAGAACCGTACTTGGAAAACAATTGATCAAATACACAGTAGCCAAAACAGCATGACCCCAAAAATGATTAGGAACACATTTATCCAACATCAAGGACCGAGCAACTTCCATTATTTGACGATTCTTCCGTTCGGACACACCATTTTAATGGGGTGTAAACGGAGTAGCCGTTTGGTGAATAATACCATGATCACGAAAAAAACATGCCAAAGTGTGATTCACATATTCTCCCCCGTTATCAGACCTGAAGACCTTAACTTCGGTCTGAAACTGAGTAGACACCATTGTACAAAATTCTTGAAGAAGTAACGGAACATCACTTTTATTCTTCATCAAGAACACCCAAGTTAACCGAGTACAACCATCAATAAAAGTAACAAACCAACGGAATCCATTAAAAGTAACTTTCGCTGGACCCCACACATCATAATGTATCAAATCAAATGGCAAAGTAGCTTTACAATCACTTATAGGAAATGAAGCACGATGACTCTTAGCCATGACACATGTTTCACAATTGAACTCTAAATCACTACAAGTGCGAAACAAAGAAGGAAATAGATGTTTCATATAACTGAATGATGGATGTCCCAATCGTCGATGCCACAACCAAATTTCATGTCTGTCATCCACTTTAGCACTTAAAACTTGATGATTATTTGAACCAGAAACAACAGTATCCTCCATAGTCAAGATGTACAAACCCCCTATTCTTTTACCATGACCAATTATCTTCTGAGTTTGAATATCTTGAAAATAACAATACGTAGGGTAGAAGTGAGCAGAACAATATAAGGTATCAAGAAGTCTTCCTACCGACAAAAGATTGCACTTAAGATCAGGAACAAGTAAAGCACGGATCAATGATAAGGTTGGAGTCAGAGAGATAGTGCCTTCACCCTTCACAGGGGAATGTGCTCCATTTGCACTAGTAACATACGGATCACGAACATAGTCACATAATTCATCAAACACTCTAGGGTCACTAGTCACATGATCAGTGGCCCCAGTATCTATTATCCATTTATTTGTTCCACCAAGATGCATAACAACACTATGATTATATTGAGCCATTGAACAAAAATCACAAATAATAAAGGCACAAACGATATACAGCGGAATGAAAACAATTTACCAGATACTGTAGCAGAGCACTGTTCACGGCACTGTAGCAGAGCACTATTCGCGGGTTGTAGCAATCACTGTTTATGGCACTGTAGAGGACCTATTCACAAAGCAGACAACTGTTCACACACTGTACTGTAGCGCGCCACTATTCACTTTTTTTTTTTTTTTAATTTTTTTTACGAAGGAAATCACGAAAAATGTGGGTACAAAATTAAAGCACACAGGTCACCAAGAGCAAACTACTCTGATGCCATATTGAACTAAACATGGTAAATACCAAAAATATATATGACAATATTTGAGAATTTCTTATATATTCATTAATCTCCAAAGTGGAGTATATATAGGAGTTACAATTGGTATTATTTATATACTTCACCAATGTGGGACAATAAACTAATATTTACACTCTAACTAATATATAACTCGCAACAAGTAGCACATGCTACTCCCGCATTAAAACTTCAAATCTAAATATACATTTTTCATCAAAAGTTTATTCCTCCAAACTATGAAATTGCATACTCAACCCTCTCTAATTTATTCCAGACTTTTAAATGAATAAATGAAACTCATACCACCCACACATAAAATAACAAGTAGCTTGTAAATTTGTAGTCACTTTTTTTTTATTATTATTATTAACAACCCTTAAATTTACATAGCTACAACACCCCTCATTTTTAATTTCAATGTAGTACACACTAGCCATTTTTCTATATAAACAAAACCCTAATAGCACAACTTCTATAATACTTTCTCAAAACAATAAAGGATATGTATGTGCATAAGAGGTCAACTCTAATATCGGAGCATGGTAAGGAGATGTGGCTAACAAAGAAAATGCTTAATTTAAGGCTCAAAGGGCTACTAACTATAAAATTGGCATATAAGGTAGGCATGAAAGGCTCAAACGATCCAAAAATGGCCTATATCTTTTCCATGTTATTACATGAATCAAGAGATATAGGGCAAGTTCTAGAGATTCATGTAAGAATGAGATCATACGTACAAGAATAAATGTGATTGATCCATGAATGTTCAATCATATTAGGCTCACAAGGGTAACATTAGGTCACTATGTTACATACGAAGCATTAAATCATGCTCTAGTTTTACATCAATAGGTACACAGCTAACAAGAAAATACGAAAGTTAATTTAACAAGTGCTTACTACTTACTCAATCACCATGGTTCAGATTCAATTCAATCATATCATAGAGTCAGGAAACTAACAAAAAAAAAAAAAAAAAACTAATTCAAAACAATAAAGAAAATAAGAAAACATTTTTGGATTTTCAAATTTATGATTTTTTTTTCCGTTTTAAAATTTCCAACTTTTTAGTGTTTTTTTAAGTAGTGAGAACAAGACAAACTAATGAACTGACTCAAAATTGACAAAGCAACATAAAAACAACGCAAATCCAATTCTTGTTGAAAGGTTTGAAAATTTTCAATTTTTTTTCATCTCCACCCCCCCCCCCAACTTAAACTGGACATTGTCCCTAATATCATCTAACATATGAAATAAAAAAAATAAAATGGACATTATATTAAAAACTAAGAAACTAGCATGATTTTGATCAAATTAATTAGTTTGACTATAAAAACTCTAAGTCATATAATTCCTCTCATTTAAATCCAACATATCATCATAAAATGTAACCTTCAGGGTGAAATAAATAATAAAATATGTGCTCATCAGGGTTAAGTTACACACTTGTCGTTGTTTTGAAAAAGTTTGGTGCCTTTGGTCTTGCAATTTGAGGATATTTTTTAACATCACTGTGCTCTTAGTGACCTCTCTAAATTAAGATTTGCCTTTCTAGTTTCTTCCACAACTTTTCAACAACCCCTTCCATTCTATGGAAATTATTACTGAGAAACTTGGACCGTCTTCTAACTTTGATGCATATTGCTTAGTAACATAATTTATTACAAAAACCATTCAAATATCCGTATGTCGTAGTTTTTACAACCAATTTCTGTGAGAATTGAAAGTTGAATTGTAAAAGCCCTAAGCTAAATTGAAGATGATTTCATGCTAGTCCATTTTTGCTTTCTCCTTCCTGAGATAATAAGCAAATTAGAAAGTTGATGGAAATAAGGGCAAATATGGGGACAATGTCATTTTTCTGTATGTTAAGATTCAATAAGGCATGTGTAACCTTGGAGACTAAGGATTTCAATTGGAGAAAGAGTAAGGCTTCAGCGGATTCGGCATCGATGAGGGCGAGGTTGACAGGGAAAGAAGTGGAGGATTGGAAGAGGGAGGAGGTGAGAGAAAGGTTGGGTAAGGTGCCTAAATCACAATGAGAGGATGCTCTCCGCTGGCTTGAAAAACGAAAGCTTTCTTCCTCCTTGACTTGCTACTTGTATGTGATTTTTTTTGTCTTCTTTTTATCTTATCTATGCTTTGTCCTTTTTTTTTTTTTTTGTTCATATGGTAATTTTAAACTTTTATTCTTTTTCTCTATCAATTTTGTTGGAAGTCTTTACCGATTGCCAAGTTAAAGTTATGCTTCTTCCCCGATCGTTGGATCATTCACTATCATCTAACCTTTCATTTGCTAGTGCAATGTTTACCCTGGAGCATGCAAGAATTTTTACCTAATACGCATTCAACCATGTTATTTAGATGCTAGTTGGCTCAACTTGATTGGATATCAATTTTAAAAAAAAAAAAAAAAAGAAAGAAAAAAAAGGTGGGGTGAGAGTCGGTCACGTGGGGTTGGAATGGGGGAGAGAAACTCATATTCTCTCTTCTTCTTCATTGGAACCAAGAAGAGCTTTCTATTCCTCCTTTCATTAGTTTGAAAACAGAAAAAAAAAAAAAAAAAAAATGGAAGTAAAACTATCATTTAAAAAATACATATATATTATTAATAAGAGAGATGAATGTTCAAAACTATTACAATAATTTAGAGGAGAGAGTTTCGAACCTGGGATACATGGGTGGAAACTCACCACCTTATCTACTATGATATTGGATTAGATGCAAAAACTATCATCTTAATACTCGAATTTTTCCATAATTTCAACCATAAAATAAGAGACAAGCTTTACACACCAAGGTAATTTATTTTGGGTTTTGTCCAATTTTGAATTATAATCTAATCGAGTTTATTTCTTGTAAATTGAAGTGTTAATGGAGTTTCTTATGAAATTGGAAAGCTAAAAAAGAAACACCTAGAGCGCCCTTTTCTCCTGCCTAGCCTGCCCAAACTTCGCCTAGGCCACTCTAGCTCTCGCCTAAATCCTTTTTTCTTTTCTTTTCTTTTTTTTTTATCAACTATGGGTTAATTTCAGCGGCTACAACTGCCTATGCTGATTTTTAGAACACAATTTACCATAGGCTCAAAGTCTTCAATTGAGTGTTCATATTTCCTTGAGTTCATTGATTCATAAACGTCGTCATTTGACTCTTCATCATCATCCCGCTCATTCTTAACAATTATGTTGTGTAGCATTACACAAGCCATCATATTGCTTCGAAGGGTATCTCTAATCCACATACGAGGATCCCGTTGAATTATGATAAATTGAGCTTGTAGTTTACCAAAACATTTTTCCACATCTTTACGATATGCCTCTTGGAACTTGAAAAACAACTTCCGTCATTTGTGGGTTTCAAAAATATTTTCACAAAAGTTCCCCTCTTAGGGCATATGCGTTTGCCATAAGTAACTCATGTTGTAGTTGTAAACACAAAATATCCTGCAACGAATGAAACAAGAACACGTGTACAAAATAAATTTGTATTAATAAATATTTAGTGTTACAACCTCTATGGTTCATTCTTTACAAGAATATTCCCCTAAT
Source organism: Malus sylvestris (assembly GCF_916048215.2). Taxonomy (NCBI): domain Eukaryota; kingdom Viridiplantae; phylum Streptophyta; class Magnoliopsida; order Rosales; family Rosaceae; genus Malus; species Malus sylvestris. The sequence goes on from NC_062272.1 coordinate 31,879,699, forward strand.
TCGATCTCCAAAGTAGACCTATCAATTTCTTAGACAACCTGTTAACACGAGATGTAGACGACACGAAAATATCGGGTTTTGGATCAACACGATAACTAATCAAGTCATTATTGCGTCACACGATAAGAACCCGTTAATAACGGGTCTTTAATAGGTTTACACGAGGGTGACACGAAGGTAACCCGTTTCGACTCGTTAAGAAAAAAATTATTTTGATGACTTTAATTTTTTAAACTACTAAAAAAACTTCTTATAAAACACAATTGCCATAGTGTATATGTACATTAAATATGTATTCTTGTATTATTATTCTATATAAATTTAAAAAATTTAAGTTTTATTTATTTATTTATTTTTATAGTAAACCATTGTAAGATCCCACATCGTCCAGGAGAGTGATCCTTATATGTATATTCCTATCCCTACCTAGCACGAGGCATTTTGGGAGTTCACTGGCTTCAGGTTCTATTGGAACTCCGAAGTTAAGCGAGTTCGTGCGAGAACAATCTCATGATGGGTGACCCACTGGGAAGTTCTCGTGTGAATTTCCAGAAACAAAACCGTGAGGGCGTGGTCAGGGCCCAAAGCGGACAATATTGTGCTACGGTGGTGGAGCGGGCCCGGGATGTGGTGGACCTCGGGCCGGGATGTGACAATTTGGTATCAGAGCCATTCTGCCGTTCAGTATGGGTGTGCCGACGAGGACGTCGGGCCCCTTAAGGGGGTGGATTGTAAGATCCCACATCGTCTAGGGGGAGTGATCCTTATATGTATATTCTCATCCCTACCTAGCACAAGGCATTTTGGGAGCTCACTGGCTTCGGGTTCCATCGGAACTCCGAAGTTAAGCGAGTTCGCACGAGAACAATCCCATGATGGGTGACTCACTAGGAAGTTCTCGTGTGAGTTCCCAGAAACAAAACCGTGAAGGCGTGGTCGGGGCCTAAAGTAGACAATATCGTGCTACGGTGGTGGAGCGAGCTCGAGATGTGATAATTTGGTATCAGAGCCAATCCCTGGCCGGAAGTGTGCCGACAAGGACGTCGAGCCCCTACGGGGGGTGGATTGTAACATCCCACATCGCCCAAGGGAATGGATCATGTAAGCCTTGTATGTATATTTCCATCTCTACCTAGAACGAGGCATTTTGGGAGCTTACTGGCTTCAGGTTCCATAGGAACTCCGAAGTTAAGCGAGAAGGAGACTAGAGCACTCTAGGATGGGTGACCCACTGGGAAGTTGCTCGTGAGTTCCCAAAAACAAAACCGTGAGGGAATGGTAAGCCCAAAGTGGACAATATCGTGTTACGGTGGTGGAACGGGCCCAAGATGTGGTGAAGCCCAGGTCAGGATGTGACAATTTGGTATCAGAGCCTAACCCTGGCTGTGTTGTGCCGACGAGGTCGTCGGGCCCTTTAAGGGGGGTGGATTGTAAGATCCCACATCTTCCAGGGGAGTGATCCTTATATGTATATTCTCATCCCTACCTAGCACGAGGCTTTTTGGGAGCTCACTGGCTTCAAAGTTCATCGGAACTTCAAAGTTAAGCGAGTAGCGCGCGAGAGCAATCCCATGATGGGTGACCCACTGGGAAGTTCTCGTGTGAGTTCTCAGAAACAAAACCGTGAGGGCGTAGTCGGGGCCCAAAGCGGATAATATCATGCTACAGTAATGGAGCGGACCCGGGATATGGTGGACCCTGGGCAGGGATGTGACAACCATACTCAAAGAGTGAGATTAAAAATAAAAATAAAAACACATTAAAAATAAAAAAAATCAAGTAATTTTAAAATATCAAACAAAACGTGCAAGGTTCTTCAACCTTGAAACGCAATTCCTTTCATTTTGCATATCCTTGAACATTTGGTATTTTGTAGTAATATACTAATATTTTTTCATGAGGCTCTTATTGTGGAGTATATAATACTTGAAAGTCAAATGTTTTTTTTTAATGATTTGAAGTAATATTTATGTGATAATGTGGTATGCATATATTATGTTAGTATTATATTTTCCTTTTTTTGGGTCAAATTATGTTTTTCATTTTCATTATTTATAAAATATATTTTCTTTAATGGGTAATGAATTAAGTCATATTACCTTATAATATTAACGGGTCGATTTTGGGTCGGTTCATATTACCGGTTACTTTAACGAGTGTTATACAACATGACCCATTAAGATATCGAGTATGTCAGAAAATGACACGAATGTCAAGTCTACTCCAAAGTACAATTTAATTCAAGGGTGATGAACACTTGATCTTGAATCGAGCTTGTGTTTTCTTCAAAGGCTGTTGGGGGCTTGATCTTGAATGAAACTAGACCACGAGTAATGTCAAGTGATGGGTGGACTTCATCTTTGGTGGTGGATGAACCAACACGTGTGTTTGGTGCTTGGTGGTTTATTGCCAGAGTGATGAAGAATGCATAGAATTTTCCAAGTCTTTTGAGTTTCTAGTGTGTTTTTTTTAGTTCCCTTCTTTGTCTTGGAGCCTCATATTTATAGGTCTCTCCATGATTCTTTGCATTGGATAAATTCATTTGTCAGGGCCTTGATTTATGAAATTTGTCTCCACGAATTGTCTTGACTAAAACTTGATTTGAACTCGATTTGGTATTAATTTGAACCAAATCAATTAACTTGGTAACTTAACCAAATTAATCTTATGGATGGAAAGAACCAAATCAATTAACTTGGTGATTTAACCAAATAAATTAATTGAAATATTTATATTTGATATATATCAAAGTCTACCGAATCAAATAATTTGGTAAACCAAATCAAACAACTTGGTAAATTAATCTTACGGCGATTGAATCAGATCAGAGAATTTGATTTAGTATTAACCAAATAATTTAGTTGACAGGATTTATATTTTGATTTAATCAAAGTCAATTAAAAGATAATTCCTTAATTGCACCATCAACTTATTTTGGTAATTCTTGTGCATTACCAGATGTCGACACGTATCATTGTTATTGACTTGTTCAACTTTGATGAGTCACATACCATGTGTGCGATTTGTGAGATCTATAGTGTGCCACATATTCTTTTGCATTACCAGATGTCAACACGTATCATTGTTAATGACTTGTTCAACTTTGATGAGTCACATACCATGTGTGCGATTTGTGAGATCTATAGTGTGCCACATAAGTCATAGCGAGTCGAAATTTATTTTGTTGGTGAACATTTATTTCATCGAAATTTCGATGTCTACAGTAGTCACGCTCATTGATGTTAAAAACCACCTGAGGTGCTCTACCTGAAGTGAGGTTCATTAATCACTATTGATTGTCTGGGCACGTTGATGCCGTTGTGCAACCCAAGAGTTCCAAAAAATGGATGCAATATCCAAGTATCAAACAAGTCTATTGCCTCTAGAACAATAGTTGTGGAGCCAAAAATATTCACAAGGCGACATGTGGATTTTTGGATAAAAGAGGACAAAAATACCCTTGAGGCTTACCGGGATTCCTACGCACGAGCAGCGGGCAATCATCCGTTAACCAAGTCAAAAATGCCCAAAGAAGGTAGCAAATAAAAGTTATTTCATCCATATACTCCACAAGGTAACCATTCCAAACAGTCCATTTAAATTAGATTAATTGGTGAATTAATGGATTTATTTCCTAATTAATCCATTAAATCACCAATTAAATGGCCCATTATGCCAATTAATCCCCCATTACATAACCCATCACCCATGACACACCAAAAGAAGCCCCAAAGGGCCGGCCACATCTTCTAAAAAGGGGATTGGTCATTCTCTATAAATTAGACCCCATTTTCTCTAAAAAGACCTAAGTTGATACTCTTGCAGAACTCCCAAAAATTCTCTAAACATTTTTTCTCTCTAAATTCTAACTTTGGCATCGGAGGTTCTTCGGCCAAAGCCCCCCCCATTCATCATGGGCGCGTGAGGCTCTTGGCCTTGACCTAAGGTGTTAATTGTTTTGTAGGTGCAATTTTGTCCAAGAAGAAAGCGGCGAAAATTTGCATCCACAAATTGGTGTTTTTATTGAGAGCTGATATCCATACTCGTAGAAGACTCTCGCATAAAAAGGTTTTTCTCTATTTTCTAGTCCATTTGAATATTTTTCATACGTTCTTACTATTAGAATTTTTTATTTGCAAAGGTTCTTTGATAAAACGTATAAGAAAAATATAATGGCTAGAAATTTAGAAAATTCTAATATTCAAGAAATGGGACCATGGCGATCCAAGAGGTTAAATGTGACCATAAGAGCGGCACCATCGATACGGGGCTCCACCATGGCAACCACCGCAGTGGCCACCACGGTCACCACTACCTGCGACGAGGTCCATGGCACCGCTACCACAGCCTAAGCAGTGCCATCCAAGGCTCATGGCACCGAGGCCACGACCCAAGCCATGTCACTTTAAGCCCAACGCGAACTCAATGTGTGGCCAAGCTGAGCCCAAGGCTCGCACCCATGTGCATCACACTCCGAGTAGTCTGCTCCCGCCAAGCAGCCCACTCTCGTGGCCCAGCCTACTCTTGACGAGCAGCCCATTCCCGTGGCCCAGCCTGCTCCCGCCGAGCAGCCTGCTCTCATGGCCCAACCTACTCTCGCAACCCAGCCTGCTTCCACCGAGCAATCTGCTCTCGTGGCCCAGCCTGCTCCCGACGAGCAGCCCACTCCCGTGGTCCAGCCTGCTCCCGTCGAGCAGCCCACTCTCGCGGCCCAGCCTACTCCAGTGACCCAGTTTGCTCTCGTGGCTTTCCAAGCAGCCCAAGTTGGCCTAAGACTATCTCAACTATCCAGACCTACCATTGAGCCGAAGGCATTCTCACCACATTTTTTCATAGATTTAACATTTCCCAACTCAAATCTCGCGCCCGGAGTCTACTACACTTCCACTGCTCAAGGAGAAACATTTCTTCCAAGCTCTTCTAACCCAAATGGAGAACAACACTTGTCTCGACATGTCATAGAGTTGACGAGCGCCCTCGCACAGCAGACGACCTTGGTGAACCAGCTCTTATAGCACACCGAGATGTAATGTGCCCCAGATAAGGTGTCCCGAAGTAGAACAAGGGCAGACAAAGAACCTCTACAGCAGCGTCTCAGTAAGCAGCTACTCGACCAGCCATGAACCAAGCGTTCAAGCAATGTACACTCTCGATTAGGTCCCCGAGATAGCGTATACACCCGTCTTAGAGCACGAAAGAGCGTGCACTCTCGACTAAGCCCACAAACTAGCATACCTCCACAATTGGGGTCACACTCCGATAGTCAACATGAGCAGCCTTCCAAGTGAAATGTTCATTCGCGGTTAAGCCCGCAATGAGCATCATCCACCTCACATTGAAGTAGGCAGCACGATGAACGGAGAGAAGCAATCACTCAATACGGCTCAAGTTCAACCGGCAGCGTGCGAAGAACTCGCTCGCCTGCTAGGAACGCACTACATGTACCGCATTCGCAGCATAGACGAGCTAAACACATGGAAGAGCAGCCTAGACCATCAAGTCACGGTTGAGGGCAGCCAAGAGCTCCGCTACCCTAACAAAGACAAATTCAGGAAGAAGTAGAGAGACTCTTAACCAAACGATTGTGCAATTTCCAACATAATGAGGTCACCGACAAGGTATTTCAACGGAACATGACCAATATAAGTAGGTCACCCTTCACGGACAAGATCGAGCAGGCAGAGCCTCCACGTGAGTTCAATATGCCACATTTCACATCTTTCAAATGGGATAAAGACCCGGAGAGACACTTAAAGCACTACCGAAGCGCAATGATCTTCTATCGAAACAACGATGATCTTATGTGTAAGATATTCGCCACCACTCTACAAAGCGAGGCGCAAAATTAGTTCTACACCCTGTTGCCACAATCCATTGGGAATTTCGACGAACTTTCTTTAGTTTTCACCAAAGAATATTCATCCTATCGCTCGATCAAAAAGAAGTCCGACCATTTGTTCGACGTCAAGAAGAACCTAAAGGAGTCGTTTCGTGACTATGTGAGGAGGTTCAAAGCAGAGAAGGCAAGGATAGTCAGATGCAACGACTCGATAGCTAGAGCAGCCTTCCAAAAAGGACTTCCAGCAGACCACCCGTCATTCAAAAAATTGATCATGAAAGAAAATCTAACTCTGGCAGACTCTTTCGCTCTGGCAGAAAAGCATGCACTTTGGGACGAGGCTTGCCAATGCATATTCAAGGACTTGAAGAAGTACCGGACATCACATCTCTACTATCCAAACCAGAAGTAGCGGAGGACTTATTCGCATGTTTGATGGTATCTAGAGCAGCAATAAGCTCTATCATCATGCGAGAAGAGCTGGGGACCCGACTACCTGTATTCTACAGTTCAAAAGCTCTCTCGATGCTATTAGAAATTCAAAAGTTAACTTTGGCAATAGTTGTTGTAACTTGAAAGCTTAAGTTTTACCTTCAAACGCACGCAGTCATCATCATGACGCACTATTCCGCTGAATCCAGACGCGCGACAATAAAGGCGTAGACCTTGGTGGATGCAAAGTTTTCTGACGAACGCAACAACTCGGCCCAAAAGACACGCCAAGGGCAGATGAACACTGGAAGGAACACTCAGAAGCAAGTTTTGTCCTCGTCGCCCTAGAAGATTCTACGTAAGAGCAACATGTACCAGTAGTTGAGCATTACCTCCTGCTGCGCGTCACACGGCCCTAGCCGACCCTTGCTCCATTATTCAGCTCTAGAGTGGCCCAATACCAGAAGTTGAGCATCTCCTGCTACATGTAACATGGCCCTAGCTCCACGGCTCCCTGCAACACCTTCACGCCTAGCCTTGACAACGCCTATGCAGACGTACTAGCCGACCTAGGCTCCACCCTCGATCACCTATTCAAAACGCTCTATTCCGGTGGAATATCTTGACAAGCCAAGCATAAAGACGGAGCCAGTAGCCTAAGTGTCACAGCATTCTCATCCAAAGATCCCACACTAGACCACATCTCCGCTGCCTAGCACCTCTCGACGACTTGAAAGTTCTAAGCTCAATCCATGAAGGCGTTTGTGGAAACCACTCCGGATGTTGATCCTTAGCACAAAAAGCTCTTACCACATGCTACTATTGGCCTATCATGCACCAAGATGTTAAGGAGTTAGTACAAAAGTGCAACCACTACCAACGCTACAAGCTGATACCAACACTGCCTGCCAGCGAGCTACACCCACAGATGAGTCATTGGTTGTTCATGCAGTGGGCAATCGACCTGGTAGGACCTATGCTGCCTGTTACTAGGGGCAAAGGCATGATGATCGTGGCAACCAACTATTTCACCAAATAGGTAGAAGCAGAGCCCATGATGATCACCATTCAGACTAACATAGAGCGCTTCATATGGAGGAACATCATTTACCGATTTGGCATCCCTCAGTCCATCGTCACCCACAATGGCCCACAATTCATGGGCAGAAATTTGGCGAATTTCTTCCAAAAGTATGGCATCAAATAGCACATGTCCATGTCAATATATCCTCAAGGCAATGAGTAAGCCGAAACATCCAACAAAACGATCTTCGACTGCCTCAAGAAATCCCTCACCAACAAGAAGGGAAAATGGCCAGACGAACTCCCCGGATGTCTATGGGCATATCGTACCACCAAAAGACGAGCAACCAGTGAGACTTCTTTCTCTTTGACATTTGGCTAAGAAGTAATTATTCATCCTAATGTCATCAAGCCAAGTATCACCACTATACTACCAAGCATTGAGCAGAACAGTAAGGAGATGACCACAAGCTTATATCTGCCAGAGGAGAAGTGCGAGCAGACCATCACCCGCATTGTAGCCTACCAGCAGCAGCTCATCACCAGCTACAACATAAGGGCCAAGATCTGGTAATTCCAGCCCGAAGACCTAGTACTAAGAAAAGCCTTCATCATTGCCCGCAGAAAAGGCTCCAAAAAGATGGATCCCATCTGGGAAGGTCCATACAAGATCAACAGAGTAGGCAGCAAAAGTAATTACACCCTCGCCACTATAAAACGGAACGCCTACAATCTAAGGAAGTACCATGTGTGGCCGCCCGCTACATCAAAGCCCAAAAACTCAAGCAGCTCGATGGGCACTACCTCATAAGCTAAGGATTATCCAGTTGTTATGCAGTTCATACCCTACAGCCAAGTTCTCGTTCATTTCACTCATTTTTTAATGAGGAATTTAGAAGTAATCACAACTTGGCTCAGCTATATGCTTACAACAACTTATCACTCCTGCACTTCAAAAGAAAACCGCGCTCTTCTTAGGGATTCATCGCTGGAATTGGGCCCCCTGAAGGACCAACCATGTTCTCCAGTGCGAGAGGGTAAACTAATTGCTCTCCAGTGCGAGAGGGTAACCCAATTCACCAGCACCCACATGGGTCAGCTCTCCAAGACAAGAGGATAAACTCTACACTCCGAATATCCAGACGTGGATGAGCCTAGCTGCCCTAGTATAACTAGATGCACGATGGTTTTACGCCGGGATTCCTAGAAGTAGCCACAATGGTCTTTTTCAAGGCTTAGCTAACTAAAGAATTTTGGGTCTCTTGGCCTAATATGTAGGGAACCGGGCCCTAGAGACGGAGGGGGCACATTCCGCAGTACATCCGATGGACGATTACCCTGGAACCTTAAAGCTGCTACCGAGTGCACTAAGGTAGCCTACGATTTCTGGAAGACTGCTTACGGCTTGCCCTTTGAGCAATAATTCCGCGCTAGGCTTATACAACCACACATTCTTGTGAAAGGTTAAACAAGCTAGCGCATATACGAAGCTTTATCCACTACCAACATGCTACGTAGTCGATAAACTTCACCTCTGCCAAGCGCGGAACAACCTACACCAAGTCCTAAAGTGTTGTGATACTTGCTACGCAACTTACGGAATTGGAGAAAGCCAAGGTTAACAGCCTAGTGGTTACGCTGACTTGTTTGCTTCTGTAAGTAAGGCATCCGGCTACCAACCCTATGGCTAACAACTTTGTAAAGCTCTACACCAACACATACAACTGCATAAGCTACGCGGGTCTGTCTACTTATAAAAAAGTAACACGCCTGCCACTGAATTATAAAGTTTAAAGGTTAGGGCATGAACAAAAGAAGTGAAGATGAAGAAAAGAGAAGGAAACATGTTTATAAACAATTAGCAAATGCCGAAGGAGTTCAAGTAAAACAAGAGCTACAAGGAAAAACAAAGAAAATCCTAAAGGCTACCTAGAGGACTACACTTTAGCAGCCTGGACATCCCACGACTATTCGGTCGCCACACCTTCAGCAGCCGCGAAGCTCTTAACAGCGGCATCACCCCCGACTGCCCCAGCCTGGGCACCAATTTCTCCAACTACTTCACCAATGGAAGCCTCAAAAGTAAAAGCAAGCAAGTCTTCCGAAGAAATAGAAAAGGTCTCGAAACCTCGAGCTCATCCTTCTCACCCTTCAGCTGCTCATTCTCCTCAAGCAGACCAACACGGACGCGCTACAGTTCATCCACTTCCTTCTTCAAACTTTCGTTGATCTTCAGTACACCTTGAAGTTCCAACACTTGGGGTTCAAGCCTATCGACGATTCTTTTGAAGTGGATCACTTGATTATAAGCAATAATCAACTTTCATCCTTTGCATAAGCAGCGAAACGAAGCTCATAAATTGCAAACTCAAGATCTTGAATCTGAGGTATGTAACATCCAATCTCCTTCTCTGCACTTTCATACTTAACTTGGATCGCGTCAAGACTAGTCTTCAAGTCAACGATCTCTTGGCGAGCAGTCTCAAGCTGCAAAGAAGTGGGAGCAGAAATATTAGTCCCCTTCAAAGAAACGAACTCAGAATCCAACCTTTTGATCTCCTCAGCCGAGGAATAAGCTTCAACTGCCATAGTATTTGCCACCTCATTGGCAACCTTGCTACATCTGCATCATAACAAGTAGAGCAGTCATTCTATATTGGGTCATATGCTTCGCAAAGGAACTTGGGCAAACAACCTTTCTAACACTATCAACAAACTTGGCACAAGCGTCCATGTCTTCAAACAGATCTGTTCTTAAAAGGATATGGGTCTCAGCAACCTCCCTAGAAGCAAGCTTAGTGGATTTCTCACAGCTGCCCACTCGAGTAGTCTCTTCTTTCCCAGCAGAGAAGTCAGACTTTGCAACGAAGGGAGTGGGTCTTAGTGCCACTTTAGCAGCAAAGTCTACCATATCGCTCTTCATAATAGCAAGCCTCTCCAAAGGTGAACCAGACTTAGCTTCCAACGGACGTCTTAGTACAGACTTCGGCACTGGGGGCACGACAGGACCTCTACACTGAACAACCCTATCAGTAATCGTACTAGCCATTCTCGATGGCAGGCGCCACATGCTCAGATCTAGCAGCCTCATTTTTCTTCCCATCGGAAGAAGTCATGCCAATCACAGACCTCTCGGCAACAAGTAGACCCTTACGAGTAGTGGAAAAGTCTTCAGTTTTCTCTTAACCAGCATCTCTTGAGCAGGCGGGGAAGATCTCTTCTTTCCACCTTCATTCATAGTAAGCTTTACGACAGCGATCAGATGAGCCAATGCATCCGCCTTGATCCTCTTTAACTTATCTTTGGGAGCAGTTCACCTTACTTCCGGCAAAGAGAACTAAGCAGCCAACGCCATTCACGGGACTTAGCAGAGGAGATCAACCCAACATTCTAGCAGGCATGAGGCCCGCATGCCTAGCATTCCAGCATTCCAGCAACCCATAAGGCCCACGAGGCCAGCATTCCAGCTTGGCCCGAGTAAGGTCCAAGAGCCCAAAGGACATGAGCCATGTGGCTCGCCTAGCATGTCCCAGTGCCACAATCTGCAACCCCAGCCGCATAAGCTGCCCTTGGCTCTAGCCAAACCGATCAGCCTAAAGCTGTGGTCTCTGCCACAACACCTCCTCGACACATGCCGAGCCGACTCTTGGCTCCTGCTAGCCGATGTGCCTAACCACCCCGATGGTTGCCCCGTGACAGCACTATCCAAGAAGAAAATAAGAAAAATTAAATTTTTCTTACATCGGTGCGGCACGGAGAAGACGAAGAAAGCAACGAAAGACGGTCATTTGCACGGGCAAGATGTAGAAGATTGCTAGAGGAGGGGGAACAAATATCCTCTAAGCTCTCTTTCTCTCTTGTAGGGTAGAATAAATTGCTCTTCGAAGTTGATTTAATAACCCACTTAAGGTGGACTTAAATAGGCTTTGAGAAAAATTTATTTTCCCTTTCGTAGAAGGATCTAATTTCCTATTAAAGAGAGAATCTACATCAAAATAGGAAGCAATCCTAATTTTCCTAAAGCAAGAAGATCTCTACACCTGCTGCCCTTTTCTGCGAGCAACCCAACATGTGTGGGGGCATTTGTCGAGCCAAAATATTCACAAGACGACATGTGGATTTTTGGATAAAAGAGGACAAAAATACCCTTGAGGCTTACCAGGATTCCTACACACAAGCAGCGGGCAATCATCCCTTAACCAAGTCAAAAATGCCCAAAAAAGGTAACAAATAAAAGTTATTTCATCCATATACTCCACAAGGTAACCATTCCAAACATTCCATTTAAATTAGATTAATTGGTGAATTAATGGATTTATTTCCCAATTAATCCATTAAATCACCAATTAAATGATCCATTATGCCAATTAATCCCCCATTACATAACCCATCACCCATGACACACCAAAATGAGCCCCAAAGGGTCAGCCACATCTTTTAAAAAGGGGATTGGTCATTCTCTATAAATTAGACCCCATTTTCTCTAAAAATTCTCTAAACACTTTTTCTTTCTAAATTCTAACTTTGGCATCGGAGGTTCTTCGGCCAAAGCCCCCCCCATTCATCGTGGACGCGTGAAGCTCTTGGCCTTGACCTAAGGTGTTAATTGATTTGTAGGTGCAATTTTGTCCAAGAAGAAAGTGGCGGAAATTTGCATCCACAATAGTAGGAGTCTTTTTCTGGTGAAAGTAATTCAAACTGAGTATAGAACAACAAAGAACTCACGTCCTCTACCATATATTACATGATGGGGGTGACAAACCGAGTTTTTTTAAACAACATTTAGCTTTTTTTGAAAATAATAATGCCTTAAAAAAAAAAACATTGGTTGTGGTGTGAAGTAATCCATTATGAGCAGCTCGAACACAATTAGGTCATGAACCTTTTTTGGTTGGGTGGGTCGGAACAAAAACTCTGATAGAGAAATCAATTCCTGCAAGCTAAACCCATAAGTACCTCAAGTTCATTTTTAAACTCAATAGTTCTTCAAATTTTTATGCCACACATGATCAGAAACACATCACATTTAGTGATCTGAAATATTTCTAAATACTTTAAAAGTAGTTCCAAAATAGGGGGAAAGGATCCTCGCCGGATCTTTTTCCTAGGGATCTCGCAATCGTGTTCATTCATCGTACATCGTGAGATCATAAATAATTTAAAATTCAAATATAAATAGTACCTAATGAAAACTGACCATACGATGTACGATGAACGGACACCGACTAGGAAAAGGATCCAGTGATGATCTTTTTCCCAAAATAGGGGATAGGGATTTTTACCATCTGCAAAAGTAGGGATAAAAACACTTAAAAGTACTTGCAAGAGTACAAGGTTGGCGTGGTATAGCAGCTCAAGCAATGTCGTTTTCCATAAGGATTAAATGAATAATTTATGTTAAAACCAAATCTTAATTAATTATTTGAAAACAAAGTTTGACAAAAAAGTGATTTTATGATCTAAAATATTAAAAACGAATTTAATTAAAAACCATGTAACCCTTTGGGCGTAAGCAAGTAGCATATCTCTCTTAGTTCCTTCACCAATCTCCCCTTCATCATCAAAACTTTTCTCACGGTTTAATGCTTGAATTTGAAACCCTTGATTGGTTATTTCAATGTACAACTCAGTTGATTCCAACAATTTAGAGAGTTTGTCCTCTACCAAGAGCTCTTGTGGTACATTAAACTGCTCAAAATAGTGCTCAAGATGCTTTTGCAAACTTGGGGTATAAAACTCTGAATATGGATTGTTCCAATTTCTTTCTAAGTTGTTTCTCATATTGATATGCTCCTGGAAGAGTACAAGGTTGTCGTGGTATAGCAGCTCAAGCAAGTTCATTTTCCACAAGGATTGAATGAATAATTTATGTTAAAACCAAATCTTGATTAATTATTTGAAAACAAAGTTTGAAAAAAAAGCGATTTTATGACCTAAAATTTTAAAAACGGATTTAATTAAAAAAAATTAAATAAATTAGCAACGTAAATAAAACAAAAGAAAACAGTTTTGAAAATAAATTTGAGCACTAGGGTTCCGCCGTCACCTTAACAATCCTACGTAGTTCTTCCAATTACTTATGAATTACACATGCATATTTTGAAGGTTAGGTTTTCCTAAAGTATGCCCTACTTTGAACCTCCAACATAGAACATATATCTAACATGCAACCCGTCCATGGTCCAGATTGAATGTGAACATGCAAGACTCATTAAGTTTTGTGAAAACCTTTTGAAAACCCATGTAACCCTTAAGATGTGTCGTCCATCCTAAGAAGTTACACATATTAACCACAAGAAGCCAACGTCAATTTCAAGGACAGCCCTCCGCCAAAATTGCATCAAATTACTTTTCTAAATATCGTAATGGTGGCTAATCATCAAGACAATTAGATAGTTTAAAGCACAGTGATTAATAATTCAAAACTTGCATGCATAATATCATAAGCAAATTGAAAAGAACTACATATTCTTGCTAAGGCTCGTGTGTCACAGCCCGTCCCGAAAATTTTATATCGGGAGCATGAAATGATGGATTTACCCTTAGCGGGTATTAAGGTATGTGTGTGTGACGTTATTTGGTTTAACTTATTATAAGTTTTGGATTAAAATTTTGGCTTTTGTTAATTTTGTGGTTAGGGAATTAGATGAAATGGATGGTGAGGATTGGTGTTGGACACCTCACACACTCCCTGTCCTCTCCCTCTTTCCCGTAACTCTCTCTCTCCTCCCTCACGATTCTCTCACTCTCTCTCACCCATATCGTACGGACCTCACCCAAAACCCTCCAAAACTCAGCGGATCGAAGCTATTGAGGTAAGATTCTTCATCCTTTCGTCGTCCTGAGTTGAATGGTACTAATTTTAGATAGTGAAACCTTCGATATAACGGGAAACCCGAACCCCCCAATTTGTGTCACTGTTCATGCACACGTGAAATGTTGTGTTTCAAGGAATCCTAAGCTTATAGTGAGCTTAGTGAGGTCCCAAGGAAGCTTGGAGTGCTTCGTTTGAAGGTTTTGGACGTCGGGATCACTAGGTTCGAGTTTGGCCGGTTTTTCTTGGATTTTCCCGATGAGATTTAGTTGTTTTTAGAGCTTTAAAGTAGTATATCGTGAATCTACATGTTTGGGGCTTCAAATTGATATAAAATACGAAGAAAATGGTTGAGAAACGAAGGAGAACAAGGAGTTTCAAATTTGGCCGGAAACCAGCCGCCGGAAAGTTCAGTCCGGCGAGCCGAGGTTAGGGATGATGCGCGTGGGGGCGCGTGTCCCTGTGCCTGTCCCAGCTCGTGGGGGCGCATACAGCTTCCAAAAATTTTTCTAAAAATTTCTCGACGTCCATGACGTCGAGTAGGTCGATGTGGTATATTCATATACCCAAATTGAGCATCGTATGAGAAGTTATTTCGAATTGTTGGTTATGTGTTTAAATTAACGTTTTTATAGTTGTTTCGCATATAGGTGACACCTATCCTGAGGACGAGCGCATCCAGGGACGTCACGGGGGTTACGACCCATCGACTTACCAGTGAGTGGGCAGTTTTGTTTTCGTATTACCTATATACTACTATTTTCCCAGAAAATGCGTTTATATGAAAATATGATTTAAATTGCCATGCATGCAATTGTTGAGATATTTAAATTGATAATTGATGCATATATATGTGAATTGACGCGGTGGACGCACAGGTGAGTCTTTACATTATTCAGACGATTTATTTTATGTGAATTATGTTGAAAGCTCATAACTTGCACCTCTGGTGTTAGTGCTTATATTATTCACCACACCGCACGCTCGCCTTGGATCCAAGTAGGTGGATGTCGTACAGACCACTAGAGGTGGTTCCGACATGCCAGTCGTACAGACCATTAGAGGGGTTCCGACTGGTGGGTGACCTTAGATTATGTGCACAGATGATTGATGAGAGAAGCACTAGAGCGTATTATTTCACCATCTTAGTCGTACAGACTACTATAGGTAGTTCCGACTTATGTGCAGTGTAGTGCCGTACAGGTCACAGTTGGTGACTTCGGCAGGGCCGTACTGCTCACAATTGGTGACTTCGGCAGGGCCGTACAGGTCACAGTTGGTGACTCCGGCTGGATGGGATAGTGAGCTATAGAATCAGCCGTACAGGACCACTGCAGGGTTTCCGGTTGATTTATTATTTCACCTGATTATATTGATGCATTCATATTATATTTTGGCATGGCATGGCATGGCATATTCTTTTTGAGATGTTATGTTGATAGTTGGTGAGCGGAGTTTTGATGATATATGTATATATATGTTTATATACTATTTTTCTGGGAAAGTATACAGGTTTTACGGTGAGGGGTTAGAAACGTTTTAAATAAAATGTTTTTGGAAAATCTTTGGTTTTACTGACCCACTCACCTTTGTTTTGCACCCCTCCAAGTTCTAGTTAACAGTTGGTGGCTCACGAGGTCTTTTGTGACATTCTGACAGACGTTCTGCATGTAGGACTCACCTACGGGTGTTGTACTTTAATTATGGTCCTACTTAACTGCACTTATACCTACGCTCTGAATTCGTGTGTTTTACTTTATAACTCTCTCTTGTATGCTAGTAGGTTATGTTGCTAGTGGTTGGTTTAAATTCCTTCATATTTCTGTTATATCTTGCTTCCGTGTCGCACTTTTGGCTACGTCACACTCACGTGACAGCCAGCACGCCTTGATTCTAGGATCGGGGTGTGTCATCGTGGCCTCACCCTAGCAAACGAAACTAGTTACGAACAATCATAAAATAAAATATTATTAAAAATATGGATAGAAAACACCTTGAAAATAAACTTGAATCCAAAAGCTCTCTAAAGTGTATGTGCATTTTCTCCCCTCTTTAATGGCTAAAAAGCCTTATTTATACTACTACAAAATAAAACCCTAAAAGATCTTAGAATAAAACTAGGAAACATAATAAAATAATAAAACAAAAATAAAAGGTTTCCTATTTGAACTAAAATTCGGAATTCTCAGAAAATTAGTCTTTTGAGTGACCAAATCAACTCTAATTTGGTCCTAAAAGGTCTCTTTTTAAAGCTGAAGACGTCCCCTACAAACCCTCAGAAGGAATCTTCCTCAAAATATGCCGTCTTGACCTTCAAAATACCCAAAACGTCTAGAAACTGGGAAAGCTGCGCACTGGACCTTTATTTCTTCACCACAATCAAACGGCTGGGTAGAAAAATCTGGAATTTTGATACAATCATCTTGAAAGACTCATGAACATCTTCCAATTAGAGTCACTCCAAAATTCATCCATTCGGTTACTTTTTGCTCCAAAGGAAGTCGAATGTCCTACATTGAAATTATATAACAAAGTATCAAAGTTCTACCAAAATAATCAATAAATTAATACTAAGAATAGGGTAAAATATATAGTATAATATCGCCTCATCAAATACCCCCAAACTTAGCTTTTTGCTTGTCATCAAGCAAAACAAAACTCAAAAAGAAAGATAAAAACTTGCAAACTAGCAAACTTTATTGAAAGTCAACTAAGACAAAATTTCACCTTCAAGTTGCAATCCATAGAAAACGTTAAAAATTAGAACATCTTTCCAAAAGTTTTAGATAATCCCACTACAAAGTCTAAGCCATTTAGAATCAATTAGAAAAGAATTGATGAACTTCCTTTGGTGTAAAGTGAACCAACATAATTAAGGAGACTCGACTAAAACCCTTACCTCTTGTCCTTTTATTTCACACATACTAGATGTAACATCCCACATCACCCAGGGGT
The DNA here is from genome assembly GCF_916048215.2 of Malus sylvestris. Taxonomy (NCBI): domain Eukaryota; kingdom Viridiplantae; phylum Streptophyta; class Magnoliopsida; order Rosales; family Rosaceae; genus Malus; species Malus sylvestris. Next base: position 31,896,762 of record NC_062272.1, read on the forward strand.
AAAGATCGTATAAGCCTTATATGTATATTCTCATCTCGACCTAGCACTAGGCCTTTTGGGAGCTCATTGGCTTCGAGTTCCATCGGAACTCTGAAGTTAAGCGAGTTCACGCGAGAGCAATCCCATGATGGGGGACCCACTAGGAAGTTCTCATATGAATTTTTAGAAACAAAACCGTGAGGACGTGGTCGGGGCCCATAGCGGACAATATCATGCTACGGCAGAGTCGAGCCTGGGATGTGGTGGGGGCCCGGGTCGGGATGTCATAACTTTTATTTTCTTTCAATGGATGTGACACTAACTTCAAAACATAACTTTTTTCTTCTTTCAATCCAACCCATGTAGCGAGTTTTAAGTCAATGACTCCCAAACCACAAAGCTTTAGGGCACTAGGTGTAGAACACCCCTAATGACTTATTAACTCGAGTTGAAAAGGCTATGAAACCAACTAATTACCCTGCCCCATGCCAAAATTCTACTGTTTGACGCGAGAATCATTGTTGATCAGACAGGACTAACCCGGTTACTAAGCAAAGTGTCGGGTGGAACAATTATTACTTTCTAACAATAACTAACTTTACTTAAAACAAAAATTAAAATTAAACTTAGACTAAAAGTAAGTGTTTCAATCTCACTCCCCACAAACCATGTTGGTGTGAATGTGCAAATTTTCAAAGTATAACTCATGAATTAGTGTTTAAGCAATGATAAATAGAAAAGACTATTGTGGGATTAACCTTCACCATGTCCATTTGTTCTAACATTTAAAATAATCTATGGATATTAACTTAAAATTTGAAATTTTTTTATTGACTTAAAAATTAAAAATCTAAAATTATATTTCCCACCCCCAAACTTAAATCACACGTCCTCAAGGTGTGGAAAATAATGAAAGAAAACAAAATTATTAAAACCTTAAAAACTTAAAATAGCTAACAAAGACAAAGAAAATAAATGAGGAAAATATAAATAGAAAATAAAATAACGAAAACAATAAAAGAAAGTATAAAATAAGAAAGAAAACAAAAAACAAAAGACAAAGAAACTAACACACCTGGATTCGAAGACAAGACCTGAAGTTGGGGAAAAGCGCTGGAAACAAAATAGAAAAATGAGACAGAAAATTACCAGGTGCTAGGATCGAACTCGTGACCAAGGGCTTTGTGAAAACGTGCGGACCAACACGTACGAGTCCACACTTGTGTTAATCTTGAGCAACAGCTAAGCTGATTTAGCAGCTTCATGTTTCAATTGAAAAACCCTAGCATCTGCAACACTCTCTCTCTTTTCTCGCAGCCCTCTCTCTAACCAAAGACCCGAACAATTCCTACCTAGCTCTCTAGTCATTCCAAATCTTCCAATGGTCCTGGATTTTGTCGAACCCAAACACAGATACCCAGCCGTGCCTCCATAACTGTATCTCTATTCATTTCCATCTCTGTCAAAAGCCGGACCCAGCCATGGCGATCATTGATTCTAGCCCAGATTGTCACCATCATGCATTTTCTCTGCGATTATGGTCTCCACTTGGCGATATCTGAAATTCTTACTCATGCACATCCAAATCTGTGCCAGGAAAACTCGAGTGACAAAGAAAACTCAAACACCGATTTGAGGAAGCAAAGTTTTGGCAGAGTCCATTCCATGATTTTCAGATCTAAAAGAAAGGTAAATAGTCGACAACCCCCAAACTTATTATGTTGTTTCTTAATCTGAATATGTGAAAGGTAGTCACTGGATCTATGTACAATGCGATGCATCAGTATACTTCCCTTTGGAATTTGTCTCTGTGTCCATGTATCATGTATGACTGAATTTATTTTGCACGTCTCTTGATTATGAATGCCGAGGAAAATCTGCGCAAAACTTAATCTGCGATATATGGACCCTTCTGGACACTTGGATCCCCTACTGTAGAATCATGCATGTATTATAGATTTTCATATGGTCATGTATATTGGTGAATGAACGGTTAATGTATGATTCCACACGTAGTTGAGATTAGACCGAATCAGTTCCGAATGCAGTATGCAATCACAAATCAAAAACCTAATTAGATAAGTAAAGAAAAATAACAAGAATTAAAAATTGCAATTTTTTTTCTTTCAATTTTTTTATTTTTTTTTTTTTTTGTGATTTTTGTAATTAGGAATAAAAACGGGAAAATAAAATAAACGAAATAAAAAGAAAAGAGTTAGAAAAATTGGGTTGCCTCCCAATTAGCGCTTTAGTTAACGTCTATAGCTAGACGTAGAGGAAGAAATTGATGATCACGTTACTTGTTCTCTTAGAGTTAAGCACTCCATAGTAGCATCGCAGGGTAAAAGTAGGTACGGAATGAGATGTTTATCAATTATGCGTTTCAGGTGAGTGGTTGAATCCTTCATATTTGGCATTCTTTGTGAATGAATCTTTGTAATCAAATAGAATTCCCTCTAGCAAGGTTTACGTCTTCGTCGAACTAACTTAAACCTTGTATTTAACACACACAATTTATGCACTGACTGGATTTCTTGATGAGGAATTTGGCTGCCATTAAGCTCTTTATGCTTATTTTCCTTGTAGATTTTAGCTTGCTTGTAGGACTCGCCTAGATTTTCTTTAAATTTGAATGCTTGTACTGCTAGACTGTCAATTCAGCAACATAAATTGTATAAGTCATCTGCCCTGTATCTAAGTCGATATGTGTGTTAGAGAGCTGATCATGCGACATATTAGATGTTAAATTTATGTGAACCTCCCCTAGCATATTAACACTCATGTCTTCCTGCAGGCTTTATGGGACATGAACTTGGGTAGCCAAAGGATCTGGGAGAATTTTTGTATTATCATGTGCTGCTTCCTCCTTTGGGCGTAAGCAAGTAGCATATTTCTCTCAGTTCCTTCACCAATCTCCCCTTCATCATCAAAACTTTTCTCATGGTTTAATGCTTGAATTTGAAACCCTTGATTGGTTATTTCAATGTACAACTCAGTTGATTTCAACAATTTAGAGAGTTTGTCCTCTACCAAGAGCTCTTGTGGTACATTAAAATGCTCAAAATAGTGCTCAAGATGCTTTTGCAAACTTAGGGTATAAAACTCTGAATATGGATTGTTCCAATTTCTTTCTAAGTTGTTTCTCATATTGATATGCTCCTGGAAAAGTACAAGGTTGTCGTGGTATAGCAGCTCAAGCAAGTTCGTTTTCCACAATGATTGAATGAATGATTTATGTTAAAACCAAATCTTGATTAATTATTTGAAAACAAAGTTTGAAAAAAAAGTGATTTTATGACCTAAAATTTTAAAAACGGATTTAATTAAAAACAATTAAATAAATTAGCAATTTAAATAAAACAAAAGAAAATAGTTTTGAAAATAAATTTGAGCACTAGGGTTCCGCCGTCACCTTAACAATCCTACGTAGTTCTTCCAATTACTTATGAATTACACATGCATATTTTGAAGGTTAGGTTTTCCTAAAGTATGCCCTACTTTGAACCTCTAACATAGAACATATATCTAACATGTAACCCGTCCATGGTCCAGATCGAATGTGAACATGCAAGACTCATTAAGTTTTGTGAAAACCTTTTGAAAAACCATGTAACCCTTAAGATGTGTCGTCTATCCTAAGAAGTTACACATATTAACCACAAGAAGCCAACGTCAATTTCAAGGACAGCCCTCGGCCAAAATTGCATCAAATTACTTTTCTAAATATCGTAATGGTGGCCAACCATCAAGACAATTAGATAGTTTAAAGCACAGTGATTAATAATTCGAAACTTGCATGCATAATATCATAAGCAAATTGAAAAGAACTACATATTCTTGCTAAGGCTCGTGGCCTCGCCCTAGCAAACGAAACTAGTTACGAACAATCATAAAATAAAATATTATTAAAAACATGGATAGAAAACACCTTGAAAATAAACTTGAATCCAAAAGCTCTCTAAAGTGTGCATGCGTTTTCTCCCCTCTTTAAACCTAATGGCTAAAAACCCTTATTTATACTACTACAAAATAAAACCCTAAAAGGTCTTAAAATAAAACTAGGAAACATAATAAAATAATAAAACAAAAAATAAAAGGTTTCCTATTTGAACTGAAATTCGGAATTCTCAGAAATTTAGTCTTTTGACTGACCAAATCAACTCCGATTTGGTCCTAAAAGGTCTCTTTTGAAATTTGAAGACGTCACCTACAAATCCTCAGAAGGAATCTTCCTCAAAATATGCCGTCTTGACCTTCAAAATACCCAAAATGTCCAAAAATGTCAATATGGGAAAGCTGCACGCTGGGCTTTTATTTCTTCACCATGGTCAACTGGCTAGGTAGAAAAATATGGAATTTTGATGCAATCATCTTGAAAGACTCACGAACATCCTCCAATTTAAATCACTCCAAAATTCATCCGTTTGGTTACTTTTTTCTCCAAAGGAAATCAAATGTCCTACATTAAAAATATATAACAAAGTATCAAAGTTCTACCAAAATAATCAATAAATTAATGCTAAGTGTTTGTACCATACTTGACCAATCCCGAAACTACTGAGCACCGATCAACGTTATACCATCAAGGACCCAGAAGAGTTTCCCTCCAACCAGGAGGCCAATCACAGCACGACACGTGTCGACATCAGAAGCCAATCATAGCGCGACACGTGTCAACATCAGAAGCCAGTCACAACACGACACGTGTCAATGTCAGAATGAAACTAGAAACTCTCTTCTATAAATAGAGATCATTCTCTTACAATATTTCCTAATGTCATTTGTACTAAATCATTCACTAGTACTCACTAAAGGAGAGCTTGAACCTATGCACTTGTGTCAACCCTTCACAATTAATAAGAACTCCTCTACTCCGTGGACGTAGCCAATCTGGGTGAACCACGTACATGTTGTGTTTGCTTCCCTGTCCCTATCCATTTACTTACTTATCCACACTAGTGACCGGAGCAATCTAGCGAAGGTCACAAACTTAACACTTTCTGTTGTACCAAGGAGGTGGATAGTGTGGATAAGTAAGTAAATGGATAGGGACTAGGAAGCAAACACAAGATGTACGTGGTTCACCCAGATTGGCTACGTCCACGAAGTAAAGAAGTTCTCATTAATTGTGAAGGGTTTACACAAGTACATAGGTTCAAGCTCTCCTTTAGTGAGTACTAATAAATGATTTAGTATAAATGAAATTAGCAAATATAGTGAGAGAATGATTTCTATTTACAAAAGAGAGTTTCTAGTTTCATTCTGACATTGACACGTGTCATGTTGTGATTGGCTTCTGATGTTGACACGTGTCGCGCTATGATTGGCCTCCTGGTTGGAGGGAAACTCTTCTGGGTCCTTGACGGTATAACGTTGACCGGTGCTCAGTAGTTTCGGGATTGGTCAAGTATGGTACAAACAGTAAAACCGAAGGTCTTGGGACAATGTAAATCCGACCGTGAATCTGCAAAAATGTAAATAACATAAGATGTATCGTGGTTCACCCCAAGGTTTGGGCTACATCCACACTGATATTGTACTTCTCTGAGAGGTGAGGGGAGTGAGGGAGAAAGCTTCTGAGGGTGAGAAAACTCTTCCCATGGCCTAAGAAAATGGCCTCCCCTAATTGTGAAGGTGATGAGTCCTTTTATAGAATAAGGGCTCCTCACTTATTACATATTTGCTCATTCCTTTATTACATAATTACATTTAAGTCCCCTGAGTATTTGTACGAAATCTAAATACGGAGGCCTTAAGTATGGTATAAACAGTAGTCCCCCAAGTCTTCAGTCAAGAGAGTCTTTTGGCTGGAGACTTGAAATTCAGTCCATGTGTGGGCCGAAGTAACTAGATGTTGTCTTAAACTGATGCTCGATATGAGGTGGTGCTCAATCTGAAATGATGCTCAACTAGAAGTAGCACATGCTGCGAGGCTGCTAGGCTCGTGGCTTATGTTGCCTCGGTTGGCTTAGCTTGTGGCATTGAAGGTGAGGGAGTCCCTTTTATAGAATAAGGGCTCGCTCCTCAATACATGAATGATGGGCTAGAGTTGATACTCTCTAGTGAGGGAGTCCCTTTTATAGAATAAGGGCTCGCTCCTCAATATATAACTGATGGGTTAGGAGTGATGCTCGCGGCGAGGCGATTGCTCAGCTGGCGGTGATACCCTCTAATGAAGGTGAGGGAGTCCCTTTTATAAAATAAGGGGTCGCTCCTCAGTACATGAATAATGGATGCTCTCTAATGAAAGTGAGGGAGTCCCTTTTATAGAATAAGGGCTTGCTCCTCAATACATAAATAACGGGCTAAGTCCCCCAAGTATTTTTCATGAGTGCTCTCTAATGAAAGTGAGGGAGTCTTTTTTATAGAATAAGGGCTCGCTCCTCAATACATAAATAATGGGCTAAGTCCCCCAAGTATTTTTCATGAGGCCCAGTTGAGGCCTAATATATGGTGTAAAGTGTAGTCCCCCAAGTCTTCGATTAATAGAGTCTATTGGCTGGAGACTTCAAATTGAATCCATGTATGGGCCGAAGTGGTAATTGTTCAGAGGTGGTATTTGTATACCCTGCACTGAAGCTTTGTAGGTGAAGCTTTGCAAGTGAAACTTTTTGAAGCTAGAGCTTTGTAAATGAAGCTTTTGAAGCTAGAGCTTTGTAAATGAAGCTTTTAAAGCTAGAGCTTTTGTAAATGAAGCTTTTGAAGCTAGAGCTCTGTAAATAAAGCTTTTGAAGCTAGAGCTCTGTAAATGAAGCTTTTAAAGCTAGATTGACATGAGTGATGCTCATGAATGTTTATGTTGATTGACATGAGTGATGCTCATGGATGTTGACATGAGTGATTCTCATGAATGTTGACATGAATGATGGTCATGAATGTTTATGTATGATTGTCATGAGTGATGCTCATGAATGTTTATGTATGATTGACATGAGTGATGTGTTGGAAATGTGCCCTAAAGCCAATCATGTGATGATACTTTACGGACATTTCACATGTTAAACTAATCCAGTTTAACATATAAAGGGCATAAATTATTGTTTGAGCCGTCTCATATAAATGTTATATGCTTAAACGATAAAGTCCAAGGAATATGTGATTGGGAGAATGTAATCTAATGAAGTTAGATTAATGAGACCATTCTTTCGTAGACACATCCTAAATGTTCCTGATCATAGGATTGCCAATTGGGCATTGACAGTCCGTTAAGATCGGTACGTACTATGTCTTCTCTCAGGGAGAGTGATTAGTCTCTAGTTATTGGTGTGTGTGACATCAAGACAAGTACGGTAGGTGCTCAATAAAGAATGAGTTCACTGAACGCGGTCAACGAAGAGTTCTCATATTCCATGTCACATGAGAACTCATGGTTGGGATAATGCAAATTAGTCCTTTGACCTGAGGCATCATAGTTGTCTTGTGGTTAAGACCTTGATCTTTGATTATGTCAAAGTCACTCCATCATGAGGGTGTCCACGGCATCGTTGGGGTCAAGCCGCTTAGCTATGGAGACAAGTGAATGCGCAACAAGGGATCTCTAACCTTCAAGCCGCTTGAAGGAGAATACTCTCTGATATGATTTGAATCTCTGGCCAGAGTATGAATGAGATTTGGGAATGTGTTCCTAATCACATTCAAGGTAATCATATAAGCACAAGACACACATTGGATAGTAGACATGAGAAAATAAACTATCAAACCAAACAATGTGGTCAAGAGTATTAGATTAGAGAAGGACCGTATTGCATTTGTAATCTCGAACTGAATAGGTTCTCTAACCTCTTCTGATTAGCTTGGGTAACCATGACATGCTGCTAGGCGTCAACCATGGTTTGTGGAAGCCCTAGACGTGTATAATCACTAAAGGGAGAATTGAAAATAGTTTCAATTCACAATCGATGTAAAATGGTTTTAATCGCCCACTACCTCGCTAAAAGGAACCTAATGGATCGCACACCGTAAAAGGTAGAGATTGGAGATTAAACGGAAATGAATAAGAATGATTAAATGGTTTAATCATTAATTTATGGCAAGGATTAATTAATATGTTAATTAATCAAACGAATAAGTTCGTTAAAGACTTCGGGATAGTTTTGGACCTTAAGGCCCAATGGGCTTCGAACGTCAAGCCCATTAACTTAAGTTGTATGACAATTTAATGAATAAAGATTCATTAAAGCCCAAAAGCCCATAAATCCCTATATGGCCGGCCATGAAGATGAATTAGGGTTGTTTGGTTATTTAGGTCACTTAAAGAAGTGACTATATAAATGACTTTATAACTAAATATTCATTAAGTGATAAATGGGTTTATTTTTGGGGAAAATTGGTGAGAATTGTCTCTCCATTTTCTCTCTAAAGAGGCCAACACCTTGGAGGGTACATCTAGCAATCCTACTACTCCAAGGTCACTCATTTCTTCTTCAATCGAACCTTGGTGTCGAGAATTAGAGGTTCTCAATTTTGGGAACTTGGAGAACCTATTCTTCCATACAAATCCATGGATCTAAGAAGCAAGGAATGAAGGCCCCTATCTCTTTGGGTGATTAGCCTTTGCTTATGCAAAGAGGAATCTACAAAGGTAAATTTCAACTCACTTTGTTTTTGAGTTGATTATTGATTCACCAATCTACTAGGCTTTGAATTTCATGGGTAAATGTTTTGTATTTGAGTGCATGTAAGCATGATTCCGCCTTTAATTGTTAATTGCATGCTATATGATGTTGCTCAAATGAACATGTTTTTCAAAATTATTCCTTCAAGTGGTATCAGAGCCTAGGTCTAGTAGTTGGTGAATCCTTTTGTGTTTTGTAGTTCATAGTATGTGATCTAAAAGTTGTAATTGTTACAAGCTTTATTCTTGCTTCTTTGAAAGTAAATTTTGTTGGAAAATTTGCTATCTCAAATGTTGTAGATGTTGTTCATATGAGCATGAATATTGGAGCTAAAATTTGGTGCCATGCTTTTGGGAAAATTCGGCCAAAATCAAAGGGTGAATTTTTGGGTTCTTGTTTGACTTGTTAAAAGTGTTTTAATGTGTTCTTTGGAACCCCTAAGTACCCTAGTTTGGTTAGATGTTATTTCCCTTAAGTAAGAATGGTTTTGGAATGTTTTTGGGTGGAAAAAGTTCATGGAAAAATTTGGGTTTTTCATGGATGTTCTTCATTGTTCTTGATGTTCTTGCCAAGAACAAAAAGGTTTGGTGTTTTGATTCAAAGTTTTGAATTATTTCATAAAGTTTATGTGATATGTTTTTAAATGATTTATTATGTATTTAAAGTGTTAAATATTTGTATAAATGATGATTGAAATAATTGTGTTTGAATTATTTCAAAAACATATCTTATCTTACATACACTTGCATGTTTTTGACAAAACTCACAAATCAACACACACACCAACCTTATCCCTCCCTAAAACCAGCCACTCCCTCAAAGGGAGTACTTTTGGGGCTTTTATGCAATTACATAAAGTTTTGATACTTTTGTGTATTTGCACTTTGGCCCAAAAGTTTACGTTTTGACGTTTAGGTCCAAAAACGCTAAAGGGCAAATTGTTTTGTTCCTTTAATGAAGTTTTTGCATTATTAAAAGTTTGGGTTCTAGTTGTATTTACATGAAGTTGTGACTTTTGTGTATTATACAAAGTGACCCCAAAAGTTTTTGTTATTGCAATATGGCCCAAAAGTTGAGGTTAATTGCATGATGGCCCAAATAGGATGAGAACAAAATTGTTTTGTCTCTTTAAATGAGAATTGGATTTTCATTTTGTTTAGCTCCATTTAAATCAATTTTATGGATACAAAAACCAAATGAAAATGTTGCATTCATTAATTAGTTAAAGTGTTAATTAATTAAAGGGTGATTATGAACCTAAGCCTAATATAATTGAGCTATGTGAAAGGCGTTTCAAATTTGTTTGAACCATGGGAATGTGTAGATTAGATTTTGGTTGTAATTTGATTTGATCAAATGTTGTAAAAGGGCTTAAGCTCTTCTTTACTTTAAAGTAATTTGTTATATGCAAATGTTGTAATGAGCATAAGCTCACCTTTACTTTGAAGTACTTCTTTCTTGCTTTATACGATATGCATGAAAATGAAGTAGTTGGGTCCAACGCCCATAAGACAACACGCCTTAATGTGATTAAACGCGTAACTAAAATCAATCTTCATTCCTAGACCGAGATTCAACACAAGGCTCGTGTTGAATCTAAACAAAGGTTCATAATCATCCTTAGGCCCTAAGGCAACTATATAGTCCATCAAATGAATGCAAAGTTTATGTTAGTAGTATCATATACTCTTGCTTTAAAAATCGTTTTAAAAGCATAGTGGGAGTATTATGTACAACTAAAACAAAGGGATGGACCAATAGTTGTAATAGGACCAAAATAGTTTTAATAGAGATTAAAATGTATGTTTATATGTGATGAGACACAAAACCCTCAACCAAACCAATATTAAGTTGATAAGCGAGAGATGTTTAGAATATCTCTTCGTGGCCTTCCACCGTGGTGGGATCCAATCGTTTATGACTTGTACACCGGCTTCACCCTATCATGGGGGAGTACAAAGTGCATGCTTATACTCAGGAGGAATCCATATACATATGATGAGGTGAGTGTAGGCAACGAGGATAGCTATACATCGTATCATCGTGAGGCTATTCTTGAACCCCTTGACACACTAAGCATGGTGGGAAGAACTTAACTAAGTGAAATGGAGCCAACATCATATCATTGTGAGGTGACATTCTCTAGAGGCCAAATAAGATGGGTACTTGCATTAGTTGCAAATGAGTAAGCGTACTCTCTCATTATTATTGTTGCTAGCCATACATCGTATCATCGTGAGGTGGGCTTGGTAATAGTGAGCCTCCCATAACCTACTAGGAGTTTCATCCAAAACTCTCGAATTCCTATGAGGGATATGGAATTTGCCAAAAATAGTGGGTGCTGCTATTTTGATTTAAAGACCCAAATCAAATGGCTTAAAATCAATCAATTTATATTCGTTATGTATTTGATTACCAATATATTTGCAAACGCTATCCAACACTTGACAAATAAAAGCCGAACGTTTAGTTTACGGACTTGGTACTACAAAACCATAGATTGTCTTTAATGGCTTGTAAAAGTACCAAAGTAGTCTCATCCTCACAATCTTCCTATTGATAATGTATCATTAGAAGAATATGTTAGAAAAGGTCTATCATAAAGAGGACAACACTATTAAATGTCATAATTCTTCAATTACAATTTGTTGTATGAAGAAATAGGAGTTGCTTTGAACAACTCTTAGTCAATGCAAACACTTAGTGCTTGTTTCTTTGTTAAATGAACAAAGAACTTGAGAAGAAGGCACAAAGGCATGGACACTTTATGTGCCATGATTCTTCACTTACAATTTGTTGTGTGAAGAAATAAGAGTTGCCTTGTACAACTCTTTAAAGTTTGTAATTATGTTTAGAACATAATGGTTGGTTGACAAAAATAGTCCATTAACATGGACTTATAATGATTTTGAATCATTAAGTGTTGAAGTGATAAACCACTTAACGAGACGGAAACTAGGCAAGGACTTCACCTTTGTTTCCCTATCCTAATCGTTCACTAAGTTTATTGTAAACTATGTAGTGAAAAATAACCACATGCTCTCCAAAATGTTTGATGTGTATAACACAATTGAAAAAGGTTTCAAGAGAGATAGTGGGAGTTTAGGGACCATGACTAATGTAGTCAAAGGTGAAAGTCAAATAAAGAAGATAAATAACTCCAAGGGAACAAACTTTCTTTATGAAAGGATGGATATTGGAAGGGGTATTTGCAAGAAATGTCTTGCAAATGTCAAGAACACACTTTTCGAAGGTGTTGTAAATTGTTCTTGAAAAGTTCAAAACAGTTGGTTCTTCTACTTGAATGCTTGATTTCGTATTAGCAACTATGTTTTACAATCGTTGTAAAAGTGTGGCTAATAAGAAGTAGAAGATTAATGAGAGAAGAGAAAGTGCTTCACATTCGGAAACGTGAATCAAATGTAGATCTCTGCGAAAGCAGATGGTACTTACTTCCTCATATGAACTACCAAAGAAATTGGAAAAACATAGATTGTCTTTATATTCCAATTTTAAGGAACTAAATTCCGTCACTATGTGAAATGGATAAATGTTTTGTTTGACAAAACAATGTTCTTTATTAATCAATGATTGGATTATGGTAATCTAATTAATTATCTCTATAGTAGAGATAATATGGTAGTGTTAACTGTTTAGAAAATAATGATGCTTAAAACCCAAAAGGTTGCAAGGAAGTGACTAATCCCAACTAAGTTGTGATTCCTCTAAAAACATAAGTTATGAGTTGGTGAAAGATGGATGCTTTGGATCGTTAGATCCGGATCCAATACCTTCTTGTTAAAATTGTATAGAGGCGAAATGTTCGAATCTTTATTCTTTTGGAAAGAAGAAAGAATCACAAAGTTGTTGAGGTTAATTCACTTAAATGTTAGTGGCACTTGTCCACAAACATAATATTACTCATGTTGAATTACATTCACCGAAGATCACTCTCGGTTGGACTATAGTTTATTTTGAATAAACACAAGTCCGAATACTTGGCAAAATGTTTCAAAGAATTCAAGTAATGTAAGTTGATGAGTAAGACATCTAAAGTATTTACCTCCTTAGATTTGATCCAAGGAAAGGTAACACTTTAGATAAGTTTCCTTGAAAGATATCAAGGAAAATAGCATCATAAGATAATGTATTTCTCCATTAGGAGAAGAACGAACTTGAATAAGATTTAGTTCTTTAGATGTTATCAATTACCCATATATAGGATATATACTTCTAAAAACAATATGATTGTCAATGAGAAGATCTTCCAATATTTTTCATGACTCCATAAGATGTAGTTGGAAAGAAAGACAAATCTTAAGCATGTTAAAGATTTGGGGTTGTGTGCTAACAAGCAATATTTGTTTGATAATAATCTTGTAGGATATCCTTAAAATAACTTTTGGATATCGCTTCTATAAACCAACTAACAAATGTTGTTTTGTTGGGTAGTTCATTGTAATTCTACAATGTGATTTGCCTAAAAGCAAATGAACGAGAGATAGAACTCAAAGAATGGGTTCTTTGAGAGACAAGAAAGTAATCAACAAATATAACAACCTAGTTCCTATACCACAAGCTCCAAGGTAGTCGATAAGGATTTATAAACCGTCTCAGTTGAATGGTTTTGAACTTTATGACTATGTCATAGAGTTGCACCTCTTAATTCGAAAGAAATAAGAATGAAAATCCTTATGACTACATTGAGTGCATATACGATATATACTCAAGGAAATGGTAAAGTACCATTTGACTCGAAATAATGAAACCTTCATAGCTAATTGGTAGCTTAAGGTGACTACAATCAAAGAGAATGGTTGACTTTAAAGGAACCATTTTTGATGTAGTCTTAGTTTCAATTAATTCGAAGATTGCTAGCTACAACTAAATGGTGATTCAATGTTTGGACATAATATGGGTTTCCGAAACCATTATTAAGATAGTCTTGATAATATATGTCTAAAACTATAAATCACAAGACATGTAAGTTGTAGAGATCCATCCATCATGGATCTTAGCAAGTTAGTGGGAGCTATTTGCATTTTATGAGAAAAATGATCAAATCGTTTGATTTCTCATAAAGATGTAAATGAATCTTTTGTTTACTAGTTTTACAAAAGATTAGTGGGAGTTAATCATGTTCCTAAAAATTTAAATATATATGATATATTAATTTTGGAAATGAAAAGAATACTTCTTCGTTAAAGTTATGACTTTAAGCATTCTATAAACGATAGAATGTATATGGGAGATATAGTCTATATACATGGGATGGAAATCTATAATGATATATTTCATGATATAATTGGATTATATCAATCCCTAATAATAGACGATGGATGCTAGGAAGTTTCTCATATGATGATAAACTTCAATAAGAAGGACGATTCTAGTGAGACTAGCAAGTTACCCTTCTCAAAGGGAACGTGCCCCTTTGACTCCCAAAGAAATAATGCGTAAATAGAATCCTTTATGCACATGCACAAAGGTGATTTATGTATTTCATATTGTATGAAAAACATTGATATGAGTTGTACCTAGAACGGTACAAGACGATATCAGTGCAAGCCCAGGATCAGAACCATGGCAACTGTCAAGTGAGTCCTTAAGTATTTAAGAAATACTAAAGGATAAATTCCTCAAAGATCGAGGAAGAATCAAAGTAACGTATTGGAAGCGTAAATGTATTAGATTATGAATCTAATCCATCATTGGACGTTTCTTCATTATGAATGAAGAGATAAACGAATATCTCTTTATTATGACTAAAGAGATATTTGGATGGAAACATTAAAGTAATGACTTTAGTGTGTTCCATTATGAATGCAAGATATATTGCCATATAGAAGTTTACAACAATGTTGTTTGGATGGGAAAGTTCATTTATGAACTCTCTATTCGGTTCCAACCAGAAAGTGTATGACACTAATGGGGCGATAGCTCAAGCCTGGGAATCAAGGTCTCATCAAGATCCGAACTCAAATGAGAGACTGAACCACATGATTGAGAATCATGTATAATGGTGACGTCGTTATTCTCAAGGTTGCTTCTATGGATAACACATATAGATATCCACTACCTAAGCCTACTATTCAGCCATTTATGAAATGACTACAGAAGAGGTATCATCAAGATGACCAAGCTGATTGGCTCTAGTGCAAGTGGGAGATTGTTGGAAATGTGCCCTAAAGCCAATCATGTGATGATACTTTACGGACATTTCACATGTTAAACTAATCCAGTTTAACATATAAAGGGCATAAATTATTGTTTGAGCCGTCTCATATAAATGTTATATGCTTAAACGATAAAGTCCAAGGAATATGTGATTGGGAGAATGTAATCTAATGAAGTTAGATTAATGAGACCATTCTTTCGTAGACACATCCTAAATGTTCCTGATCATAGGATTGCCAATTGGGCATTGACAGTCCGTTAAGATCGGTACGTACTATGTCTTCTCTCAGGGAGAGTGATTAGTCTCTAGTTATTGGTGTGTGTGACATCAAGACAAGTACGGTAGGTGCTCAATAAAGAATGAGTTCACTGAACGCGGTCAACGAAGAGTTCTCATATTCCATGTCACATGAGAACTCATGGTTGGGATAATGCAAATTAGTCCTTTGACCTGAGGCATCATAGTTGTCTTGTGGTTAAGACCTTGATCTTTGATTATGTCAAAGTCACTCCATCATGAGGGTGTCCACGGCATCGTTGGGGTCAAGCCGCTTAGCTATGGAGACAAGTGAATGCGCAACAAGGGATCTCTAACCTTCAAGCCGCTTGAAGGAGAATACTCTCTGATATGATTTGAATCTCTGGCCAGAGTATGAATGAGATTTGGGAATGTGTTCCTAATCACATTCAAGGTAATCATATAAGCACAAGACACACATTGGATAGTAGACATGAGAAAATAAACTATCAAACCAAACAATGTGGTCAAGAGTATTAGATTAGAGAAGGACCGTATTGCATTTGTAATCTCGAACTGAATAGGTTCTCTAACCTCTTCTGATTAGCTTGGGTAACCATGACATGCTGCTAGGCGTCAACCATGGTTTGTGGAAGCCCTAGACGTGTATAATCACTAAAGGGAGAATTGAAAATAGTTTCAATTCACAATCGATGTAAAATGGTTTTAATCGCCCACTACCTCGATAAAAGGAACCTAATGGATCGCACACCGTAAAAGGTAGAGATTGGAGATTAAACGGAAATGAGTAAGAATGATTAAATGGTTTAATCATTAATTTATGGCAAGGATTAATTAATATGTTAATTAATCAAACGAATAAGTTCGTTAAAGACTTCGGGATAGTTTTGGACCTTAAGGCCCAATGGGCTTCGAACGTCAAGCCCATTAACTTAAGTTGTATGACAATTTAATGAATAAAGATTCATTAAAGCCCAAAAGCCCATAAATCCCTATATGGCCGGCCATGAAGATGAATTAGGGTTGTTTGGTTATTTAGGTCACTTAAAGAAGTGACTATATAAATGACTTTATAACTAAATATTCATTAAGTGATAAATGGGTTTATTTTTGGGGAAAATTGGTGAGAATTGTCTCTCCATTTTCTCTCTAAAGAGGCCAACACCTTGGAGGGTACATCTAGCAATCCTACTACTCCAAGGTCACTCATTTCTTCTTCAATCGAACCTTGGTGTCGAGAATTAAAGGTTCTCAATTTTGGGAACTTGGAGAACCTATTCTTCCATACAAATCCATGGATCTAAGAAGCAAGGAATGAAGGCCCCTATCTCTTTGGGTGATTAGCCTTTGCTTATGCAAAGAGGAATCTACAAAGGTAAATTTCAACTCACTTTGTTTTTGAGTTGATTATTGATTCACCAATCTACTAGGCTTTGAATTTCATGGGTAAATGTTTTGTATTTGAGTGCATGTAAGCATGATTCCGCCTTTAATTGTTAATTGCATGCTATATGATGTTGCTCAAATGAACATGTTTTTCAAAATTATTCCTTCATGATGTTCATGTATAATTTTAGAGTATTGGACGTACTTTCGATCACCTGGTTGGTCATAATAGCGGCAGGCTACCGAATAATTTTTTAGAGTACTGGGCATACTTTTGATCACCTGGTTGGTGATAATAGTGGCAAGGTGCCGAATAATTTTTGTAGTACTGAGCGTACTTTTGGTCACCTGGTTGGTGATAATAGTGGCAGGGTGCCGAATAATTTTTGTAGTACTAGACGTAGTTTTGGTCACCTGGTTGGTGCTATTTTGGGCTTATGGGCCTTCACCCTCCTCATCTTCCTTCTCCTCGTGTCCGCGAGTCTTCGATTGCGTTATTGGGGTCCATAAGGGCTGCACGGTCGAGATCTTCAATGGTTTCGAACTCCTCTATGATCTTGCAACTCACTGCCTCGACCGCGCCTTCCTCGAAAAGAAGCAAGAGCTCTATAAGAAGGTGTTCCCGTACTTTTACATACTGGGGTGGTACTCTATTGGAACAGCTGCTGAGGAATCCGACATGAACATCCATAATGCTCTGATGGATATCAATGAAAACCCTGTTTATGTTCTTCTTTGGGGTCTTCCAAGTAGAACTTCAATTCGGCAGCTCTCTTAGTAGAGTTGAACCTCACACAAGGCGCTCTGGTCATCCCGTCTCTCAGCAACACACTAGTGGCTCTGTCGGACAAGTTGATAGCTTTGCAGCCACGGTTGGTGCCAGCAACCAAGCAACCTTCGGTGGTGGTTATTGCCACAGAGAACTCTCTACCATTGAGCATAAGAGGCCTGGCAATCCCAACCGGAATCTGAACGTACCACACTGGCATCTCGCAGCACTGACCCAAAATTGACTCGTAATCGAAACCCTCTAATGGCAGACCAGTGAGAGACTTCCCTGTAATCCTCTGCAGCACCTCGCGACTGATAGCTACTACCCTCTTGCAATCTCCGAGCTTTGACTCCAGAGAGTACGAAGGGATGGTTCCCGCCACGACGGACTTGACCACCTTCTCATCTTCCTCCATCAATGGCTGGGTGGTGAGATCGCAGGGAATGGAGAGAATTTGGAGGTGGCGATGAAGAAAGCATCCCGGGATAATATCCAGGGTGAAGACGACTTTTTGGCTGAGCTCACCATTATTAACCGACCCCGCCAAAGATAACAGGCCAAGTTGATGTCTGCACATGCATGACAGCAAAATGGAGACAAAATGATTACCTGCAGTGATGATCTTACATTAAGGATTTGGAGATTATCAAAAACTACGCCTAAAGGATTGCATCAGACAGAGATGGGGAACATGGGTGGGCAAAGAAATGGAGTGACAAAAGCAGAAAAGAAAAGAGCACATGGGAAAGCAAAAGCAAAGAAGGAAAGCAAAAGTAAAAGCAGAAAAACAAAAGCAAAAGAGAAAGCAAAAGCAAGGAATAAACACCCCACCAGAATGATGTGATTTACTTTTCTTGTTTCTGTATGATGTAATTTATTTTTCCTATCTTTCAGAGACATCTGTATAAACCTCATCAGAGGATAATAGTAAAAAAAAAAAAATCTGGCAAAGCCCAAAATAAATGGGCTAGCATGTTATGGATGACGAAGGCCCATAAGCCCAAAATAGCACCAACCAGGTGATCAAAAGTACGCCCAGTACTCCAAAATTATTCGACAACCTGTCGCTATTACCACCAACCAGGTGATCAAAAGTACCCCCAATACTCCAAAATTATTCAGCAACCTGCCGCTATTACCACCAACCAGGTGATAAAAAATACGCCCAGTACTTCAAATTATACATGAGCATTACTCATGTCAACCATACATAAACATTCATGAGCATTACTTCTGTCAATCATACATAAACATTCATGAACATCACTCATTCAATCATATATAAACATTCATGAGCATCACTCACGTCAACATCCATGAGCATCACTCATGTAATCAGCTTCAAAAGCTTCCTTTACAAAAGCTCTAGCTTCAAAAGCTTCATTTACAGAGCTCTAGCTTCAAAAGCTTCATTTACAAAAGCTCTAGTTTCAAAAGCTTCATTTACAGAGCTCTAGCTTCAAAAGCTTCATTTACAGAGCTCTAGCTTCAAAAGCGTCATTTACAGAGCTCTAGCTTCAAAAGCTTCATTTACAGAGCTCTAGCTTCAAAAGCTTCATTTACAGAGCTCGAGCTTCAAAGTTTCAACTTGCAAAGCTTCACCTACAAAGTTTCAGTGCATGGTCTACAAAGACCGTCTCCGAACAACCGCCATTTCGGCCCATACATGGATTGAATTTAAAGTCTTCAGCCAACAGCCTCTATTGACCGAAGACTTGGGGGACTACATTATGTACCATATATTAGGCCTCAACTGGGCCTCATAAAAATACTTGGGGGACTTAGCCCATTATTCATGTACTGAGGAGTGAGCCCTTATTTTATAAAAGGGACTCTCTCACCTTCATTAGAGAGCATCGCTGCCAGCTGAGCAACCACCTCGCCGCGAGCATCACTCCTAACCCATTATTCATGGACTGAGGGGCGAGCCCTTATTTTATAAAAGGGACTCCCTCACCTTCATTACAAAGCATCGCCGCCAACTAAGCAACCGCCTCGCCGCAAGCATCACTCCTAGCCCATCATTTATGTATTGAGGAGCGAGCCCTTATTTTATAAAAGGGACTTACTCACCTTCATTAGAAAGCATCGTCGCCAGCTGAGCAATCGCCTCACCGTGAGCACCAACTCTAACCCATCATTTTTGTAATGAGAAGCGATCCCTTATTCTATAAAAGGGACTATCTCACTTTCAACGCCACAAGCCGAGCCAACCAAGGCAACACAAGCAGAGCAGCCTTGCAACATGTGCTACTTCTAGTTGAGCATCATTTCAGATTGGGCACCGCCTTATATCGAGCATCAGTTCTAGACAACATCTAGTTACTTCGGCCCACACATGGACTAAATTTCAAGTCTCCAGCCAAAAGACTCTATTGACTAAAAACTTGGGGGACCACTGTTTATACCATACTTAGGGCCTCCGTATTTAGATCTCGTACAAATACTCAGGGGACTTAAATGTAATTATGTAATAAGGGAAGAGGCAAATATGTAATAAGTGAGGAACTCTTATTCTATAAAAAGACTCCTCACCCTCACAATTAGGGAAGGCCAATTCCTAGGCCCTCTTACCCTCAAACGCCTCCTCACATCCCCTATCACACTACAGAGGTTCTCTCCCTTACCTTTCAAATAAATACAATAATCAGTGTGGACGTAGCCCAAACCTTGGGGTGAACCACGATACATCTTATGTTATTTACTTTCTCGCAGATTCACGGTCGGATTTACGTTGTTCCAAGACCTCCGATTTTGTGCATCAACATTTGCATAAAGATGAGTTCCTTCTTCACCTGGTTGGTGGCATGAGTGGTAAGTTGCCAAATGATATTAGAGTACAGGTTGTACATTTCATCACCTGGTTGGTGGCATGAAGATGAGTTCCTTCTTCACATTTCATCACCTAGTTGGTGAGAATAAGGGCAAGGTGTCTAGGCACATTGTAGCAAGTGTCGAATGACAAAAAGTATGTTGAACCCTTTCAAAGCACAGTTGGCTTATGTATGAATGTGTTGGAATGTATGATTGAACGAATATATTGTGAAGCTGTTCGTTTATTTGTATAATCTTGTTGACATATACTTAGACTTTGTTTCATGTTGGAAGCATTCATGTTGAAGCTTTGAACCCGAGTGTTTCATTGTTAGGAATGTAAAAGGATTAGGACCGAGTTGTCTAAATCACCTCTTTATTGAATTCATGCCAAATAGTTTTCGTTACATAGGATGCCGAACGGCTGAAGCTTAACACTTGTACAATGTGAGTTTACTTGTAATAGTACTTCAAGTATTCAGCATTCCATGGATGGCCAAGGGTCTTACCATCGGAGCTTCTAAGATTGTAGGAGCCAGGGTGACTGATGCTAACAACTTCAAACGGTCCATCCCAGTTTGGACTAAGTGTTCCTTCACTCGAGACTCTGTTGCAGAGTAATCTTTTCTTCAATACCCAGTCCCCCACTTTGAAAGAACGAAGTTTGACCCTTGAATTATAGTAGTTGGAGATGCGCTGCTTGTAGGCGACATTCCTCAAGTGAGCCTAGTTTCTGTGTTCCTCGACTAGATCTAAGTTGAGAGTAAGTTGTTTGTCATTTTCGCTTTGCACGTAGTTCTGGACTCGGAACGTTGCTTGCTCAAGCTCAACTAGGACAACTGCCTCTGTACCAAAGGCAAGTGAGAATGAGGTTTTTCCTGTTGATGTCCGATACGAAGTGCGGTATGACCAAAGAACTTGGGGTACAAATTCTGGCCAACAACCTTTAGCCTTGTCCAAGCTGGTTTTCATAGTTCGCTTGATTATTTTGTTGATGGATTCAACTTGTCCATTAGATTTGGGATAAGCTGGGGACGAGCTTGGGAGGCAAAACATAAGTTGAAGTTGTACTTAGAGCAAAACATCCTGAACTTATTGTTGTCAAACTGTAGCCCATTGTGAGTGACTATCGCATTGGGAATGCCTAAATCTGCAAAGGATGTTCTTCCATACGAAGTCTTTTATTTTTGCCTCAGTAATGGTTGCCAAGGGTTCTACTTCGGCCCACTTTGTGAAGTAGTCAGCTGCAATGATTGCATAGTGAACCTTGCCCTTCCCTGTGGGCATTGGGCCGATCAAATCAAGTCCTCATTGGGTGAAGGGCCAAGGGCTGATCATAAGAGTGAGCGGCTCGGGAGAGGAGTGAGGAATAGTTGCTTAGCGTTAACACTTATCACATGAGCATGATATTCTAATGGCATCTTGGTAGAGTGTTGGCCAGTAATATCCTTGGCAAAAAGTTTTGTGTGCTAGGGATCAAGATCCAGCATGATCTCTACAGACTCCTTCATGTATTTCCTGAAGGACAGTTTTCGCCTCTGCGGGCGTAAGGAATCTTAGGTATGGTAGGTTAAAACCTCGCTTGTAGAGTTGGTCATTAATGATCAAGTAATGGGTAGCCTTGTATCGAATCTGCTTAACTTGGACTTTGTCATTTGGAAAGGTGCCATGAGCAAGGAATCTATAAATCGGGGTAATCCAACTATCCCCTTGTTGTAAGTTGCACACTTCCGTAGCCATGGTGCTTGGTGCTGCCAACAATTCGACCTGAATTTTTCTCCCAATCTTGTCTTCCACCACTAAGGCGAGGTGAGCCAAAGCATCTGCATGACTATTTGCAGCTCGAGGAATTTGGGTGATCTGGTAGTGGAAATGCTTGAGCTATAATTGTGTTTGTGCCAGATATGCTGCCATGGAGCTATCCTTAGCGTCAAACTTGTTGGTGACCTGGTTAACCACCAATTGGGAGTCACTGAAAATATCAATTCGTTTAACCCCAAGGTGTTTGGCCAAACGTAAGCCTGCTAGGAAGGCTTCATATTCGGCCTCATTGTTCGACGCCTTGAATTTGAAACGAAGAGCATACTTCATTGCCACTTTGTCAGGGGTCGTAAGGACCAGTCCTGTTCCACAACCCTGTTGGTTGGACGAGCCATCAACATATAGACTCCATGCTGGGGCTATTGGTTCTATTTTCTGAGCTTCTAAGGGTAATGAAACCGAGTGTTTCATTGTTAGGAATGTAAAAGGATTAGGACCGAGTTGTCTAAATCACCTCTTTATTGAATTCATGCCAAATAGTTTTCGTTACATAGGATGCCGAACGGCTGAAGCTTAACACTTGTACAATGTGAGTTTACTTGTAATAGTACTTCAAGTATTCAGCATTCCATGGATGGCCAAGGGTCTTACCATCGGAGCTTCTAAGATTGTAGGAGCCAGGGTGACTGATGCCAACAACTTCAAACGGTCCATCCCAGTTTGGACTAAGTGTTCCTTCACTCGAAACTCTGTCGCAGAGTAATTTTTTCTTCAATACCCAGTCCTCCACTTTGAAAGAACGAGGTTTGACCCTTAAGTCATAGTAGTTGGAGATGCGCTGCTTGTAGGCTACATTCCTCAAGTGAGCCTGGTTTCTATGTTCCTCGACTAGATCTAAGTTGAGGGTAAGTTGTTTGTCATTTTCGCTTTGCACGTAGTTCTGGACTCGGAACGTTACTTGCTCAAGCTCAACTGGGACAACTGCCTCTGTACCAAAGGCAAGTGAGAATGGGGTTTCTCATGTTGATGTCTAATACGAAGTGCGGTATGACCAAAGAACTTGGGGTACAAATTCTGGCCAACAACCTTTAGCCTTGTCCAAGCTGGTTTTCAAAGTTCGCTTGATTATTTTGTTAATGCCTTCAACTTATCCATTAGACTGGGATGAGCTGGGGAGGCAAAACATAAGTTGATGTTGAACTTAGAGCAGAACATCCTGAACTTATTGTTGTCGAACTGTCGCCCGTTATCAGTGACAATCGCATTGGGAATGCCAAATCTGCAAATGATGTTCTTCCATATGAAGTTTTCTATTTTTGCCTCAGTAATGGTTGCCAAGGGTTCTACTACGGCTTACTTTGTGAAGTAGTCAACTGCAACGATTGCATAGTGAACCTTGCCCTTCCCTGCAGGCATTGGGCCGATCAAATCAAGTCCCCATTAGGCGAAGGGCCAATGGCTGATCATAAGAGTGAGCGGCTCGGAAGAGGAATGAGGAATAGTTACGTAGCGTTGACACTTCTCATATGAGCGGGATATTCTGATGGCATCTTGGTAGAGTGTTGGCCAATAATATCCTTGGCGAAAAGCCTTGTGTGCTAGGGATTGAGATCCAGCATGATCTCCGCAGACTCCTTCATGTATTTCCCGAATGACAGTTTCTGCCTCTACAGGCGAAAGGCATCTTAGATATGGTAGGTTAAAACCCTGCTTGTAGAGTTGGTCATTAATGATCAAGTAACGGGTAGCCTTGTATCGAATCTGCTTAGCTTGGACTTTGTCATTTGGAAGGGTACCATGAGCAAGGAATCTATAAATTGGGTAATCCAACAATCCCCCTGTTGTAAGTTGCACACTTCCGTAGCCATGGTGCTTGGTGCTGCCAACAATTTGACCTGAATTTTTCTCCTAATTTTGTCTTTCATCGATGAGGCAAGGTGAGCAAAAGCATATGCATAACTGTTTGTCGCTCGAGGAATTTGGATGATCTGGTAGTGGAAGTGCTTGAGCAATAATTGTGTTTGTGCTAGATATGCTGCCATGGAGCTATCCTTAGCGTCAAAGTTGTTAGTGACATGGTTAACCACCAATTGGGAGTCACTAAAGATATCAATTTGTTTAACCCCAAGGTGTTTGGCCAAACGTAAACCTGCTAGGAGAGCTTCATATTCGGCCTCATTGTTTGACTCCTTGAATTTGAAACAAAGAGCATACTCCATTGCCACTTTGTCAGGGGTCGTAAAAACTAGTCCTACTCCACAACCCTGTTGGTTGGACGAGCCATCAACATATAGACTCCATGCTGGGGCTGTTGGTTCTATTTTTTGAGCTTTCGAGGGTAATGAAACCACTTCTTTAGGCGTAGAAACAATGTCAATAGGATATGTGAAGTCGGCGATGAAGTCTGCCACTGCTTGGCCTTTCTCAGCTGGCTTTGGTTGGTAGGAAATGTCAAACTCACCCAATGTTATCGCCCATTTGATCATTCGTCCGGAAGTGTCAAGACTTTGGAGTATCTGTCGAAGAGGATGATTGGTAAGCACGATGATGGAGTGTGCTTAGAGGTAAGGGCGAAGTTTTCGAGCAGACATGACCAATGCTAGAGCCAATTTCTCAATGTTGGAGTATCGTGTTTCCGCATCTTGTAAGTCCTTGCTA
This sequence comes from Malus sylvestris, assembly GCF_916048215.2. Taxonomy (NCBI): domain Eukaryota; kingdom Viridiplantae; phylum Streptophyta; class Magnoliopsida; order Rosales; family Rosaceae; genus Malus; species Malus sylvestris. The sequence continues at coordinate 31,921,183 of NC_062272.1, forward strand.
GCGTAGTAGACAGGCTGTTCGATATTATCATCATTTCGAATGAGAACGAAACTTACTGCTGAAGCCGATACCGATAGATAGATAATGAGAGTGTCACCAACCTCAGGTTCAAAGAGCAGAGGGGCTTTACTCATGTAGTCTTTGAGGTTCTTGAATGCCTCAGCACATTCATCAGTCCATATAATGTACTTCTTACTTCCCGTAAGTGCTTTGAAGAAAGGAGCACATCTGTTTGTGGCCTTAGAGATGAACCTAGTTAAGGTTGCCACCTCGCCAGTAAGGCTTTGGATATCTTTTGAAGTTACCGGTTCCTTTATATCGAGGATTACTTTGATCTTCTCGGGATTAGCCTCAATGCCTCGTTGGCTTATCATGAAGCCTAAGAATTTGCCAAAGCCTACGCCGAAGGCACATTTGTTGGGGTTCAACCTCATTCGATACCTCTTCAGAATGGTGAAAGTTTCAGATAGGTTGGTGAATTGTTGGTCAGCATGTTTACTCTTGACTAGCATATCATCAACGTAAACTTTCATGCTCTTCCCAATCTGTTCGGCAAACATTGAATTGACCAGTCTCTGATAAGTTACTCCTGCATTCTTTAGGCCGAAGGGCATGACTTTACAACAATATAGTCTCCTGTCAGTAGTCAAGGCTGTATGTTCTTGGTCCGGAAGGTTCATGAGGATTTGGTTGTATCCTGAGTAAGCATCCATGAAGCTCAAAAGTTCACACTCTGCCGTAGAGTCTATAAGTCTATCTATAAGAGGAAGAGGAAAGCTATCATTTAGGCATCCTTTGTTTAGGTCGATGTAATCGACACACATTATCCACAAGACCTTTTAGAGCAGGAGACTTTCCTTAGTCAGATTCTTCTTAAAAAGGACAACATTTGTTACCCACGTTGGATAATTGACTTCGCGGACGAAGCATATGCCTTTAAGTTTTTCAACTTCTACCTTCATTGCCTCATACCGTTCAGCGTCATAAGATCTTCGCTTCTGTCTCACTGGTTTGGTCTTAAGGTCAATACTTAAGCGATGACAGATGATATCGGGAGAGATGTCTGTCATGTCCTCGTATGACCAGGCGAAGACCTCAGTGTTCTCTTGCAAAAAAGAGATCAATGCCAACCAAATGGGTGGTGACAAGGTGGTGCCAATCTTCACCATGCGATCCGGATAATCTTTTGAGATAGAGACCTTCTCCAACTCTTCAGCGGGTTGTGCTTGCTGGGTGAAAGAGTCATCTCGAGGATCGTCGAGTTGACTATTGCCATCGTGAAGATCCAAGTTGGCTTCGTCTGGGCTGGTCTTTATGACTTGGTCATGTATAGAAAGGGTTTCCTTGGGCACATGCAGGTGTTGTTGCTTGACCGAAGTGTTGTAACATGATCGTGCACTAAGTTGATCTTCTCTGATGTAACCATTTCCATAGGGGGTTGGAAATTTCATCAACAACATATGTGTGAATACCATGGCCTTGAGATCATTAATGCCTGTGCGTCTGAAGATGACATTGTATGTCGTTGGGTAATCAACCACCAGGAAGTTAGTGGTAATGGTAGCTGTATAAGGGCCTGTACCAATGGTGAAAGGTAAATGTATGCTCCTCAAAGGTTGCACGATATCACCAGAGAAGCTTATCAGAGGGGAAATCAAGTGATCGAGCAAGTGTTCAGCTACATTAAGTGCCCTGAAAGCTTCAGCAAACATGATATTAACTAAAGCCCCCGTGTCTACCAGGATTCGTCGTACTTTAAAGTTGGCTATATGAGCTTCCACAATCAATGGGTCGTTGTGAGGGTAGATGATACTTCTTTGTTCCTCAGGGTAGAAACATATTGGATCCCAGTTAGGCTTTTGATACTTACCTCCCGTGATGTCTTCCACGTGAAACACTTGGTGGCCAGACCTTAAAGCTCGTTCATTATTTTTCATGGCCCTGTTAGAAGATTTAGATGTGGGTGTGCCACCACTTATAGAATATATCACATTCACCTGGCGTTGGTTACAGTTACCCCTTGGAGGGTGAAAGAGGAATTGATCAATTTTTCCTTCATGTGCCAAAGCTTCAATATGATCACGAAAGGTAAGGATGGAAATCTTTCCTTTTGCCCTGAGATTGATATGTCTGTTGACTTGGCAAAGTATTAAGTAAGGTAGAGGAAGGCACTACTGCCGTTTGGAAGGTCGAGGTCTTCTCATTTGGTTGGATCCGACTTCCACTCCCTACTTGCTGATAAAGGGTGGTTGTGGGGGGTTTCCCTTGATATGTCCTTGCCTCGGCGGAGGCATGTTTGTAAGCCTGTGCCATCACCTCAGAGTAAGCCTTCTAAGTATTAGCATTGATCATGTACTTGAAGAAACAATCACGTAGGCCTGCCATGAAAGCCTTGAAGGCAATCTTGTCATCTGCCTCAACGCCGCGAGAATATTCATAGCTGAAATGACCGGCATACTCTCATAGTAACTCGTCCGGCTTCTGGCGAATAGTGTACAAGTCATCTGCATAATGCAAGCGATCGGTTTAGAAGATGTGTTGAGAGACAAACAGTTTCCTTAGTTTCTCAAATGAGTCTACTGTCTCAAGTAGAAGACGACAATACCAGTTTAGAGCTCCGCCAGAGAGGGTGGAGGGGAAGAGAAGACATCGTTTTCCATCGGTGTGCATCTGATATGCCATGGTGGACTCAAAGAGGTTAAGGTGTTCAATTGGGTCCTCCATTCCAGTATAGAGTTGTAAACCAAGCTTTTGTCTTATCTTCGCTTGAAAGAGGGTGTCGAGGATCCTCCTTGTAAGGCCTAGGTTGGTTCCAATCATGTATCTCAACTTGTCATTCGGCCTTCAACTTGTTTACTTCCTTAAGAAGTTGTAGGACAAGAGGGTCCTGAGTGGAGTCATGTACCACTGGAGCTTTCTTTCGTAAATCTCCATATCCTCTTGGAAGTATGAAGGTTTGATCAAAAGCATGTGATTTTTCCCTGGACTCGCCATACTGACTTCCAAGTTATGTCTGTCGAAACATCTCTTAGTCCCCTATACCTTCGTGTTTCTCTAAGACTTGTTGTCTTTTCCCTAAATTGGTAGCCGGCCTGAGACATAGGAGAGGACCGAGTCTTTTAGAGACCCATGGGTCATTGATCTTCGAGCTTACATGGATAGGATTGTCTCGACGTTGCTTTAGGAAATCTTGATAGTCGCGAAAGACGACTTTCGATCCTTCCACTTCTTCTGTAAGAATGTGTCTTCCTCCACTTCTCCTACTTCGGTTCGAACCAGCTGGGTTGAAAGAAGTCTCATGTTGATCAATGTTTTGATGATTAGCTCGCTCCTCATTAGGGATACCCATGTCGAAGGAAGGCGACCCTCCGTGTTGGGGGGCACCCAGATGATAGTTGATGTCTACAAGGGTAACGAGCTCGCGTGTTTGAGTACGCCTATTTTCGTGGAGCGTCTCAAAGAGATTCTCATACTACTCCTAGAGGACCTCATTCTTCATTGTTATCTTGTTGTTCTGAGCTTCTAGCTCATCGACTTTAGTTTGAAGAGCAACCCTATTTCCCTTCTTCTTTCGTTGCCTCGCACCAAGTGCAAGAGGGGTGTCATTCTACGTGCTGTGGCTTCCTTCGCTCCCCATGTTGGAAAGGGATGCCTGGTCAAAAGAGAGTGTACGAATGGTGGAAACCAGCTTAACAAAGCTAAAAAGAATAGGAATAAGTGTCATTCCCACAGACGACGCCAAATGTTGATGCACAAAATTAGTGAGGACTTTCCTACAACAGAAAGTGTTAAGTTTGTGACCTTCGCTAGATTGCTCCGATCACTAGTATGGATAAGTATGTAAAGGGATAGAGATAAGGAAGCAAACACAAGATGTACGTGGTTCACCCAGATTGGCTACGTCTACGAAGTAGAGGAGTTCTCATTAATTGTGAAGGGTTTACACAAGTACATAGGTTCAAGCTCTCCTTTTGTGAGTACTAGTGAATGATTTAGTACAAATGACATTAGGAAATATTGTGGGAGAATGATCTTCTTTTATAGAAAACAGTTTCTAGCTTTGTTTTGACATTGACACGTGTCGTGTTGTGATTGGCTTCTGATATTGACACGTGTCGCGCTATGATTGGCTTCTGATGTCAACACGTGTCGCTCTGTGATTGGCCTCCTGGTTAGAGGGAAACTCTTTTGGGTCCTTGACAGTATAACGTTGACCGATACTCAGTAGTTTCAGGATTGGTCAAGTATGGTACAAACATCATTTGTACTAAATCATTCACTAATACACACTAAAGGAGAGCTTGAAACTATGTACTTGTGTAAACCCTTCACAATTAATGAGAACTCCTCTACTCCGTGGACGTAGCCAATCTGGGTGAACCACGTACATTTTATGTTTGCTTCCTTGTCCCTATCCATTTACTTACTTATCCACACCAGTGATTGGAGCAATCTAGCGAAGGTCACAAACTTAACATTTTCTGTTGTATCAAAGTCCTCGCTAATTTTGTGCATCAACACTAAGAATAGGGTAAAATATATAGTATAATATCGCCTCATCAATAGGCATGTCAAAGGGTTCCTACTTCATTAAGAATATCAAACAAAGTTGGAGAACATCTGCCGTTAGCAGTGATGGGAGTTCCATACATCAGACCCCCACTTCTAGTTTGGTGAATGCATTTTCTATTGGAAATGTGCCCTAAAACCAATCATATGATGATACTTTACGGACATTTCACATGTTAAACTAATCTAGTTTAATATCAAGGGCATAGATTATTGTTTTAAGCCGTCTCATATAAATGTTATATGCTTAAACAATGAGTCCAAGGAATATGTAATTAGGAGAATGTAATTTAAAGAAGTTAGATTCATGAGACCATTCTCTTTCGTATACATATCCTAAACGTTCCTGAGAAGTTAGATTCATGAGACCATTCTCTTTCGTATACATATCCTAAACGTTCCTGATCATAGGATTGCCAATTGGGCATTGACAGTCCGTTAAGATCAGTATGTGTTATGTCTTCACTTAGTGAGTGTGACTGGTTTCGAGTCATTGGTGTGACTGACACCAAGACAAGTACGTAGGTGCTCAATAAGGAATGAGTTTACTGAACACGATCAACGAAGAGTTCTCATACTCATGTCACATGAGAACTCATGGTTGGGATAATGCAAAGTAGTCCTTTGACCTGAGGCATCATAGTTGTCTTGTGGTTAGGTCCTTGATCTTTGATTATGTCAAAGTCACTCCATTCACGGGTGTCCACGGCATAATTGGGGTTAAGCCACTTAGCCATGGAGGCAAGTGAATGCGCAACAAGGGATCTCTAACCTTCAAACCGTTTGAGGGAGAATACTCTATGATATGATTAAGAATCTCTGGCCAGAGTATGAATGAGATTTAGGAAGTCGTTCCAAATCACATTCAAGGTAATCATATAAGTAAATGAATCACATTGGATAGTAGACATGAATAAACTATCAAACTAAACAATGTGGTCAAGAGTATTGTATTAGAGAAAGACCGTATTGCATTGTAATCCTAAACTGAATAGGTTATCCACCTCTTCTGATTAGCTTGGGTAACCATGACATACTGCTAGGTGTCACTCATGGTTTGTGGAAGCCCTAAACGTGTATAATCACTAAAGGGAGAATTGAAAGTAAGTTTCAATTCACAATCGATTTGAAAGAGTTCTAATCGCCCACTGCCTCGCTAAAAGGAACCTAATGGATCGTACACCGTGTAAGGTAGAGATTGAAGAAACAACGGAGATGAGTAAGGATAATTAAATGGTTTAATTATTTATTTATGGCTAGAATTAATTAATATGTTAATTAATCAAACGAATAAGTTCGTTATAGACCTAGGGTTAGTTTTGGGCCGCAAGGCCCAATGAGATTTGAATTTCAAGCCCATTAACTCAAGTTGTATGACAACTTGAATAAACAAAGGGCTTGAAAGCCCAATAAACCCTTAAGGCCGGCCATTTAAAGGAGGGTAGTGAACTTGCTTTAATAACAAGTTTGCCACTCCAATGAAGGAAGGTATAAATATGACTTTATAGCCAAAATTCATTTAAGGTTTTTTTGAGGAAATTGGAGAGAACACAAAGCTTTCCTTTCTCTCTAAAGAGGCCGGCCACCCTTGGAGGGATTAGCTAGTAATCTTTCTCTTCCAAGGTCACTCATCTCTTCTTCACATCTTACCTTGGTGTGGAGACTTAGAGGTTCTCAATTTTGGGAACTTGGAGAAACCTATTCTTCCATCCAAATCCATGGATCTAAGAAGCAAGGAATGAAGGCCCTATCTCTTGGGTGATTATCCTTTGCTTTTGCAAAGAGGAATCTACAAAGGTATAAATTTCTCAACTCACTTTCTTTTGAGTTGAGTCTTGGTTCACCAATCTACTAGGCTTTGAATTTAATGGGTAATGTTTTGTTTTGAGTGCATGCAAGCATGATTCCGCCTTTAATTTGTTAATTGCATGCTATAGATGTTGCTCAAATGAACATGTTTTTCACAAAATTTCCTTCATTTTCAATTTTCAAAGGGCCTAGTGTTGACCCTAAAAATTACGAAGTCTACGTGGCATGTAGGCCAAGTAACTGTGAGCTAACTATGTATTTCTTGTGAATGCGAGCGTGCCAACTCGCGGTTGAGCTCAGTCAGGCGAGTAAAATATATGTGACGAGGGTGGCAAATGTCAAGGGAAACTTTTGTCTAACTTAGAACATTTGAGCAACACATGCATAAAATTAACTATTAAAGATGGCATGAACTCAAAAGAAATTCTAAATTTGCTGAAATTCAAGTCCTAGTGTTGGTAAACCAAGACTCTTTATAAATTAAAGAGAAAAGAGTTTTGAGCTCTCATACCCTTAAAGCTCATCCTTGTTTACACAAGATTATCACCCAAGTGGAGTGCCCTCAAGTTCACTCCAAACTCCATGGATGCCTCCTTGTGTTTTGGATCTTCTCTCCTTGAAAATTTGCTCCTTTGCTTCTTGAGGATTTGATGAAAAAGAATCTCCAAAGCTTCCAAATTTGAAAGCCTCCTAATCTCCACACCAAGGATGTAGTGTGAACACAAGATGGATAGTCTAGAGTAAGAAATATTGCTAGCTATTTTCCTGTAGATGGATAGCCTCCTTAGAGAGAAAAGGAGAGTTGTTGTGCCCCCAAATTTCTTTTCAAAAAAACCCCAATGAGTTTTGGCTATAAAGCCACTTGTATACCCACTTCCAAGTGAATGGCAAGCTTGTACGTAAGCCACTTCCTTCTTATGGCTAGCATCCCTTATTAGTTGGGTTAACTGCCCATTTTTTTTTAGTTGTTGCACAACTTAAACATAATGGGCCATTATTGACCAAACCCATTTGGATTACAAAACACGAAACTAACTTAAAGTCCAATATGAAACATTTCGTATGATTAATTAACCAATTATTTTATCTTGACCATGCTTAATTAAACTATTTAATTACTTACCCATCTCATTGATATTTCTTCACATTCATCCTTATACGATGTACGATTCATTACATTTCAATCAGCGAGGCAATGGTTGATTTTAACTCTTAACAGTTGATTGCGAAATTGAAATAACATTCAATTCTCCCTTTGTTAAAGATTAGTGATTGCTAATCTTCGGGAATTCCACAAAACCATGAGGGACACCTAACAGTATGTCATGGCTACCCAAGCTTAGAATTGGTTGGATAACCTATTCGACTTGAGATTACAATGCAATACGGCTTTCTCTACATCAATACTCTTGATGACATTGTTTGGTTGATAGTCTATTCATGTCTACTCTTCAATGTGATTCTCTTGTCTATATGATTACATTGAATGTGATTTGAGACGTACTTCCTAAATCTCATTCATGTGCTCTGATGAGAGACTCTTAATCATATTATAAAGTATTCTCCCCTTAACAATTTGAAGGTTAGAGATCTCTTGTTGTACACTCACTTGCCTCCATGACTAGGTAATTTAACCCAACGATGTCATGGACACTCTCAAATGGAATATCTTTAACATAATCAAAGATTAAGGACCTAGCCATAAAACAAATATTGAGCACCTACATAGTTATCTTGGTGTCATTCACACCAATAACTCGAGACTAGTCACTCTTTAGGGAGAAAACATAGTACAGACATATCTATCCAGACTATCAATGCCAAATTAGCAATCATATGATCATGAACATTTAGGATATTTGTATGAAAGCGAAAGATCTTATGAATCTAACTTTTTATATCACATCTTTTACCCACATGTTCCTTGGACTTATCGTTTAAGCATATAACGTTTAATGAGATGCTTTAAACAATAACATTTGCCCTTACATTAAACTAAATTAGTTTAACATGTGAAATGTTCATATATTATCTCATGTTGCTTTAGGGCACATTTTTAAAAATCTCCCACTTGCACTAAAGCCAATCAACTGTGTTTAGTGATGACACCTTTTAAGATGTCATTCCAAAGATAGTTGAATAATAGGCTAGACAACGGTTATCTATATTATCCTTAGGAGCAACCTTGAGATTAGCGATGTCACCATTATACACAATTCTCAATCATGTGGTTTAGTCTCTCAATGGTGTTTGGAACCTAATGAGACCTTGATTCACTAGCTTGAGCTATCGCCCTATTAATGTCTTAGTGAGGGTGCAATAACGATATTTTATAGATTAGTTTAACATATGAAATGTTTGTAAAATATCATCTCATGATTGGCTTTAGAGCACATTTCCAACAAAATGCGTTGCTAACTTCTGTACCTAAGCGATTGCAACTGAGGAAGTAACACCTCTCGGCTTAGGGGGTTTTAGAACCTAAAGACAAGGTTGCTTAATTAATTGTGAAGTTCAGGCCCTTTTGCATCAGGTTTGATAGCTTAAACTATATTTGTGAGAATATAATTGCGTCAAATTGGTATCAAATTGTATGGGCAAATATACTTAAAGGAGATGAGTGTTTTTGTGATAAATGGTGGTTTGGCTGCCTAAATGCCGAACTACGAAATGCACATGGGACTAACCATATAGAACACCTCAGTTCACCGGGAAGCTAATGAAGTGACCTCTTTAGGCAAACAAATTAAAAACTTTTTGCTGGCCTAGACGAATAATAACTAACCAACTAGAAGTAATGTCGTTTACTTGTCCAAACTGAAGATGCTTCTAAGTCTACTTGATTTATAGCTCCAGTGCTATTTACCCAAACTGAAGATGTCGCCGGTTGTCAACATAGTGTTGTTTCCTTATCCAAACTGAAGATGTGTTGACAAGAGAGGTAGGATAATTAGTATTTTTCTTAGGGTTCTGAGAAGGGTTTTACATAAAGTGAGGATTTTCTCGTAAAACGCTTTGAGTTGTTTGTTGATTTGAAGAGGCTTCTCACATTGAATAACCACTTCTATATGGATTTCGTGTAATTAGGTCTGCCAAGGTAGAATCCTGATAGGACTATGCTTACTCGGCAATCACCTAGATATCATCTCTTTAACCTTTTAATCCCTTCTTTAGCCAAAACTCAAACTCTATCCGATTTTAGCTTCTTTGAATTGGACAAAGATTTCTGAACCTAGTTCCTTTGTGCACTTGATTCATTCTTATCTGATCAACCATAGGTTTTGATTCATGGAATAATTCGAATCTTATTAGAAAACCAAACTGATTCTTGGCAATTTTAATTTAACCAGGACTCGACTGAGCTACGCCAGAGTCTGACCCTTTAAGAGTTCTACTTCCATTAGGACTTGATCAAATTAATGCTCTTCCGAGCTGGGAGCCAACTAGCCTGAAGAATCATTATTGGGCGAATCATGGTCTTTCAACTTGGTTATCCCTTCTGCCACTTAATACTATGACCTAGTGATATTCATCTTCACTTACAAATGAGAGGTATTAGGTTCGATTCTCGCCAAAGGCAAATTTGAACTATATTATTGCTAACTCATTTTGATGCTAAGCTCAGCCTTTAATGGAAATAATACTGTTTGTTAAAAAAAAAAAAAAAAAAAAAACTCGGTTTTCCACCCTCGGTCCAAACCCTATATGTCACGACCAAGCGCCCAGATGGGGAAACTCTTTGTTTTAACTGTGAGAAGAGAATCCGTTACAATTTTCCATGGCTTATAGTTACAGCACAGATGAATCAAAATGGTTAAGAGCCACCATAACCTTTGCGCTTGTAGCGCTCTCCGCCTCCACCGCCTTTTCTTGTAATTTCTCTTTCTTGTAGTTCATCTTACTGCATTGCATTTGGGTTCTTGTAATTTATCTTTCTTTTGGTTTTTAACAGTGTATTTGTTGAAAAGAAAATCAAGGGATTTGGATTCCAAGATTGGTGAGCTCCAGAAATCTCTCAAGGCTTCCTCAGACATATGTGGTGCCGAACGGCAAGGTCGAATTCGGGCTCAGCAGGTACACTCTCCAGCAGTGATTCTGCATTTAATTGAGCTGGTTTATTTCATATACATTTGTGATTGGAAATTTGATTGGTTGTTGTCCGGACAGTACCTTAACTATTTGCCTATGTTGTTGTACTTCATTACGTAATCGTTTAGGGATTTGCCTGGATCATGATTGTGTTCATTTCAGTCCATAGGCGTATCCGGAAGTAACATTGATCGTAGCGTTGGCATTTCACATGTCATTCGCGTTTTTTCTCGGCTTGCTAATTCTTTATCATTTTGTATTTGGAGGCTTTGAGAGAAGCGCTGACGCAACCTAAGTTGGATAGTTTGGAGCTGACTTCTTACCCCATGGCACCTATTGGTGTCGTCCAGTCATGCTTCTCTACCAGGTATTTTGGGTGGACAAAGTTTGGTATTCCGACTTAAAGATCTTTGTTTCTCATCACTTGACTGTATGTTCATATATCATCTGTCTATCAATATGATACAATTGCGCCCAAAGTGATTGAGTGGGTGGGTATATAGCTAGATCTGATCACTAGAATTGTTTACTAATCACTAGAATTGTTTACTCCTCATGAAGTGGTTGAAGAAATCTGATGCTAATCAAGGAACTAAAGTACAAAGAGAAAACAGACCGACCAATACTGATATCCAAATTATCTGATTTTCCAAAACCGATGATTGAGTTAATAGGTTTCATTTGTCTTTTCCTTTGAGTAAAACGGTAGTTTTCAAAACGCTCTGTCCCTTTGATTTTAAGTATGTACAGAAATCAAATTATGGTGAAAACTTTCAGCAGTGCTAGAAAAAATTCTATTTCCTTTGGGCTTAGTAGCACCTATCTCCTTCTAAATCTAAAGGGTTGAGGTTGAGTTCTGGGTTCCATCCCCAGTGGATGTGTTGGATTTTTATCCTGTCACTTGTCAGAGCAAAAGGAGTCAGATAGATAAATTAAACATTGCAGTTGAAATTATTAGAATAAGGTTTATCGTAGAGTTAAAGTAACATGTTGCACACCTATACACACACGCGCGCAGTTTACACTGGTGCATGAATGGGATATTCAGCCACCTTTAGTTTGCAGTTGCACCTTGGGAATGCTTGGTTTCTCAGGGCTTAAGGTCTGCTCATTTTCAAGCTATCCCATCTTTGGTTGCCAGAAGTTTGTTGCATTTGTTTGTCTATATATTGATAAAATAAAAAGCTTTTCAAAAAGTGCATATTTGTTTGGGAAAAGTAAGAATGTGCACATTTGTTGTGCATGCAAGGTTTCTTTAATGTCACATTGATGATCTTTCACTTTTTAATTGTGCAGGAATGGGACCCCTCGACAACCTCTACTTGTTCCTCTTTCCAGGGCCTGTTTGATTTTTAATTCAGCTCGTGTTCCTCCAGCATCGCTTGAGGGTCTTGGAGAATATTCTCACTGCTGGGTTATATATGTTTTCCATCTAAATACAAATCTGGAGAAGCTTTGGAAGGATCCGACTAAGTCAAGGTTCAAGGCCAAGGTGTGTGTGCCTCTGAGTATGGTATACTACTGTCTTTGCCTTTGGTGATTAGCTATTCTTTTTAACTTTGTGGAAAGGTCGACTGGATGAATAGGTGAGGGTACCAAGACTAAACGGTGAAAGGAGGGGAGTCTTTGCAACACGATCTCCACACAGGCCATGCCCCATTGGACTCACTGTTGCCAAGGTAGGGTTATACTACTGCTGAATAGACCTTTTTATAGTGACTCAAAAAAAAAAGAAAAAAAAATATCAACATTCTGCGTTAGACTAATACTGAACCTTGGTTGTGGAAGTGAAGTTTTTCAAAAACTATCAAAACTCAGTAATCTCACACAATTGGAAACCCATCTAATAGCTTCGTTCTTTTTCTCTTTTTGTTCTTTCTTTTGGTTTTTCTTGAGGGAATACTTACATCATGAATATATAGCCTTGCATCAAATATATATGTCTTAGACCTATCCACCAATTACCAATTGGTTTTTGATTGAATGCTCTAATTATAACATGGTATCATAGCCTTGGTTTGCAGGTACAGGGTTCTAAAACTCAATCCCCATTCCCCCACTTCTTTCTTGGTTTGCAAGGTGCAGGGAGGGGCTGCACCCATATGTTACAGGGTGGGGCTGCACCCATATATTACAAGGTCGGGGGCACCCAAATGTTTTTCTCTCTCCCTATCTACACTCAGGATGGGGCCACACGTGAGGAAGGACACCTTAATATACATTAAGCTATTGGGTCTAGTCGTTCTCTAACATCGTATTATAGTTATGCATCCTGTGTGTTAGGCCAACTATTTTACATTTTTAACTTTACTCTTTACTCTCCAAGTTCCTTTCCGGCATTTAGAGAAGTGGTGTGAGGTATGCGGAATAATGTATTAGGTGTTGGGTTTTTTCAGCCCATGATAAGTTGTCCCGAGTCTATCAGGAATTATAGTTTTAGAGGATTAAATTGTTTACCCAGTTGAAGTTGTTTTCCCAATTGGAGTTGTTTTCCCAATTGAAGTTGTATATCCAATTTAAATTGTTTACCCAATTGAAGTTGTTTTCCCAATTGGATTTGTTTTCCCAACTGGAGTTGTTTACCCAATTTAAGTTGTTTTCCCAATTGGAGTTGGTTTCTCAAGTGGGGAAGGATTCATAACTAGATTCCAATTAGGATTAGTAATGCTTATTGAAGAAGACCTTTCCTATGTCTATATAAACAGGCTATTGCACTAGTTTTGAATTGGAGCAAAATAATAAGTTGTATACCACTCAAGGAGTTAGAGTGTGACAATATTGTGAGGGCAAAGTATGTGTGAGAGAAAAGAAAGAGATAAGAGTATTTCTTGTTCTTGTTTTTTCAGGTTTTTCAACAAGTCTTAATCCTAGAGACTTGGCAAGATTATCCGTTGTATTCATTATTGATATAGTGAAAGACTAATGTTGTTACCCCGTGGACATAGGCACATATAGCCGAACCACATTAGTTCTTAGTGTTTTTTATCTTGGTTATTTTGTTTTCGATTTCCCGAGTCTGTTCTTTTTTATTCATTCTTAAATGTGATATTCACAACATTAGGTTTAATTCCTTTTTGTTGTCATATAACCATTTTAATTATTTTTACTCTATAAAACCGTTCTGTTTGTGTTCTTATCTTAAAGTTAAAGTTTGACTGCATATAAAAAAAAAAAAAAATTGAAAATATGCTTATGAAAAAGAGAAAGTCTGGAGTCTTATAAAAATATACTGTGTACTTTAGGTGGAAGCTGTACACAGGAGTATGCTTCTACTCTCTGGTGTGGATTTGGTTGATGGGACAGTAAGTTTTACAATTTTTATCTCAACTGGCCACATCCATTTTCTTTTTGTTCTGATTTTTTTTTTTTCAAATCAAACTTACTTGGTTTAGTTTTATTGACAGCCAGTACTTGATGTCAAACCTTATCTCCCCTACAGTGACAGCATCCAAGGAGCAAGAGTGCCAAAGTGGTTAACGGTATCATTTCCATTGTCTTTCAGGAATTTGTGAATCTTTATAGGTTCGTGACATACAAGATAAGAGATTGTCCATTAAACTCATCAAGAAGTTTTGGATATTAAACTTGGGAGGTTGAAAGTCAAGTGATGTGTAGTTATCAGACGTTCATACAGTATAGACTATTAGTGCATAAGCTGCAGGATACAAACTCTCCAGTTCAGTTGAGAGTTGGTTTGCAGTATGGATTCTTGTTCAGTTTGACTGATACTTGGACCAAAACCTTCAAATATCTATTATGGAAAACTGCATATGTATAAGTTGTAGATATTTCCCACCTCGACCATTGCATATTTTGAGATTGTGAATTGTTAGTAAACAACTGTATAATGTGATTTCAAAGGAAAAATACCTATTTCAGAGCTTTCTTCCTATGTCAGTGTAACATGTAAGTACTCTTCTGGTAACTTATAGGATCAATTCCTTCCTTGTTTTGAATTAATATCCATTTCGTCTGCAGGGGGACAGTGTTTTAGCAGTAGCTTCTGTTAGTTTCTCGGAGGGCTTCACTTCAACACTCGCTGATTGCTGGGAAATATCAGTGAGTGGATCTTTACTTCAAATATCAAGAACCTGTTTCATATTTTTGAAGGAGACATCCTTTTAATTTGTTGTTTTGATTAATTATTCATATTTGTTTACAATTTGCATCAATAGTCTGCTTCCTAGCTCTTCATTGGTAAAAGTCAAACTCTTTACATAACACCAGAAAGAAATGTAAGCAACCTTTAAAACAAGGGTACCGCAGTAAAAAAAAAAAAAAAAAAAACAAAAAAGCCCAGGAAATAAGAAGAAAACCAAAAGACAGGATGTAACTGAACACCTTAAAGATCATTCTGTCCAAGAAAAATATAAATTGAAACCTGGAAATCAAATGTGAAGATCTAAGAGGGAAACTGACCTCCTGATATAAAATATGTGCCTCAACATTGGACTGACTATGCTGTATGAAAATTTTCGTACATTGTGTGCAATTTGATTGGCAACTATATATGTTTTATCTTTCCTATGAAAAGAATTGTATAGTTTTTCTTCATCAATAGTACTGGTCGAACTCAGGCTCTATGCGCTGAAACTAGTGGAGGATATCATAAGACCTCAGTAATTAAATTCTAAAAGATTCAACAACTCATCATCATGTGAGATCTCATTCTGGCTGTTTTTTTGGTGCTCTGATTGCGAAACTCTGCGAGTTAGTAAATAGGTCTCCCATATGTTCTATCTCATCCTGCAAATAGCTATACCTGGGAATAATTGACATTCCTGTTCGCCGACTCTTCTATCAGTTCTAGGTTCTGAACTTGCATCCTGTTCAAAATTCCCAAAGGGGTTCTTAGCAGATCATGAATAGATTGATTCCTTCTTTCACTCCCTGGTTGTGAATGTTTAATCGATTCTTAATCTTCTGTTTTCATTGTCCTCTTCAAATATGCTAGATAAACTCCTTTGCCCTTATACTCAAATAATTAGCTATTTAAATCTCGGGTTTAGAAAATGCTATTCCTTTTCCATGAAAACAGTTCAAAAATCAACTACATTAACTGGGAAATACTTTATTCTCCCACACCTTGAAGCACCAATTCCTGTGCACTTTATTTATTCCATCTGCATCTGGTTCGTTGCAGGGAAAGAATTCACTCTATGCTTCACCAGATCAGTTCCAAAACTTGATCAAGCAGGTGCTTTCATGGGATATTCGCTCATTGTCTCAACGAAATCGACCTCATGATTCCTTCACCAAGTCAGAAAATGGGAAACAATTGAACGAATGTTCAGATGACTTCCCTGGTGAAGAAGCTTCTAGCCCTGGAAGCGAACAGCCACCGCAGTCTCCCAGAGACATAATATATCACCTGACTCTAGAAGGATTGGATGTTTCATACAGACTCAATTGTGATGGCAGTGTTGTTGTAGAGAAAGTGACAGAAGCATCGAGCGTGACTAATAGTAGTCAAAAGCGATGTAATTACTCTACATGGAAAGACCATTCCGTGCCCCTTGAGAACTGATATTGTGTTTCCACTTTTCTTTTTCTTTCCTTCTCCTTCAGCTTCTATTTCCCCCTCTCCAAGGGCCTGATAGCCACTTTCTTCCAACTTCTTGTGCCCCTGATTTCTCTGTCTATAGCCCCTTTTTCCCTGGTTTCCTCCCTCCCTTCCACTTCCTTTCCACTTTTCCTCCTTTTTTCTTCCTTCTCTCCTCCTTTCCACTTTCCTTCTTCCTTCCTTCTACTTTTTTTTCCCTTTTTTTCATTCTGTCGTTTCTTCCTTTTTCCCTTTCTTTGCATCTTCTTTCCATCTTTTTCTCATTTTTCTTCCACTTTCCTCGCACTTCACTCCATCTTCCACCCAATCAACCCCATCCTTCTTCGACTTCACATCTTGGTTTGGCTTCTCCATCTTTGTACCGCGATTTTTCGCGTTTCACCCGGAAGTTGTGTAGAGTTTTCGCTCGGGTGTTCACACCACCACCTTCCTTGGGATTGTCTTTGATGGCACTGTTGCTAGTGGGTTGCTCTTTCCCACTGGCTTCCTTCGTTTTGGGTTTCACTTTGTTGGCCCTGTTGCTAACGGGTTGCTTCTTCCCGCAAGCTTCATCCGATGTGTGGCAGCTACAGGTGTGGTGCTTGGCGGTGTTTGGGGATTTGTGTTGGGGTTCTGTTTTCACTCTATTTTCTTCTACTTTTGGAGCTTTGTTTAGCTTGTTTTCAGGTGTGTGCAGGGAACGTTTGTTTTTGTTGGTTGGTTGGTAAGTGGCTTTCCGGCGACGGCGGGTTGAAGCTGCTAGGGTTTGTTTCGGTGTATTCTTTGTTTTGGGCTCTTTAGTTGCTTCTGAGGTCCTTTTTGTTTATGTGTATGTATTTGGCTATTTTCTTGTGTAATTATTGTGTTGGAATAAAGCACTTTTCACCCAAAAAAAAAGAAAAAAAAGAACTGATATTGTGTTTCGTGTTCTTTGGAATAATCATTTCATGGTGGAGGTCTGAATAGATAAGGATTTGAAACTCGAATTGTGTTAAATTGCTGGCCATAATCTTCTATTCAATACAATTTGTGTTATCCTGTAATTTGTGCCGGGTGGGGATGTACACTTTCTGGTTGTGTTATTGTGATAAAACTCGAGATTCTTAGTTACACGTGACGAGAGATATATAACCGGTTACAATTAGCAATCGACAATTGGACTTGTAAGGAAGTGAAGTGCAGATTTAGTTCATGAATTCTTACTTAAGTGAAAATTATGACTTTGAATTATTTTTTCGGTAAAATAAGTCCATAAATTCATTAAAAATGGCTAATTTCATCCTTACTATTATATTCAAAGCTATTTTATTTAATTTTTCGTCAACTTATGTAACTTGACACATTTTCGAGTGTAATATCGTTCTTTTCTCGTATAAAAGCCCTTAACATTATATAAGTTACAAATCTAACGTCTAATTTACCCTCCAAAGTTAACCCCATACACTATTTCTTTATGTAAAATTACTAATCTACCTTCCAATGTGTATCACATGCAAGTAACGTAATTTAAATTGGCGGAAAATTGAATATAGTAGCTTGGAATATAGTATTAGAGATGTAATTGGCAAATTTTTATAATTAAATGACTGATTTTTTCTGAAAAAAATAATTTAGGGACTTAATTTTTATTCAAGTGATAATTCAAAGACTAAATTAACAATTCATCCTTTAAAATATTACGCTGTCAGTAAAGCTAATGACCTTTTACATGTAAATGATACAAAATATAAAGTAATGATAAATTGATAGACAGTGGAGCACCCCATATTCTCTTGTCAAAACTACCACCTCATTCTACTTCACCTACCCCCTTTTTCTCCGTCAACACTTTACTTACCCATTTAATAGTTACAAATTGTGCAAAGTTATATAAACAGCATTTATAAAAGAAATCAAAACCTTAGAAGAGATTTTTATTTTTATTTTTTATTTTTATGTATATAAAACACAAACTGATACATTTCGTGTGTAATATAATTGATGATATATTTTTTACTTCTCCTCCACTTATGTAATGGCACGTGATGTACCTACTACCTTGAATACAATATACTAAAAAGTCTCTCAAGATTGAAATGAGAATAACAACAACAAAGCCTTTTCCCACTAAGTGGGGTCGGCTATATGAATCCTAGAACGCCATGGCGCTCGGTTTTGTGTCATGTCCTCCGTTAGATCCAAGTACTCAAGTCTTTTCCTAGGGTCTCTTCCAAAGTTTTCCTAAGTCTTCCTCTACCCCTTCGGCCCTGAACCTCTGTCCCGTAGTCACATTTTCGAACCGGAGCGTCAGTAGGCCTTCTTTGCACATGTCCAAACCACCGGAACCGATTTTCTCTCATATTTCCTTCAATTTTGGCTACTCCTACTTTACCTCGGATATCCTCATTCCCAATCTTATCCTTTCTCATGTGCCCATACCTCCCACGAAGCATCCTCATCTCTGCTACACCCATTTTGTGTACGTGTTGATGCTTCACCGCCCAACATTCTGTGCCATACAACATCGCGGCCTTATTGCCGTCCTATAAAATTTTCCCTTGAGCTTCAGTGGCCTACGACGGTCACACAACACGCCGGATGCACTCTTACACTTCATCCACCCAGCTTGTATTCTATGGTTGAGATCTCCATCTAAGTCTCCGTTCTCTTGCAAGATAGATCCTAAGTAGCGAAAACGGTCACTTTTTGTGATCTTCGCTAGATTGCTCCAGTCATTAGTGTGGATAAGTATATAAATGGATAGAGATAGGAAAGCAAACACAAGATGTACGTGGTTCACCCAGATTGGCTACGTCCACGGAATAGATGAGTTCTCATTAATTGTGAAGGGTTTACACAAGTACATAGGTTCAAGCTCTCCTTTAGTGAGTACAAGTGAATGATTTAGTACAAATGACATTAGGAAATATTGTGGGAGAATGATCTCGTAACCACGAAACTTCTAAGTACCGGAGTGTGGTATCGTCTTGACTTGCCTTATCTGTCTCATAGGTAGATGTGGCATCTTCTCTGGAAGTACTCTTCCTCCATCCAGGGGTGGTATCTATAACTGGTGGAGATGCACAAGGTAATGTATCAATTTCACTTGAAGCTTACTTGTAGTTTCAGGCTTGGTTAAGCGCGATACAAACCATGTAGTAGGAGTCCCCCAAGTCACCGAGCTAGGGGATCTGCTGAAAGAGGTGACAGACAAGGTAAGCAATCAGAGCTCCGGCTGATTGTTCACATTCTCCCTATCTTGCAGGCAGCATGAAGGATAAAGAGAAGAAAAATGAGAAGAGATGATATGGGATACTTTTGCTTTTGAAGAAGTAACTTTCCAAAGGCTTATTCTTGAACTGGGCTGGAGGGTTTTCTGGTTTCCTCCAGAGTATAAGGCCGACTGAAGAATTTGAGGGTCAAAACAAGTCCATCAAATCTAGAGTACGTTCGACCCTGCTGATATGGGATACTTTTGCTTTTGACAGAGTAGTGGATGTATCGGCACGTGTGCTGTTACGCTTGTCTCCACATGCTTCCTTGTATCCTTCTCACTTACCCTATCTGTTCCTCAGGCAGATGCGGTATCTTCCCTGGAAGCATAAGATGTTGAAGATGAGTACTCGAGAGCAATGCCAGGTAAGTAATCAGGTAAGGGGTTCCAGGCAGTCAGTTCCTGGCTGGAAGCTTGATTCCAAGTGCTGACTGATTGCTCTCTTTCTCCTTGTCTTGCAGGTAAGAACAAGGCCAAAGGAAAAGACAAGAACAAGGCCAAAGGAAAAGACAGGGAAAAAGCATGATATGGGATACTCTTGCTTTTAACCCTGATGATATGAGATATTCTTGCTCTAGTATAGCTTGTTTACAGAGGTGTTATCGGGGGGAAAGAAAGCTGAATATTTCGAAAGGCTTCGTTGGGAGTGCCCTCTTAGATAAGAGGAAGGGTTGAGCATTTTTGCAGGTCTGCCTGTCCGTTGGGGATAGAGGTCGACATATATAGGAGTCTCCCTAACATCAAGTAATAATGTTATTCCTTTACCCTGCTTGGTCATAGCACGGTAGTGGGAGCTGCCAGCTTCACATGTTTTAACTCTGTCAGAGCACTTTGAAAAAGTGGTATGTGGTATCTGGAAAGCTGATGTTGCGTGTGAAGATTACAGACAAGCTTTATCCAAGGAGATCCAGCTCTTGAAGTTGGGAAAGTGGTGCCTCTTCGGTTTTTGAACAAGCAATCCTGTTGGGGATCTGGCTCTCAAGATTCGGAGAACGATGCCTCTTCGATTTTTGAGAAAGCAATCTTGCTGGGGGTCTGGCTCTCGAGATTCGGAGAGCGGTGTCTCTTCGATTTTTGAGAAAGTAATCATGTTGGGAGTCTGGCTCTCGAGATTCGGAGGGCGGTGCCTCTTCGATTTTGGAGCAAGCAATCTTGTTGGGAGTGTTTTCTCGAATGTGAGTAAAGGTTGGGCATGTTTGCTAGTCTACCTTGCCACGAAGCACAGAGGTTAACACACAGGGACTTTCCAATTATCCAGCAGTGGTACTGTTCCTTTACCCTTTCTTCGATTTTTTAGAAAGTAATCATGTTGGGAGTCTGGCTCTCGAGATTCGGAGGGCGGTGCCTCTTCGATTTTGGAGCAAGCAATCTTGTTGGGAGTGTTTTCTCAAATGTGAGTAAAGGTTGGGCATGTTTGCTAGTCTACCTTGCCACGAAGCACAGAGGTTGACACACCGGGACTTTCCAATTATCCAGCAGTGGTACTGTTCCTTTACCCTTGTGGGTAATAATATGGTAGCTAGACCTTCAAAATTTATGTGTCTAAACTTTGTTAGTGTTGTTTCTTTGCTATTCTTTTACCCTTCTTAGTCAGAGCGATGTAGTGGGAGCTGCAAGCTTCACGTGTCTCAACTTTGTCAGAGAACTTTGGCAAAGTTATCTGTGGTACCCATGAGCTACTGTTGCGTGTGGGAAGTGGGTGATTGAACAGTACGATTCATGTGCTTTCTACTTCGCCAGAAATCTTCGACAGAATGCCCATAATTTTCGCAAAGCTGATTGTGCGTGTGACAGGTGCTGACAAGGCTGGACAAGTAGGTGCGTCTTCGATTTCTGAGATTGGCCCTCGTGGTCTCTGAGCAGCCCAGCTTTTGAGAAAGCAAGCCTCTTTGATTTCTGAGATCGGCCTTCGTGGTCTTTGAGCAGCCCAGCTTTTGAGAAAGCAAACGCCTCTTCGATTTCTGAGATCGACCCTCGTGGTCTCTGAGCAGCCCAGCTTTTGAGAAAGCAAACGCCTCTTCGATTTCTGAGCAGGCGCCTCTTCGATTTCTGAAGCTTCGTCGAGTGCAGATTTTTATAGAGGCTGACATTAAGTTCCAAAGCACACTTGAATATCCACCAGTAGAAGCTCCATTCTTGCACTTCTAAGATCTTGATTTGTCCGACCTCTTCTCTCTTCAACACCTTTGAAAATGTCTGGCCCCTCCGACCGTCGTTTTGACTTGAACCTTGTTGAAGAGGCAGCCTCGCCTTCTCCAGACAACATATGGCACCCATCCTTCGTCTCCCCTACTGGTCCTCTTACCGTTGGGGATTCCGTGATGAAGAATGATATGACCGCTGCGGTAGTGGCCAGGAACCTTCTCACTCCCAAAGATAACAGACTACTTTCCAAACGGTCTGATGAGTTGGCTGTTAAGGATTCTTTGGCTCTCAGTGTTCAGTGTGCAGGTTCTGTGTCTAATATGGCCCAACGCCTATTTGCTCGAACCCGCCAAGTTGAATCATTGGCGGCTGAAGTGATGAGTCTCAAACAGGAGATTAGAGGGCTCAAGCATGAGAATAAACAGTTGCACCGGCTCGCACATGACTATGCTACAAACATGAAGATGAAGCTTGACCAGATGAAGGAATCTGATGGTCAGGTTTTACTTGATCATCAGAGATTTGTGGGCTTGTTCCAAAGGCATTTATTGCCTTCGTCTTCTGGGGCTGTACCGCTTAATGAAGCTCCAAATGATCAACCTCTGATGCCTCCTCCTTCTAGGGTTCTATCCAATACTGAGGCTCCGAATTATCCCCCTCCGGTGCCTTCTCTTTCTGGGGCTCTACCGACTGCTGAGACTTCTCCTAAGCAACCTTTGTGAAGGATCCCTCTTGTTTGTTTATTTTGACTCAAGTATATGTACATATTTGTAACTTATCGGGGATATCAATAAATAAGCTTTCCTTCATTTCAACGTATTGTGTTAAATACACCAAAGCCTTCTTCGCTAAGTTCTTTGAATTTTCTTTTGTTGAAGCTTGTATGTTGAAGCTTTGTGAATGGAGCATGTAGGTTGAGGTAGTGTTCCCTTAATTTCCCGAGTGAGGGAAACTTCTCGGTTGGAGACTTGGAAAATCCAAGTCACTGAGTGGGATCGGCTATATGAATCTTAGAACGCCATTGTGTTCTGTCCTGTGTCATGTCCTCCGTTAGATCCAAGTACTCTAAGACTTTTCTTAGGGTCTCTTCCAAAGTTTTCCTAGGTCTTCCTCTACCCCTTCGGCCCTGAACCTCTGTCCCATAGTCGCATCTTCTAATCGGAGCGTCAGTAGGCCTTCTTTGCACATGTCCAAACCACCGTAACCGATTTTCTCTCATCTTTCCTTCAATTTCGGCTACTCCTACTTTACCCCAGATATCCTCATTCCTAATCTTATCCTTTCTCGTGTGCCCACACATCCAACGAAGCATCCTCATCTCCGCTACACCCATTTTGTGTAAGTGTTGATGCTTCACCGCCCAACATTCTGTGCCATACAGCATCGCCGGCCTTATTGCCGTCCTATAAAATTTTCCCTTGAGCTTCAGTGGCATACGGCAGTCACACAACACGCCGGATGCACTCTTCCACTTCATCCATCCGGCTTGTATTCTATGGTTGAGATCTTCATCTAATTCTCCGTTCTTTTGCAAAATAGATCCTAGGTAACGAAAACGGTCGCTCTTTGGTATTTCTTGATCTCCGATCCTCACCCCTAACTCTTTTTGGCCTCCATTTGCACTGAACTTGCACTCCATATATTCTGTCTTTGATCGGCTTAGGCGAAGACCTTTAGATTCCAACACTTCTCTCCAAAGGTTAAGCTTTGCATTTACCCCTTCCTAAGTTTCATCTATCAACACTATATCGTCTGCGAAAAGCATACACCAAGGAATATCATCTTGAATATATCCTGTTAACTCATCCATTACCAACGCAAAAAGGTAAGGACTTAAGGATGAACCTTGATGTAATCCTATAGTTATGGGAAAGCTTTCGGTTTGTCCTTCATGAGTTCTTACGGCAGTCTTTGCTCCTTCATACATATCCTATATAGCTTGGATATATGCTACTCGAACTCCTTTCTTCTCTAAAATCCTCCAAAGAATGTCTCTTGGGACCCTATCATACGCTTTTTCCAAATCTATAAAGACCATGTGTAAGTCCTTTTTCCCATCTCTATATCTTTCCATCAATCTTCGTAAGAGATAGATTGCCTTCATGGTTGAGCGCCCTGGCATGAACCCGAATTGGTTGTCCGAAACCCGTGTCTCTTGCCTCAATCTATGCTCAATGACTCTCTCCCAGAGCTTCATTGTATGACTCATTAGCTTAATACCCCTATAGTTCATGCAATTTTGTACATCGCCCTTATTCTTGTAAATAGGCACCAAAGTGCTCGTTCGCCACTCATTTGGCATCTTCTTCGTTTTCAGAATCCTATTGAAAAGGTCAGTGAGCCATGTTATACCTGTCTCTCCCAAAACTTTCCACACTTCGATTGGTATATCGTCTGGGCCTACTGCTTTTCTATGCTTCATCTTCTTCAAAGCTACAACCACTTCTTCCTTCCGGATTCTACGATAAAAAGAGTAGTTTCTACACTCTTCTGAGTTACTCAACTCCCCTAAAGAAGCACTCCTTTCATGTCCTTCATTGAAAAGATTATAAAAATAACATTTCCATCTGTCTTTAACCGCGTTCTCTGTAGCAAGAACCTTTCCATCCTCATCCTTGATGCACCTCACTTGGTTTAGGTCCCTTGTCTTCTTTTCCCTTGCTCTAGCTAGTTTATAGATATCCAACTCTCCTTCTTTGGTATCTAGTCGCTTATACATATCGTCATAAGCCGCTAACTTAGCTTCTCTCACAGCTTTCTTCGCCTCTTGCTTCGCTTTTCTATACCTTTCACCATTTTCATCGGTCCTATCCTTGTATAAGGCTTTACAACATTCCTTCTTAGCCTTCACCTTTGTTTGTACCTCCTCATTCCACCACCAAGATTCCTTTTGGTGTGGGGCAAAGCCCTTGGACTCTCCTAATACCTCTTTTGCTACTTTTCGGATACAACTAGCCATGGAATCCCACATTTGGTTAGCTTCCCCCTCTCTATCCCACACACACTGGGTGATGACTTTCTCTTTGAAAATGGCTTGTTTTTCTTCTTTTAGATTCCACCATCTAGTCCTTGGGCACTTCCAAGTCTTGTTCTTTTTTCTCACTCTTTTGATATGTACATCCATCACCAACAAGCGATGTTGATTAGCCACGCTCTCTCCTGGTATAACTTTGCAATCCTTACAAGTTATACGATCCCCTTTCCTCATTAGAAGAAAATCTATTTGTGTTTTTGACGACCCACTCTTGTAGGTGATCACATGTTCTTCTCTCTTCTTAAAGAAGGTGTTGGCTAAGAAGAGATCATATGCCATTGCAAAATCCAAGATAGCTTCCCCATCCTCGTTTCTCTCCCCAAAACCATGGCCACCATGAAAACCTCCATAGTTTCCTGTCTCCCTACCCACGTGTCCATTTAAATCTCCTCCTATAAATAACTTTTCCGTCTGAGCAATTCCTTGCACCAAGTCTCCAAGGTCTTCCCAAAATTTCTCCTTCGAACTCGTATCCAACCCTACTTGAGGTGCGTACGCACTAATCACATTGATAAGTTCTTGTCCTATTACAATCTTGATTGCCATGATTCTATCTCCTACCCTCTTGACATCTACAACATCTTGTGTCAAGGTCTTGTCCACGATGATGTCAACACCGTTTCTCGTTCTATTTGTGCCCG
Source organism: Malus sylvestris (assembly GCF_916048215.2). Lineage (NCBI taxonomy): Eukaryota > Viridiplantae > Streptophyta > Magnoliopsida > Rosales > Rosaceae > Malus > Malus sylvestris. Next base: position 31,946,265 of record NC_062272.1, read on the forward strand.
AATACCATAGTTTAAACCCTGAGTTTTCTAGATCCTTTGCCTTACGACCAACCCACTTAGTTTCTTGTAGACACATAATATTTATCCTTCTCCTCACCATAACTTCTACTACTTCCATAGATTTTCCCGTCAAGGTTCCTATATTCCACGTTCCTAAACGCATTTTGCTCTCTTGAACTCTACCCTTCTGTCCTAGCTTCTTCACCCTTCCCCGTCTAATAGGATCAAAGTACTTCTTTTGTGTGTCCAGTGTAAAGTTGATAGGAGCATATGCTCCCAAACAACTTTGAGTGGAGTCGTTCGAAAAGAAGTTTCTATAGCCCCCTTGCTCATTTAACACTGCATCCGGGTGCCGATGGAGATACAGCGACCCTTGCTCACTTATCACTGTGCTCAGGCCACACAACGCGCCACTTACGGGTGACGCCCTAGCTTTAGCGCGATTTCGTTCTGGATTCATTTTCATAAAGATTCGACGTAATCATGGAGTGCCGGCTGTCGACTACCTGACGCCTTCCCCCTCCTCCTTTATCCGGGCTTGGGACCGGCAATGTAAGATAAACTTACACGGCGGAGTTAAGATTGAAATGAGAATAAGACTCCAAAATAATATAAGGAAAACTAATAAAAAAAGGTTTCAATTGTTATGAACTTTCCTAGTTTAAGTGTGATTGTGTAAATCCTAGATTAGATTTGATTCTAGTTATTTTTTCCTATATGGACTTGTATTCCTTGGGGATGAAGGAATTCTTCTCCCTCTTATAACTATAAATAAAGGCACTACATAGGAATAACACACACATTCCCCTACGATTCTACAAACACATCCCCCTCTACAATCTCTCATTGCTGTGGCCCCTTCCCCTTAGTCAAATAAAATAGGCTACAACACGTTATCAACACACTCATATCGTTGTGCTTAGGAATTTCACGTTGAAGCTTTTTCTGCATCAAACCATGTCATCCATATCATCATGCAATCAGGTTCTTCCAAAACAATAGTTTTTATCTCGATATTTTTGCAGCCCTGATAGCATGAACATTCACCATAATACATGACCTAACTTTACGTTCTCCGAATTTTAGATTCTACATAAACTGTGTATGCATTATATTCATAATTGTTGAATTATGTGAATTTGATATTGCCATGAATTGCATCAAATATATGTACATGTATTAAAATATTTGAATTGTATGATATGCATTGAATTGAATTAATTGAAAAAAAAAAAAGGGAAACAATCGGTAATCCTTAGGGTTATTCGAACCCATGACATAAGACACAACTTGAATCTCTAACCTAGGCCTGCAGCCTATTTGGCTGAGCCACGCTGAGCCACGAAACCATAAGCCGGAGCCATAGGCTCCTGGTTTAAAACCCAGAACAAACCCAATGCCATCCATGGCGTCTTCTTCTCTCGCAGGTGGGCTTGTAACCCAATCCTGACTTTGGATCCTCGTCCTGACGACCTGAAGATCGTCTCTTCCCCCTAACAAGTTTTTGGCTGAGATTCATTTTGAATCTCATCGGTTTTCCTTCAAAATTCTGATTAAATTTCCTAAGGTATCTAACACAAACGTTGAGAGTCTCCACTTTCTGTTTACTTTATGGGTCGCCATCGAACCCATGGTTCTTTGCCCTGATTTTGCACCTAGACACGACCCCTTGAACCGGTGGCGCTGGTTGTCTTCTCTAGCGAAATTCGCCCAACCCATGCAGAGGTGCCTGGTTCGAAACCCAAGCTTACTTGGGCTTGGTCCATTCTCGGTGAGCACCAGCCCGTTAGGCTTTGGAGCTCTTCTCGGCCCACACACTGGCCTTCCAAAGTCACGGTGTTCCTGTGTCTCGCACCATAGAGGAACACAGCCCACGAGGCTGTTATGGTTTCCATAAACCGCAAAGCACCAAATCCGTGCCTGTTTGGGCCTCTGTCCTTGGGCTTGTACCGGCAACCGATTTGTCTGTGATGCTGGGCCTACCTATATAAGGCCCGTGACCAACCCAGCCCAAAATTTCTTCAGGCTGGACCCCCGATTTCATTATATTTACTCAACCCACTCGTGGGCTTTGGTCCAATTTTCTTTAGGCCCCTTGTTTAATTGCCTAATTATTTTAGCCCCAATGGGTTTTATATTTTTTCACCCACACTTTAAATTTGGCCCAAAGTCCAAATAATTAATTCAATTATAATTCTAGACCTGAAGTTCTATTTGCATATTTCCGTGTATATATTTGCGTTTATCTGCATGAACATATGAACCTGAAGTTCATAATTATTTTGAAACCTGAAGTTTCTATAAACATGCCTTATTTGAAAACCTAAAGTTTTTCTTGAAAACATCACCCATGAAAACCCGAAGTTTTTCATGCAAATTTTAACCAATACATGTCTATTAGGACCTGAATGTTAATGGATTGATATTTTTCTCCATTACACTAACCACATCTTGTCCATCTATTTTGTGATAGTAACATGTCAAATTTGAACAAACTCGACTTCACCGCTTTGGATGTCTCTGGAAGGAACTACCTCAAGTGGGTCCAAGATGTGAAGCTCCACCTCACTGCAAAGAATTTGCATCCCGCCATTGAATATGAGACGGACAACCCAATTGGCGAAGCTGAGAAAGCCACTACCATGATCTTCATCCAAAGACATATTCATGATACACTGCATACTGAGTACCTTGCTGGGGAAGATCCACAAGCACTATTGGTCGCTTTGGCTGATCATTTTGATCACCAAAAGGACATCTTCTTGTCTGAAGCAAGACATGACTAGCAGCATTTGCGCTTCCAAGACTTTAAGTTTGTGAATGAATATAATTATGAAGTTTGTCGAATCCGATCACTTCTCAAGTTTTGTAATGAGACTTTGACCAAAGAGGATATCCTAGAGAAGACATATTCGACCTTCTCTGCTACTAATATTGTCTTGCAGCAACAATATAGAGCTCAAAAGTTCACTAAGTTCTCGGATTTGATCTCTGTTTTACTTCTTGCTGAAAAGCAGAATCAGCTGTTGATGAAGAATCATCAAGCTTGTCCTACTGGGGCAACTGTTCTACCTGAAACACACTATAGCACAAACTAACACCAAAAACGCCAAAAGAGGCCTGGTAGGGGCGGCCATAAGTCACTCCGTCAAGGTCAACAGAGCCAAGGCCTATATAAGGGAGAACACAAAGCCCAGAAGCGGCCTAACCTCGCTCCCAAGGTCCTAAACTTCAAGAATAAGGGCAAAGCACCTGAAACCATGGATGCGAATATGTGATATCGCTATGGTTCAAAGGAACATTGGTCTTGTGTTTGCCGAGCTCCCTAGAAGGTTGTAGTTGAATATCATTCTTGTCGTAAGAAGTTTGAATCAAACTTTATGCAAGTGGACGAACCGGAGAAAACCAAGATGGAGGTTTCTGACTTTCAAGAGGCCGTTACCCTTATGGAAGATTAGAATCTTAGATATAAACTATTATTCTAGTTAAAATAAGACCATGGGGCCGAATTCCACAGTAATGGCCGAACCCCCTTCATGTTTTTGGTTAAATTTTGAACAATTTTCCTTTATGTTTGGATTATTTTTTGGTGATTTGTTTTTGGATCACTGTTCTAAAAATCTCCACCTAGCGCCTCCTAGGCGCTAGGCGGCTGGTCACCGTCCTGATTAATGCCTAGGCGTTTGAAAATTAAAAAATGGTGCCTAGACCTACTGAGGCGCCCGCCTAGACCGTCTAGGCACCCGCTTAACCCTTCTAAACCCACCTAGCCACATGCCTAGGTTGTGACTCACTTAGACAGAAAATAGATAACTTTCATTTTGCATTTTTTTTTTTTCAATAAATTGTAAAAGACTTGTTGAATACTTAAATGAACGTACATTATATGCTTGTTCCCCATGTTTTCATTATGTTCCAATACTTCATAATATATATGTTATTATATTTTGTAGTTTATGACGAAATTATATATATTTAAAGTATAAACAGACACTTATTTACACGAAATATAATAGATTTACTTAAATCCGCCTAGACGCCCGCCTAGGTTCCATCTAGCCGTCTAGGCGTTAGGCCCCAGCCCGCCGCCTAACTAGCGCCTAACGTCTTTTAGAACCTTGTTTTGGATATTAAGTTTTTTAATTAATTTCCGTCCTTGATTACTTAAAATTATTTTGAATGGATATTTGTTTTTAGAACTTTTATGCATGTGACCGATTCAAATTAATTTTTCATTCTAGGTATGACTACTGGGGAAGTTAGTTGTTTGGCAGTAGTGCGAGCACGCACACCGTTTTGCATGAACGCATCTATTTCACTAACTTCATACCTAAGAATGCACATCTGACAATCCTCTCAGGCTCATCCAACCTAATCGAAGGATACGGTAAGGCACGTATAATGTTGTCCAACGGTACAATTTTGACCATTGATGAGGCACTTTATTCTCCACATTTCGGAAGAACGTTGTTGAGTTTTAAGGACATTAGAGACAACAATTACCACGCTGAAACCCACGTAGAATATGGAGTTGAATTTCTATGCATAACTTCCTACAAATATGGCCAGAAGCGTATTCTAGAGAAGATTGAGTGTATCCCGAGTGGTCTGTATACTACAACCATACACCCCATAGAGAGCCATTATGTGGCCAGCCCTACCTCTGGGACCGTTTATGAAATTACAATTTGGCATGATCGTTTGGGACATCCTGGATGAATAGCGATGCGCCGTATCCTCAAATCATCACACGGGCATCCACTAACTAAAGTTTAGGTTCCATTCAAGAAATTGCATGTCGAACATGTTTCATGGGAAAGCTTATTACTAAGCCTTCTTATGACAAGATTCATTTGAATCCTCCCATTTTCTACAAAGGATTCAGGGGGGACATTTGTGGACTGATTCACCCTCCATGCGGACCATTTCGATATTTTATGATTTTGGTTAACGCTTCCACACGTTGGTCACATGTGTGCTTGTTGTCCACAAGGAACGCTGCATTCTCCAAACTGTTGGCTCAGGTTATCAAGCTCAGGGCTCACCACCCTGATTATCCGATCAAATCTATTCGATTGGATAATGTTGGAGAATTCACATCTAAAACTTTTGATGACTATTGCATGTCAGTTAGGGATGAAGTTGAACATCCAATACCCTATGTTCACACCTAGAACAGCCTGGCAGAGGCATTCACTAAGCATTTACAAAGGATTGCTCAATCGTTGGTCATAAGTACCAAGCTCTCGATCACTGCTTGGGACTATGCAATATTGCACGCAATGATGTTGGTCCGCCTGAGGCCTATTGCGACCCAACCATATAGCACCCTTTAGTTGGTTACCGAATACGAACTTGACATATTGCATCTGTGCATTTTTGGTTATGCTGTCTATGTGCCAATTTTGCCGCCCTTACGTACGAAAATAGGGCCTCAGCAAAGGATGAGAATCTATGTCGAATATGATTCTCCTTCGATCATTCGTTACTTAGAACCTTTGACAGGCGATCTCTTTACCGCTCGTTTCGCGGATTGTCACTTCTATAAGACATTCTTCCTGTTGTTAGAGGGAGATAAGAACGTCAACATTCGTGGACGACTCTTACTTTGTCTCATTTAGATCCTTGCACCACTCAGTCTAAAACTGAAGTGTAGTGCATATTAGATCTTCAGAGCATAGCTCAGAGCATGCCATATGTTTTCACCCATCTAGCGCGAGTGACAATATCACATACTCCAGCTGCGAATGTATCTGCAAAGATGGATGTACCAAATGTACGACAGACTTCCCTCCGAAGGCTAGAAACGCCAACTTTGGTGATCGACGTACATTAGCGGCTAGCCAATCATCTGCCCTAACACAAAAGTGTGGCAGACCTCTTGGTTCAAAGGATTCACACCCCCAGAAGAGGAAACCCACGACACATGCTTCTAAAGAGCCTACCATGAATCTGACTGTCGCTTACTCATTTTATCCAACTCATAAGGAAATTCTAGATTATGGAAGCGTCTTTAAAGAGACGAATCTCCCAAGAATTGTGAGATTTCGGTCTATTATGCTAACTTAGATGATGTGTGGTGTAGAAATAAGATAATTATTGACGATGCATTATCATATGCAGTATCATGTTAAGCGATGACATTAAACCTCATTCCGTTGATGAATGTCGACGTAGAACCGATTGTTCAAACTGGAAACAAGCAATTTAAGTCGAACTCAATTCGCTTGCGAAACGTAAGGTGTTTCGACCTTTAGCTCTTACTCCTCCACATGTGAAGACCGTTGGCTACAAGTGGGTTTTCGTTTAGAAGCGCAATGAGAAGAACGAAATTATGTGTTACAAAGCTCGTCTTGTTACACAAGGCTTCTCACAACGTCCCGAGATTGACTATGACAAAACTTATTCACCTGTTATGGATGTGATTACTTTTCGCTACTTTATCAGTTTGGTAGTTTCCGAAAAACTGAGTATGCAGCTAATGGACATAGTAATTGCATATCTCTATGGGGATCTTGATACATAAATCTATATGAAAGTTCCCGAATGACTTACATTGACTAGATCAAATATTTCCAAACCCCAGAACACGCTCTCAATTCAGCTAAGGCGTTCACTTTACGGTTTAAAGTAATCTAGAAGAATGTGGTATAACCGTCTAAGTGAGTATTTGACTAATCAGGGATATGTGAACAACGAACAATGTCCTTGTGTGTTCATTAATAAGTCACATTCTAATTTTGTGATAGTTGTAGTTTATGTCGATGACATGAACCTCTTCGGAACTCTTGAAGAGCTCGCGAGAACTGTCGCACACCTAAAGTTGAAATTTGAGATGAAAGATCTAGAAAAGACTCAATACTGTCTCAATCTCGAGATAAAGCACTGTTTGGATAGAATCTTAGTACATCAATCGAACTACACCCATAAGGTGTTGCGCCGCTTTAACGAGGATCAAGCAAAGCCTTAAAGTACTCTTATGGTCATTCGATCGCTAGATGCAAAATGAGATCCCTTCCATCCAAAGGAAGATGATGAAGAGATTTTAGAGCCTGAAGTTCCTTATCTAAGTGTGATAGGCGCTTTATTGTACTTAGCTCAATGCACTAGACTCGACATCTCCTTCGCTATTAATCTTTTGGCAAGATACAGTAATGCACCCACATGCAAACATTGGACTGGTGTTAAAAACATCTTCCGTTACCTTAAAGGTACTACAGATTAGGCTTGTTCTATCCCTACGGATCCTCGAGTGATGCCACACCCCCCACTTCTCGAGTCGATTCTCGCCTTGTTGGTTATGCCGACGCATGATACTTATCAAATCCGCACAAGGCACGTTCTCAAACAGGTTATGTCTTTGCCGTTGGAGGCATCGTAATCTCTTGGAGGTCAACTAAATAGACCTTAGTTGCCACTTCGTCTAACTACGCTGAAATTCTCGCATTACATGAAGCAATTCGGGAATACTTTTGGTTGAGAGCAGTTGTGGGCCATATTTGAAGCTCTTGCGATCTTTACCCCGTTATGGATGTCCCGACGACGATCTATGAAGACAATGTAGAATGCATCGAATAGCTCAAGAAGGGTTACATCAAAAGAGACAACACCAAGCATATTGCGCCGAAGTTCTTCTTCTCACGTCAACAACAAGGGCATCAGAAGATTGAAGTCACGCAAATCCGTTCACAAGATAATATGGTCGATGTCTTCACCAAATCACTACCGAAGGCAACGTTTCAGAAACTTGTTCAAGGAATTGGTATGCGTAAACTTTCTGAGTTGTAACATTGCTAGTTCTCTTTGTGTCAAACTTAGGAGGAGTATCCTGAAGAATACTTGCTTGATCTTAATGTTCTATTTTCCCTACAATTAGGAGCATTTTTCCCATTGGGTTTTTGCTACCTAACTAGGTTTTAACGAGGCACCCACCTTGGGTTGATCATATCCCTAATGACGTCCCGTAGACATTTCTTTTGACTTTGCATTGCTCACGCATTTTTCCTTATACTATGAATTTCATCCCTACTCGAGTTTTTGGCCATAGCCTTAGGGTTTTTTTTGTGAGAGTTACTTCTTTATGCAAGTTCCTACCTTAATAAGACTCCAAAATAATATAAGGAAAACTAATAAAAGAAGGTTTCAATTGTTATGAACTCTCCTAGTTTAAGTGTGATTGTGTAAATCCTAGATTAAATTTGATTCTAGTTATTCTTTACTATATGGACTTGTATTCCTTGGGGATGAAGGAATTCTTCTCCCTCTTATTACTATAAATAAAGGCACTACGTAGGAGGGAATACGTAGGAGGGAATAACACACACATTCCCCTATGATTCTACAAACACATCTCTCTCTACAATCTCTCCTTGTCGCCGACCCTTCCCCTTAGTCAGATAAAATAAGGTACAACATCAATACTTTAGATTTTAACATCAACAACAATAACAACAACAACAACAAAAAAAGAAAAAAACACTATGTAATAACTTTATTTAATGGTTAGGATAAAATCTAATATCAAAACTAGCCCAATAAGATTGGCCCAAACAAAATAAGTTGTTAAGCTTTCAATTTTACCTCTAACATCAGTCAGGTTTGATGACTTGAATACCACTACTACTACTGAGCTCTGTGCCCATGGAGGTCAGCTCCAAATTCGGTGTGAGCCCCGATATCTGCTATCAATGTTACGGGCGATCTCCAGTTCGGGAGGGAGTGAAAATCGGCGAAGATGTACAGATTGGAGACAAAGGCGTCCAGAGAGAAAATGAGAGAAAAAGAGACTAGGGAGAGAGAGATCGAGAGGGAGGAAATTGAGAATTGACAGATCCAAAAGGGAAGACTGAGGAGAGGAGAGTCTTCGAGAAGGTGTGAGAAAATAGGAGAAGAATGGGAAAATGTTACATACGGGCCGGTCCGGGTACCCGTTTTTCTGTACTTTTGGAACTGGCCCGTCCCTAAAATTTCATCTTGCCACCCCACCTCGCCCTGTTTCTCTTATTCAAAATTTGTAACTGGCCCGTACCCATTCCAAACCTTGATTACTGGCCCCAACCCGTGGTTCCTATGCCGTTTGCCCACCCCTAACCGTTACACAGGAAGGTACACTACATGTCACTATATAAATAGTGTGATATGTGTGTTAAAAAATAAAATATTTCATCACTTCTATAAAAATACGTGATCTATCACTTGTGTTCCTGTTAGAATAAAAAATTTCTAGTTATAAAGGGCATGAAAAAGATGAGAGTGGCATGAAGAAGATGAAGTGGCCACTTTAAAATTTGAGACAAAACCATAGCGGCGTAATCTCCAAATTTGACCAAAGCCTTTTACTATTTTTATACTTTTATTATTATCATCATCAACCTTTGGCTATTACGGCAAATCCAGTGAACATTCCATCATTTCTTGACATTTGCAATTTTTATATTTTGCATTTTGTTTCATATAAATTTCAAATCCGGTGAAGCTATATGCTCCTACCTTATCCTGAGCCTGGGCATTTTCCTGGCTTTAGTTGCCGACAACATCCAGGAGTTTTACAACTAGCCAAGTGAGCGAGCTCTCTGCTCAGATATGGCTGAAAGACAAGTAAGTTAGCTTCATGACTTCCTGGCTAAAAAAGGACTCCAAAGCCAATGCCAGGGTCGTCGAGGTATTCACCAGCCACCGCAACGCTTGTCAAGCCGAGGAGAAGCGGCTGCTCCACCAGATCGACGCTGCCCATCAAGAAATTTCCCACCTCCATGCCAGGATTCTGGAGGTGGGGAAAACACCAAGGACGATTCCAACGCCAAGATTCAGGATTCAGGATTCAGAGATGGAAGAGGACAAAGATGAGAAGGGGGAAGTTTTTACACGTGAGAGAGAGAGAGATAGGAGTTTGAAGGGCATAGAGCTCAACGAGACGAGAATTCCAGACCCTGCATACTTGTTAGAGCTTCCTGGTTGCTCAAAAATTGGTTGTTATTGTTGGAATAGGTTGCCATTGAAGTGTTCAAGTTTGACTGTCGCTTAACAAAAGAATTTGCTATTGCTCACAAACGGCGATGACGAGAGCAACGGCGGAACGATATCGATAGGTGTTGCCGAGGAGATTCACGGTGCGCTGTGGTCTCTATTGGGCTGTCCAACTCTTGGAATTTTTTTATGATCAGGATCGATCAATGTAGCATCCTAGGAAATCATCGAGGCTAGATCAGAAACTCCCCTAGTGGCGAAAGCCAAATCATGGCGTAACATAGCAAGTTCCTGGCAGATTTCTGCGAGTTTAGAATCCACAGCCTTACAGCTATCTACCAGTGTAGAATCCATAACTGCACGGAGATCAGCGTGAATTGAAGCTTCAAATGAGGCAATTGCAGCTGAGATGTGTGCATCCATAAAGGATGAGAGAGTTCGGGAAGGAAGGTGATCAAAACCGGGAAAAAAAAAGGAAAGTAAGAGGATCCGTGCACCCGTCCCGAACCAGCTTCCTTTTTAAGCGAGTATGGTCCCTCCAAATATAGGTCCGGCCTGACCCATGCCCACCCCTAGTAACGGTCATAAAATCTCTTCTTTAGTGGCCACTTCATCTTCTTCATGCGATAGGAGTAAGGGAGATACCTTTACTAGCAAAGTTACAAGACAATTTCAGAAACATAATATAATTATATAAGACTGGTGATACTAGGTTTATAAATAGTGTACTACCCGTGTTCAGTTTCAGAAATAGTTAGTTTACAAAATAGTGTTCAGTTTAATAACCGACACTATTTCTGAAACTGAACCAAAACAACAGACTATTTCTAGAATTACAATAAAATCACATACTATTTCTGCAATTGAACCTAAATAACTCATAGTATCTCTGGAACGGAAAAAAATAAACATTATTTTTGGAACTAAAGCAAAATAACTCACACTATTTCTGAAACATAACGAAAATAGCCCACATTATTTCTGGAATCATGGCAAAATAACTCATACGAATTTTGAAACTGAACCAAAATAACTTACACTATTTCTGGAATTACAACAAAATGAATGCTATTTCTAAAACTTAACCAAAATAACATGTAGTTTTGGAATCACATCAAAATAACCCACACTATTTATGAAACTGAACCAAAATAACCTACACTATTTTTTAAATCATAACAAAATGAAGACTATTTTTGGAATCACAACAAAATGAACACTATTTCTGAAACTAAATGAAAGTAACCCGCATTATTGTTGAAACTACATCAAAATTACAAACTATTTTTAAAAACCGAACCAAAATAAAATGGCCACAACAAAGAAAAAAAAAAGAAAATGCCACCAATAACACATGATATTGTGTAATTTGGTTGATAAGTCACCATATCCACTTAACCATGGCATCCTCTCCAACAACCTAAGTAGAAATATATCTTAGAATTCTCAGTATTGGTCGAGTAGAAATACATATGGATATAGTAATTAACACGTATGTTACGTACTATAATTCTCATCCTCTTTCAAATTTAAGGAACAAAACCATATCCTTGAAGCATAAGTTTTTCCAGAGTCCCATAAAACTCCTTAAGGTCTCTCCCAAGGCACATTTACATACCCGTAATCGAAATCAATTTACGGAATACATCTTTGTTTACGTAATCTTGGGGAATCAAAATATATATGGAGTCCACACGCATTAAGAATTCGAACTCCTTATTTTGGAGGAATTGGACTCCCTAGATAAGGGAGGTAATTGAATTCTTGGACTGGTGGGGAATCTGGAATCGGGAATCGACTTCTTTGATCAATTATGCCCTCACTTGGTTTTTATTATTTCAATACTACCCTTAATCTCCTTTACCAGCCATCTCACTCTCGACCATTCTCCCTCTCCATCTCCCTTCTCCATCACCCTTCTTCATCACTACTGGACAACCAATACCATGCCCAGGCCACAAAACATTTGCAACCCAAATTTGTCAAATCGCCTCACCCTCACTACCTGATATGATCGTCAAATCACTTCGTCCAAAACCCACCAATTGATTCCATAACACCAATACATGAGAAAGAAATAGGCATTAGCAAACGAATTTTTAGGTTATTTCTTCTGCGAAGTTGGAAGGTCTTGACAGCTCCGAAGGTTTTTGGGTTCTTTCTTCTACAAGGTACGAAGATGAATGTGGCCAGGATTTTGGCTTTTAATTAGTTTATAATCTAATTTATACACAATAAATCAATAATGGACATTTTAACTCTACTTTAATTAAATAAATAAAAATTTCTAATTAAAATGTTTTAAGACATAAATATAGAATAAACAAAAAAACAAGGGCAATTTAGTAATCATACTGATTTCTATTCCAATTCAACTGAATTAGTAAACAACTTAGTTTCATTCATATTCTGATTTCTGAACATTTAAGTAAACAGCTGCAACAGGAATCTGATTTTGACTCCTCTTCATTCCAATTCCCCCTCAACTCAATTCCTCCTCAATCAAATTCCTCTTATTTTGATTACCGTTACGTAAACGTGCCACTAATCCCTATTTTCTTAGAATCATAATTCTCTTGAAGCACACCATAAACTTAGAAAGGAAGTAGTATATTTTGGCAAACTTTAATCTATGCAAGTTCCAAAGGCATGGTTCACAACTATAAAAGTTAAATTCTTCTTTGTAAATACTCATCGAGGTGCCTTTCTTTTCTAATGCGTTGGAGTGGAATTATACTAGAAAATTCCATAATAACACAAAATAATATGAAGCACATTTACCACTAGCTAACCCTAGAAAATGCCACCAATAACACAAAATTGTTGCAGTCATATTTGGAATAGGAATGTGATTGTATAAATCTTAGTGTATCTAGGGATATCTTTTATATTCCCTTTAGTAGTTTAATTCTTGTTAGAGTTGTAACCCTAAAAGGGTAAGGATTCTACCTATCATACTACTATAAATAAAGGCACATTGGGATAATACAACACACACCGCACAATTAAATCTCTCTTTTCTCTCTCACTACCGCCGGCCTCCCTCTCTCTATTCCCTTAGAATAGCTCAGTTAAACAGGCTTACAACACATTCTTGCCAAAAGTTGAGGAACTAACGGATCGTAAGAGGAGGCTCTCTTCTACAAAAAATTCAAAGGCTTTTATTTGTTTTATGCCAATTAGGTACGCTAGGAAGATATTTGAAACGTCCACGAAGCATGAAAACATTTTCCATGATGCATGAACCCTTCTATGTTTATATTTTCCTTCCGATATATATTGTATATGTTTGTCAATATATATATATATATATATGTTTCATGCATTACACAATTATATTGCTATGTGAAATTTATGAGTCAAAGCATATAAATAAATTAGAAGAATGTTAGGGTTTTTCAAACCCTAGAAAAGTCGAAAAAGAAAAAGAAAAAAAAAATGGGAAACCATGCGGCAAGGTCGCCGCACCACTGCCAATGTCCTCCATGCTGGCTTGTAGGCCAGCCGTATCAAGCACGTCACTAGGATGATGTCATTTCGACGTCAGGACCATGGCAGTAGCCTTTTGAGCTTTGCTGCGCCTATACGGACACACCAGGCCTTCGCCCTGGACGGCTTACTTGGGCCTGAAGCCTAACCCATCTCTTTCAAAAGCCTGCAGCCTTTCTTAGACCTGTCTATATATTCCCAGCCCAACCTACCAGCAGCCTTATGCTGCTAAGCTTTGTCCTAAGCCCTAGGCCCGCCTGCAACAAGCCCATGCCACTTGCCAGGCTTTGACCTTGCCTAGGCCCGCTTGGCCGCAACTTTTGATACTGGGCTTGGCTTGCCCAGACCTGAACCCAGCTTTGACTGGACTCCCTGGACCCACTCACGGCTAGATGTTGTTGGGCCTGCACCGGTGTCCAATTTTTAGTCAAAAGCCAGCAGCCTTGGCTGCTGGACTTCCCAGACCACACGGCCCAAGGCCTGTAGCCGTACTTGTAAGGCCTACTCCCGTGTTCTTTTTCGACCCGATGCCAAGTTTTGGCATCCTCGCATCATAAATCATGCCCAAATTATTTTTTGGGGTGCTTTGGTTTACGCTAATTAATTCTAATTTAATTATCACTTGGTTTATCACCAACCGAAGCTAATATGACCGATTTGTAATTATTTTGCTTCCACGATCGACCCCGATTGGTCCCAATATATTAAATTAATTAAAAATGACCTGTAATACATTAATCTGATAATTAATTCAAAATTATTTACCTGAAGATCAATTTTGGACATTAACGATTCAATAATTTATTTTTATACTTTGAACCATTGACATCCTTTCGTAGTCCCAAAGCTCTCACACTTGAGTTCCTAAAGCAACTCAAATCCACTACAATTAAATCAGCATATTGCATTCTGTGTTCTTGCAGGAACCTCTCCTTTATGAACTAATCGTTCATAAAACTAAATTGAACTTGTAGTTTCATATTTAGTGTCTTTGAAACTCGAAGTTTTCATTCAAAACTTCCCATATGAAACCCGTAGCTTTCATGAAACATGAATGTTCTACGATGTATGTCTATGGATTACCATATGACTAACCACGTTTTTGTTGTACCCTCCATTTTAGGGACATGTCGAACTTGAACAAGCTTGATTTCACCACCCTGGAAGTATCTGGAAGAAACTACCTGAAATGGGTTCAAGATATGAAGCTTTATCTTACTGCAAAGGGTATTAGAGCCACCATTAAGGCACTTATCGACGACAAACCAGTCGACGAAGCTCAGAAAGCTATTACAAAGATCTTCATTCGAAGACACATCTATGATGCTCTGCAGACCGAGTACCTCGTTGAGGAGGACCCATGCACCCTTTAGCTTGCTCTGGCCCACCGTTTCGATCACTAGAAAGATATCTATTTGCCTAAAGTAAGACACGACTAGTAGTGTTTGTACCATACTTGACCAATCCTGAAACTACTAATCACCGGTCAACGTTACACCGTCAAGGACCGAAAAGAGTTTCCCTTCAACCAGGAAGCCAATAACAGCGCAACACGTGTCAACATCAGAAGCCAATCATAGCGTGACACGTGTCAACATCAGAAGCCAATCACAACACGACACGTGTCAATGTCATAATGAAACTAGAAACTCTCTTCTATAAATAGTGATCATTCTCTCACAATATTTCCGAATGTCATTTGTACTAAATCATTCACTAGTACTCACTAAAGGAGAGCTTGAACCTATGTACTTGTGTAAACCCTTCACAATTAATGAGAACTCCTCTACTCCATGGACGTAGCCAATCTGGGTGAACCACGTACATCTTGTGTTTGCTTCCCTGTCCCTATCCATTTACATACTTATCCATACTAGTGACCGGAGCAATCTAGCGAAGGTCACAAACTTAACACTTTCTGTTGCACCAAAGTCCCCACTGATTTTGTGCATCAACATTTGGCGCCGTCTGTGGGAACGACACTTATTCCCACTCTCTTCAACTTTGCCAAGCTGGTTTCCACAACTCATACGCTCTCTTTTGACCAGGCATCCCTTTCCAACATGGGGAGCGAAGGAAGCCACAGCACACATAATGACACCCCTCTTGCACCTAGTGCGAAGCAACGAAAGAAGGAAGGAAAGAGGGTTGCTCTTCAAGCTAAAGTCGATGAGCTAGAAGCTCAGAACAACAAGATAGCAATGAAGAATGAGGTCCTTTAGGAGCAGTATGAGAAGCTCTTTGAGACGCTCCATGAAACTAGGCATACTCAAACACACGAACTTGTTGCCCCTAAGGACATCAACCATCATCTGGGTGCCCCCCAACACGAAGGGTCACTTCCCTTCGACATAGGTATCCCTGATGAGGAGCGAGCTAATCATCAAAACATTGATCAACATGAGACTTCTCTCAACCCAGATGCTTCGACCCGAAGTAGAAGAAGTGGAGGAAGACACCTCCTTGTAGAAGAGTTGGAAGGATCGAAAGCCGTTTATCGTGACTGTCGACACTTCATAAAGCAACGTCGAGAGAATCCCTTCCACATATGCTCGGTCCCCTCCCACAACCCAAGTCAGCTGCCAATTTAGGGAAGGAACGACAGGTCCTAGAGGAACATGAAGGTACGGGGGACTCTGAGATGTTCCGACAGACTCGCCCTAGAAGTTAGTATGGCGAGTCCAAGAAAAAACCACACACCCATGCTAAAACTTTCCTACTTCCAAGAGGCGATGGAGACTTACGAAAGAAAATTCTAGTGGTACATAACTCCACTCATGACCCCCTTGTCCTACAGCTCCTTGAGGAAGTAAACAAGTTGAAGGCCGAACGTCAGGCTTAGATACCTGACTGGAACCAACCCAGGCCTGGCCCTCTCATAAGAAGGATCCTCGACATCCCCCTTCAAGCAAAGACAAAACAAAAGCTTGGTTTACAACTCTATATTGGAAGGGATGACCTAATTGAACACCTTAACCTCTTTGAGTCCACCATGGCATATTGGATGCACACCAACGAAGAGCGATGTCTTCTCTTCCCCTTCACCCTCTTTGGCAAAACTCTAAACTGTTATTGCCGTCTTCCACCTGAGACAATAGACTCATTTGAGGAATTGAGGAAACTGTTTGTCTCTTAACATATCTTCTAGACCGATTACTTGCATTCTGCAGATGACTTGTACACTATTCGCTAGAAGCCAGACGAGTCACTACGAGAGTATGCCGGTTGCTTCAGCCATGAGTATTCTCACTGCGCTGAGGCAGATGACAAGACCGTCTTCAAGGCCTTCACGGCACGCCTACGTGATTGTTTCTTCAAGTACATGATCTATGCCAACACTTGGAATACTTACTCTGAGGTGATGGCACAGGCTTACAACCACGCCTCCGCCGAAGCAATAACATACCAAGGGAACCCCCATATGGTTAACCCCTATCAACAAATGGGAAGTGGAAGTCAAGTTCTACCAAGTAAGGAGATATTGGCCATTCAAACACCCATTGCATCATCTTCTACCTCATTTAGCTACTCGCTAAGTCACCAAACGTATCTGTCTCTTGGTAAGAAGAATGATTTTTACTCTCAGCAAGCCCATTACAACAAGAGGGATAAAAGTTCATATCAAGACAACCAGGGGTGAACGTATCATCGACTATTATGACTATGGGGCCAAGCCTCACTCTTTCAAAGTGGAGGACTAGGTACTGAAGGAAATGCTATTATAAGAAGGCATACACATTACAAATGTTTTGACTCTCAACTGCTTGAGATCTTTTGTCACACAAGCCATTCGGCAAATATTTAAAGAAGAGGGAATTCAGACAACTCTTCTGAGTCTTTTGCGTTCCTAGCACTGGAACACTTGGTCTACGTTGACCTACCCTTATACTCCAACTCAGAGCTTCAACATGCGTACTTTAACACGAAGTATGTGATACTAAGTGTTACAACCAACATGGTTCACATATCAAAAGCATGGATCCCCTCATGCATAGTAAAATATTCATAAGGATCACTTATATCAATCAACATAAACATTATACATTCCAACACATTCATACATAAACATCATACATTCCAACACATTCATACATAAACATCATACATTCCAATACATCCATACATAAGCCAACTGTGCTTCGAAAGGGTTCAACATACTTTGTGTCTTTGACACTTGTTACAATGTGCCTCGACATCTTGCCCTTATTCTCACCAACCAGGTGATGAAATGTGAAGAAGGAACTCATCTTCATGCCACCAACCAGGTGATGAAATGTACAACCCGTACTCTCCTTCATGCCACCAACCAGGTGATGAAATGTACAACCCGTACTCTAATATCATTTGGAAACTTGCCACTCATGCCACCAACCAGGTGAAGAAGGAACTCATCTTTATGCCACCAACCAGGTGATGAAATGTACAACCCGTACTCTCCTTCATGCCACCAACCAGGTAAACCCCATACTCTAATATCATTTGGCAACTTGCCCCTCATGCCACCAACCAGGTGAAGAAGGAACTCAACTTCGTGCCACCAACCAGGTGATGAAATGTACAACCCGTACTCTCCTTCATACCACCAACCAGGTGATGAAATGTACAACCCGCACACTAATATCATTTGGCAACTTTCCATTCATGCCACCAACCAGGTGAAGAAGGAACTCATCCCCGTGCCACCAACCAAGTGATGAAATGTGATGAAATGTGATGAAGGAACTCACCTTCGTACCACCAACCAAGTGATGAAAGCAACTCACCATTCATTCCACCTACCAGAAGACGAGTGGTACAACTTGTACATGTAAACTTCTAGCATTCACAAATAATCAAAAACCCTCAAGCTTAACAACTCAACTAGGGGAGCACTTATGCCCAACAAGAGTTATAGTCACCAACAAAGTCTTATTGTAAGCCAACAACAACTTCAGTGCATGTCATACGAAGATCGAGCTATTCAGCCCTCTTGCATCTCCTTCAAACATTTCCCCTCTGTAAGAATGCAAACACTACAACTCTTAGAAAGCTTCACACTCTTGATCAAGACAGTGTGAAGTAAAACCAATTTATGGTGCCAACAAGAGCTTCATTAAAGGAGTTCAGCCATAATTCTCAAAAGCTTCACACACTCTTGATCAAGACAGTGTGAAGCAAAACCAATTTATAGTGCCAACACGACCTTCATCAATGGAGGGCAGCCACAATTCTCAAAAGCTTCACACACTCTGATCAAGACAGTTAAAAGCAAAACCAATTTATGGTGCCAACAAGAGCTTCATCAATGGAGGGCAACGACAATTCTCAAAAGCTTCACACACTCTTAATCAAGACAATGTGAAGCAAAACCAACTTATGGTGCCAACAAGAGCTTCATCAATGGAGGGCAACCACAATTCTCAAAAGCTTCACACACTCTTGATCAAGACAGTGTGAAGCAAAACCAATTTATAGTGCCAACAAGAGCTTCATTAATGGAGGGCAACCACAATTCTCAAAAGCTTCACACACTCTTAATCAAGACAGTGTGAAGCAAAACCAATTTATGGTGCCAACAAGAGCTTCATCAATGGAGGGCAACCACAATTCTTAAAAGCTTCACACACTCTTGATCAAGACAATGTGAATCAAAACCAATTTATGGTGCCAACAAGAGCTTCATCAATGGAGGGCAACCATAATTCTAAAAAGCTTCACACATTCTTGATCAAGACAGTGTGAAGCAAAACCAATTTATGGTGCCAACAAAGGCTTCATCAAAGGAGTTCAACCACAATTCTCAAAAGCTTCACACACTCTTGATCAAGATAGTGTGAAGCAAAACCAATTTATGGTGCCAACAAAAGCTTCATCAATGGAGGGCAACCACAATTCTTAAAAGCTTCACACATTCTTAATCAAGACAGTGTGAAGCAAAACTAATTTATGGTGCCAACAAAAGCTTCATCAAAGGAGTTCAACCACAATTCTCAAGAGCTTCACACACTCTTGATCAAGACAATGAGAAGCAAAACCAATTTATGGTGCCAACAAGAACTTCATCAATGGAGGGCAACCACAATTCTCAAAAGCTTCACACACTCTTGATCAAGATAGTGTGAAGCAAAACCAATTTATGGTGCCAACAAAAGCTTCATCAATAGAGGGCAACTACAATTCTCAAACCTTCGTGGCAAATTCAAGACTGTTCAAAGCAAATTCAATTTATATGGTTCAACAGTGTGGAAGCAAAATTTGTATATGTTGTCTCTCCCACATTTTCAAATTTCTAGTTTCCCAAAAAAAAAAGGAAATTCAACAAATTCTCATCAAGATAGTGTGGAGCAAAATCAATTCATGGTACCCAACAAAAGCTTCAACTCCAAAGCTTCACCTACAAAGCTTCAACTCCAAAGCTTCACCTACAAAAGCTTCACCCATAATAGCTTCACCTACAAAAACTTCACCTACAAAAACTTCACCCATAAAAGCTTCACCAACAAAAGCTTCACCCACTACAAAACCTTCACCTACAAAAGCTTCCCCTACCACAAAAGCTTCACCCATAAAAGCTTCACCAATAAAAAAGCTTCACCAACAAAAGCTTCACCCACAAAAGCTTCCCCCACCACAAAAGCTTCACCCACAAATGCTTCACCCACAAAAGCTTCCCCCACCACAAAAGCTTCACCAATAAAAATGCTTCACCAACAAAAGCTTCACCCACAAAAGCTTCCCCCACCACAAAAGCTTCACCCACAAAAGCTTCACCCACAAAAGCTTCCCCCACCACAAAAGCTTCCCCACCACAAAAGCTTCACCAACAAAAGCTTCACCCACCACAAAAGCTTCACCCACAAAAGCTTCACCTACAAAGCTTCAACATAAAAGCTTCACCGACAAAAGCTTCACACTATCTTGATTAAGATAGTATGAAGCAAAATCAATCCATGGTACCCAACAAAGCTTCAACCTTAAAGCTTCACCTACAAAACTTCAACACCAAAGCTTCACCTACAAAGCTTTGAAATATATATATATATATATATATATATATATATATATATATATATATTTTCAGAAATTCAAAAATTCAAAAAAAAAAATCGAAAACAAATTTCGAAAAAAAAATTGCCTAGGCCTCCTCTTCTTTGGGCCTAACAACTTTCATAACAAATATATACGAAAGAGTTTTGGGCTACCATTTAGAAAGGAAATGCCTCATTCGTCAACTCCCTCGACCAGAGACTTGGGGGACTCCTACCATATGCTACTGCACCTTGATACTCGGAAGTCTCACGACCACTCAGTGACTTGGATTTTTCAAGTCTCCAAACGAGAAGTTTTCCTCACTCGGGAAATTAAGGGAGCACTACATCAACCTACATGCTTCACTCACAAAGCTTCAACATACAAGCTTCAACAAAAGGAAAAATCCAAAGAACTTAGTGAAGAAGACCTTGGTGTATTTAACACAATACGTTGAAATGAAGCAAAGTTTGTTTATTGATATCTTCGATAAGTTACAAATATGTACATATACATGAATCAAAATAAACAAATAAGATGGAGCCTTCACAAAGGTTGCTCAGGAGAAGTCTCAGCAGTCGGTAGAGCCCCAGAAAGAGAAGGCACCAGAGGGTGATTATTCAGAGCCTCAGTACTAGGCAAAACCCCAGAAAGAGGAGGCACCGAAGGTTGATCATTTGGAGCTTCATTACGCAGTACAACCCCAGAAGATGAAGGCAATAAATGCCTTTGGAACATACCCACAAACATCTGATGATCAAGTAAAATTTGACCATCAGATTCCTGCAGCTAATCAAGCTTCCTCTTCATGTTTGTAGCATAGTCATGTGCAAGCCTATGCAACTGTTTATTCTCATGCTTGAGCCCTCTGATCTCATGTTTAAGACTTATCACTTCAGCCACCAATGATTCAACTTGGCGAGTTCGAGCAAATAGGTGTTGGGCCATATTAAACACAGAACCTGCACACTGAACACTGAGAGCCAGAGAATCCTTAACAGCCAACTCATCAGACCGTTTGGAAAGTAGTCTGTTATCTTTGGGAGTGAGAAGGTTCCTGGCCACCACCGCAACGGTCATATCATTCTTCATCACAGAGTCCCCAACGGTAAGAGGACCAGTAGGGGATAAGAAGGATGGGCGCCATATGTTGTCTTGAGAAGGCATGGCTGCCTCTTCACCAAAGTTCAAGTCAAAACAACGGTCGGATGAGCCAGACATTCTCAGAAATGATGAAGGAGAAATGAGGTGCAATAAATCTCTGAAGTAAGGGGAAAATTCCTACAAGCAATAACTCTCTGAATGTACTTCTTACACACAATTAGTGCCCTTATAAAAGAAAGGGCAACAGGGTCGTTGGTTCAAAAATCGAAGAGACACCACTCTCCGAATTCTGAAGATGCACCACTTTCCTCGGGTACCACAGATAACTTTGCCAAAGATCTCTGACAAAGTTTAGACACATAAATTTTGAAGGTCCAGCTACCCTACTATTACCCACAAGGGTAAAGGAACAGCACCACTGCTTGATAACTAGAAAGTCCCAATGTGTGTTAACCTCCGTGCTCCGTGGCAAGGCAGACTAGCAAAAATGCCCAACCTTTACTCACATTCGAGAAAACACTCCCAACAAGATTGCTTACTCAAAAATCGAAGAGGCACAGCTTTCCGAATCTCGAAAGCCAGACTCCCAACAGGATTACGTGCTCAAAAATCGAAGAGGCACCACCCTCCGAATCTCGAGAGCCAGACTCCTAACAGGATTACTTTCTCAAAAATCGAAAAGACACTGTTCTCCGAATCTCTAGAGCCAGACTCCCAACAGGATTACTTTCTCAAAAATCGAAGAGTCATTACTTTCCGAATCTCAAGAGTCAGACTCCCAATAGGATTACTTTCTTAAAAATTGAAAAGGCACCGCTCTCCAAATCTCGAGAGCCAAACTCCCAACAGGATTACGTGCTCAAAAATCGAAGAGGCACCGCCCTCCGAATCTCGAGAGCCAGACTCCCAACAGGATTACTTTCTCAAAAATTGAAGAGACACTACTCTCCGAATCTCAAGAGTCAGACTCCCAACAGGATTGCTTTCTCAAAAATTGAAGAGCCACCGTTCTCTGAATCTCGAGAGCCAGATCCTCGACGGGATTGCTTGTTCGAAAACTGAAAAGGCACCGCTCTCCGAACTTCGAGAGCCAGATTTCCTTGGATAAAGCTTGTCTACAATCTTCACACGCAACATCAGCTTTCCAGATACCACAGACCACTTTTTCAAAGTTTTCTGACAAAGTTAAAACACGTGAAGCTTGCAGCTCCCACTACATTGCTATGACTAAGAAGGGTAAATGAATAGCACTACTACTTGTTGTTAGGGAGACTCCTATATATGTCGACCTCCATCCTCCATAGTCAAGCAGACCTGCAAATAAAAAAATGCTCAACTTTTCTTCACATCCGAGAGGGCACTCTCAGCAGAGTCTCTCGAAATACTCAACTTATTTTCCCCCCGATAATACCTCTACAAACAAGCAACACCAGAGCAAGAGTATCTCATATCATCAGGGTTAAAAGCAAGAGTATCACATATCATGCTTTTTTCCTGTCTTTTCCTTTGACCTTGTTCTTACCTACAAGACAAGGAGAAAGAGAGCAATCAATCAGCACTTGGAATCAAGCTTCCAGTCAGGAACTAACTGCCTGGAACCCCTTGCCTGATTACTTACCTGGCATTGCTCTTGAGTACTCATCTTTAACATCTTATGCTTCCAGAGAAGATACCACATATGCTTGTGGAACAGATAGGGCAAGTGAGAAGGATACAAGGAAGCATGTGGAGGCAAGCGTAACAGAACACGTGCCGATACATCCACTACTTTGTCAACAGCAAAAGTATCCCATATCATCAGGGTCGAACGTACTCTAGATTTGATGGACTTGTTTTGACCCTCAAATTTTTTAGTCGGCCTTATACTCTGGAGGAAACCAGAAAACCCTCCAGCCCAGTTCAAAAATAAGCCTGTGGAAAGTTACTTCTTCAAAAGCAAAAGTATCTCATATCATCTTTTCTCCATTTGCTTCTCCTTATCCTTGTTACTGTTTACGACACAAGGAGAATGAGAACAATCAACCGGAAGCCGAAGTCGAACCTCCGATCCAGGTTGCTTGCTTGGAAGTCTGATTACTTACCTTGTCTGTTACCTCATTCAACAAATCTCCTAGCTCGGCGACTTGGGGGACTCCTACTATAGGGTTTGTATCGCACTTGACCAAGCCTGAAACTATAAGTAAGCTTCAAGTAAAATTGATACATTACCTTGTGCATCTTCATCGGTTAAACATACCACCCCTGGATGGACGAAAACTACTTCCAGAGAAGATGCCACATCTACATATGAGACAGATAAGGCAAGTGAAAATGATACCACACTTCGGTACTTAGAAGTTTCGTGATTACTCAATGGCTTGGATCTTGTAAATCCCCAACTTAGGAGCTTCCCTCACTCGAAAACTTAGGGGAGCACTATTTGTACCATACTTGACTAATCCCGAAACTACTAAGCACCGGTCAACGTTACACCGTCAAGGACCCAAAAAAGTTTCCCTCTAACCAGGAGGCCAATCACAGCGCGACACGTGTCGACATCAGAAGCCAATCATAGCGTGACACGTGTCAATATCAGAAGCCAATCACAACACAACACGTGTCAATGTCAGAATGAAACTAGAAACTCTCTTCTATAAATAGAGATCATTCTCTCACAATATTTTCGAATGTCATTTGTACTAAATCATTCACTAGTACTCATTAAAGGAGAGCTTGAACCTATGTACTTGTGTAAACCCTTCATAATTAATGAGAACTCCTCTACTCCGTGGACGTAGCCAATCTGGGTGAACCACGTACATCTTGTGTTTGCTTCCTTGTCCCTATCCATTTACATACTTATCCACACTAGTGACCGGAGCAATCTAGCGAAGGTCACAAACTTAACATTTTATGTTGTACCAAAGTCTCCACTGATTTTGTGCATCAACAGGTAGCATCTTCACTTCCAAGACTTTAAGTCCATGAATGAATACAACTCTGAAGTTTGTAGAATCTGATCACTGCTAAAATTTTGTGAAGTGGAACTAACCGAATCAGATCTCCTAGAGAAGACCTATTCGACCTTCTATGCCACCAATATTGTCCTGCAGTAATAATACAAAGTACAAAAGTTCGCCAAATTTTTGAATTTGATCTCTGTTTTACTTCTCGTTGAAAATCAGAACCAGCTTTTGATAAAGAATCATCAAGCTCGACCGACTGGCTTGAACACCGCGCCTAAAGCGCATGCGACCAATTCTAGTAGCCAAAAATGATGTAAAAATCATCGTGGTTGTGGCAATGGGCAGCAAGCCCCACCACAGGCCCAAGGTCCACAAAATCAAGGCCCACCCAAGGGAGGAAATTTGATCCAGAAGCGCGAACCCCTTGCCCCTAAGGCCTTAAACTTTAAGAACAAGTGAAAAGCTATCGTTCAATCAGCTTCCACTAAAATGGACATGTGCTACCGCTATGGATTAAAGGATCATTGGTCATGTGTATGCCGAGCTACCCCCAAGGCTACTGCTAAGTATCATTCCCGTCATGAGTTTAACTTTGCACATGTGGAACATTCGAAAGATGCTACTACATCCATGGAGATATTAGATTTTCAAGAGGCATCAGCAACTATAGACAAATAAATTTTAGAAATGTTTTAGGGTGTTTTACCCCTAGTGGCCGAACCCACTAAGAGTGGTCGGACCCCCCCCCCCTAATTTCTAGGTTTATGGTTTAATTTTGGACAATTTTTCTAAGTATTTGGAATAATTTGTTTGGTTTTGGTTTGTTTTGTATTATGGATTTTTATTTTATGGATATTATGTCTCAAATTGATTGATTGAATGAATGAAATTATATTTATGCATGTGACCAATTCAATCAATTTATTTCTAGGTATGTCTAGTAGGAAAGTTAGTTATCTGGTTGATAGTGCTACCACGCATACCATATTGCATGAGCGACACTATTTTACTAACTTTGCACCTAAGAATGCACCTATGACAACTCTCTTAGGCCCATCCAACCTGATTGAAGGATACAGAAAGGTCTGTATCATGTTATCTAATGGTACTGTCTTAATCATTAAAGAGACCCCCTATTCTCCACATTTCGGAAGAACGTAGCTAAGTTTTAGAGATATTCAAAATAATTAATATCATGTTGAAACCACTGAAGATAATGGTTCTAAATTTCTTTGTATCACTTCGTACGAATATGGTCAGAAGCGTATTCACGAGAAGTTGGAACGTCTCCCAAGTGGGTTGTAGACATAACAACCATTCGCGACATAGAAGCCCACCATGTGGTTGGCCCTGTGCCTGAGTTCCATAGCACTTTGCTACTTTGGCATTACCGTATGGGACATCCTGGATATGACATGATGCGCCATATCCTCAAATCATCACATGGGCATCATTTACTTCCCTATGTTGGATTCCCACCATGCAAAGCGTGTTCTTTGGGGAAGTTGAATATTCAACCCTTGACTACAAAGATTATTCACAACCCCCCCTAAGTTTCTTCAGAGGATTCAATGGGATATTTATGGACCTATCCAACCAACATGCGAACCATTTCAATACTTTATGGTGTTGGTTGATGCATCAACATGATGGTCACATGTTTGCCTGTTGTTCACACGCAATGCTACATTTGCAAAACTCTTAGCACAAATTATTAAGCAAAGGGCTCACCACCCTTATTATCCGATTAAGTCAATTCGACTGGATAACGCTGGAGAGTTTACATCACAGACTTTTGACAATTATTACAGGTCATTAGGGATTGAAGTGGAACATCTTGTACCCCATGTTCACACCCAAAAGGACCTGGCATAAGCTTTCATAAAGCGCCTTCAATTGATAGGTCAGACTTTGGTTATGAGAACCAAAATGTCGGTATCTACCTAGGGTTATGTGATATTGCACGCAGCTATACTGGTCTACCTGAGGCCCACTACTACCCAACTCATTCACCATTACAGTTGGTTATTGGATACGAGCCTGAAGCCTCGTATTTACATGTGTTTGGGTGAGCAGTTTATGTGCCAATAGCGCCGCCACTACGTACCAAAATGGGTCCTCGGAGAAAAATGGGAATCTATGTCAGTTATGATTCGTCATCAATTGTTCACTATTTAGAACCCTTGATAAGAGATCTTTTTACCGCACGTTTTGCAAATTGTCACTTTGATGAGGCATTATTCCCATCGTTAGGGGGAGATAAGCATGCTAACGTTCCTGGAGAACGCCGCAAATTATCATGGTATATTCCCACTATGTCTCATTTAGATCCCGCATTGCCCAGTCTGAAACTGAAGTGTGATGAATTATAGATCTTTAGAGCATTGCTCAAAGCATGCCTGATGCTTTTACCGATCTAGTTAAGGTGACAAGATCACATATACCGCTGTAAATGCACCTGCAATGATAGACGTACCCCACGTACGTTGCAATCCTGCCTGGGAAGGCCAGACCATCCCCAAAGGTGAGGAAGCCTTACCTTCCACACAGCCCGATACATTGGCGGCTAGCCAATCATCTGCTCTGACCCTGAAGCGTGGCAAACCCCTTGGTTCAAAGGATTCACAACCCCAGAAGAGGAAATCGGCACCAACCAAAGGATTCCAAGGCATAAGGTTATTCTAGATTACGGTGATGTCTTAGACGAGACAAATCGACCTCCAGAGAATCACGAAATTTGGTCCACTACGCAATATTGTATGAGGTTTAGAATCAAAATGAGATGATCGTCAACGATGCATTTACTTACACAAGAGCTATTGATATCATGCTTAGCAATGACATCGAACCACGTTTCATTGGTGATGCTGACGTAGAATGGATTGGTCAAACTGAAAACCAGCAATCCAGGTCAAACTCGATTCGCTTAAGAAACATAAGGTGTTTGGACCTATAGTTTATACACCACCATATGTGAAGCCTGTTGGCTACAAGTAGGTTTTCGTGATGAAGCGTAATGAAAAGAATGAAATAGTGCGATACAAAGCACGCCTCGTAGCGCAAGACTTCTCTCAGCGCCCTGGGATCGATTACGAGGAGACGTATTCCTCAGTAATGGACGTTATAACGTTCCGCTACCTAATCAGTTTAGTAGTTTCCAAAAAACTAAATATACAACTTATCGAAATGGTAATTGCATATCTCTAAGGGGATCTAGATACGGAAATCTACATGAAAGTTCCAAAAGGACTTCCATTGATTGGTTCAAATAGTTCTAGACCACGGAACACTCTCTATTAGATTGAGGAGATCATTTTACGGATAGAAATAATCCAAGCAAATGTGGTATAACCGTCTAAATGAATATTTGACAAGTCAGGGTTATGTGAATAATGAATTATGCCCATACATGTTCATAAAGAAGTCAGATTCTGGATTTGCGATCATTGCAGTTTATGTTAACGACATGAACCTCATTGGAACTCCCGTAGAGCTTGAGGAAATTGCCACTCACTTGAAATTGGAATTTGAGATGAAAGACCTTGGAAAAACTCGATATTGCTTGGGCCGGGAGATCGAACATTGTTCGGATGGAATCCTAGTACATCAATCGAACTACACCCAAAAGATGTTGCGATGTTTTAATGAAGATAAAGCGAAGCCTTCAAGTACTCCTATGGTCGGTCAGACTCTAGATGCTAAACGAGATCCCTTCCGTCCAAATGAGGATGAGGAAGAGATTTTGGAGCCTGAAGTTCCATACCTATGTGCAATTGGGGCTTTATTGTACTTGGCTTAATGCACTAGACCCGACATCTCCTTCGTTGTTAATCTTTTAGCTAGATACAGCAATGCGCCTACACGCAGACATTGGCATGGTGTTAAAGACATTTTTCGCTACCTCAAGGGTACGACGGATTTGGGCTTATTCTACACCCACAAATCTTTGAGAGTTGTCGCCCCCCTCAATTCTCAAGTTGAATCCCGCCTTGTTGGTTACACATATGCTAGATATCTATTTGACCTATATAAGGCACATTCTCAAACGGGCTATGTCTTTACTGTTGGAGACACCGCTATATCTTGGAGGTCTACCAAGCAAACGCTAGTTGCGACTTCTTCGAACCATGCTGAGATTCTCGCCCTGCCTGAAGCATCACATGAGTGTTTTTGGTTTAGAGTAGTCATGGAACATATTTGAAGCACTAGTGGTCTTACTTCTGTCGTTAACCTTCCTACGACAATCTTTAAAGACAATGCAGCATGTTTCGAGCAGTTAAAGAAGGGATACATCAAGGGAGACAACGCCAAACACATAGCGTCAAAATTCTTTTATTCTCATCAGTAACAACAGCATCAGAACATTGAAGTCAAGCAAATCTATTCCCAGGACAACCTGGCCGATCTCTTTACCAAGTCATTGCCTAAGTCGACTTTTTAGAAGTTTGTCCAACGAATCGGTATGCGTAAATTATCTGAGTTGAATCGCTTGTAGTTCTCTTATTTGGAAGTTATGTCTAACTCAAGTGGAGTATCCTGAAGCATACTCAGTTGATCTTAATGTACTCTTTTTCCTATGATTAGGAGCATTTTTCCCACTGGGTTTTTGCTACCTAACGAGGTTTTAATGAGGCACCCATCCTGGGATGATCATACTCTGTTGAGTTCACTACCTTCGTCCTATTTGATGTTTGTTTTAGACATTATGCATATTGCTCACTTTTCTCTTTAGTCTATGGGTTTTCCCCATACCTTGGGTTTTACCATAGTGAGGTTTTATGAGTTTTACTACCAATGCATACGTTCTTTAAATTTGAGACTCATATTCACCCATTATGTCGCCGACTTCATCAATTATTCTGCCTCATATGCTGAAGATCTTATGCGATGTTTTGTTTGAGTATTTACACACTCAATGGGGAGTGTTGCAGTCATATTTGGAATAGGAATGTGATTGTGTAAATCTTAGTGTATCTAGGGATATCTTTTATATTCCCTTGAGTAGTTTAATTCTTATTAGAGTTGTAATCCTAAAAGAGTGAGGATTCAACCTATCATACTACTATAAATAAAGGCAGAATGAGGTGATACAACACACACCTCGCAATTAAATCTCTCTCTTCTCTCTCTCACTGCCGCCGGCCTCCCTCTCTTTATTCCCTTAGAATAGCTCAGTTAAATAGGCGTACAACAAAAATAATATTATACTATTTTGAATATTATATCAAAACAAAATAAAACTACCACAACAAAGAAAAAAGAAAAAAGAAATTAAGAAATTACCTGTGGGAAAGCTCAAGAACTCGGACCCACTTGGCCTGAGAGTTAGCAGAGCAACCAAGAAATTCCACACATTGTGTGATTAATCCCAAAACAAAAAAAAAAACACACACACACACACACATAGAAACTAAAGCTAAGGATGTGTGTGGCTTTTGAAGCAACAAGGAAACTGGAACGAGAAGGAAAAAAAAAAAAACGGTGGCAAGGGAACTATGAGGCTAACGGGCTTAGTTGGGTTCCATCAGGGGCAACTTTGGAAAAAACATTTACTGTTGGTTGGGCTTGTAATTCAGTCCATGAGTTTTTATGTTTGTAGGGCTTTGTATATGAATAGTTTTGTCCTTATAATTAATCATTAAACTTTTTTGGTTAAATGGTAGTTCAGGGTGGTTTTTTGTTAAATTAAAGTTAGTCCAAACTATTTTCATTAAAGCTCCTAATAATTAAAGTATAGTGAGCTTGGGTGGAGTGGGGAACGTTTCTAGTTGTAGCTAGAGTAGATATGGACAATGAATCCTTAATCATCAATAAATCCTTGATTCCACTTGCGTTGCCTCGCAGTGGGCTTTGTAACCCATGTGTGAAGATGGGTTCCATAGCCACTCTATTTTGGATTCATAGCACAACTTATCTTATCTTGTCGGATTTCTATTTTGACATAACAAACAAGTGATTGGAATGAAGTCCATTTTAATTGATCACAACATATCCCAATGGGCCTGTTTGGTGGTTGGGATGAGATTTATCCAATTAAGTTTGGACATAAATTTGGACAGTTGTTTGGTGTGGCTAAGATCTCATTTCGTATATTGCATTTTTCACTACCGTTGATGTCAACACCACCACCACTTTTGCTACCACCATTGCCACATCTAACTCAAAACACCACTCCTTGTTATCGGCACCACTACCATACCCTATCATTATCGCTGTAGTCCCCATCACCCCACTACTATGTCCATTTTTATCATATACACAATTATATCACTTACTTTAAATTTTAACAAACACTTTTACGCTTCGCTGCACTTTAACTGATTTATTTTAAAGCTGATTATTCTTAAAATACAATTGATAGAGAGAACAAACTTAAAAAAATATATGTAACCACTTAAATTGCAAGTCTCATATGCAATACTTGTCACGTTATTGAGTAACTTTTGCTATAGTTTTGGTTTTTGTGAAGATAGTGGAGTCAGGGTTGACATTGTTGCCCTCGTTCGTTTGTTACTATGAGACAACCGCACGAGCAGTCAAAGTCAATCCACATGGGAGAGTGTCCAACATGATCATGGTTCGTTGGAGTCTTATAACTCATGACTTGAAGTGATATTATTGTAAGAAGTTGATCTTATCTTAGGAGATAAGCACCTATCAACCATGAACATCATAGTGTGTCGTAAACTTATGTGTTTGTTTTAGGAAGAGAGAAAATAATGAGTTTTGGTGGACGAAAAGAATCTCATCTCTGGTATCCATCCATATATGTTAAGTATGGGAAGAGATGGCCACAATACAATTCTCATCTCCCCCGCTCGGAGTAGAATTCCCTCTCACCCATCTAAGTAACTATTGGATTTGGATCTGCCTAGGACACTAGTCCATTATTAATTGTAAAGGAGAAGGAGAAATGGATGTTATCGTGTTTGGTGAGTTGATATTGTTTCATGTATGCTGGCTGTGGGTTCTTGTAATGTCCAAAGAAATCAATTGGGATCGGTGATCAAATATCACATTCCTCATCATTGCCTACAATGCTACATAATATATGTCAAGAAAGAGATCATATGGTCATGCACATTTTAGGGCTAATTTAATATTGTTATGCTTTAAAAATAAATAAATAAATTACTTTTGTTGTGCAGTGAGAATAAAAAACTGTAAAATAAAGTTCTTGAATATTTGGTAAAAAAAAATTTTTGTAAAAGTGCTTTTAACAAAAAAAAAATGTCTGAGTGTTTAGTAAACTTTTATATAAATTGTTGTGAATATGCTAAGTAACTAAAAATGATAAGATATTTAATATGATATAATAATTGTCAAGGGTAATAATGTAAGGTAATGATTGGGATTTTGTAAACTATGTGATAGTATACTTACCATTTCAAAATTTCATTAAATGGGCACAATTATTATGCTTTGAAAAAAAAAACACTTAATTTTAGAAGCATACAAGACCTTACTTATGTTTTTCTACTATTATTGACAACAGTTTTTTTTTTTTAACACTTTTTTTTTTTTTACCAAACACATTTGATTTTTCAGATTTTTTAATAAGCTGTTTTTTTTTTTTTCCTGTTTTTTTAAAACACTACAATCTCAAACCAGCCCTTAGTCTACTATTCTCTTTTGCTTAAGGTGTCACATCTCGACCCGGGCCCCCACCATATTCCGGGCTCGACTCCACTGTAACACAATATTGTTCGCTT
Source organism: Malus sylvestris (assembly GCF_916048215.2). NCBI lineage: Eukaryota > Viridiplantae > Streptophyta > Magnoliopsida > Rosales > Rosaceae > Malus > Malus sylvestris. The sequence continues at coordinate 31,978,489 of NC_062272.1, forward strand.
TGGGCCCCGACCACGCCCTCATGGTTTTGTTTCTGGGAACTCATACAAGAACTTTCCAGTAGGTCACCTATCATGGGATTGCTCTAGTGCGAACTCGCTTAACTTCGAAATTCCGATGGAACTCGAAGCCAGTAAGCTCTCAAAAGGCTTCGTGCTAGGTAGAGATAAGAATATACATATAAGGCTTACATGATCCACTCCCCTCGACGATGTGGGATGTAACAATCCACCCCCATTAAGGGCCCGACGTCCTCGTTGGCACACATCCGGCCAGGGATTGGCTCTGATACCAAATTGTCACATCCCAGCCCAAGCCCCCACCACATCCCGAGCTCGACTCTGCCGTAACACAATATTGTCTACTTTAGGCCTCGACCACGCCCTCATGGTTTTGTTTCTGGAAACTCACACGAGAACTTCCTAGTGGGTCACCCATCATGGGATTGCTCTCGCGCAAACTCGCTTAACTTCGGAGTTCCGATGGAATCCGAAGCCAGTGAGCTTCCAAAAAACCTCGTGCTAGGTAGAGATGAGAATATACATATAAGACTTACATGATCGACCCCCCTAGACGATATGGGATATAACATAAGGTGTTAACTAACAAAATTGAATCATCGTCATCCATTTTTAATGAGGGGAGTAAAAGTTTGTTGAGATGAGATGGATGGCAGGTCAAACTGAATCAATTATTTAGTAATGAAGACCCTGCCTAAAATCTCGCCACTTAAAAATGAAGAGAGTGAACGTTGAGCGTGTTGTAAAACAGTTTTAAAATATTATTAGAATTGTAACGTAGGTTATGAATAATCGAGTTGACAAGACGACTACAACAATATGCTCTCTTACTTTACACTCATTTCTCATTGTAATTTAAATTAAATTAGGATATTGTTCGGATTAAAGAAAGATTATTCCTCCTGTTTTCTCGTGATTGCCCCAAAGAGTATTTCTCTGGTTTTCTCGTGAACTTATATCGTTTGCCCCATAAATTTTTTGTTTGGCCATTTTTCTTTTTAACTATTATAAGTGTCCAAATTTCCTTAGTGTACCCACATATCATCCAAAAAAATTCACTTGCTTGTCACTACATGTTATTTATTATTTTGTTATTGGCACTTCAAAATTTAATTGTGCGTTCCTCATAAAAGTATTTTTCTTTTAAACAGAGACATCAGTAAAGGTCGACCAAGCGTTGGCGATACCTAGATAGCAAGATTGAGTAGATATTTCTCTCTGTCAAACGCATTTTGGCAATCCTTGTTCCTTTCTTTTCTGAAAGCTAGGGTGAGCAATTTGAAGATTAGCTCACAGATGAATGTGGCATGGGCAATGAACCTACTGATGTATTATAGCCTGATCAAAAGGTCCATATTTTTTTCTCAGTCGTTAGTATTGGCATGTCGATAATTGCTTTGCCTTTTGCAGGTCGACTTCAATTTATCTTCTGTTGTGCACAATTAAATTTTTGGAATGTCAATAATAGTTTATTTATTATTTTTTGGATTAATTGCATTTTACACCACAATGTTGGGGGTCATTTGCAAAACAAGCCACTAGTTTTAACTTTTGCACTTTATACACATGGTTTATGAATTGCACCATTTTAACCTATTTGTCAATTTTATTGTCTAATTAGACGTTATAAATAAAATTAAAATATCTCAAAATTCCAATTGAATACATGTAACGACCTGTCCCCAATTATTATGATTTTTATAATTTTAAAAAGTAAATTTACGAAAATGCCCTTCGAGACAAAGTGTTGACTTTTGTTGACTGTCGTGTCGTGTCACGCATTTTCTTGGTGTATCCTTGTAGTACTTGTTGCTACGGACACGTGGGCACAAACGGAGTGCAATTTGGGGTTATAACGAATAAGATATTAACGTTTAAAGATGGGGGCATTTAGTAAATTAATGAAGTTCAAGAAAGCTCCAGATTTTTGGAGCAAAATCTGGAAAATCTGGAAAGCCACGTGTGTGGCCTAGATTAAAAGACAAGAGAGATGGTCGGTGGAGATGGAGTATAAAGGAGAGAAAGGAGGGAGGAACCGGACCAATGAGAAAGGGAGGAAAGAGGAGAATGAGAGGAACCGAACCGGTTTCCCCTTGACCCGTGACCCGGTGGTGACCCTTTAGGATTCTCCGACGAAATTCATCGTTTTTATGACGAATTGAGCCAACCTACCACTCCTAATAATCATCTCAACCTTTCCTCTACCATTTCCATATCAAATTTGAGGAGATTAGGTTTGGAATTGGGAAGAAATGAACCTGTGGGTGCCGTGAGAACCGTGGCCGATATCCACCAAATCTGAAATGTTTTCTTCCAATTAGCACCACCATTAGACTCTTCTTGAGGCCTGGAACAAAGCCCATGCATTGGTTGGGGCGTCGGAATTGTTTTGGAGTCGAATCAAGAACACCCAAATTCAAGGGTTTAGGCGGGTTTTCGTGAAATTAGGGCTTTTGTCGGCCAAATTGGCCTTAGTCATAGGTATGAAAATTGCTCTACTCATTGAGATATTCATTTCTGTAAAATTTGAGAATTTTTAGAAATAGTTGAATTTTTCGGCGAGTCGGGAAGGCTAATCGCCACCTGCGGTGGCGCGTGGGCCGAGACGTCTCCTAACCTTCCTATGCTAAATTTGAATACCCTGATTCCATTGGTGAATTTTGATTGACGAATTTTCATCATTTGAACGTAGTTCCATTAAGGTCCGCCGCTTGATTATTATAGTAATCAACAATCCGACCGTTGGATCGTCACAAAACTTTGATAGATTATAATACCTAATATTTAAAGACATTAGAAACCTACGGATTAGGAATCTGACTTACGGATCTTCCCGAATAGGATATGTAAGTTACATGTTCTATTGATAAGAATTCTAAGACATGATTGATAATTGTTCTAGGCGCCGATCGTTCGTGATGCCTTGATGTTGTGCTAGGGAGTTGTAGCGCGGACTCCAGGTGAGTGGGCTTTTGGTTTTCTATATATATACGTATATATGTTTTATATTTTCCCAGGAATTGTTTTAAATGGATTTCGTTTTTAAATGTCATGTCATGCTTGCATTTCATTTTATTATATGCATTGGTATGTATATGCATACTATTGTATGACGCTGCGGAGGCCAGGTAAGTTTCAGGTGAGTACTGTATGATTTCTATATACGTATGTATTATTATTTTATTTTTTTTGGAAATTATACGGGTTTTACGGCGAGGGGTTATTACATTTTCAAAGGTTTTTATTAAAAACTTTATTTTCAAGCGCACTCACCCTTGTTTTTGCGCCCCTCCAAGTTTTAGCTGCTGAAAGTCCATATCGACGAGGATTCTTGGCAAATCTCAGTATAGGTGGCTACCTCCGATGTCACAGCGCGTCCCGATATTTTCTTATTAAGGACGTGAAATGTCGGATTTGCCCTTAGCGGGGGCTAAGGTACGTGTGTGTGACATTATTTGGATTAATTCTATATAAGTTTTGGATTTAAATTTTAGTTTTATAAAATTTTGGTTAGGGAATTAGATGATGGAGGGTGAGGATTGGATGTTGCACCATCTAAACCCCCTGCTCTCTCTCCCTTCCCGTAGCACTCTCTCTCTCTCCTCCCTCACGGCTTTCTCTCTCTCTCTCACTCTCGAAGTGTACGGACAAGACCCAAAACCATCCAAAACTCAGTGGATCGAAGCAAACAAGGTAAGATTCTTCATCCTTGTGATGTTCTGAGTTGATTAGTGCTAGTTTTAGGACGTGGAACCTTCGATATCACGTGAACCCGAACCCCTCATTTTTTGTCACTGTTCATGCACACGTGAAATGTTGTGTTTCAGGGAATTCTAAGCTTATTGTGAGCTTAGTGAGGTCCCAAGGAAGCTCGGAGTGCTTTATTTGAAGGTTTTGGACGTCGGGATCACTAGGTTCGATTTTGGCCGGTTTTGCTTGGAATTTTCCGGTGAGATTTAGTTGTTTTCGGAGCTTAAAAGTAGTGTATCGTGATTCTACATGTTTGGGACTTCATTTTGGTATAAAATACAAAGAAAATGGTTGAGAAACGAAGGAGAACAAGGAGTTTCAAAGTTGGCCGGAAACCGGCCGCCAGAAAGTTCAGTCCGGCGAGCCGAGGTTAGGGATGATGCGCGTGGGGGCGCGTGTCCCCCTGCCTGTCCCGGCGCATGGGGGCGCGTGCGGCCTCCAAAAATTTATCTTAAAATTTCTCGACGTCCGTGACGTCGAGTAGGTCGATGTGGTATATTCATATACCCAAATTGAGCATCGTATGAGAAGTTATTTCGAATTGTTGGTTATGTGTTTAAATTAACGTTTTTATAGTTGTTTCGCATATAGGTGACACCTATCCCGAGGACGAGCGCATCCAGGGACGTCACAGGGGTTACAAACCATCGACTTACCAGTGAGTGGGCAGTTTTGTTTTCGTATTACCTATATACTACTGTTTTTCCCAGAAAATGCGTTTATATGAAAATATGATTTAAATTGCCATGCATGCAATTGTTGAGATATTTGAATTGAGAATTGATGCATATATATGTGAAATGACGCGATGGACGCACAGGTGAGTTTTTACCTTATTCAGATGATTTATTTATGAGAATTGCATTGAAGCTCATAACCTGCACCCTAGGTGTTAGTGCTTATATTGTTATTCACCACACCGCACGCTCGTCTTGGATCCAAGTAGGTGGATGTCATACAGACCATGTGAGGGTTCCAACATGCTAGTCGTATAGATCATTATATGTGATTCCGACTAGTGGGTGACCTTAGTTATGCGCGCCGATGATTGATGAGAGAAGCACTAGAGCGTATTTATACACCTTTCATCGTACAGACTACCATATGTAGTTCGGAGTGACGTGCAGAGTTGGGCCGTATAGGTCACCGTGGTGACTCCGGCTGAGTGAGATGTTGAGTTATAGAATCAGCCGAACAGGACCATTGTAGGGTCTCCGGTTGATTTATTATTTCACCTGATTTATATTGATGCATTCTTATCATATTTTGGCATGGCATGGCATATTCTTTCTGAGATGTTATATTGATAGATGACGGGCTAAGTTTTGATGATATGTGTATATATATATGTTTATATTCTATTTTCTGGGAAAGTATACAGGTTTTACGGAAAGGGGTTAGAAATGTTTTAAATGAAATGTTTTGGAAAATCTTTGGTTTTACTGACCCACTCATCTTTGTTTTGCGCCTCTCCAGGTTCTAGTTAGCAGTTGGTGGCTCTCGAGGTCTTTTTCGGCATTCTGACAGACGTACTGCATGTAGGACTCACCTGCGGGTGTTGTACTTTATTTATGGTCCTACTTGACTGCACTTAGACCTACGCTCTAAATTCGTGTGTTTATTTTATAACTCACTCTATTATGCTAGTAGGTTATTACTGCTAGTGACTGGTTTAAATTCCTTCTTATTTTTGTTATCTTGCTTCCGTGTCGCACTTCTAGCTACGTCACCCTCACGTGACGGCCAGCACGCCTTGATTCTCCGGATCAGGGTGTGTCAGTTTGGTATCAGAGCCAGGTTGCAGTCCTGTATAATTGTTAATGCTTTAATGATCTTTTGATGTTTTCTGTCAGAATTATGCCGCCTCGTAGAGAGCGTAGGGAGTCCCGCCGTACTCCTGAACCTAATTTCCCGGATATCACTCAGTTGGGGGAAGCAATGGCTCAGGCTTTTCAGAATGTAATTTGTCCTCATCCCCCACCTCAGAGGATACCTCTGGAGACCATGTACAACTTGAAATTAGATCGTTTTATGGGTGATGAGGGTCACGAGGGGGCAGAGAAATGACTAGATCATATTGAAAAGACATTTCAGGTGATGCAAAGTCAGGGGAACTTTCCGGCTGATAGGTGGGTTGAGACCACTACCTGGTTTTTGGGTCGATAGCCGGCAGGTTGGTGGAGGAATCAGACTCAGTTTATGTCCCCAGCAATGGCATCTGATTGGGAGGTATTTAAAGATAATTTCATGAAAAGATTTGTCCCTTCAGAGTATATTGATCGCAAGAAACAGGAATTTACTCAGTTGAAACAGAGGAATATGTCAGCTCATGAGTACTACAGAAAGTTTATTGATTTGTCTCGCTATGACCCTGATACAGCTGGTAATCAGGGAGAGATGCTTCGACGTTTTAAGTTGGGAACTAAGAGAAAGTGGCAGACTTTTGCCAGTGCACTTCCCTGCGTCGATTATCATGAGTTTTTCGAGATTTTGGTTAGGATGGAGGACTCCGATAATCTTCCCAGTGAGAGTGAGGATGACGAGGACAAGAATGATGGTTAGAAGAATGATGATAAAGGTAAAGGTATCTCTATTCCGGGACCTCGCAAGACTCAGAATTTTAAGAAGAGTGGGGCGAGTTCGAGTTCTTCTAGTGGTGGATATAGTATTACTGGCCCGAGGAGAGGTGGTGGAAGATTTTTTGGTGGACCCAGATTTCAAAGGCAGAGGGATTCTGGTGGTGCTGGTGGTTCTGACGCTCCGTGGTGCCGTCGTTGTAATTTTCGTCATCATGGTGAATGCAGGAGAGGTGGTGGTGCTTGTTATACTTGTGGGCAAATGGGACATCGGGCTTCTCAATGTCCCCAGGTTCAGCAGAGACCGCAGCATACCACTATGCCACCTCTAGCGCCGATTCAGCAGAGCTTTGGACCAGGCAATTATGGCCAGTCGGGTCGTGGTGATGCCTGCCACTACCAGGGGGATGCTGCTCCGTATGCTTCCGAACCTTATCAGTATCCCCAGGGGCCTTATCCTCAAACAGGGTATTCTCAGGACTTTGGGGGTTATTCTTCTTATTCATCCATGCCAGCTGGTGGATCTCAGTGGCATCAGGGAGGTCAGCCCCGTCAGGAGGAAGTTGCTACTGGTGGTGCAGGATCATCTAGGCAGCCTAGTCAGTCAGGCCAGGGACGTACTCCCCAGGGGCGAGGTAATCAAGGCAGTAGAGGACGTGGTGGACGACAGCAAGCTCAGGGGCGTGTTAATCACATCTCACTGCAAGAGGCTCAGAACCATCCAGACTTTATCATGGGTACGTTAAATGGTCTTGGTCATTTTGCTAGGGTTTTGATTGATTGTGGTGCTACGCAATCTGTGATTTCTCATACGTTTGCTCAAATAAGTCAACCTCACCCTTCACCTCTAGGATTTGATTTAGAGTTTGCCATGCCTAGAGGAGATAAATGTTATGTTGATAGTGTGTATCTTAGATGTCCAGTGATGGTAGAGGGCGTAGTTATGCCAGCTGATCTTTTTCCGTTAGATATTGTGGATTTTGATGTAATTCTAGGGGCTGATTGGTTGCATTATAATCGTGCCCATATTGATTGTTATGGGAAATCAGTTACTTTTTATCGTCCTGGACTACCCGAGGTTACTTTTGTGGGTGAAAGAAGTGGGGTGAGACATGGTGTTATCTCTGCCATAAGAGCAAGGAAATTATTATCGAAGGGTTGTCAGGGATATTTAACACATGTGGTGTTAAATGATGTTGTTCCTACCAGTATAGGAGAAGTTGGTGTGGTCAGACATTATCCTGATGTATTTCCTGATGATTTGCCGGGGTTGCCGCCAGACAGAGTTGTGGAATTCTCTATCGATTTGCTTCCAGGTACTGACCCTATATCTCTAACTCCTTATAGAATGGCTCCTGCTGAGTTGAGAAAATTGAAAATTCAGTTGCAAGAATTACTTGATAAAGGTTTCATTCAACCTAGTTCGTCACCTTAGGGAGCTCTGGTATTATTTGTGAGGAAGAAAGATGGAACTCTGAGATTGTGTATTGATTATAGGCAATTGAACCGGGTAACAATTAAAAACCATTATCCATTACCTCGCATCGATGATTTGTTTGATCAGCTGAAAGGTGCGTGTGTATTCTCTATGATTGATTTGAGATCTGGTTATTATCAGTTGAAGATTAAAGATGAAGATGTACCTAAGACGGCTTTCCGAACCCGTTACGGACATTATGAATTTTTGGTTATGCCATTTGGGTTAACCAATGCACCTGCAGCTTTCATGAGGTTGATGAACGAGGTATTCCAGCAATATCTTGATAAATTTGTTATTGTTTTTATTGATGATATTCTGGTATACTCTAAATCTAAAGCAGATCATATCCGGCACCTTAACTTGGTATTAAAGAAATTGAGGGAACATCAGTTGTATGCCAAGTTCAGTAAATGTCAGTTTTGGTTGACTGAAGTGGCATTTTTGGGGCATGTTGTATCGGCTCAAGGAATTCAAGTAGATCCTCAAAAGATAGCAGTAGTGGAGAACTGGGAGCAACCTCGAACCGTCACTGAGGTACGAAGTTTTCTTGGTTTGGCAGGTTATTACCGACGGTTTGTTCAGGATTTTTCTATGATTGCTTTGCCGTTAACGAAGTTGACCAGGAAGGATGTTAAATTTGAGTGGGATGAGAATTGTGAGCGGAGTTTCCATCAATTGAAATATTGCCTCACTCATGCTCCGGTATTGGTACTTCCTGATGATAGCGGTAATTTTGAGATTTACAGTGATGCTTCCTTGAATGGTTTGGGATGTGTTTTGATGCAGCATAATAGAGTGATTGCTTATGCTTCTCGACAGTTGAAAAATCATGAAAGGAATTATCCTACTCACGATCTTGAGTTGGCAACCATTGTCTTTGCCTTGAAGATTTGGAGGCATTATCTATATGGTGAGAAGTGTAAGATCTTCGCTGATCACAAGAGTCTTCAGTATCTATTTACTCAGCATGATCTTAATCTTCGTCAATGAAGATGGATGGAATTATTAAGTGATTATGACTGCACTATTGAGTATCATCCGGGTCGTGCTAATGTGGTGGCTGATGCACTGAGTAGGAAACCTCAAGGTAGACTCAATGCTTTATATGCTTGTCGTGTTCCTCTTCTTGCTGAACTGAGGGCAACTGGAGTAAAGTTGGAGTTGGAAGATCGAAGCGAAGCTTTTCTTGCTAGTTTTCAAGTCAGGCCAGTTTTGGTGGATCGTATACTCGAAGCTCAGATGGTGGATGAGGAAATTCAAGAAATGGTTCAATTAAGAAATGAAGGGAAAAAGAAAGACCTCAGGATTCGAGAATCAGATGGCATGCTTATGCAGGAGAACATAATGTATGTTCCGAATAATGAGGAATTAAAGAAGGAAATTTTGGATGAAGCGCATTGTTCAGCTTATGCGATGCATCCAGAAGGAACTAAGATGTATCATACCATTTGACCATTTTATTATTGGCCAGGTATGAAGAGGGAAATTGCTGAGTATGTGAGTAGATGTATTATTTGCCAGCAAGTTAAAGCAGAAAGAAAGAAGCCTTTTGGGCGAATGCAACCACTTCCCGTTCCCCAGTGGAAATGGGAAAATATAACCATGGATTTCGTGTATAAGCTTCCTCGTACCCGAAATGGATTCGATGGTATTTGGGTGATTGTGGATCGACTTACCAAGTCAGCACATTTCATTCCAGTGAAGGAGAAGTATCCTCTGAATAAATTGGCTAAGTTGTTCATTACGAAGATTGTGAAGTATCATGGAGTTCCAGTGAATATTATTTCTGATCGAGACCCAAGATTTAATTCTAAATTTTGGGTAGCTTTTTAGGAAGCTCTTGGTACGAATTTGCTATATAGTACTGCTTATCATCCTCAAACTGATGGGCAATCAGAGAGGACGATCCAGACGTTGGAGGATATGCTGAGATCTTCAGTGTTACAATTTGGTGATTCCTGGCATGATCGTCTGGACTTGATGGAATTTGCCTACAATAATAGTTTTCACTCGAGCATTGGTATGTCACCATTTGAGGCACTTTATGGTAGGGCGTGTCGTACGCCATTATGTTGGTCTGAGGTTGGTGAAAGAGTGTTAGAAGGCCCTGAGATTGTGGATGAGACTACTCAAAATATTCAGGTGATTAAGTCTAATCTGAAAGCAGCCCAGGATCGACAGAAGAGTTTAGCTGGTCGACATGCCACTGATCGAGTGTATAATGTGGGCGATTGGGTATTTTTGAAATTGTCACCTTGGAGAGGTGTGGTACGATTTGGAAAAAGAGGAAAGCTAAGTCCGAGATACATTGGACCTTATGAGATCACTGAAAGAATTGGTGAAGTTGCCTACCGGTTGGAGTTGCCTCCGGAGTTATCTAAGGTCCATAATGTGTTCCACGTCTCTATAATTCGACATTCTATTTCTGATCCTTCGCATGTGATCCCTCCTCAACTGCTAGAAATTAATCCAGATTTGACATATGATGAGGAACCAGTCACTATCTTGGATTGGAAAGATAAGGTTCTAAGGAACAAGACGGTGAGTTTGGTGAAGGTGTTGTGGAGGAACCATTATGTAGAAGAAGCTACCTGGGAGACAGAAGATCGAATGAGAGAGATGTACCCAAGGTTGTTCTATGGGTATTAAGCGGTTTATTTGATTGTGGGAATTTCGGGGATGAAATTCTATAAGGAGGGGAGATTGTCACAGCCCGTCCCAAGATTTTCTTATTAAGGACGTGAAATGTCGGATTTGCCCTTAGCGGGGGCTAAGGTACGTGTGTGTGACATTATTTGGATTAATTCTATATAAGTTTTGGATTTAAATTTTAGTTTTATAAAATTTTGGTTAGGGAATTAGATAATGGAGGGTGAGGATTGGATGTTGGACCATCTAAACCCCCTGCTCTCTCTCCCTTCCCGTAGCACTCTCTCTCTCTCTCCTCCCTCACGGTTTTCTCTCTCTCTCTCACTCTCAAAGTGTACGGACGAGACCCAAAACCATCCAAAACTCAATGGATCGAAGCAAACAAGGTAAGATTCTTCATCCTTGTGATGTTCTGAGTTGATTAGTGCTAGTTTTAGGACGTGGAACCTTCGATATCACGTGAACCCGAACCCCTCATTTTTTGTCACTGTTCATGCACACGTGAAATGTTGTGTTTCAGGGAATTCTAAGCTTATTGTGAGCTTAGTGAGGTCCCAAGGAAGCTCGGAGTGCTTTATTTGAAGGTTTTGGACGTCGGGATCACTAGGTTCGATTTTGGCCGGTTTTGCTTGGAATTTTCCGGTGAGATTTAGTTGTTTTTGGAGCTTAAAAGTAGTGTATCGTGATTCTACATGTTTGGGGCTTCATTTTGGTATAAAATACGAAGAAAATGGTTGAGAAACGAAGGAGAACAAGGAGTTTCAAAGTTGGCCGGAAACCGGCCACCGGAAAGTTCAGTCCGGCGAGCCGAGGTTAGGGATGATGCGCGTGGGGGCGCGTGTCCCCGTGCCTGTCCCGGTGCGTGGGGGCGCGTGCGGCCTCAAAAAATTATCTAAAAATTTCTCGACGTCCGTGACGTCAAGTAGGTCGATGTGGTATATTCATATACCCAAATTGAGCATCGTATGAGAAGTTATTTCGAATTGTTGGTTATGTGTTTAAATTAACGTTTTTATAGTTGTTTCGCATATAGGTGACACCTATCCCGAGGACGAGCGCATCCAGGGACGTCACGAGGGTTACGACCCATCGACTTACCAGTGAGTGGGCAGTTTTGTTTTCGTATTACCTATATACTACTGTTTTTCTCAGAAAATGCGTTTATATGAAAATATGATTTAAATTGCCATGCATGCAATTGTTGAGATATTTGAATTGAGAATTGATGCATATATATGTGAAATGACGCGATGGACGCACAGGTGAGTTTTTACCTTATTCAGATGATTTATTTATGAGAATTGCATTGAAGCTCATAACCTGCACCCTAGGTGTTAGTGCTTATATTGTTATTCACCACACCGCACGCTCGTCTTGGATCCAAGTAGGTGGATGTCGTACAGACCATGTGAGGGTTCCGACATGCTAGTCGTATAGATCACTAGATGTGATTCCGACTAGTGGGTGACCTTAGTTATGCGCGCCGATGATTGATGAGAGAAGCACTAGAGCGTATTTATACACCTTTCATCGTACAGACTACCATATGTAGTTCTGAGTGACGTGCAGAGTTGGGCCGTATAGGTCACCGTGGTGACTCTGGCTGAGTGGGATGTTGAGCTATAGAATCAGCCGAACAGGACCATTGTAGGGTCTCCGGTTGATTTATTATTTCACCTGATTTATATTGATGCATTCTTATCATATTTTGGCATGGCATGGCATATTCTTTCTGAGATGTTATATTGATAGATGACGGGCTAAGTTTTGATGATATATGTATATATATATGTTTATATTCTATTTTCTGGGAAAGGATACAGGTTTTACGGAGAGGGGTTAGAAATGTTTTAAATGAAATGTTTTGGAAAATCTTTGGTTTTACTGACCCACTCATCTTTGTTTTGCGCCTCTCCAGGTTCTAGTTAGCAGTTGGTGGCTCTCGAGGTCTTTTTCGGCATTCTGACAGACGTACTGCATGTAGGACTCACCTGCGGGTGTTGTACTTTATTTATGGTCCTACTTGACTGCACTTAGACCTACGCTCTAAATTCGTGTGTTTATTTTATAACTCACTCTATTATGCTAGTAGGTTATTACTGCTAGTGACTGGTTTAAATTCCTTCTTATTTTTGTTATCTTGCTTCCGTGTCGCACTTCTGGCTACGTCACGCTCACGTGACGGCCAACACGCCTTGATTCTCCGAATCGGGGTGTGTCATCCGAGGATATAATCCTTACCCACACTACTGTACTTTACTTATGCTCTGACGTTACATGTGAAATGGGCTCATTCTTGCTCACAGCACACTCTTGTCTTTAGGTACTTTTAGGTTTAAATTTATTCACATTTTCCACATCATTATACTTTATGGTTTCGTCACCTTCCAGGTGTCGGCCAGCACAGCTCGATTCGGAGTCCTAGTGGACATTCCGGGTTGGGGTGTGTCAATACACTGTCAAACTGATTTTATAAGTCAAGAGAAATATTACTAGATTGTGTTATTAAGTAGTTCTGTTTATTTGAAACGTATTTATTAAGTATGCTTGCTAATTATTCAACGCGCATCACGTGTTTCTACATGCTTTTATCAGTTTTGGGAGAGTTGAATCATAAAATCACATTAAAATGTACAAGAAAGCATTGAATTAAACAATCAGAGGTCTTGTTGAGTTGAATAATCAAATTAATCTCATGGTAGACATTGGCAAAGCCATAAATTATTAGTAGCTGGGTGAAATTTAAAATGATAAAAGGTCGAAAAAAATATATAGACAACCAAATGCTTTTAGATAGTAGACAATATTAATATTGTTTATAATGTATCGATATAAACAAGTTACAATTGTTACCGGTGATGTTTTATGTCATGAAATCGTCGCATAATAAATTCATTATCAATAAAAGAAAAAATATATCTCAATGTGAACAACCATACTGACACACCCCGACCCGGAAGGTCCACTAAGACTCCGAATCGAGCTGTGCTAGCCGACACCTGGAAGGTGACAAAACCATAAAGTGTGATGATGTGGAAATATTGTGAATAAATTTAAACCTAAGAGTGCCTAAATACCAAAGTGCACTAGTGAGCGGGAATGAACCCACTTCACACGTGACGTTAGAGCATAAGCAAGTACAGAAGAGTGAATTAAGAATCATACCCTCAAAATAATCTCCAATACTAAAAATCGCCACGATTCCTCGACGATAAGAAGGCTCAGCTAAGAAGACCTGAAAGGTGAAGACAAGACAAAGGTAAGTGGCCCAGTAGATAAAATTTTAATAGAAACCATATAAATTTCTATAACCCCTCGCTACAACGCCTGTAAAATTTCCAAAATTAGAATATAAAAATATCCATCTATATATATATATATATATATATATATATATATATATATTAGTTCAAGTCATGCTTCACATATTTATAATCACATGCTAACTTATCGCATATTCATTACGTCTGCTAGCTTATCATGTATTCACCACATATGCTAGCTCATCACGTATATTCATTATATATATGCTAGCATTTCACCATATATAGGCTAGCATCTAAGTCGGAGTCACCTCTAGTGACCTATACGACATATTCATATCTTATCAATCATGACTAGCATGCAAGTCGGAGTCACCTCTAGTGACCTATACGACATATCGGTATCTCATAACACATCTCATCAATCATGGCTAGCATATAAGTTGGAGTCACCTCTAGTGACCTACACGACATATTGATATCTCACCACATATCTCATCAATCATGGCTAGCACATAAGTCGGAGTCACCTCTAGTGACCTATATGACATATTCATATCTCTTCACATATCTCATCAATCATGGCTAGCATATATAAGTCAGAGTCACCTCTAGTGACCTCTATGACATATTCATATCTCATCAATCATGGCTAGCATATAAGTCGGAGTCACCTCTAGTGACCTATACGACATATTGATATCTCATCACATCTCTCATCAGTTCCACTAATATCGTATACTTACTTGAATTTACCTAAACTTACCTGAACTTACCTGTGTGTCCTGTGTTCACCTTTGCACTTCAGAGCGTTCACAGTACCACAATTATATATATATATATATATATATATGCAAACAATTCAACTCATCATTTAAGCATTATTCAATAGGCATGGCATTTTTAAAGTATAAATCATTTAATTGCATTTTCTGGGAAAAACATCAAGTGTATATATATATATATATCCTTAAAATCAAAAGCCCACACACATTTCTTAATTCCTTAAACAAGGCTATGATCTCGATTATTTAATCTCATTTCTTATATGGCTGCATCTAACGTCTTGTTAGACTGCCTACGTACCCTAAGCAGGGATCAAGCCATTCGTAGTTCACAATAATCATTTATAGTAATACGCACATGGATATATCACGATGAAATCTAAACTCAACCATCTCATAGTATTTTATAACATATAAATATATATATGTCATGGTATTAATTTCTCAGTTTTATTTAAAAGCATTTATAGAATTATAAATCATGAAACATAAGATGAGCAAGGAAAGATCCACTCACCTGGAGTCCGCGCTACAACTTCCTAGCACGAACATCGAGGCGTCACAAACGATCGGCGCATGTGACCAATTATCAAACCATATCTCAGAATTCTCGTTGATACAATACATAACTTACATCGCACATAAGTCTACGCAATTCGGTCCAGAAGATCTACAACTCAGATCTTTGATCCGTAATTTCCAAGGATCCACATTATGCTTCTAGAATAACATACTAAAGTTTCGGAATGATCCAACGGTCGAATCTCCGCCAATTGCCAAAACCAAGTGGCGGTTAACATTTTATTTTACGAACATACAAATCCAATTCGAGGAGATCCATATGTCGGATTCCCAATCCGTAAGTTTCTATATTCCTCAAATATTATGAATAATAACCTATTAAAGTTTGATGACGATCCAACGGTCGGATCGTCGATTCATACAATGGCCTATTAACGTATCTTAGAGAATTTTGGTTCTAACGATCAATCTACATCATTCAATTCTCAAAACTGAATTCAAGGCATCTGATATAGCCTAAAAATAGCATTGGCAGCCCTTGGGCCATGCGCCGCCGCACTCGCCGCAGTAGGTGGCAGTTGGTTGCCTCGACTTGCCAGAAAAATCAACTATTTCTAAAAATTACCAAAATTTGCAGATTTGAAGATCTCAATGAGTAGAACAACTTTCATACCTATGACCAAGGTCAATTTGGTCTAGAAAGGCTCCAAATTTTATCAAAATCCATCGGAACCCTAGAATTGGGTGTGCTTCAATTCGACCTCCAAACGTGTTCCGACACCTCCACCACTGCTTGGGCTTTGTTTTTGGGTTCAAGGGGGGTCTAATGGTGGTGGTGGTTGATGGGATTTGCTTCAGAAATGGTGGATTGCCGCCACCCCACCTCCGACGCACTACCTTGAAAAACCCTTCAATTACCTTTAAATTCCTTCCAATTTTGGGTGATAATGGGAAAAGGAAGGGATAGATGATGATTGGGAGTGATGACTTGGTCCAATTCGTGAGAAATCCAGTGGAAAACCACTGGAAAATATGGAGAAGTGGACGGGTTTTGCACGGGTCACGGGTTGGGTACCCGTTCCCCCCCCCCTTTTTCCCCCGTTCCTCACTCTCCCTCCTTTCCCTCCTTTCTTCCCCCTCTGATTGGTCCCTCCATTCTCTCTTCTTTCTGGTTGGGCAGCGGCCCTTCTCTTTCTCTCCTCTTCTACTTCTTCTTCATGTTTTTTTTTCTTCCCCCTTTCCCGTCACATACACACACACACACCCATTCACACATATACACTTGTCCTCTTAATTAGTATGCCATAATATAATATAATTAGAAAGGTTATTTCTTCAAAATATTTTCGGTTCGTCACTCCAAATTCACTTCCGCTTGCGCATACCCGTTCATATCGTCAATTACCTCAAGAATACGCTAAAAGAATATTTAGTACATCTCACCACAAGCTAGTCAATGAGAGTCAAAACCTTCGTCTCTAGGGCGTTTTCGTAAATTCACATTTTAAAATTCATAAATTAATAAAATCTGGGACGGGTTGTCACACATACTATCACTTAACTATTGGTCTCTCATTTTGTTACACATTGGTGTTTTCATAGAAGCAGTTGCAACCATTAATATGAAAGTTCATATCATGAATATAAATTATAAATTGCCAAGTTGAATAGGAAGATTCATGTGGTCCAGACAATCAAAATCTTAAGGATAAATTGGGTGAAACGAACTATTTTTTTGTTGGTCAAAAGATGCAAAATTATTCACCGGACTCAAACATTTCATATAAAGAAGCAACTTGGTATTTACCTAATTGAAGCGATCATTTAATTCTTTTAGTTGCATATTAAGGATTTGAAAATAGAAGTCCACACAATAGTAAATGAAGTTTGTGATTCTTGTAGCTTTACATTTTGATTTTCCATGTGCGAAATGAAAATCCTCAATGTTAAGAACATTAATATAATTTTCTTCACAAACTTTTGTACATCACGAAACACGTCCTTAAAGTCACATTAGAAATTTGTTAAAAGTAATGATGACTAGAAAAAAATACACAAATTTGAGTATGAAATAACCTCTCTCTATATTGTTTTAACAACATTAAGGTATATTTATGTAAAGAAAGTCTTATTTTATGTGGTATTTTGTGGGTACAGTTTATCTAAAATATTTCATTGAAGCACTTATTGTAACATTCCACATCGCCCAGGGGAGTGAATCTTGTAAGCCTTATATGTATATTCTCATCTCTACCTAACACGAGGCCTTTTGGGAGCTCACTAGCTTCGGGTTCCATAGGAACTCCGAAGTTAAGTGAGTTCTCGCGAGAGTAATCCCATAATAGGTGACCCACTAGGAAGTTCTCGTGTGAGTTCCCAGAAACAAAACCGTGAGGGCGTGGTCGGGGTCCAAAGCGGACAATATTGTGCTACAATGGAGTCAAGCTCGGGATATGTTGGAGGCCCGGGCCGGGATGTGACACTTATGGCTTTAAAGACATATCACGTCCAAAACAATATAATTAGACTCTTCATTCATTGAATTAACAATACATGTAGTGATAGAATAGTCAGAAGATAACTCATGTGGTAAAAAAAATTAGGATTTAAACGCTTATGGTGAAGTTCATTAAGATATAGGCATAAAATTGAAAGTTCTGTCATCTTTTTGTTAATTATTAACATGTGAGGTAAATTTGTGTTTTTATTCCTTTAAACTTATTATGTGTTCAGCCTTCAAACTCAATACAAAGAAGGAAAAAGAAAAAAAAAAAACCATTCAATGTTCCTCCAAATTTGAACTTGAATCGAACTTAAATAGTATATTGAAATCATAGTGTCGAACTTTGAAACTGAGACGTTGCGATAAGATGAGATTCTCCATGGGAAATCAAAGTGGGTTTGAGTGAAAAATCTTACCAGGGTTGTTGAGTTTTGATTATTGAAAGGGTTTTATGGATGGAATTTCTTGTTTTGATTTTTAAATGATATTGATTTTAATTAAGCCTTTGATTGTTATTTGGTTTTAATACCGTAGAATTATGGTGCGACATTCCCTTCCACTCTTCTCATAGTCATCGATGTGGTCATCGATGTGGGTGTGGCTATTCAAACACGAGCCAAATTTCTTTGATTTCCATCGATGATTTAGTTTGCCCTCAACTTAATTTTCAATTTTATTTCAAACAATCAACGCGTACATATCGTGTTTCATCATTTCAAATTGAGAGAGAACTATGAAAGGGTTTTTTTTTTTTTTTTTTTTTTTTGGTCTGAACAAAGGGTAAAGACGATAAAATGACTAATTTAGCCTTACATGCGAGACTTCACATGCGGTTAAAGTTGACGGAACTTTTAATTTTGGGCTTAAATTCTAACGGACTTCACAACAGAGTCTAAATCCTTTTTATTTTTTTTCCTAATCACACGGTATTTTGACTATTCTATCACCACAAGGGGTATTAATTCAGGTAGGCCTAATTTAAAATTTAAATTTTTTAGTGAGGTGTAGGTAGAAATTGAAGTGAACTGAAATAGGAGGTGATGTTTAAATAGGAAAAACTCTGATCGGAAAATGCAATTTGTTATTTGTGAAATTTGCATTCGAGTTTTGACTCTCCTGAGAGTTTGAAGGAATAAGATTCTTTGCCCTCCTATTTTCATTTCTTTTCCTCCCCTCTTTTCTTTTTGTCTTTCTCTCTAAAAAATTAATACAAAATGTTAACATGACTTAATCGTAACCATTTAAATAGGGAAGGAAGAAAGGAGAGATATTAGCAGGAGAACGAATTCTCTTTCGAATTTGAAATAGATGTCCTAACTATAGAGGCTGAGGGTCTACTGTATCCAAAATTTCGTGTCTCCAATATGATTTTGTGACATGTTTAATCTTATTATTATTGCTTCCAATATAAAATTTAAAATCGTTAATGTTTTGTAAAGTTTAATAATACGTGTCCCAAAATCAGACAGAAGACACAAACATAGATGAGAGATTTTTCAATGTGATTATCAGATGAAGTGGCACATCATTATGCAAATTGTGGGATATATTTGTTAAAAAGTTAATAACTTTAAAAATAAAATTTTTCACCATTTATGTAAAACACGTGGTGTATCACTCGTGTTCCGATCACAATAAAAAATTTATCCACAGTAACAGCATACCCTCAGCCAACTTTTTTTTTTTTTTTTTTTTTTGAGAAACAACCCTCAGCCAACTATAGACGGCCAAGAATAGAAACTAAGTAATATATTATTACTCAATACTTGAATAAAATATTGTTGAATAAAGCTGGGAGCCACGTTATTCTTCTCCCATTGGCACTCTTTGGAAATTCAATTACAAACGCGCTTGGTAGAGAGGTAGAGAGAGAGAGAGAGAGGTAGAGAGACAAAAAGCAGAGAGAAAGATAGAGAGCGAAATGGATTCTCCGTCGTCGTCGACGACGCGGATCACCGCGCGATCGTCGATGATCGACTCTTTCAGGGGCTGTACCCTATCGGGTATGACGATTGACAAGGAGGAGCTCAAGAAGAAGCTCTTGATGCCGCAGTACCTCCGCTTCGCTATGCGCGATTCTATACGGTTAAAGGACCCAAGAGCCGGCGAGAGCCGCCTTCCGGGAAGTCGAGACCTCGTCGCCACCGCCGCCGTCGAAAATGTGGAGGAAACGCCGCCGGAGTCGCCCATGGTTGTGTTTATAAATCCGCGAAGCGGTGGAAGATACGGGCCTATGCTCAAGGAGAGGCTCCAACTGCTGATGGGTGAAGAACAGGTACCATTAATTTACTTCAAGTTAATTCGATTGGCATTGACTGCACCCTTTGAATTTTGGTTTATTTTTCGTTTTTCAGCCGACCCATTTGATTTTTTTGGTTTTTCTGGCGACCCATTTGAGAATTTGATTTATAATTTGATTTTCTCAGGAACTGGAAAAAATCCATTTATGATGTATTTGTGCGTGCATGAATTTACGTGTTTGTGTCTGTTTTCCTTACTGCATACGTAGGGTTATGGGGGATTTTTGGTTAAGTATGATAATTATTGTCCTTTTTTTTTGAAAAAAAATTTTGGTTTTTTTGTGTTTATATTTTACCTTAAGGGGTGAGTTTATTACTTCGATAGTTTATGTAATGTAATGAACATATTGTGGTTGTTCGGAGGAAGTAAAGGATTTATCAGGTTTGTTTTAAATAAAGGAAGCAGAGGAAGAAAGTGGCGTTGGACTGTTTTGCAATTTTTGCTAGTTAACCTTAGTTCTGTTTGATCGTTACGACTATAATGAGGTTAGAAATGCTTTGATATATCACTGAACAGGGTTGGCTAAAATGGTGCCATCATCTTCTTAATCAGGCTTTAGATTCAATTAAAATTGAATTCCCCCTTGTGATTTCACTTGTTTGTTGAATCGAGTTCAGTAGACAAAGTGGTTACTGTCTCCTAAATTACTAAATGCTGAATGGAAAAACACTTGTGGAACTAAAACCATCTAGCTTGAAATTCTGCAGTAGCCTAATGTATTTTTTATTCTGTAGAGGGTTTCTTCATATTTGTCTTTAATCTGTGCAAACTATTGCTTGAATTGGAAATAATTTGTCATGCAGGTTTTTGACCTCTCAGATGTGAAGCCTCATGAATTTGTTCAGTATGGGTTGGGTTGTCTAGAGTTATTGGCTGATCTTGGTGACGTTTGTGCCAAAGAGTGTCGTCAAAAGATCAGGGTTATGGTATGACATTGCGGCACATTTACTTAAAGCTCATATTATATGATCATTCTGAGTTTAGCATCTAGTGAAATCCTACAACATTTAAGTTTGACACGTAGCATATTGGAATTTTGGGCAGGTTGCAGGGGGTGATGGTACAGTGGGTTGGGTACTTGGTTGCCTATATGAACTCAACAGACAGGGTTTGGAACCAGTTCCTCCAGTAGGAGTTATTCCACTTGGCACGGGAAATGATCTTTCCAGGAGTTTTGGTTGGGTAAGTTTTGTAATGAATTTTTAGTTTGTGGAAGATTTTTCCTGCATTATTGAGCAATGGGTATACATATTTTCACCAGGGTGGTTCATTCCCTTTTGCATGGAAATCAGCCATTAAAAAAACTCTATTCAGGGCTACTGCAGGTCCAATATGCCGTTTGGATAGGTAAGCTGTATTATTAGGTAATGGTTGTATGTGTTCAATTAGAAGGCTAGTAAAATGAAGCCTTTCTCTAACCATGTCCAGTACATGATTTTTCCTAGCTAGTGACTTAGTGGTCAGTGAATTTAGAAGTTGTGTGCAGCTATTGTACTGAAATTTAATTTGATTGAGGATCTCTAGTCCTTCACTGTGAATGTTCATACCTACAACGTACAATTAATTTTAACTGTTTGATGTGTTTTTGAATCTTGACTTCAATCAACTCTGCATTTCATCTTTGAGTGCATTCCATATCCGTGCATAATGCATTCCATATCTGTGCATGTGTGTCACTCTCATTTGCTGGTTCAGTTTTGTTAGAGAGTTGATTGCATTTGAGATGTGGGTTCCTTCTTTCCCCTCTTTTCCCTTGCAAACTATGTTGTGGTTCCAAAACATAGTGAATTGAGTTTAAATCAATCTTTTGCATTCTACTTGTAGATTTTAATCCCCCTTAGTTGATCTTATTTATTGATAGTCTCCGTTGTTATGCAAACGTATAAGATGATGCTTTGTGAGTATATGAACAATAAAGTAGACACGCCACACTCAAACACAAAGAATTTAGTGAGGTTCGGCGAACTTTGCCTACTCCTCATGTGATCTCTCCTGAGAAATCACCTGCACTATGGAGAATAACAACTCGGTTACAAGAACGTATTGAAAACCCTTATGCTAAACCCCAAAGCCTTGCTTTAGATCTCTCTAATACTCTTGGCTCTCTACCTTGTATTCTCTGTGCTGTTTGTGTTAATAAACAGCCCCCAACAAGCCTAGTTCATAGACTGATGGTCACATGCGTTACAAGTATAGACTTCTTGAATCCTTTTAGAATAGGGAAAACTAACTTATTTCCTAATCCTAAACTGATTGGGATTACAAAGAAAACCTATTTCCCAATTCTTATGGGAAATATCCAGTGCACATTCCTTTACTTCTTTCCCTACACCAATTGGAAACCTAAACCTGGTTGGCCTTGGTATTTTGACGAGCCAAATCGCAACAATGATAACATCCTTTAAAGTGTTTTTTATTTTCTTCTTTCCTTTATTCCCCCCCCCCCTCTAAAGGAAGAGCACAAAGACATTTTATTCTTCTGTACATTTTATTTTTCCTAAAAGGATCTTACCTAATAAATCTTTTGCCTAATGGATATTTGGTATTATTTGTTGGTCACTCAGGATTTCTGTTATGGTATAGGCAAGTTTAACGTTATGCTTGTAACTAGGTTCAGAAAGAAAGTGATGAAAAAGAAAGAAATATATATGAAACTTATGGTACGGTTCCTTTTGGTTTGCAAATATTGTTATAATGAATATTGAGAACCTACATAGTTTCTCAAATGTCTATTGAGTTTCATGTGTTATTCTCTCTCCCTCTCTAGTTTAATATGATATGGCCCATTATTTTGTGCATTTCTTGTATGTATATATTTTGGAAAAAGGCATCATTATTAACCAACTCTGATGGTATTTAACAGTAACACTATTTTAGTTCTGGTTTGTTCCAGCCAGCAGTTTTATTTATATTTGCTTTTCTTATGGTGCAGTTGGCATATTGTGCTGTCAATGCCAGCCGGTACAGAAATGGACCCACCCCATTCTTTGAAGCTTACTGAAGAATGCGCTCTTGATGAGACTGTAAGTCTAGTTACTCTTGACGAGCTACTCTTATTGGGTAACCTTTTGAATTCTTAATTTCTACAAGTCATAGTTTTAAACAGGGCCGAAGGGGTAGAGGAAGACCTAGGAAAACTTTGGAAGAGACTTTAAGAAAAAACTTAAGAGTACTTGGATCTAATGGAGGACATGACGCAGAACCGAGTGCAATGGCATTCTAGGATTCATATAGCCGACCCCACTTAGTAGGAAAAGGCTTTGTTGTTGTTGTTGTTGTAATAGTTTTATTCAGATGTCAAATACTGTGAAAATACGTGTTCTTGTTTTTGAGTTACTCTACTGGGTAAAATGAATGTTTATATTGCTCAATTCTTGTGAACTGATGACATTATCTTTTCTAAATAAGATAATCTATTGGAAACTTAAAAAAAGACTCTTTCTGGCAAAGCAATTTATATTATTATTTTGAAAAATTGAATATTAGGTTCTGATGAAAGGCGGCCTTCATATCTCCATTATCACTTTTACCTCTTGTTCTCCTTGTGTAATCTTTATATTGTTAACTTCTCTGCACTCAATGAATCTTTATACGATTAAATTTTATTCTAATTTCTTAAGTTTCTGGCCTGATAAGCTTACTAGAATCACCTACATCACATGCCAAAGGATACCATGATTTTATACCATATGTTTGACACATTTTAGTGACTGCAGGGTTTGGAAAAAGGAGATTTGCCTGAGAAAACTACTTGCCACGAAGGAGTGTTTTATAATTACTTCAGCATAGGTATGTTGACTTCATTGGTTTAGGATTTTATTAGAACACATATTCTAAAAGGTGTTCGTACTAAGCATATTAGTAGAATGTTAAACTAGAATTATCATTGTATTGAACGCATATACTCTTGTGTTCATGCCATGTTTTTTTCTTTTCCAGTAAGGAATTGCACTTGTAGAGATCACCCTATTGTATTCACAATGGATTTAGTTGGATACAGTTGTATATTCTACATATATTGTTCAGGTGTCAAGATGTCCCTTACGTCTATATCTTTGAACAAATTTCTAGATATCTTGAGTAAAGAATGTTTAACATCTAAATCTAGGCCTGTTCCCTAAACCCCTTTACATAAGATGAAATTCTGTTTGCAAAGATATTCTTATCAGAGAAAGATGATTTATACAATAAAAATATGTTTATTAGGTTATTGTTCTCCTTTACATGATCCTGTTTTCGTCATTTGGTTATACAGGAATGGATGCCCAAGTTGCGTATGGATTCCACCATTTACGAAATGAAAAACCGTATCTTGCACAAGGTCCAATTTCAAATAAGGTCTGGTCGAATGTCTTTTTTCTTTTATATATGATTTGAATATCCATTGGGGTGCAGTTTTATCAAAGATTTAATTTGCATGGCATTGTCGGAATATTAGAGTTGAGAACAGTGTCGATTTAAGCAATGTGTGTAATAATATTTTCCTTTTTGAACAGAAGAAAACATTGTTAGAAACTTGTCTGCTTTTTTTTCTTATAAGAATACTAGGAATATTATAATGTGAATTGCACATTTTCATTTGTTTTTACATCCAATCAAATCTTTGTATTAAATGATGAACCAAAGAATATTAATCTGTTTTTTGTTAATGAAATGCGGCTTTATTTGATAATGAACAGGCTTTATATTTTGACTGATCTATGTGTTATTGCAGTTGGTTTACTCAGGTTATAGTTGCACTCAAGGTTGGTTCTTCACACCTTGCACAAGTGATCCTGGTTTAAGGTTTGATATCTTTAAACTGAAGCAGTATTCATTTGCTTTGATGGTTTCTCTCGTTATTTTTTATACTAACAATTATCAACGTTGATTAAAAGAGATTTCTCTTTTGATCTGACTCTAATTTCTTTTTTATTTTCTAATATCACTTTATTAAAATTGAATTTTGTTTAAGATTCACTTGTAGTTCTGCTTCCTGTTGAAAGAATATAAAAGAGTTGTCCCATAATTGAGAATTATACATCCTTGAGTTTGTGCAGGAGGGTAAACGTGAACCCCTCCCCTAAAAAAAAAAACAAATGTTTTCACACCAGAGGGGAGCAGTGTGCTATGCAATCTACGGTTCTGGACAATTTTTTGCCTTATTCATTGTGTTTACATCCTGTTTTGTTCTTTTGTTGAATCACATGAGCAGCAAGAGTGTAAATTATCAATTCTACATGTGGAGGCTATTTAAATGCAGAGGCTAATTTTTACATAATGTAAAATTATCCAAATGTTTTAGTGCTCTCTGCATCTTCTGATGTGTATCCAATTATTTTTCTGGTTGTAGGGGACTAAAGAACATCTTAAGGATGCATGTCAAAAAGGTAAATTGCTCAGAGTGGGAGCAGATTCCAGTGCCTTCAAGGTACACTTTTGTTTCTTAAATCTTTTAGGGGTACAGTTCTGGAACATAGTTTTCTTTGCACATATAGTAGCTCTTAGTAATCTCTTTGGTTTTTCTAAGCATGCCACTTTTTCTTTTTCACCTTTTTATTTTAAACAAGTCATGGATCACTTGAACCCTGGAAAAGTAAACTATATATCACTCTCATCTATTTCTGTCCACATGTGCGTATTTGTTCCTTTATTTTTTATTTTCTCCTGAACGTAGAATAATTTAGAATAAAATGCTTGCAGACATGGAGTACTTTGAGCGAATTTTGTCCGTTATTTGCAATAGCTTATGTTGTTATTTTATCTTCTTTCAGCGTACGGGCAATTGTTGCTCTAAATCTTCATAACTATGGGAGTGGAAGAAATCCGTGGGGTAATCTGAAGCCAGAGTACTTGGAAAAGGTATTATATAGTTTATATACAAAATCATGTGGTGTTTGCCCACAGCATTCTATATATTTACACTTCAGCAATGAGCTGAGTAATCAACTTAAGCCTTGAATAATATCTAACAGTGGCTAACTACTCATAACTAATCTAGTCAAACAGTTTTGACTACGAACTAGTGGAATCTGACTGGCTAAATAACGGCTGACTAGGATCTGAGCTGGCAACTCTGTTGTACTAGGATAGGTTTTCAACACAAACATGTTTTGTTTTGTTGCTTGTGTTTTAAAGGTGGGAACTTTACTTGTGCAAATTTGTGTCTCGCATTTGTATTTTGTTAAACGCCTGGAAGTTTAGTTCATGTTTGTATACCAGTTACTTGGTTTTCATTAATTTTGTTTACACCGGATTTATGTTAGTAGTAGAATTTAAAGTTTTGATTATCATGCAACTTTTATTCAGTGTGCTCATTAAATCATGCTTATCGAGTTACTGCTGAATTCCAAGCTAATAATAGTTATCTTAAAACTTTATTGTTTCAGAGAGGCTTCGTGGAGGCCCATGCTGATGATGGCCTTCTTGAAGTTTTTGGCCTGAAACAAGGATGGCATGCATCTTTTGTTATGGTGGAACTCATCTCTGCAAAACACATTGCTCAGGTACAGCAACAGTGTCTTTCTTCATCCTATCATGTCAAGTTTTTACTCTTTAGCATGCAAAAAGTTTATGCGTTTTAGCATTTTTTTTATTTTTTTTAACAAACGATGTTATCTACACTAAGAGGGAGGGGGTGGGCTAAGCCTCACAATGGGCTAGCAATAATGTAGTTCAAATTTGCCTTTGGCAATAATCAAACCTAAGATCTCTCACTTTTACAAGTGAAGAGGAATACCATTAGACCGTTGTACTAAGTGACGCGTTTTAGCATATTAATAGCACCAGAATATTATTGTAAAAATATATGAATTTTGTGGGATTCGTTTTTGAACTATTGAATAATGACATTTGCTTTAGTGTTATCTTCTGCGGATTAAATTTTCTTCTACCTAATGAATTTATAGGCGATGCATGAAATTTTAGTCGAATATACCCCTGTGATGCAGGAAAATATCGATTCGTCTCATGAGCTTGCCTAAAAAACAAGATTAAGATGAAAGCTGTTTATTTCGTTGTGTACATGCATATAGCGGGTTTACTTGAGCAAAAAAAAAGAAATGAAATAGTTTCAAGTGTGTATTTGTCCTATTTGGGAATGCTGCAGCTGTTTCCTCTGGGTCACAGCTCCGAGAGAAAAAAATATATCAATTGTCTAAAGAACTTCAAAATGCAGCACAAAACGTGTGACAGATAAGGAATTTCCATCTAATACATCCTGCACAATAATTGTACTACACTAACAATATAGTTTTTTTTTCTGCAGGACTTACTAGATGGAATTTCCTTATCTGTCACACATTTTGTGTTGCATTTTGAAGTTGTTTAGACAATTGTCGAGATATGTATTTCTTTGTGAAGTTGTTGTACCTCTGGTTTTGCATGTTCCTTTGTGCAGAGTGATTGCCATTGTGGATTTTCGAAGCTCTATACTGTACGCATGCATCGTGATATGAACTTAACAACTTACTCTGTTGTTGATTAGGCGGCTGCAATTCGGTTGGAAGTTAGAGGTGGGGAATGGAGAAATGCATATATGCAAATGGACGGGGAACCATGGAAGCAGCCAATGCACGAGGAGTATTCAACGCTGGTGGAAATTACGAGGGTTCCGTTTCAATCACTGATGATTCATGGAGACGATCACTAAGATGATCAAGGAAGAAGACTCAACTCTTCTAAATCAGGGCTTGTACTCGGGTTGGGTGCGATCCTCACCTGAGAGTTTGTAAATTGTAATTCATTGGTATATGAATCTCTATTGCGGGTTGAAATCTCCGTCGGTTTTTCTGTTCAGCTGCGATGAGTAGTTTACATTATCTAGTGAGGATTAGTGGGTCAAAACGTTGTTAAGCGAAAAATGTATTGTGTAGCATTCCTCTGTTGTTGTTATGACTATATAGATTTCACATTTTTGCTAGTTTCAGTTAATATATTTCTGTTTTGATCGGCATTTAAACGTAGTGTATAAAATTTATTCGATACGGTTGATATTTCCATGAAAATATTCAAAAAATCAGGGAAAGATATGGAAATGGGGGGTGAAGTCTGAACTTCATCTTATATTGGAGAAACTCTTAAGTTTAAGCTAAAATCGACAAGTATCGTCGATATTTTTGACACATCTGTTAAGTATCGGAGAAATTCTTTATTTTTCATTCAAACCAATGCTTGATAATTTCTAAAGTTTCATTTTAAACTTCCATCATTTCCATCAAAGGCAACCGATATCAATATTCGATATTTTCGTCGATAATTCCACAAATTCACATGTCAATATTTCTACCGATACCAATATTTTAAACACTGTTTAAACGTAAATTGAGGGTATGTATTTTGTTCTTCCATTTCTTGAGTCATATTCTCATACCCTTCGTTCTCCTTTGCTCAAAGCTTTCTAAACCTTAAGCTTCTCACTTTTTTCAAAAGAAATATAATTTTCACACCTTTTTTAGCTTCTCACACACTCCTCGTTACCTTTTGCTCTCGGATTGAAGAAATCAAACTCAAACAACGAATAGGATTAAATGGAAGTGTGAGAAGTTAAAAATAATGTGTTTATCATTTCCCTTTATGTTATGAGCTTAGTTGGGAGTGTTTTTAAAATGGCTAAAAGTGTATTTGAAACCAATCTTTAGTGAAAATACAAGTAAATCTTATAAAAGCATTTGAATTACTTCGTGGAAGAAGCACATAAGTTATGCTTTTTACAGAAAGCACTTCAAGTGTTTTTAGAACCCAAACCCATTTTTATTAAAGGAAAACTAATGAAAATGGCTTGAAAACTTTGAGTTTTAATGATAAGGACAAAATAAAGGGTAAAGTGAATAGTATCAGGATTGACTTTTTAGTGTAAAAATTTGGTTTTTCGTTAAAGTGAACAGTACCGGGTGCTTTTCGTTAAAGTTCCCTTTTATTAAAGTGCTTTCAGTTATTGTAAAAGCACTTCCAAATAAGCTATATTTCTCTGGACCTCATGTTTATTGCCTATGAAAAAAGAAAGGGTTTTTATTACAAATGTTCCCTAAAATTGACACCCCATCAAGATGATCCTTGAATTTGAAAATCAATTAATGTCGTCCTGAATTTGGATGTTGCAGATCAATGTCGTCCTTTTGTCTGTATTAAGTTAAATTTTTTGTTAATGTGCCGACATGGCACATTTGGGCCCCACCACTCCAATATTATGGTGCCATGTGGATTAAAAAACAAAATTAATTTGTTAATTTAGCCCACTAATTCTCTCTCCCTTTACTCTCTCTCCTTCCCTCCCGTATGCTCTCTCCCTTCAACGCTGCAACAACGAACTAGCACCAAGGAGCGGCGCCGTTGTCCTCCGGTACCAACGACTCAAAAACTGATATTCCTAGAAGCCTATCTTCGTACCCTTCCAAACCTCTACCTTCATCAAATTCGAAGTTGAAAGGTTCGAATTTCAAATCTAAGCCGTGAAAGTTCGTGGGTTTTCTGGCCAAACCCACAATTCTCGTGGAGGAGCGCGGGCTGGGAAGATCAGACGGTGACAACGAATTCCCCTGGGGATTTTTAGAGAGTAATTTTGAGGGGGGTGTGTTGGTGCGTGGGGGATTGGGGTGTGTTTTTGTCTAGTTCTCTTTCATGGCGCATTCACCGCGCGTTCCATGTCTAGTGGTGGTGATGAAATCTGGAAGCCATAGCACAAACTTTTGTAGCTCTTTGCTGCTCTGGTTATGTTGGTGGGCTTTTGCCCTTTAATGAAAGTTAATACTTCCACACAAAAAAAAAAAAAAAAAAAAAAAAAAAGAAACCTATATAATTGAAATCAGGATTAAAATGTAATGAAATTTAAGCCAATTTGAAAAAATTGCAATGAGATAGCTATCAAGAATTGGAGTTGGAATTAGATTTGTAGAGCCGGATGCCCCGATTTAAGCCAAAAAGATGACGATTGTTGTGACAGCCCGTCCTGAAATATTTATTTTTCGACGGCATGAAATTACTTATATACCCTTGGATGTTGAGTTTTATTGTGGAGTGTGAGTTAGACTTAAGCTTGAGGACCAATTAGTTCTATTCCTAATTAATTGGATCCAATTAGAAATAAGATTTTGTTGGTTTTGGTTGGTGACCCCTTGGATGTTGAGTTTTATTGTGGAGTGTGAGTTAGACTTAAGCTTGAGGACCAATTAGTTCTATTCCTAATTAATTGGACCCAATTAGAAATAAGCTTTTGTTGGTTTTGGTTGGTGACCCACGTGGATACACACTCTCTCTTTCTCTCTCCCCGTTGACACACTCTCTCTCTCTCCTTCCTCTCGGGTTTCTTTCCATTTTTTCGTACAACGTACGGACCAATTTCAAAACCCCTTGATCACTCACAGATCGAGGCTAAAGTTAGTGTCTTTGAGTTCTTGGCAAGCTAAGGATCACAACCATACCTTTCTTTAGACGTGAAACCCTCGTTTTCCCGAGAACCCAGATTCGAGGTACTGTTCATGCACACGTAAATGTGAAGTTTTTAGAAGATTTTAAGCCTCTAGGAAGCTTTAGAGCGTCTTCACGAAGCTCGGAGAAGAAAAACGAGGTGTTTTGGACATCGGGAAGTCGAGTTTGGCGAGTTTGAAATTTGGCCAGAATTATTGTGCTTTCTCTGACGAGATCCTGTGATTTTTGGAGCTTGAAATTGGTAAGATTGTGTTCTTCTAGTCCTAAGCTTCATTTTAGTTAAGATTTCATGAAATTTGGTTGAGAAATGGAAGAGAAATGAAGGTTTAAACATTTCCAGTTTCCGGCGACGACTGCGATCAGCGAGGTTCACCGAAGAAGAAAGAAGAATATTCCGTCAGAGTTGATGGAATATTCCTAACGGTAGCTAATGGTGTCAGGTTAGTTTTAACGGAATATTCTAATTTTTAGCTGAATATTCCCTAATGGCGGTTAAGGATTCCGTTAGGATTGCCCGCGCGTAAGGGCGCGTCTGGCCATGCCTTGGTCGGTGTGTGGGACGTTGGAAAAATTTTCTAAAAATATAGGGATGTTCGTCAGGTTGTGTAGATCACGTTGGTATATTTAAACACCCCATTTGAGCAATGTATGAGAAGTTATTAGCTAGTATTGGTTATGTGCTTTAAATTAACATTTCTATAGTTGTTTCGCATATAGGGGAGACTTATCCCGAGGACGAGCGCAGTCAAGGGCGACTCGGGGTCTATGACCCTTCGACATACTAGTGAGTGGGCTTTTGGTTTTCAGTATATATTTATATACTTGATATTTTCCTAGAAAATGTGTTTAAATGAAAGTATGCTTTGAAATGCCATGCATCTAAATTTATATTCGGCATATGAATTAGTATATGATGCATAATATGAATTGGTGTTGTGGACGCTCAAGTAAGTACCAGGTGAGTTATGTTTTGTTATATGAGATATTGATAATGTGAAACGTGATTGAGAGCTCATAAACCTATACCCTGGGTGATTGTGATTAGCCAGAAATATGGTACATGCTTGTTTATGATGTCACCTCTCGCACCATATGCTCACATTGGATCCAATTTAGGTGCACGGTCTTGTAGTACAGACCACTATAGGTGGTTTCGACTCGTAGGTGACTAGCATTTTATCGCACAACTATAATGAGTAGCAATGAGCATAATTATATTACACCCAATCCTGTCGTATAGACCATTACAGTGGTTTCAACTCATGTGCAGTGTAGTGCTGTACAGGTCACTTACGGTGACTCCGACTAGATTGATTAATGAGCTATGAATTCAGCCGTACATACCCCTGCAAGGGTTCCAGCTAATATGTTATTTCCCATGAACTTATTTTCACCTGAGTTACTTATTCTGTTTTATATCTGGGAAAGTTATACATGTTTTTATGGCGAGGGGTTAGAGCATTTGATAAATGAAATGGTTTTGAAAAACTTTGTTTTTGCCCACTCACACTTTCTGTTTTGTGCCCCTCTAGGTTTTAGATAAACTTGTTCGTTGGTGGCTCACGAGGATTGATTGGAGGTTCTGACAGACGATCACAAATGTAGGGAATCTTTCGGTGTCGTTTAATTAGTATTTGTTTTCTGGACTGAACTTAGGCTGCATACGCTCTGATTGTGTATTCACACATATTCTAGTACTTGTCTTAACTAGTACTCTTATGCGTTGGTTTTCATTTATTCATATTCTCTATTATCATTATTGCTTTTGCACTGTGCACATGCCTTGATCTCGGATGGGGTGTGTCAATTGTTGTTTGGTGGCTAGGTTCGAAGAAGACGATGGTGTCTGGGTTCAAAGAAGAAGATGAATAGTTTTTTGTTTTTATTTTATTTAAAAAAAATAGAAACTCTCTAATCTACATGTCATCATAAAATTGGAATAGGGGTTCACAATGTGCCCCATCAGCAAATTAACAGAAATTTAAATGAAATTCTAATGGAAGGATGAAATTGATTTGCAACACTCATATTCAAGGATGACATTGATTGATTTTCAATTTCAGGGATTATCTTGATGGAGTGGGTCAATTTTAAGGACCATTTGTGATAAAAACCCCCAAAAAATGGGCTTAACTTTTGGACTTGGAAAATAGGCTGTTGGCAAAAGTGCTTCTGAAAAATACTGCGATTTCAATATAAAGGGCGGGTTGGTCATTAGACTGCCGACTCTCTGTTATTAGTAGCAAATACTCGGCACTCGCTAGGGTTTCAATTTCATAAGTCCCCCGTCGACTAAAACTCTCTCTCAACCCTAAGCCCATCGAATTTCGCAGCCATGGCGAGCGCTAAAGTCCAGAGGATTATGACCCAACCCATTGTACGTCTCCTTCTCACATTCCTTTTCTCTGGTTTGTTCTACGTTTTTGTGGCTTTTTTTTAATAATTCACTGACAAATTTTCTTCTTTTTTCAAAATTTTATTTTGAATTTTGGGGGTTTTGCTGCAGAACTTGATTTTCAGGTTCCTTCAAAGTGTAAGTCATCTCCTCCACTCTAATTTGTTGATTTTTTCATCTGGGTTTCTTAGAAAGTTCGCCTCTCGGGGGTTTTGACTTTTTATTTCTACTTTTCGGAAAATTTCTGTTGCAGAAAGCTCGCATTCAGATTTGGCTATTTGAGCAGAAGGACCTCAGGATTGAAGGCCGAATTATTGTAAGTTATTTTATTTTATTTTTATTTTTTCCGCAAACGAAATTTCAATTAGGCTCCACTTTGGTTTTATAGTTTTTTCTGTTGACGTTGCTGCACTCGTAAGGACCTCTTTATCTTTGATTTTTGGCATATGGATAATTTTTATCTGCTCCAGTTGATCTGCCCCAGTTGCGAATTCATGTCTTGTTCTTCCATATGATATGTTTAAGTGAATTTTTTTTAATTTCAGTAGTACTTGTGGTCAGTTTAACTGTTTCATTGAGTTGTTCTGATTGTTGTCCCTTTCGGATATGTTTTTTATTTGAATTTCTTATTTGCTCATATAATTTAGTATGTGTTGTGATTGATAATATTGTACATTTGAGTTGGTAAAGATTTGGGGTTTTTTCAGTCATATTAATTTTAAAGACATAATTATCTCCTATGACAGGGGAGGCTCCAGGCCCGAAGAAACAAAATTTTAAAGACATAATTTGGGGGAGAAGGTGCATTGTGAGTGACTAAATTATGCATTTAATATAAGGAAAACTAATGAAAAGGGCTTGAAAACTTTGAAGTTTAATGTTAAGGACAAAATAAAGGGTAAAGTGAATAGTATCAGGATCGACTTTTTAGTGTAAAAATATGGTTTTTCGTTAAAGTGAACAGTACCAAGAGCTTTTCGTTAAAGTTCCCTTTAAATATAACTTAGTTAAACATGTATATATATCACGATTATTTGTTAGATGATATATCTTAGGAGTACTGCAGGGTCTTTTTAGGAGTCATTTATATTTTGTGTAATGAAGGTGCAGAAGTATGATCTTCTGCGGCGAACCATTATTCTGCTCGAGTAAAACATAATTTTTTGGATTTTGGAGATTACTAGTTTTCCACATATTCTATTTATCATCGAACAGTTAGTCTTAGTTAGTTTGTAAAGCATGTTTCCCTTGTTGAGACATGCTTTTATGCTGTACTGGTAAGGACTTTGGCAGGACTCACCATAATAATATTATGGAGTCCTTGTTTGAAGCTGCAACTGTACTTTTGGGGAACCATTACAGCTTCAATTTTTTTATTTTTAATAACTATGTTAAGCATCAAAATATTTTGTCTACAATTATAGATCATAAGATAGTACTACAGGGAATAGACTTCTATAGTGCTGTTAGCATCAGCTGCTAGCACCACCGCTTACTCACACTCAATATTAAGACAAAAAGTGGCATGTAGTTTTTCTCTTTAAAAAAAAGAGTTTTACTCAGCCAACTTAAAACCCTTACTGTTATACCCTTACTGTTATAGTTATTTACATACTGCCATTCTCATCCTCCCTCCTTCCTTTCCTCCCACTGCCCCATTACCTGTTGCCACATTCTCAACATCTCCACCTTCTTCCACTGTTGCCCTCGTCCACTCCCTTTGTCTTCCTTGTCTGACAAACCCTAAATTAATATGCATTGGTTTTAGCTTTCAAATTGAAAACATTTAACCTTCTTTTGACTTTGTTTACGGGTCTCAACAGGTTAACCAGCCCAAGATATTCCTATTTACATACATAGAAGAACAGGAAATTTGGAAACCAGGCCAATAATATTCTTTTTTCTTTTCCCTCAGTCACCAAACATAACCAAGGAGGAAGACAAAGGGTTGGGGTTGAAGGGATTTGGAGGAACAGAAATACTGACCAAAATTTATAAAAAGGCAAAAAGAAAATTGCACATTAAGGGAAGAGAAGGGGAGGGGTCCGAGTGGAGGTGTTGAGAATGTGGAGCGGAGACCACAGGGAAACGAGCCGGTGGGACGAGAGGGGGATAGGATAGACAATGGCAGTGTGTAAATAACTGTAACAGAAGGGGCTTTAAGTTGCTGAGTTATGTTAAATTTTTAAAGAACAATACCACATGCCACGTGCCACCTTAATATTGACAGAGTGAGTGAGCGATGTTGCTAGCAGCTGGTGCTTCATTGCTCTAGACTTCTAAGTCTTGATTTCATATAGGGCCGTTGGTACTTTTCCTATATCTATTTTCTACTAACACCTTCATATAAGAGCGCGTTGGCAATAATATGGTTGCAGAAATGTATAGAATAGCTGGAGCTGTGTTTTAGCTATTGATAATTCAACTTGATTTATGCCCTTTTGAATTTTAATTGATCCAAATTGACGAAATTAATCATACATGTAGTTGTGGGTCTAAAGTGTTTGAAATGTAATTGATCCAAATTGATGAAATTAATTATACATGTCTTCAACTTGATTGCCATAACTGAGAAGGCGACATAGAAATGTATGAATTTTCATTCTCATAAATGCATATTCTCAGCGTATGTTATGCTATCTGACCAGATTGTCTATCTTTCGTTGGTGGTGATCTGTGTTTACAGGGTTTTGATGAGTACATGAATTTGGTTCTGGATGAAGCCGAAGAAGTCAGCATCAAGAAAAAGACCAGAAAGTCGTTAGGTGAGTCTCTTCGTCTTGTGATCTTCTGCTACTTTGTTCTTCTGCAGTCTCTAAATTATTTCTGTTTTCTTTTAATCTTTTCAGGAAGGATTCTTCTCAAAGGAGATAACATTACTCTGATGATGAGCACGTAAGTTGAATCTTTGTGTGTGTGTACATTATGATGCATATCTTGCCCTCTCTCTCTCTGTGCGTACAAATTTATTAATGTACATATCACCATCCCTCCTCCTTCTTGTCTAATAATTTGTTTTCAAATCCCAGGGGGAAATGATGGCCAATGCTGCAAGGGCTTAAAATGAAGGTTACAGTGCTTTTTGAATGGATGGGGGCCGAGTGATTTAGATTTACTGCTGTTGTAAGACGTGTATTTGGATCAGTAGTGGTATGTATTAGTATTTGCAAGTGGTATCATTAAACCTTGTGCATTGATTGCTGACCTCTATTTTTACCATGCAGAATTGTTTATGCTTAAGAGCTTACATTTGATTGCACTTGTTAGCCTATTTTCATTAAACCTTGTGTATTGATTGCTTGGGGGATATGGGTAATGCCTACATCTTTGAGCAACCGATTTGAACGGGAAACAAGTCGTTTGTAGTTGTCTTCCCTGCTTGACGCAAATCAAGGTTGGTTGTGTTGAAAAAAACGAAAGAAACTGAAGGTTCCGTTATTGTTTGCATATTCTTATTAGTCGGGGCCGATATTCTGGTTTGCTTTGTTTTTAATGGATTTTGATGTCAGGATCATTTCCTTATGATTGGACATGGATATTACTGTTGGTTTCATGCTTTGGAATTGTTTGTTCAATTTAGGTTGTGATTTTTGCTGTATTGACACAAGGTTGATGGGTTGTTTCTTTTCCAGTCTAGTTGGAGAACAACCTTTCCTCTTGTTCACTCATGTTTCTACTTTTGAAACCAATGGATAATATGATTCATTTGATAATTGACACGACTCTAGAGCGAACGTGCGGCCTGGCGCGATTGGTTAAAAATGGTGCCGTGGCACATTTTTGCCTAATTTGCTC
The DNA here is from genome assembly GCF_916048215.2 of Malus sylvestris. Taxonomy (NCBI): domain Eukaryota; kingdom Viridiplantae; phylum Streptophyta; class Magnoliopsida; order Rosales; family Rosaceae; genus Malus; species Malus sylvestris. The sequence continues at coordinate 32,014,930 of NC_062272.1, forward strand.
TGTCAAGTTTTGTTTTTGGCATTTAATAAGGATAAAAAGACGAAGATACCTTTAATTTTGTCAAATTATTAGGCCATTGTTAATTAAATTGAGGATATTTATGATTATTTTGGTCATTATTTTCCAAAAATTTTCACGCAATGATCAAAATGAATGATGATGAACAGGTGCAGGGACAATTTCAATTGATTTCAAATCTTAGGAATTAAATTGGAACAAGTCCTTCAAATTCCTAGTTGGTTGTTTATGGTTTTCGCGCTCAAGCTAGGATTCTCACAGGAGTTGAGATCGAGCGAGCTTAAAAACTTCAAACTCGATATTGAGCTCAAGTTGTTTCAACTTATTTATTACCCTAATAGGATTGCTGTAAAAGGTTGAAAGCAAGCCAATTTTGTATCCATAAGGAGGTTATTACTTAATAGAGGTGTAGCTATAGTAATTATTTCTGACTAAGTTCTATATATAAAAGGTAGTACAATAATAGTGGAAGTATGCATACATTAGGAAAAAAACAGACATCTTGTCTTAAATAGCTAGTGCATATATGTAGAAGAGTCAATCTGAAGGTCTTGGTGACAATTATCACTACGTGGGGGCAAGTTTTTTAAGACGAGATTGACCTTTGAAGATAGTCAAATCTATTACAGAAAAATAAAAAAAACATAATTCAATCTCAAACATGACCTTTCATTCCAAGCAAACTTCGTGAAAATAATCTAGTTTGAGCTAGCTGTCTCATGAAAAAAGAGCTGCTCATGAGTTTGACGAACTGAAATACTAATGTTTAAGATCAACTCGTTTCCTATGAGGTCAAACATAGGCTAGGTTTTTTTTTTTTTTTTTTTTTTTCCTTCTTTTTCCAAACTTTGACGATTTAAACGCAAACTGAACCTAGTGCAAACTTTAACTGTTTCAAGCCAATTTAAACACTCCAGAGTTCAAATTTCTTGAAACAAGTTCGTTGGCTTGGAAAAAAAAAACAAGAAATGACGATAAATTTGAAATAAGGTATCATAAGTCTCTTGGCTATTAACAGAGATTGGTACTAAAAGTGGAGTCGTGTTGTTTAAGGAAACTGATGAGTAATAAAATACGGTGGACGTTTACCCAAAAAAAAAAATTAAAAAAACGATGGACGTTGATGGCTGAGCTAAAAGCTTCCACAAGGAAAATTCCCACCATTGTTAAGCAAATCCTTTAACTTGTGGTTGATATAGCAACCATACAACTTAGTTTAATGTTATTTTGTAGAAATCTTACCTACTAAAATAAGAGATGTGATATCCACACACCATTTTTTACTTCTCTCACATCTTTTTAGTTTTCGACCGTCGGATCAGATGAATTAAAGAAGATCAATGGACAGAAATTAATAAGGGGTGTGTGGATAGCACACCCCTAAAATAACTGGCTCAAATTCTCCTTGCACTATAACCCAATTTTCCGACACTTAGTACTACGGTCTAGTGGTATTTCTCTTCACTTGTAAGCAAGAGGTCTTAGGTTTGATACTTGTCAAAGGCAAATTTAAATCACATTATTACTAGCCCATTATGAAACTGAGCTTACCCCCTTTCCTTGTGTACATAATATTGTTTGTTAAAAAAAAAAACACCCTATTTTCTCAGTTACCAAACAAAAGCAAAAGAGCTAGTATTCCTCTTCACTAGTAAGTGACAGGTCTTAGATTCGATTCTTGCCGAAAGCGAATTTGAACCACATTATTGCTAGCTTATTGTAAAACTGAGCTTATTCTCTTCCCTCTTAATATAGATAATATCGTTTGTCAAAAAAAAAAAAACCAATTTTCTTAGGAACCAAACAAAAGCAAAAGAACTTCTCAAAAAAAAAAAAAAAAAAAAAAAAAAAAAAACAAGCAAAATAAAAGAAAAGTTATCCTCTGGCTAGGGCACCAGGGGCACTAGGTTTAAAGGGGCCCTATAGGAAAAGAGGAAGTGGGATATAGCTTTGTTAGGATTGGGCCAGGGTGTTGGATGAAAGTGACAGATTGTAGCCCATGGGCCTTGGTGCACCTTGCGTCGTATAGCTACCAATCTGGTGCCATGTGTCTACCCTTCAGGAAGCAAAGTGCTGTGGACACTTTTGTCTTTTTCAGTCACTAGGGTTGCTGGTTACTGACTCATCATGCACAAAATATATGTCACATCTAAAATCTAACCACTCCTTCCCTCTTCCACTCTACTACAAATGCATTCAAGGATTTCTAGCTTTGTGTTTCCCCTTCAACATTCTAATTCTTTTGGATAATGAGGAAAACCTCCACCATATATTTTCTATTTCGAGTACAAACAAGGGTTTCAAGTAAATTCTAAATGTAGCAATTGATTAATTTTTAATCTAAGTTCTTGAAATTCATTCAAGTAGCGAGGGTGGTTCAGAAAATGGATTAGACTTAAATTAGGTCAAAAGATTAAGTTTTTTGTGAATGACCAATGTTGAATTTCATGAATGACCAATACTGATATTCTTAGTATATATACATCATCAATATCAATATACCAAGAGTATTCTGAATATTTCTTGATGCACGGTATATGTATACCATGACTATGTTGATGTTCATGATGAGTTAAAACACTTAGTTATTCGATACGTATGACTTGTTACCGACTCATTGCATATATTTGGAGTTTTTACCTAAAATATATTGTACGTACTCGATAGAGGATAAATTCCCATAGATTTATCCATGTTACCCAGAAAGAAAGCAAGATGAGACACCAGGATCTTAGAGACTCGTAGACAACAAGAGCTTACCATAGTGCAGCCACGTCAGACACATATTTCAGGGTTCTGATGCTACCTTATCATCTTGGAAGCAAGATGGGTAAAGTGCTGTCCTACTTGTACCTTGCCTACCTTATAAGCACCTCCTATTGGTTTTTCCACGAACCAAATCACAAAGCCTAGCCACTAATTAGTTTAATAAAACAATTCATCGTTTGATACATCTTATCTTGGATCTTGATTAGTGTATAGCTCGCCAATACGAGTAAGAAATTTGTTAATCAAGACTTGGTGAGGAAAGGAGTTGACAACCACTTCAAGTAAATATATAATTACAAGAGCAGAAGGAGTAAGTGGGATTGGGCGATACATTGTCATGTGAAGTAAGAACATTATTTCAAATCGATGATGTTGACATGGCCATGGCGTTAGGTCGACGTAATATGCTCCAAATGATTCTTGGACGAAATTATAAAGAGTGGGAGGCCACCATTATCATGCATAAGTAGTGCCCTTTGGTTGATTTTAACTATTCTTCTTCTGATTGCACTGTGGGATATCACTCTCCAAATCACTCCACTCCATTAATTGGATATATATGTGGATACGTATATGATACACCAAAATCGACTTTGCAAGCACGTACACACACTTAACAAGTTTGTAAGGCTCCTAACTTCGGTAATACTGCACTTATCGACTCTAATGTTAGAGTTTGATTCATACAATTAGAGAGAAATATCATTTGGTGTGTATGGTCGTACTTTAGTGGTTGGTGGAGCCTGCCGTTTCATCTTTATACTGTTGATTTGTTTGCCTTGTTTGGTTTTTAGTGTAGATTGAGACAAAATACCTCAAATTTTGTTCCTTGTAATCTCTTTAGAGGGTCAAAAGGCATAAGGAAATCAATATATAGGGCATTTGGACCACATTACTTGACCAAGATGTTCTGTTGTCAGGTATAACTAAAGCTGGCCTGCTCGATCCAACACCATATGCATATCTCTTATAACTAAATCATTGCCTTCAAGTAAATATAGCGAGTCAGATCTTGTTGTAAGCAAAATCAAGTTTACCTGATAAATAAAAATTTGTTAACTGATGTCATCATTTTACTCCTTTCATGATCCGTCAGTTCCTCATGATGATTTAGGCAATTACCTAGCTCTCATTCCCTACAATGACAATGACAATGACAATGACAGTCACTAATATATCTCATTGCATGGATCGAAATTAACACTCAGTTAATCATATTTGATTAGTTATAGATGAAGGAATTGGGGTAACTAATTGGTAATATGGGAAATAGTTAAACCTCTTATAAGCTCTTGCAAGGTTTCTCTATTTACCGATATGAGATTCTTTTGCCTTCACATCCTCACACACCTCCTCATGTGTTGCGATTTTCAGGCCAAACACAGACAACTTGAATTGAGTGGCGTGGAGCACATGCGGCCGTTGAGCTTCACAACACAAGAGTCAACCAGCTTTACTACAATGAAGGAATTGAGTTTCCACCATAAAACCAATTGGTATTATGAAGAGTAGCCTAACCTCTAATAAACCCTTGCAAATTCTCCATTCACCATATTAATTAGCTTCACATTCTCACCATAGTGTCTTAAATTAATTTATGCTTTAAAACTGCTAACGTCAAATGTTTATGAAGATTAACAGCTATTATCTTATCGTTGAGAAATCACTGCACAGCGCATGCTGTCTTTCAGTTTCTTCATGACGAGGCTATTTTAAAATTGAATTAATTGGAATATCATCTGCTCAACTTTGAATTGTAAATTAGTAATTATTAAACAATTAACTTGTTAATTAACACTTAAAATATTTCTATAGCGTCTTACAATTATTGTGTTTCTTTAAAGAGGCAGCTTTGTCATCTTTGGAGTCCCTTCAGGATTTGTTAGTGGCTCTCTTATCTTTTCTTTATTTTATGGGATTATATATTGTAATCACGTCTAGTTTTAGCTTGCTGATGAATTTATCTTATTATTACGTACGTACGTAGGCTGCATGATGAATTTGTCATAGATGTATGATCGATGCTCATATAATAACTTATGTGCCTTCTCAAACAGTCTCTCTCACATACTCCATGCATGCATGCATATATATATATATATATATATATATATATATATATATATATTATATTACATACCTCTATTTGATTCAGGCATCATTTATTCCATTTGATTTATTCAATTCAATAGTAGAAATAAAAAGAGGTATGTGAGAAGCTAAAAATGATGTGTGAAAATCAATTCCTTTTTTGATTTGATACTGAAACTAAACTCCACGATATGCCATGTCATATGTGCCATTTAATCACACTTGAATTATGAATCTAATTATAAAGTTGCATAATTTAACTTTTTATTATATGACGAGCTTTAGAGGAAAAAAAGAAAAGAAGAAAACAAACAAAAACAAGAAAGGGGCTTAGTTGATGATGATGTTGTGAAATCCCGTCCTTGGATTTCACTATTTAAAATTACGTATTTTCATAGTATTAATTTCAACGCATTTATATTTATGACACACATTTTTTGATAAGTAAAAGGATGAAAACGCCCTTAATGAACTAAACGGAATTCTACGTGGTCATATTTTATTCCTACATATTTTTCCAGATTTGTTTACATGTTTGGGTGGTACGTGTCGATACGAACACGTGAGTGCAAACGGAATGGAATTTAGAGTTATAGCGAAAGATTATAAACGAATGAAGGTAGGGGCAAAATAGTCATTTTGCTATGAATCTAGAGGGTTCCAGATTTGTGGGAGCCTTGTCTTAGTGAAAGGAAGCCACATGAGTGGCTAGGAAAAGGGAGACCAACCAGAGAAAGGAGGGGAAGAGGGGAAGAGGAAAGAGGAAGAAGGCTGCCCAATGGGAAGAGAAGGAAATGAGGGGAAGGGAGAGAGTGAGAAGCACCGGATTCTCCATCCCCGCCCGTTTCTCCTTGTGACCTGAATGCAACCCTTCGGGTTGCATGGTTTCAGATGAGATTTTCATCGATTTGTCCAGTGAAAATTGGCAAACCACCACCACCAAATAATAGGGATGGGCAAAATACCCATGGGTTTGGGTAACCACTATTACCCGCCCATTTAAAGTTCACGGTTACGGTTATGGGTATAACCGTTTATCCGTGAAATTTAAATGGGCGGTTATGGGTATTACCTGCGGTTATAACGGGTATCAATCGGTTATGTGTATTACCCACAGTTACACGGGTATCCATTTAGCCATTTAATTTAATATATGTAAAAATTAAAAAAAAAATTATCACAGGAATTTTGAAGGGTTTTAGAAGTAGGCTCTCTCACTCTCTCTCTCCCCCTCTCCCTTTCCCCTCTAGTCCGGACCCTCTCCTTCCTAGCTCAATTGCAGGGATTTTAATTATCGCAGGGATTTTGGGTATGCTAAAATTCTAAGTACAGGTTCATGGTGCAGGCTGGTGTAGGCTCCAGCCATGAACTTTTTCCTGCAAAGTGCAAATGCAATAACAACATATATATATTAATACAAATTACACAATATAATTAATCAATTAAAATACACACAATCATCAAGCTGATCTGGTCACCATATCTGTATGTGCTATCAATAGAACATCTGCGACTTGCCATCTTGATAGTTGATATGAAGATATATTATTTTGTGAATATGATCTCGTAAACTATTATTTCAATTATTGGAATTGTATGAGGACTTAAATGATTAAAATATAGAAATACATGCTAAAATGGACCTATAACGGTGCTTAATTGTCAGAAAACGAAAATTATGACAAATTTTTCTTTTGTAATTTTCAAGTTGTTAAAAAAAAAAAATGTAAACGGATGAAAAAAGGGTAAATGGGTAAAAAAAGGATAAACGGGTTCAAAAACGGGTAAATAGTTATGGTTATGGTTAAATGGGTAAATGGTTATGGTTAAATGGGTACACGGTTATGGGTATGGATAATCGTTTATAAACGATTATGGTTATGGGTATAACCGTTTATGCAATTACCCAACGGGTAAACAGTTATGTGGGTATGAATATAAACTTTTATGGGTAAATAACCGTGGTTACCCGCCCGCCATAACTGTTGCCCATCCCTACCTCAGCGCCGTCCCTGCTTCCAATTTCATCCAAACCTGACTGGACACTGACGACAATCCACCTTTTTTTGAAATGCTTACCTTCGATCACCACCACCAAAACACTCATCTGGAGGCTAGGAACAAAGCCCAAACAATGGTGGAGGCACTGGAGCGCGCATGGAGGTCAAATCGAAGCACACCCAAAACTAGGGTTCCGGCAGTTTGTGGGAAAATTCAAGCATTTTTCAGCTGAATTGGACTTCGGCTCAGGTATGATACTTGCTCCACTCATTGAGATCTATATTTCTGTGGAATTTGTTGGATACCTTTTCTAAACTAATTTGGATACCCTGATTCCATATGTGATGTCCGATTGACGAAATCTCGTCGTATGACTATAGTTTTAATAGAGACCGCCACTTGGTCGTTATATGAATTGACGATCCGACCGTTGGATCGTTACCAACTTTAATACATAATAGTACGTAATATTTGAGGACAATAGGAACTTATGGATCAGGAAGTTATGGATTGTAATGAAGTTTTAGTATGTTGTTCTGGAAGCATAATGTGGACTTTGGGAAGTTATGGATCAAAAATCTGATAGGCGGATCTTCCGGTTTAGATTTTTAGGGTTGTGGACCCTACCCTCGACCTTGATGGACGGTTGACTTTTAGTCAACTAGCCTGAGTTCTTCTAGCTTGTTGCTAATCTTAGAGTGTTGTTGAGATTCTATAAAGCTTATTAGGCTCAGCATGATGATGTGTCTTCCTCAATTGATGTGCACCTTGATTTACGTACTGATGGCATCACATTGTAATATGCTTGTTTATTTTATGTGATTTGACTTGTGTATTGAACTTGTTGTGCAGTGTGGTTGATTTGTATGTTTGGCTTGATGTGATGAAATGTGAGGGCTAGGAGTGGACCATGAAGCCATTGTCATGGGGTTTGTTGCTTCAAGACTTGTTTCACATATCGTATCATTATTTCATTTCTTGTTTCGTTGAGCTTTTGTATTTTGAGTACTTGTTTCATGTCTTCTTCTTCGGGCGCTGCTATATTTCTTGGACTTCCGCTTGGTTTCGTTGAGTGATCTGGAATTGGGTTTCTGCTGGGATTCCGTTGAGTAGTCTGGTTCCTTGATCATTCTGGATTCCATTGAGAGGTCCGGAATCCCTCGTGATTCGCGATTTCGTTGAGTTGTCCGGAATCGTATCCAATTAGATTTCATTGAGCTGTTCGATATGCATTGTACTTCGCGATTCCTTTGAGTGGTCCGGAATCATATCTTGGTTTGGATTTCGTTGAGTGGTCTAGAATCCCGTTTGGTACTTTGGTTCCGTTGAGTGGTTCGGAACCTGATGTTGATTGATTTCGTTGAGTGGTCTGAAATCCCATCATTTGACTTGTTGGTTCCTTGGATTGATTTCAGCTTCAGAGATGTAGGCTTTGGCCAAACTATGTCGCTCTAGCCCTGCATTTCGGTGTATGGTATGTTTTATTCATTGATGTGATTGTGGAATGATGTTGGTTGTGATTGTTGTCATTATGATTAGACTCGTTGACCAATATGGCTAGAGATTTATGTTGCGCTTCGTCGAATGTTCCTTTTGATATGCATGCCTATTGTGTGGTATTAAGTTGAGACATGGTGATTTATGTGATGATTGTTCGAGTGTAGTGAAGGGTGAACTACGAATGGTTTGATCCCTTTTTAGGGTACATAGGTAGTCTAACGAGGAGGTTAGATGCAACTATAAAGTATACAATTTTTTTTTGAATTATGCTTTGTACATATTCCTGAGGCAGTGTATGTTAAATATACTGATACTTGGTGATATCGCGTATTGATCCTGTACGTATGTTGGGATCGGGGTGTGACAGATGTTGTTTTAATTATTTTGATTTAAGAAAGAAAATAATGAGAGTCGAATTCGTATCACGCAAAAGTAAAACATTCTCTCATCATTGTACCTGAGTGAGGTTGGTATATACGCTACGAGTGGCTACTTCGAACAAGTATAATAAGATTTAGGGTAAATCTCAGTTTATTAACATCAAGTTTCGTGGTTTTCAACATTTAGTACATGAAATTTTTTTCGTCCCAGAGTCATACCTAAAGTGTTAATTTTGAAAAAGTCTCATACATTCATTAGTCTGGCTGTTAAGTCTCCCATTAACTGATGACGTGGCGCCTAATGGACAATGACTGGGCACCTCGTGTCATTAAGGGGTCCACATGCAAATTAAAAATTAAAAATTTTTTTTCTTGCCCAGGTTTAAAATATTAAAATAATCAATTAAATAAAAGTATTAAAAAAAACCCCTTTCGTCATCCTCACTCGACACCCTTCCATCCCCTCCACCCCCTTCACAGCTCCACCCCTCTATCCCCACCACCCTGCACCCATCGACACCCTTCCCCTTCCCTGATACCCAGCCCTACCACCAAGCATTTTCTCCTTCCCCAAAAACCCAACCCCTTCCCTTCACCCAAAACCCCAAAAAGGAGCAACATTTAAGTGTACCTGGAGCTACTACCCTTGAACTGGTGAGCATGGGCATCAACCCATTTGAAGTCTACAGTTGGTTGTTCTCTGTGCAAACAAAAAAAAGGGAAATCATGAACTCCTTAAAAGTATCTGTAGCAAACCATGAGCACCACACAAATCAATCTAGCCAGTCCAATCCAATCCTAGGGACAAAAAGATAGTGAAAAGAAAGATCCTAGATTCTTACAAAGCTCTGGTAATATCATTGAGAAGCTTCTTAGAATCTTCAAAGAAAAGAGACACCACTTCAACAACAAAATATGGGTTGCTCTCATCCTGTAGCTGTTGGAGCTGCAAAAACTGACCATCCAAAAACCCCTTCTCTCACCCAACCAATAAAAAAAAAATATCCCAAAAAACAAAAACATCAAGAACACAACAAGCAAAAACAACAAAATCAAAACAACCACATCTGTGATTTATGCTTAAATTTCACATTTTTTCTGTTGCTTTTACCTCCAGGAACAAGGATTTTGTGTAGTCAACCCACTGTCTCTGCATCTGCCCCACCTCTATGTCTTTGCTTTTGTTCCTCTCCACATGGATAGAGTAAGAGAAAGAGAGCCAGCATAGAAAAGCTTGTGCCTTGAATTGCAGATCTTGAGGAATTATTGCACAAATTAGAGACTATAATGTTATAAAACTTTGGGAATGCCAGAAAAAGGGTTTGGTGAATTCAATGTGAAAAAACAAAATCCAAAAGTTGCTTGCTTTGAGGGATTTAATCTATCTGGATGTGTGCTTGGTGGTAAGGTTTTTGGGGAAGGAGAAAAGGCTTGGTGGTAGGGGTGGGTATCAGGGAAGGGGAAGGGTGTCGGTGGGTGAGGGGTGGAGGAGATGGAGGGGTGTCGGGTGGGGAAGACGAAGGGGGTTCTAGGTTTTATTTTTTAATTTTTTTAAAAATTTTAAATACTTTTATTTAATTAATTATTTTAATATTTTAAATTTGGGCGAGAAATTTTTTTTCAAATTTTTAATTTCCATGTGGACCCTTAATGACACGTGGTGCCCAATCATTGTCCACATAGGCGCAACGTCATCAGTTAACGAGAGACTTAACAGCTAGACTAACGCATGTATGAGACTGTCCCAAAATTAACACTTTAGGTATGATTTTAGGATGAAAAAAACTTCATGTACTAAATGTTGAAAACCACAAAACTTGAGGGTAGTAAACTGAGATTTACCCTAAGATTTAAGTATATTTTTAGCATCATTTTTCTTCTAGACTTCAGCTGATCCTCTGATCAAGCACCCAATTGGGGCCGAGTTAGCTAGGAGTATTGTGGGAGAGGAGCCTACCAGTTATATATTGTGACTATAGATTCCGGCATTTTTCCACTCAAATTTTATTTTATATTATGACCAAGGATAGATTACTACTACCTGACTAGCCTTTGATTAAAATTTAGAGGCTTAAACAAAAGCAAGTACGTAATTATATCTTTAAACCTCCTCACTCAAGTGCCTTATCCACCACCATATACTTCTTAATTAAAATTTTGATTCTGAAACTATATATAATACTGTGATTATGTTCCTATTCCCTCATTTTGTTATTAAAGAATTATTAGTATGTTGTAGGTATAATTTACTGAACAATTATGGAGGCCATATAGAGAGAGAGGGTGTGGCATGGAGAGAAGAAGAGAGAGATGTGTAATTGTGAGGGTTTTGTATTCCACCCCATTGTTCCTTTATTTATAGTAGTAAGGATGGTTAATTCCTTACCCTTTTAGGATTACAACTCTTAATAGGATATTAACTACTAAAGGGAATATAAAAGATATCCCTAGATCTACTAGGATTTACACAATCACATTCCTAATCTAATAGGACTGCAACACTCCCCATTGAGTGTGTAGATACTCAAGTAAATGGCGCATTAGGTCTTCAATGATGAAGTAAGTACAGTTGATGAAGTCGTCGGCACAATGAGCGAGTGTGAGTCTCAGATCAACGGAAGAATGCATAAAAAAAGTAAAACTCACAAAACTCCGCAATGGTAAAACCCAAGGTAGGAGAAAAACCCATAGACTAAGGAGAAAAGTGAGAAGTTGCATTAAGTCAAAACTATACGTCTTTTGGACGTAAGTAGAAGAGCTCACAAGGGTATGATCAGCCTATGATGGGTGCCTCGTTAAAACCTAGTTAGGTAGCAAAAACTTAATGGGAAAAATGCTCCTAATCGTAGGGAAAAAGAGTACATTAAGATTAAGTGGGTATACTTCTAGATACTCCCCCTGAGTTTGACATAACTTCCAAATGAGAACTACAAGCATTGCATATGAATAGTTAGGCATACCAATTCCTCAGACAAGCTTTTGGAAGGTTAACTTCGACAGTGAGTGTAGAGGTCAACAAGGTTGTTTGGGATTGGCTTGCATGACTTCAATCTCTTGATGCTTTGCTGATGTCAACGCAATATGTCTTGGCATTGACTTCGTGGATCGTCATTGGGACTCAATGATGGATGAAAAATAGCCAATACTTCGAATATACTTAACAAGAACTCCTAACCATGTCTCACTTGTTGCGTAGTGAAGTGAGGTGAGTCTTGGAACGATTCGAAGATTTCGCAAGTAAGGTCATATCGTGGACCTCCAAGATATTGCAATATCCCTAATGATAAAGACATAACCATTTGGGGATTTTGCCTTGTGCGAGTTTGATAAGTAACCAGCATCAGTATAACAAACAAGGCAAGCTTCATTTTGAGATCAGAGGGGTTGGATTCGCTTAAGATGCGTTGGGATTTGATTTTCCCAAATTCGTAGTACCTTCAAGGTACATCTTTAATACCAATTCAGTGGTTGCGTGTAGGCGCAGTGCTGCATTTTTGCCAAGATCAACAGCGAAAGAGATATCCTGTCTAAATACAATGGGCTAAGTACAACGAAGCACAAAGTTGAACTTAGATATGGAATTTTCGATTACATAACCTCTTCAAGGGTCTCATTTGCATATAACGTATGGACGATCATAGGTATACTTAAAGGTAACACATTCGGGGTGTAGTTCGACTGGCAGACCAAGGTACCGTCAGAATAACGCTTGAACTTCAGGTCAAGGCATAAACGAGTTTTCCTAAGATCCTTCATCTCAAATTCCATATTCAGGTGCAAGTTAGTTTTCTCAACCTCTTCCAAAGTCTTAGTGAGATGTATGTCAGCGACATAAACTGTAACTCTAGCAATTTGGAATAAAACTTCATAGTTTAACATGCAAGGGGATAATTCATAGCCCTGACTGATCAAATAATCACTTAGACAGGTATACCACATCCATCAAATTGTAAGTGAATGCCTCAAACAAGTTAAAAGGGTGTTCTGTGGTTTTGGAACTATTTGAACCAGTCCATGTAATTCTTCAGGAACTTACATGTAAATCTCCGTATCTATATCCCCATGGAGAAATACTAATCACATTTCATAATGCTGCTAATAATCACATGACGTTTGAGAGATACCTTGGGCCGTAAGGCGTGCATCATATCGTACTATTTCATTCATCTCATAACGTTTCATTTCCCACTTGTAACATAATGGGGTTACCTTGGGCAGTGTAGGAACAATAGGTCCAAAACACACTTTGGTAAGGAATTTGACCTGGATTGTAACTTCGGTTGTCCAATCAGTTCTACGTTGTCACTTAATCAACGAAACATGGTTCGATATCATTGCTTTTCATTTATGTCGGTAGCTACCATATAAGTGAAAACATCATCGATGGTAATCTCATTTCAATTCCATTTAGCTAATCCAAATTAGTATACTAGACCAAGAACTTCATGTCTCGGGAGTAATCCGGCTTAATCTCATTAGATGGAAATGATTTGAGACAATGATCAAATACGGATTCTTTTTGTGCCGTGTCTTCTTTTTCTAGGGAAGTGAATCCTACGAATCGAGTGATTTGTCGTGCTCCAGGCCAAGATAGATTGATTGGCTATTCGCCAGTGCACCGAACCGTCCACTAGGGGTGTCCAAACCATCCAATAGGGACGGCACACCCTCCAGGGATGTTGACTCGACGTTCGTTAAGTACGTCTATCCTTGCAGGCATGTTTGCAGCTGGTTTATGATCTTGTCACTTTAGCTAGATCAGAGGAATGCGTTTGGAGCAACATTCTGAAAGTTAGAATTCATCGCACTTGCTTCTCACACTTATGCGGTACGGGGATTGAGATGTGTTGATGCACAAAATCAGTGGGGACTTTGGTACAACAGAAAGTGTTAAGTTTGTGACCTTCGCTAGATTGCTCCGGTCACTAGTGTGGATAAGTATGTAAATGGATAGAGACAGGGAAGCAAACACAAGATGTATGTGGTTTACCCAGATTGGTTATGTCCACGGAGTAGAGGAGTTCTCATTAATGTGAAGGGTTTACACAAGTACATAGGTTGAAGCTTTCCTTTAGTGAGTACAAGTGAATGATTTAGTACAAATGACATTAGGAAATATTGTGAGAGAATGATCTCTATTTATAGAAGAAAGTTTCTAGTTTCATTCTCATGTGATTGGCTTCTGATGTTGACACGTGTCGCGCTATGATTGGCTTCTGATGTCGACATGTGTTGCGCTGTGAATGGCCTCCTAGTTGGAGGGAAACTCTTCTGAGTCATTGACGGTATAACGTTGATCGGTGCTCAGTAGTTTCGGGATTGGTCAAGTATGGTACAAACAAGATGAAATATAGTGGGCATCATCCACGTAAATTAGCGACATTCTATAGGAACGTTGACGTTCTTATCTCCCCCTAACGACGAGAAGACTGTCTCATTAAAGTGACAACCTGTAATTGAGCGGTAAAGAGATCACATGCAAGGGCTCTAAGAGAGCTAGTGTGAAGGAGAATCATAATCGACAAAGATTCAGATCTTTCTTTGAGGACCTATGTTGGTACGTTGCGGCGGCGTAACTTGGCACATGGAATGCACACCCAAATCCGTAAATACAAAAATCGTCAGGTTCGTACCCAGTAACCAACTGTAACATCATATAGGTTGGGTAGCAATTGGCCTCAAGGCGGACCAACATAACTGCGTACAAGATTCCATAGCCCTGGGCAAATATCGAAAACTTTTTATGTTTACCAAAATTCAGGCAATCATTTAAATTGCGCTTTATGATCACTGGGCAAGGTTATTTGGGGTGAACATGGGAATTCAATGTTCAATTATAAACCCAAAACACATGCAATACTTTATCGAAAAACTGTCGATATAAACTCTCCGGCATTATCCAGTCTCCCGGACCTTAAGGGGTAAGTAGGGTGGTGAACCCTTAATCGGCCAAGGGGTTTAACAACAATGTGTGTGGATAAACATGTGACCAGTTTGTCGATTCATCAACCAAAACGATAAGTATTTATATGGTCCGCATTTTGGTTGGATTAATCCACATATATTCCTTTGAATCCACTATGAAAAAGGGTAATTTCGTATCTTTGCGAGAAATGATATAGAAAATCAATTTCCCTAATGAGCAGGCTTGGCAAAGTGTGCTTGTAGGCACAATATTCTTACTTCGGGTAAGGAGATGCGTTGTAGCATCATTATTCGACCTAAATGTCCCAAAAAGGTCATGCCAAGTCAAGTAAACTGCTCAATCACCAGACTTCAGGCCGGCCACATGTGGTGTATTCCTAGTTGAGAGACAACTCATTGGCCCCAAATCAAAGCTTCAGGCTCATTTTTGGAGGTGGTGCAAAGATATTCCACTCTATTTTCATCAGTGGTTTCAATTATGATCATTATCATCTCAAATATCCTTAAAAACTCAACGACAGGGAGAATTTAAGGTCCCTTAAATGGTGATTCAGTACCATTCATACAACGAGGAGCGTTCCAGTGCTTTTAATCAGGTTGGATAGACCTGAAGTCATTGTTAGAGATGTGATTTAGGTGTAAAGTTAGTATGTGTAGTACGCATTCATCTAGACAACTAACTTTCCCACATTCCTACCTAATCACATGTTTAATTGAATTCGTCACATGTATACAGAAACATGATTCAATTAACTCATATTCGAGGATAGTATCAATAAGATTATCCATAATTAAAACATACACCAAACTTGAATCCAAGAACAAGGAAAAATGTTCACAAAGTAAACCAAAGTTACTAGGGTGGATTTGGCCAACAAGGCCATTCATGTCAAAATTCTACTCTTCCAACGATGTTCGGTGGAGCAAAATTAATCTCACATATTGACTATGAGAATGGTACTCCTCAACGACATTGGTAGGGGCACGAACATGTGCATAACCAATGATCTATTCCATCAAGACGGAAATAGATTTTGTAGGGTTAAGGTTTAGGAATATTATCCCTTATTCTTGAAGTTTTAGGTCTTAGGTACCAAGGATCATGCTTCGGGCATGATGCCACACCTTGGTAGGCCCTTATTCTATCATATGTTTGTGGTAGTAATCAGATTCGAGAATTTGGTAAACTTCTGTTTTATACACTTGTTGCTTCAAGAGCGAGTTAGAAACATGGATGGACGAGAAAAGTATTCTCTAATCAAAATTCGATCGGATTTATAAACTTTAGAATTATACTCATTCATGGACGTAATCATGGTGTGCTTCAGGCAATGTCTTTCATGATTAGACAGTCTGTAGTAGCGAGCCAAAAAGTCATGGAATCCTCGTTTGGGAGGTACTTCCGTTTGTAATGCTTCGGGCATAAGTCTTCGAATGAAGATCATGGCGGAGGCTTATTCAGCTCTTCCATGCCATTGTTGGCGTAAAAGGTTTCTCAGCTTCTTGATAGTCAAGTGGAGATTCACGTCTTGTAACCCATATAAAGTGGTTTCTATTAGAAACGTCCAAATCAGGAAAATCGAATTTGTACAATACGACAATCCACTAAATGGAGGGAACAAGATTGTGATTGGTGCTATGAGAATGAATCATCCATAAGCATCAAAGTTAGAACATTCGAGTTCTAAGACATGGTTTTCATGAAAAACGTCGGGTTTTCATGGATGTATTGTTTTATGAAAACTTCGGGTTTCAAAGGCACTAAATTTGAACTTATAGGTTCAATTAGTTTATGAATGTTTAGTTCATAAAAGAGAGGTTCCTGCAAGAACACAGAATGCAGTATGCTGATTTAAGTGTAGTGGATTTGAGGTTCTTCAGGAACTCAAGTGTGAGAGTTTCGGGACTACGAAAGTAAGTCAACGGTTCAAAGTATAAAAATAAATTATTGAATCGTTAATGTCCAAAAGTAATTTTCAGGTCAATAATTTTGGATTCATTATCAGATTAATGGATTACAAATCATTTTTAATTAATTCAATAGATTGGAACCAAACAGGGTCAATCATAGAAGCAAAAATAATATTAACATTCGGGTTAAAATTGTTTAAAATGCCAAAAAAAATAGCATTGGGTCGAAAAAGAATGCAGCCCAACACACTTTGGTTAGTTGCAATACATGGCCCCGCAAAAAATTGCAGGCCTTTGGGCTCGGCTCAGGCTGCACAAGGGGGCAACCCATGCAAGAAGACAAGCTGCAATTGCAACAGGAAGAGGGCCGAGACTTGGGCATGACCTAGCAAGCAGTTCGGGCTTGCTGCAGGCAGGCCAATTGTGTTGGACCAGGCTCAACAACATATGGGTTGCTGATGATTGGGCCATGGGTGCGAGGGGAGAGCCTAGTAAATGGCTTCGGGCCATGCTGGTGGATGGTCTGGGGTTGTAGGCCCAAAATCAAACCAAACCCAGTCCGAAAAGGCTGGGTTATCCTTGCTTGCTGCTAGCCCAACGGGCTACAATCATGGGCAGATGTCAAAACGACATCGTCTTGGTATCTTGCTTGACGCTGCTGGGCTTTAGGCCAGCGTGAAGGTCCATGACGGTGGTGCGGCTGCTGTGCTGCACTGTTCCCAAAAAAATTTAAAGTTTTTCGACATCCCTAGGGTTTAGGAAACCCTAAATTGCTTCTAATTTATGGATATACTTTGACTTACAAATTCCACATAGCATAATTGTGTATTATATGAACAAATATATATATATATATATATATATATATATATATATATATATATATTGACATAATATATGAAACATATACAATATATATATCGGAAGGAGAATATAAACATAGGGGGATAATGCATCATGAGGAATGTTTTCATGCTTCAAGGTTGTTTCAAATATCTTACTTTATTTTAAGCATACCTGATTGGTAGAAAACAACAAAAGCCTTTGAATTTATAAAAGATCCTTCGCAGAAAGCCGGAATTGCATCTCCAATGCGTTGTATCACGTTCAACACAGAAAAATTAAATTGAATCAAGAGCTTGTAGATCAATTCAAAATAATAAATTAATCATAAAAAGAATGATTAAAACGTAATACTCCCCTGATTGAAGAATAAATTCTCTTGTTAGCACAGCGTCAAGAGCGTGCTGATAACGTATTGTAGACATAATTTACTAAACAATTATGGAGGCCATATAGAGAGAGGGTGCGGCATAGATAGAAGAAGAGAGAGATGTGTAATTGTGGGTGTGTTCTATTCCACTCCATTGTACCTTTATTTATAGTAGTAAGGAATGTTAATTCCTTACCATTTTAGGATTACAACTTTTAATAGGATATTAACTACTAAAGAGAATATAAAAGATATCCCTAGATCTACTAGGATTTACACAATTATATTCCTAATCTAATAGAACTGCAACATAGTATTATTTTAAGAGAGAATTTATTTAAAACAAAGTAAATAGTTAAAGCTGCATTGATAAACGAGGGCAGTTAAGTAGAAAAGTAACCCATGTTTAAAAATAATTTCTGAAAGATTAAACAAAAATTAATCATGGTGGTGGAAATCCCACTTCAATGGATTATTAAATTTATTTCATACGATGTCCCAAACATCGACACGTAAACGGAATGGATTCTTATAATTTGGATTCGGGTGTATTGTCATTGCAAATTGCTTTTACGAAAAGCTTCTCCAAATTAAGTAGAAAGGAAAGAAACATGTATAGCTTTAGCTTTCATTAAAATCTTATCCTCATGCCAACGTGAGTTAACTGAGAAGATACGTTACTCACTCAACGTGGAATTTTCTGAGACAAAAATTTTAAAAGGTTGAACCTTCAATTAATAAATTGATTGATGAAATCAGATTTGAATCTTCTGTTCGAACGCAATGATTTGATCTTTGTACGAGAAATGCTAATGAAATTTTCTCAAAAGTGAGAATCTTTACCACCTCATGTTTTTTATATAGTGTTTTAAAATATCGGCATAAAAAGTAACGTTAAATTGTGATGTGACAAAAGGTCATTCAGAGTCCTAAAAGAGTGCCTTAGCATTTCACTAATATACATCTCTTAACTGAATGAATAATTCGTCCTCTAAAACTTTTGCAATTGAAAATGATTGCTTTGACCAAATATTGTGGATCATGCATGTTTAGAGCATTTTTGTCATACAACTCCACCCCTATGA